>NC_059172.1:77746811-78996811 GCF_019923935.1 Bubalus bubalis | reverse complement strand
ACTAAACTAAATTTTAGACATGATGATATGAAGGAGAGACAAGACTGGTACAAAAAAAGAACGTAGTGACTGTTGCCTATTTTCTCACCCATATTTCTAATTAAGAAGTAAATATGTACATAGGAAGTAGAATAATCACGGTAAAATTTTATAAGCATTCAGTTCAGTTCAGTTGCTCAGTTGTGTCCGACTCTTTGCGACCCCATTAATTGCAGCACGCCAGGCCTCCCTGTCCATCACCAACTCCAGGAGTTCACTCAAACTCATGTCCATCAAGTCAGTGATGCCATCCAGCCATCTCATCCTCTGTCATCCCCTTCTCCTCCTGCCCCCAATCCCTCTCAGCATCAGAGTTTTTTCCAATGAGTCAACTCTTCACATAAGGTGGCCAAAGTACTGGAGTTTCAGCTTTAGCATCAGTCCTTCCAATGAACACCCAGGACCGATCTCCTTTAGAATGGACTGGTTGGATCTCCTTGCAGTCCAAGGGACTCTCAAGAGTCTTCTCCAACACCACAGTTCAAAAGCATCAATTCTTCCGCACTCAGCTTTCTTCACAGTCCAACTCTCACATCCATACATGACCACTGGAAAAACCATAGCCTTGACTAGATGGACCTTTGTTGGCAAAATAATGTCTCTGCTTTTGAATAAGGTATCTAGGTTGGTCATAACTTTCCTCCAAGGAGTAAGTGTCTTTTAATTTCATGGCTGCAATCACCATCTGCGGTGATTTTTGGAGCCCCCAAAAATAAAGTCTGACACTGTTTCCCTATCTATTTGCCATGAAGTGATGGGACCAGATGCCATGATCTTAGTTTTCTGAATGTTGAGCTTTAAGCCAACTTTTTCACTCTCCTCTCTCACTTTCATCAAGAGGCTTTTTAGTTCTTCTTCACTTTCTGCCATAAGGGTGGTGTTATCTGCATACGTGAGGTTATTGATATTTCTCCCGGCAATCTTGATTCCAGCTTGTGCTTCTTCCAGCCCAGCGTATCTCATGATATACTCTGCATAGAAGTTAAATATACAGCCTTGACAAACTCCTTTTCCTATTTGGAACCATTCTGTTGTTCCATGTCCAGTTCTAACTGTTGCTTCCTTACCTGCATGTAGGTTTCTCAAGAGGCAGGTCAGGTGGTCTGGTATTCCCATCTCTTTCAGAATTTTCCACAATTTATTGTGATCCACCCAGTCAAAGGCTTTGGCATAGTCAATAAAGCAGAAAATAGATGTTTTTCTGGAACTCTCTTGCTTTTTCCATGATCCAGAGGATGTTGGAAATTTGATCTCTGGCTCCTCTGCCTTTTCTAAAACCAGCTTGAACATCTGGAAGTCCATGGTTCACGTATTGCTGAAGCCTGGCTTGGAGAATTTTGAGCATTACTTTACTAGCGTGTGAGATGAGTGCAATTGTGCAGTAGTTTGAGCATTCTTTGGCATTGCCTTTCTTTGGGATTGGAATGAAAACTGATATCAAATATATATACTAAACACAAAAGAATGCTTTTATGTTTAGGTTCATTTAACACTAGGTAAAAATTTAATGTGTGGAAAGAGACTGTCTAAAACAGGATGTCCTCTTTATAGAAAGAGCTACTGATCAAAGGCAAAGGAGTAAAGAAACATTACCTTTAAATAGCTTTGCATCGCAATCGAATTCTAATAGAAAAAACAAGACTGAAAAGAAAAAAAATCTTCAACCTGAAATGTGAACTAAATGAACAATAACAGATCTGAGCTTTATTCACACACAAGAGAATTTTGATTTAAATGCTCTTGGGATGAAATTCAGTGACTTGATTATGCAGGTTTCTAAAACACTGTGTTAAACTAAGCTAACTGCTGAATAATCATAAGAAGCTGAGACAGCGAGAGTGACATATCTTCTGAATCATCAAGTGGCACAGGCTCCTGAAAGCTTGATTCAAGCATCTGGGCTAGAGTTGGAATGTAGTAAAGTCAGTAAGTCTGTGGGGGAATCTGGGCTTCTCACAAAACTAGATTTACAAGAGGAGACTACAGGGATGGATCAAAATATATTCAGAAATTTTTCAGTTCAATTTACATCCTGATTTTAGCATCATAAATATTAAAACTTCTCCAATAGGGAGTACATAAAATAAGGCAAATGTAAGTAGCAATATTTTAATGACTTAGGATAAAACGCAAGCTGAGCCCCATCCCTAGAATTTCTGATTCAGCAGGTTTGCAGTTGGGCCTGAAAATGCCCAGATGACACTGATGCTGCTGGTCCAAGGAACACATTTTTGAGAAACAATGATATAAAAAATAACTACTTACAATTCTTTAGCTGGTATATAACTGTTACCTGAATTCATCTAACTATTACGAAACTACGGTTGTCCACTGTTAGGCATCGGGGCCGTTCAGAGCAAACTATCAAGCGCTGCATGTCTGGGGCAGCACGGTCACCTCTGCTAGAACAAGAAGAGGCAAGTGGCTCACCCTCTATCAGGATAAGCAGCAGGGCAACGCTTCTTTAAAAAACTGAAATGGCCCAAGCAACTATCATGGAGAAGCAGACCAGATACATTTCTTTTTGGCCTCTGGTCACCAGATGGTAACGAAGAGTAGGGACTATGGAGGCAAGTAAACTGGTGTGATCCATGGGAATTATTACTCTTAACTGAGCTTCAGACCATTTTTAGTTGAGAACTCTTCACTTTCTCAATTCAAATGAGGAGTCCTCTCTCTGTGCTAACAAAATATTTTCTTTATACCTAATGCATAACACTCATCACACGGTACTGTCCATACGTGTTTTCTTCCAGGCGAGACTGAAACACCTGAACAGAGAAGCGTATATTATGCAGTTTTCTATTTTACTGTCGAGCTGAGTGCCTTCTACACAGAAAGGGCACAAATCCATGTTTGCTGACAGAAATGCAATCAAAACAAAGTCCAATTAAAATTCTTCATTTATGACTGTGAGAGAAACATATCCTGTTTTATCCTTTCCATGTTAAGTTCAATTTCTCCATTATTAAGTATCACTGAAATTAAAGGCACAAGGATGTAACAAACTTTTTTATTCAATAAGTATGTATTGAGCCCCTACTATATTCAAGTACTAATCCAGGCACTGGATATACAGCAATAAGCAAAACAGTTCCTGCTTCATGGATTATGGTCTAGCCAGGAAGACAGATAGGTATGTACAGTACAGGGCTGGCTCATGACAAGCGCAGTGAAAAAACCCCAAAAAGCCAAACCAAACATGGAGATGGTCTTTCAGAAATGTGGACTAAGAAGGGGCTCACTGAGATGGTGACCTTAGGGCAGAGACTCAACCACAAAGCAAGCCAAGATGGGATGACCCGGATACGAGCGGCGCAGGCAGGGGCTGGGATGAGGGCAGAGGAAGGGAGGGCTGACACACCGTGCTGTCAGGACCCAGGCTCGATCAGCAGATCACCAAGCATTTTAACCGGCAAATGGTGGAGTGGGGAACACTACAGGGGATCACCAATCCTAAAGGATAGTAACAGCTTCTCCAAACTCATGGATCACCTCTAAATATGTACAAGTGGGCAACAAACATTTTCATCGCAGATAATGTGTGCATACATGAGACGCAGACCCTTAGACATGGGAAACGTGTGGGAGTTTTCCAAGGCTAGGCTATTAGGCTTAACCATTGCAGCAAAGTCTTTTAGGGATAAGGAGGAGATAGAAAGTAGGCCCTGGATCATGAAGGTAAACAAAAAGAGGTCATCACTTTAACAAGATGTAAACAGGGTGAGAAATTTGAATTAGGAAAAACAAGAAAGAGTAGTAGCCTATAATTAATTAATAAATTAGAATTACTTATCTTTGGGAAAAATAAATTTTTATGTAGTATTTACTACTACTAGCTGAAAAACTACTATAACAAACACTAACTTCCTGTAATATTTTGAAAACAAACAAAATATCCTATGTCATAATACTGAAGGTGACTGAACGCTAACTTCCTGTTCTTGCCTAAGGACCCTCTTGCATCAGGAATGACTCAAACCATCTGCAACGTCTAATCAAACCAGAAAGTCTTGATTATGCCACAAGCCAGATGATCAGTCTCTCCCTCTCACCTGCCCCACAACTCAGGAATACAGATGTAACCCAGGATACTGAAAGTTTATTAAACAAAACTTAGTGGTTCAAAGTACAGGGCTATCAAGAAGTAAGAGCAGCTGGAAAAAGTAGATGCAATACATCTTTCAAAGGAATCTAATTTGGACCAATTTCAGTTTTGAAATTCTGGTCTCTGACATTTATGATGAATCACAAACTGCATTACTACATTGTTCTAAGCTCCTTACAAGCACATACTAAGCCAACTAACAGTCCCATGGTATAGCTCCTATTATTATCCTCACTTTACAGATGAGCAAACTAAACCCAGAAAAGTTGCCCCAGATTACTTAGCCCAGACTAGTAACTGGCAGAGGGTGGATCCAAACCCAGATAGTTCTAGCTTTCCAGAACTCATGCTCTTAAGTACTACGCTGCAATTATGACAAACATTAATCAAAAGGAGTGTTTTTAAAAATTTCTTCTCCTAGAACTTTCATGAAATCTCATTGCTTCAGTCATATTCACATAGATGGCTCTTATATCTTTAATACTTCTCACATGGACACCACCAGTCTTTCTCCTTCACCAACTCCACACTAACACTCCATAAAACATGTCCTCATATTTGAGTTGATTTTACTTTACAATACAATTGCCCTTGTTCCTCAGATAAAACTTAAATGTAGACTTCCGTATTTCCATGACTAAATTTTAGCAGTAACCAAGGACACATTTTATGTACCTTAAGAGCATCCTGCCTCACACCTCCTCTGAGGACGCAGCTCTATGACTCAGAGCTCCCTAAGGCCCTGGGAGCCTGGGCTTCACTGGGCTATCCAAGGTCCTCTGTCGCCGGCCATTACAGAGGACACTGAGGAGGGCCTCAAGTGTCGCCACTGCAGCTCACGCCCTCCTCACTCCGTCCTGGTTCAGACCTGCCAACTCCTCTCCCTTCTCCGAGGACCTCCCGCAGGTGCTCCTCTCCCGCCCGGCCTTGCTCAGTTGCTCAGCCAACTCTTCCTCTTCCCTCCCCAGTGTGGACACACCTTCCTCAAGAGGGCTTCGCCTACAAACACAAAGGTTCATTCCTCTCCTATGCATCATGCGCTTCTTTGGTGAGATGATTCTAGCGCATCAGTAACTTAGTAATCCACTCAAAGTGAGTCCTCCTGGCACGGCCTGTCTTTCCAGTACTCAGCACAGTCATGCACTTTTCACCTCCACACATACCCCCAATGCACAAACCCCAGCCTGTCTCCTCCGAGCCTTCACGATTTTTAGCCATTGAAATCCTGCCCTATTTTCATGTTTTATCTTTGTGAAGCTTTTCTTAATTTCCATCCCACTACTAACATTCTTCCCCACCTGCGAATAGAAATTGCACTTGTTTTTCATTTTTTGGATGCTTATCTTGTATTTGTTCTTTAACAGTGAGTTTAACTCAGAATTTATCATTTTGCACTAGAATCAAAAAAAAAGAGTTCTCCATGTTTTTTGAGTAGTACGTTCAATTTCTGCTTCATTAACAAGGCTAAAACCTTTTGACCGTGTGGATCACAACAAACTGTGGAAAATTCTTAAAAGAGATGGGGATACCAGACCACAGTACCTGCCTCCTGAGAAACCTGTATGTCAACAAGCAACAATTAGAACTGGACATGGAATAACTGACTGGTTCAAAACTGGGACAGAAGTATGTCGAGGCTATATATCATCACTTTGCTTATTTAACTTGTATGCAGAATACATCATGAGAAATGCTGGGCTCCATGAAGCACAAGCTGGAATCAAGGTTGCAGGTGAAATATCAATAACCTCAGATACGCAGATGACACCACCCTCATGGCAGAAAGCGAAGAGAAACTAAAGAGCCTCTTGATGAAGGTGAAAGAGAAAAGTTAACAAAAAAACTGGCTTAAAGTTCAACATGAAAAAACTAAGATCATGGCATCCAGTCCCATCACTTGATTGCAAATAGGTGGGGAAACAATGGAAAAAGTAATGGATTTTATTTTTGGGGATCCAAAATCACTGTGGATGGTGACTGCAGCCATGAAATTAAAAGACGTTTGCTCCTTGGAAGAAAAGCTATGACAAACCTAAAGAGTATTAAAAAGGTGAGACATCACTCTGCTGACAAAAGTCTGTATAGTCAAAGCTATGGTTTTTCCAGTAGTCAGGTACAGATGTGAGAGTTGGATCATAAAGAAGGCTGAGAGCCAAAGAATCGATGCTTTCGAATTGTGGTGCTAGAGAAGATCCTTGAAAGTCCCTTAGATAGCAGAGAGATCAAACCAGTCAGTCCTAAGAGAAATCAACCCTGAATATTCAATGGAAGGACTGATGCTGAAGCTGAAGCTCCAATACTTTGGCTCCCTGATGTTAAGAGCCGACTCATTACTCAATGGACATGACTTTGAGAAAACTCGGGCGGATAGTGAAGGACAGGAAAGCCTAGCATGCTGCAGTTCATGGGGTCGATAAGGTAAGATTAAACTCTAGCCCATAAGCGAAGAAGAACTAAAGAGCCTCTTGATTAAAGTGAAAGAGGAGAGTGAAAAAGTTGGCTTAAAGCTCAACATTCAGAAAACTAAGATCATGGCATCTGGTCCCATCACTTCATGGCAAATAGATGGGAAACAGTGACAGACTTCATTTTTTTGGGCTCCAAAATCACTGTGATGGGGACTGCAGCCATGAAATTAAAAGACGCTTACTCCTTGGAAGGAAAGTTGTAACCAACCTAGACAGCATATTAAAAAGCAGACACATTACTTTGCCAACAAAGGTCTGTCTAGTCAAAGTTATGGTTTTTCCAGTAGTCATGTATGGATGTGAGAGTTGGACCATAAAGAAAGCTGAGCGCTGAAGAATTGATGCTTTTGAACTGTGGTGTTGGAGAAGACTCTTGGAAGTCCCTTGGACGGCAAGGAGATCCAACCAGTCCATCCTAAAGGAAATCAGTCCTGAATATTCATTGGAAGGACTGATGCTAAAGCTGAAGCTCCAATACTTTGGTCACCTGATGCAAAGAACTGACTCACTGGGAAAGACCCTGATGCTGGGGAAGATTGAAGGTGGGAGGAGAAGGGGACAACAGAGGATGAGATGGTTGGATGGCATCACCGACTCAATGGACACGAGTTTGAGTAAGCTCCGGGAGTTGGTGATGGACAGGGAGGTCTGCTGTGCTACAGTCCAAAGAGTCAGACACGACTGAGCAACTGAACTGAAGTGATATATTTTAAGGCTTAGATTGGAATTTCAACACTGTTACTTATTGTATTCTACTCACTACCATAAACTGTGTCCCCGACCACTGTGCTCATGTCCCAATTTAGCAGATGCTTCAGTGAACTCCACTTATCTGCCTACATCCTGGCATGTCTTCCAGGAAGCTCTAAGTCTTAAAGAAGTACTTTGACTTTTTGGTTTTTATATCTCTTAGGGCTTAGCACTACCACCAAATACAACTGAAGTTTGCTGAGCTGATATGATTAAGAACTTACCTGTGAAAAGAATGATGCATTAATCTTGGTCAAGTCAGTCTCTCTGATCCTCAGTTTGTGCTTTTATAGATCATAGACTTTTTTTTAATAAGTTGGTAACATTTTGCAGTGCTCTTATACTAAATGAGCTCTCATGTGAAATGGTGGAGTAATTCATATGTAATAGGTACTTAGGAAAGGTTTTTTTGTTGTTGTTTTCTCACTGAAAATAGAAATAAAATAAGAATAGGAATAACAAAGTGGATCTTTAATAACATTTCTATGGTTTTACGTTCACCATTCTAGAGTCGTCTATCTGCGTAGCTCATGAACCAGCTGTCTGGCATCTCCTGGAAACTTGTTAGAAATACAGAATTTCAGGTCCTACACATGACCTACAGAATCAGAATCTGCATTAAAAAATATATATATTCCCAGGAGATTCCTTTATACATTTACAAATTGAGAACCACTGATTTACAATACTATGAACTGTGGTGTTGTGCTCTTGAGAGTCCCTTGGACTTCAAGGACATCAAATCAGTCCATCCTAAAGGAAATCAGTCCTGAATATTCATTGGAAGGACTGATGCTGAAGCTCAAACTCCAACACTTTGGCCACCTGATGCAAAGAACTGACTCACTGGAAAAGACTCTGATGCTAGGAAAGACTGAAGGCAGGAGGAGACAGGGACGACAGAGAACAGGAGGGTTGGCTGTCATCTCCGACTCGATGGACATGAGTTTGAGCAAGCTCCGCGAGTTGGTGATGGACAGGGAAGCCTGGAATGCTGCAGTCCAAAGCGGGTTGCAAAGAATTGGACACAACTGAGGGACTGAATTGAACTGATTTATAATTCAGAAAACTAATATGGCTTGCTTGGTTTTTTTCATGCATTATAAATGAAATTAAACTTAAGAGACAGCACACTTTAAAGAAAACTATGAAAGGTTTAAACTCAAGACAGATCTGGGTTCAAATTCTGAATTCAATATTTATAATTATTTATACTAGTAATTATATTAATATAAATAATATTTATAATTATTAGCCTTCTAACCTTGAGCAAATTCCTGATCTGCTTGATGCTCACTTTCTTCACAAAAATGGAGATAAGTACTTCTTCAACTAATTGCTAAAAGGATTTAAAGGAGAAAGTGCTTGACAGAGACCCAGGCTTATAAAAGATACTTTTAGAAAAAGTCATTCCAACCCTTTCTTGGAAGTTCTGCCATTTTGTGCTAACAATATACATACTTCAACAAAAATTGTATATAAGATCAAGATAAGCTTATGCTAAAATAAACCTGGTCTCGAAATGACTGGATAATTAAAACAGGAAACCCATAAGTTTTCCCTTCTATAGGAGAAGAACCCTAGAAAGGAGTAATTTTTAAGTCTCCCAAATCTTTCAGGACCCAGCCTTCTTAACTGTCTTTAGCCTCGCTTCCTCACCGTTCTATCACAAGTCATATGGGGCTGGGGGTTTGAGGCTCAGTGATCTCTCACAAAATGCTTCCTTTACCTTCCCCCTTCTTCCGCAAACTTAAGTCCCACTCAACTACTAAAGGCAATGGCAACCCACTCCAGTACTCTTGCCTGGAGAATCCTAGGGACAGGGGAGCCTTGTGGGCTGCTGTCTATGGGGTCGCACAGAGTCGGACATGACTGAAGTGACTTAGCAGCAGCAGCACCAACTACTAAAATTTAGGTTTTGAGTTCAGTCACTTCTTACCACTTCCCTTCAAACACTCTGGTCCATTGTTTCCCCTGAATTATTGCAATTGCCCAGTAACTAATCTTCCTTCTTTTTAAAAACTTACTCAAGATCATGTCCCTGCTCTGTTCAAAACCTACAAACCCCTATATAATATGGCTTCCATGCTCCTTTTCACCGCTCTGTTCCAGCTGCAATGGCCTTCCTGCTGTTCTTCCAATGTGCCTCAGCCCCTCTGACCTGGCTGTTGTGATAGGCATGGAACATTCCCTTCTCCAGCTATCTGCATGGCTCTTCAGTTCATTTGGATCTTTGCTCAAAAATCACTGATTACAGAGGACTATCCTGGAGAAGCTATTTAAAAATGATCATCTCCCTCCATCCCCAGTCAATCTCTCTCTGATGCTTAACTATTTTTCCCTTTCCATTTTTAACTGATGACATTGTGTATTTGTTTCTGTTCTATATTCTTATAGAACATTTAGAGTCGTGCTCTGCACACGTTCAATATTCAGCATTTGTTGCGGGAGTGAGCCAACCTTAAAGATGTCTGCTCGGCCCTCTGCAGCTCTATCTACCTGTTCTCCCGGCTTTCTCGGCTCAGTGTTTGTCTCCCATAGCATTTACTGTTGCATGGGGAAAAATTATTTTACCTTGACTTCATAATCCAAGTGGCCATTACAATGTCTAGTATAGAGTTACTGATACTTGTTGAATGAGTAATTTAGAAAGGGAACAATTCAATTGTTTCAAGGTTGAATAAGAAGACTTTTAAATCCCTTAGTCTGTTACAGCCAGATGAACTTCCCACAGGAAAAGGCCAAGTGCAAGCTCAGAGAACTTTCCAACATGAAACTCTTCAGACTTTCTTAAGTGTAACTTGAGTCTTAAGATTGTAACTTTATAGCTTTAGTATGTAAATTTATAAAAGATTAGCTTTCTACAAGCTTACTTAGACCTCAGAAATGTTCCAATAAAGTAATGACCGTTGGTAAAATTTTAACCTAAAGTTTTATCACCTCTTTACCTTTTTAACTCCAAAGAAAATTATTATTTTGAAAAACTCTACTGTTGCAAGATTTTTTTCATTTCACTGATGCTGGCTATATATGGTAGTCTATGGATATCATTTTAAAAGAATTAGCATCTTAATCTTTCACACAAATATTCCTCTTGTGAGTCATAAAATTATTACAGCAAAGAATAGCCAGGATTTAGAAATCAGTAGGAAAGGCAGAAGTAATACTGCAATGCTTATCAAAAGAAGACACGAAAACAGGCATTTATTTAGTTCTTAAATGTAAATAATTTAATCTTTTTTATCCTTTCTACTCCAAAGCTGAGCAAAGTCTCCAAAATTCTACAAATAATCACTGTGGAAAAGTTGAACATGGACACATGTATTTTAAAACACTACTTCCTAATAACTCATTTTACTAAGAGCTGGTAGCAAAGGTATGCATCAATTTTTTCCTGTATATTCTTTAACAATATCTTCATACTCTTCTAAGTTAGTCTGTTAAAGTAACCAAAATAAGCTTATATCCTTTTTTTCATTAGGCTCAGTATTTACAATAAATTCTTAGTAACTTTCAGAATTCAAGTGAACTTTACTTTCCCAAATGATTACTCAAGAGGCTTTTAATAACATTTTAAAAAATATTTGTTATTCATGCCCTAAGATCACATCAAGGGACCTCAGCAATCTTGAGCTTCTATATGTCTCCCCTTGCTTTCGAAGATAACCTCTAAAGTAAAGAAGACAGAAAAGAATTACCTTGTATGAAATAATGGGCATATAACTAAATATATGAATACAGTTCAATCCCTGGGTCGAGAAGATCCCCTGGAGTAGGAAATGGTACCCTGCTCCAGTATTCTTGCCTGGAGAATTCAATGGACAGAGCAGCATAGCAGGCTACAGTCCGTGGGATTGCAAAGAATCGAACAACATATATTGTACATGCCAATATGTTAAGTAATATATAAACACATGCCCTGATTCCAGAATAACTGAATTTAAAGTTCCACTGATACATTTGGTGTGGAGGGAGTCTGAAAGTCATTTCAGAAATGTAACTAAGTAAATTCAGAATAAAGCTAACACCTTGCTTCATTTGCCAAATGTTGCTGCCTTGCTCAGGTATTCTGAGCTTTAATATTATTTAGAAAATACTTTTCAGTTAAAAATCATGAATGGAATTAGTCAATATCAAGAGTGATTCCCACTGCAGAAGGAGTGAGAAGCTCTCACCACCAGAGTAACATACAGGCCATTAGCTGCCCTGACATGAGTGCCATGTTTCATCAGCAGCAATGTCATGAAACCATCAAGATTAAAAAGTGCCAACCCAGTCCAGTATTCTTGCCTGGAGAATCCCATGGACAGAGGAGCCTGGCGGGCTACAGTCCACGGGGTCGCAGAGTCAGACATGATTGAGCGACTAACACTAACTCGGAAGAACTAAATACTGAAGATATAATTGCAAGCTATTGTCATCTGCAACTCGTTTGGAGATTCTAATTGGATTATTTTTTCTATTTCACAAATAAATATTTTTACCATCATAATCCCTATATATTGTTTACTGATAACTTTAATTAACATGAAATGGACTGGTCCATATTTTTAAATTAAAAAAGTGGTTCTTGCTTCCATAGTATTAACCATTTTTTCAGGAACTTAATTAACAAATAAATCAAGACACTGAATAAAACAAACTGAGTCTCTTAAGGATTATATTCATTTGGAATTATTATGTTTTTTGCTTTTTACTCTTTTCTCTTTTCCTGTGGTCATCTTTCTTAATTTACCAAAATTAGCAGATGAGAAAAAAGCACTAATTTTGGTTTAAAAAAGATTATTTGGGATACACTGCCTCTGTCCTGTATTTCACTGCTTCGATGTTGGGCTTTATTATAGTTTTATTCCCATTTGGTATACTTTAGTATAGTCTTGTTCCCTATATTACAACTTCAGGTTGGCAGATTATTTCCACCTTACAATAACCAAAAACTTTAAAAATCAGGAAAAAGTCTGACCCATGAGAAGAAAACGATATTTACATTTAACACTCTTACAACTTCTATACCAAATGGGCAATCTATGTGACTCTAAAAGTCAGCAGATAACACATGAGTTGAATAAGAACTAATGATGTATATTTGGTGTTAAAAAGCTTGTAAACATAGCCCTAAAGATAGTGTGGTAAAAGATTATAACAAACTTATTTAAAATGAAGTTAACAGTAATTGGACTGCAAGGAGATGCAACCAGTCCATCCTAAAGGAGATCAGTCCTAGGTGTTCATTGGAAGGTCTGATGCTGAGGCTGAAACTCCAATACTTTGGCCACCTGATGAGAAGAGTCGACTCACTGGAAAAAACCCTGATGTTGGGAAAGATTGAAGGCGACAGGAGAAGAGGATGACAGAGGATGAGACAGTTGGATGGCATCACTGATGGTGGACTTGAGTCTGAGTAAGCCCCGGGAGTTGGTGATGGACAAGGAGGCCTGGCGTGCTGCAGTCCATGGGGCTGCAAACAGTCGGACATGACTGAGTGACTGAACTGAACTGAACAGTAATTACCAGGTAATGTAAACTGATTAAACTGTAAAATATCATATGAAATCACATTTACTTTATTATTCAGTATATTATATCAAGCACTGTATTTTGTTAATAATAATTTCTATGTATCCACTTTGTATAAAGATTGTATCATTTAATCTTCACCACAGCCCTACAAATTCAGTGTTATTATTTTTATTGTCACTCCATTTTCCAAGTGAAGAAATGAGGCACAAGTAAATATACTCCTTTATCCAAGATCTTATAGTCAATTAAGAGACAGAGCTGGGATTCAAACCTGTGTCCACCTGACCCAGAGCCCTTGATCTCTAACCCTAACCCTTATTCTAAACTCCTCCTGAGTTCACTCCAAAGGTGAAAAGCAGAACTTAAACGCTTGCGAACTACAACACATGAAGTAGGAATCAGCAACTCCTAAACTCTGAGGTCAGCTTTGTACTTTTCATACATCCTTAGCTCTTCTGTGTTTTTTAAAGTTAAAAATCTCACTATCAACCTTTTACCTGTTATTGTTACATTTCACATCTGCTCTATGTCGTATTTTCCTTGGTAACAATCTTTTTCCCATCTGAAATTTGGTCCTCTGAGAGATTACACAAAGCAGAAGTAATACAACAGGCAAATATCAAGGCACCTCCAAACGACCCACTATGCCTGCTTCTCAATGTTTCCCCCACAGCAATGGAGGTGCTGAGCAAATTCCTTCAACATGCATCATCTTCCACGATCAAGACGGCATTTTCTCCACCCATCTTGATAGATTTCCTAGGAATTCCATGCAGGTTTTCATAACAGGGAAATCAGAAAGTGCTGTATTGGCAGATTCAGGCATTAGTCAAATAAATGCCAGACTTAAACCATGAAAATAATGAATTCCTTAAAATGTACCTGTAACAAGACATTTGATTTTATCAAATTGTTATCAAAGGTAGATTTTTAAAAAAGCAGACAACAGAGGGTTCACTGACATTGCATCATTTAAATCAAGGCTTATGCCATTTTTAATAATCCTAAATAGTCACCTGTCCTTTGGCACCAAGTTATTTCTGGATTATCACAGGATATATTTTCTTTATACTGCAGCTTTAAGATTCAGCAATCTTGTGAATCATTGGTGACAAGCTACTAATAAAAAGCTTCATATAAATGGAGCTCTCACACACTGTCTCACATACATACATGACTACTGGAAAAACCACAGCTTTGACTATGCAAACCTTTGTCACCTCTTTTTAATACGCTGTTTACATTTGTCATAGCTTTTCTTCTAAGGAGCATAAAAGGAGAGTTGGATCATAAAGAAGCCTGAGCACCAAAGAATTGATGCTTTTGAACTGTGATGTTGGAGTAGACTCTTGAGAGTCCCTTGGACAACAAGGAGATCAAACCAGTCAATCCTAAAGGAAATCAGTCCTGAATATTCATTGGAAGGACTGATGCTGAAGTTGAAACTCCAATACTTTGGCCACCTGATGCAAAGAGCTGACTCACTGGAAAAGACCTTGATGATGGGAAAGACTGAGAGCAGGAAGAGAAGGGGACGACAGGATGAGATGTTTGAATGGCATCACCGACTCAATGGACATGAGTTTGAGCTAACTCTGGGAGCTGGTTATGGACACGGAGGCCTGGCGTGCTGCAGTGGGTCAGAGACAACTGAGCAACAACAATGTGCCATAAACATAATACATTTAATGTAACTTGTAAGGGGCAATCATCGATTTAATAGAATACGGTTTGTGTATACTTTTATATATGTATATATTATATATTTAATGTAAAGAAAAGTAGAATTATTTTACTTATTATTCAAATTTCCTCCTATTTTGTAATTTTCCTTTCCTCACATTTCAAATTCCTTTTTACTAAGTTCACTGTCTTGGTTAATTCAGTCATTTCAGTTCAGTTGCTCAGTCGTGTCCGATTCTTTGCGACCCCATGAACTGTAGTACACCAGGCTTCCCTGTCCATCACCAACTCCCAGAGTTCACTCAAACTCATGCCCATTGAGTCAGTGATGCCATCTAGCCATCTCATCCTCTGTCGTCCCCTTCTCCTTCTGCCCCCAATCCCTCCCAGCATCAGAGTCTTTTCCAATGAGTCAACTCTTCGCATGAGGTGCCCAAAAAATTGGAGTTTCAGCTTTAGCATCAGTCCTTCCAATGAACACCCAGGACCGATCTCCTTTAGAATGGACTGATTGGATCTCCTTGCAGTCCAAGGGACTCTCAAGAGTCTTCTCCAACACCACAGTTCAAAAGCATCAATTCTTCGGCGCTCAGCTTTCTTCACAGTCCAACTCTCACATCCATACATGACCACTGGAAAAACCACAGGCTTGACTAGACGGGCCTTTGTTGGCAAAATAATGTCTCTGCTTTTGAATAAGCTATCTAGGTTGGTCATAACTTTCCTTCCAAGGAGTAAGCGTCTTTTAATTTCATGGCTGCAATCACCATCTGCGGTGATTTGTGGAGCCCCCGAAAATAAAGTCTGACACTGTCTTGCTAATTAAATGGCCAGTTAAAAGAATATAAATTTCTTCATAGGATCAAATAAGTCTTACCTCTAGAACCCTTTCCAGGTGTATCTTTAAGTGATTTCTCAGTGGCTCAGAGGTGAAGAATCTGCCTGCAATGCAGGAGACCTGGGTTTGATCCCTGGGTTGGGAAGATCCCCTGGAGAAGGGAAATGGCAACCCACTCCAGTATCCTTGCCTGGAAAAATCTCATGGACAGAGGAGCCTGGTGGGCTACGGTCGCAGAGAGTCAGACATGACTGAGCGACTAATACTAACAGAAATTTAGCCAATTATAAATCACATACCTCCAGTCTAGCAATAAAACTCATCATTTCAACCTCATATTGTGAAAAAGACACAAAATGCAAAAGTAAACTCATCATTTCTGCTAAACCAAATTCCAGTGAAAGAAACTGGATTTCATAACATCTTAGAACTGGAGAAAATCTAAAAATATAGTTCCATTAAAACCTATGCAGAAACCTAGAGAGTCTAGAGAAAATATAGGAAAGTGATCTGATTAGAAATAATGAGAACAGAACACAAAGCTGGACTCAAATATTTGGATGAGGCGAGTTCTTTTTTATAAAAGATTAACAATAGGAAGTTCCAGTTAAAATAATTAATGACAAAAATGTAAATCTAGCTGCATTTAGCTTGATTAACTCAGTAAAGGGTTTCAAAACAGCTGTGTATCCTCTTTTATACAAAGGCTTCAGATTAGCAGGTTCAGAGGGAATTGTCTTCAAGGTGAAAACTGTCTGCAGATACCTTGCTTAACTGGAAATAGGCTAGCAACTTTGTCAATACCCTGAAAATTTATTTAAATATCCTCACAATTCTTGCTCACAGGCGCCAGGCTTTGAAAACTTAAAAGAGTATTTTCCAAGCACAGAGGAGTATCACTTTTGCTGCTGTACTCTAGGAGAAATCCTTGACTGAGAGATAAGATCATTTTCTCTTAAAGCTATTTGAGAAATCATGCTCTGTACCTCAGTGGAGAATGCAGTCACCAAACACAGTAAGTTCGGTTCAGACGGAGAAGGGGAAGCCCCTGAGTAGAACCCTTATTAACATGACATTATGGCTGTAACTGTACATGAACATGAGGTTATCAAGATTACAGTTCCCATGGCATTCATTCCAAAGCATCGCAACAACACAAAGTCTTCTATTTTTAAATAGCCTCTCAAGGTTTCTCAAATGTGAAGTGAGCCTAATAACAGCACCTAATTTAATGACCATTATGGGGATTGTACAAATGACCTTAGCAGGAAGCCTGGCATGTAAACAGGGCTTCCTGTTATTATTTAACACCTTGGTGGCTCAGATGGTAAAGAATCCGCCTGCATGCAGGAGACCTGGGTTCGATCCCTGGGTTGGGAAGATCCCCTGGAGGAGGGCAAGGGAACCCACTCCAGTATTCTTGCCTGGAGAATCCCATGGACAGAGGAGCCTGGGGACTACTTGCGAAGAGTTGGACACAACCGAGCGACTAAGCAGAGAACAGCACACACCACACCACCACTTCAGCATGCCCAGGTCTCTGAGGGGTGGCTTTTCCCATTTCAGGTCCTGCCTTCAACTCTCCACATCTAAGCCTCTCTTCATACAACTCCCAGCCCCTCCCCACAAAAACACACCAACCCACTACAATTGTGCCTCCTGCCACTTTACTCAAACCATTCCTCCCTAAGTCACCTCTTTAATTAACACAGCAGCAAGCATGTCTAGTCATTTTTATGTAGTACAGAAAAACACATTTCATATTTTACAAAACACAGAGCTGAAATAAAAATATACACAAATATTCTAAAATCCATTAATACCAATTTGATACATACTTTTGGTTTTAAACATAAACTTGATTCCAATTATTTTCATTTCCTTAGACCATTACTGTTAGAAAATTTAATAGGAAAAACATAAACAAACCAACGTTCTAAAAGTATAATAGTCAATCTTACAGAAGCAAAATGCTTGATCTTCCAAGATAAAAGTTAAATTAATGAATTATTTTTTACTAATTTCCCAGGTATAGTTTTAGTTGGATTATGACAAAATGAAAAACGAGCATCATCATCTTTGAACTATAAATACAAAGCAGCTTATACAACTTTTATTTGGATATTTGATAATTAAAAAAATAGCTGTCAAGCAAAAATATTAGTCAATAAATACTTGCATAATATTTGGCCTTTGAAAAAAGTTTAACTTCAATGTCACATATAAAACATATTCTGAGGATAAGTAAAGGTGCTGACATTAAAATAAGCGCAGATAAAATGGAAACTTTATGACAAGAAAAGCTCAGTCACAAATCTTGCCTTGATTTTCATTTTCTTGAATTCTTTCAAGTGTTCAACACATCGAAGGCAAGAATAGTTATGGAACAGCAGAACGTTCTAACACACTGTCATCATCCCTAGGGGCAGAAGGACACTTTAAGTTTCATGAGCTTTCCCACAAGGAATTGTACCCCTCTCTCCACCTCTACCAGTCCCTTTCCAAAGGCTGCTGTTTAAGAAAATCTCCAGTGCAGCTTCCAACAGCACGGTGCCCATCGGTCTGCTGGGTAGCGCCGTGAGGGGGAAGGCCATCACGGGCACTGCTGCTGCCGTCTGTGCCCCGACCCAGGACTTCAGCGAGGGGGGTAAAGCACGGGGGCAGGGGCGTGGTCAGAGGCCCAGCCCACAGGCTCCAAGCCCCGACCCCAGGCTTGGGGGGCATCTTCCCCGAGGAGGGGGCAGGGATGACTGCTAAGTCGCTTCAGCTGTGTCCGACTGACTCTTTGCGACCCCATGGACTATAGCCCACTAGGCTCCTCTGTCCATGAGGATTCTCCAGGCAAGAATACTGGAGTGGGTTTCTGTGCCCTCCTCCAGGGGATCTTCCCGGCCCAAGGACTGAACCTGTGTCTCTCAGTCTCCTGCGTTGGCAGGAGGTTCTTTACCCACTAATGCAAGAAGCCCTTTTCCTACCATGCACAAAGATGCATAATGGGTAGCTATGGTCTTGGGCCTATGTAACAAAGAAGAAAGAAGCCATCCAAAATCTAACTGACATAGGGAATAAGGAACTAAACCTTTACTTAGTACCCACTCCGTAGTAGAAGTGTAATATAAAAGCTTTATATGTATATTATTTCCTTTACTGTCTTCCTCTCTATAATAAGGGGCACTGTTACTCCCAATTACACAGATGAGAAAAACAGCAAATTTAAGTAAACTGCCAAATAGGAGACAGAAAAAAATGTACACTCAGGTTTATCTTCTATGAAAAAAGGTGGCAATGTGTTAAATAACATGTACCAGCCCTAAGAAAGGTGCTTTGGGGTTTTGTAAGTTACTCCCTTCCCGTTATTCTCAAAGTAGAACAAACATTCACGCTAAGAGGTGGCTTCCCATCCAAACCACAAAAGGAAGAGGGAAACTTCAACTCTAAGGTCTCGCACACAAGAAAGCGGTAGAATAAAGCATGAGCATGTCAAAATTAACCAAACTAGGAATTTGAGACACTCACTTCAGAAATGAAACTTGGAAAACTCCTGGCTTTCAATCACCAAGTCCCATATGTATTCATGATTAAACAAGGGTTTGGTATAGTCGGCTATTTGAAATAAAGTAAATTTCTCTTATGAAAGAGGATAGAAAGTAACCATCAGCCATGTTGCAGTTCCCTTGAAAGAATAACTACTGTCTTCCACAGAAAGTTTCACCAAAGCACTACCTGGCGTGCCCTCAGGACAGCACCGCACTCACCCGAGGCCGAATTCATCACGTTCTGCTGCACCGGTGGGCTGGTCGGGGTGCTGACGTTCATCTGGGAGAGCATGGCCTTCCTGGGGTCCTGCCAGGTTGTTGTCTGATCTATGTGACTGAGACAAAAACATCCCCTGCGTTAGATAACACAGACGAGGCCCTACAAACAGCAGCCTCGCTTCTCAAAACAGGCTAGCTGTGTGAACTAGCAGGCAGGACTCTAAGTGAGCTCCGTGAAAGCAGTCTTACCACCGCACTGCCCTCACCCTTCCTCTGCAAACTTTCCTCATCCTTCTATCACTGAACTTTCTGTTCTGAGCTTTCAGAAGTGCAAAATCTGAAAGTTATGTCGGAAATTTTAAGCGAAGGGAAATCATTTTCACCTAGTAGACAATTATCTGCCATAATTTAAAGTTGAAATGTGATCTATAAATCATCTGTAACAGGAGTCATGTAAGTTAAACCCAAAATTGATTAGGGAAATCACCCACTTTTTTTCCTCCCAAAGCTATAAATGCCAATTAACCATATAATTTGAAGACCTAAAACCCTTTACACTGAACAAAGCACAAAAAGATTAAACATTCTTATTATATTACATACTTCAAAGCCAAAACAGAAATACAAGCTAAGTTTTGATTGTCTTCTATTGATTATTGAAGGACTTTTTCAGGTAAACATTTTCTATGTACTATTAACTTACTACAAAATGTCTAATACATATGCTATGGACATCTTCATCTAAAAAACTGGGGATTAAAAATAGCTAAAAATTACATGAATATGAAACTACAAGGCATCTTGCACAGTATTTGGTTTACAAGCATGCAAAAAAATACTAGTTTTCATCTTCCAGCAAAGTGCAATTATTTCAGTGAAAGAAAAAAAAATTTAAACCCATGAAACTACCTGAACTTTATCGTTCTCTTCTGTTTAATTTATAAAAGCCAGATAACATTTAATGAAAGGCACTAATTAAATATTGCTACATATGATGTAACTGTACTGCAGCTATTGAAAATACTTTAGAATAATATTTAATAGCATAGAAAATATTAATAATACAGATTATAGCACAGCATACAGATTATTAGTTTCTATGCTATTAAATATTATTCTAAAATATTTTCAATATATAGTACAT
The DNA here is from genome assembly GCF_019923935.1 of Bubalus bubalis. Taxonomy (NCBI): domain Eukaryota; kingdom Metazoa; phylum Chordata; class Mammalia; order Artiodactyla; family Bovidae; genus Bubalus; species Bubalus bubalis. The sequence continues at coordinate 78,976,506 of NC_059172.1, read as the reverse complement.
CATATGTAACAATATTTAACTAGTCCCTTTCATTAGATGTTATCTTTCAATTTTTGGGCTTCCCTGATAGCTAGATAGATCTGATAGAGTACCTGACGAACTATGGAATGAGGTTTGTGACATTGTACAGGAGACAGGGATCAAGACCATCCCCATGGAAAAGAAATGCAAAAAAGCAAAATGGCTGTCTGGGGAGGCCTTACAAATAGCTGTGAAAAGAAGCGAAAAGCAAAGGAGAAAAGGAAAGATATAAACATCTGAATGCAGAGTTCCAAAGAATAGCAAGACGAGATAAGAAAGCCTTTCTCAGTGATCAATGCAAAGAAATAGAGGAAAACAACAGAATGGGAAAGACTAGAGAGCTCAAGAAAATCAGAGATACCAAAGGAACATTTCATGCAAAGATGGGCTCGATAAAGGACAGAAATGCTATGGACCTAACAGAAGCTGAAGATATTAAGAAGAGATGGCAAGAATACACAGAAGAACTGTACAAAAAAGATCTTCATGACCCAGATAATCATGATGGTGTGATCACTCATCTAGAGCCATACATCCTGGAATGTGAAGTCAAGTGGGCCTTAGAAAGCATCACTATGAACAAAGCTAGTGGAGGTGATGGAATTCCAGTGGAGCTATTCCAAATCCTGAAAGATGATGCTGTGAAAGTGCTGCACTCAATATGCCAGCAAATTTGGAAAACTCAGCAGTGGCCACAGGACTGGAAAAGGTCAGTTTTCATTCCAATCCCAAAGAAAGGCAATGCCAAAGAATGTTCAAACTACTGCACAATTGCACTCATCTCACACACTAGTAAATAATGCTCAAAATTCTCCAAGCCAGGCTTCAGCAATATGTGAACCATGAACTTCCTGATGTTCAAGCTGGTTTTAGAAAAGGCAGAGGAACCAGAGATCAAATTTCCAACATCCACTGGATCATGGAAAAAGCAAGAGAGTTCCAGAAAAACATCTATTTCTGCTTTATTGACAATGCCAAAGCCTTTGACTGTGTGGATCACAATAAACTGTGGAAAATTCTGAAAGAGATGGGAATACCAGACCACCTGATCTGCCTCTTGAGAAATCTGTATGAAGGTCAGGAAGCAAGTTAGAACTGGACATGGAACAACAGAATGGTTCCAAATAGGAAAAGGAGTTCGCCAAGGCTGTATATTGTCACCCTGTTTATTTAACTTCTATGCAGAGTACATCATGAGAAACGCTGGACTGGAAGAAACACAAGCTGGAATCAAGACTGCCGGGAGATATATCAATAACCTTAGATATGCAGATGACACCACCCTTATGGCAGAAAGTGAAGAGGAACTCAAAAGCCTCTTGATGAAAGTGAAAGTGGAGAGTGAAAAAGTTGGCTTAAAGCTCAACATTCAGAAAACGAAGATCACGGCATCCGGTCCCACCACTTCATGGGAAATAGATGGGGAAACAGTGGAAACAGTGTTAGACTTTATTTTTCTGGGCTCCAAAATCACTACAGATGGTGACTGCAGCCATGAAATTAAAAGACGCTTACTCTTTGGAAGGAAAGTTATGACCAACCTAGATAGCATATTCAAAAGCAGAGACATTACTTTGCCAACAAAGGTTCGCCTAGTCAAGGCTATGGTTTTTCCTGTGGTCATGTATGGATGTGAGAGTTGGACTGTGAAGAAGGCTGAGCGTGGAAGAATTGATGCTTTTGAACTGTGGTGTTGGAAAAGACTCTTGAGAGTCCCTTGGACTGCAAGGAGATCCAACCAGTCCATTCTGAAGGAGATCAGCCCTGGGATTTCTTTGGAAGGAATGAGTTAAAGCCGAAACTCCAGTACTTTGGCCACCTCATGCGAAGAGTTGACTCATTGGAAAAGACTCTGATGCTGGGAGGGATTGGGGGCAGGAGGAGAAGGGGACGACAGAGGATGAGATGACTGGATGGCATCACTGACTCGATGAGTCTCAGTGAACTCCAGGAGTTGGTGATGGACAGGGAGGCCTGACGTGCTGTGATCCATGGGGTCGCAAAGAGTTGGGACACGACTGAGCGACTGATCTGATCTGATCTGATAGCTCAGCTGGTGAAGAACCCGCCTGCAGTTCAGGAGACCCCGGTTCAATTCCTGGGTGAGGAAGATCTGCTAGAGAAGGGATAAGCTACCGTTCTAGTACTCTGCCCTGGAGAATTCCAAGGCAGAGTATATATAGTTCATAGGGTTGCAAACAGTCAGATATAACTGAGTGACTTTCAATCACTCATAGCTTTTTAAAGTAGACTGTAAAACAGTATGTACAGCATGGAGCTAATTGTTTAAACCTGTGTGCTGAAAGCACATGGGAAGGATACACATCAAAAGGTTTCTTTTTAATGAATTTTTACTGGCGTATATCTGCTTTATAATATTGTATTAGTTTCTTCCATAGAGCAAAGTGAATCAGCTATACATTCCAACATTAGAATGTTTTAACAGTGTTTCTCTCTAGATAGCAAAATTACAGAACTTTGCTTAATAATAGGAAAAGCTAAAGACAGTCATGAACTCACTATCTTTGAAAACGGTGTGGAAGGGCATTAGAAATAAGGGTTATTTCTTTAAAAACTCAAAATCATTTTTTCTATGGCTGTTTAAATTTCAAATCTGATTTCTCTCTTCTTGAATCATCCCCATGATACTCATGTAAATGGTAAGGAAATGACATCCTGTGATTAATTTTCTTGAAACCCGAATGCTCTCGTCAATAATGTCATTTCATCAATAACACAGGGATCTAGGCTCTGACTAGTTCTGTGCTGTGATCAGTTGCTCAGTCCTGTCCGAATCTTTGTGACCCCACAGACTGAAGCCCGCCAGGCTCCTCTGTCCATGGGATTCTCCGGCCAAGAACACTGGGGTGGCTTGCCATGTGCTCAGGCTAGAACAGACCTTAAATATTATCTCCTGGAGATGGGACAATCCTTATTCCTAGGGAAGGAGAAAGAAGAGGAAAACAGAGGGGGTACAAATGCGAAAAATTTGTACACTTGGGAATAACAATGAAACCTGACAACTGAATGCTCTTACAGAGCAACTAACAATGCTGAGAGAAAACATTTAACTGAGTCCACAGTCTCTCAAATACTGCCTGAGCAGCACTTCTTCCCCAGTCGCAGGCGGTCTTCGGCAGTTGCACAAGCATTGCTCAGGTCCAGACAGCACACGTAAAACCTGCTCAAGTCTGGATATGTAAACACCTGGCTCCAAGAGACCACCTTCCTGGCAAGCCCAGTAACGGCTCTTTTTCCATCCTTCACAAACCACCATAAAATGTTTTCTAGATAGTCTCGTGCTTATAAAGCAGTACACATGACAATTAATACAGTCATACTGAAGGAGAGAAACTTGAAACCTGGAAGACAACCAAAATGTAGGGAAAGGCTGTTTCTCACTGCCTGTTATAATGTTAAGAAACCAGGAAAAGTGGCCAGCGATTCATTATTACTACCTCTTAAATTTTAATGAAATCGTGTGCCACCTGTCTACTCCTTGTCTGCAGTACTTCTGAAAATCTGTTACATTTGTGAGGGGTGAAAGAGAAGAGGATGGCAGGTTCAGGATTTTAACTGCTGAAGGTTTTCTAATATCTAACAGCTGGTTTCTCTGAAAACTAACCAATGACATAAATCACATTAATCCTTCATAACTAGATTGAAGTCCACCTGAGGGTTTAGGAAGACCCTATTCTGATGACTAATGGAACAACAAATCTTCCCAGATAGAGGAGGCAATCCATAAATCTGTCCCTACGGTTTTCATCTCCTTTAAACAAATTAGGCTTTTAAATATAATGCAGAGAATGTATAGCTTCACTGCTCTTAAGAGTGACTATTTTGCTGAAATGCTACTAAGTGTACAAATGCTAAAATTTCTTCTCCTAAAAAGGTTTCTGTTGAACCTCAGTAAGCTAGTTGAGAGAGGTACAGAGCTATCCTGTTACTTCAGCAAAGGTTTCACTTACTCAAAAAAAGATCTACTTTTCTTTAAGGAATAAATATGCCATCATCTAAATTGTCCCAAACATAAAAGTATTAAGTGCCCGAAGAACTATGGACAGAGGTTCGTGACACTGTACAGGAGGCAGTGATTAAAACCATGCCCAAGAAAAAGAAATGCAAAAAGGCAAACTAGCTGTCTGAGGAGGCCTTACAAATAGCTGGGAAAAGAAGAGAAGTGACAGGCAAAGGAGAAAAGGAAAGATATACCCACTTGAATGCAGAGTTCCAAATAGCAAGAAGAGACAAGAAAGCCTTCCTCAGAGATCAATGCAAGGAAATAAAGGAAAACAATAGAATGGGAAAGACTAGAGATCTCTTCAAGAAAATTAGAGGTATCAAGGGAACATTTCATGCAAAGATGGGCTCAATAAAGGACAGAAATGGTATGGACCTAACAGAAGCAGAAGATATTAAGAAGAGGTGGCAAGAATACACAGAAGAACTATACAAAAAAGATTTTCGATCCAGATAATCACGATGGTGTGATCACTCACCTAAAGCCAGACATCTTGCAGCATGAAGTCAAGTGGGCCTTAGGAAGCATCAGTATGAACAAAGCTAGTGGAGGTGATGGAATTCCAGCTGAGCCATTTCAAATCCTAAAAGACGATGCTGTTAAGGTGCTACATTCAATATTTCAGCAAATTTGGAAAACTCAGTAGTGGCCACAAAACTGGAAAATGTCAGTTTTCATTCCAATCCCAAAGAAGGGCAATGCCAAAGAATGTTCAAACTACTGCAAAACTGCACTCATTTCATGATAGCAAAGTAATGGTCAAAATTCTCCAAGTCAGGCTTCAACAGTACATGAACCAAGAACTTCCAGATGCTCAAGCTGGATTTAGAAAAGACAGAGGAACCAGAGATCAAATTGTCAACATCCACTGGATCATAGAAAAAGCAAGAGAATTCCAGAAAAACATCTGCTTCATTGACTACGCTAAAGCCTTTGACTGTGTGGATCACAATAAACTGTGGAAAATTTTTTTAAGAGATGAAAATACCAGACCACTTTACCTGCTTCCTGAGAAATCTGTATGCAGGTAAAGAACCAACAGTTAGACCCGGACATGGAACAATGGACTGGTTCAAAACTGGGAAAGGAGTATGTCAAGGATATATATTGTCATTCTGTTTATTTAACTTATATGCAGAGTACATCATGTGAAATGCCAGACTGGATGAAGCACACACTCGAATCAAGACTTCCAGGAAAAATATCAATAACTTCTGATTTGCAAATGACACCACCCTTATGGCAGAAAGCGAAGAGGAACTAGAGAACCTCTTGATGAAAGTGAAAGAGGAGAGTGAAAAGCTGGCTTAAAACTGCTTTAAACTCAATATTCAAAAAACTAAGATCAGGGCATCCAGTCCTATCACTTAATGGCAAACAGATGGGGTAACAATGGAAACAGTGACAGACTTTATTTTCTTGGGTTCCAAAATCACTGCAGATGGTGACTGCAGCCACAAAAATAAAAGACACTTGTTTCTTGGAAGAAAAGCTACAACAAACCTAGACAGTGTATTAAAAAGCAGACACGTTACCTTGCCAACAAAGGTCCATCTAGTCAAAGTTATGGTTTTTCCAATAGTCATGTATGGATGTGCGAGTTGGACCATAAAGAAGACTGAATGCTGAAGAATCGATGCTTCTGAACTGTGGTGTTGGAGAAGACTCTTGAGTCCCTTGGACTGCAAGGAGATCCAACCAGTCAACCCTAAAAGAAATCAATGCTGAATATTCATTGGAAGGACTGATGCTAAAGCTGAAGCTCCAATATTTTGGCCATCTGATGCGAAGAGCCGATTCATTAGAAAAGACCCTGATGATGGGAAAGATTGAAGGCAGGAGGAGAAAGAGACGACAGAGGATGAGATGGTTGGATGTCATCGCTGACTTGATGGACATGAGTTTGAGTGAACTCCAGGAGACGGTGAAGGACAGGGAGGCCTGGGCTGCAGTCCACAGGTTGCAAAGAGACAGGACTGAGAAACTGAACAACAACGATAGCAAACTGTCCCAACTATAAAAGCATGTAACCATTTAGATGTCAAAAGGAATATGAAACAAGATTAACTTTAGAATTTTTGTCTTCACTTATTCTATAAGGATAATGAATATTGTTTTATCCTAAAGTCAATTTGTAGCAGTACATCTAAAAATATCTAGTTTCCTTTTTACCACAAGAATAAGAATCTTTATAAAAACATTTCATAAAACAAAGAAGTATTTTTTGTTAAGAAATTTTGCCAGGCCTACTCCTCCACCAGATTATCTGCACAGGACTTTCCTTCATCTCCTCTGGTCTTTGCTCAAATGGCTTATCCCCAGTGAGGATTTCTGTAGTCATGGCATTTAAAATCCACTCTATTTAAACTCTACTCCTTCTTCGCTTTATTTTTGATTATCTTTTATCGTTATCTGACACATAATATACTTATTGTATTCATCTATTTTCTCCAATAAGCTCCAGAGGAAAAGGCACTTTTACTTATTTTGTTAACTACCGTATCTTTAATGATTAGTAGAGTGCTTGATAAATATTTGTCAATGAATTAATGAAAAGTTTTTCCTTTCTGACCTAAGGACATCAAACCATCTCCCAAAGTCCTTGCAGCCTTAAGGACTAACCTTATCAACACCCATCTTCTTTTCCAAAAATGCAATCACAGGCAAACACTACAGACCCACTAGAAACAGCAATAAGGAGATTACTGGTGACACTGGCAAGAGCAGCTTCAGGGGCGTGATGAGGGTCGAGTCAATAGGAGGGAAGGAAAACCACCAATGAATGGGTATGGAATTTTGTTTTTTCAGGAGGAAGAAACTCAAGCATTTAAATGTGATTGAAAACAGAGCAGCTGAAGATGTGCTCAGGGAGCAGTTGAAGAGTTCCAGCCACCCATCAGAGCATGAGAAGGGCAGGTGTAGACATGGCGTCCACTGCACCAGGAGGTGGGGGAGAAGGGGCGAGGCAGGGGCAAATGATTTCACGGTTGGTCAGCTCATCACATTCCAGTGTGATGGCTTCTATTCACTCTCTTATTGAAAGATCTATCATTATGAGGATTAACGAGGGTGTACCTCCACTATGCAAATAGAAAACTGAGGGACTGAGGACTACCTTGGAGCTCTAGTGGTTAAGAATCTGCCTGGCAATGCAGGGGACACGGGTTCAATCCCTGACTGGGGAACTAGGATCCCGCATGCCCCACCCCAACTGCAACCCGTGCAAACTGGAGCCTGTACACAACAATGGGAGCCTGTGCACGCCAGTGAAGGTCCGAGCCTGACTCAGGAGGTCCAGAGGGCAGCAAGCAAGACCTGACCCAGCCAAGTCAGTCAACAAACGCTAAAACAAGACCTGAGGCACGCGCACGACGCTGCACAGCCAGTCCACAGCAGGACCGCGTGGTGTCCAGGAATTCTGAAAGCAGTTTCTGTACCGGAAATACACACGAAAAGGACAATACTTAAAAATATAAATCTTTGCAATATACACTGAAAAACAAATATACTACATAAATGCTGAAGAGGGAATATAATGGCATGGTATTGAAGACTTAATAAAAGATGACAAAATATTAAGAAACACAATCTCTATTCCTACTGGAATATAAACTTACTGATAAAGTGCGCCTGGGAGAGTGCCTGGTATACAGTAGGGCTCAGTGAACATGCAAACGGCATAAATATTAAAGCAGTGTGCGCTATTTAAGAATGTAGGTACGTAAGAGTTCACATAAATACTCATCTGAGAAAAGGGTTGAAAAGAATTTTCGCTTAAACTGAAGATTCTAAAAATTGTCAAATTATAAATAACAGAACCAAAATATACAAACCAAGGAGACAAAATTAAGAAAAACTCATAAAACAGTATTTTCAGAGTTAAATGTATGAGTAGTTATATATACCATAGAAAATATTTTTAAATTTAGTTCATCTTGTTCCTAAGAATAGTCTAGCTGCTACACCTACTGTGAAAGTGAAAGTCACTCAGTCGTGTCTGACTCTTTGTGACTCCATGGACTGGAATATAGTCCATGGAATTCTCCAGGACAGAATACTGGAGTGAGTAGCCTTTTCCTTCTCCAGGGGATCTTCCCAACCCAGGGCTCGAACCCAGGTCTCCCACATTGCAGGTGGATTCTTTGCCAGCTGAGCCACAAGGGATGCCCAAGAATACTGGAGTGGGTAGCCTATCCCTTCTCCAGTGGATCTTCCTGACCCAGGAATCAAACCCAGGTCTTCTACACTGCAGGCAGATTCTTTACCAGCTGAGCCACACAGGAAGCTTGTGTAGCCTATTCCTTTTCTAGAGGATCTTCCCAACCCAGGAATCGAACCAGGGTGGCCTGCATTGCAGGCGGATTCTTCACCATTTGAGCTACCAGGGAATCCCTACTATAGGAAAATTATGTGTGAAATTCTCTAGCCCCTTCAAGGTATGTAAATAAATTAGCTTTTGCTATTATTCTGGAAAAGGAAAGGTGACTGAATTTATGACCAAGATATGACCTTACTCTAGAGCAGTTATAGCTGGGAAACAGTGACCCTCTCAAAAGTTTAGACTGCTGAAACATAAGCAGCTGTACTTTTTGACCAAGGTCCGATCTCTCCTCTGTATACAGAGCCACTCTCCTATTGGCTTCTGTCTTTTACTTTATATTGCAGAATTTGGCCTTATGTATTGGATGACTTAGTAGAATGCATGTAGACCACAAAACGGGCAGAAATCCAAAGTGAATTATTAGTACCATTGACTTTTTGCATAATCCCACAAAAGTTAATTGAGGCTACAGTATGCAGAAATATTTGAAGAGCTTTATATCCTCCTGTGAGATGTAAACCTTATGAAGCTGAAGCGTGGGCAAGGAACGTAAGGAATTCTGACCTTATAAAGAAGAACATTACCATCACGTCTTCAAATTCGAAGCAGGAAAACTGTAATAACCTGAAATGCTGCCGGAAGCTACAGTGGGGAGACCCAAAGATCCCATCTCCCCAGGATGGTGTTCAACGGCAAAGATGATACTGGGCCACTGTTCTATGAGTCTCTCACAAAGGCTGAACAAGATAATCATTTCCTAGTGTATTAAGATTAAGTGATATGCCCAAGGACAGCCAACTAGTATGCAGTAGAAATGGGATTTAAACTCAGGAATGAATTGATACAAAAATCTGTACTCTTTGAACTATTATTAGAATTTTCTTCTGCTGTGCGAGTATTATCAGTGTTGTTTAGATTTCTTAAAACTAACCTCTACATCACCAACCTTCCCTCCTCCAAGCCCTGTAATAATTAAGTACAAGGAGACAAAAACCTCTGCAACAACACCCAGTAGACCAAACACCCAACCACACAAAGCCAGGGTTAAAATAAACGTTTTTTAGCTTCTAGCTCAGTGTTCTTTTCACTTGAGCGTACTGATCACTAAATAGGAAAAGATTTTCTAAAATGATAATCTGACACTCGACAGAATAAAATCTTTTCAGGGAATGTAATTGAAGAGAATCAGAATTCTTTTAATAGTTGATGAACTGAAAATCAGGAAGCATGTAAGACTATCCCAGAGGACTTCCCTGGTGATCTGGTGGTTAAGATTCTGCCTTCCAATGCAGGGAGTGCGGGTTTGATCCCTGGCCTGGGAACTAAGATCCCACGGTCCACGGGGCAATTAAGCCACAACTACTGAGCCCATGCACCACAACTAGAAAGTCCACACGCTCCATCGAAGACCCAGGGCAGCCCCAGAAAAAAGACTAGTCCAGGACAAGCAGATGAGCTCTGCAGTCGGAACCAAAGTCGTCTTTTATAAAATGCAGTCATTAGAGAGGTTAGTGATCGGTTAACTGATAGCACTGGTAAAGAGATAAAGTGGTTATGGAGTACTATGCCTCCAGTTCTAATCTTTTAATCTGGTGGTTTGTAGCTCTGAAGTGACACTGGTTTTTCTCTCTCTTACTTTGTTTCCTACTTTGGAAACAAGATTCTTGGCACTGGTATAAATTAAGTTACAGGTATGATAACCTGCAAGTCGCTTCCCTATCTAGACATTGTCCTCTTGTTATAACATAGGGTCTAATCTCCTGAGAAAGTACTTCTTTCTCAGGTTTTAAAGACTTCTGCTAAATCATTCTGTAAGATCTACTGAAAGTAATTGTCCCTATTATTTACTTCAACAGATACTGTCACAATGGCACATAAACAACTGTTTTAAGAAAACAGTGAACCAATTTTGGAAGTGGTTCATGGAGAGATGGCTTAGACAGCATGTGTTACTTTATAAAAATCCCCTTTGCAAATCAAGTGTTATCAACTTTATATAATCAAGAGCCATATAAGCTTCTTCATCTTTGATTACACAGAATATAATCAGTCTAATTTAAGAATGACCATCTGGTGATGCCCACGAATGAATACAGTTGTATCCTGTGAGTGTTTGCTAGGATCAACATATTCTCCTGATAGCTAATAGCACAAAACTATTAGCCTTTTCCCCACTTTGTTTTGTACTCCAAGGTCAAACTTGCCTGTTACACCAGGACTCTCTTGACTTCCTACTTTTGCATCAGTCCCTTATGATGAAAAGGACATCTTTTTCTGGTATTCGTTCTAGAAGGTCTTTTAGATCTTCTTTGGCATTAGTGGTTGGGGCACAGACTTGGATTACTGGGATGTTGAGCGTTTGCCTTGGAAATGAACTGAGATCATGCTATCATTATTGAGATTACACCCAAGTACTGCATTTCGGACTCTTCGTTGGCTCTGAGGGCTACTCCATTTCATCTAAGGGATTCTTGCCCACGGTAGTGGACATAATGCTCATTTGAATTAAATTCACCCATTCTGGTCCATTTTAGTTCACTGATTCCTAAGATGTCGAAGTTCACTCTTGCCATCTCCTTGACCACGTAAAATTTACCTTGATTCATGGATCTAACATTCCAGGTTCCTATGCAATATTGTTCTTTGCAGGGTCAGACTTCCTCAGAATCTACTAAAAGTAACTGTCCCTATTATTTACTTCAACAGATACTGTCACAATGGCACATAAACCACCCCCACCAGACACATCACCATTGAATGTTGTTTCTGCTTTGGCCCCGCCTCGTCATTTTCTCTGGAGCTATTTCTCCCCTCTTTCCCGGTACCATATTGAACAGCTACCAACCTGGAGGGCTCATCTTCTGCTATCGTATCTTGTTGCTTTTCATATTGTTCATGGGGTTCTTGAAGCAAGAATACTGAAGTGGTTTGCCATTCCCTTCTCCAGTGGACCACGTTTTGTCAGAACTCTTGACCATGACCCGGCTGTCCTGGGAGGCCCAGAGTGGCAGGGCTCATAGTTTCACTGAGCTACACAAGGCTGCAGTCCATGTGGTCGCTGTGGTTAGCTCTGTGCAAGCTTCCTGATGGGAGGAGCTGGCTGTGGGGAATACATCCACTTCTGCTTTACTGACTATGTTAAAGCCTTTGACTGTGTGGATCCCAAATTTGTGGAAAGTTCATACAGAGATGGGAATACCAGACAACCTTACCTATCTCCTAAGAAACCTGTGTGCAGGTCAAGAAGCAATAGTTAGAACCGGACATGGAACAAAGGACTGGTTTAAAACTGGGAAAGAGGTAGGTCAAGGCTGTATATTCTCACCTTGTTTATTTAACTTATATGCAGAGTACATCATGTGAAATGCTAGGCTGGATGAATCACAAGATGGAACCAAGATTGTAATATCAACAGCCTCAGATATTCATGAAGGTAAAAAAAAAGAATGAAAAAGCTGGCTTAAAACTCAACATCCAAAAAATGAAGATCATGGTATCCAGTCCCATCCCTTCCTGGCAAATAGATGAGGAAACAGTGGAAACAGTGACAGATTTTATTTCCTTGGGCTCCAAATCACTGCAGACGGTGACTGCAGCCTTGAAATTAAAAGATGCTTACTCCTTGGAAGAAAAGCTAAGACAAACCTAAACAGCGTATCAAAAAGCATAAACATCATTTTGCTAGCAAAGTGCTATATCATTATATCACATAGTCAAAGCTACGGTTTTTCCAATAGTCATGAAGAGATGTGAGAACTGGACTATAAAGAAGTCAGAGCGCCGAAGAACTTGATGCTTTCAAACTGTGGTGCTGGAGAAGACTCTTGAGAATTCCTGGAACAGCAAGGAGATCAAACCAGTTAATCCTAAAGGAAATCAACTCTGAATATTCACTGGAAGGATTGATGCTGAAACTCTAATACTTTGGCCACTTGATGCAAAGAACTGACTCACTGGAAAAGACCCTGATGCTGGCAAAGATTGAAGGCGGGAGGAGATGGGGACGACAGGATGAGATGGTTGGACGGCATCATTGACTCAACAGACATGAGTCTGAGCAAACTTTGGAAGATACTGAAGGACAGGGAGGCCTGGCGTGCTGCAGTCCATGGGGTCGCAAAGAGTCGGACATGACTGAGCAACTGAACAACAACAGGCTATCAGTCAGGTCCCCTCACTTGCAGTCCATGAGGTCGCAGAGTCAGACACAAGTTAGTGACTGAACAACAATATAAACTTAATATAAACATCTGTTTCTTTTCAGACATCTGCTGTTATTTCTTGAGACTACTGTTCTTCCTCTGGTAATTTTTTCCCCAACTGGCCCACAAAATACTTTATTTCTACCTAACCTTCTCAATACCCAAATCCTTCATTTCAGAATTCTCCTCTATGGAATAGTAAGAAAAAGCAGACATGGATTCAAATCCCAGTTTCAAATTTGCCAATGACAAACTGGGTTGTACAGGCAGGTCGTTTTATCAAATGGATTCATCTTCATTAAAATAAGACTGATATATTTACTTACTTCTCATGGTTTTGAGGATTAAATTTAGTCGCATATAAAAAAAGCAGCTAGTATTGTGGTTCCTGGTATACAAAAAGCCCTCAAATATTTTTTCTGATTTCAGTCAGTTCAGTCGCTCAGTCATGTCTGACTCTTTACAACCCCATGGACTGCAGCACGCCAGGCTTCCCTGTCCTTCACCATCTCTCAGAGAAGGCTCAAACTCATCTCCATCAAGTCGGTGATGCCATCCAACCAACTCATCCTCTGTCGTCCGGTTCTCCTCCTGTATTCAATCTATCCCATCATCAGGGTCTTTTCAAATGAGTCAGATCTTCGCCATCAGGTGGCCAAACTATTGGAGCTTCAGCTTCAGCATTAGTCTTTCCAATGAATATTCAGGACTGTTTTCCTTTAGGATTGACTGGTTTGATCTCCTTGCTGTCCAAGGGACTCTGAAGAGTCTTCTCCAACACCACAGTTCAAAAGCATCAAAAGTATTTCTGACTTCATTTCTGTGCTAGTTCAAAACAGGAAAAACTTCACAGTAGACGGGTAAAGTCAAGAGAATATTTAAGAATGAGATGAGTTTGGTTAAATGAGAAGGACAGATTCAGGGCTTTCAGAACTCTGAAAAAGAGTTTAGTTTTCCTCTGATGGGTAATAAAGAGATGTAGTAGATAGACACAGGTTCTGGGGCAGAAAACAAAATGCCTCTGGACCATAAGTTCAGTCTGCACAGATTTATCTGCTCAGAATAAGAATGAACTAGAAAAGGAACCGTGCAAGTGCAATTATACTGGCTCTGAGGGAAGAGAAGCTAAGTAATTTGAAAGTAAAAGAAAAATGCCACCCATATAAGCAAGTATCTTGAAATATTGTTAAAAAGGACTCCAATTCTTTTTACCTTAAGTCATAAGGTGGTCAATTCTATCCACCTGAACCAAAGGCAAAGAAAATGCTACATTTCTTATGAATGAGGCAAAGCCCATCCCAACAAATTCTAAGGTGCTCTTCAAATCCGTTCTTGTACATTTTATCTATCAAATACTAAATACATAACCTTTACTTAAGGAATACTTAGTAACATTATGGGAAATGAGTTTTATAGTGATAGAAAAATACTGATGACTTTTCTTATCTCTATCCTAAAAACCTTATGTTATGCATTAATGAAAAGTATTAGAGAACTAAGCTAACGTAGTTTAGTAAAATAATTTTAGTGATTAACATTAATACTGATTAAGTTCGGACACCTCAAGGCATGGATATCTAAGAACTTCTCATGGCCCTGCTCCGTAAGAGCGTAGGCCTTGAGGGCTGTCCTGGTGGCCAGTGGTTGAGACTCTGGGCTTCCACGGCAGGGGGCACAGGTCCATCCCTGCCCAGGGAACTAAGATACTGCACGCCACGCGGCGTGGCCAAGAAAATGAAGAAAACAGAGTGCAGGCCTCGAGCCAGCAGAATTGACGAAACTTTGGCAGGAAGCCTCAGGCTCTGTCCAACCCACTGATTAAGAATCTGTGGGCTAACAAGATCCAGAGGAGATCTGTGTGCTCATTATAGTTTGAGAAACACTGCCTTAGACACTACTTTGAGACTGGATCACCTACGCTGTGTTTTAAGGATGACTAATGCCTGGAGGGTAAATATGTTGTATAAATGAAGAGCTATATAGTGTAGATGTTACAGTTAAAGCAAAACCAATAACCTGTGGTAAAAATTCAAACTTCAATCTGCACCATTACTGCAGAAGGGTACACTGAAACCCACCAGTTACTGATTGCGACACAGTGAGGACACCACTTACGCCACAAGGAAAGAGCAGCCCCGCTGCGCTACAGCTCTGGCCGCGCTGTGAGTTTTTTCTACCCCTTCATGCCTACTCTTAATTCAAAACAAAACAAAGTGCTGCAGCTTTTCCAAAACTGATTTGGTACTGTATGACACATTTTTATTTAAAGCAACAGTTCTCGATTTAGAAACTGGGGAAAGGGGATTTTTGGTTATCACAGTCATAAGCATCCAATGGGGAGAGAGTACTGGATGCTACGTTTCCTGTAATGCAGCAGATGGTCTCCCACCACTTCTGAATGTCATGCCAGACATTCATGTATATAAAAATCCAAATTTTACACAAACCTTCATTTTATACACAAAGTACGTTTTGCACAATTTTAGTTATATACAAAATTTTTCTGGAAGGCAATCAATTATACTTAGTTTTGTTTGGAAATCTGTTAATAGTGTATTCTTTTTGGATAATCACATCATCACAGCAATGCCCCCTTGGTATTTCAGTTACCAACTCAGCACAATTGGTCTTTATTCAAAACTGCCATGTTCATGGCAATTTTAGATACAGATGCAGGCACCTGATGACTTTATTAGAGCTTCGAATATATTAGAAGGCCCAAGCATTTGTAGGGCTTCCCTGGTGGCTCAGATGGTAAAGAATCTGCTTGCAATGCAGGAGACCTGGGTTTGATCCCTAGGTTGGGAAGATCCCCTGGAGAAGGGAATGGTTACCCACTCTAGTATTCTTGTCTGGAGAATTCCATGGACAGAAGAGTCTGGTGGGCTACAGTCCATGGGGTCACAAAGAGTTGGACGTGATTGAGCGACTGACACAGACAAAAATCTCTAAGTTAATATCTGCATTGTTTGATCATAAATTACTTTGTTTCTCCTCCATATTGCATACATTTGATATAATGTTGACTTTAAAAAATTATGTATGTAGTTACATAAAAATTTTAGTTTAGGATGATAATAAACACTTTCTGAAATATTTCTTACTAAAAGAGGCTGATGGGATTGATAGAGATAAGAACCATTGCATTTAGAGACCATAAACTATAAACAGCATTTTTAGCTTAAGCCTAAGATGTCTTTTCCATCAGATCATGAATTTCTGGAGGGTAAATGATCTCACTCTCCTTCCCATTCTACATTTCAATGAACACAGTGCTCTGCATAAATGCTCTGCATAAATAACTCCTCTGATGAATTTAAAGCTTATTCTACTGGGTTATTTTTTAACCACCAAGTAATACCGTGACCTAAACCCTAAATGGGTTCAATTGCAATGAGGGTGTGGCACATTTGTGAGAAATAAATAAGTTAGATGTTGAGAATAAAGACAAAATCCTGCCCCGAAGACTCTAAGTAATGAGAAATAAACACCAATATTTCAAGATAAGGCGTTAAGTGTAACAATGTAGTTATACACAGTAAGAACAAAATGGTGGTTTACAACATCCTGGATTTTAGGTGGAGAAAAGATGGCAGAGAAGGAGTTCAGTTTCCTCGCAAGCCTCCGGTAAAATACTTGCAATCTCGGTTAAAATCTAGAACTAATACCAGTAAAATGAAGCTGCCATAAACTTATAAACTTGAGACTAACTATATAATTTGTACGCTTTACTACCTTTTCATAATCCACTTTTGAAAAAGCTTTCTTCTAAACTATAAAACCTCTTTTTCACAAAATCCCAGCAGTGTAGTCCTAAATTGTCTGTACCTTATAGCTACCTAACAAATTGGTTCTTTTCAACTTTGCCAAGATTCTGTGACATTGCTGCTAAGTCACCTCAGTCGTGTCGACTCTGTGCGACCCCACAGACGCAGCCCACCAGGCTCCCCCGTCCCTGGGATTCTCCAGGCAAGAACACTGGAGTGGGTTGCCATTTCCTTCTCCAATGCAGGAAGTGAAAAGTGAAGTCGCTCAGTCGTGTCCGACCCTCAGCGACCCCATGGACTGTAGCCTTCCAGGCTCCTTCATCCATGGGATTTTCCAGGCAAGAGTACTGGAGTGGGGTGCCATTGCCATTAGATGGCACAAATTGGTCATAAGAATTTAACAATATAATTTACAAACTAAACCAATAGAAACTTTAAAAAATTACATCTGACAGATGCTTAATCTCCTAACACACCTTTCAGGCCTTGTGTTGCAACAGGGGAAAACAAAACAAAAAAGGGGGGCTTTTTGGGCAATAGTGACTTGCTCCAATAGATCCTTTGATAAAAGGCGTCTTGTGAATTTATCTTTTGTTGCTTGGGCTTATAAATCAAGGACATTGTGGGAACTGTTGGAAGTTCCTACTTATTTCCAACAAAGGTAAACAAAGATGAAATGAGACAAGTGCGCTTGTTTTCATGCTTATAGACATCTGGGCCACTAAACCATCACCATTCTTTAAGAAAGTAAGAAAATTTGTATTTAAAAGTATATGCAAGACCACAAAACCTAAGTATCTAATGAGAAGACAAGTGACCAAACCAAAGGTTTCTTTTTGTCCAGCAAAGCTGACTTTTGAGAAACAACAAAAAATAAGAATAAAACTGGATAACCAGGAATAACACAAAGTAGATGTGAAAAATGTTTTCATTTAAAAATTGTTACTGCTGTCAGGCCCTCGAAATACTATGATGGCAGGACTGGTTCTAAAATTCAGAAGAGCGGGCAGTCAGCCCAGATTTATTGCTCACTTATCAAGCCCATGTTTGTTGTGCAAGTGTTATTTATAGAGTCACATGCTAGAGGCTGTTCCCAAGCTAGCTAAACCTACACGCCTAATTGACCCTAGGAACAATGATACATTGTTCAACCTAATCCTTCTATGAGCTACAGTTTCTAAGCCACAACCATATGCTTTTTATATTTGTACATATCTACCACAAACTATTTTTAGAATCTTCAAAAATTCAGAGATAGGCATATACTATCATTTCTTGATAAGGATGAGAAAACTTACAGACTTCACTTATACTACATAGTATTTACAATTAATGGAAATTAATATCTTATATTTAACTTTAACTGGACTATCACTAAAGGCTTAAAAATGAGTTAAAATTATGAACAATGTGGGCAGAAACACATAAAAGCAAATGTGACAACTGATTATATTCCACTCTACAAATTGTATAACCACAGTGCAATCTGACCCTATAGCCTCAGGTTGAATAAACTGAGTATTTGATCACAAGTAGGATGGAGGAGGAAATAGCAACCCACTCCAGGATTCTTGCCTGGAAAACTCCATGGACAGAGGAGCCTAGCGAGCTATAGTCCATGGGGTCACAAAGAGTCGAACACGACTGAGCATGCATGCACGTACAAATATGAAACCAACTGAAACACAAACTTAACCATGTTGTCGTATAAAAGTGACATGCCCATATACATCTCCCTTGGAAATGGTTATTCCTAAAGCAGGCGTGGGATGGAGCAGTTATGAGAATAATGCCAAAGCTCTAGTGGAGGCTTCTTAAAACACACAGTTCTCTCAAACTTGATTCCAGATGGCTTTTATCTGTAGTTAGGTTCAGCAACATTCTTTCAATAATGACTGAGAACATTCTCAGCAAAAATTCAAAAAAAAAGTGTTTGTCCTTATTCCATGTTATAGAAAAAGTCAGATGTCATCACAGCATGAATTGAGGCTCATAATTTTGTTAACAGAGGACCAGAGTTCAAGTCTCTTGACTCTCAATTATAAGGTCTACCTAGATTCTTTCATAAGAGTCATCTTAAAGAAAAAAGAAATGGCTGAATGACAGAATTATGATGAAAAAAATTTTTTTAGAGTTCTGAGAAATATTAAGACACAGAAAATATATAACATTATTCAAAATATGGTCCTTAAACCACCTGTATCACAATTACCTGGAAAGCTTATTAGCTCCTCAGTATTTTAAAACAGGATAAGACTGAAGAATAATTTATCAATTATTTTTACATATTTTTTCATAATCTGAGATCATTATATACAATAATAAGACATTCATTTACCAGAGGAGCTAAATGAGGAATACAATACAACCACTCTAAAGGCGGCTGATGATTTTCTCAAATTCCCTGGCAATCCTTAGAGTGATATTCCTTAGCAAATACTATTTTAAATGAAACTACTAGATGTCAGATTGTCAAAATGAAGTGAACTTTCTTATATATGTTAGATCTTGGCAGTATCATCCTTTCATTTTAAAACTGCCAGTCTAGGTTTAAACAACAACAAGCCCTGTGAAGGTAAGGAAACAAATGTGTTGAGTACCAACTCTGACCTCATTTGCCATGACATGACTTAGGCCTGAGGCCCTCAGCCAGGCACCAAGGAAGGCAGGTTTAGGCAGTCAAGCAAAGCTACAATCAGCCTTCTGCGTCTCATCAAACACCAGCTGGCTTCCAAATAAGGATGTGTTCAGGCTCTTGGCTCTTGTGTCTACTGTGAAAAAATCACATTAAATTACAAACCTGGAGCCATATTCATTGCATATTTATGGCAACATTCAAGTTTTCAACTTATCAACAGAACATGCCTTAAGTCACCCAAAATATTAACACCTGAGGAGTCAAACAGCCTAGAAAACATTTCCCAAATGGTAAATCACCAGGAAGGCACTATGAACACCTTTAAGCAAGGTAGGCAAATGGCCCTACTTTTAATACCACCACCATTTTGATGAAAGCGATACAATAAAAGAATCTTATATATATATTTCATGAAATATATGAAATATATATATATATTTCATTCTTATATGTATTTTTATTTAATTCACAACTTGCTTTAAACAATAACTGGATAACAGTGTAGAACATCTTCAACCGTCTAAAATGAGTCTTACTGAAATTAGCAAAATAACTTGGGGAAGGACCCCAAAATCTCAATTGAGTGTATATTGCATACTGAGTGTATATGGCTGCACTCAATATGTCAGCAAATTTGGAAAACTCAGCAGTGGCCACAGGACAGGAAAAGGTCAGTTTTCATTCCCATCCAAAGGAAGGACAATGCCAAAGAATGTTGAAGCTACCATAAAACTGCATTCAGTTCACATGCTAGCAAGCTAATGCTCAAAATTCTTCAAGGTAGGCTTCAACAGTACATGAACTGAGAACTTCTAGATATACAAGCTGGATTCAGAAAAGGCAGAGGAACCAGAGATCAAATTGCCAACATCTGTTGGATCACAAAGAAAGCAAGGGAATTCCAGAAAAACATCTACTTCTGCTTCACTGACTAGCTAAAGCCTTTGACTGTGTGGATCACAACAAACTGTGGAAAATTCTTCAAGAGATGGGAATGCCAGACCACCTGCCTCCTGAGAAATCTGTACACAGGCCAAGCAGCAACAGTTAGAAGAGGACATGGAACAACAGACTGGTTCCAAATCGGGAAAAGAACACATCAAGGCTGAATACTGTCAACCTGCTTATTTAACTTCTATGCAGAGTACATCGTGAGAAATGCCGGGCTGGATGAACCACAAGCTGGAATCAAGACTGCTGGGAGAAACAGCAACAACCTCAGAAGCAGAGGATACTACTAGAATGGCAGAAAGCAAAGAGGAACTGAACAGCCTCTTGATGAGGGTGAAAGAAGAGAGTTTTCAAGCTGGCTTAAAATGCAACACTCAAAAAACATGGCAAATAGATGACGAAAAAATGGAAACAGTGGCAGATTTTATTTTCTTGGGCTCCAAAATCACTGTGGACAGTGACTGCAGCCATGAACTTTAAAGACACCTGCTCCTTAGAAGAAAAGCTATGACGAACCTATTATAAAGCAGAGATATTACTTTGCCGACAAAGGAACATATAGTCAAAGCTAAGGTTTTTCCAGTAGTCATATACAGATGTGCGAGTTGGACCATAAAGAAAGCTCAGCGCCAAAAACTTGACGCTTTCAAACTGTGGTGCTGGAGGAGACTCTTGAGAGTCCCTTGGACTGCCAAGAGATCAAACCAGTCAATCCTAAAGGAAATCAGTCCTGAATATTCACTGGAAGGACTGATGCTGAAGCTCCAATATTTTGGTAACCTGATGCGAAGAGCTGACACACTGGAAAAGACCCTGACGCTGGGAAAGACTAAAGGCAAAAGGCAAAAAGTCAACAGAGGCCGAGATGGTTGGACAGAATCACCAACTCAACGCACTTGAGTTTGCGAAAACTTCGGGAGACAGTGAAGGACAGGGAAGCCTGGCGTGCTGCAGTCCATGGTGTCGCAAAGAGTTGTACACCACTTAGTGACAAAGACATCACATTTTCAGAATAAATATATATAATGCACGTTGAACAATGAGAGGTGATTTCTCTACAAGAGTATTCAGAGTCTTATTCAGCCTTAACTGCATTTCATTAAATCTCATATAAAAAACCTTTTTTTATTTGATATCTCATTATGTAATAGTTATATGTCATTTTAGGGGTGCTGCTTGCTCAGATAACTGAAAATTAGTAATGTCTTCAGGGGTTTCACAAGGGGTTTCTCAGAAGACAAAGCAGGAAACTAGTGGAAATGTGCTACGTTTATTTACTTAAGTTGAGACTCACGGTACACAATCTTAGTCAAGTCATTCAACTTTTCTGGACCTCATCTTCAGTAGCTGTGATAGGCCTCCATTTATTGATAAGAACCAATACTTCATTTCTTGAACACCTACTGTACAAAAAAACGAAGCATTTTATCCATAGAGCTATTTTCAAAGTAAATAAGAATCTGATGGAAACATTTGGAAAAATTATTTTGAATGGACTGATAGAACCACTTAGCTAAATTAAGGTTAACAATTTATACTGGTAACAACTAATAATAAATAAATGAATAGATTTCATGTGTAGGGCTTTTGCAGGAACTAATAAGGTGGTTTGCTAGGCCTGCGTAAAATGTGCCAAAGGGGAGTAGGATTCTTTCATTCGTGGCCAAGCAGTCATTCACTTTTCTTCTATCCAGTAAGTTTTCTTTATATGGTCATGCCATGCTATTTTTTTTTTTAATCAAAGAAAATAAATGCCAGACAGTCATCCAATCCAGGTTTACCTTTTTAGGTAGTGTTGACTTACAGGAATACTTAGTAGTCTATCAACACTAATTATAAATACAAATTAAATGTCTTCTTTCTGCCTCCTCTAGGCTTACTATGTTCATTAAAAAGGAGAACAAAAATCACTTTATGATTTTTGAGCTTCTGCTCAGGTTGAAGACTAGGATTCAACCTGGTTTTCCTAAGTCACAGCTGAAATGTGACACTGCAACTGAGACGTCAGTGGAAACAGTTCTCTTCTGTGAAACTTTCAAGTTAATTGACTATGAAATGCAATCACACTATAAAATATATTAACACCCTTCTGAAGGGGATTTTTACAGATATTGATAGAAAATGTTACCGTTATCCTCATTAAAAGGAAATTAACAAAAAGGGTATACTGTAAATACTAAGTAACATGATCACTTAGGGACTGTCTCAGTTTTTGAACCACGCTTGTTGGTTCAACCCTCAATTTTACACGAGACACTGCCCAAAGAGGTATCTAGCTTTTAGATTGTCATTTTTTTCTTTGAGAACTCCGACATACTCTCTCTACTCTGATTAAAATGGCAAATACCCACAAGCTTATGAAAACAAATCCAAATTCTAGGAATCTAAATAACTGATTCTTTAGAATAATATCAGAACATACCATTGGATTTTTTTAACATAAATTTATTTTAATTGGAGGTTAACTACTAAGGTAAAACTAAAATACCTGAATTATAAAATAAGTATTTCTTTGTATCTGGAAGAAAAAAAAGCCCATCTCTGTACAAGAGTTTGCATGAAATATTTTTGTTGGCTGCAACTTTGGGAAGGAGTGGTAGCTGAGTGGTAGAATGGGCTATAATGCCTGCTGATCATGAATCACTTATATCTGTGAAATTGTGGAAAGTTTTTGTCACTGTTGCTCAAGACCGACAAAATGGAGCTTTGGACAAAGACAAACTATTAAAATCGCTTGAGGGATGAAACAGACGAGGCCTATTTGGAATGCTTCAGTCTATAAAGATGAAGTCCAAGTGGAGATGTGATTAAAATCACAAATGGAAAGGAAAATTCTGAAGTTCTTAAAATATGAAAAACACGTCACGTCTGAAGGAAAATTTCTACCATCAGCCATCGTCTCCTGCCTCCACGCCTCTGCTCACACAGGGCCCCAGGCTTGGTGTCTTTCCCCTCATGTCAGCAGCTCTGAGCTGGCTCCAATGCCCACTGCTGGGCTTCCTGAACTCTCCCCACCTCACTCGACCCTGTAACAGGTCTAACTGTCCTCTTCTGCCTTCATGGAGGTTTCTTTAGAGTTACTTTTAACACTACACAGGTCAGAGGGCTATTATGCATACATGTTCTTCAATTCCCACTGTAATATACATTTATTAATGTTTTATGGAACAAAAGGGACATAACGTGGAATCTTGTAGATTTAAGAAGTTCTATGGAAGTGTGAGGCATTATTTTTTAATAAAGTACTATTCCATCATAGGGAGAAGGCAATGGCAACCCACTCCAGTACTCTTGCCTGGAAAATCCTATGGACGGAGGAGCCTGGTGGGCTGCAGTCCATGGGGTCACGAAGAGTCGGACACGACTGAGAGACTTCACTTTCACTTTTCACTTTCATGCATTGGAGAAGGAAATGGCAACCCACTCCAGTGTTCTTGCCTGGAGAATCCCAGGGACGGGGGAGCCCAGCAGGCTGCCGTCTATGGGGTCACAGAGTCAGACACAACTGAAGCGACTTAGCAGCAGCAGCATTCCACCATAACAAATATTAAGGCAAAAAAAACATCTAAAGGTCTTAGTTTCAATAGTATTGGGCCAAACTCTCATTCTATTATATGAATCATCTCAGATGCATAAAGTGAAAACACACCTGTATCAAGAGTTTTGATGTGATCAGCCAAGTGGCATCAGGGAGAAGACCTAGTATTTGCTTAGAGGAGCTCCTTGAGATCCCAGAATTACTTAATCCAACATACTCATGTTACAGATGAGGAAAATGGCAAACAAAAGATAAAAAATAAACAAAAATATGCTGCTAGCTTATGCAATTTGGAGAAGGAAATGGCAACCCACTCAAGTGTTCTTGCCTGGAGAATCCCAGGGATGGGGAGCCTAGTGGGCTGCAGTCCATGGGGTCGCACAGAGTCGGACATGACTGAGGTGACTTAGCAGCAGCAGCAGCAGCTTATGCAATCTTCAAAAACCATGTAAAAGCCTTACAAAAACCATCAACTTTAGGCAGCTTAAAAGACCTAAAATCTGCAAAGCAAAAGAAACAAGCAACAAAATGAAAAGATACCCATGGAATTGGGGGAAAAAAGTGCAAACCATATATATTTGGTAAGGGGTTACTATCCAAAATATTAAATTCAATCTCAAAAAGCCCCTACATAATCCCAATAAAAATGGGTGAAGGACCTGAAAAGACATTTGTTCAAAGAAGATACACAAAGGCACGTGAAAAGATGCTCAGATCACTAAACATCAGAGACATGCAAATGAAAACCATGATGAAGTATCACTGCCAGGCTGTGAGAATGGCAAGCATTAAAAAGAAGAGACAGCAAATGCTGCAGGGAGCAAGGAGGACAGGGAACCCTAGCACGCTACTGGTGGCCCTGCAAACTGGTGCAGCCGCTGTGGAAAACAGTACAGAGGGTCCTCAAAACTAAAAACACGCTACCATACGATCCAGCTTGGGGGTCTGTATCCAAAGACAGCAAAGACACTAACTCAAAAGGATAATGGACTCCCATATTCATAGCAGCATTATTTACAATAAACAAAACACGGAAACAGTCTAAGTGTCCACTGATGAGCGAACGGATAAAGAAGGTGTGTGTGTGCGGCGGGGGTACCATTCAGCCAAAAAAAAACAAGGAAATCTTGCCATTTGAGACAATATGGATGAACCTTAAGAGCATAATGCTAAGTGAAGTAAGTTAGAGGGAAAATGACCAATATTGTATGATCTCACTTATATGCGGAAATTTAAGGGGGTAGAAAAGCTCATAGAAAACGCCATCAGACTCGTGGTTATTAGAGGTGGGCAGGGAGGGCAGGGGTAGCGGGAACTGGATGAAGTTGGTCAAAAGGTACAAACACGCAGTTGTAAGACAAATACTAGGGACACAACGCACAATAAGTTGACGACAGTTAGCACTGCTGTATGACACATGGATGCTACAAGAGTAAATTCAAAGGGTTCTCATCATTAGGAAAAACCATCCATTTTTTCCTTTTTCCATTATTTTTGTATCTATATAAGATGATGGACGTCAAGTAAACTTATTATGGTAATTATCTCACAATATATACAAGTCAAATCATTATGTTTACAAGTTAAACTTACACAGTGCTGCCTGTCAACTCTAGCTCAGTAAATCTGGGGAGGAAAATCCCAAATCTTTTTGTTCTTTCAATAAACTGTTTAGGTCTGCTTTGTCTCATAAAACCTTAATTACTTCAGCCCCTAGTGATATTTTCTTTTCCAAAATTATCATGGTATAGTGTATTACTTATCATCCAATCATTTAAACATTCATTTT
This sequence comes from Bubalus bubalis, assembly GCF_019923935.1. Taxonomy (NCBI): domain Eukaryota; kingdom Metazoa; phylum Chordata; class Mammalia; order Artiodactyla; family Bovidae; genus Bubalus; species Bubalus bubalis. Next base: position 78,951,255 of record NC_059172.1, on the reverse strand, counting down.
CTTAACTCTAAGCATGGTAGTAGGTGCAGGGGAAACAAAAATGAAATTGTTTTCTGGTTCTGAGGGATTCGACATCTACTGCAGGACGTCTGTCTGGTATGGTTTAGCTCACCAACTAGATTATAAACAAAATGTCTATAATTATTTGCTTATTGTTCATACACAAACATTTATATTCCTTTCCTGTATACCATGTCAAGGCACAGAATAACAAACTCAAGTTAATGACTGGTAGGAAAAAAACTCAGAATATACATTATATATATATATATGTATGTATATATGTATGTGTATATATATATATTCCAAGATGAACTGTCAAAAATTTCATTTTAATCACCCAAAGACAGTACAACTTACTTCTACTAACTTAAGCAAGTCCTGAATTATATTTAGATCATTCAGTTATTTCTAGGCATAACCTGAATCTTTTGAATCACTAAACTGGTGTAAGTCAATAAAATTAAACAACTGCTGAAATTAAATGGCAAACTTACATAGAATAGTATAATGTTAGAACTGAAAGGAAACTTGAGGACCAACAGACCAATCGTTTAACTTTACAGACGGGGAAATGGACAGATAAGCGAGTATTGTAACTCCATGCTTGCAGTGGCACCGTAACCGATTTCTGACTCGCAGAGCAGCACAGTTTCCGCAGGCAACACCCAGCCTGATCTCCTAAACCAAGTAGCTTGGCCAAGAGAGGCCAGAGTGAAAGGTGCATGGGCACCGCCTCACCTGTCCAACACCTGCTAATATCAAGGTCACTGGCAGAAGCATCTGCAACTGCTTTGATGCCTATGACTCAGAGGATGAACAACAACTCACAACAAAGCCACGTCATCAGCGTCTTACTTCATTAGCCAGGCGCTTACTGAAGACTGCATGTGAACCAGGTCACTAACAAAGGAGAAGAGTGTACCCCAGAAGTTCTTTTACAGAGAAGTGCAAGGACCTCTTCATTGGACTCTCAGTTTTTGGTATTAATTTACTATTAACTACTCTTTATTTGGAGAAGGCAATGGCACCCCACTGCAGTACTCTTGCCTGGAAAATCCCATGGATGGAGGAGCCTGGTAGGCTTCAGTCCATGGGGCCACAAAGAGTCAAACACGACTGAGAGACTTCACTTTCACTTTTCACTTTCCTGCATTGGAGAAGGAAATGGCAACCCACTCCAGTGTTCTTGCCTGGAGAATCCCAGGGACGGGGGAGCCTGGTGGGCCGCCATCTATGGGGTCGCATAGAGTCGGACACGACTGAAGTGACTTAGCAGCATAGTCCTCTATCTTAAATTATAGGGAAAATGCCTGGAGTTACACTAAGACCTCTTCTCTTTCCTCCTGGACACATAGCGGTCTGGCCTCTGGTCCAATGGGCTGTGCCACACTGCCTACAGGTGGAGCATTCTTGATCTTCCAAGTCCAATCCTCTCTCACCTTGTAAATGGCAAAACTGAGACCATGATGGTCACTCAAGCACCTACCTGAGATCATGACACTAAGTGGGTGGTAAAGGCAGAACTAAAATCCCAGTCTCCCGTCAGTCAACTTTTCTCTTCCCCCAGCCCTCTCCCATGCCACACACACAAAAGGAAGAAAACAGAAACAAAAATAAATCTACACCCAAGCCGAACAATATTACAAAACAGAATTATCTGGACTACAGTTCATTTGAAACACTTACTGAACACTGCTAAGTGCAAGGTACTACTGACATCAAAAGGAGTCAGACACGGTTCCTGACCTGGAAATGTTTCCTTTTAGTGGGAAACATCCACTAAGATAAAGTTTTAATTGAAATGATACAGTGAGGCTCGTGTTGTTTATGGAAAGGTTCTTGGTCCCACCTAGGTATACAGAGGACACACAGAGAAGATAACCTCTGACCCAAGTGCTCAAAAATCTATACAATTAGCTCACTGATGAGGCTGGAAAAGCATTCCACAAAGGGAGAAACACAGGCTAAGTCACAGAAGTGTGGCTTCTGTTCACTTAAATGAAAGGGCTGGAGTAGATTTCAATTAAACCACTGTGACTGAAAAAGATTTAACATCATTCTAACAAACAAGTATGTCTCCAGACATTATAAATGCTCCCTGGGAGGGGGCAAAACCAATCCTGTTGGAGAAATACTACTCTAGACTTGAGAATAAAAATCATGTTATTCAACTATGCACCTCTAGTTCCTGAAAGTCCCTTATATGTTCTATAATGTTGATTGAACTAAGCTATCTTTCTTGTGAACCTAACATGCTATATTAAAATGTTACCCTTTAGGACCGCTCTGGTAGTACAGTGGATAGGAACCTGCCTGCCAACGCAGAGGACGCAGGTTTGATCCCTGGTCTGGGAAGACTGCACACGCCACAGGACAGCTAACCCGCTGAGCCCTCAGGTTACTGCTACTGTGGCCCGCACCCTGCGACCAAGGAGCCCCTGCTCGCCGCAACTAAGGAAGCTCCCAGTAGCAGCGAAGGCCCAGTGCAGCCAAAAGCATCTTGTGAGTGAGCAACAAAGCACTGACACCGAGAGCGTTTGGATCACGTTACCCAGCATCACCTCCCTGTCCCAGGACAAAACACCAAAAGGCGCGGCTAGTGTCAGACGCATGTCCCCTCAGATGCTTGAGACATGCGAGCACCTACCTCCTGAAGAGTCTTTTGCTGCTAAATTCACCTATCACACACAAAAATGTAGAATTTTCACTATAAACACTATCTTTATTTTAAAAGATAAGCACACGAATAGACATTTCTCCAAGGAAAACATACAAATGGTCAACAAGGACACAAAAGATGTTCAACAACACCATTATCAGAATCATTAGGGCAAGAGAAACCAAGACCAAATGAAGTACAACCCATTTGATGCCTATCATCAAGAAAAGGGCTTCCCTGGTGCTCGGTGGTCAAGAATTTGCCTACCAATGCAAGGGATGCGGGTTGGATCCTTGGGTTGGGAAGATGCCCTGGAGAAGGAAAGAGCAACCCACTCCAGTAATCTTGTCTGGGAAATCTCAGAGGACACTGGCAGGCTATACTCCACAGGGTCACAAAAGAATCAGACACGACTTAGCAACTAAACAACAATTTATCAAGAAAAACAAAAAAGGACTATTGGCAGGGAAGGAGAACACTTAGGAACTCTTGGGCATTGATGATATGAATGAAAATTGCTGCAGCCATTGTGAAAACATTTCACAGTTCTTAAAAAAAAATTAAATATTAAATTACCATATGATCCAATACTTTCACTTCTAGATATATACTCAAACCAAGTGCTCAAGCAGATGTGTACATCAGTGTTCAAAAGTAGCATTATTCACAAAAGCTAAAAGGTGGAAACAACCAAGCGTCTGTCAACACACGGACTGATAAACAAAATGTGACACAGACATACAGAATGTTATTTAGCCGTGACATTTACTAAAAATTGACAAATACTGCATGATAAAGGGCTTCCTTCATGGCTCAGATGTTTAAAAAAACAAAAAACAAATCTGCCTGCAATGTATGAGACCTGGGTTCCATCCCTGGGTTGGGAAGATCCCCTGGAGGAGGGCATGGCAACCCACTCCGGTATTCTTGCCTGGAGAATCCCATGGACAGAGGACCCTGGCGGGCTACAGTCCATGGGGTCACAAAGAGTTGGACAGGACTGAGTGACTAACACACACTTTTAAGAAGGACCTAAAATAGGCAAATTCATAGACACAAGAATGCAGACTAAAGCCCCAACTCCTACCCCACACCAGGGACTGGGGGAACAGGGAGAATGGAGAGCTACTATTGAACATTATGGGTACAGGGTATCTATTTCAGATGATGAACAAATTCTGGAAATGGATATTGATGACGGTTATGTAACATTATGAATGCACTTAGATGCCACCGAATTGTGTATTTAAACATTGTTAAAGTGGTAAATTTTATGGTATATGTTATATACCACAATTAAAAAAAATTTTTTTAAGTAAAAAAGTTAATCATGCAGACTATATGCTGTTTTCTTTTTCCTTCATAACCTAATGCCTGGTGAAATTCTTCTAAACGCAGTACTGAACCACATTCCCAGTACAGTCTAAGAACTGCCTCAGAGGAAGTTCAGTGAACCTGTGCAGGAAAAAATTTAGTGAAAATCAAGATCTCTGTGCAGTACCTGTTGACTTCACAAATCCACCTAATACCACTGGCTGTGGCAGCCTTTGATAGCTACAGTATGGTAAGCAAGCAAGGTGCCAGAAATTCCTGAAAAACTAAAGCAGAACTATAAACAATAAGCTCCAGCTACAAAACTAGAAAGGCGGATAGATACAGAACTAGAAAGACCAGTCTTGTGTGCAATCAACAATGAGATGTACTCACGTCAGGTAAAGGTTTCAGGCTCGTTTCATACTCAAGAGGCAGTACTTTAACTGACTGTGAGAATACTGGATTTTGGCAAAATATTAAGTAGAATATTAAGCTGTGTATGGTGAAAGACTGGGTACATAGTTCTGTGACACTCCCACACAATCATCAAAAACAAGTAAGCATCTCTCAATGAAATCCACAGCCTAAATCCTAAAGTGACCAACATAAAGACACCATGTGGTTTGAAAAATGGTCTGATAATTTCATCAAAACAAAGAAAATGAAATTTCAAAGTATAACTACTGCTTAGATATGTATTTTCATAAAGAAGTGTAGACAAAAATATGTGTATGTAAGAATTTTTCATCCGCATATGCAAATGATACCACCCTAAGGGCAGAAAGTGAAGAACTAAAGAACCTCTTCATGAGGTTGAAGGAGGAGAATGAAAAAGTTGGCTTGAATCTCAGCATTAAGAAGACTAAGATCGTGGTCACATCACTTCGTGGCAAAGAGAAGAGGAAAAAGTGGAAGCAATGACAGATTTTTTTTCTTGGGCTCCAAAATCACTGAAGTCGGCGACTGCAGCCATGACATTCAAGGACGCTTGCTCCTTGGAAGGAAAGCTACGACAAACCTAAACACAGTATTAAAAGCAGAGATGTCACTTTGCCGACAAAGGACACATAAAGCTATGGATTTTCCAGTAGTCATGTATGGACATGAGAGCTGGATCATAAAAGAAAGCTGAGCGCTGAAGAACTGATGCTTTCAAACTGTGGTGTTGGTGATGACTCTTGAGAGTCCCTTGGACTGCAAGGAGATCCAACCAGTCCATCCTAAAGGAGATCAGTCCTCTATATTCTTTGGAAGGACTGATGCTGAAGCTGAAACTCCAATACTTTGGCCATCTGATGCGAAGAGTTGACTCATTGGAAAAGACCCTGATGCTGGGAAAGATTGAGGGCAGGAGGAGAAGGGGACGACAGAGGATGAGATGGTTGGATAGCATCACTGACTCAATGGACATGAGTCCGAGCAAACTCCGAGAGACAGTGGAGGACAGAGGAGTCTGGTGTACTCTGGGTCCATGGGGCTGCAAAGAGTTAGACACGACTTAGCAACTGAATAATAACAAGAATTTTTCAAGAATTAACACATACATCAGACTAGTATACAGGTATTTTTTAATTACTGTAGGCCATGCATAACTATAGACATTGTGGAAACTACAAAATAAATACAAGATAGAACCCTTCCTCTCTTTCAAGGAAGAAAGAGAGTTGGATGAAACTATTACATAACCAAATATATCGTTTAACTATGGCTTAACTTGTTAACTAAAGCTATTTCTCATGAGACTTTATATCTCAACAATTTGCCACACAAGATAATTGAGCACTAAACCCATCATTTTTAAAGCTCCCAAAATACTGCTTGACAATACTTCAATTGGCCAACAATCAAAGCATCCTGAGACTTATGTCTGACAAACAAGAGATGCTAAAATGACACTTTCTCTGGAAAGAAGTGTGCAAACTGCTTGCAATCTCTTTCTGAGCAAATTAACAGCAGCAGAGTTAAAAAAAACGGAAATGTAAAGAGAGTGAGTTTTCTTTTCTCTCCTCCAAGTCTAAGCACTGTGTCGAGATTTCAGAATCTCTGAAATCTTCAGAATCTCTCTGGCAAAGATCCGCGGGCCCCATGGCTGTCTTCTCACTTCATCGCTGACAGCTCTTCCTGTTTGTCCAGCCTGGAGAAGACGGACGCAGACAGGCCCCTGTCCCCATACAGGACGGCCCTGGTGCCGCAGCATCCCTCAGTAAGGCACGTCCCTTCATCTGTGCAACCAGATGAGGAAGGTGCCTAAGCACCAACCGTGGGCAAAGCCCCCATGGAGGGGTGATGCGGGGAATAGAAGGGAGATCCAGTCCCCAACCAGAGCCCCAAGATTCCTCAGAGCAAGGATTAGAAAGGAAATAAGTTTAATATTTTATATAAATGCAATCAAAAGCTATCATTTTAACTTTCCCAAATTCTTTCCACCTTTGCACAATCACGAAAGCAGTATTAAATATTCACGTGCCCCTGCCCCCATTTTTAACTACCTACACTCAGCAATACGAGTTTGGCCAATCATTTCATATCCATCCTGATTAAAGGACTGAGACTTGACTCCCTGCCTCACAGGCCACCTTCCACACCAGCTGCTAGGCCAGCTTCCCTTAAACACAATTCCTATCTGTTCTCTCCCCTTCCTTCACAACAGTAAATCTGGCTTCCCCTATCATCATCCCCGGCTTAACACTTCATCTGACCTCCACCCCCACCCCCATATCTTATCAGCCTTTCCCTCCTTCAGATATACTGTTAATTTTTTATCCAGCACAGAGGTCATGCTCATCTTATTCCATCTCCTGGACAAACCATGCCTCTTCTATTATCCTATAGGGCCTTCAAATTCTTACTCCAAAACAGCTCCATTACCTGTGCAATAAAAAATGTAACTTGTTTTTAAAAGTGGATTGATACAATGATCAGCTGGCAGATGAGTGGACATTTCAGATATCGTCCTGCTTTACAGAGAACAGTAAACTAGTATTTATAAGGCATTCATGCTTTGTGCTTAGTCGCTCAGTCGAGTCTGACTCTTTGCAACCCCGTGGACTATAACCCACCAGGCTCCTCTGTCCACAGAGTTTCTTCCAGGTAATACTGGAGTGGGCTGCCTTTCCTCCTCTAGAGAATCTTCTCAACCCAGGGATCAATCCCGTGTCTCCAGGGCCTCTTATATTACAGGTGGATTCTTTACCACTGAGCCATTGGGAAGCCCATTTATAAAGCACATCAAATACTAACTACTCTAAGAGTTCCAGTGTTGACAGCTACCCCAAAACTGACACCAACGCTGAGCAGCATCATTACCTCTTGTGGGATCCTTAAACCCGGCACATTAATGCCTTCCAGAATCACCTGTGTGTGCACACAGGACTTACTGAACTGAATGAAAAAAGGAGTTAGTCACTCAGTCGTGTCCGACTCTGTGCGACCCCACAGACTGTAGCCCACCAGGCTCCTCTGTCCATGGGATCTTCCCAACCCAGGGACTGAAGCTGGGTCTCCTGCATTGCAGACAGATTCACTGAACTGAATAAACCACTGCTGAACTATGTCTTAGTTGCAAGTCTCTTTTTTTTCCCCTCTCAGTTTTTTTCTATTACACAAGATCTTTCAGACACAGAAATTAATCCAAGCCTGCTTTCCTTTTGCAGAAACACAGGCTGTCCTATATGTACACTCAGCTTTGAAACCAATGGTCTTTTAGGCTCCCGGAAAGCCCTGAAACCAGGTATTTATAGATAAGCCAGACATTTACTTCCAGTTTAGAGACCAACGTTGCATTCTTACGAGGCAACTAAGAAATACCATGGCATCTGGTCCCATTACTTCATGGCAAACAGAAGGGGAAAAGTGGAAGCAGTGACAGACTTTATTTTCTTGGACTCCAAAATCACTGCAGATGGTGACTGCGGTCATGAAATTCAAAGAAGCCTGTTCCTTGGAAGGCAAACTATGACAAGCCTAGACAGCATATTAGAAAACAGTGACATCACTTTGCTGACAAAGGTCCACATACTCAAAGCTATAGTTTTCCCAGTAGTCATGTACGGTTGTAAGAGTTGGACCACAAAGAAGGCTGAGCGCCAAAGAATTGATGCTTTTGAACTGTGGTGTTGGAGAAGACTCTTGAGAGTCCCTTGGACTGCAAGGAGATCCAACCAGTCCATCCTAAAGGAAATCAACCCTGAATAGTCATTGGAAGGACGGATGATGAAACTCCAACATTTTGGCCAGCTGATGCGAAGAACTGACTCACTGGAAAAGGCTGATGGGAAAAGGAGAATGCGGCAGCAGAGGATGAGGTGGTGAGACAGCATCACCACTCAAAGGAAATGAGTCTGAGCAAACTCTGGGAGACACTGGAGGACAGAGGAGCCTGGCGTGCTGCAGTCCCTGCGGTCGTGAAGAACAGGACAGGACTTCACAACTGAACAACAAGAAATCCCAAGTTTCCCAAGGTAAAGTATGCTCTAGTCATTTCAGATGTTATGAAACGGTTAGATTTTAAAACACACTACTTTAAAAATTCTTTTTTTCCTAATACAGACTAAACTTTAATTATTTTAAATAATCAAGGGTAGCCAAAGTTAGCATAGACTTAGAAAATTCACAAGAACACTTTTAAAGGTTTTAAAAGACTTTTCTAAAGCTTTATTTTGCCAAAAGGAATTTCAGCAATATACTAAAATAATTTTTAAAACATAAACAGTAAACATTTCCTTCTGCTTTTCATGACTATCGCTCTAAATTGCTTTTTTTTTTAATAATCAGTTTTTAAAGTCCATCATATGGCTGGTAGAGGCACCATGTGGCTAAAATAGTAAATACAGGTTAAAAAATTTTGATAATAGCTGTTGAGTTTTAGGATTGTGGAGAAAAAAGTCTTAAAAACCAGAAAAATAAAATAACACCACAGTGGTTCTTCCTGTTTAGAAGTCATTCTCGAGGCAGAGGTCCAGTGCTAAAATTGAACTCTGTATTTCTTATTCAATAGTTAATCTCTTTGAACCTAGTTTCTTCGATTGTAAAACAGGAATGATGTCCATCTTATGTGTAGAAAGTGGTCAATTGTAGCTCATTTCCTTTAAGTCTGGATTTATTTCAGCAATTTAATAATTTCAAAAGATAGAAGAAGCCTAGAGAAATCATTTTATTAACCTCAATACTCCAGTATGTGCATGTAACAGTAAGAAATCCCTTATTCTTAACCCTTTATAGGGCTAAAATAGGGACTAGAATTTATAGAGATGACTAGATGGAGTATTCTGTTATATGACATTATAAATTTTCACAGTCCTGTGTTAAGAGATATAGGAGAAATGCAGTTAGAGCATATAGTGGATCACTAAATATTCATTTAATTCAAAACAGGAAAAGAAGTACGTCAAGGCTGTATATTGTAACCCTGCTTATTTAACTTATATACAGAGTACATCATGAGAAACGCTGGGCTGGAGGAAGCACAAGCTGGAATCAAGATTGCTGGGAGAAATACCAATAACCTCAGATATGCAGATGACACCACCCTTATGGCAGAAAGTGAAGAACTATAGGGCCTCTCTTGATGAAAGTGAAAAGTGGAGAGTGAAAAAGTTGGCTTAAAGCTCAACATTCAGAAAACTAAGATCATGGCATCCAGTCCCATCACTTCATGGGAAATAGATGGGGAAATGAAACAGTGGCTGACTTTATTTTTCTGGGCTCCAAAATCACTGCAGATGGTGATTGCAGCCATGAAATTAACAGACGCTTACTCCTTGGAAGGAAAGTTATGACCAACCTAGACAGCATATTGAAAAGCAGAGACATTACTTTGCCAACAAAGGTCCGTCTAGTCAAGGCTATGGTTTTTCCAGTGGTCATATATGGATGTGAGAGTTGGACTATAAAGAAAGCTGAGTGCCAAATAACTGATGCTTTTGAACTGTAGTGTTGGAGAAGACTCTTGAGAGTCAAGAGACTCTTGCAAGGAGATCCAACCAGTCCATCCTAAAGCAGATCTGTCCTGGGTGTTCATTAGAAGGACTGATGTTGAAGCTGAAACTCCAATACTTTGGCCACCTAATGCAAAGAGCTGACTCATTTGAAAAGATCCTGATGCTGGGCAAGATTGAGAACAGGAGGAGAAGGGGACGACAGAGGATGACATGGCTGGATGGCATCACCAACTCAATGGACATGGGTTTGGGTGGATTCTGGGAGTCGGTAATGGATAGGGAGGCCTGGCGTGCTGTGGATCATGGGGTCGCAAAGAGTTGGACATGACTGAGTGACTCAAATGAACTGAAATATTCGATTATGTTTCAGTCTAGTGCAGTGGTTAAGAGTATGGACTTAGGTGTCAGACTGACAAAGCCAGGAAGGTGATATAGCCACTACCGATATACTCTTGCTTGAAGTGTGCCTTAGCTTCCTCATCAATAAAATGGGAATAATAAGAGTTTTTCTGAGAATTCATTGAATTACTTCTTATAAAAGACTTAAATCAGTGCTTGGCCTCTAATAGTGTTAGTTGCTCAGTTGTGTCCAAGTCTTTGCGAATCCATGGATTGTAGCCTGCCAGTTCCTTTGTCCATGAACTCTCCAGGCAAAAGTACTGGGGTGGGTTGCCATTCCCTTCTCCAGGGGATCCTCCAACCCAGGGATTGAACCCAGGTCTCCTGCACTGCAGGCAGATTCTTCACTGTCTGAGCCATTATGGCTTGGCCTATAATAAGCACTCAAGAAATACTAGTTGTTATTGTTACTATTGCTGATACAGTTTAGAACAAACCATGTCCTTGTAACCCACCTAAATATATTAATAGCCAAATGAATAATAAATTCAATCTTATACAACAATGCCTGAGCATAAACTACTGGGTATTGAAGAGAAATTAAAGTTACAGCCCCAAAAAACAGTACAAGTTTCAAAAGGTATGTGACCACAGAAACTCAATTCTCTGTAATACGTAGCAGAAGAGAGGTACTTTACTTATTAATCAAATCTAAGATCCCATGAAATGTTAAGAAGCACTCTAATTTCAGAGTGAAATTATGTTAGAATTGAATGTTATTCAAATTATGTTAGATTTTCTTCAATGTTAGAACTGAAGAAATGCTACCGGAATAAAAATGAGTGAACTTCATGCTACCAAAGTTGAGATAGGAAGGTTCAAATACTGTCAATGCAAGCTATGTAAACAAGATCTGTGCTGGCATCTAGGCTGGAGCTGCTTCTTAAATGATAAAATAAAAATTAGGAGAAGCTGAGGGGACCAGAAGGGTAAGCAGCCCAAACAGAGGGAACCTGCCATGCAGAGTAACACATGCATGAACAAGCACGATCTCTGCAGCGTGGTCTCTGCAGTGTGCGGTGTGCAGGGCGAGCAGGCGGGGGAGACAGAGAGGAGGCTGGAAAGGAGACTTGGGCCAGCGGTGAACTGTAACCTCTAGGCAAGCTGCTCCACTGGCTTGTACGCAAGCAATCCTTATATGTGACTTAACTAATTTAACTACCAACTAATTTACTGACATACCTCTCAACTAACTTATCCTAAGTGAATCTGGATTAAGTGCTCTGTCTTAACTGCCCAGGGTCAGGGCAAAGGGCTTCTCTTCTGTGTCTCTGGTGGACCATGGCTTTGGACAACCCCTTTGGTCCTGAAAGACTCACAAATAATCAGGCATCAAAACACCACGAATTCTGAAAAGCATAAAAAACAAGAGGAGTACGCAAAGGACAGGAAAAGTAGAAATACATATAAGGCAACATGGATATGAGAACAAGAATCCTGAATGTGGAAGTTATTATTAATCCTGTCTACTCCTTGGAAGGAAAGTTATGACCAACCCAGACAGCATATTCAAAAGCAGAGACATTACTTTGCCAACAAAGGTCCGTCTAGTCAAGGCTATGGTTTTTCCAGTGGTCATGTATGGATGAGAGAATTGGACTGTGAGGAAAGCTGAGCACCGAAGAACTGATGCTTTTGAACTGTGGTGTTGGAGAAGACTCTTGAGAGTCCCTTGGACGGCAAGGAGATCCAACCAGTCCATTCTGAAGGAGATCAGCCCTGGATTTCTTTGGAAGGAATGATGCTAAAGCTGAGCTGAAACTCTAGTACTTTGGCCACCTCATGTGAAGAGTTGACTCATTGGAAAAGACTCTGATGCTGGGAGGGATTGGGGGCAAGAGGAGAAGGGGACGACAGAGGATGAGATGGCTGGATGGCATCACCGACTCAATGGACATGGGTTTGGGTGGACTCTGGGAGTCGGTAATGGATAGGGAGGCCTGGCATGCTGTGGTTCATGGTGTTGCAGAGTCGGACACGACTGAGCGACTGAACTGAACTGAACCAAGTGAAGACCTGTAAGGCTTGCTGTTTTGATTTTGAACAGTTCAAACTAATACGGTCAACATTTTACAGATATTTCAAGATGAACCTATTTACTTACGCTTCCTAATAATCTTTCTCTACCTTCAATTTTTTTTTTTTTCCTCAGTTCAACGTTTATAGTTTCTAGGGCTTAACTTTCCAAGGATGCAGACTTCGATGATACACTTATTACATTTCTTTTCAAGTTGGTTACATGTAACATAAAAATGGCCACTTCTCTCCACATCTGAAGACAACCTCTGTGGTCCCAGCAGAGAAAGGCCTTAGGCAGCAGTGGTATTTCCGGTATTCTAGAACTCCATCCCAAACCCTGAAGAAATTATTCCCATTTTCCTTCTCCTCCTCCCTACAAAGAAATACCTGCCTGTCCACTGAAAAGGCATTCAAAACTAACATGTGTATCTGTGATTCTGACCAAGTATAGGAAAACACCATAAGCACTGAATCGAACTCCAATCATTAAGCAGAGAACTTCTATTCTTAGGGAACAGCAGGGTTTGGTTCGGTTGGCAACACTCCTGGCCTCTGGATCAAGAGGTCACAGTCTCACGTTTCAAGTAAAAACTCCAGTTTACAATTCTTACAAACACTCCTGCAGAATAATTCAAGAGGCATTAAATGACAGTTCCATCAAAAGCCAAGTACCCAGTAAAATTTCAAATCTAGAAATATGGAAATAAATTGCACAAACTAATCCTTTTAAGCAAAAGACTGTGACTTAAAAATGGTAGAAAGGCAGAGGGAGAAGAAGAGGGAGTGTGAGTGTGTGTGTATTTTGGCTAAAGGCAGGCTAAATGAATTATATTTCATAACTTATATCGACACTTGCCTTTAACACTGCCCTGTTCCAAAACAGGTAGGGCAAAATCTGCAATAAAGATTTTATTAAAAGTAAGCTTCTGGTCTTTAAATATTTCCTATAAATAATTTATATTTATACTACAGTGATGGGCTAAAAATATAAAAAAAAAGTTCTGCAAAAATGAAAGGCTGCATCAAGTGATTTCATGTAGACAATCCACAAGCACACAACTCAGACACGGTGGCACCAAGTGATTAACAGCCCTTTACAAAAATAGATAAATAATGTTGCAATACAGGAGCTCTCATTTGAAACACTAGAATGTATTCCTGAAAGCAGAAACTTATTCTGTACTTTAAAAATAGGCATCCCACGAAAATCAATGAGACTTACTTAAAATTCACACACCAGGTGTCCTAAAGATTAGAGGTCCTAATATGCTACAAGGTAAATTTCCTAAATAAAACTTTTTTCCCTACTTAAAATTACTTATTCCCAGGGAAATAATTCAGCCCTACAATAAAAACTATGCAACCTGAACTGACTTTGTACATAGTTGGGAAAAAATTATGTGTGTGAGTTGTAAATAGTCTTTTTATAATGTCATGAATTTTCAGTTTTCATTTAAAACCGGTTTGTCTGGTATTATTATTTTCAGCATTCAAACAGCTTTTAGTTATGAATTTTTTCTTTAAAAATTTAAAAAAAAAAAAAAAAAAATTTTTTTTTGGGGGGGGCCACATCTTAATCCTCTAACCAGGGATCGAACCCTTGCCCCCTGCAGTGGAAGCATGGAGTGTTAGCCAATGGACCACTGGGAAAGTCCCTAGTTATGAACTCTTATCACAGGTCTAGAGCCAGAAGGCATCCACGAGGGCATCCTGCCTCTTCTCACGTTGGACTGCCAATGCTCCAGTGCCCTCTATCACACACCTGCTTGCTCTTTAAACATCTTTATAACGAAGGCCACTTTACCTTAACCAGGTACTATAAGAAAAATCATTCCTATTGCTTAATATTCCTAGAATTGGGAAATTCCAACTAGGACAATTCCATTAAGAAAGTTATACTAGGACTTCCCTGGTGGCTCTGTGGGCAGGAATCTGCCCGCCAACACAGCGGACACGGGTTCAATCCCTGGTCAGGGAAGATTTCACATGCCACGAGGCAACTCAGTTCATGCGCCACAACTCCTGAGCCTAGTGCAGCAACTGGGGAAGCCCACAGGCCGAGGGCCAATCGTGCAGCTGCTGAAGCCGGAGCGCCTCGAGCCTGCGCTCCCAACCAGAAAGCACTGCTCTCAACAAGAGGGGCCTCCGCTCGCCATCAGAGGGAGCCTGCAAGCAGCACTAAGACCCAGGGTGACCAACGACAAAAATTAATCGGAAAAAAGAAAGTTGTAATCAATGAGTGGCAATTTGAATTTGCTGTTTTCACCGTTATGTGAAGGCAGAGCAGCATGACGCTAAATCAAATCCTCTTTAAATTCTAATCCAGTGGGTAAGTACTAACAAGTAATTCGCTGAACTAAAACACAGAAAGCAAGGTGCTCTGGGTAACCTCTTCTTCCTTAGCGTCTACACTATGTAGCCTGCTCTTAGCAATACACAAAGCCAGGTAACAAAAGACAACATTGATATAGTCCTTTACAGTTTATGAAATAGTCTTGCATACATTACCACAAATGTATAAAACAGTAAAGGGACCTTAAATCAGCAGTAGCTGGGCGGGAGGCACGCCAGCTGACCTCCACACGTGTCAAACGAAGATCCCTTCATTCCACAGCTTGATCCATTTAATGACACCAGAGTACAGCCTCCCGCGGAATCCTGAGGGCTGGTTCCAGAACCCCCTCAGACACCAAAATCCGAGGGTGCTCAAGTCCCTCATTTAAAATGGCGTCATATTCGCATATAACCTCCACACATCCTCCTGTATCTTTAAATCCTTTCTAGATTACTTATTAATAACAAACACAATGTAAATGCTATGTAAATAGTTGCTGATGCATGGAAAATTCAAGTTTTGATTTTTGTAACTTTCTGGAAAACTTTTTTTCCTGAAAATTTTCATTCCTTGAATGGTGGAACCCATGGATATGAAGGGTCAACTGTATGTACAGAAGCATATGTTCAGTCTTAAGTCCTTTCAATTAATTCAACAACTTCTAAGTAAAATCATATCAGAATTACTCTGGAAGCTTTTGAAAGAGTAGATAATTCAGCCTTACTGGTATCATTTAAGGAACCTGGTAAAGAAATTAAAACATCCTAGTTTAATCCAACAAGTGTTTACTGATCACCAAATGAGTATACAATTACTAAATGAAACTCTACAATAAATACAGTGTAGATTCAGCTCGAAGTGAAGCGAAGTGAACTCGCTCAGTCATGTCCGACTCTTTGCGACCCCATGGATTGTAGCCTACCAGGCTCCTCAATCCACGGAATTCTCCAGGCAAGAATACTCAGTCTACCAAAAAAAAAAAAAAAACCAAACTTACAGGACAAAAACAAAGTTTATAATTGTAAAGAGATTTAATAGGAAGAGCTCATGCTATGAATGACACAGCCCAGGATAGGTGAATCTGTAGAAGTTACTTCACCTCTTCAAGGCAGAGGGGCCCAATCTATATAATGGGAAATACCTACAGGACTATGGAGAGGACTAAATAAGACAGTATGGTAAGCATTCATGGTTAAGTATCCACACAGCAGTATTCAAGGCATGGTTACTCTAACTTTAAAGCAGTAGTATATAAAATAATTCTGCATATTCAAAAGCAAGTTTCTTTAAATGTTTTTCTTTGAAATTAAATATAAATCACTATCTGACTCACAAAATACTAACATTCTTCCATACACTGGAATGAATAAAGCAATGTAAATAATCATCAGCAATTTGCACTACCACTGAAAATGGGCTAAAAAAAAATTCTAAGTTGTATCTGACAATCAAAACAGTCCAAAGTTACAGCTACTATAAAGACCAGACGCTGCACATACGGAAGGTGTCTGGGACTGCGATGCAGCGGCTCTGACAGATAAAGTGCTCTTCTTCAGAAGGCTGAAGAAGCCTTTTGTGGGGCTCTCGGGGACAGTGACTGCCTTTAGTTTCTGTGCCAACAGAGGAGCTACAGATGCGAGAGAGCTCCAAGTCTGAATCTCAAGTTGCTTCTTTCCAATATTTATTTACAGCTTAATAGATAATAAACAATTAGTGATATGTTAGTATTTTCTCAAACAAAATATTTCTTAAAATCAGCCTGGCGTGCTGCAGTCCATCGGGTCGCAGAGTCAGACACGACCGAGCGAGCAACTGAACTCAACTCTTGGTAAAACCACACCCCAGAACTAATCACTGATTCTTTATCTATATGTATAGCCAGCCTCTCTTTTCTAACTCTTTCATCTCTAACTATCAATTTCATCTTAAATTTCTACCTATATTCCTAGTGTCACTGTTAGAGCTCTTTTACTTTTCATTTTCCTTTACACTTAAGTCACAATAAGAAAAATCCCTCCTTTGGACATTAGTAATCCCCCTTCTATTGCCAACATTGCTAAGAGATTTTGCTTAATGGTGGTATTTACACATTAAACTTAGTATTCTTTGTGTAAAATGTAAAGCACTGCAAATACAACATCACATCAAAAAGTTATTTTGATACTTATATACAGACTTGGAATTCACGTGAATTTTTTTCATTGATTTTCACAGCATTTCAGAGCTAGCAAAGTTCTTAGAAATCATATATTCTAATCCACTAATTTCACAGATGGGGAAATCAAGGTTCCCAAGTAAGCAATCAGCCAGTCAGACATATTACTAAACATTTATTAAATGCCAGATGCTATGGTAAGTGCCAAAGACGTAATGGTGAACTGAATGTGGGCTTTGTAATAGCCAATGGAGAAGACAAGCAACAGGTAACTCAAGTTCAAGTAAGAAGGAAATTTTTTCTTACTAGATACAGAATTTTACTAAAATCACATAATGTCAAGTTACAAAACCACTCACAAATTAAGCAGAATCAACAAAAGGACTCAACATTCAGTAAAGAATAAAATCCTCTTCCATCGAATCCTGTTCTTCCTTTAAATACAACCAAAAACCAAGCTCTTGCCTAAATCTCTAATGACTTGGCACAATGATCTTGTCCTTTTCCAGGTTACTACCTAAGACTGACCGCATTGCTTAGCAGTCAACTGGACATATTCTTGGACCATTTCTATTTCACATACCTTGACTACTAACTGAGAAAGGGATCACAAGGTTCTTAATGTTTTACACCTCGGGCAAGCACGGCGCTAACGCTTTCTGAAGACATCAAAACAGACGAACATAACTCAGTGCCTCCATAATGACTGAGAACAACACTTAGAAACAACTCTCAACACTTTTTTGGTGAGAAATTATTATGTGGTGGCACTGTACTAGGTGCAGGGAGATATGATATCAACAGCTTTCAAGTGAAAATGTACTCCTGATGTAGAAATGTTCATGACAGGCTCGAAGCGGGAACTTCAAGGCAGACTTGAGGCTAGAAAAAATCCAGGAAGACAATCCAGGGGAATTAACATTTGAGCTGCATCTTGAAGGAATCTGTATTTCATTTAAACAGTTCCCTGATGAAGGGTAGGGATCTGAGGGTGAAGAAAGCTACCATTTAATAAAATACAGAAATGTCCTAAATCTCAGCTTAGGTCACAGAACTAGGAAGTTTCCTTCAATTATAACTGCCACAATTAAGAAACTCACTATTTCACTCAATCAAACTGTGAAATTTAAGAGGATTATTCAGGGATTTGTTGTTTGGGTGCCACTCTTTCAAAAAACTCTATTTTTGGCTGTGTTGGGTCTTAGCTGCTGCACACAGGCTTTCTCTAGCTGCGGCGACCAGGAGCTCCTCTTCGGGGCAGTGCACAAGCTTCTGGCTGAGCTGGCTTCCTCTGCTGCGGGCACAGGTGTTAGGCTCTGCAGCTGTGGCTTGCTGGCCCTAGAGCACACAGGCTTCAGTAGTGGCAGGGCATGGGCTTAGTTACTCATGGAACCTTCCTGGACCAGGGATGGAACCTGTGACCCCCACACTGGTTGGCAGATTCTTATCCACTGTACCACCATGGGAGTCCAAGGGCGCCTCTTTGGAAAGGCCTAGTAACTTGGGGGTCAGCCTATAAGGATACTCTTCTCTTTTTCCTTTTAGTCTATGCTGTTGACTATCATGAGGTTTTTTTTGTGGGGGTGGGGGGGCGGTGAGGGGAATTATAGAGACACAGTAAGTTAGGAAATAACTCACCTTTTACAGATAATGTTCATGACTAGAAAATCACTTCAAATATCCTAGATTATTACAGTTCCAAATGCACTTTCAAAGAATTTGAATTAAAAGCACATTTCAATTCTTATAACATAATTCCCAATTGTATCAATTGATGCTTTCCTAAAATTAAAATTGTAGGTATGCCTAAAAACCACTTTTCTCAATCCTTTAAAATTTCCCTGAAATTGAATCCAGAACAGTGGAGAAAACAGATTTTATTTTTTTAGGATGGAGAAAATCATTGATTAATGCCCCAGTTTTTTAGGACAACAGACTATAACATAGAAGCTACTAAGTTTTAAAAGTTTGACACCAAAGAGTCGAAAGTTTGTCAAATTCACATATAGGAAGTGTCCTATTTAAAATAAAATGGCTACTAATTTTACCGAGTGGACTGAAGCTCCCTGGTTTTCAATTAATCATTTGTTGTAATTAACAATTCCTAACCACATTCACCGGAGAAGGCGATGGCACCCCACTCCAGTACTCTTGCCTGGAAAATCCTATGGACGGAGGAGCCTGGTAGGCTGCAGTCCATGGGGTCGCTAGGAGTCGGACACGACTGAGCAACTTCACTTTCACTTTTCACTTTCACGCATTGGAGAAGGAAATGGCAACCCACTCCAGTGTTCTTGCCTGGAGAATCCCAGGGACGGGGGAGCCTGGTGGGCTGCCGTCTATGGGGTCGCACAGAGTCAGACACGACTGAAGCGACTTAGCAGCAGCAACCACAATCACATAACCCAATTTCATCCCTTGATGACAAAAAAAAAAAAAAAAAAAAACTACAAATGAGACCATTTTCTTTCCTAACACTATTTAAAAAAGAAAAACTCTATAGAGAAATGATGTTTCCATAGGTAGAAAACAAAGTAATTTAAACTTTGAAAATCAAACTCCTCCCAATCACGGACTCCGATCTAAAGGACATACATGTTAAGCTGCAATTCCTGTGACAGACAACTCCTGTCATCTGTTTTTGTGAGCTTAAGCAAAACTGCTGGACAAGTTCTGCATTTGATAAGGTGACCTGATTTTAACTAACTAAAAGGGAGTTGGGGTGGGGTGGGGGGGTGGCAGTGGAGGGAATCACTGTTCTTGCTGAACTATTCCCTGAAAACTTAAAAGCTAGCTTCTATTCTATACCCACTTAATAATCTAACTGTTTGGAATGCCTGAAACCTTCCTGCTCTTTAAAAAGTAACGACTGACAGGAACTGAAGAGGGCAAATTCTGCAGAGCAGGGTTACTGAGCTCCTACCCCACACAGGCTGCAGGGTGGGGGCCTCAGTGACTGCGGGCGTGTAATCACTGACTTGCTCAGCAACTTTGCTGTAATGGCTTCAAATTGCAGGCCTGAGGAAATGCTCCATAAATAGCAGCTCTTTTTTCTTGTAAAGCCTCTTCGTAGACCCAACAGAACTGCACTACCAAAAATGGAGGAGTCACCATGGACCTTTAAAAAAAAAAAAAAAAAAAGGTCAAGAGAACAAGGAGGAATATCCTGCTAACCAGGTTACTCATTTTGGGGGAATGAATCACAGTACTGAAATCTGACCCACTGTTTGCATTCAACTTTTAGGTAACAAAAATTACAAGGGATTAAGTCAGTTTTTGTAATCATGCAATTTCATGAAAAGGAAAAAGAACTGTTGTTTTTATAGGCCTTTAGAAAAAGGGATGTATACTAAGTTTGAAATTAAATGTTTGACAATGTCTTCTTATGGAGCAGGGCGCCTTCGGTGTCCATTCATAAGCCACCTGCAAGCCAAGACATGTGGTGTGGTCACAGAATACACTCTGGGGAAGCAGGAACCACATATATACCAAGGCTCTAAGGTCACCGTTAGCACTCACACCTCCTGCACTCCTTATGTTCGTGTGTATTTATATATATGCATGTAACTTGATCATTCAGATAACTTACTGTAAATTAACAAAAACTCACTGAACAGCCACTTTAAGTCGAATATATTTGCAGTAACAGTGAAGATTTTTCTTAGCTGAATTCAGGCAGGGAAAGAAAGCAGCAATGCATTTAAATCAAACACAGATAGGGACTAAGAAATTCAGGTTCCATGTCACTCCAGTTTTCCACGTGAGTTCATGCCTAAGTTAATCTACAACAAATAAGGCAGTTTTTAAAAACAAAATACGAGAGTCACATTTTACAGGACAGGTACCATTAGTTGTCAATTAGAATTCATGGTTTTAAACATAAATGATGACTTGCAATCAAAAAGCCCGTATTCTAACTTACTAAATGGTTCAGAAACAACCTAATCGGATAGCACCTCAATTCAGATTACATTATTCACCAACAATTAGCCTTTACATTTTAACAGTATAAACTGGTTTCCTGTGACATTATGCTTTACCCTGAGTTTTTTAGGCCTCAGGTGAAATTCAACTATCCTGAACATTACTTTTAAAAAACTTCCATCCAAGTATGGAAGGCTGAAAAACATGGCCATAATATTTTGCAGTTCCTCCCAGGAACAAAGAGTCTACTTTTCAAACCTTTCAATCTGAGCTGACAGAATGCAGTAACAAGTGACATTATGGAACAGCCTCAGAAGGCTTTGCAGTGTCTGTCTTTATCCCCCAGAAGGCTCCCACCAACGCGGAAGAAGACCTCTGTGCCCCACCTGGCAGCCACCTACAAGCCAGGAGAACAAGCCTCAGGATGCTAAGACTCCAGAGCTGTGAGAAACACTAGGTGGTAGTTTAGGCCACCCAATCCATGTTGCTTTTGTTGTTTCTGTTATGGTAGCCCAGTTTGGTAAGTCAACCAGTAAGAGCAAATAACCTCCATGTGGCTTGCTACAAAACAGCTGGAAGTCTTCATGACCTAATGTGCTGCTATCGGCCATACGCATGTCTTAATTACCAGCATTCCTGAAACTCCTAACTTCCTTCCAAAACCATGTTAATGAGTTTAGTGTAAAAAGAATTTTGACTGCTCTGTGTCCCACAAAAGTTTTATTAGTAAATTTAAATCTGATTGTTTTAACTGTTACTGGGTGTTTTAACAGTAACTTATAATGGTGATAGGCAGAATATTAGATTTGTTTTACAATTTATTTTAATAGAGTTGATTAATAAATATGCACTCAAATGTTTATTTGGTGTTGGTAATGTAAAATAGACTCTAAACTACCTGATTTTGCTTGTCTATCACTCTAAAGTTTAAAGAATTCTTTAAATCTCTGAAAGAAAACAGTTCTGTTATTAGCAGCTTTCCTACCAACTTTAAAATGTAAAGATTGTAACTTTTTAACAGCATATTTTATTAGTAATTCAATTTGTCCAACAATAATATCAATGAATGAAAGGGCTTACATTCATTTTGTAAAATTATAATAAAGTTTACTTGGTAAATAAACATCAAGCTAAACTTAAAACAGTACCAGAAAGTTGAAAACAATCCCTTTTAACTAGCATTTCCTACAAATAATAGTGTTAAAAAGTAGCCAAAAAACAAAAAAACTTAAATAGCCTGTAACACTAAGACTTAAAAAAACACATATAGGATACAAATGCATTTGACAATATTCATGAAATGGATGGTCTGTAATAGATAGTCTTCACTTGTAAAACTGTTTTTTTTCCCCCAAGCAGTGAATAAAACCATGCTACTTAGTGGTTTTTCAAGTGTTTTGCTATAAGAATTGTTTTTTTTTTTTTAATGCCCAAGGTCAGAGTGCAGATGTAACCACAATTAATAGCTTCCTTTTGATGAAGGGAGGAATCTCTTAAGATGCAAATAGAATTCAGGATGGGCAGGGCAAGCTCTTTGGCTGTTACCAGAAAATCTCTTTGCAGTTGTCTTAGTCTCCCCACTTCCTATGCCCCCACATTCAATGAATTGAAAATACTAATTGTACAAGCTTCCCTGGTGGCTCAGATGGTAAAGAATCCGCCTGCAATGTGGAAGACCTGGGTTCGATCCCTGGGTTGGGAAGATTCCCTGGAGGAGGAAATGGCAACCCACTCCAGTATTCTTGCCTGGGGAATCCCACGGACAGAGGAGCCTGGTGGGCTGCAGACCACGGGGTTGCAGAGTTGGATGGGACTGAGCAGAGCAGAGCCCTACTGTGTAGCTTGAACACTGTCTCTTCAAAGTCCCACTGCCATCACCTCATTCATTTTCCCCTGAACTCTCATAGTACTCTACTCACCGTATGTAATGCTTTAACAACATAATTTCATTTCTTATTCATTTAGTTCTAAAGTAGTCATATATTCCCTGTCCATGGAACCCTAGATTATTCATTTATAACCCCAAATAAGTGTCTTTCTTTAATAGTTCTAGCTATTAGAGTTTAAGAATAATCTCAAATTTATAAACTTTAGAATACACAAGTAAGTACTCTTAGCATCTTTTTAGCATGGAATTAATAACAATAACTAAGTAGGGGCTACAGGCATTAATCAGGGTGACTATCAACCAATGGACTGAAATAAATCAGCAGCCTAAGGGACACCAGGGGATTCTCGGGTGGCTCAGTGGTAAAGAATCTACCTGCCAATGCAGGAGATGAGGGTGGGGAAGACCCACTGGAGAAGGAAATGGCAACCCACTCCAGGATCCTTGCTGGGAGAATCCCATGGACAGAGGAGCCTGGTGGGCTACAGTCCATGGGGTAGCAAAAGAGCTGGACATGACAGCCACTAAATAACAACAAAGGGACATCATCCACCAATAAACACATCAAGAGCTACACACAACGTGCCGAACAAAGATCTATCTTCACTGAGTCCATGATGACCTAGCCTCCACAGCTTCTCTCACTGAGAGATAATTAGCAACGAAAAGGCAAACCTGCAATAAATGTGTCCTGAGGCCTGTCTGGTCTATCAAGACTGATATATCATTAATTTTGCCCCAACTCCACAGAGGGGATCCCAGCGAACCCTTAAAACAATGCCTTCTACATAAAACCAAGAGGTAAGGGCCTATGAAATGAAGAGACCACTAAGCACATGTAGTGAATCCAAATAAGGTAATTAAGAATAGGAGAGTGAAAGAAATCATAGACATATCAATGCAAGTGATCCAACATGCACCATCCAAAACCAAGTGGGTCTTTTTTAAGAAAAATCACCCTGTATTTGAGGGAGAAGAGGGAGCTGTGCAAATCCCTATCTGTAGTGACGGGCACTAACTGAAAACCGAAAAACAGACGGGGATATGGGGGACAGTTATCTTCAAGCACAGAGGACAACGATACTAACTTTATCTATCACTGTGCAGAAACAGCGATTACTGCGTGACCCATAAGAAGAGACCTGTACCAGTCCTAACAGGAAAGTCTGCATACCCCTACAACTGGGAGGGGTCAACAGTGATCTATTACATCAGCTGGCGACCATCCAGACTACACAATTTCGGAAATATAACCTGTATCAGTCTGAACATGTGTAGAGGAAAAACAGAAACATCTGTATCTTGGCCAACTCTTCCCCAGAGTTATTTTTTTTGTTTGTTTTTAAAATGAAAAAAAAAAAAAAAAAAAGTTATCCAGGAAAGCTGGGTAAGTTTTAACTGTGACCCTATCACTGGTAACGATTAGTTCCAGGCATTCTCAGAAAGCTGATTTAGCTCATTTCTAACATTAGTACTTTTGTCATTTTAACACACCACCTTACATATTTAACTAAGATGTATTGATTCTGTTCCATTCCTCTACCCCATTCAATATTTTAATACCTTTTACTACCCCAAAGTATCCACCTTTTCAGTATCATTTAGCACTCTTCTCTAATGCTAGCGTGTTCTGGTCTGGTTTTGCGTTGGTCACGTAAGGTTTTATGCAGTTTTTAAAAGGTTTGCTTCTTCTTTTTCTCTTAAGAATTCCCAACTTTTTAAACTACTCAAGGAAGAGACTGCTGAAAAAGTGGATCTGAAGAAATTCAACTTGCTACCAACAAAGGGTCCTAACACATCTCTGTTACTACCTAAGGTGAATCCATTTTAACCTAAACCCAGTTTTCATACAATTCTAACTTTTTACACATCCATGGCTTTTTTTATGTAAACAATACTCTCTTAATATCACTGTATGACATCTACAATGGCCTGTCGAAGGCAGCACAGGTCACTTTTCCGAGCCATCAAGAGAGCACTTGTTAGAGAGCAACCAGCTAAACTGAGGCGGGGTCACGCTGCGTGCTTCTGGGGACTAGCCCACACAAGGACACTAGTAACTGTTTAATGACTTTAGACATGCATACACGTTTTCTTTAACATCTATGTTGATAAAAACCAGGTGAAAGGAAAAGAATGAAAGAAAATATATTTGCTGATTTCATAAGGCTATTTTACTTTTAAGCCCTACTTTTTAAAGCGGTGGATACTAGACAGAAAACTTGAAAATGACATGAAAAACAGGATCAGCTCCATTATTATATGTACAGATAGGAATTAAGTCTCCAGGCTCCGTGCCCCTTCACACTTTTCAGGATCCAAATCCTCTGAACAAACTGATACACTGCCTAAGGCCAACGTCCCTGCTATCAGAGCACACAGTTCCTGCCTTTAGCGAAATCTAATATGATGACTGAAAGCAGCAAAATCGTGCTTAAAGAGACCAAAGACACTGAATTAATCACTTGCCTGGAAAAAGCACTTATTTAAGTACTGATTTAAAAGCTATCCTGTAATATTTAAGTCAAATCATATGAATTTGTCAGTGGTTACTGTTTGGAGCTTAGAAAACTGGCAACTTTATATAGTCAACTTAATAACTGCAAAATTGAAGTCACAAAAATTAAGCCTATATTCAACTTTTTAAAATCTACTGCACACACTCCCTTCCCTGGTCTAGGCAGAAAATGCGAAATTTATGTTCCAGAGAAGTGGACTTAGAGGGTCTGGATTCACGTACCTGGCACAGCCAAGAGCAAGGATGAAGCCCCACACTTTCACCCCCAAACACTAGCTGCCAGTCTTAACATGCATTCCACGGCCAGAGCTCTAGCGAGGGGGCTGGCAGATTTTATCTGGAGAAACTGGCCACTACAAGAGAGCTACTGACATTTAAGGCTTCCCACAACTTCAGGGCCTGGTTGGTTCCTGTTACATCACTCTCCAGTGAAGCCCACTTAAGACACCGAAAGCAGAAGAAAATTTAAGAAGAAACACCCACTGTAGTGTCCTTAAAGAGCTATGGCATTACTACATCCATGAAATAAGAACAGTATGCTATTAAAAAATAACAAAGGAACAATGAGCTCAGAAAAGAGTCCCTGGAAATTAAGCATGATAAATATCTTTCTGCTAAGTCGTTTCAGTCGTGTCCGACTCTGTGCGACCCCATAGACGGCAGCCCACCAGGCCCTGCAGTCCCTGGAATTCTCTAGGCAAGAACACTGGAGTGGGTTGCCATTTCCTCCTCCAGTGTATGAAAGTGAAAAGTAAAAGTGAAGTCGCTCAGTCGTGTCCGACTCTTAGCGACCCCATGGACTGCAGCCTACCAGGCTCCTCCGTCCATGGGATTTTCCAGGCAAGAATACTGGAGTGGAATATCTTTCTGGAAAAACAAAAAAACAATTGTAAGTTGAGTTGAAAGAATCTCCCAGAAAGCGTAACAAAAGGCTAAGAGAAGGAAAAATAGGAAGGAAAGGTTAAGAAAATTCAAGAGCTATTCTGACTGGCAGGAATTCCAAAAACAGAGAAGACATGAAAAAGACTGGAAGAAATTATCCAGGAAATAATAAAAGACCCCAGGAGTAAAGTACAGGGAAACTACACTGCAAAATTTTGAAGGGCACCATTCACACTGAGGATTGAGTTTCCAAACAACACGATTTTTACAATGAATTTTTAAAAGTGCATGCCAAAGCATACTATGAAATTCAAGATGTCCCCCACCAACCAAAACTAAAGGGGGGAATAAACCTAAATTCACCACAGAAAGCAAACAGGGTTTAACTGTTCAATAAGAAGATAGCACAAAATGGAGTATTACCTTCTAAACTCTAATGGAAAATAGCTTGAGTTCTACAACCAAACTGCCATCAGATAAAGATACTTTTAGACATCAGATCAGATCAGATCAGTCGCTCAGTCGTGTCTGACTCTTTGCGACCCCATGAATCGCAGCACGCCAGGCCTCCCTGTCCATCACCAACTCCCGGAGTTCACTGAGACTCACATCCATCGAGTCAGTGATGCCATCCACACATCTCATCCTCTGTCGTCCCCTTCTCCTCCTGCCCCCAATCCCTCCCAGCATCAGAGTCTTTTCTAATGAGTCAACTCTTCACATGAGGTGGCCAAAGTACTGGAGTTTCAGCTTTAGCATCATTCCTTCCAAAGAAATCCCAGGGCTGATCTCCTTCAGAATGGACTGGTTGGATCTCCCTGCAGTCCAAGGGACTCTCAAGAGTCTTCTCCAACACCACAGTTCAAAAGCATCAATTCTTCGGTGCTCAGCCTTCTTCACAGTCCAACTCTCACATCCATACATGACCACAGGAAAAACCACAGCCCTGACTAGACGAACCTTTGTTGGCAAAGTAATGTCTCTGCTTTTCAATATGCTTGTCTAGGTTGGTCATAACTTTCCTTCCAAGGAGTAAGCATCTTTTATTTCATGGCTGCAGTCACCATCTGTAGTGATTTTGGAGCCCAGAAAAATAAAGTCTGACACTGTTTCCCCACCTATTTCCCATGAAGTGGTGGGACCGGATGCCATGATCTTCGTTTTCTGAATGTTGAGCTTTAAGTTCAACATTTTCACTCTCCACTTTCACTTTCATCAAGAGGTTTTTTAGTTCCTCTTCACTTTCTGCCATAAGGGTGGTGTCATCTGCATATCTGAAGTTATTGATATTTCTCCCGGCAATCTTGATTCCAGCTTGCGTTTCTTCCAGCCCAGCGTTTCTCATGATGTACTCTGCATAGAAGTTAAATAAACAGGGTGACAATATACAGCCTTGATGAACTCCTTTTCCTATTTGGAACCAGTCTGTTGTTTCATGTCCAGTTCTAACTGTTGCTTCCTGACCTGCATACACATTTCTCAAGAGGCAGATCAGGTGGTCTGGTATTCCCATCTCTTTCAGAATTTTCCACAGTTTATTGTGATCCACACAGTCAAGGGCTTTGGCATTGTCAATAAAGCAGAAATAGATGTTTTTCTGGAACTCTCTTGCTTTTTCCATGATCCAGCGGATGTTGGCAATTTGATCTCTGGTTCCTCTGCCTTTTCTAAAACCAGCTTGAACATCAGGAAGTTCATGGTTCACATATTGCTGAAGCCTGGCTTGGAGAATTTTGAGCATTACTTTACTAGCGTGTGAGATGAGTGCAATTGTGCGGTAGTTGGAGCATTCTTTGGCATTGCCTTTCTTTGGGATTGAAATGAAAACTGACCTTTTCCAGTCCTGTGGCCACTGCTGAGTTTTCCAAATTTGCTGGCATACTGAGTGCAGCACTTTCACAGCATCATCTTTCAGGATTTGGAATAGCTCAACTGGAATTCCATCACTATACTAGCTTTGTTCGTAGTGATGCTTTCTATGATTATACAGTGGAAGTGAGAAATAGATTTAAGGGCCTAGATCTGATAGAGTGCCTGATGACTATGGAATGAGGTTCGTGACACTGTATAGGAGACAGGGATCAAGACCATTCCCATAGAAAAGAAATGCAAAAAAGCAAAATGGCCGTCTGGGGAGGCCTTACAAATAGCTGTGAAAAGAAGAGAAGTGAAAAGCAAAGGAGAAAAGGAAAGATATAAACATCTGAATGCAGAGTTCCAAAGAACAGCAAGAAGAGATAAGAAAGCCTTCTTCAGCGATCAATGCAAAGAAATAGAGGAAAACAACAGAATGGGAAAGACTAGGGATCTCTTCAAGAAAATCAGAGATACCAAAGGAACATTTCATGCAAAGATGAGCTCGATAAAGGACAGAAATGGTATAGACCTAACAGAAGCAGAAGATATTAAGAGGAGATGGCAAGAATACACAGAAGAACTGTACAAAAAAAAGATCTTCACGACCCAGATAATCACGATGGTGTGATCACTTTTAGACATAAAAGATCTCAAGTTAGCTACCTACAACCTTTTTCTCAGCAAATGCCTGAGAAAGTTCATCTCTAAGAGTGAGTAAATCAAGAAAGAGAAAAATAGTAAACAGGGTATCAAACCAAGAAGAGTGATACAGGAACTTGCCAGGCTGAGAGTGAAGCAAAGTCCCAGTAAGATGACTCTGAAGCAAGCTGAAAGCAACCCATCTAGTGCAGGGCAGGAAGACAAAAGGTTCAGGGATGTCCCCAAGGGGCCAAAAGAGCAACAGGAATACAAATGAGAAAAATGAGACACTTAACAATTCCAAGAGAATATCCAAGTTGTTCAGAAAATCACATTACATTATACAACTCGGCTGTACACAAACCCTAGAGTCTTAACAATACTAGTAAGAATACTAGCAAAATAGTTTTAGCAATTATAGTGGCAAGGTAAAGGAAAGGGGAATTTTAGAGGGTGCAGAAAAAATTGTAAATGGTAGTATAGCATATTTTATAAATACATAATTTTTTAAAAGGGGGAAAATCTCAGAAGAACTGGAAGTGTTTGCCTCTGGAGAATGTAAGTCAGAGATAAAGAAAAGTTCTGT
The DNA here is from genome assembly GCF_019923935.1 of Bubalus bubalis. Lineage (NCBI taxonomy): Eukaryota > Metazoa > Chordata > Mammalia > Artiodactyla > Bovidae > Bubalus > Bubalus bubalis. The sequence continues at coordinate 78,922,138 of NC_059172.1, read as the reverse complement.
TAAAACTGCTCTTTTCTTTATGACCCTTATAGCAGCAAGGGATTTTCTCAATCTATGTATATGTTACTCCCCTAAAATTAAATTTCAAAATATATATTTACAGATGATTCTATATAAACATGAATGAATCTTCAATCACCTTTCTCTGGCAGAAATCTAGTGCTTCCTAACATTATTCTTTCCTGAATTTTCCAATTCTCTCTAATGAACATGTGTTACTTTCATAATTTAAAAAATACACTTTCATTAAAAGTCCACAAAATCAGATACATGGGAGAAGAAGCAAAGGAAGGAAGGACAGTTTTATAAATATAAAACAAAGGAACCCCACATTCATGATTCTACAGAAAAAAAAAAAAAAAATCCACCTCTTACCCCTACCTCCTAGATGACAGGATTTACTAAGTTCTTTCCTCAAACCTTACTTCATAGTATAGTCACCTCAGGATATGTGAGAAGTTAAAATTTCAGGCAACTTTCTAAATACACAATCAACTGTGTGAAGGCTCAAAGTAGCACTCTCAAGAAAGACACTTTCACTCTAAAGCCCAGATCAACTAGTCTACAGCAAGTCTTCATGCATGTATGAAAAAGCTCATTCTCTAAACCTATTTATTGGTTCAACAAAGACCTTACTTTAAGTCTCCTCACTCTAGGTTAAGTAAGAAATTGCCAGAGCAGAGAAGGAGCATCTAACAAACTGTACCCTCACCACCGTTAAAGCAAAATTTTGTTGAAAAATTTGCTAAGTCCATTGAGTAACACTATCCTGTGCAGAGAAAAAGCCCACTAAAGTGAAAATAAGTAGGTAATAGTACTAACCACAAACAAAACACTGAAAATATTTGGTAGAAGGAAACAGTAATATTTTAAATAGACAGCTCTATTCATTTTGCTAATTTCCAACACTATTCAGAGAAACATCATCTTATTACTTGATGTGTTAAAGACTGTGATTCTTCTCATGCTAAGCGCCAAATAAGGATTAAACTACCGACCACTTTTTCTTGTCAAAAATATTAAAGGGAAGGGGGAAGAAAAAGGCCATTGTGATTTATACCAAACTCCTTTTGTTTGCTTTCAGAAGGGGTCAAGCCCTGCGCAAATAGAAGTGCTTCCACGGGGCAGCAGTGTTCCCAGGGAACTTGGTGCTACAGTACTTGAGCATCCAGAACCATGAAGCAATTCTTCTTCATAAAAACAGAGATGTCCTTTTCATGGCTTGAAGTTCTGATTAATCCGCGAATCAGAAGCCCTTTTTGTAAAAACTGCATCACTTAGGAACCATAGTTATAGAATCACACAGCTCTTTAAGACTTTCTTTTATACGTGCTACTCAACTATTATTAAACTTTCAAGTCATAATTAATGGCTAAAGTATACTATCAGTTAAGGTAGCAAATTAAGTTTGAATAATCTTAACCCTTAACAATGGATTTTTAAAACAACTTCACTTTGATTTGCTCTAAGTCCAAACTTCACAAATATTTTGACCAATAGATTACATTTAAAGCTTACATCTTCCCCAAAATCTGAAGGTAAAATGAAAGTCAGAGTCATACTAGCATTACTATCTTAAGATGCTATTTTCCCAACTACAATGTATAACATACTTTTCTATATTACTAATGAGGACTGATCTCAGGGTTTCAAAAAGTTTTTAAAGTTTCAACTATTTGACTATCACCCAGGCTTTTTTCTACAGTTAACATGAAGCTTCAGGGGAGAAATACTCTAATGTTACTTTTTAAAGAAAATTTGCCTACCATCTTGCAGCTAACTGAGTTTGCTGCAATTAAACTTCTCGTTAATAAAGGTCAAGTACCTGTCTTAGTTCACACTGACAATACTCATTATTTTTAGGAAAGTAAGTTCTATGTTCTATTTATTGTCACACTCACCATCTTCCAACTGTTTTCCCCTACCACCACGTTCAACACTTTCGCCGGTGTTTTCCTGCCTAAATCTGTGGCAGGGCAGGCCATTCTTCCCGGGGTGCCCACCCACTGAGCAGAAGGAAGCATTTTTCCCGAGAGCTGAGGGTGTGCTTTCATCTCTCTCCACTCAGTCTCCATCAGCGAGACAGGCGGGTAGGTTGGCCATCCCCTCAGACAGGGAAGTAACTCTGTGGGGATTTTTAAAACTAAAGTACAATTGACTTACAATATTATATTAGGGAATATTTTGTGACTGCAATTTCCACTGTTTGTGGGCTTAAACCCCCCGCTTTTCTGGGTTTTGTTTTTTTTGCAGCTTAATCAACAGTTAAGGGCAATATCACAGGCTTTTCATTTTTAAAGGGAAATCATTTGATATAGCAAGAAACCAAAGGAGCAGATTAGCCTCTCAATAAAACTGTTCCTTTTAAAAACGCCTAATATTTATTACAGTAGCAATACACATTATATGTGTTCATACTCTTCTAAGTGTTTGGGACAAGATGCAAGATCAAATTATTATAACAAGAAACAATTTAATTGATAATATGTCTCCTTAATTGATGCATGTTTGAAGTAGCTTTACTTAGGGTTAGAGGAACATTCATTTCGAAAACAAGGTAAGGGTCAAAAAAAAAAGACTCCAATCACTTACAACAATTAATATCACCTAGAAGGCAACTTCATTTAATGTTGGAATACGGGCTAATTTCTATGCTGTGGAATGTCAAAAATCTCTGAAAAGATACCTTTTAAAACTGTGAATCAAGATACTCAATATACTTGTTAATAAAATCACAGCCACAAGAAACCTTGAATCTTCAAGGTTTAAAAACAGAGTCCCATTATTTAGAAAATGATAAAAAAAACAGAAATGAAACAAAATGACCTCTTAAAAATTAGAAGATTATTAAAACAATGAAAATCTACACATTTTTAAAATCACTGGATGAGACTTCTTAAATCAAATTATAAGTTCCTATATGCTACATTTTACATAAGAAGTTCTTTGTATGTCATAACAGTTACAGAGCATCAGAGTCAATAAAACAAATTGGAGAAGTAAGAACACTCTTGTAACCAGAGATATAGAATTCTAATTCAGGAAGTTATTCAGCAGCTTATAAAGAAATAGGAAGTTGTTAACCAACTACTTGAAGAACTATTTCCTGTAGGAAAACTGTAAGACAGATGAAGAAAGCAGTAATTCTCAAAGCAATAAAAGAATTCTCTTAAAGCTCAATACACAATTTTGAAGGAATTAGTTTTAAACAGAAAACTCAGTAGAACAAATATTATACCTAATACGCAGACTAAACTTAAAATACTTCATTATCATACCAGAACCTGAGTATGTGTCGCTGATAAATAGCTAGGACCATACTTCCACCTTATCACTTGCCAACCTAAGGCATGAGTCTTCTCCAGAAAATCTCACTGATGGAGGCAGGGCTTTAAAAGTCCCAACAGCTGCCTGCCTGTAATCCTTCCATGCTGCCTTGAAACAACAGGATGGGCCAACTAACTTCAAAGTCATTTATCTAATGTCACAAGACAATAATCAGTTGCTTCCAAAGTAAATGTTTCTAAGTTTTAAATTATATCATCTTGCAAATTTAGACCATTTATGGTCAGATTTCTCCATGCCAAGTGTGTATTTCAACATATTATATACTTTGTAACTTAAAATTAGGGCCAACAAGTATCTTAAAAAATGTATAGTAAGGTGCAGCTTTCACTGTTGAAATGAGTGTGAAGTCTCTAATTTAAATCTTCATTCTACATCTAGCCAGCAATAAGAATCTTCTTTAGACACAAGAGGAAAGTGCTGCTGATTGCAAAGAGAGCTTGACTTTAAAATATCAAACCCAGAATAAAAATGAACTTTGACAATTAACAACCCTGCTCCAAAAACTTCATTTATTACCTTCAACTCTAAGTCAAGGCAGATACTAATCTCATTTCCTGTGCAACACACAAAAATAAGTTGTTTAGGACAACTCACATGCCCCACGACATCATGGAAATAGCTACCAACTGGATGTGAACTAATCTTTCTATAACTCTTCTCCAACTTCCCCACTGCTCATAAAGCAGATCCTTTAGAAGATACTACATTTCTAAGTCCACATCCAACTTCCACAGCCAGTGCTTAGGGGCTCTCTCTGTAATTCCTGATGTGTACCAACTAACCCATGATTTTGCTGACTTTTACTGACCGAGATCCATCCATAAGGGGACACCTTTTTATTTCTGAAGGTTTGATGCGAGCCAAATATTCCATGGAGTCAAAAATTTTCACGATTCTTATCACATAATAAACCTAATTTTACTTCCAGTGAGAATCTCTCAAAAATCTTGAAAAACATTCATGCTAATATATCTTCTTTCCAGTTTTTCTTTTCCATGGTAACCACTACCCATATGGCATAATTTTCAGATCATTTTGTCCTGGTTTACCTTCGCCAGAGGCTCACTTGAGTGGGGTGTTTGGGGTGGGGGGTGTACGTGTGTGTATCCTTTGTTAATCCACCTCTGAGAGAAACACTTTCTCAAAGAAAGCAGCACTGGAAACTTTAAAAAATAAAATACAGAACATTTCAGGTCAAAACAAAAAGATCATTAAATGTACATACATAAAAATGTAGGCAGATGTCACCTCGAAGCAATTATTACAAGATACAAAAGACGAAAAGGGGAGCATAAATGTTGCTCTTTAATCACAGACTTTCAGCTATAACATCAACCAAAGAAGAGAGGCAAGCCGGCTATTAAACTGTTTAAAAATCTCCCCAGGTCAGCATGCGACCCAGCAGGGAGAGCTTCAGAAAAGTACAGCCTTTCTTTTTCCTAACAACCTGGTTTGTTTCCACTCCTTTTCCCTTCAAGACACATCCCTCACAGCGAGCAACTCTTTCAATCATTTACTGTGGATGTCTGCTTCAGAACAAATGATCTTGCTCATGCAGATGAGTTTGCCAGACTTGTGTGTACCTTCCAGTCTCAGGCTCTTTATTGTTCTGGTTGAAACCTGACCCTCTGAAATGGATACCGGGACACCAGAAAACGATTTAAAAAAGAAAAAAGTTGCAAGAAAGGGGGGCAAAAAACTGCAGAAACTTTTCAAGATCAAACTTTTCCCTTTGCTTTTCTCCTAAATAAGCTTGTCACAAAACTGTATCTTACACTGAAAAGTTAACAACCTGCCCTGAAAGGCAGTATAAAATATTAAGATATACAACAAAACAGTATTATTATTGTATTATCTGATCTAATGAATAAATGTTACATTTGCCTTGGGAGTAGACTGTCAAAGACAGATGTCAATCAAAACTTGGAGAGTTTTAATTTTATTATCTCAACATGATTGAACAGAACTTAGCAACTTTTTGAAAATATCAATTTCAGTCTATAATTACTTATAGGAAACATTCTGTACTTATACCAAAGAAGCCAAATAAAAATATTAAAGTCTTATCTATAATTTCAAAGTGAGAGGAGACAAAATTCTACTTTGATCTTTTCAGCTTCAATGAAAATTTGCCAATTTGTTAAACACACAAAAAATAAGGCTGAGAAAAACAAATAACCCAATAGCCTTGTTTTTGTTTACCCTGAGAAGAGGGATTCTATTTTGAAGACCTGCTGGCTCAAAAGAAGTTTGCCACTGAACTGCTGCATATCAAATATGAAAATGCATATTTCTCTTTGCTTTTTGAGGGAGAAAATGATAATACACATCAAACTGCAGCTAAAGGGTCCGTCATCTCACACCTAAAATACTGTAAAATCAGACTTCCAGGGAAGTCCTACTTATTTTTATAGTTCTTTTCTACCAGTAAAATGTTTAAAAAGGTAAGTTGTGCCCTACATACTTCATAAAACTATGCCAGCCTCCTAATTCTCACAATTTGAAATTCTTCATGGGATCCTTTCAGTTTAGAGCTAGGCTAATTAACAGGTTTGGCACAAACTCAAAATGAGAACATCCTAACTGCCACAAAAAAAAGTTTAGTAAGAGGCTATGAGCCAGGAATCCATAAAGCCTTCAAAATATTACCCAAAGAAGGTATTTAGGTCATACTATCCTGGAAAAAAAAATAATTATGGAAGAGATCACTGAGCTTGACATAAATATTAAGGAAAATATAAAAATAAATCGTATCTTGGTGCCAGAAAATATTCCCCCACCCTTTTTCCACTTACTTTAAGAAGTACCTCTGACCAGAAGATGTCTTCGCCATCTCCCAGCCGGCTGGCAGAGGCACATCGTCAGGGATCTCAAAGGAAGACTGTCGAAGGTGCTGAGCAGCCGGTGCGGCTGCCGGGCCGGAGACCACTCCCGTGGGGGTCAGCGTCCCCGGAGACACGGCTCCCAGTTGCAGGGACGCGGGGGACGAGTGAGCCCGCACGTGCTGCGGAGTCAGCGCCCCGGCGGTGCCTGCATCGGTACTGGCCTATCGGGAAGGTGAAAACAAAGACTTCTTAAAATACGTTCTCAAAGACAGTCCTTGCAAACTTCTCCAATAGAGATTTGGTCGCCATGAAATTCTAAATACCAAAGGTAAATTTCAACATCTAACACAGAGGAATACAGGTTGCAGATGGATACTTTTAAAAGCCGAGGTAAACGCCAAGGTCGTGTGGGTGTTTTTCCCAAGTTCTAAACTGTTTTAGGTATAAACAAAACCCAAAGAATCAAATGACTATGGACTCCCCACCTTTTTTCAAAACTAAGTTTTACGTAATTGTTTTCAAGCCCTAAACACAAGACAGGTGTCATTTTTTTCTCACCATGGACAAATGTCATCAATACAGCAACCATCAAAATTTATACAACATTTAAGAACTGCAGAAGATCCAGAAACATCCAAAGATTCTTTAAAAGCCACCTAATGAATGAAATATAAAGCCAGCCATACGTTTGTACCTAGATGATAAAGATGTCAACAATGTAACTACAACGGTAACTTACGAATTACATATGTAAATATGTAACATACTTACATATTTACAACTGTGTAGCAGCACAAAAACTCCTGAACTCAGACCCTAAAGATATGGGTTTCAGTCCAACCTGGCTAGTGTGACACATTGGACAATATCTTCCTCTCTGAGCCTCAAGTTTTCTCATTTGTAATAGCTTTTTTTTCCCCCCACGATGGAAAAATGAGGCAATAAATGAACTTATATTTAAATATTCAATAATTTGTGAACAACAGTATTTACAACCCATATTCATACTATTCATAAGCAAATATAGTTATTTAAATTCCTTAATTAGAGTTAGGGTTTGATTATCAAAAAGTTAAACTTTCCTAGATTCATATAACCAAGGAAGAGAGACTGGAAGCAATCAGCAAGGGCACCTATGCCTTGATGTTAAATCATATATATTCTGAGTTTCCAATCAGAATAAATTGGAATTTAGGACTCATTAGCAGAAATAAAAGTCAAACTTACAGGTGCACACTTGGTCAACAAACGCATTAAAACAAATAAAACTGTAGTAAATTGTGAATATTATGAATCCATAAACTGCTGATACAAACTTTCATGCAATCATTTACTAGAAGAATAGGTACAATTTTCGATGGCAATTCTTTTCGGCTTATAGATGCCACAAAATGGGGAATTCAATATTCTATGGGTATTATGCTTTCGAAACATATTAACCAGCAGCATAGCTGTGCAGACGGTGGGGTGCAATGCCAACACACATTTTTACCCACGAGTCCGGAAACTCATTTCCAGGGGTAAGAGAAAGCAGCACACCTAAGTCTACTTCTTACAAACTGAAATATTTAGGGCAAGCAGCTAAATTGTTTTTCCTTCCTCTCCCTTAACCCAGGTTTTTGTCAGCAGGTTAAGTGAGTTTTTCTGAGTTCCCAAACCCCTTGGTCTGAGGGAGGAGAACTTATCACAGGCCTGCAAATAGGAGGGGCGATGGGAGTGGGGGCGATAAGTGTTCTTTCCGCTCAAGTTACAGTCGAGTGGACTAACTTCATCGCAGTTATTTGGAAAACCAATTAACTTTTGGGCAAATTTCCTATGCTGAAGTTTAGCCTGAAGCAAGTTCTTTTTTAAAAAGGAAGGAGAGAAAGAAAAATCTCCCCTAAACAAATCTTCTGGGACCGATCGGAATGTTAACACTTTTCATGATATAAGTTGCACTTCAACGCTGGATCACGTTGACAAAATAATCGAACGCTGTGTATGTGGGACAGCCATGTTCATATCCTCAGTAAGAATTAAAGAGCAATGGCGAGCCTCGAATTAGTCATCGCTTCCCAAACATTAACTTCTAATCACAGCTGAACTAGGCAGGACTCGGCCTGTGAGTCAACCTGCGGAGCGTTATCAAAGAGTTGTGTTAAACCCCAGGCACGGTGCAACCCAGCCCAGGGCCCGCGCGCCGTGCAGATGTGGCCCATTTAAAAGCATTTCAGCGGACTGTAAATAATCGTACGCCGTGGGGAAGCCAGCACGTGAGCCCACTGCGTTTCGGGGAGAGTGAGCCTGCGCGAGTTGCAGAGCGCAAGGGGGAAGGGCCGGGGTGAGAGCGCCCAACTCCATAAACAACTTCCAGGAAAGTCTGGATCCTGTGCTCTGCGAGAGCCGGGGCCGCGAGGAGGAGAAGTGCTCCCGGGAGGGGGAGGGGGACAAAGAGCCCGGGACCGCCCGGGCCGGTTCGAGCCCCGGCCCTGCTCCACGCTGGCCAACGAGGGCACGACTCCGTGCCTCCCGGGGAGACCAGGGGACCCGGGGAACCCCGGAGGAGAGGGGGCTCGGGGCGCGACTCCGCCCGCGGAAGCCAGGGCTGCCCCCGCTCGCGGCCCAGCGGCGGGAGCGGAGGTGCGGGGCGCGCGCGCATTGTGCGAGCCCCCCGCCGCCCGGCCGCCTCGCCCGCCCCTGCCTTGCCCCCCCACTCCGCCGGGAGCCCGCGGGGAAGGAATGAAGGGAGCAGGCGAAGCGCGCCCCCGGGGGCTGCAGCCGCCGAGACGGACTCCCGGGGGCGGGAGGTGGGGGGGATGGGGTACAAATCTCGGCCTCGGACTCCAGAGGAGCGCGGAGCCCCGACCGGCCCGCCCCTGCGCGCGCCCATCCCCGCCCCGCTTGCGCCCCCGGAGCCCGCACCCCCCGAGCGCCCCCGCCGGAGCCCCCAGAGCCCCTGAGCCGGGGGCCCGCCCGGCGGGGAAACGGGGAGACGGGCGGCGCGGTTACCTGTCGGGAGTGGGATTTGGGCTCGGGCGGCTTGAAGAAGGAGTCGGGCAGCTTCCGGAGCCTCATGGGCACGGTCTGCGGCACGTTGGCCGTCTTGGGGTTCATGACGGCGTTGAAGAGCGCCTCCAGGTCGGTCTCCGAGTCCCCCCGGACGTGCACGATCTGGTGGCCGGCGGGGGGGGCCTGCGGCGCCGCCGGGGGCCCCGGAGGCGCGGGCTGCCCGGGCGCGGACGGCGGGCCCTGGCCCTGGGGGGCCTGCGCGGGCGGCGGCCCCTGGCCCTGGGGGGCTGGCTGCGGCGGGGGCGGCCCGGGATCCATGGCTCCTGCCTCGCCCGGCGGGCGCGGGCTCCGCCCGGACGGCCCGGCTCGACGGGCCGCGGCGGGGGAAGCGGCGGGCGCGGCGCTGGCCTCGCGCTCAGGGCCGGGGGCTGCGCCGCGGCCCCGCAGCCCCCGCCCCGCGCCCGCCTCCGCGGGCCTGCGGCGCGTCGGGAGAGGCCGCCGGAGACCGGGGCCCGCGGCGCCCGCGCTCGCTCCCTCGGCCCGGGCTGCGGCCGCACGGCCCGCGCCGCTCCCCTCCCCCTCGCCCGGTTTCCTCTCCTTGTTCCTTCCTTCCTCCCTTTCTCTCCCCCGGCGGCGGCCGCTCCCGACTGAGACGCAAACTCGCCTCGGACGCCAAAACTAAAGTTGGGAGACGCGCCCGCCCGAGCGGCCGCGGCCCCGCCTCCTCGCGGCGCTTCCTTCCTCTGCGCGCCCGCCCGCGCCAGATGCTCAGGGAAACTTTCCCCGGCGAGGGCGCCGCATTCCTGCGGACTCCGGCCGCCGCCGCCCCGCCCGCCCGCGTGCCCGCCCGCCCGGCCTCCGCGGGGCCTCGCGGAGCCGCGGCCGCGGCCGGGAGCGTGCTTGGCGCCCCGCGCCCGGGGAGCCGCCGGCCCGACGACGCGCGTAGGGCGGGTCCAGGTCGGAGCCCTGGCTCCGCTGGGAGCGCGGCCGCCCTGGTCGCAGGGGGTCCGCCCGCCCGCCCGGCCTGGCCGCCTCCCCCTCGCCCTCGGGAGCGTCTTCGAGGCGCCCCTCGCCCCTCGTTGCCGGACAGCTAAGGCAGAAAGAGTCGGGCGGGGACGGCGGAGTCCACAGACGCCCAGCCCGCGTCTGCCCGACCGCACCGACGGGAGTGCTTATGTGGGCTCACGGCGAGGGTGGACCTAAAATGGTACCCGTAACACACATTGACTTAATAAGGATCCATTTTTTTAAAAAAAAAACATGAACTTGATACTTTTCACTTCTTAAACATGCAAAACCCACTTGAAAGACATAAACCAGTTTTGGGATTTGAAGCTTAAAGACTAAATCTGTGACTCAGTCTAATTTACTAAGTAACCAAAAAATTGCCTGTTTAAAGTGAAAACATTTTTTTAGTACTCAGATTTGCAACATAGTCGTGAAAACTTCAACGGGGAAGAAGTCCACGCTTAACTTCAAGTTTCAAGTATTGTTGTGTGTACCTGTCTTATCCTTGACGGGATGGGAGCCTACTTTCTTTGTTACCCCTGTGCCTGGGACCTTAACTTTCACTTTGTGATAGTTGACCGAATAAGAAGTAAATGGGTGAGGAACTCACACCACGCACCTGGTTCTCTTTGTGGCGGTATCTTACATGCAAGGAGTCCTCTTGAAATCACTGAAAAGCCATGAAAATGTGTTGGGGTTTTTTGTTTGACCGCGCTGCTTGCGAACTTGTGCCTCCAGAAGCAGGGAGTCCACTGGAGTGCCAGGGAATTCTCCAAAATTTGTTTCTTGTTTCATACAGTCTGATTTTTTTAAAAAGCTGCTTTACTGAGATATCCCATTCCATAAAATGTGTCCATTCAAGCAATCCAGTATTTTTCGTATATTCACGGGGTTATGCAACATCACTCTGATTTTAAATCCACTAGTTCATTATAAAGAAAAACTAGCTTCCTGTTTTAATGATTGTGTCTGCAATGCTAGTGAAACAGATGTGTAAATAGGATTAAACAAGAAAAGGTTCCCTGAGCAAAAAAAAAACAACAACAAACCACCTCTTCCTCCAGCCAGACCAGTCTGTTCAGTTCAGTCGCTCAGTCGTGTCCAACTCTTTTAGACCCCGTGGACTGCAGCATGCCAGGCTTCCCTGTCCTTCACCAACTCCCGAAGTTTACTCAAACTCAAGTCCATTGAGTCGGTGATACCATCCAATCATCTCATCCTCTGTTGTCCCCTTCTCTTCCTGCCTTCAGTCTTCCCCAGCATCAGGGTTTTTTCCAGTGAGTCAGTTCTTCGCATCAGATGGCCAAAGTATTGGAGTTTCAGCTTCAATATCAGTCCTTCCAATGAATATTCAGGCCGGATTTCCTTTAGGATTGACTGGTTGGATCTCCTTGCAGTCCAAGGGACTCTCAAGAGTCTTCTCCAACGCCACAGTTCAGAGGGAGCTGTATCACTTGGTGTGGAAGGGTGGGCCAGGGAAAGAGGCCTCAGCCCCTCAAGATTTTAAGGCAAGTTTCTAATCAACTGCTCTGGATTCCACTTTCATGTGAAGAATGAGATCTGCCTTCATGATGCTCATGCCTGCTTTTCTAAGAATCTCCACCCCATCCCCCAATGAAGCCTCCCAGGGGGTGTTAATGGTAAAGAACCCAGCTGCAATGCAGGAGGCATAATAGACATGGGTTCAATTTCTGGGTCAGGAAGATCTCCTGGAGGAAGGCATGGTAAACCACTCCACTATTCTTGCCTGGAGAATCCATGAACAGAGGAGCTTGGAGGCTACAATCCATAGAGTCGAAAAGAGTCAGACACAACTGAGTGACTTGTAATGCACATCTCCAAATGTCAAGTGCATTTAACCACAAATTTATAAGTTCTGGAGTTACAGATATTTGAATTCAGATCCCAGATCCACCATTTACTATCTCTGTGACATTGGACAAGTGACTTATTTCCTAGTCTTTAATTTCTTTAGTGTTGGGGTCAGGTAATGACACCTACTGCATATGTTGAGACAAGGAGTCAATGGACATGAAGTAAGTATTAATACTTAGCCCAGCTTTTGGCATGGGGTGAGATATGCATAAGTGTGAGCTCTCATCGTCCTGTGTTCACAGACTACTTCTCCTGGCCTCTCCTTTGCCACAGCGCTCCTTGGGGACACTGCCGGCAGCCCCTTCCTCTCACATCTGATAATCCACACAAACGAAGCCTTTGCGCACAAACTATGCATTAAGTTTTTCAACTAAAAAAACAAAAGAAAAAAACCTTTTTAAGAATGAAAGTGATTGAAAACCTGGGATTGTAATGCAAGTTGTCCCTTCACTAGAGTATTTATTACTATGAACACTGTAATTAAAGGGCTTAGGGTACAGCTGAGGTTGCTTTGTTCAGTATTGTTTCACCTGCCGTTCAGTTGAGAACAAAATTACTTTGATAAGTGGATTTAAAGGCTCTCTGGAGTGATGTTATGTTCTGTAAGCACCTCAGTAACATCAACCAACATTTTGTAATTGACCATTCCTCATCTATAAACTTCAGTCACAGGTCAGCAAGGGATAAAGATAACATGAATTCAATCCTTTGTCCCCTCTGTTCCTCTCCAGCTCCACTTTTAGAGCAATAATTAACCCAAGGCTCTTTGAGACAGGGAGTTGCCTTCTTCATACACAGACCCACGGTATCGCGGATCACTTTCCACATCCATGTAGATCACTCTCTGAGAACACTAGTCTTGCTATGACTTGCCCTCTCAGCTACAGGGGACCGTCTTCTCCACTTCACTTTAGCACCTATGTCCACACCCCACCATCATCCAGAAATACTCGAATTGTGAAATCAAGCTGTATTATACTATTCCCTTAATGATTTATACCTCATTTAAACTATTAACCTCTGTCTTTTCTACCAACCTATCACTCCTGTTTTCACTTCTTTCCCAATTCAGTTTAGAAATTGTAACTCATTGCTTCAGCCTCTGTTATCATCTGTGTCCTCAAGTTGATTGTATTTCAATAAGCTGGATCTATTAAACTGGATTAATCCAGTCATCTGTCTTTTCTATTCTAATACCTGAGGCTGATAGGGGGCCTGGGCCCCACATTCATTAAAAGCCTCGAATGAGACTTGTCACAGTTACAGCGAGCAGAATGGCCGTCATCAAAAATTCCACCAACAGTAAATGCTGGAGAGGGTGTGGAGAAAAGAGAACCCTCTTGCACAGTTTGCTGAGATGTAAATTGATACAGCCACTATGGAAGACAGTATGGAGATTCCTTAAAAAAAAACAACTAGGACTAATACCACCATTTGACCCAGCAATCCCACTACTAGGCATAAACCCTGAGGAAATGTAAACATGTGACAGTTTGTCCAAATGAAGTTATCCTGTCATCCCACAGATATCCCTATGCAAGTACAAGAAAGCATTCACTGGAAACTTAAACTTTGTCCTTTTATTAAATGACACCATCTGTACTGCATTATGAATTAATATTTTAAGTAAATTCTGTAATTATGGAATGAATAGCACAATTTTATTGTGTAGTAATGATTGTCAGTTATTAATTTGCGAAGTATAAGGATTTGAAACATACTCTGATTTTGTAACTCTTGGCATTTCAACACGCTCAAATACACAGAGGGGCTTGAAAAGAGGAAGTGTCCAGCCCTCTCCCACTCAGCCTCCAGAAAGCCTGGCTGACACCCTGGTTCTTGGGAACAGCTGGAGGTAATCTCACAGGCAGGTGGATTGGTTCCCCTCCACATTTATAGTCCCTAACCATGTTTCCGGAGAAGGCAATGGCACCCCACTCCAGTACTCTTGCCTGGAAAATCCCATGGACGGAGGAACCTGGTAGGCTGCAGTCCATGGGGTTGCTAAGAGTCAGACATGACTGCAGTCCATGGGGTCGCTAAGAGTCAGACAGACTTCACATTCACTTTTCACTTTCATGCATTGGAGAAGGAAATGGCAACCCACTCCAGTGTTCTTGCCTGGAGAATCCCAGGGACGGTGGAGCCTGGTGGGCTGCCCTCTCTGAGGTTGCACAGAGTCGGACACGACTGAAGCGACTTAGCAGCAGCAGCAGCAGCAACCATGTTGCCTGCTATCCACAGTCAGCTTCTCACTCATGTGATATTCTAAACTTTGCCGCTCTCCTCATGTTTATTTATCATCCCCCCCTGCCTTTCAGAAAATCACATCACCTCCAGCTGCTCAGGGAACAGGAGACCACCATACACAAAAGACCTAGAAGTCTTCCCCTGAACCTCAGATATGCAGATGACAACACCCTTATGGCAGAAAGCAAAGAGGAACTAAAGAGCCTCTTGATGAAAGTGAAAGAGGGGAATGAAAAAGCTGGCTTAAAACTCAACATTTAGAAAACTAAGATCATGGCATCCAGTCTCATCGCTTCATGAGAAATAGATGGGAAAACAATGGAAACAGTGACAAACGGTTTTCCTGGGCTCCAAAATCACTGCAGATGGTGATCGCAGCCATGAAATTAAAAGACTCTTGCTCTTGGAAGAAAAGCTACGACCAACCTAGACAGTATATTAAAAAGCAGAGACATTGCTTTGCCAACAAAGTCCGTCTAGTCTAAGCTGTGGTTTTTCCTGTAGTCATGTCTGCATGTGAAAGTAGGGCCATAAAGAAAGCTGAGCGCCAAAGAATTGATGCTTTTCAACTGTGGAGAAGACTCTTGAGAGTCCCTTGGACAGCAAGAAGATCCAACCAGTCCATCCTAAAGGAGATCAGTCCTGAATATTCATTGGAAGGACTGATGCTGAAGCTGAAACTCCAATACTTTGGCCACCTGATGCAAAGAACTGACTCACTGGAAAAGTCCCTGATGCTGGGGAAGACTGAAGGCAAGGAGGAGAAGGGGACGACAGAGGATGAGATGGTTGGATGGCATCACTGACTTGATGGACATGAATTTGAGTAAGCTCTGGGAGTTGATGATGGACAGGGAAGCCTAGCGTGCTGCAGTCCATGGGGTCACAAAGAGTTGGGCATGACAGAGCGACTGAACTGAACTGAACCTTCAGAAACATGTATACAACTGCACAAGCCCTTCTCTCCACAGGTACATTTTTGGGACAAGCAGTCTACATGCCTGTTCTTCACTTCCTCACCTTTTGATCATTTACCCTTTGACTCAACCCATCTGAAACTGAACTCCTTACCCTTACTGTCATCCACCTTATACCACACACACACCCTCCCAAGCCACATCCTTCTTCTGATTCACCGTCTCAGTTAATGGCATCAGGATCCACCCACTTGTTCAAACCAGAAAATTGAGTGTCCTCTTAATCACCTCCCTGTCACCATCCAACCAGTTAATACATGTGGTGATTTTCTTTCACATCTTTGAAAGTCTACTGCCCAACTCCAGGTCTATTTACACTTGGACTTCACTTCCCATCACTTTCTGCAGAGCTTCCCAGATCGTGTCCCTGCTTCTAGTTTTGCATGGTTGCATCAGACATCTATTCTGACTCTAGTCACTCCATCAGAGTGACTTTTCCAATGTGCAGGTCTGATCATGGTGTGATATCATTCGAGACAAATTCAGCTCCCTTGGCATAGTATGCAAGACCTTTGCTTCTGTCCTCCACTGAACTCTTAAGACTCACTTATATAAGTTCTGTTTTCCAGGCTTACTGAACCACTTATGGTTCCTTGAATAAGCCATTTGCACTCTCAGCTTTGGCCTCTGCAGGTGCTACTGTTGCAGTTTGGAAACTTTTACTGCCTTTTCACCTGGTTTCCCTTGGTACTTGAATTGTTTCCCTTGGTACTTTCAATTGGTAGTTGAAAGCTTCTCAGTGGGAAGTCCTCCTGGGCTCTGCCCTTCTCACAGGCCTCCACCCCACAGCAGCTGAGAGGCCGCTCCTCTGGGCTCTCACAGAAGACACCCACCACTTCCATCATGGCTTTATTCATAGTCATAATGTTTGTATGTTTCTGTGTCCCCAACACCACTCTGAGAGCTTCTACAACAATATCTCCCATCTTTTATTTTATGCCAGTAAATGCTTAACAATAGACACTCAATAAAAAGAAAAGAAGGAAGGGAGAGAGGTAGGGAGGGATCCCAGAGCTCCAGAGTAAAGATTTGGGTTTGCTGCCATGACTCTGATTGTGAAAATTCAGTCTCCACAGAACAGACAGATGTTTCTATATCATGTACCTCTAGGACTTACAACATTTAATAAATGCTAGTGAACTTGCCTGACTTTTCAAATGTTCTTGATGGAATGAAAGGAACAGTTAACATTATGCCAGACACTGTGCTAAGTCATTTAATCCTTATAACAACTCTTTAAAATTAAAAATTCAAATTAAAAGAAACCTATTATAGATGAGGAAATAGAGGCAGAGACAAGCTTGCCAAAGTTGTACTGCTAGTAGATGGTAGAGCTGAGTTTGAATCTGCAGTTTTAAGTCCAGAATTCAAACTTCCCATAAGGTGTATTACATTTAATTTCAGAGAATTCAAAAGGGTTATTGACAAATTTATACAGATAGAAAGATAAGAGGGTATAGGAACCCTGTCATCTAAGAAATATTTTATTTATTTCTGTTGACTAATTAGTGCTAGTTTAGGGTTATAAAGTCTTAGAGTTAAATGTCAAGGACAATCTGGATTGATATTGGAGAAGTCCAACTGAAAGTGTAAAAAGACACAATCTTTTGTCCCAAAGGAGATGCTTGGAAACATTTTACTCTACAATATAATTTTAGGGCTTTTCATACCACGAGGGACATAGATTACCTCAGTTCATGAGACTCTAAGAGTTCACAGGAAGGAGAAGGAAATAGTTCTAGTGCCTGGAGTCAGACATCATGGAGCATTACACCTTGCTCAGGATTCTTTGTAGCCCTAACCTTATGGTATGTGTGGGGAGAGGGGATGGGGACTCTAAATCTTGCAGAATCCATCACTGTCTATTTGTAAATTCTCTATCACAGTGACCCGTACTCAGCTTCTCTTTGGTCTAAAGCTGGAGAATTCTTCCATCTTTTCCTCATGATTTCTCTTCACTCATAGCTTCAATAGCTTCAAAGCTTCTGCTTATTCCCTTCTATTTTTGGATCTTCCTAATGGTGTGCTAACTATAGGAGTGGATGAAATTAAGATGAAACATTTGTATAAGTACTTGTAGAGTGCTAACTTTGTGCCAGGCATAGGTAGCAATTGGTATAATGATGCCTATTTCATAGGGTAGTAAAAAAATTAAATAGGAAGTATGAATGAGTTTTTATTATTGCATCATGAGGATGATGCAATAGTAAAAGAAGTGCCAAGATTTAGTTGACTTGGGATAATTCAGTACAGTTCAGTCACTCAGTCATGTCCAACTCTTTGTGATCCCAGGGACTGCAGCACACCAGGCTTCCTTATCCATCACCAACTCCTGGAGCTTGCTCAGACTCATGTCCATTGAGTCAGTGATGCCATCCAACCATCTCATCCTCTATCAATCCCTTCACCTCTTGCCTTCAAAATTTCCCAGCATCAGGGTCTTTTCTTATGAGTCAGATCTTCCCATCAGGTGGCTAAAGTACTGGAGCTTCAACATCAGTCCTTTCAATTAATATTCAGGACTGATTTCCTTTAGGATGGACTAGTTGGATCTCCTTGCAGTCCAAGGGACTCTCAAGAGTCTTCTCCAACACCACCGTTGAAAAGCATCAGTTCTTCTGCACTCAGCTTTCTTTATGATCCAACTCTCATATGCATATATGACTACTGGAAAAACTATAGCCTTGACTAGACGGACCTTTGTCAGCAAAGTAATGTTTCTGCTTTTCAATATGCTGTCTAGGTTGGTCATAGGTTTTCTTCCAAGGAGCAAGCGTCTTTTAACTTCATGGCTGCAGTCACCATCTGCAGTGATTTTGGAGCCCCCCCCAAATAAAGTCTGTCACTGTTTCCTTTGTTTTCCCATCTATTTGCCATGGCACCAGATGCCATGATCTTAGTTTTTTGAATGTTGAGTTTTAAGCCACCTTTTTCACTCTCCTCTTTCACTTTCATCAAGAGGCTCTTTAGTTCCTCTTCACTTTCTGCCATAAGGATGGTGTCATCTGCATATTTGAGGTCATGGATATTTCTCCCAGCAATCTTGATTCCAGCTTGTGCTTCATCTAGCCAGGCATTTTGCATGATGTACTCTGCATATACAGCCTTGTCATACTCCTTTCCCAGTTTGGAACCAGTCCATTGTTCCATGTCCAGTTCTAAGTGTTGCTTCTTGACCTGCATACAGATTTCTCAGGAGGCAGGTAAGGTGGTTTGGTATTCCCATCTCTTGAAGAATTTTCCACAGTTTGTTGTGATCAGTTTGGGTAGTCAATAAACCAGAAGTAGACATTTTTTGGGAACTTTTTTCTTTTTCTGTGATCCAGTGAATGTTGACAATTTGATCTCTACTTTCTCTTCCTTTTAAATCCAGCTTCAACATCTGTAAGTTCAGTTCATGTATTAAAGCCTAGCTTGGAGAATTTTGAGTGTTACTTTGCTACTGTGTGAGATGAGAGCAATTGTGCAGTAGTTTGAACATTCTTCGGCATTGCCTTTCTTTGGGATTGGAATAAAAATGACCTTTTCCAGTCCTGTGGCCACTGCTGAGTTTTCCAAATTTGCTGGGATATTGAATGCAGCACTTGCATAGCATCATCTTTTAGGATTTTCAGTAGCTCAGCTGGAATTCCATCACCTCCACTAGCTTTGTTCGGCCCACCTGACTTCACATTTCATGATGTCTGGCTCTAGGTGAATGATCACACCATCGTGGTTATCTGGGTCATGATAATCTTTTTTGTATAGTTCTTTGGTGTATGCTTGTCATTTCTTCTTACCATCTTCTGCTTCTGTTAGGTCCATACTGTTTCTGTCCTTTATTGTGCCCATCTTTGCATGAAATGCTCCCTTGGTATCTCTTAATTTTCTTCAAGAGATCTCTAGTCTTTCCCAGTCTATTGTTTTCCTCTATTTCTTTACATTGATCACTTATGAAGGCTTCCTTATCTCTCCTTGCTGTTCTTTGGAACTCTGCACTCAGTGGGTATGTCTTTCCTTTTCTCCTTTGCCTTTCGCTTCTCTTCTTTTCTCAGCTATTTCTAAGTCCTCCTCTGACAACCATTTTGCCTTTTTGCATTTCTTTTTCTTGGGGATGGTCTTGATCCCTGCCTCCTGTACAATGTCATGAACCTCTGTCCATAGTTCTTAAGGCACTCTATCAGATCTAATGCCTTGAATGTATTTGTCACTTTGACTGTATAATTGTATGGGATTTGATTTAGGTCATACCTGAATGCTCTAGTGGTTTTCCCTGCTTTCTTCAATTTTAAATCTGAATTTGGCAATAAGGAGTTCATGATCTGAGCCACAGTCAGCTCCCAGTCTTGTTTTTGCTGACTGTATAGAGCTTCTCCATCTCTGGCTGCAAAGAATATAATCAATCTGATTTTAGTATTGACCATTTGGTGATGTCTATGTGTAGAGTCTTTTCTTGTGTTGTTGGAAGAGGGTGTTTGCTATGACCAGTGCATTCTCTTGGCAGAACTCTGTTAGCCTTTGCCCTGCTTCATTCCGTACTCCAAGGCTGAACTTGCCTGTTACTCCAGATGTTTTTTGACTTCCTACTTTTGCATTCCAGTCCCCTTTGATGAAAAGAGCATCTTTTTTGGGTGTTAGTTCTAGAAGGTCTTATAAGTCTTCATAGAACTGTTCAACTTCAGCTTATTCAGTGTTACTTGTTGGGGCATAGACTTGGATTATGATGATATTGAATGGTATAAACAGAGTTCATTCTGTTGTTTTTGAGATTGCATCCAAGTACTGCATTTCAGACTCTTTTGTTGACTGTGAGGGCTATTCCTTTTTTCTAAGGGATTCTTGCCCAAAGTAGTAGACATAATGGTCATCTAAATTAAATTTGCCCATTCCAGTCCATTTTAGTTCCTTGATTCCTAAAATGTCGATGTTCACTCTTCTCATCTTCTGTTTGACCACTTCCAATTTACCTTGATTCATGGACCAAACATTCCATGTTCTTATGTAGTATTGTTCTTTATAGCATCAGACTTTACTTCCATCACCAGTCACATTCGTAACTGGGTGTGTTTTCGCTTTGGCTCTGTCTCTTCATTCTTTCTGGAGTTATTTCTCCACTCTTCTCCAGTAGCATATTGGGCACCTACCAACCTGGGGAGTTCATCTTTCAGTGTCATATCTTTTTGCCTTTTCATACTGTTCATGGGGTTCTCAAGGCAAGAATACTGAAGTGGTTTGCCATTCCCTTCTCAAGTGGACCACGTTTTGTCAGAACTCTCCACCATGACCCGTCCGTCTTAGGTGGCCCTACGCTGCATGGCTCATAGTTTCACTGAGTTAGACCAGGCTGTGAACCATGTGATCAGTTTGGTTAGTTTTCTGTGGTTTTCAGTCTGTCTGCCCTCTGATGGATGAGGATAAGAGGCTTGTGAAAGGTTTTTGATGGGAGGGATTGGCTGTGGGGGAATCTGGGTCTTATTCTGCTGGGCAGGGCCATGCTCAGTAAATCTTTAATCCAGATGGCAGAGTAGAGGGATGTGTGCTCATCTTCTCCTGTGAGAACTCCAAATTTGCAACTCACTGCTGAACACCATCAATAGGAGAATGTTGGATTCCACCAAAAAAAGATAGCCCATGTCCAAGGCCAAAGGAGAAGCCCCAACAAGACAATAGGAGGGGAGAAATCACATTTAGAATCAAACCCCATACCAGCCAGAAACGCTTGGAGAGCTCAAAGAAAACCTTGCTTGCACCAGGACCAAGAGACCCCACAAAGACTGAGCCAGACCTCCCATTGCGTGTTTGAGTGTCTGCGGAGGCAGGGGTCAGCAATGGCCTGCCATGGGGACAGGGGCTAAGGCTGCAGCAGACTTGGGAGGCAAGGTGTGAGAGCCCCACCATCGAGCCACTGAACAAATAACCCACAAACTGGAGAACAATTACACTAAAGAAGTTCTTTCACTGTTACAAAAGTTCTAGCACCCACAGCAGATTTCCCAACCTGGGGATCTGGGAAAGGGACTGAGAACCCCCTGGGAATTTGACTTTGGGGGCCAGTGGGATTTGATTACAGAACTTCTACAGGACTGGGGAAAAACAGACTCTTGGCGGGCACAAACAAAACCTTGTGTGCACCAGGACCTAGGAGAAAGGAGCAGTGACCCCACAAGAGACTGAGCCAGACTTGCCTGTGAGCGTCCAGGAGTCTCTGGCAGAGGCAGAGGTCGACAGTGGCCTGCCTCGGGGTCGGGGGCACTGAATACAACAGTCCTGGCACAAGCCCTTCTGAAGGAGGCCACCATTCCTGCCATTACCCCTAACATAGTTTGGCCTCAGGCCAAACAACAGGGAGGGAACACAGCCTCACCCACCAACAGAAAATTGATATAATTGCATGAGAAGAAATTAAGGAACAGCTTTCAGGAGAAATTTCTACTTGACCTGATGTTGTTGGGATTGTTATTCAGTTGCTAAGTTTTGTCTGACTGTTTACAACCCATGGACTGTAGAACGCCAGTCTCCTCTGTCCTCCACTATCTCCTGAGTTTGCTCAAATTTGTATCCATTGAGTCAGATGTGCTGACTAATCATCTCATCTTCTGCCACCCTCTTCTCTTCCTGCCTTCAATCTTTCCCAACATCAGGGTCTTTTCCAATGAATCGTCTCTTCGCATCAGGTGGCCAAAGTATTGGAACTTCAGCTTCAGCATCAGTCCTTCCAGTGAATATTAAGGGTTGATATTCTTTAGGATTGACTGGTTTGATCTCCTTGCTGTCCAAGGGACTCTCCAGAGTCTCCTTCAACACCACAGTTTGAAAGCATTGATTCTTTGGTGCTCAGCCTTCTTTATGCTTCAACTTTCACATCCGTACATGACTACTGGAAAACCCATAGCTCTGACAATAGAGACCTTTGTCAGAAAAGTGATGTTTCTCCTTTTTAATCTGCTGTCTAGATTTGTCACAGTTTTCCTTCCAAGGAGCAAGCGTCTTCTAATTTCATGGCTGCAGTCATTGTCTGTAGGAGCCCAACGAAACAGAATCTGTCACCGCTTCTACTTTTTCCCCCTTCTCTTTGCCATGAAGTGATGGGAACAGGTGCTGTGATCTTAGTTTTTTGAATGTTGAGTTTCAAGTCAGATTTTTCACTCTCTTCTTTCACCTTCATCAGGAGGCTCTTTAGTTCTCCTTCACTTTCTGCAATTAGAGTGGTATCTTCTGCATATCTGAAGCTGTTGATATTTCTCCTGGCAATCTTTACTCCACCTTGTGATTCATCCAGTCCAGCATTTCTCATGATGTACTCTGCATAGAAAATCGCTCAGTTGTGTCTGACTCTTCACGACTCCATGGAATTCTCCAGGCCAGAATACTGGAGTGAGTAGCATTTCCCTTCTCCAGGGGATCTTCCCAACACAGGGATTGAACCCAGGTCTCCCACATTGCAGGTGGATTCTTTACCAACTAAGCTATCAGGTAAACCCGAGGCAAGCCATTTAATATCAAAGCAATCCAAGACTATGTCCCAGTCAGTAACGCTGCAGAAGCTGACATTGAATGGTTCTATAAAGACCTACAAGACCTTCTAGAACTAACACCCAAAAAAGATGTTCTTTTCATCATAGGGGACTGAAATGCAAAAGTAAGAAGTCAAGAGATATCTGGCTGCTGCTGCTGTTGCTTCTAAGTCGCTTTAGTCGTGTCCAACTCTGTGCGACCCCATGGATGGCAGCCCACCAGGCTTCCCTGTCCCTGGGATTCTCCAGGCAAGAACACTGCAGTGGGTTGCCATTTCCTTCTCCAATGCATGAAAGTGAAAAGTGAAAGTGAAGTCGTTCAGTTGTGTCCAACCCTCAGCGACCCCATGGACTGCAGCCTACCAGGCTCCTCCATCCATGGGATTTTCCAGGCAAGAGTTCTGGAGTGGGGTGCCATTGCCGTCTCCGAGAGATATCTGGAATAACAGGCAAATTTGGCCTTGGAGTACAGAATGAAGCAGGGCAAAGGCTAACAGAATTTTGCCAAAAGAATGCAATGGTCATAGCAAACACCCTCTTCCAACAACACAAGAGGAGCCTCTACACATGGACGTCACCAGATGGTCAATACCAAAATCAGATTGATTATACTCTTTGCAAGCGAAGATAGAGAGACTCTATACAGTCAGCAAAAACAAGAACAGGAACTGACTGTGGCTCAGATCATGAACTCTGTATTGCCAAATTCAGGCTCAAATTGAAGACAGTAGGGAAAACCACTAGACCATTCAGGTATGACCTAAATCAAATCCCTTGCAATTATACAGTGGAAGTGACAAATAGATTCAAAGGATTACATCTGATAGACAAAGTGCCTTAAGAACGAAGGATGGAAGTTCATGACATTGTACAGGAGGAAGTGATGAAGACCATCCTCAAGAAAAAGAAATGCAAAAAGGCAAAATGGTTGTCAGAGGAGGACTTAGAAATAGCTGAGAAAAGAAGAGAAGCGAAAGGCAAAGGAGAAAATGAAAGATACACCCATTTGAGTGCAGAGTTTCAAAGAATAGCAAGGAGAGATAAGAAAGCCTTCCTCAGTGATCAATGCAAAGAAATAGAGGAAAACAATAGAATGGGAAAGACTAAAGATCGCTTCAAGAAAATTAGAGATACCAAGGGAATATTTCATGCAAAGATGGGCACAATAAAGGACAGAAATGGTATGGACCTAACAGAAGCAGAAGATATTAAGAAAAGGTGGCAAGAATACACAGAAGAACTATACAAGAAAGATCTTCACTACCCAGATAACCACGATGGTGTGATCACTCACCTAGAGCCTGACATCCTGGAATGCGAAGTCAATTGGGCCTTGGGAAGCATCACTACGAACAAAGCTAGTGGAGGTAATGGAATTCCAGCTGAGCTATTTCAGATCCTGAAAGATGATGCTGGGCAAGTGCTGCACTCAATATGCCAGCAAATTTGGAAAACTCAGCAGTGGCCACAGGACTGGAAAAGGTCATTTTCATTCCAATCCCAAAGAAAGGTAATGTCAAAAATGCTCAAACTACCGCACAATTGCACTCGTCTCACACAGTAGCAAAGTAATGTTCAAATTTTTCCAAGCCAGGCTTCACCAGTACATGAACTGTAAACTTCCAGATGTTGAAGCTGGATTTAGAAAACACAGAGGAACTGGAGATCAGATCGCCAACATCGACTGGATCATAGAAAAAGTAAGGGAGTTAAAAAAAAAAATCTGCCTCTACTTCACTGACTATGCTAAAGCCTTTGACTGTGTGGATCACAACAAACTGTGGAAAATTCTTCAAGAGATGGAAATACCAGACCACTGACCTGCCTCTTGAGAAATCTGTGTGCAGGTGGAAGCAACAGTTAGAACTGGACATGGAACAACAGACTGGTTCCAATTTGGGAAAGGTGTGCATCAAGGCTGTATATTGTCACCCTGCTTATTTAACTTCTGTGTAGAGTGCATCATGCGAAATGCCTGGTTGGATTAAGCACAAGCTGGAATCCAGATTGCCAGGAAAAATATCAATAATCTCAGATACTCAGATGACACCATCCTTATGGCAGAAAGTGAAGAGGAACTAAAGAGTCTCTTGATGAAAGTGAAAGAGGAGAGTGAAAAACGTGGCTTAAAGCTCAACATTCAAAAAACTAAGATCATGGCATCTGGTCCCATCAGATCAGATCAGATCAGATCAGTTGCTCAGTTGTGTCCGACTCTTTGCGACCCCATGAATCGCAGCACGCCAGGCCTCCCTGTCCATCACCAACTCCCGGAGTTCACTGAGACTCACGTCCATCGAGTCAGTGATGCCATCCAGCCATCTCATCCTCTGTCGTCCCCTTCTCCTCCTGCCCCCAATCCCTCCCAGCATCAGAGTCTTTTCCAATGAGTCAACTCTTCGCATGAGGTGGCCAAAGTACTGGAGTTTCAGCTTTAGCATCATTCCTTCCAAAGAAATCCCAGGGCTGATCTCTTTCAGAATGGACTGGTTGGATCTCCTTGCAGTCCAAGGGACTCTTCAAGAGTCTTCTCCAACACCACAGTTCAAAAGCATCAATTCTTCGGTGCTCAGCTTTCTTCACAGTCCAACTCTCACATCCATACATGACCACAGGAAAAACCATAGCCTTGACTAGATGAACCTTTGTTGGCAAAGTAATGTCTCTGCTTTTGAATATGCTATCTAGGTTGGTCATAACTTTCCTTCCAAGGAGTAAGCATCTTTTAATTTCATGGCTGCAGTCACCATCTGCAGTGATTTTGGAGCCCAGAAAAATAAAGTCTGACACTGTTTCCACTGTTTCCCCATCTATTTCCCATGAAGTGATGGGACCGGATGCCATGATCTTCGTTTTCTGAATGTTGAGCTTTAAGCCAACTTTTTCACTCTCCACTTTCACTTTCATCAAGAGGCTTTTTAGTTCCTCTTCACTTTCTGCCATAAGGGTGGTGTCATCTGCATACGTGAGGTTATTGATATTTCTCCCGGCAATCTTGATTCCAGCTTGTGCTTCCTCCAGCCCAGCATTTCTCATGATGTACTCTGCATATAAGTTAAATAAGCAGGGTGACAATATACAGCCTTGATGAACTCCTTTTCCAATTTGGAACCAGTCTGTTGTTCCATGTCCAGTTCTAACTGTTGCTTCCTGACCTGCATATAGGTTTCTCAAGAGGCAGGTCAGGTGTTCTGGTATTCCCATCTCTTTCAGAATTTTCCACAGTTTATTGTGATCCACACGGTCAAAGGTCCCATTACTTCATGGCCAATAGATGGCGAAACAATGGAAACAGTGTCAGACTTTATTTTTGGGGACTCCAAAATCACTGCAGATGGTAACTGCAGCCATGAAATTAAAAGACGCTTGCTCTTTGGAAGAAAAGCTACGACCAACCTAGACAGCATATTAAAAAGCAGAGACATTACTTTGCTAACAAATGTCTGTCTAGTCAAAAGTACGGTTTTTCCAGTAGTCATGTATGGATATGAGAGTTGGACCATAAAGAAAGCTGAGCACTGAAGAATTGATGCTTTTGAACTGTGGTGTTGGAGAAGACTCTTGTGAGTCCCTTGGACTGCAAGGAGATCCAACCAGTCCATCCTAAAGGAAATCAACCCTGAAGATTCATCGGAAGGACTGATACTGAAGCTGAAACTCCAATACTCTGGCCACCTGATGCAAAGAGCTGACTCATTTGAAAAGACCCTGATGCTGGGAACTTTTGAAGGCAGGAGGAGAAGGGGAAAACAGAGGATGAGATGTTTGGATGGCATCACTAACCCAATGGACATGCGTTTCAGCAAGCTCCAGGAGTTTGTGATAGACAGGGAAGCCTGGCATGCTGCAGACCATGGGGTGACAAAGAGTCAGACACGACTGAAGGACTGAACTGACTCTGCATTGAGGTTAAATAAGCAGGGAGACAGTACACAGCCTTGTTGTCCTCCTTTCCCAATTTTGAACCAGTCCATTTATCCATGTCATGTTCTTTTTTAAAAATTTTATTTATTTTAATTGAAGGATGATTACTTGAGAATATTTTGATGGCTCTTCCCATACATTGACATGAATCAGCCATGGGTACTTATGTTTCCCTCCATCCTGAACCCCCCTCTTACCTCCCTCCCAACCCCATCCCTCTGGGTTATTCTGCGTTGTTTCGTGCATCGATCTTGCACTGGCTATCTATTTCACATATGGTGGTATACATGTTTCAGTGCTATTCTCTCAAATCATCCCACCCTCGCCTTCTCCCACAGAGTCTAAAAGTCTGTTCTTTACATCTGTGTCTCCTCTGCTTCCCTGCATGTAGGATCATCTTTACTGTTTATCTAAATTCCGTATATATGGGCTAATATACAGTATTTGGTTTTTTTTTTTTTTTTTTACTTAGTTCACTCTGTATAATAGACACATTTCTTCCACCTCGTTAGAACTGACTCAGATGCACTCCTTTTTATAGCTGAGTAATATTCCATTGTGTATATATGTTCCACAACTTTCTTATCCATTCATCTGCCAGTTGACATCTAGGTTGCTTCCATGTCCTGGCTATGGTAAACAGTGCTGCAATGAACATTGGGGTGCATGTGTCTCTTTCAATTCTGGTTTCCTCAGTGTGTGTGCCCAGCAATGGGATTGCTGGGTTGTATGGCAGTTCTGTTCCCAGTTTTTTAAGGAATCTCCACACTGTTCTCCATAGTGGCTGTACTAGTTTGCATTCCCCACCAGCAGTGTAAGAGGGTTCTCTTTTCTCCACACCCTCTCCAGCATTTATTTGTAGAATTTTTGGTGGTGACTATTCTGACCGTCATGAGATGGTACCTCATTGTGGTTTTGATTTGCATTTCTCTGATAATGAGCGATGTTGAACATCTTTTCATGTGTTTATCAGCCATCTGTATGTCTTCTTTGGAGAAAAGTTTGTTTAGTTCTTTTGCCCACTTTTTGATTGGGTTGTCCATTTTTCTGGTATTGAGCTGCATGAACTGCGTGCATATTTTGGAGATTAATTCTTTGTCAGTTGTTTCATTTGCTATTATTTTGTCCCATTCTGAAGGCTGTCTTTTCACCTTGCTTATAATTTCCTTCATTGTGCAAAAGCTTTTAAGTTTAATTAGGTCCCCCTTGTTTATTTTTGTTTTTATTTCCATTACTCTGGGAGGTGGGTCATAGAGGATGTTGCAGTGATTTATGTCAGAGGGTGTTCTGCCTGTGTTTTCCTCTAAGAGTTTTATAGTTTCTGGTCTTACGTTGAGATCTTTAATCCATTTTGAGCTTATTTTTCTGTATGGTGTTAGAAAGTGCTCTAGTTTCATTCTTTTACACATGGTTGCAGTGCCGGTTCTAGTTTTTGCTTCCGGACGTGCATACAGGTTCGTCAGGAGTACCTCCTTATTTAACTCAAAGACATTAGTTTCAGAGTTCTCCATTTTAATAATTTAGAAGATATTTTGTGTGCATTTGTGAGCTAAAATAGTCCTGAAATTATTCTTTTATTCTAATTCATGTTCTAAATACTGAAATATAAATGTTTATCACCACAGCCTTTACTGATTGTTATGCATGTTCCATATTAGACACTAATCAATAATTATAAAAGTCTATGGTTTGAAGGAGATTCTTCTATAATAGCAAAAAACAACTGTGAATTGTTTAAAGTGCTTTAAAGAGGGACATCCATATGTAAATAATTATTTTAAAAATCCAAACCACGTTCACCCCTGTTAAGTTACACAGTATGAATGGGGGTAGGGAGCTGGATTAGAAAAGACATAAGCTAGAGTATGTAAACAGTACTTCTTTGTAAAAAGTTATAATGTAAGCTTTTCACTGACTTCAATAGGCTTTTCTGACAGTTACGTGGACACTTTCCCTGAGAGCAGAAAAAATATTTATAAGTAACTCTCCTCAGGTAAAGAAACTGTCTGCAATGCAGGAGACCTGGATTTGATCCCTAGGTCAGGAAGATCCCCTGGTGAAGGAAATGGCAACCCACTCCAGTATTCTTGCCTGGAGAATCCCATGGACAGATTGCCTGGCAGGCTACAGTCCATGGAGTCGCACAACTTAGTGACTAAATCACCAGAAACCACCACTACTCAGGTTGCTACCTGGATGATCTAGTTGCCTAAACTAATAAACAATACACCAAGGTATAATTGCTTTCCAGAAAAGGTTGGGGGCATGAGTAAACTGTTCAATCTTGTTCTTCTGTGTTAGAGGACATGTCAGGCCTATTACAGAAGGATCACTTTCAAATACATACATATAAAATATATAGTTTTAGCACTCTAATGCATTTTGGTTAATAAGCTTCTTTTTTCAATGTAATATATATAACACAGTAAAAAAATCATTAAAAATCAAATGTCTTTCTCTCCTAAAATCTAGCTGGTTATCCATATGGGAGAAATTAAAGTTTATTCTGAGAGTGGGATGTGAAGAAATTTGGAGTATGAAGACTTAGGGTAGAACTTAAGTGGAACATGTAATCGAGTCCCCAAAGAGCCTCTTTAGTGCTATACACAATATAGGTTGTCAAATTCAGGCTTGTGCTTTCCATATTCAGGCTTGAAAGGAAAGGTCACTAGTCTCAGCCTTTACTATACTTTTCTAAATTATACTAAAAATGGAAAAGTGTCTTCTAAAAATATTAAATTTATTATATTCTCTATCAATTGTTCTCAAGGTGTGGTCCCCAAACCAGCAGCATTAGCATTGCTAAAAACTTGTTAGAAATGTAAATGTTCAGACCATAACCCAGACCTACTGAATCAGAAACCCTGGAGATAGCAATCTGGACTTTATCAATAAATATTACACATCATGCTTTGTAAACATTATGCTTCACTGTTCTATAGATAAGTATCCCTTTCATGTCATCATTTATTCTAGAAATAAAGTGATCTCCTTTGCCTTTTAGTTCTAAAATGCTGTCATTCTAATTCAGCATAAAAAATTCATGTTCATATAAGAGTTCAATTTTTGACTTCCTAAAACTGTATTTCCAAATAATAAATTATACACTTTTACATATACAAAGTATGTAAATAATGACCTTCACCAACTTAAATGTGTATAAATGATGTTTTGGACACTATATAGCATATATTGTGACTTAATAGCTGGAAAAAATATATGTATATTTATGTATTTGATAATTGAAAAATGTATGTTTTGTAACATATTAATGTTGTAAAGGATCTCAAAGAGTGATGTCTTGAATATTACCTAAAAGTTGACAACTAATTCTATTTTAAAAGATCTAGAAACCAACACAACATTGTAAAGCAATTTTCCTCCAATTAAAAAGTAAATTTAAAAAAGATCTATTAAGCAGTGATTCCAATTTGTTTGTAGTGCTAATGTCCTGTGATTATTATTTTGAAATGTGCATATCTTCCACATGACACGTGGCACAAAAATGGTTTAAAACCGTTAAATTAAAATCTGAGTTTTTTTTTCAGGATTTAATATACCAAACTCTGAAAGTAGGACAATATAACTTATTTCCTCTTTAACTTAATTTGAGTTTGAGCAAACTCTAGGAGATGAGTAAAGGATAGGGAAGCCTAGTGTGCTGCAATTCATGGGGTTGCAGAGAGTTGGACATGACTTATCAACTGAACAACAACAATAATGGAGAATATCTAATAACCCTTCATAAGTACTTGAATATATTTTCTCCCATCAGTCTTTTTTTTCCTAAATGATTCTGGTTTCTTACCCTTTATTCAATGTCTTGTTTCTCAACTCTTTAATTCTCCTCTTGCAGTCCTCTGACTCTTCTCCAAGTACCCCTTATTTTCTCCAGCTATTAAGTCACAATATATGCTATATAGTGTCCAAAACATCATTTATACACATTTAAGTTGGTGAAGGTCATTATTTACATACTTTGTATATGTAAAAGTGTATAATTTATTATTTGGAAATACAGTTTTAGGAAGTCAAAAATTGAACTCTTATATGAACATGAATTTTTTATGCTGAATTAGAATGACAGCATTTTAGAACTAAAAGGCAAAGGAGATCACTTAGCTCAGCTCCCACCTTTTACACAAGAAGAACTTAAGGTCTTGAGAAGTTATTCTGCACTGTCCAATATGGTAGCCACTAATCGCATATTAAATAGAAAGTTCAGTTCCCTTAGTCACACAAGCCACGTTTTAAGTGCTCAGTAGCTATGTGTGTGGTTAGCAGCTCCAGTATTAAGAAGAGATATAGAACACTCCCCTTACACCAGAAAGTTCTATTGGATAGCACTGGGTAAATGACTTGCCCATACAGCTTTTGTGTGACAGAATCAGAGCATCCAGTTCCTGGTCCAGAGGTATCTCACCATATTTATTTTAAAATAATAATACCACCTTTAAAAAAAAGGCAAAATAGAATAGATTACTTATCTACAACATTTATTAAGTTTTATAAAAAGCAGTGTGGAAGGCACGGATCCTGACCCCAAAAAGCTTTGATGAAAATTACGTTAGGTGGGCTTGCTGCCTATTTAAAACAATAGCAGGAAGTTTAGTTACATCTCCCTAGTGGCCTCCAGCTATTTAATGTCTATAGCTGACTCTTGTACAGTGTGTGGGCTGGGGCTCCAACCCTCCCCACAGTCCAAAAGTCTGCAGATAAAATTACACTTCTCCCTTGATTTTACATCTGAGGATTCAACCCACTCAGATCGTATGGTACCATGGTGTGTATTTAGTGAATGATAGCTGGGTGTGAGCTGTTGAAACCTGTGTTGTTCAAGGGTCCATTGTAAATGTATGCAAATGTGTATTCACTGAATGCACCAAATGTTTACTGAAGTGTATTCAGTCCCTTTGATTTTCCCTGACCTATCAGACACTTCTCAGTTCACACCTCAGTTCTTGCAGCCCACTCCTGGCTGGTCTCCTAGGCTCCATCTGGCCTTTCCCGCTTCAGTCAATTTTCTATAGTTCAAAATCCATTTCCCTCAAGTACCATTTTCACCCTTGATCTTCTGTTCAAAACTGTAGTATATTCCTAGTGTGTACATAAACTAACAAATATGATACAGTCAACGACTTGCATTTGCAATATAAAAACTTCTCCACACATTACTCCATTTATTTCCATTTTTCTCCCCAGATTTCAAGGGCTTCAATTAACTGTTGCCCTTTTATTTCACAAGATTGCTTCTTGCTAAATATTTTAAATAGACTTGTTCTAAAAGTTCAAAAACTGGGAACTTGAGAGTCAGCCTCGACTTGTTCAGTTCCCACTTCCCAACTCCCAGTTCAGTCCATCAGAAAGTACTGTTGGTTTGGTTCTGGGTCCAGAAAAACATCTGTAACATATCCACTTCCCTCCATGTATTAGTTTGCTAGGGCTTCCATAACAAGTATCCCAGACTGTACGGTCTAAACAACAGCAATTTACTTTCCCACAGTTCTGGAGACCAGAAGTCCAACATCAAGGTGTGATCAGGGTTGGTTTCTTCTCAGGTTTCTCTCCTTGGCTTATAGATGGCTGTCCTCTTCCAGAATCTTCACAGAGTCTTCGCTTGGTGTCTGTGTCCTAATCTCCTCTTCTTATAAGGATGCTACTCATATAGGATTCAGTTCAGTTTAGATCAGTTCAGTCACTCAGTCGTGTCCGACTCTTTGAGACCCCATGAATTGCAGCACGCCAGGCCTCCCTGTCCATCACCAACTCCCAGAGTTCACTCAAACTTACATCCATCGAGTTGGTGATGCCATCCAGCCATCTCATTCTCTGTTGTCCCCTTCTCCTCCTGCTCTCAATCCCTCTGAGCATCAGAGTCTTTTCCAATGAGTCAACTCTTCACATGAGGTGGCCAAAGTATTGGAGTTTCAGCTTTAGCATTCAGTTCAGTTCAGTTCAGTCACTCAGTCGTGTCTGACTCTTTGCAACCCCATGAATTGCAGCACGCCAGGCCTCCCTGTCCATCACCAACTCCCTGGAGTTCACTCAAACTCATGTCCATCGAGTCGGTGATGGCATCCAGCCATCTCATCCTCTGTCGTCCCCTTCTCGTCCTGCCCCCAATCCCTCCCAGCATCAGAGTCTTTTCCAATGAGTCAGTGGGCCCATCAATGTGGCCCATTTTACTTTTTGTTGTTCAGTCACTAAGTCGTGTCCCACTCTTTGCAACCCCATGCTTGGCACCATGCCAAGCTACCCTGTCCTCCACTGTCTCTTGGAGTTGTCTCAAATTCAGGTCCATTGAGTCAGTGTTGCTATCTAACCATCTCATCCTCTGTCATCCCCTTCTCCTCCTGCCTTCAGTCTTTCCCAGCATCAGGGTCTTTTCCAGTGAGTCAGCTCTTTGCATCAGGTGGCCAAAGTATTGGAGTTTCAGCTTCAGCATCAGTCCTTTCAATGAATATTCGGGTTGATTTCCTTTAGGATGGACTGGCTGGATCTCCTCACAGTTTAAGGGACTCGCAAAGAGTCTTCTCCAGTATCACAATTTGAAAGCATCAATTTTTTAGCACTCAGCCTTTATTTATGCTCCGACTCTCACATCTGTACGTGACTACTGGAAAAACCATAGCTTTGACTATGACAAACCATCACTTTGTTGGCAAAGTGATGTCTCTGCTTTTTAATATGCTGTTTAGGTTTGTCATAGCTTTTCTTCCAAGGAGCAAGCATCTTTTAATTTTATGGCTGCAGTCACCATCTACAGTGATTTTGGAGCCTAAGATAATAAAATCTGTCACTGCTTCCACTTTTTTCTCTTCTATTTGCCATGAAGTGATGGGACCAGATGCCATGATCTTAGTTATTTGAATGTTGGGTTTCAAGTCAGCTTTTTCACTCTCTGCTTTCACCCTCATCAAGAGGATCTTTAGTTCCTCTTCACTTTCTGCCATTAAGAGTGGTATCATCTGCATATCTGAGGTTGTTAATACTTCTCCTGGTAACCTTGATTCCAGCTTATGATTCATCTAGCTTGGTATTTCACATGATGTACTCTGCATATAAGTTAAATAAGCAGAGTGACAGTAGAGGGCCTTTTCATACTCTTTTCCCCATTTTACCTTAACTACCTCTTTAAAGCCCTTATCTCCAAATACAGTCATATTCCGAGGTACTGAGTATGAGGACATCAACGTAGGAGCTTTGGGGAGGACACACAATTCAGCCAGTAACATTCTATCTTCAACAAAACCATCCTAGCCCAAACTGTCTTCATTTCACATTGGACTATGGTAATAGTTTCTCCATGTCTTCTCAAAGCCATTTACAACTTAACAGCCATGGTGACCTTTTGATCTTCTGAAAATGTACATCACTCCCTTGCTTCAAAACTTACAGCAGTTTCCCACTGCACTACCATTAAATTCCAAACTCATTTTATTGGTGAGACATGAGTGATCTTTCTCTTTCCCAGTTTCAACTCATGTCACTCTTGTCTGTTATGCTCTGTTCACAATGACTTCTGTCAGTTGCTAGAACACACTAAACTCATGTCCCTCCCAGGGCCTTCACATATGCTGTATTTTTCCTGAGAACATTCTGAGACTAACTATCATTGATTTATTTCCTAGAAAACTCATACTTTATAATTACTTTATGTATTTTATAGTATTTTTTGTCACTAGATTGTAGTGTTTTGGAAGCTATGATTTTTGGGTTTCGTTTACCATTGTGTTCCCAGGGTTAGCATTGTGCCTGGCACTCAGTGGACATTAGATGAATGATCTATTTTTCTAAGCGTATCTACTGCTCTATTCAGTTCAGTTCAGGTGCTCAGTCATATCCAACTCTTTTCGACCCCATGGACTGCAGCATGCTATGCTTCCCTGTCTATCACCAACTCCAGGAGCTTACTCAAACTCATGTCCATTGAGTCAGTGATGCCATCCAGCCATTTCTCATCAAGTGGCCAAAATATTGGAGCTTCAGCTTCAGCATCAGTCCTTCCAATGAATATTCAGGACTGATCTCCTTTAGGACTGACTGGTTGGATCTCTTTGCAGTCCAAAGGACTCTCAAGAGTCTACTCCAACACTACAGTTCAAAAGTATCAATTCTTTGGCGATCAGTTTTCTTTATAGCCCAACTGCTCTATTCAAGGAAGTTCATAATCCTACATGTTCTTTCTACCTCTATACCATAGCCTGAAACATTTTATCTGCCTAAAAATCTTTCCCCCCAAGCTAATCCATAACTATCCTTTCTTTTAAAATGTCCCTCAATTCCCTTCTCAAGGAGTCCTTTCATTATGAATCATCCCTGACTCTGATCTTTCTAGACTTCCTTAGAATTTCAGTGATAAGTTTTATATTTTATATGTAGGAAGTAAGCAGTTGCTTTATATGGAGGAAGTAAGTAGTTTTAAGCAAAATAAGCATTTTATTTTACAATGTGTTGAGGATAAAAGGTAATACCTGATAAAAAATTTGGTTGAATGAAAGTTAATTTATATTGTCATAGGTGGTTTCTATTTTACTACTACTTTCACATATATTTCTAGTAACAAAAAAGATAAGAAAAATAATTTACACATTCTATTTGTTAAAGCTCAGTAACTTAGTTTTTTCTTTCTAAAAAAAAAAAATAATAAACAGGAATGATAAGTTTCCTTGTCATTGATAAGACCAAGACCACCTTGGTCTTCCCTGGTGGCTCAGATGGCAAGGAATCTGCCTGCAGTGCAGGAGACCTGGGTTGGGAAGATGCCCTGGAGGAGGGCATAGCAACCCACTCCAGTATTCTTGCCTGGAAATCGCATGGACAGAGGAGCCTGGTGGGTTACAATATATGGGGTCACAAAGAGTCAGACATGACTGAGCGACTAAGCACACAAGTTTCAACCTTACTGAAATCCAGTTCAGCCTGCCTATCCCAATCCACTTTAACACGTGTGCCAAGTCTCCTGACTTGAAGACTTACATTAGAGGGTATCCGGTATACCAGCTTCTTGATCCCTGTCTCCTGTACAATGTCACGAACCTCAGTCCATAGTTCATCAGGCACTCTATCTATCAGATCTAGGCCCTTAAATCTATTTCTCACTTCCACTGTATAATCATAAGGGATTTGATTTAGATCATACCTGAATGGTCTAGTGGTTTTCCCTACTTTCTTCCATTTAAGTCTGAATTTGGTAATAAGGAGTTCATGATCTGAGCCATAGTCAGCTCCTGGTCTTGTTTTTGTTGACTGTAAAGAGCTTCTCCATCTTTGGCTGCAAAGAATATAATCAATCTGATTTCGGTATTGACCATCTGGTGATGTCCATGTGTAGAGTCTTCTCTTGTGTTGTTGGAAGAGGGTGTTTGCTATGACCAGTGCGTTTTCTTGGCAAAACTCTATTAGTCTTTGCCCTGCTTCATTCCATATTCCAAGGCCAAATTTGCCTGTTACTCCAGGTGTTTCTTGACTTCCTACTTTTGCATTCCAGTCCCCTATAATGAAAAGGACATCTTTTTGGGTTGTTAGTTCTAAAAGGTCTTGTAGGTCTTCATAGAACTGTTCAACTTCAGCTTCTTCAGCATTACTGGTTGGGGGATAGACTTGGATTACTGTGATATTGAATGGTTTGCCTTGGAAATGAACAGAGATCATTCTGTTGTTTTTGAGATTGCATCCAAGTACTAGACAGGGATCAAGACCAACCCCATGGAAAAGAAATGCAAAAAAAGCAAAATGGCTGTCTAGGGAGGCCTTACAAATAGCTGTGAAAAGAAGAGAAGTGAAAAGCAAAGGAGAAAAGGAAAGATATAAGCATCTGAATGCAGAGTTCTAAAGAATAGCAAGGAGAGATAAGAAAGCCTTCCTCAGCGATCAATGCAAAGAAATAGAGGAAAACAACAGAATGGGAAAGACTAGAGGTTGCTTCAAGAAAATTAGAGATACCAAGGGAACATTTCATGCAAAGATGGGCTCGATAAAGGACAGAAATGGTATGAACCTAACAGAAGCAGAAAATATTAAGAAGAGGTGGCAAGAATACACAGAAGAACTGTACAAAAAAGATCTTCATGACCTAGATAATCATGATGGTGTGATCACTCATCTAGAGCCAGACATTCTGGAATGTGAAGTCAAGTGGGCCTAGAAAGCATCACTACGAAAAAAGCTAGTGGAGGTGATAGAATTCCAGTTGAGCTATTCAAATCCTGAAAGATGATGCTGTGAAAGTGCTGCACTCAATATGCCAGCAAATTTGGAAAACTCAGCAGTGGCCACAGGACTGGAAAAGGTCAGTTTTCATTCTAATCCCAAAGAAAGGCAATGCCAAAGAATGCTTAAACTACCACACAATGGCACTCATCTCACACGCTAATAAAGTAATGCTCAAAATTCTCCAAGCCAGG
Organism: Bubalus bubalis; assembly: GCF_019923935.1. Lineage (NCBI taxonomy): Eukaryota > Metazoa > Chordata > Mammalia > Artiodactyla > Bovidae > Bubalus > Bubalus bubalis. The sequence continues at coordinate 78,885,044 of NC_059172.1, read as the reverse complement.
CTTCAGCAATACATGAACTGTGAACTTCCTGATGTTCAAGCTGGTTTTAGAAAAGGCAGAGGAACCAGAGATCAAATTGCCAACATCTGCTGGATCATGGAAAAAGCAAGAGAGTTCCAGAAAAATGTCTATTTCTGCTTTCTTGACTATGCCAAAGCCTTTGACTGTGTGGATCACAATAAACTGTGGGAAAATTCTGAAAGAGATGGGAATACCAGACCACCTGACCTGCCTCTTGAGAAATCTGTATGCAGGTCAGGAAGCAACAGTTAGAACTGGACATGGAACAACAGACTGGTTCCAAATAGGAAAAGGAGTACATCAAGGCTGTGTATTGTCACCCTGCTTATTTATCTTCTATGCAGAGTACATCATGAGAAATGCTGGGCTGGAAGAAACACAAGCTGGAATCAAGATTGCTGGGAGAAATATCAATAACCTCAGATATGCAGATGACATCACCCTTATGGCAGAAAGTGAAGAGGAACTCAAAAGCCTCTTGATGAAAGTGAAAGTGGAGAGTGAAAAAGTTGGCTTAAAGCTCAACATTCAGAAAACTAAAATCATGACATCCGGTCCCATCACTTCATGGCAAATAGATGGGGAAACAGTGGAAACAGTGTCAGACTTTATTTTTTTGGGCTCCAAAATCACTGCAGATGGTGACTGCAGCCAGGAAATTAAAAGATGCTTACTCCTTGGAAGGAAAGTTATGACCAACCTAGATAGCATATTCAAAAGCAGAGACATTACTTTGCCAACAAAGGTCCGTCTAGTCAAGGCTATGGTTTTTTCTGTGGTCATGTATGGATGTGAGAGTTGGACTGTGAAGAAGGCTGAGCACCGAAGAATTGATGCTTTTGAACTGTGGTGTTGGAGAAGACTCTTGAGAGTCCCTTGGACTGCAAGGAGATCCAACCAGTCCATTCTGAAAGAGATCAGCCCTGGGATTTCTTTGAAGGAATGATGCTAAAGCTGAAACTCCAGTACTTTGGCCACCTCATGCGAAGAGTTGACTCATTGGAAAAGACTCTGATGCTGGGAGGGATTTGGGGCAGGAGGAGAAGGGGACGAGAGGATGAGATGGCTGGATGGCATCACTGACTCGATGGATGTGAGTCTGAGTGAACTCCGGGAGTTCTTGATGGACAGCGAAGCCTGGCGTGCTGCGATTCATGGGGTCGCAAAGAGTCGGACATGACTGAGCGACTGAACTGAACTGAATGCAGCTTTTACTGTAAAAGACACATACTTCTCTGTCTTTAATTCTTTCATGTATTTTTTTTTTTTAAACTAGAGAAGTAGAGAGCAGTTGCCCAGCCATGGATTTGCCCACCAGAATGAATATATATTATCAAGGAAATATACATAACTCAATGTTCCACCTCATAAAAAAGTCAGAACAATTAAAATAATAATTAACATTTCATACAGATTGAAAATAATAAAAATTATGTGTGTCATTTCTCCAACAAAACTTTAAGCCTTTGGAGAGTAACTGGGTATTTCTCTCATTGCTCCTCACAAATGTTATGGGTTCTAGAATGTAAACTCACCAGTATAGACATTTTTGTCTTTTTTGTTTATCGCTCTATCTGTAGTACCTAGAAGGGCCCATCCGGTGCATAGTAAGTAACCAATAAATATTTGTGAAAGAATGAAGGATATTAGTTCTTAACAAACATTTGCTGATTGACTGGATGACTGAAAAGCCTTCAGTCAGTTTTCAGCAACTTCAGACCTAGGTTTTTAAAGTTGTAAGGAGCAAAGTTGGTTGAGCATGGGCTGGGGCAGGCAGAATGAGCGATTTCCCCTCTCTGACTATAGCTTCCTGACACAGTTCCCACTTCCCAGTTCTTAGTGCTTCAACTACCCAACACTTCATAATTCACTCAGGGGCTAAGTTTTAGGGCCCATGGTTAATTTTTCCTAATGAGCTACTCTATTGTCATGTACTTTATGACACTCAGAAAGGTCTCTATTGTTATTAACTCAGATCACTCAATTTTGTGTTTCAACAATTATTATAATCTTCTATTTAACCTTTGGACATTGAACTTTCTTCATGCCAATTTATAACTGACGGACTAATCTTTCCAGAGTACCACTTTCATAATCCTACTACCCTGCTCAAAGGTCTTTCATGACTTCTATACATCACCTACTTAAAAGATTTAAATTTCTTAGCTTTGTACCCATAGCCTTCAGTGACCAGGACCCCATTCCCTTGTCTTCCCTGTGTTATTACCCAGAACTCCTGGACAGAACTCCTCAGTCCCAGTTAGTCCAGATGTACTTACGTCCTCTTCAAATCACCTTGTTTTTCTATGTCTCTTTATTTATTTGCTTGCTCATGGGTCTTAAGAGTCCCAAGTTCTCTGTTTTTCAGCCTAGGGCCCTTTTTTGAACATCCAAATTATAATTCTGTGAGCCTTCTCTCTTTAAGTTACTTTCAGAATTTCTGAAGAATGCTCTCAAATTCTGGAAAACCATTCTGTTGTTGCTTGCCACTATGGTTTTTTTTTTTCACCCCAGAAAAATCCTCCACCCTCAGCTGATCACAGTTGACTCTTTCAAAGCTGGCTTTCACAGGCTGTTACTGTTCTCCAGGGACAATTTTGTCCCCGGCATGTTCCCAGGCTGCATATCTAATCCCACACAGTACAGCTAAATCCAAATTATAGTAGTTTGCAAAATCTTACAAAAGGCTTGGGAACAGTGAGAGGAAATACTGCATTATTGATACTCCTGGTCCTTACTCGCCCACCCTTCACCCCCCTCACACCACACCTGCAGTCACACTTCAAGAGCCAGCTTCTCTCCAGCAAGTGGACTCAATCAGGAAACAGATATTGAGTGTCAGTTAAGTACCAGGCAGTGTGCTACACGTTGGGGATGAACCAGATAGACACAGTTCCTGTTTTCAAGACAGATAGTAAATAAATTATTACAAATAATTGGGAAAATAATTCTAAGTATGCAAAATGCTGCCAAAGAAATCCCTGGAGTACAATTTTAAGTCCTCTACATTCTCCAGGGGCCCCGGGGTAGGGGGGCCAAATTAGTAATGGTATAATCTGTAGAAAAGCAATTCTGACCTTAAGGAAGATAGTATTTTACATTATGCAAACAATTTAGTGCCTAGTTTTTTTTATTTCCTCCATGGAGAATGAAAAGAGCCAAAATGCAAGAACACTTAAACTATGTTCTTGGTACCATTCTAAGCCCAATATATATTAATTTATATAATTTTGACAATAACCAATGAAGGGAGTCCTACTCTTTTCCCCATTTCCCAGATAAGACAACTAAGGCACAGAAAGATTGTAACTAGCTCAAAGTCACACAGCAGGTAATGGCAGAATTAAGAATCCAGGCAATCCGACTGCCAGCCCAAATTCTTTATTACTGGGCTATTACACCTCTCAATACAGAGAATTTGCATAATCTTTTCTCAACAGTGCATTCCTGTCTTCTGCCTCTGCATGTGCCCCCCAGGGCCAGGCTTAGAGCGCCCCGCCACATCACGCTTCTCCACCAACTGCACTGTTTCTCCTAGTTGCTGACAGCCCACGAGTTCCTCTACAGAAGCCAGAGGAGACCCTTCCTAGGTCTAGTTCACAGGGCTCACTCATCTCTGAATTCGTGTACAATCACTGTGCACAGATACACTCTTACAGATTATGTTCTCTACTAGGTTTACAGCAAGTGTATGTTTCCCCAAAGTAAAGAGCACAGTGCCCTGTACAGAACTGGTACTCAGAAATATTAAGAGAGGGTCCCTGGGTTGTAGGGGTCTGTATGATAGGCAGCAAAGTCAGTGGCAAATGGACAGTTTAGTTCTTGATTTTATGTTTTTTATGATTTTTTTTTACAGAAGTCTATGGATATTAAGACCATACCTGGAAAATACTCTTTCAATAAACATTTAACATACCAAAGCATTGTGCCAAGTATTAGAAGTAAAACTGACTTTCTTTCCTGAACTGTATACCTAAATTGCCGGCTGCCTTCCAGGTACAACCACAGGTTCAAATCCAAGACTATTATCCTGATCCCTGCAACTCAGAAACACATATTCCAAATGGCTCTTCCAAGGTTTCAGCACTTCTTGCAGGCTCTCCATCATCATCTTTGGGGTACATGTCAATCATTAAAAAGATCAAAGTTATATATTCATTGTATGATGGTAATGAGGGGCTTCCCTAATAGCTCTAGTTGGTAAAGAATCAGCCTGCAATGCAGGACACCCTGGTTCAATTCCTGGGTCAGGAAGATCTGCTGGAGAAGAGCTAGGCTACCCACTCCGTTCTTCTTGGGTTTCCCTGGTGTCTCAGCTGGTAAAGAATCTGCCTGCAATGTGGGATACCTAGGTTCAATCCCTGAGTTGGGAAGATCCCCTGGAGAAGGGAAAGGGTATCCACTCCTGTATTCTGGCCTGGAGAATTCCATGGACTTTATATAGTTCATGGGGTCACAAAGAGTTGGGCATGACTGAGCGACTTTCACTTTCAATGAGGGGACAGTACTAGACACCCTGTACTTTACTCATCTGCCAACTTAATAATACCATGAGGGCAACTCTCTTTGTTTATACAGCTCTTGAATTAGTGGTGGGGCAGCTCCAATTTTATTACATAATAAAAGAGTTTTCAATTATGCTCAGAACATTATTTTTTTTATTGAGAATTTAAGTGGGACAAATGAAACACAGGAATTGTTATGCTTTTCACAGTTCCAGAAACAAATCTTCATGCAATGAAGAAACATAATTAAATGAAACTTAAATTTTAAAAGCTAACGATTCACTTTAATGATTCATGGTTAGACATGTTTTCCCCCACAATTTCAATCCAGAATTAATTGGCTTCTAAAATAAAATACATGGAATATTGAAGACTCACTTGAAACTTAATGCAACAAATATGAACAAGATTTTTAGTTCTTTGTGACTTTCTGTAAAAATTCCATAACTGTATTGGTGTAGATTACATTAGAGATAAAATTTGGTTCCTGTGTTGGTATTCTACAAAAATTTAAAGAAAGGCATCTTGGTATTTGTTTTCTTCTGCTCTGCACAGGTTCTTTACATTTTACTTGAATTAACTTGCAGGGTAAATGTTTATATGTAAATCAGTGTTAAAATAAAAAATTGGTAAAGAAAAAACAGTAAGTATAGATAACCTGAAAAAATATTAAGACACTTCCCCCACGCCATAACAGTGATATAAAACATGAACATGACGCTTGATAGGATCCACAATGAAGTAAGAAAATGTCTGTTCATGACTCTTTGTTGAAGGGTAGCACACACCAACAGAATCCTGAAAAAGATAAACTTATTTAATATACAGCTACATTTAAATAATAAATACATTTAGCTATTATGTATTTTCTATTAAAATACCATGAAACACATATCAAATCTTTGACAATCAGTTGGACAGCACAGTCTACTATGCCAACAATACATATATACTATACACACATGCGTACTTGACCTTAAGGAATTTATAATCCAGAGGAAACTCTATCTTTTAAAAAAGTGCTAATATAGAAAAAATAGTTTTGTATTTTTCTTCTATCTTTGCTTTTGTTAGAACATAGTCTGTACATACTATTTGGGCTGGGACTATGTTTCTTTTGTTTAACCCTGGACCCTAGCCCAGCACAGTAGCTGATGCACAGTAGGAATTTTAAAAATAATTATTCAGTGATTGAATAGTTACAAATTGCTTCATATGTATAATAATATTTTGTGCAATGCTAAAATTCAAGTATCAGATTCTGTGATATAAAAACATTTATGTCATTCTTACTTATTTGTCCTATAAATTATGGTTTGACAAGTTTAAGGAACTGTGTTCTACCTCATCTGAGCTACAGATTTAGCTCTAAAAGAAGTAACTATTATTAGGCATGGATAACAGAAAAGCTGGGGGGAAAAGTTCATCCCGTTCTCCAAATAAAGCATAGCTCATCAACTTTTAATTTAAGAGAAAACTATTAAGTTTATGTTAACTATGTTCTGTGCATACATGTATGAAGTAAAAAAGTAAAAGTGTTAAGTCATTCAGTCACGTCCAGCTCTTTGGAAGACCCCATGGACTGTAGCCCACCAAGCTCCTCTGCCCATGGAATTCTCCTGGCAAGAATACTGGAGTAGGTAGCCATTCCCTTCTCTAGGAGATGTTCCCAATCCAGGGACTGAACCTGGGTCTCCTGCATTGCAGGCTTATGCTTTACTGCCTTAGCCACCAAGGAAGTGTATACATGTATATGTTCTATTAACCATGTCTCTCCTAGTTGCTAACTCCAGTTACAACAATCCTTTTAATAACAAGTAATTAAATTGGCTGCAAATTTCCCCCTCAACACTTACATATGCTGTAACTTTAAAAATAGAAGAGGTAATTTGTATTTTCTTGGTTTGAGGATTCTTCCGAACACTAAAATAGGGGGGAAAAGGGAACATTTTAAAATTCAGCAAACACTAGCAAAATATATTTAAGATACTGATCCCTTTTAGTACTTGGGTGTCCTCGTTCACATATAACATGGAAATATAAAATATCTAATTAAGTAGTTTGAAAAGGACAGCATCTGTGGTTTCAGCAAGGTTGACCGAATTGAAATTGCAGAAAATGGAATTTTTCAGTTAGAGGGTTTGAGGTCAGTTTGAGACTCAGATGATAAAAGCAGTCTCAGGCCAGAGACAATTATTGACAAACAAGAATAGGTTAAAGTTAGACTCAATGGTAAACAGCTGAAAGGGGTAGATAAAAGCATACTAAAGACTTAAACAGCCTGAACATAAATGCCAGTTCTGTCACCAATTTGTTATCCTACTTTAAGCAAGATTAACCTTTTTGAACATCAGTTTCCTCATATGTGAACTCATGATATAGTTCCTTTTAGGATTATATGAAAATTAGGTGGAATAATATCTATGAAAACTATTTGTTAAATCATGTATTGCTAAATTAAAATCACTTTCTCTCCTAGCTCTCTTTCACTTATTCTCCCCACAAAAGATAATCGTTAGTAACATGTAGTATGGAAGCAAACTGAGGATTGGGGAAATAAATGACTTAAAATATATATAAATAAATACACATTAAATTTATAATGCTTTACAATCTGCAAAAAACCTTTTTATACCTTACTTCACATAAAGATCACACAACTCAGTGAGGTAGGCATCATTTTGCCAATTTAATAGACAATAGAACTAGAGAAGTTAAATGATATATTTAAGACATTCCAACTAAAAGTGACATTTCTGGAAATAGAATGTAGGTGATAAGGAGTCCAGTTTTCTTTCTCTACATTTCACCTGTTTATCCTATACTTATGCTATAAATTCATATGCATCAAAGGTATTGTTCATGTGTTATGTGTGTAGTTTAAATTTAAAGGAAGGGAACCCTCTTCACTTTGTCAGGTGAGATTACTGCTTTCCCTTCACTATGTATGTAAAAAAAATGGGGGAAAAGAGAGACAAGCAGGAAGAAGGGGGACTCTGGGGGACGGTATGCATGTACATGTGTGTTTGAGCTTGGGTACCTGTTGGAGGTGGCCCCACATAGATCATTTCAGGGTTTAGGGTTCAAGATTCTTAGGGAGTTATCATCTCAAAAACATTTCACTAAGATTTAAACCCAGGAATCATGCAATTATATTGATTTCTATCTATTTCTGTAACATGAATTGAGGTCATCTTCTTTCATTTCTTTTTTTTTTTTCTTCTTTTTTCTTTCATTTCTAATGCCTAAGATACACTGCTTGAAAGTTGGAGACTACATTTAAAACTTCTTGCTTATCATAGGGAAGACTATAACCACTACATATAAAACATTTATATATACCTATATGAACACCCAGATTAAAATACAGAACCTATCTATAGTTATATATAATTTTAAATCTTGATCTGGAGGTGGTTATTTGGGTATAAACATATATAAAAATTCACTGAGCTTATGTGTACTATGATTTGTTGAGATTACTGTATGCAAATTACTCCTTAGTTTAGAAAAGTCTAAAAAAAAAAGAACCCTTGTAAATGTTTGTGCTTATCAGATGAACTCGGAGGGAAATTTAGTATTTGATACCACCTATATAATCACTTAACACCTACAAACACGTACCATAGATGTCTTACTTTTAAAAAGAAACTGCATTGGTACATTAATAAAAGTTGGTTCTTAATAGATATATTATTCCACTTTACTACCTCTGATCCTGTATTACTGTTACTTTAAAGTATCTCTAAGACAATTTGTCTAATTTTTTATAAATCAAGCAAAGTACAGTATTATCTGTCCTATATCTCATAAGAAAAAAAGAAAAGGAAATGTAAAGTGATATTCATTTGTGCCCTGGGGTGTTCTACTAACAATTGCATTGTATCAGATTTTTAGCACTCACTAAGTCACTCTCCAAAAACTGGTTCCAAATCGGGAAAGGAGTACGTCAAGGTTGTATATTGTCACTCTGCTTATTTAACTTATATACAGAGTATATCATGAGAAACGCTGGGCTGGATGAATCACAAGCTGGGATCAAGACTGCCGGGGGAAATATCAATAACCTCAGATATGCAGATGACACCACCCTTATGGCAGAAAGTGAAGAAGAACTAAAGAGCCTCTTGATAAAAGTGAAAGAGGAGAGTGAAAAAGTTGGCTTAAAGCTCAATGGTGTGCTCACTCACCTAGAGCCAGACATTCTGGAATGTGAAGTCAAGTGGGCATTAGAAAGCATCACTACGAACAAAGCTAGTGGAGGTGATGGAATTCCAGTTGAGCTATTTCAAATCCTGAAAGATGATGCTGTGAAAGCACTGCACTCAATATGCCAGCAAATTTGGAAAACTCAGCAGTGGCCACAGGACTGGAAAAGGTCAGTTTTCATTCCAATCCCAAAGAATGCTCAAACTACCACACACGCTAGTAAAGTAATGCTCAAAATTCTCCAAGCCAGGCTTCAGCAATTTGTGAACTGTGAACTGCCAGCTGTTCAAGCTGGTTTTAGAAAAGGCAGAGGAACCAGAGATCAAATTGCCAACATCCGCTGGATCATGGAAAAAGCAAGAGAGTTCCAGAAAAACATCTATTTCTGCTTTCTTGACTATGCCAAAGCCTTTGACTGTGTGGATCACAATCAACGTGGAAAATTCTGAAAGAGATGGGAATACCAGACCACCTGACCTGCCTCTTGAGAAACCTATATGCAGGTCAGGAAGCAACAGTTAGAACTGGACATGGAACAACAGACTGGTTCCAAACAGGAAAAGGAGTAGTATGTCAAGGCTGTATATTGTCACCCTGCTTATTTAACTTATATGCAGAGTACATCATGAGAAATGCTGGACTGGAAGAAACACAAGCTGGAATCAAGATTGCTGGGAGAAATATCAATAACCTCAGATATGCAGATGACACCACCCTTATGACAGAAAGTGAAGAGGAACTAAAAAGCCTCTTGAGGAAAGTGAAAGAGGAGAGTGAAAAAGTTGGCTTAAAGCTCAACATTCAGAAAACTAAAATCATGGCATCTGGTCCCATCACTTAATGGCAAATAGAATAGATGGGGAAAGAGTGGAAACAGTGTCAGACTTTATTTTTTGGAGCTCCAAAATCACTGCAGATGGTTACTGCAGCCAGGAAATTAAAAGATGCTTACTCCTTGGAAGGAAAGTTATGACCAACCTAGATAGCATATTCAAAAGCAGAGACATTACTTTGCCAACAAAGGTTCGTCTAGTCAAGGCTATGGTTTTTCCAGTGGTCATGTACGGATGTGAGAGTTGGACTGTGAAGAAAGCTGAGCGCCGAAGAATTGATGCTTTTGAACTGTGGTGTTGGAGAAGACTCTTGAGAGTCCCTTGGACTGCAAGGAGATCCAACCAGTCCATTCTGAAAGAGATCAGTCCTGGGTGTTCATTGGAAGGACTGATGTTGAAGCTGAAACTCTAATACTCTGGTGACCTGATGTGAAGAACTGACTCATTTGTACAGACCCTGATGCTGGGAAAGATTGAAGGTGGAAGGAGAAGGGGACAACAGAGGATGAGATGGTTGGATGGCATCACCAACTGGATGGACGAGTTTGGGTACACTCCAGGAGTTGGTGAGTGACAGGGAAGCCTGGTGTGCTGCAGTCCACGGGGTTGCAAAGAGTCGGATCTGACTGAGCAACTGGACTGAACTGAAGTCACTCTCCAGGTACCATGGTTTTTAAGGATATTGGAACATAATTTCCACATAGTTCTTTTAAAAAATATGATTAGGTAATTCCCTCATGATCCAGTGGTTAAAACTTGGCACTTTCACTGCCAGGGCTCCTTGTTGGATCCTTGGCTGGGGAACTAAGCTCCTGCAACCCTCATAGCACAGCCAAAAAAAAAATTGGATGTTAACAGTATGATTATATTAATGGTTTAGAAATAAAATAATATGATTGATTTCTTATCAATATCATTTGTGCTAATTTCTAAGGATTTGTCCCATATTGATTCTAAATGTCATGGTGTACAGACCATTCTAGCTAACTCTGCTCCTTTTAAGAAACAATAATCCTATTGCTTAATAAGCATCAGAAGGCCATAATCTAAGCTGCTGCTGCTGCTGCTAAGTTGCTTCAGTCGTGTCCGACTCTATGAGACCCCATAGATGGCAGTCCACCAGGCTCCCCCGTCCCTGGGATTCTCTAGGCAAGAACACTGGAGTGGGTTGCCATTTCCTTCTCCAATGCATGAAAGTGAAAAGTGAAAGTAAAGTCGCTCAGTCGTGTCTGACTCTTAGCGACCCCATGGAGTGCAGCCCCCCAGGCTCCTCTGTCCATGGGATTTCCCAGGAAAGAGTACTGAGTGGAGTGCCATTGACTTCTCCTAAACCAGTTCAAATCATAAATCTGGGGGAGATATATAGTTGGGGAACCTCTCCAAAAAATCTGACAAGAGTGTGTTTAATGTCTAAAATAGTAAAGACAGAGGCACTATTAGTGCGTATAGAATTATTTCTAAGACATTTTTGAAATGTAATGAAACAATTGATCATTTACTCTGATAAAATGATTCTAAAGTATTGCCTATGTGATTTAAAGAAGCCATAATCCTTGAAAATAAGGCATTTCCCAAAACATTTAAAAGATGTCTATTATAGGATTTATATTAATAATTAATATAACTATGGATGAGGGATAAAATACCTTAAGAATGTTTTTATCTTGATGTAGGTATGTGCATGCTGCTTCTGAAACTGTTTCTGTAATTTCTAATAATCTTTATGAATTGACACAATAAGTGTTTCATAAAAATCAGAAACAGATTATAGAAATATTTTTGTTTTTAAAACTGTATCAGAAATAAACTCAGTAGAGTAACTGAGCCCTGCAGTTTGTTGTACAGCTGTATGACACGTGTAATGGTTATGAGAATCAAGATGTTGAGGATAGTAAAGTAATAAGAGTCTAATAGGAGGCTAGTTCTACTGTTTGCCTATTAAAGTAAAAATCTGCAACCAAACTCTGGGAACCTTTGCTTTTACTTTTTCCTATCCTGTTTGCCTATGAACATGATCCAATATCTTCATCATTGAAAAACCCAACCATAGAATGTTCACTCAAATTAAAATAAATCAAAGTTCTTATCCTCACATGATCTTCAAAAGGAAAAAAAGCCCTAGTCCAATACCAAAAACAAACCTAGGATTAATTTTGAAAAGATAAACACCTTGGTGAAAATTCTTCCCCCTTCCTTAGAACAAAGGTAATTTTTTTACTATTATTTATTAGTAATAGTCAAGCAAATTCAAACATCCTGAGGGATCTCATGTCTCCTTGAGATTTAAAAGGAGGCCTGGGGGGAAAAGGGAGACCTGGAAGACAGCAGTTGCCAGTAAGGGATAGAGTGAGTGACAGGCCTGGCTGAGGAAAGGTCAAGAGGCAGAAGACAGAACTGAGGACCAAAACAGGGTCAGGGAGATGAAATGTTCTAGTTTGGAAGTGAAGGAGGAGGCTCTGAGGAGAGAGCCAGAGAAGTGCTATTTTTGTTCACTTTGGTTATTAATAGATCCACAAATGGAGGCTGGGTAATCTCACCAGAGTTAAACAATTTCCTCTGCTCTTCAGAGATTTACATATTGTAACAGAGCAACATTACCTCACTAGATCCTTATAGATAAGCTTTGTTGTTTCCAGATATGGATTAATTACATCTTCATATTGACAAAGGGCTCCACCAAGGCAAAGATGTTTGAAAAGACAAAACAGGAACTCTTCTCTCTCTGGTTGGCTGAATACTTCATATTTTTCTGAGTCTTCCACTAGCAAAACCTATATAAGATGATAAAATTCATCTTAATGTAACATAATTCGAGGTTCTAATTTTTATGCTTTCAAAAGTTTCAATTTATATGTTTAAAAGTGACTTTAGACCTATTTTAAGAACCAATCCCGAGGCCATGGAGAAGGAGATCTGTAAGACCTGTGCTTATTTCCCCTCCATTAGGTAATAACACTCAGTGGAAGGAATAAATCTAAACCTAAGCCTTCTCTTCTGTTGCTCTGTTCTAGTTTAATCTTGAGTAATTTCGTGCTACTGCAATTTTAGTCTTGAGTCACTGTGAATCTCATTTGGAAACAATGGGAGTATAAATAAATGGAGAAACTTCTCCATCATAGTTTTTGCTTCCACCAAGAAACTAAACAAAAATGTTCATTTTCTAAGCCCTCTCATGGTGTTCGGATTACTACTTTCCTTATGCCTGCAGTTACTCCATTTTGAACTATTCTGGTAGCTGGAGCCTCATAATCACCTCTCTTTTTTTCCTGCTCTCCTCTAATAATATCACCTTACACATCACCAACCTACATGGACTCTTGCTCTCTTGAGCCCTTGCTACCTCTTTCGGAAAACAGTTGGCTAGCTCTGATGTGGAGGATTTTCTTACACCTTTGTGCATTACCGACGTTGCTTAATTTGTTGACTGCGGTGGATATAAACAGGTGATGAATGTACACTATAAAATATATTCCTTTTTATTGAATTGCTTATACACCACTTACTTGAAAAAAAGAATGTGAACTAAGCTAACAATAAAATATATATACACTAAGATAAAAATAATAAGAAACAAAAGAATGTAACCAAGACATAAATTGGGAAGAGAAAATAAATACATAGAAGGAACTCTAGATGGAGAAAAGCTATAAAAATTGTGTGTAACATTTAATACTGCGATACAGGTAAAGGAGGGACAAATGAGTCATATAACAATCACAGTCTAGCAGTAAGAAGCACATTTTTATTAGGAAAATTGATTAAACTTAACCATTTTATTTACCTTAATCTCAAATGAAAATCACTCCAAGGTCATTACATAAAGAGGCATTTAAAAGTAATAAACTTTATGGTACTGTCTGTATATAATTTACTTATAATGACTTGATGAAAGCCAAAGTATATAGAGTAAAAGATAGGTGAGGGCTTCCCCGATGGCTCAGTGGTGAAGAATCCACCTGCCAATGCAGGAGACATGAGTTTGATCCCTGGTCTGGGACAGTCCCACATGCTGCAGAGCGACTAAGCCCGCGCGCCACATCTACTGAGCCTGTGTTCTAGAGCCCAGGAGCCACAACCACAACTAGCTGCTGCAAATACTGAGGCCCACACACCCTAGAACCCACGTTCCACCACAAGAGAAAGCCTACATACTGTACCCAGAGAGTAGCCCCTGCTTGCTGCAAGTAGAGAAAAGCCCACCCCGCAACGAAGATGCAGCACAGCTATTAAAAATAATATTAATAGTAATAAAAAAAGATAGTTGAGAGGAAGTGGGCCACAGTTTATTATTCTGTGTGCTTCATGTAACACTTGCACATCTCCCCTCCATCTCTTCCTCCCTCTCGATAAGGAAATGATGTGATACTAAAACTCAGGTTTGCAGCTCCTTAAAGCTCTGGCCCTTAAAGAACAGTTCATACATTTCTAACACAAGGACTCTCATATACTGAACTGATTAGGCTGTGCAATTAAAAGACTGCAATAGAAAAATTTTGTAGTGAATGTTAAAACAATAATGCTTTATGTCTGAGCTCCCTGTTCACATACAGATCTGTTCAGTTGTGTAGCCCTCCAAGAGTAGATATGCAATAGTTAGTAAGTCCAACTTCTGAGCCCCAGTCAGGAAGGATACTATGATCAGTTCTTACCTGAGAGCTGGCCTACAGAATCTGTATTGCTACACAGTGGGAGGGACCTTTCCAGTTCAGGCTAAAGCTAGAAGCAATTTTGGCACCCTACTCCAGTACTCCTGCCTGGAAAATCTCATGGACGGAGGAGCCTGGTAGGCTGCAGTCCATGGGGTCGCTAAGAGTCGGACACGACTGAGCGACTTCACTTTTACTTTTCACTTTCATACACTGGAGGAGGAAATGGCAACCCACTCCAGTGTTCTTGCCTGGAGAATCCCAGGGACAGGGGAGCCTGGTGGGCTGCCATCTATGGGGTCGCGCAGAGTCGGACACGACTGAAGCGACTTAGCAGCAGCAGCATTTATATATATATTTTTAGCCAGAAAGCAACAAAGTTAAATAAAGCCTTCTCTGTTGCCACAGAATGGCAAAGAACACAAGAGCAAAACATAGAGGCAAGCAGCAAAAAACATGGAGCCCCAATACTTCCTGAATAGAGGCGCTATTCACCACAATAAATAAAACAGGCAGCAACAGGTGGTTTTGCAGAGTATTCTGTTGAAAACTAAACCCTTTTAAAAAGTCCATTGCTGAGGCTCTCTCTATAGAGGTGAGGGCATAGGAGTGAGAGTTCTTTTAGGTACTGTTCTAGTGAAGATCAATATATAGACTGGTGGGATGCCCTCTGGTCTCCTTCAGATAAGCTTTCTGTGTCCAGAATGGTATAGGAGTGGCTTCCCTAGTTCATTTTTATCTGGATTTGTAATATATTAGATTTGTACATCTCTCTTAATGTAGAATAATAATAATAATTAGTAGTAGTAGTAGTTAATATTATTGAAAGATTACTAAGCGCTGGGCATTGTACAAAGCATTTTAAATGCATTATCTAACAAAATTCTTACATTATTCTGATTTCATATAAGAAATTGAAGCTTAGAGAGGTTAAGTATGACCAGGATTAAGTGGCACAGCCTGAATTGGAACCTACATCTACTTGATAGCCCTAAATTTTTACCACCTTTAAATAATAATAATTCATTTCAACAGGATTTCATAAAATGCTTTCTCAACTCACTTTCTCAACAATTTTAGGAAGAGAGTAGAATGGGCATTTTAATTTCCATAGTGTATAGATAAGATCTTGAGGCTCAAGATACAGAATGACTTGCCTAAGGTTATTATTCTCTTGTAAATAAGTCAGGAATTAGGTGAATAATCCATGTCTTCTGATGTCAAGTTTAGTACACCTCTCATTAAAACAAAAATTAGCTTGGTTAATCAAATAGCTTTTTGATCTCAGCAATGAGACTGACAGATTATTTCACTCCAGGGATGTTTTTAAATACTCATTTCATATGTTAAGGGAAAATTTGAAAGAAAAATAGTCATCAATTTAATAGGTCAGTGTTTCTTGAGCTCAGGGTTTACTGACATTATGGGCCAGATAACTTTGTTTTGGGGACTGTCCTGTGCATTGGTTAATGTTTAACATCATCCCTGGTCTCTACCCGTTAGATATCAGTAAAACCCCACTGAGAACTAATGAAATATACAAATGAACAAGTTGATAAGAAAAGTGCCATTCAATAAGACACCTATGTGCAATGATTATTACTGATCATTATTCATTGATAAGAGGTATTTTATGGGTTTTAGGCAGGCAGAAGTTTTTGACATTAAGCATTTCCTGAGATGAAATTCTATCGTGAAAATTTTAAATTCTGTACTTACTTTTCGTAACTCATCAGAAATAAGGAAGGGATCACAAAAAGAATCTAGACATTTAACAATATATCCATTGTCTCGTACAATAGCTTCATCATATAACCGATTAAAAAATGACATTGAAAGCTGTGTGCAAGGAACGTTTATAGCTTCAACTTTTTTCACTTCAGTTCCTGAATAAAGAGATATAAAATTAATATAGTATTCTCAATTACTTCCAAAACAAATATCACTATGCAGAGATTCTAAGAATTAATAAAAAATGACATATGTTTTGATATATTTAAAAGACACATTAGTTTAGGGGTTTTATTAAATTCTTATTTTGCAGGTTATTTTTATTAATTATTAAAAATTTATAACAAAATTTCACCATTTCAGGCCTAGATGAAGAATATGTAAATTAGAAAATATCAGTACTTGAAAATGAAATACATTTATTGAGTAGTAGGAGGTTCTTAGATCACTTTTAATGAATGATATCAGAACTACCTGTAAAAACATAGAAATTGCTTCATATGATTTTGGATTTGTATTATGTTTAAGGCTTTATAATTCATAATACGAAAATTTCAATCAATGTAACAAGTGTGTTTCTAAAGTCATTGAGGGTGTTTTGAAAATATTTCTCTCCATTAAAAAATTTCCTCCTCTGATCTCACTGATATTGTTTATTACAAAAAAAGTTTTCTCCAAGCCAAGGTAAATTTTGAACCAGGTCCTACTCAAGTTATTACAAGTATGGAATTAGAGAAATTTGAAATCTATTGATCTAATCTGGTATTCTATTTTTCTCTTTCAGCTCTAGTTCTTCCCCCTTCCAAACCTGCACTCCCTCCCTGACATTTCCAGAATGTGTCTTTCAGGAATGTATTTTCTGTTAGTAGAGGTTCTATTAAGTGATAGAAAGATATAAAGATTAAG
Organism: Bubalus bubalis; assembly: GCF_019923935.1. Taxonomy (NCBI): domain Eukaryota; kingdom Metazoa; phylum Chordata; class Mammalia; order Artiodactyla; family Bovidae; genus Bubalus; species Bubalus bubalis. The sequence goes on along the minus strand of NC_059172.1, from coordinate 78,868,193 downwards.
GTGAATACTTTTATTATTGCCTCAGTGAATCACTCAGTCAGTTTCTCTCTTTTGCGCACCTACATATGAACACGCACTCACTCAGATATAAAGGGATGGGGTTCTCCTTCTGCAAAGTTCTAGGAAGACTGCAGACAGACGTGGTATGTCCTCTCCCCAATACATTTGCTGGATCTCTGATCTGAGAAGCAGTTTGAGCTTGAGAAGAGTAATATTGGTGATTATTTGCAATTTCTCTCTCTTGTCCACCCAGAGTCCTGGCTAGGCACTATTGCTCTCGTTCTGATCCTGAGCTGGGCTAGTGTGGAGGAAAGAAGACTGTCTGGAGCCAAGAACTTGTGTGTGAGTCATTCAGCTGTGTCTGACTCTTTGTGACCCCATGGACACAAGGCTTCTCCAGTGGCTCAGATGGTAAAAAACTGGGTTTGCCTCAGTTATTTCAAAAGCTATGCTGCTAAGAAAAGCTCCTTTTGTTTCAGAGGCAAAATTCTCTGGGGGATTAAAGTGAAAAGAAGATCCTGGAAAGTGATAAAGTAGGTCTGAGCAATATTGGAAAACCAAAGAACAAGAGCAGTATAAAACCAGACAATCTTTGAGCATGAGTCGGTGGCCAGAGGATGAGGGACTGATACTGGGCAACTTGCCACTTTAATAAACCTACCCTGGATCTGATGTGAGGAGTGGCAGGAGGGTATGGATGGTGAGAGAATGTAATTAAATTCAAACCACTTAGTCTGAGACACAGAAATAGCATTTGCTATGGACTGAATTGTGTCCCTCCAAAACTCATAATGTTAAAACCCTGTCCCCAAAAGTGATGGTAGTTTAAGATGGAGCCTTTGGAGAAAGTAATGAGGTCACGGTGGGTTAGGAGGACCTCAACATATGAAGTTTGAAGGGACACATTTCAGTCCATAGGCTTCTGCCCTTGTCCCCCTCCCAAATTTATTTTATCCTGACAACCTCAAAAGTCTCAATTCATTCCGGCATCAACTAAAAAGTTTAAAGTCCAAAGAGCCATCTAAATATCATCTAAATCAGATATGGGTTGAGACTCGAGGTATAATTTGTCCTGAGGCAAAATTCCGCTCCAGCTATGAACCTGTGAGAGGAGACGTTACAGGCTTCCAGAATACAATGGTGAGACAGGCATAGGACAGACATTTGTAGTCCAAAAGGGAGAAATAGGGAAGAAGAAAAAGGTGATGCTCCCAAGCCAGTCTAAAACTTGACAAGGCAAATTTCACTGGACCAGAGAGGATTACTCTTGAGGAAAAGCCTCAAGAGTAATCCTCTCTGGTCCAATGCTCTGCCTGCCAGACCTACTGGATGGGGGGTGGCCCCGTGTTTCTCCCTCTGAGGGAGTGTGTCATTGAAACTGAGGGGTGGCCCTGATGATTTCTGAATTGCCTTCTCAGTCCTTCTTCTCTTTGCTTGCAGCTATGGGCCGCCCCAAATAAGATTTCACCCAAGCACCCTCGTGTTAGTGGACTCTTACCTGACCCTCTTCCCTTGGGTGGAATTGACCACTCCCCTCCTTTTGCTCCCATTGCTATGGGATATACCAGAGATATATTACTGCATATATCTTCAAACATATCAATGAGTTCCTTGAGTACAGGTTTTCTCTTATTCTAATTTCTCTTATTTCTCATTCCCTGCATCTGTCAGAGTTCATGGATGGTGCACAATAAATACTTTCCAAATGAATGTAAAGAGAGAAAAATTGCTCTTATGTGCTAAGCCAGGATATGTATAGTGGACCCTTTGGGGGAAGATGTATGGCAGGCCTGGCACAGACGATTATTTTGACCTTGATGTTATCAAACGTGAGTCACTATTCATAATTTGTATTTTAATAATGAAAATTCCTGAAGTGAAATTTTGTTATAATAGTAAAACAGTAATATGAAGAGATGAAAATAAATTTTGTTTACCTAATGTAAGCCACTCTCCAGAATATTCTGAAAGTAATTTCAAATTGGGAATAACATTTGGATCTTTGAAAAAGGCCTAAAATACAAATTTGAGGGGAACAAAGTTAGTTACATTATTATCAACAATAATAAGAATTAACTTTTAAAATAACTATAGTAGAATCTTATTTAAGTTGGGGAAGGGAAATCTTTAATTGGTAAAATATCTAAGTAATTAATGTGTCATAAAGAAATGAAGTTTTGTTACCTTCACTTTAGAACAGTATTAACAATAATGTCCAAGTAGCTACTTTTGGAACTTAATAAATAGAAAGTTATGATTTATAGTGAAAAATAGGAAGTTAAATAATGTTTGGAAATTTTGTTTTCTTTTAACCTCGTTCTCTCAATTAACTGACTTAGTAATCATTACTCCCACTCTCCCTACCTCCCAAATCTAAAAAGTAAAGCGAAAGTGAAAGTTGCTTAGTCATGTCCAACTCTTTGTGACCCATAGACTGTAGCCTGCCAGGCTCCACTGTAGCCTGCCAGGCTCCTCTGTAGCCTGCCAGGCTCATCTGTCCATGGAATTCTCCCGACAAGAATACTGGAGTGGGTAGCCATTGGCTTCCCTGGTGGCTCAGACAATAAAAAATCTGCCTGCAATGCAGGAGACTAGGGTTTGATCTTGGTGTCAGGAGAAAGGAATGGCTACCTACTCCAGTATTCTTGCCTGGAGAATTCCATGGACAGAGGAGCCTGGCAAGCTACACAGTTCATGTGGTCACAAAGAGTTGGACTTGACTGAGAGACTAACTAAATCTAAACCTAATTGTCAATTTAATTCTATCCAAGGGGCACACAGAAAAGTGACAGATTTTGCTTTTTAAAAATGAAAACTTTCTGTATAGCAAAAGAAGGAAAAGTAGCCATGAGTTTTATTTTTAGGCACTTAGCAGCTGACTCTGGGCAAAAAGATCTGAAGAGAAACTTGTTACAAGTATCTCAGGCAGTCCACATAATTTTCAGGAGATACAGAGAATCAGGCTAAGGCACTGGGAATAATACAGAATCATATGTAGAGCAGCCCTGATGAGGAAACAGTCTCCCTTGCTACAGCCTCGCCAAGCACTAAAAAATGCTATCATGATCCCTTCTTCACCAAGGCCACTGCTGTGCCAGGACTGCCCTGCCTGAAAGCTGGATGCCTCGGCCACCAACCCTTAGGGTTCTGTGTACAGAATCTTTCCTGAAGTTGCTCACTTTTTTTTGGTAGTAAATTTATTTATTTTAATTGGAGGCTAATTACTTTACAATATTGTAGCAGTTTTGCCATACATTGACATGAATCCACCACGGGTGTACATGTGTTCCCCATCCTGAACCCCCCTCCCACCTCCCTCAGTTGCTCACTTTTGAAAAACTGGTTTTGTACTGATGAGTCATTAGTAACACTAGATCCTAGGTTTGCACTTGGAGTGCAAAAAGAGGCAAGTATTACAAAATGAAATAAACCATCAACAAAATGAAAAGGCAACCCATTGAAAGGGAGAAGATATTTGCAAGTCATACACCTGATAAGGGGTTAATCCAAACTATATAAGGAACTCAGTTCAAATAATTAAAACTCATAACTCAATAACAAAAAAACTAAAAATATGATTTAAAAAATGGGCCGAGAGTCTGAATAGACATTTTTCCAAACAAGACATGAAAAGATGCCCAAACTAATGATCAGGGAAATGCAAATCAACCCACAATGAGGTATCACTTCACATCTATTGGAAGTGCTATCAACAGTAAGACAAGAAATAACTAGCATTAGCAAAGATGTGAAGAAAAGGGAATCCTCACGCACTGCTGGTGGGGATGTGAATTGATGCAGCCATTATGGAGAATAGTATGGAGCTTCCTCAAAACACAAGAAGTAGAATTAACATATTACCCAGCAACTCCACCTCTGAGTATTTATTCAAAGAATATGAAAGCTCTAATTCAAAAAGCTATATGCACCCTATGTTCACTGGAGCATTATTTACCAAGAATCAAGATATGGAAACAACCTAAATAACTTACATGTCCATATATGGATGGATGGATAAAGCAGCCATGTTTATATATATATATATATATATATATATATATATGATGGAATATCAGTCATAAAAAGATTGAAATCTTGCCATTTGTGACTACATGGAAGGACCTTGAAGCTATTACACTAAATTAGTGTAATAAGTCAGACAGAGAAAGACAAATACTCTATGGTTTCACTTATATGTGGAATCTAAAAAACAGAATAAATGAACAAACCAAACCAAGAAAGTGAGCTTCCCAGATGGCTCATTGGTAAAGAATCAGCCTGCAATGCAGGAGACATAGGAGACAGGGGTTCGATCCCTAGGTCAGGAAAATACCCTAGAGGAGGAAATGGCAACCCACTCCAGTATTCTTGCCTAGAATATCCATGGACAGAGGAGCCTGGTGGGTTACAGACCAAAGGGGCACAAAGAGTCTGACATGAGTCACTGACTGAGTGAGTGAATACAAACCAAACCAACAGATACAGAGAACACATTGGTTGTTGCCACAGAGAAGGGCTGCGAGGTAGATGAAATGGGTGAAGGAGGTGAACAGGTACAAATTTCCCATTATAAGATAAGTTAGTTATAGGGTATGCAATGAATAGCACAGTGACTATAATTAATGTATTGCATATTTGAAAGTTCTAAGTGAATAAATCTTAAAAGTTCTCATCACAAGAAAAAAGAAATGTAACTCTGCATGGTGACAAAAGATAATTAGCCTTACTATGGTGACCATTTTGCAGTATGTGAATTGCAGTATATTATACACCTGAAACTAGTATCGTATGTCAGTTAGGCACGATCACTCACTCAGTTGTGTCTGACTTTTTGTGACCCCATGGACTGTAGCCCTCCAGGCTCCTCTGTTCATGGACTTTTCCAGCAAAGAATACTGGAGCATGTTGCTAGTTCCTTCTCCAGGGGATCTTCCTGACCCATGGATCGAATGCATGTCTCTTGAATCTCCTGCCGTGGGAGGCAGATTCTTTACCACTGAGCCACCTGGGAAGCCCATGACAATTATTCCTAAAAAAAAAAAAAAGCAAATGTTTTGGATTCTGCTTTGGACTTCCTAAAAAATGAAGGGTGAAAATCACTCCAAATCACATGTATGTTCAAAAAATATTGGGCAGTCAGAAAACATAATGATGCCCAGGATGAGCAATAAAAGAAAAACAACAGATTGGTAAGAAATATTTGCAACAAATATGATTTTTAAAGAGAGGGAGACTGATATCCCTACTGGCTTAAAAAAGCCCAACATTTATGATAAGAAAAACTGACAACCTGATTTAAACACAGCCAAAAGATAACAAAAAGCCATGTAAAAAAATACAAATAGCCAACAAACTTATGAAAAGATGCTCAACTTTAAGAGCAGTGAGAAAAATAAAAACAAAAGCCAGAAGATATCATTTTTACCTACTATATTGGCAAGATTTAAAAAGACTAGTAACTTTTGGTAGGAGTACCAGAAAATATGCACTCTTACATACTGCTGGTAGAAGTGTGAATCTTTTACATGTTTCAATGCCATTCTCCCAAATCTTCCCACCCTCTCCCTCTCCCACAGTGTCCATAAGACTGTTCTATACATCAGTGTCTCTTTTGCTGTCTCGTACACAGGGTTAATATCATATATGAAACGAGTTGCCAGTCCAGGTTCGATGCACGATACTGGATGCTTGGGGCTAGTGCACTGGGATGACCCAGAGGGATGGTATGGGGAGGGAGGAGGGAGGAGGGTTCAGGGTGGGGAACACATGTATACCTGTGGCGGATTCATTTTGATATTTGGCAAAACTAATACAATTATGTAAAGTTTAAAAATAAAATAAAATTAAAAAAAAAAAGAAGTGTGAATCTTTATAACTTTATATCCAAGGAGAATTGGATATTATCTTTAACATTAAAAACATGTAACTTATGACCCAACAAATTCAACTTTTGGGTACGTTATACAAAAATTAAACCATCAGTAGGTAAAATTTATGTACACGGAATTTTTTAATAGTATTATCTGTAGTGTTAATACCTGAAAATTTCAATGCCCATCAGTAGATTGACTGAATAAAATGGCTGAACAATAATAAAATAAAACGGCTGAATACAGCTACACCAGATGGCATGCAGTTATTGAAAAGAAAGTAACAGAATAGAATGTAAGCTCCAGAAGCTTGTTTTTCTTATTCACTGTTACATTGCCAGGACCTGGCATATAGCAGTTACTCAATTTACTGTTTTGACTTTGGAAGAAAGCTGTTAAGTATTTTGAGTAAAAAGAGTAGTTTAAGAGTAATATATATGAAAAAAAACAAAAATCTTTACACAAACATAAAGAAAAGTATGGAAGAATATATACCAAACCGTTGCCAATAGTCACCTAAGAAGTGATAGTTGTAGGCTTGTGGGAAGAGACGGGTTGAGAGGGTTGGATTTGATTGGGGTATTAGATTGCTGACTCTGTGAATTGTTCTTTGCTGTTCAGATTATTTCAATAAACAATTCTCTTATTGCGACACTTTCTTTAAGCTAGTGCTCTATTTTCTTAAGTAGTTTCTTGAAAGAGGAGTCTATCTTGTTTCACTTCTCTGTCTTCCAGTTATTCTTCTATATCTGGCTCCTGCTCCTAACACTCAACTGAAAGTATCCTAATTCCCAAAATCAAATGGACATAGTCCCACCCTCATAGAATCAACAGACTGAAAGGAGAGATGTTAAGATATTAATGCAGCATGAATGTTATGAAAAAATACAGGGTGCTAATATTGAAGTATATAGTAAGCAGACAGACTCTAACAGCTGTGGGATGAAAGCTTAATGCAGAAAGAACATTTAGGTTCCGATCTAAAAGCTGAGTAGGAGTCAGCTGGAAAAAAGGTCTACTGGTAAATGCTTAATAACTGAAACCCCTTCCTCCCCACAAAGCCCTGATTTGTAGCATTTGATGATTTCCAGGGTGGATTTCAAATTGCCAACAGTTTAACAGCCAGCAAAGATTCCTGAACATTTAGCAGTTGAGCTGTCCTGAGCTGGTTCCAGCATGACACTGGAAAGACTATCTTTTTAGGGTGGAGAAAATGGCGAGTTTAAAATCTTTAAGGTGAGAATGGAGGGGACATCCCATTGAAGAAAAATAATGAGGTTCATGGGACTTCTCTGGCAGTCCAATCATTAGCCGAGCAGTGCTGCCAAAAAAAAAAAAAAAGTAACAAGGTTCAGTGTGACCAGAGTCGATGGGCCAATGGGTCTGATGAAGTTGGGGAGTTAAACTGAACTTTGGAGGTCAAAAGTCAAAAATTTTTATCTTAATCTCACACTGCTCTCGATTGATCAGTATTTTGAGCTAAGGGCAGTTGGAAGACAATGAAGAGATTTAAACAAAGGAAAGATGTGATTCGAGTCATATTTTTAAAAGTTCATTCCTTCTGTGGTATGGAGAATGAAGTGAGGGGCTGTAAAGAGACTGGTTAAGAGAGACGGGACGGTACTGCTGTAATCCAGGAAGGTCTGATGTTCACATGTCAAAATGATAGCAAGTGGGGAGGGAGAGAAGTGGATGGAGTCCATGAATATTTAGAAGAAAGGGACAAGATGACTCCCCAAATTTTTGCATGAAAAATCAGGCAGAATGAATGTCATTTAATGAGAGGCAACAGTGGAGAGGACCAGGTATGTGGGTGAAGATTAGTACAACATTCAGCAAGTACTCATGAACAATGTCTACATTATGCCAAGCAAGACAAAGTCCCTGGTCCCATGGTGTTTACATTCAAATGGTGGAAATTAAAGACAACACCTTACAGGTATCATATATGTCTAACTACAAAAATATCTTACTCAGAAAAAAGGAAGTTACCTTATAACTTTAAAAAGTCAAATAAGGAGTATTTGTGCAACTATTTTAATTCATATAACACACATTTTAAAAAGATATGTAAGCTGGAATCAATCCCAATTAATACTGGTTTTGAATGCTTTTTAGAAGTCTTCTGAAAGAATCACAAAAGGGGAAATTTAATTCAGATTTAGTAATTATACCTGGGGGGAATCCACTTACATTTTAAATGTCACTATGAATGGAAGTAGGTTAAGTGGCCTGCGGTGAATTGGCCTGGAGCCAATGGAAGTAAGTCTTCACAAAAGGTCCAGTGATAACAAAGATACTGATATAAATGCAGGAGGAGAAGGGGAACAACAGAGGACAAGATGGTTGCATGGTATCACCAACTCGATGAACATGAGTTTGAGCAAGCTCCAGGAGTTGGTGATGGACAGGGAAGCCTGGCATGCTGCAGTCCATGGGGTCACAGAGTTGGACACGACTGAGCAGCTGAACAACAACAATAACAAAAGGCCCCTCAAATAAAGCAATAGTTGTTATGGAAATTATAATTATACATCTGAAGAATGAATTTTCTTAAAAAACACAAGAACAGCCTGACTTAATAGGTACAAATGTTATTTTGGGTTTGTTATAGAATTTCCAGTGAGGCATTAGAAGGGATTCTCTGAATCTCGGATAGCTTTAAGAAAGCTGACATGTTTTGGAATTTTTTATTCCCAACTAGGAGTGATAACAAAGATACTGATATAAACAGTATGAACATGTATGAAAAGGCAATGAACCATGAACAGTATGAAAGGCAAAAAGATAGGCTACTGAAAGATAAACTCCCCAGGTTGGTAGGTATCCAATATGCTACTGGAGAAGAGTAAAGAAATAACTCTAAAAAGAATGAAAGGATGGAGCCAAAGCAAAAATAACACCCAGTTGTGGATATGACTGGTGATAGAAGTAAAGTTTGATGCTGTAAAGAGCAATACTGCATAGGAACCTGCAAGGTTAGATCCATGAATCAAGGCAAATGGGAAGTGGTTAAACAGGAGATGGCAAGAGAGAACATTGACATTTTAGGAATTAGTGAACTAAAATGAACTGGAATGGGCAAATTTAACTCAGATGACCATTATATCTACTACTGTGGGCAAGAATCCCTTAGAAGAAATGGAGTAGCCATCATAGTCAACAAGAGTCAGAAATGCAGTACTTGGATGCAATCTCAAAAACGACAGAATGACCTCTGTTTGTTTCCCAGGCAAACCATTCAATATCACAGTAATCCAAGTCTATGCCTCAACCAGTAATGCTGAAGAAGCTGAAGTTGAACAGTTCTATGAAGACCTACAAGACCTTCTAACACCTACAAGACCTACAAGACCTAACTAACACCCAAAGATGTCCTTTTCATTTAGGGGACTGGATTGCAAAAGTAGGATATCAAGAGAAACGTGGAGTAACAGGCAAATTTGGCCTTGGAGTGAAGAATGAAGCAGGGCAAAGGCTAATAGGGTTTTGCCAAAAGAACGTACTGGTCATAGCAAACACCTTCTTCCATCAACACAAGAGAAGACTCTACACATGGACATCACCAGATGGTCAATACCTAAATCAGATTGATTATATTCTTTGCAGCCAAACATGGAGAAGCTCTATACAGTCAGCAAAAACAAGACTGGGAGTTGACTGTGGCTCAGATCATGAACTCCTTATTGCCAAATTCAGATTTAAATTGAAAAAAGTAGGGAAAACCGCTAGACCATTCAGGTATGACCTAAATCAAATCCCTTATGATCATACAGTGGAAGTGACAAATAGATTCAAGGGATTAGATCTGATAGAGTGCCTGAAGAACTATGATGGAGGTTTGTGACACTGTACAGGAGGAAGGGATCAAGACCATCCCCAAGAAAAAGAAATGCAAAAAGGCAAAATGGTTGTCTGAGGAAGCCTTACTCTTCTGTGAAAAGAAGAAAAGTGAAAGGCAAAGGAGAAAAGGAAAGATATACCCTTTGGATGTAGAGTTCCAAAGAATAGCAAGGAGAGATAAGAAAGGCTTCCTCAGTGATCAATGTAAAGAAATAGAGGAAAACAATAAAATGGGAAAGACTAGAGTTCTCTTCAAGAAAATTAGACATCAAGGGAACATTTCATGCAAAGGTGGGCTCAATAAAGGACAGAAATGATATGGACCTACCAGAAGCAGACGATATTAAGAAGAGGTGGCAAGAATACACAGAAGAACTATACAAAAAAGGTCTTCATGACCCAGATAATCACGAAAGTATGATCACTCACCTAGAGCCAGACATCCTGGAATGCAAAGTCAAGTGGGCTTTAGGAAGCATTGCTACAAACAAAGCTAGTGGAGGTGATAGAATTCCAGTTGAGCTATTTCAAATCCTAAAAGATGATGCTGTGCAAGTGCTGCACTCAGTATGCCAGCATATTTGGAAAACTCAGCAGTGGCCACAGGACCTGAAAAGGTCAGTTTTCATTCCAATCCCAAACAAGGCAATGCCAAAGAATGCTCAAACTACTGCACAATTTCACTCATCTCACACAGTAGGAAAGTAATGCTCAAAATTCTCCAAGCCAGGCTTTAACAGTACGTGAACCGTGAACTTCCAGATGTTCAAGCTGGATTTAGAAAAGGCAGAGGGACCAGAGAGCAATTGCCAACATCCGCTAGATCATGGAAAAAGCAAGAGAGTTCCAGAAAAACATCTGCTTCATTCACTACACCAATGCCTTTGACTGTGTGGATCACAACAAACTGTGGAAAATTCTTCAAGAGATGAGAGTATCAGACCACCTGACCTGCCTCTTGAGAAATCTGTATGCAGGTCAGGAAGCAACAGTTAGAACTGGACATGGAACAACAGACTGGTTTCAAATCAGGAAAGGAGTACATCAAGGCTGTATATTGTCACCCTGCTTATTTAACTTATATGCAGAGTACATCATGAGAGAACTAAGATCATGGCATCTGGTCCCATCACTTCATGGCAAATAGATGGGGAAACAGTGACAGACTTTATTTTTTTAGGCTCCAAAATCAGTGCAGATGGTGACTACAGCCATGCAATTAAAAGACACTTGGTTCTTGGAAGAAAAGTTATGACCAACCTAGACAGCATATTAAAAAGCAAAGACATTACTTTGCCAACAAAGGTCCGTTTAGTCAAAGCTATGGTTTTTCCAGTAGTCATGTATGGATGTAAGAGTTGGACTAAAAATGTGAGAGTAGAAACATATTTCTAAATTAACATTTGATATAACAATGGTTTAAATGTATGTTTGTTAGATGACACACATTTGAAATATAAGTAGATGTCTGACTCAGTCATGTATCTGGCAGACTGCTGATTTCTGATCCAATATCATATCTCTCCTTCCTTAAGGAATCTCAATTTTATTTGAAACAGCAATGTGCTCAGCTAAACGTCTACAATTCCTAGCAATCTCTGTGGCAAGTGATCCTGAGATATATGCAGAGTCTGGTCATGAGATACAAGCAGAAGCTATGTGCAGACCTTCAGGAAGCTCTGTAAACTGAGGAGCTCCCCTGCAGTAAATTTGGAGGGTTCCTGTCATCTCTAATCCATGCTGAGAATGCCAGTATTATATTCTAAGCACAGAGCTCTCTTGAGACTCAGTGAGATCTTATATTCAACTATCTAGGATACTGCCACTTGGATACACCTCAAATTTAGGGTGCCTGAAACTGAAATCATTTTCATTATTTATTCTTTTCCATTTTCTATACATTTAAATCTTCCACTCTAGTCAACCAAATAAAAAACTCGGTCATCCTCCATTTCATCCTTTGCCTGTCAGTTATCTTATCATTCCTTGAGTACTACCTGTCTCATAAACATCTCTTCAGGCAATCTCAGTGCTTCTGTCTTAATTCAGGGCACCACCATATACGGTCTGGAAGATAAGTTTCCAATTTAGTCTGTTTCCAGACTCAGTTCTAACAATCCACCCCCTATACTTCTGCCAGGTGATCTCATTACTTTAAATTTTACTGTTTTGCTGAAAACCTTTCAGCAGCTCTTCAGCTACATAAAGACCAAACTCCTTTGCATGGCACAGGAAGTCTTAAAAAGTATTGTCCCACCCACCTGTTTAACAATACCCCTCTCTGCCTACCTGACAAATTCCTATTCATCTTTCAGGCCAGAGTTCAAGTGCCCTGTCTTTTGGAAGGGCACTTTTTTAACCTTTTTTAAGGTTAACTTTTTAACCTTTTTAACCCTTGGGTTAAAAACCTTTTTAAACCATCCTTTAACCACCTCAGTCAAAAATGACCACTTTCTCTTTTGTGCCACCGCAGTACCTTGTGCATTTTATATTATACAGCTTCTCATTCTACAATGCACTTTTTGGTCTGTTTCCCTCTTTAACTGTGTCCTGCTCATCTGTACAGACTAAGGAACTAAAGAAATATTTGCTGGATGAATATTTCCTTCTTTCCATCCACTTACTACCTTACAAACTTCTGAAACCTAATTTGTTTCTAAATTTTAAGGGAAAATTCAAAATCTGGAATCCTACTTTAAGCAGCACTCTTTGCTCAGTTATGGGTTTTGTAGTCAAAATGACATGGAAGTTGGAGCCAAAAGGTCTAGGTTTTGCTATTTGCTGGGCAAGCTTGCACAAATTATTTAGCCATTCTGAGCTTCAGTTTCCTCATCTGTAAGCTGCTGCTGCTAAGTCACTTCAGTCGTGTCCGACTCTGTGTGACCCCATAGACGGCAGCCCACCAGCCTCCCCCTTCCCTGGGATTCTCCAGGCAAGAACACTGGAGTGGGCTGCCATCTCCTTCTCCAATGCATGAAAGTGAAAAGTGAGACTGAAGTGGCTCAGTCGTGTCTGACTCTTAGCGATCCCGTGGACTGCAGCCCACCAGGCTCCTCTGTCCATGGGATTTTCCAGGTAAGAGTACTGGAGTGGGGTGCCATTGCCTAAAGTGGGGGCCAAAACACCAAATCTACCAGATTGTTGTAAAGATTAGTGATAAATGGATAAAAAGTGCTGAAAGCTAAATCTGGCACATAGGAGTCATTACTGCTTTGGGAAAACATTTTGCAAAGTAGTATATAAATGTTAGTAACAATAACAGCACTTATTATGAGCCAGGCATTTTGCTAAATATTTTTATATTTCATTCAATCTTCATAATAATCTCAATATATATTCAGCATTATTTTCATTTTCAGAAAGTACTTGTGTTAAGCACTGTGACAATTTTGTAGGAAAGCAAAGGTTGAAGAACCTTAAATAACTTGCCCAATGTCATACAGCCAGTAAGCAGCAGAGTTGGACAGACAGCTATCTAGAGGTCAAATGAAGGGAGGATCCGGCTTCTGTAGTGTCTTAAGCATGTACAATTTTAGGGGTTCTAAGAATATACAAGGTCTTTCCTTGGGGCTCAGCTAGCAAAGACTCTGCCTGCAATGCGGGAGACCTAGGTTTGATCACTGGGTGGGGAAGATCCCCTGGACAAGGGAAAGGCTACTCACGGTTCTGGCCTGGAGAATTCCATGGGTCCATGGGGTTGCAAAGAGTCAGACACGACTGAGCGACCTTCACTAAGAACACAAAACATTTAATTTTGAAAAATTCCCAAAACATATGACCATGTGAGTATGCTGCTGGAGTAGCTCAGAGTTCCTTGGAAGGGGATTCTGAGTGAGGAGCTTGAGCTGGTGAGGGGCCTGAAGATTCAGTAGCTTCAGGGTAAATCCCCTTCTGGAGGCCATGCTCTCAGCCACAATGCTTTTTCTCCAAATTAGTTACATGAGTAAAATTAATGATTGTATGAATACACTTCTTTATATTAAAATATGAGAATACTGCCTACTCATCAGAAAAAAAAATTAGGATAAACATGAAGATATTGAAAATTAGTTTGAAAAAACTGCCTATTACAGAAATTTATTGTGCTTTATGGATTAATATTGATTCTGTTGAAGATCTCTGTGTCTACTGAACAAAGCAAATTAATTCTACACTCTGTCTATGAAATTTTTCTGATACCAATGCCCCTCCATTGAGTGATCTTTTTCCTTGTGCCTAGGGCACCTTATACAGCCTTCAATATAGCAATTATTTTGTCTTGTAGAGAATTTTCTACACTTCTAGCTTCCAAACCTATACACATGACTTACAAGCTGGGATCAAATCTCTTTTTGTCTTTTTAACACCTCCCACCAGGGATACAGTAAGTATTCGAAAAATATTTGTTGAATAAATGACTTATATTAAAATTTTTACAGCACTCTAAAATTCAGTTAATTAAAATCCTGATGATCTTAAAAAAAAATTCGTTTGAGAGCCAGTCCTGGCATAAATGAAACACATCAAAAACTATAAAAATCTAGCTGAATGAGAAATGTCATTAATATTATAATCAGTAGCATATTATATTAACATTATAACAATCTGAGGTAAAGAGAAATAGACTTTAAATAATCTACCCTCATTTTAGAGTTGAATAGTATTCCCTCAGCCTCCTGCCCAAAATTCACGTCCTTGGGGCCTTGGAAAGTGACCTTAGTTGGAAACAGGGTTGTTGTGGATACAATTAGTTAAAATGAGATTATACTGGAATAAGGTGGGCCCTTAATTCAATATGGCTGGTGTTCTTTTAAAAGAAGCGACACAGCTAGGAGGGAGATAAGGAAGGAGAGCTAAGGGACTTTGACAGGAGTAGAGATTCACGTTTTGGAGCTGCAAGCCAAAGAATGCCAAGGATTGCTGGCAACCATGAGAAGCTAGGAAAAAGATGAGGAAGGATTCCTCTCTACAGATTTCAGGGAGAGCAAAACCCTGTTAAGCACTTGGTTTTGGATATCCACCCTCCAAAACTGTAAGATAATACATTTCTCTTGTTTTAAGCCACCCAGTTTGTGGTACTTCTCTACAGCATCCCTTGAAAACTAATACACCCTCATAGTAAATATTTTGGTTTATTAATTAGATTAGTATTTTGTTCACTGCACTATCACTCTGTATGAGATGATCTGATTTTTTTAATGTATTGGCAGTCTTGCCAGGAGTCGGTAAGATCCTTGAAAGCCAGGCTCCTGTCTTCTTCCTTCTGGCATACCCACTACTTGACAGAATTTCTAGCACACGGTAGGCCCTGAGGAAGTGTTTATGAATGAGTGAATAAACTGTTCCAACTATACACTACAGTCAATGCCTGAGGACATGAACGGCAAAGATAATATCACAAACAATAAAAGTATTTTTCCATTTAACTGAGGACTAAAAAACCCCTGGGATTTTAAATAACGTGAATGAAATACAGTGAACACACCAGAATCTGTACTTTGAAATACGTTTTTCCCCCTTTCAAAGCAGCCACCTCTACCAGCTAAAGATTTATTTCAATAACTTAGTCACTGCTTAAAACTTTTTCTGGAATTCTTCATGTGGAACTGCTAATAGAGCCTCTTCTCACAGGGTAGATTTAATTTTGAGAAACTACCAAAAGTAATTTGAAGCTAAGCCTAGTAAATAAAGCTGGTGATAAAGCTGGATAAGATTTAAAAATGAGGTGTGCCTACTAAAAAAGAGACCGATTTTCCAGGGAGAGACGAACTTTCCAAAATTGAAAAGTTCTTTATGGCGGCATACTGAAGAGCTAATTTATGGTGATGGAAAACATAAAAGTTCCTGTGAAACAATAGATTGGACCGTTTTATTATTCTCAAACTTCAAGAAAACGTCGTCACAGAATAATGCAGTGTTCACCAGAATCTATGCCAAAGTAGAAAAAAAAGTAACATCAGCAGTGGTTCAAGGAACGCTCCGACTTCCATACCAACCATAACGAAATCATCCTTGCGATAAGTCTGAAACGTCTGGTCAAACCCGAACGCCTGCGCCTCGATTCTACCCAGCATAGACCTGGGGCAGAGAAGAGAAGGACGGTCAGCTCGGGGTGGTACCCTCTGGGCAGCACGTTCATCCGTCCCACCCACGGAGCCCGCCCTTCTAGAGGGTAACGCTGCCTCTGGGTTTCACTCAGGACGGGGCCGCCTCGACGCCCGATCCGCGCCTCCACAGCCGAGAAGGCCAAGGGGCATGGAGAAGAGCCCCTCGGCCTCTCACCACTGGCGGAGCCGGCTGGTAGTCTGCGGGGTGCTCAGAGACTGGAAGGTTTTCTGAGGCAGGAATCGGAAGCTATAGACGCCCAAATCACTCGGCTCCCCGGCCGCCATCTTGGTCCTCACTGCGAGGAGTTGGGGCCGTTTCCCAGGCGACGCGGCGGCCTCGGGTGGACGACGCTGCGGGGGCGGGGCGGGGCCACAGCGGGGCGGGGCCACGGCTCTACTGCGATCAAGGAGTCCGCGGAGCCGGCGGAGGAGGAAACTAGGGGTCTGCGGCAGAGAATTAGCGCCAGTACACACTTGTTGGCTTTAACCGTTAATAATAATTACTCCGCGTGGGTTAATTTCTTAGTTTCAAACCTCTAATCTTAGATTTATAGCCGTCTAAGTTTAGTGACTCAACCATTTGTGAAGAAAAAGTTATTCTGAACTAATTATTTTCAAGAGAGATGTCTGTATAATTACTTGGGAAACTGTTTCACCCTCTGGCTTTTTTTTCCTTTGAACGTTACATCTTAAGGCTAAAAAAATTTTTCCAAATACACTACAGTACGACGTGCTGTTTAATAGAAACATATATTTCTGATTTTGTATTGACAATTGCGTTTCGTATGTGTAGTTTTGTTGTCGTTTTGTTTTGTCTAATAGCTGTGTATCAGAAGGAGCTGAGAAATGGCAGGATGTCGTTCTTTGCCACCTCTTTTCTAACTCCCTTTCCTTTTCCCTTAGTCTTCCATAATCTTGATTATTCCGTTTTCAGCCAACAGCAGTAGGAGAGAGAGGGAAGGAAACGCGCGCACACACACACTATTCGTCTTCATTGTTGACTTGATTGTTTTCATTAACCGTCTTCTTCTAAATATTTATATTAGTCCTTATGTCATGAACATGGTTGAGTTTAAGACTACCATCTTATGTATTATGTTTGTTGTTATGTATTTCTGTTCTTTTTCTCCTTTAATCCAAGAAAGAAGAAATAATATTATTTCATTTTTCTCCTTTTTAGCTTTTTAATTGTATGTTTTAGTGTAGCTTTTAATGATTACTCTAGAGATAAAATATGACTACTTGATTTATTTCATTCCACCTTAAGTCATCAATCACTTTAACCATGTTTCAAACAAGAACCTTACAACAGGTAAAAATCGATTCACTTTTTACCTTTTGTTTGTTGCGGGGGATCAATATTTTACTTCTACAAAATGTCCAAAACACATTATTTTGTTACTGTTATTTTAAGCAGTGGATATAATTTCATACTTACTAGTATATTTAGCAGAGAAGGCAATGGCACCCCACTCCAGTACTCTTGCCTGGAAAATCCCATGGGCGGAGGAGCCTGGTAGGCTGCAGTCCATGGGGTCGCTGAGGCTCGGACATGACTGAGCGACTTCACTTTCCACTTTCATGCCCTGCAGAAGGAAATGGCAACCCACTCCAGGGTGCTTGCCTGGAGAATCCCAGGGACGGGGGAGCCTGGTGGGCTGCCGTCTATGGGGTCACACAGAGTCGGACACGACTGAAGTGACTTAGCAGTAGCAGTAGCAGTATATTTACCCTTTGCATTTGTCTTATTCCTTCTAGCAGTTCTGAATTTATAATATGGGATTTTCATTGAAATTGAACATCTTCCTTTAGTATTTCTTTTAATTCAAGTCTTCTGATAAGTAAATTTCTCAGTTTGTTGTCTGAAAGTGTCCTTATCTTTGTGTTTTAGTGATATCTTACATCAGGCTGCGCAGAATTCTAAGTTGACAATTATTTTTCTCAGCACTTTAAATATGTATTCTATTGCCTTCTGGATTCCAAATTTTTGTTGTAAAGTCAACCATTTGCTCCTTTCAAAGCCACGTGTCTTTTTTTTTGCCTTTAATTTCAGCAGTTTGGCTATTCCCTCTCTCTTTGTGTGTGTGTGTGTGTGTGTGTATCTTGTATATATGTGTTTTTGTGTATGTCTTGTGTTTTCATCCTGTTTGGGATAAGCTTCTTGATTTCTTTCAGTGATCTCTTTTAATCAGTTTTCACCAACTCAGCCGTTCTCTCTTCAAATATTCTACTTTGTCCTTTTCTTTTGGACTCCAATTACATGAATATTAGAACTTTTAACTATTTCCTGTATTTCTCTGTTACATCTTTTCAATTCTTTGTCTCGTCTTGTGCTTCATCTTTTTTACTCTTTATTGATCTGCCTTTGAATTCACTAATCTTTCCTGCTTAATTCTCAAGTTTAGATATTTTATTTTTTATTTCTCAAATGTCCATCTTAATCTTGTTTATTCTATTTAAGTCTCCATTTTTCAGTCATTTAGTACACATTTTTCTTAACAGATTAATTGAAGTTATTTTTAAACCTTTGAGTGCTTCAATAGAAGAATTATTTTTGGATCCACTTCCTCTGCCTGCTTTATTTCTTGAATATAAATCATGTTTCTTTGCCTTCTCACACATTTAACAACTTTTTGTTTTAGATACAACACTGTGTATTTGAAAAGCATAAGAGATTCAGAAGACGTATCTTCCACCAGAAAGTGTTCACTATTTGCTTTAGCCAATAACTTTAATATAATCAGGGATTCGGTGGGTCAAAGCTGAGTTTTAGACTGAACTGCAGTCTTGTCTATTTTGTTTCTATACCTTGAGCAGGGCTGATTGAAATTCTAATAGATCCTTATCTTCTGTGCCCCCCAAAATGAGAACATTCAGGTCTTCTTTTCAGAGGTATTGAACTTGCATTTCAGCTTCCTACATTCTTGAGCACTGAAATCTAGCCAATGTCTTGACGGGGATACTGAATGTGTGTTTGAGACAGGCCCCAGCTCTTCACTAAGACTTTGTTTTCTAAGCACCAGGAAATTATGGAAAATCTCACTGTGCTTTAAAAGTTTCTGCAGAGCAACTCCACATCCTACACAATAGTGCCCAAACTCAGCAAATTTACTTTGGGAGTATAGCCATGTTCAACCCTTAAAATTTCCTTGCATGACTACCAAAAGTCATTCAGTCTTAACTTTGCATCAGTCAGTCAGTGAGTCAGTTCAGTCACTCAGTCATGTCCGACTCTTTGCAACCCCATGAACCACAGCATGCCAGGCCTCCCTGTCTATCACCAACTCCTGGAGTCCACCCAAACCCATTTCCATTGAGTTGGTGATGCCATCCAACCATCTTATCCTCTGTCATCCCCTTCTCCTCCTGCCCTTAATCTTTGCATATCAGTCACTAAATGAGACTTTTGAAAACCTCAACTCATCTTGGAAGGGTTTTCTAGGGGAGGTATCAGAATGCAGATTCCTTGATTTCACCACCAGAGACTGAGATTCCTCAACTATTGGATGGTGCGTAGGAATTTTATTTTTAATATGCACTTTGGATAAATTTGATGCAGATTTTCCATACTATTCAATGAGAAAAGCTTTCCAACACATTCTTTAAAATCTATATTACATATCATCTCATGAAGAAATTTAATACTTCTGTCTGACTTTGTATAGATTTGGTTCTTTCTAGACAATCAAGTTCAACTGGAATTCCATCACCTCCAACAACTTTGTTCATAGTGATGCTTTCTAAGGCCCACTTGACTTCACATTCCAGGATGTCTGGCTCTAGGTCAGTGATCACACCATTGTGATTATCTGGGTCATGAAGATCTTTTTTGTACAGTTCTTCTGTGTATTCTTGCCACCTCTTCTTAATATCTTCTGCTTCTGTTAGGTCCATAACAGTTCTGTTCTTTATTGAGCCCATCTTTGCATGAAGTGTTCCCTTGGTATCTCCTAATTTTCTTGAAAAGATCGCTAGTCTTTCCCATTCTGTTATTTTCCTCTATTTCTTTGCATTGATCACTGAGGAAGGCTTTCTTATCTCTTCTTGCTATTCTTTGGAACTCTGCATTCAGATGCTTATATCTTTCCTTTTCTCCTTTGCTTTTCGTTTCTCTTCTTTTCACAGCTATTTGTAAGGCCTCCCCAGACAACCATTTTGCTTTTTTTCATTTCTTTTCCATGGGGATGGTCTTGATGCCTGTCTCCTGTACAATGTCACGAACCTCAGTCCATAGTTCATCAGGCACTCTGTCTATCAGATCTAGGCCCTTAAATCTATTTCTCACGTCCACTGTATAATCATAAGGGATTTGATTTAGGTCATACCTGAATGGTCTAGTGGTTTTCCCTATTTTCTTCAATTTAAGTCTGAATTTGGCAAAAAGGAGTTCATGATCTGAGCCACAGTCAGCTCCCAGTCTTGTTTTTGCTGACTGTATAGAGCTTCTCCGTGTTTGGCTGCAAAGAATATAATCAATCTGATTTTGGTGTTGACCATCTGGTGATGTCCATGTGTAGAGTCTTCTCTTGTGTTGTTGGAAGAGGGTGTTTATTATGATCAGTGTGTTCTCTTGGCAAAACTCTATTAGCCTTTTCCCCACTTCATTCCGTATTCCAGGACCAAAGTTGCCTGTTACTCCAGGTGTTTTTTGACTTCCTACTTTTGCATTCCAGTCCCCCTATAATGAAAAGGACATCTTTTGGGGGTGTTAGTTCTAAAAGGTCTTGTAGGTCTTCATAGAACCGTTCAGCTTCTTCAGCGTTACTGGTTGGGGCATAGACTTGGATTACTGTGATATTGAATGGCTTGCCTTGGAAACAAACAGAGATCATTCTGTCGTTTTTGAGATTGCATCCAAGGACTGCATTTTGGACTCTTTTGTTGACCATGATGGCTACTCCATTTCTTCTAAGGGATTCCTACCCACAGTAGTAGATATAATGGTTATCTGAGTTAAATTCACCCATTCCAGTCCATTTTAGTTCACTGATTCCTAGAATGTCGATGATCACTCTTGCCATCTCCTGTTGGACTACTTCCAATTTGCCTTGATTCACGGATCTAACGTTGGAGGTTCCTGTGCAATATTGCTCTTTACAGAATCAGATCTTGCTTCTATCACCAGTCACGTCCACAGCTGGGTATTGTTTTTGCTTTGGCTCCATCTCTTCATTCTTTCTGGAGTTATTTCTCCACTGATCTCGAGTAGCATATTGGGCACCTACCGACCTGGGGAGTTCCTCTTTCAGTATCCTATCATTTTGCCTTTTCATACTGTTCATGGGGTTCTCAAGGCAAGAATACTGAAGTGGTTTGCCATTCCCTTCTCCAGTGGACCACATTCTGTCAGACCTCTCCACCATGACCTGCCTGTCTTGGGTGGTCCCACGGGCATGGCTTAGTTTCATTGAATTAGACAAGGCTGTGGTCCGCGTGATTAGATTGATTAGTTTTCTGTGATTATGGTTTGTGTATCTGCCCTCAGCAGTGGCCACAGGACTGGAAAAGGTTAGTTTTCATTCCAATCCCAAAGGAAGGCAATGCCAAAGAATGCTCAAACTACCACACAATTGCACTCATCTCACATGCTAGTAAAGTAATGCTCAAAATTCTCCAAGCCAGGCTTTAGCAATATGTGAACTGTGAACTTCCTGATGTTCAAGCTGGTTTTAGAAAAGGCAGAGGAACCAGAGATCAAATTGCCAACATCTGCTGGATCATGGAAAAAGCAAGAGAGTTCCAGAAAAACATCTATTTCTGCTTTCTTGACTATGCCAAAGCCTTTGACTGCGTGGATCACAATAAACTGTGGAAAATTCTGAAAGAGATGGGAATACCAGACCACCTGACCTGCCTCTTGAGAAACCTATATGCAGGTCAGGAAGCAACAGTTAGAACTGGACATGGAACAACAGACTGGTTCCAAATAGGAAAAGGAGTACGTCAAGGCTGTATATTGTCACCCTGCTTATTTAACTTCTATGCAGAGTATATCATGAGATACGCTGGGCTGGAAGAAGCACAAGCTGGAATCAATATTGCCAGGAGAAATATCAATAACCTCAGATATGCAGATGACACCACCCTTATGGCAGAAAGTGAAGAGGAACTCAAAAGCCTCTTGATGAAAGTGAAAATGGAGAGTGAAAAAGTTGGCTTAAAGCTCAACATTCAGAAAACGAAGATCATGGCATGGGGTCCCATCACTTCATGGGAAATAGATGGGGAAACAGTGGAAACAGTGTCAGACTTTATTTTTTTGGGGTCCAAAATCACTGCAGATGGTGACTGCAGCCAGGAAATTAAAAGATGCTTACTCCTTGGAAGGAAAGTTATGACCAACCTAGATAGCATATTGAAAAGCAGAGACATCACTTTGCCAACAAAGGTCTGTCTAGTCAAGGCTATGGTTTTTCCAGTGGTCATGTATGGATGTGAGAGTTGGACTGTGAAGAAAGCTGAGCACCGAAGAATTGATGCTTTTGAACTGTGGTGTTGGAGAAGACTCTTGAGAGTCCGTTGGACTGCAAGGAGATCCAACCAGTCCATTCTGAAGGAGATTAGTCCTGGGTGTTCATTGGAAAGACTGATGCTAAAGCTGAAACTCCAATATTTTGGCCACCTCATGTGAAGAGTTGACTCATTGGAAAAGACTCTGATGATGGGAGGATTGGGAACAGGAGGGGAAGGGGACGACAGAGGATGAGATGGCTGGATGACATCACCGACTCGATGGTCATGAGTTTGAGTGAATTCCGAGAGTTGTTGATGGACAGGGAGCCCTGGCGTGCTGCGATACATGAGGTCGCAAAGAGTCGGACAGAACTGAGAGACTGAACTGAGGCAATCAAGTATTTGATCATATACTATTTTGAATGTTTATGTTTCTGATTGTTTGGAAACTTGTTTCCCTAGAGATTCCATACTATTCAGTATGGAATTTGACATTTTATAGAAACATGTTCCATAGGACCTAAGCCTGTGTATTTGTTTAGTTAATTTTTTTCTAGATTTTTCTAGCTTCATTGAGGTATAACCAACTTATAAGGAACTGCACATGTTTAAAGTGTAAAATGTGATGAGATTTGATATATGTGATCTTGGTGTTTTTTAAAAAGCCCTCAAATAAAAGTAAAGATATACTTATTTTGAATTTAGGATACTAATTTAAAAACTTCTTTGCTTAGTTTTGTATTACTCAAAAGTAAATCATTTTTACTTGTGTTGTTGATGAAATTCATCCTCTTTTTTTCAACCCTGTAATCAGTGATTATACTTTGCCCGTATAGTCTTAAGTTCAGTATTTACTTGGAAATTGATAGTTTTCTAGTTGTTATTTGTTACTTAAATGTGCATGATTGGTGTATGTTCTATACAACCTTTATTAATTCAATCTTGAGAGTAGTTTTTTATTTTTATTTCCCCATCACCTGGTCTTCCGTGATGGCTCAGCAGGTTAAAAAAAAAAATCTATCTGCAAGGCAAGAGACACTGGAGACTCAGGTTTGATTTTTGATGAAGATCAGGAAGGTCAGGAAGATCCTCTGGAGGAAGAAATGGCAACCCACTCCAGTATTCTTGCCTGGAGGAACTCTGACAGGCTAAGCACAAGCACAATCATCTTTAAGTTTTTTGTTTATTAAAAAATTACACAACATGTTTAACACAGGATAAAAACAAGTAAGCAAAAAGAACAGAAATATCCATGATCCCAGAACTATAATTTTTCAAGTTCATGGAGCAGTGAAAAACATTTTCCATAGGGAGATTTTCCAGAAAAAAAAAGATGTTTTCAGTCTGAATTTCTGTTTTCAGTTTTCAGTCTGACACACTAAGTAGGGAAAACCACTAGACCATTCAGGTATGACCTAAATCAAATCCCTTATGAGTATACAGTGGAAGTGAGAAATAGATTTAAGGGCCTAGATCTGATAGATAGATTGCCTGATGAACTATGGAATGAGGTTCGTGACATTGTACAGGAGACAGGGATCAAGACCATCCCCATAGAAAAGAAATGCAAAAAAGAAAATGGCTGTCTGGGGAGGCCTTACAAATAGCTGTGAAAAGAAGAGAAGCGAAAAGCAAAGGAGAAAAGGAAAGATATAAGCATCAGAATGCAGAGTTCCAAAGAATAGCAAGAAGGGATAAGAAAGCCTTCTTCAGCGATCAATGCAAAGAAATAGAGGAAAATAACAGAATGGGAAAGACTAGAGATCTCTTCAAGAAAATTAGAGATACCAAAAGAATATTTCATGCAAAGATGGGCTCGATAAAGGACAGAAATGGTATGAACCTAACAGAAGCAGAAGATATTAAGAAGAGATGGCAAGAATACACACAAGAAGTGTACAAAAAAGATCTTCATGACCCAGATAATCACAATGGTGTGATCACTGACCTAGAGCCAGATATCCTGGAATGTGAAGTCAAGTGGGCCTTAGAAAGCATCACTACGAACAAAGCTAGTGGAGGTGATGGAATTCCAGTTGAACTATTCCAAATCCTGAAAGATGATGCTGTGAAAGTGCTGCATTCAATATGCCAGCAAATTTGGAAAACTCAGCAGTGGCCACAGGACTGGAAAAGGTCAGTTTTCATTCCAATCCCAAAGAAAGGCAATGCCAAAGAATGCTCCAACTACCGCACAATTGCACTCATCTCACATGCTAGTAAAGTAATGCTCAAAATTCTCCAAGCCAGGCTTCAGCAATATGTGAACTGTGAACTTCCTGATGTTCAAGCTGGTTTTAGAAAAGGCAGAGGAACCAGAGATCAAATTGCCAACATCCGCTGGATCATGGAAAAAGCAAGAGAGTTCCAGAAAAGCATCTATTTCTGCTTTCTTGACTATGCCAAAGCCTTTGACTGTGTGGATCACAATAAACTGTGGAAAATTCTGAAAGAGATGGGAATACCAGACCACCTGACCTGCCTCTTGAGAAATCTGTATGCAGGTCAGGAAGCAACAGTTAGAACTGGACATGGAACAACAGACTGGTTCCAAATAGGAAAAGGAGTTCATCAAGGCTGTATATTGTCACCCTGCTTATTTAACTTATACGCAGAGTACATCCTGAGAAATGCTGGACTGGAAGAAACACAAGCTGGAATCAAAATTGCCGGGAGAAATATCAATAACCTCAGATATGCAGATGACACCATCCTTATGTCAGAAAGTGAAGAGGAACTCAAAAGCCTCTTGATGAAAGTGAAAATGGAGAGTGAAAAAGTTGGCTTAAAGCTCAACATTCAGAAAACGAAGATCATGGCATCCGGTCCTATCACTTCATGGGAAATAGATGGGGAAACAGTGGAAACAGTGTCAGACTTTAGTTTTCTGGGCTCCAAAATCACTACAGATGGTGACTGCAGCCATGAAATTAAAAGATGCTTACTCCTTGGAAGGAAAGTTATGACCAACCTAGATAGCATATTCAAAAGCAGAGACATTACTTTGCCAACTAAGGTCCGTCTAGTCAAGGCTAAGGTTTTTCCTGTGGTCATGTATGGATGTGAGAGTTGGACTGTGAAGAAAGCTGAGCGCCGACGAATTGATGCTTTTGAACTGTGGTGTTGGAGAAGACTCTTGAGAGTCTCTTGGACTGCAAGGAGATCCAACCAGTCCATTCTGAAGGAGATCAGCCCTGGGATTTCTTTGGAAGGAATGATGCTAAAGCTGAAACTCCAGTGTTCTTTGGCCACCTCATGCAAAGTGTTGACTCATTGGAAAAGACCCTGATGCTGGGAGGGATTGGGGGCAGGAGGAGAAGGGGACGACAGAGGATGAGATGGCTGGATGGCATCACTGACTTGATGGACGTGAGTCTCTGTGAACTCCGGGAGTTGGTGATGGACAGGGAGGCCTGGCGTGCTGTGATGGGGTCGCAAAGAGTTGGACACGACTGAGTGACTGATCTGATCTGTTCTGAAGGCGCCTTGGCCAGTCAAGTCTATGTATGAAAAAATCCCTCCCATATTTACAAAACAGTTCTCATATTTAATTTTATGTATGTTTATGGTTTGTTTTTTGTTTATTTTTATTATCAGTTTCGGTATTTTCAAAGTATTGTTACTGATCAGGGTCCCTGGACTCTTTAATCAAAAGAAATTGATAAGAGACCAGACAAGGAATTCAGACAAGGCTTTACTGGGACTCCTGCTGCAGCCCAAGGAGGTAAAAACAAGTAACAGTTTCTCTTGCTCACTCCCTGAGGGGCTGCTAGCTGGTCCCTGAAAAGGGGGGAGGGCGGAGCTGATGGGTTGTTTGGGCCAGAGGGGCTGCTTAGGTGGTCTGCCCACCCACTTGGCGGTGCTGTGTGCAAGGATCATTTACGGTGCCCGGCTTTTGCTCTCTGCACCTCAAAAGTGGAAGCTGGATTTTGGCCTTTTTGTATCTTGTTGTTCATAATATGCCCCAACTGGGACTGGTGCAATTATATTTTCTTTGTATTCTGTTGTTCTAGGAGATGCTTGTATGTGTAAACACTACAGCAAAGGGTCTCAGGCCCCAGGTCCCAACCTGTGTCAGTATAACTGTGTTTAATAGCATGGACAATGAAGTTAGATCAGAAATCTAACTCTAGCTCCGGTGTTTAGGTTTCTTCATCTATAAATTGAACTTTTTTTTTACTTTATGGTATCATCATGAGGATTAAATCAAGTAAGTTGCATGAAGTGCTTATCACAGTGACTGGCACTTAAAATCCCAGTGTGTGGTAGTTGTTAATATTAATGGCTATTTTCACATGGGCTTCTAAGAACAGAATATCAGTATATAGTTTGTATATATAGGAAATAAGATTTGAGTTGATATATTTCAGTTTGTGTCTCTCCCTTAGAGATTCATTGGATTTGTTGTTTTTGTTGTTCAGTCACTAAGTTGTGTATGACGGTTTGTGATCCCATGGACTGCAGCATGCCAGGCTCCATTGTCCTTCACTATCTCCAGAGTTTGCTCAAATTCATGTCCATTGAGTCGGTGATGCTATCTAACCATCTCATCCTCTGCCACCTCTTTCTCCTTTTGCTTTCAGTCTTTTCCAGCATCAGGGTCTTTTTCAATGAGTTGGCTTTTTGCATCAGGTGGTCAAAGTACTGGAGCTTCAGCATCAGTCCTTCCAATGAATATTCAGGTTTGATTTTCGTTAGGATTGACTGGTTTGATCTCCTTGCCATCCAAGGGACTCTCAAGAGTATTCTCCAACACAATTCAAAAGCATCAATTCTTTGGCTCTCAGCCTTCTTTATGGTCCAGCTCTCATATCTGTACATGACTACTAGAAAAACCAAATTATTGTTTTTCTCTCCTTTAGCTGTTTATAGTTTTCCATCAATTGCTATGAATCTCAGTTTGCATCCTTAAAACATGAACTTTGCTTCATTGGATTGTAAATTGTTGCTAAAGTAGTTTAGTTGCTAAGTTCTGTCCGA
This sequence comes from Bubalus bubalis, assembly GCF_019923935.1. Taxonomy (NCBI): domain Eukaryota; kingdom Metazoa; phylum Chordata; class Mammalia; order Artiodactyla; family Bovidae; genus Bubalus; species Bubalus bubalis. The sequence continues at coordinate 78,840,961 of NC_059172.1, read as the reverse complement.
CTCTCGTGACTCCATGGATTGTAGCCTGCCAGCTCCTCTGTCCTTGGGATTCTCTAGGCAAGAATGCTGGAGTGGGTTGCCATTTCCTTTTCCAGGGGATCTTCCTGACCCAGGGATCGAACCCAGGTCTCCTGCATTGCAAGCAGATTCCTTATGGACTGAGCTACAAGGGAAGCCTTATGAATGTGTAATTATTACTGTTGGCTCTCATGCATTCACGTAACTGTAAAAGATTGCTAAGTAAAACATTACCATTGTTCTGATATTTGGTCATTAAGTGAAGTCGCTCAGTCGTGTCTGACTCTTTGTGACCCCATGGACTGTAGCCTACCAGGCTCCTCCACCCATGGGATTTTCCAGGCAAGAGTACTGGAGTGGGTTGCCATTTCCTTTTCCAGGGGATCTTCCCAAACCAGGGATCGAACCCTGGTCTCCCACATTGCAGGCAGACGCTTTAACCTCTGAGCTACCAGGGAAATTAGCTGTTATTATTTGGTCATTCAGTTCAGTTCAGTCGCTCAGTTGTGTCTGACTCTTTGCAACACCATGAATTGCAGCACGCCAGGCCTCCCTGTCCATCACCAACTCCCGGAGTTCACTCAGACTCAAGTCCATCGAGTCAGTGATGCCATCCAGCCATCTCATCCTCTGTCGTCTCCTTCCCCTCCTGCCCCCAATCCCTCCCAGAATCAGAGTCTTTTCCAATGAGTCAACTCTTCGCATGAGGTGGCCAAAGTACTGGAGTTTCAGCTTTAGCGTCATTCCTTCCAAAGAAATCCCAGGGCTGATCTCCTTCAGAATAGACTGGTTGGATCTCCTTGCAGTCCAAGGGACTCTCAAGAGTCTTCTCCAACACCACAGTTCAAAAGCATCAATTCTTCGGTGCTCAGCCTTCTTCACAGTCCAATTCTCACATCCATACATGACCACAGGAAAAACCATAGCCTTGACTAGACGGACCTTAGTTGGCAAAGTAATGTCTCTGCTTTTGAATATGCTATCTAGGTTGGTCATAACTTTCCTTCCAAAGAGTAAGCATCTTTTAATTTCATGGCTGCAGTCACCATCTGCAGTGATTTTGGACCCCAAAAAATAAAGTCTGACACTGTTTCCACTGTTTCCCTATCTATTTCCCATGAAGTGATGGGACCGGATGCCATGATCTTCGTTTTCTCAATGCTGAGCTTTAAGCCAACTTTTTCACTCTCCATTTTCACTTTCATCAAGAGGCTTTTGAGTTCCTCTTCACTTTCTGCCATAAGGGTGGTGTCATCTGCATATCTGAGGTTATTGATATTTCTCCCGGCAATTTTGATTCCAGCTTGTGTTTCTTCCAGTCCAGCGTTTCTCAGGATGTACTCTGCATAGAAGTTAAATAAGCAGGGTGACAATATACAGCCTTGATGAACTCCTTTTCCTATTTGGAACCAGTCTGTTGTTCCATGTCCAGTTCTAACTGTTGCTTCCTGACCTGCATACAGATTTCTCAAGAGGCAGGTCAGGTGGTCTGGTATTCCCATCTCTTTCAGAATTTTCCACAGTTTATTGTGATCCACACAGTCAAAGGCTTTGGCATAGTCAAGAAAGCAGAAATAGATGTTTTTCTGGAACTCTCTTGCTTTTTCCATGATCCAGCAGATGTTGGCAATTTGATCTCTGGTTCCTCTGCCTTTTCTAAAACCAGCTTGAACATCAGGAAGTTCACAGTTCACGTATTGCTGAAGCCTGGCTTGGTGAATTTTGAGCATTACTTTGCTGTGTGTGAGATGAGTGCAATTGTGCGGTAGTTTGAGCATTCTTTGGCATTGCCTTTCTTTGGGATTGGAATGAAAACTGACCTTTTCCAGTCCTGTGGCCACTGCTGAGTTTTCCAAATTTGTTGGCATATTGAGTGCAGCACTTTCACAGCATCATCTTTCAGGATTTGAAATAGCTCAACTGGAATTCCATCACCTCCACTAGCTTTGTTCATAGTGATGCTTTCTAGGCCCACTTGACTTTACATTCCAGAATGTCTGGCTCTAGATGAATGATCACACCATCATGATTATCTGGGTCATGAAGATCTTTTTTGTACAGTTCTTGTGTGTATTCTTGCCACCTCCTCTTAATATCTTCTGCTTCTGTTAGGTCCATACCATTTCTGTCCTTTATCGAGCCCATCTTTGCATGAAATATTCCCTTGGTATCTCTAATTTTTTTGAAGAGATCTCTAGTCTTTCCCATTCTGTTGTTTTCCTCTATTTCTTTGCATTGATCACTGAGGAAGGCTTTCTTATCTCTTCTTGCTATTCTTTGGAACCCTGCATTCCGATGCTTATATCTTTCCTTTTCTCCTTTGCTTTTCTCTTCTCTTCTTTTCACAGCTATTTGTAAGGCCTCCCCAGACAGCCATTTTCTTTTTTGCATTTCTTTTCCATGGAGATGGTCTTGATCCCTGTCTCCTGTACAATGTCATGAACCTCATACCATAGTTCATCAGGCACACTATCTATCAGATCTAGGCCCTTAAATCTATTTCTCACTTCCACTGTATAATCATAAGGGATTTGATTTAGGTCATACCTGAATGGTCTAGTGGTTTTGCCTACTTTCTTCAATTTAAGTCTGAATTTGGTAATAAGGAGTTCATGATCTGAGCCACAGTCAGCTCTGGTCTTGTTTTTGCTGACTGTATAGAGCTTCTCCATCTTTGGCTGCAAAGAATATAATCAATCTGATTTCGGTGTTGACCGTCTGGTGATGTCCATGTGTAGAGTCTTCTCTTGTGTTGTTGGAAGAAGGTGTTTGCTATGACCAGTGCATTTTCTTGGCAAAAATATTAGTCTTTGCCCTGCTTCATTCTGTATTCCAAGGCCAAATTTGCCTGTTACTCCAGGTGTCTCCTGTCTTCCTACTTTTGCATTCCAGTCCCCTATAATGAAATGGACATCTTTTTTTGGGTGTTAGTTCTGAAAGATCTTGTAGGTCTTCATAGAACTATTCAACTTCAGCTTCTTTAGCATTACTGATCATTGGCTGTTATTATTCTTTCAGGTTTTACATTCTTTCATTTGGCTAGTTTGCACATACCCTGCATATTACTAGGCACTATGAGAGTTCCAAGATATATGAAATATTGATCCTGCCTGCAAAGCTCTTACAAATTAGTTGAAAATTATAGAACAGTCCTTCTCATCTTGTATGCATGTTTAGTTGCTCTGTTATGTCTGACTCTGGAACCATGTGGACTGTAGCCTGCCAAACTCTTCTGTCCATGGGATTTTCCAGGCAAGAACACTGGAGTGGGTTGCCATTTCCTACTCCAGGGGATCTCCTGATCCAGGGATCAAACCCAGGCCTCCTGCATTGCCAGGACAATTTACGACTGAGTCACCTGGGAAGCCCATGTTATCTTGTCTTTCATGTCATAAACTCTGCTTAGTTCCTCTCATTCTTCTAAAATTCAATCTAATCTTCGCATTGATCATTTATCCTCTGTCACTGTTTAAGGTTGCCAAACTGCCAGCTTTTACCTGATAATTTACAATACACATCTATTTGACCTAAAATAAGTCTGACTTAAAAACATTCAATAAATTGAGGAGAGAGCTAATTCTAATATTGGCTTATATCAATGTGTCAAAATAGCACTTATGTTTTTTCTATAATTCTACGTGGTGTGAATTTTCTATGATTCTAATGATGTGAAAAAGATTTATGGAACACAGTTAGTAGCCAAGAATAATATTAAGTTGGTTTAGTGGTTGTGTGTTCCTAATAAATAAGAATAGAATTTTTACTTTGGAGGAATGAAATAGTAACTGTGATCACAACTATTTGAAATTTGAAAAATGTTGTTTATAAATAAGTTACTTTGCTTAGATTAGTGGCTATTCAAAGTCAGTTCATAATAATAAATTCATTTCATCTGTGGCCAAATGAACAAACTAAGCATGATATACTTTTTCATAAAATTAAATCCCTTCATATTAAAGAAGATTCTTTATTTCTAAATTATGCTGTCTTTTTTTTTTTTTGTAATTAAAATCTCCTTTCCTTAGGAAATGGGCTTCCCTGGTGGCTCAGTTGGTAAAGAATCCACCTGCAATGCAGGAGTCCCCGGTTCGATTCCTGGGGCTGGAAGATCTGGTGGAGAAGGGATAGGCTACCCATTCCAGTATTCTTGGGTTTCCCTGGTGGCTCAGCTGGTGAAGAATCTGCCTGCAATACAGGAAACCTGGGTTCGATCCCTGGGTTGGGAAGATCCCCTGGAGAAGGGAAGGATGACCCACTTCAGTATCCTGGCCTGAAGAATCCCATGGACTCTCCATGGGGTTTCAAAGAGTTGGACACAACTGAGCGACTTCCACTTCCTTAGGAAATAGTGATATTAAATAAAATTTCATAACCCTATGTCTATTAGGTTGGTAGAATCTTGCTGCTCAAAGTGTGGTTGATGGTCAAACAGCATTGACATCATTTGTGAGCTTGTAGAAATGCAGTATCTCTGACCCCATCCCAGACCTATGGCATCAGATTCTGCAAGTGGTTCATATACACATTAAATGAGAAATGCTGATCTAGAAATACACATCCATCGGCCCTATCCCCTTTTATTTTCAAGTTATTCTGTCCTTCGTCTACCCATTTGCTCAATTCAGAAACCTAGGCCTTATCTTTGACCCTACCTGTCTCACCCCTCCCCTATCCTCTCCCATGTCAAGCTCATCATTAAATTTCATAATCTTCTAAATATAGAAGATATCCACTTCTCTCTAGTTTCCACTGTTGACACTTCAGTTTAAGCCACCACCATCTTTTTGATTGGATGATGATCAGCAAGGCTTCCTACCTCCTCTCCCTCTTTCACTTCTGCCATCCTGACCTCCATTCTGTACACAGCAGCCAGATTGAGCTTATGAAAATAATAAATCAGATTCTACAACTTCACTGTTGAGAACCTTTAATGGGTTTCCATTCAGTTCAGTCTCTCAGTTATGTCCAACTCTTTGTGACCCCATGGACTTCAGCAAGCTAGGCTTCCCTGTCCATCACCAACTCCTGGAGCTTGCTCAAACTCATGTCCATTGAGTTGGTGATGCCATCCAACTCTCTCATCCTCTGTCGTCCCCTTGTCCTCCTGCCTTCAATCTTCCCCAGCATCAGGGTCTTTTCCAACGAGTTGGCTCTTCGCATCAGGTGGCCAAAATATCGGATCTTCAGCTTCAGCATCAGTCCTTCCAATGAATATTCAGGATTGATTTCCTTTAGGATTGACTGGTTTGATCTCCTTGCAGTCCAAGGGACTCTCAAGAGTCTTCTCTGACACCACAGTTCTGTTGCTCTTAGGTAAAATCCAACTCCTGGTGGTCTATATTCTTCATTTTCAGCCTCATTACTCACCTCCCTCTTCAGCTCCCTACTCAGAGATCATTGGTCTAGAAAAAGCCAAGCTCTTTTCTTGCTCAGGGCCTGGTAAAAAGTATATCCTTTGCTTGGAACACTTTTCTTCCTTTTACTTTCAGCCTAACTACTTCCTATGCATCCTTCACATTTTGAATTATTAATTGCTTCCCTCGAGGGACCTTTCTGACAGCCTGGTTAATATTGGTTTTCCTGGTTATTCACTCATAACACATACTTGTCCCTCATAAGCTTTAAAACAGTGTACAATTATTCAAATATTTGTGTGCTTCCGTGGTTAATGTTTGTCTTCCTCACTAGCTGTAAAAATTCAAGAGGTCAGAGACTGTTCAACACATGTTCTTGGTCACTGGCACACTGAAGGAAATTCCAAAAACATCCATTGAGTAAATGAGTCAGTGATTCTGATTTTACTGAGCTATTTCATGTTACATGGGCTTCCTTGGTGGCTCGGTGGTAAAGAATCCACTTGCCAATGAAGGAAATGGCAACCCCCTCCAGTATTCTTGCCTGGGAAATCCCATGGACAGAGGAGCCTGGACGCCTAAGGTCTGTAGGTTCACAACTTAGCAACTAAAGAACAACAGGAACACCACCATTTCCTATACAAATAAGACAAATAATTTGACTAAGTTGTGTTTTTGTTGTAAGCTTCCTGGATGGCTCAGTGGTAAAGAATCCGCCTGCAGTGCAGTTGACACAGGAGACGCAGGTTCAGTCTGTGGGTTGGGAAGATCCCTTGGAGGAAGAAATGACAACCCACTCCAGTGTTGTTGGCTGGAGAACCCCGTGGACAGAGGAGTTCATAGGGTCACAAAGAGTCTGACACGACAGAGCCTGAGCACACACGAAAGCATTAAGTTTAGCTCCAGGCAGATTTGCTGCCTTCTTCTATCTGTTTAATTTAAAGCAATTTGAGCTCTTACGAATTAAGTCTATTTATAGATAACTTTTTTTAGATGTTTAATTTACAGGTAATTAGTACTGTGGGCTAAGCATAGATTTTTTTAGGTCAAGCTATCTGCTCTTTACTCTGCCACATACTCATCTCTAAGCCTCAGTTTCCTCGTCTGGGTTGTTGCAAGAATACACATGCTATCACAGTGCCTGTGTGTGCTGACTAAGGGAGCATTATCGTTATTTGCTTACTGGCTTTGACTGTGTTTAGCACAGCAGCAGCCTGTAGTTCATCAACTCATGTATCTGCAGCAGTTAAAAGGTCCTGTGGTAAAGGAAAGGGTTAAACCTGACGCCTTCTGTTTCTGGAAGATTTCTGCCTCCAGTAGTGTGGAGGGGGATGGGCAGGGCCCCAGGAAGAGATAAACAAGTTGGGGCTGGAACTTGTCTCTGCTCTGTGACAGGGCCGCTTACTGTCTTTGACGTTAAAGCTTTTCAGGACTGTCAAGAAAAGCAGTTCCTTTGCCTTTCTAATAGTTGGGTACAACTCTTGTTAGTCTTGTTTGGCTTCTATAAAAATATTTTTTATTGCAAAATCCTGGTTTTGGTTGACACTTGTTTAAACAAAATTTATGAAATGGTATATAGTAAGGGACCCTGATTTCTGACTCCAATCAGTCCACCATGCCTCCAGCCCTGCGAAAGGGGTAAGGCCCAGCGAGGGGTGTTACTCTTGCCTTCGATGGAGGAAAACACTAAGAACCGAAGCAGGAAACTGGTGCTCAGAAATGAAGGTTGAGGGGGAGGAGTTGCACTTGATTATTATTTACAGGTTTTTCTTTATGGGTACATCTGTAGATAAACCTCCACTTAGTCCAAGAACTGACTGTTCTGATTGCAGAAAGGGACGCTGAGCTGTTTCACACTAGTTTTGTATTGGGAATGGAATTCTGGTGAGAGATCCTCCGTGTTAACCTGTTAACCATGACCACCCTTCACCCCCAACCGTGTCCTCCCACCTCGATTGCCTTTCCTCACCTCCTGAGATGTTCTGGCTCAATGTGTTGTTTCCTATTTGGAGTTAGGAACATACTTGTGCGGCCCAGTCCATAGCTGTCCCTGCATGCTTCTTCCTGAGTGTAATATTTATCTAGCTTCTCACGCAGGCAGGCCCAGCTCCTCTTTCAAGGCTATAGGGAGTCTTTCATTTGTATGTTGCAAGGTCAGGGAGCTGCAGGAATGGGGTGGGGTGTCTCTCAATCAGAGCAGGTCTCTCTGCAGACCCAAGAAGACAAATTCTCAAGATGTAAAAGGTTATTATTACTATTATTATTTTTTACAAGAGATATGGACTATTGTTGATACTTTAAAGATTGTTGTGGTTTGTAAAACACGGCTCCTCAGAAAGCACAGTGATTTGTTAAGCCAGCTCATCATGTTCTTTTGACACATATTTAAATAATTATTAATGCAGATGATAAGATGAGGTCCTTGAGATGTGCTAGTGTGTACACCAGTCTTTCTTGGCTATAGGGTCACACTGTTTTCTTACCCATGCATTTCTTATCTTTGTAGATCACTGTGAATGCTTTTAAATGATTTGGTTTGAATAAGCTGTAAAGGCAAATGGAGCTGTACATGTGGCTTTTTGATGTTTTTTTTCCTCTGCAACTTCTCCTTCCCCTTACCTTGCACACAGAGTGATGTCTGTAGATTTTCAGGTGTGTCCAGGCCCCAGTGCTGCAAAGGAATAAACATACCTCCTCTCATTCATCCAGTCAACTGAGGTGGTGGATTGCAAGGATTAATGATTTAACACATGGAATGTGCTTAGACCAGTCTTCTGTGCACAGAAAGCTCTCAAGTGTTAGCCATTGTTATTATTTATTGGGTGCCCATTATTTACACAGGGGCTTTCCATGCTTCTTAGAGCCCAGTCTTCTGAAAGTTTACAATATAATAGGAGAGACAGGACATGTGCATAGCAGCTAGAGTTACTGCTTTAAAAAAAAATGTGATCATACCTTTTGTATAAAAATCTTCAAACTCTTTTATCAGGCCTCTAGTCGTCTGTCTGCTTGTACCTACCGACACAGTCATATCTTGTACCAGTTTCTCCTTTGTTCTCTAAACTCTGGCTATATTGGATTATTTCACTTCCTGGAATGCAAACTCCATTAGGAGAAAGAATTTTCTTCTGTTTTTGTTTAGTGATGAAACTCCAGCACCTATGATGTAGTCTGGAACACAGGACGAGATCTATCTTCTATCATTTGTTATTGTTGTTGAAAAAATGTTAGTGTTAGCATTTGCGACTCTCTTGGCTCAGCGGGCAAAGAATCTGCCTGCAATGCAGGAGACAGCAGAGACTTGGGTTCATCTGGGTTGGGAAGATCACCTGGAGGAGGAAATGACAACCTGCTCCAGTATTCTTGTCTGAAGAATCCCATGGACAGAGGAGCCTGGTGGGCTACAGTCCACAGGGTTAAGAAGAGTCAGACATGCCTGAACGACTAAGCACAAGCACTTACTTGAATGCAACCCACTTATCCCCATCACCTTCTTTCACTGAGCTACTCTCTACTTATCCTTTTGGCCTGTGTTTAATATCTCTCCTTTGGAGAGTTGTTCCCTGACACCCTTGTTTGCATTAGATTTTGTGCTACATGCTCAAATTTAATTTTGTGCTACTGTGAACTTTAAAACTTGCAATTGTTTAAAGTATCGAGAGAATCATATCTGTTTTGTTCACTTTGTATCCTCAGGTCCTAGTTTATTGCCCGGGTCATTGAAAGTTCTTAATTATTCAAAGTGAAAATAGCTCTAATAGAAGGTTGTTGTTGTTTAGTTGCTAAGTCATGTCTGACTTTTTTGCAACCCCACGGACTGTGGCCCATGAGGGTCCTCTGTCTAGGCAAGAATACTAGAGTGGGTTGCCGTATCCTTCTCCAGGGGATCTTCCCAACCCAAGGATTGAACCCATAACTCCTGCATTGCAGGCAGATTCTTTACTACTGAGTCATCAGGGAAGTTCCTAATGGAAGGTAGACTAAGATAAACGCTATAGTGCCATAAGAGGAATATAGATAAAGTGCTTGAAATTTAGAGGAGAAAAATATTATTTACAATAATAAGAATCAGGGAATGCTCAAAAGAAGATGTAGTATTAGAGCTAGGCTTAATGGATGGGTAGGATTTGGAGGTGGTGAGAAATGTCCCCCTTGACCATAGCCTGAGCCAGTGTGTGAAATGGTGTAGACACTATGTGTACCACCCAGAGTCCCTTGCGGAACTGAGGCACTCATTGCCCCAAAGAATGGAATTATGATCTTTCTCCAGGAAAGGCCCACAGCTCAAGAGAGCTTCTCCACTCAAGTTTACTTCTCAGGGCAGTCACAATCCAATGCCTGGACAACATTACCCCTTACTTCAATTTGGGACTTCTCATTTGAGTTTCAGAGGTCATTCTAGTTTTTCCTGGAATCTCTGTTGTAACTGTTTCAGAGTTCTAACATCTCTTTCTGTTTTCATCCTGCTTCCTTCACTCCTTTACAGGACAGAACTCCTCGATAAACCTTTTGTGCACAGATCTCTGCCTCAAAGTCTGTTTCCTGTGGACCTCAATCTAAATAAGCAGCAGACATTACAGGAGGATCTAGAAAATGGAAGGTTCCTGCCCACCCCCCCCACCCCCCCACCATTTAAAGCAGTTGAATCTCTTCAACAAAATTCTTGTCTGGAAACATCATCATGTAAATATGGTGAAAGGGGAGTTTCTGTACTTGAAGTGGGAGGGAGTCCTACTGTTTTTGCCTATTTTGGCTCCCTTATTCTGTGCCAAGATAATTCTCAGAGGGCTTTACACACCCACTAGGTCTCATCTAAGTACAGTTCAAAAACCAGTAGGAAAATCACAGAATCCATGGAATAGAGTAGGCGAGAAAACAAGGTCAGGCTGTTGAGTCCTTTGAATGTCAGGACAGGAAATCTGAACATTATTCTGGAGGTGAGGGTAGAATACTGACAGTAGTAAATTCAGGGGCTAACGTGATCAGAACTGCATTGAGGCAAATGGATAAACATAAGGGAAATAAATGAAATCTCTTCCTCACATTATATAGCAATTTCCAGGTAGATTACATACATACATGTAATGAAGTCATAAAATTAGTATAAAATATATAAATGTGTACAGAGTCTTTGGGTTTTCCTTAAAAACATGATACCACAAGAGTTACCTGGGGGGGCATTCTTTTTAAACATGATATTCCAGAAAGAAAAAGATTGACAGATTTAGATGAAAAATTAGAAACATCTGCACATGTAAAACACCCTAATTAAAAACCCCAAATGATAATTGGAAAATATATTTTGAAATAGATTGAGAATTACTATCCTGAATACATAAAAGGCTCATGAAAATCAACTTAACAATAGAAAAATATGTACAAATAATTCACACACACACAAAAATGACCAAAATAAAAAAAATTCTAGTAATCAAAGAAATACATATAAATTGAAATAATGATGTCCCTTTTTTCACTCATCAAACTGGCAAAGTATGGCAGGTACTGTTCTTTGCTTACCCCAAAGCCACCTCCTAGTCTCTTCCTTGCTAACAGAATCATAGCTATGTTTTCAAATTGGGTAGCAGTTTACTGTTCTCAATGAAGGTGGTTCCAGTCCCTGGTTTAGGGGTAAATCTGAGGTCCATTTAGGCTGCTGAAATAGAAGAGTAAATCATCAACCCTGAATATTCATTGGAAGGACTGATGCTGCAGCTGAAGCTCCAATACTTTGGCCACCTGATCTGAAGAGCTTACTCATTGGAAAAGACCCTGATGCTGGGAAAGGAGAAGAAGGGGGTGACAGAGGATGAGATGCCTGGATGACATCACAGACTTGATGGACATGAGTTTGAGCAAGCTAGGGAGATAATGAAGAGCAGGGAAGTTGGGTGCGCTGCAGTCCATGCGGTTGCAAAGAGTCAGACACAACTGAGTGACTGAACAACAACAACTCCTGCATTAGCCTTTTAGCTCTACTTGTTTCTTTTTTTTTCTACTTGCTTCTTTACTTAATCATCCATACAAATATGCACCATTATCTTCCATCCTAAAAACAACATGAAAACAAACCTATAAAAACTTCTTTGGATTCCATATCCCCATCTGGTTCCCATCCCATTTCTTAGCTTCTCTTCACAGCAACACATCTTGAAAACTTGTCTTAGTCACTGTTTAACTTCACATTTTTTCCACCATCTGCTCCAGTTAATGAATCTGTATCAATTCATTAAGATTTATCATCCAGATCATTAGTGACATCCAATGTCTCTAAATCCTACTGTCTTCATTATTCTTTAAAAATATGAATGTATATCATATATGATACATATTATACATATATATATATATATCATATGGGTTTCTCAGGTGGCACTAGTGGTAAAGAATCTGCCTGCCAATGCAGGGGATGTAAGAGACAGGGGTTCAATACTTGGATCGGGAAGATCCCCTGGACGAGGGCACAGCAACCCACTTAAGTATTCTTGCCTGGAGAATCCCATGGACAGAGAAGCCTGGTGGGCTACAGCCTGTAAGATCGAAAGGAGTTGGACACGACTGAAGAGATTTAGCATGTACACATATATATCATATAAATAAATATGTGATTTGGCTGCACTGGGTCTTAGTTGCAGCACAGACTTAGTTGTGGCATGTGGGATCTAGTTCCCTGGCTAGAACTAGAACCTGGGCTCCTTGCTTTGAGAACTTGGAATCTTAGCCACTGGACCATAAGGGAAGTCCCTCTTCTTTATTCTCTTACTTGACCTTTTAGTATCTGCTCACTCCTGATGTCTCTTTCTCTCCGTATGAAGACACCAGTGCTGTGGATTCCAGTTCCACGCTTATGACCTCATTTAACCATAATGACTCCCTTAGAGGGCTTCCCAGGGCTTCCCAGTGGCAAAGAACCCACCTGCCAATGCAGAAAATTTAGGAGACGTGGGTTCAATCCCTGATCAGAAAGCTCCCCTGGAAGAGGGCAAATTCTTGCCTGAAGAATCCCATGGACAGAGGAGCCTGGTTGGCTACAGCCCATAGGGTCGCAAAGAGTCAGACGTGACTGAAGCAACTTAGCACGCTCCATGCATTTCCTTAAAGGCTCTATGGCCAGTTACAATCACACCATGGGTTAGGGCTTCAACCTACGAAATTTGGAGTGGTAGAAACAGTCTTGTATAAAAAAAAAAAAAAAAAGAAAGAAAGTTTTGTACATAAGCAGTTATTTTAGTCTTAAATATCATGTCAACTTAGAATAAAACCCTGACTCTGACCTCTTTGAAATTCCAGACTTGTATCTCCAAATGCCTCCTTAACATCTTGCATGAATGTCTAACAAGCACCTAAATTTAACATGGCCTAAACATGAAGTGACTTAGCAGCAGCAGCAGCAAACGTACATCAAAGCTGTATATTGTCACCCAGCTTATTTAACTTATATGCAGGGTACATGTGAAATGCCAGGCTGAGTGAATCTCAAGCTGGAATCAAGATTGCCAGGAGAAAGACCAAAAACCTCAGATATGCAGATGATTCCACTTTAATGGCAGATAGTGAAGAGGAACTAAAGAGCCTCTTGGTGAAGGAGGAGAGTGAAAAAGCTGGCTTAAAACTCAACATTCAAAAAACGAAGATCATGGCATCCGGTCCTATCACTTCATGACAAATAGGTGGGAAAATGTGGAAACAGTGTCAGATTTAATTTTCTTGGACTCCAGAATCAATGTGGTTGGTAACTGCAGCCATGGAATTAAAAAATGCTTGCTTGGAAGAACAGCTATGACAAACCTAGACAGTGTATTTAAAAGCAGAGACATCATTTTGCCAACCAAGATTCATGTACTCAAAAGCTATGGTTTTTACAGTAGTCATGTACAGATGTGAGAGTTGGACCATAAAGAAGGCTGGTCCAAAGAATTGATGCCAATGAATTGATGCTTTCAAATTGTGGTATTGAAGATTCTTGAGAGTCCCTTGGACTACAAGGAGATCAAACCAGTCAATCCTAAAGGAAATCAACCCTGAATATTCATTGGAAGGACTGATGCTGAGGATAAACGTCCAATACTTTGGCCACCTGATGCAAAGAACTGACACATTGGAAAAGACCCTGATGCTAGGAAAGATTGAAGGCAGGAGGAGAAGGGGTGATAGAGGATGAGATGGTTGGATGGCATCACTGACTCAGTGGACATAAGTTTGAGCAAACTTCAGGAAATAGTGAAGGACAGGGAAGCCTGGCATGCTATAGTTCATGGAGTTGCAAAGAGTCGGACATGACTTAGCGACAGAACAACAACAACAAAGATGCTTTCTCCACCACTTTCTAGTTTTTTCCATCCTATTCAACAACTTCTCCTTCTTTTTTGTAGTTTAAGCTCCCAATATAAGAATTCCTGTCTTTTCCCTATCTTTCACAGCATATCTACTAGGAGTTTCTATCAATTCTACTTGTAAAACATTCCAAATATGCCCATTTCTCTTCCTGTCTCCTATTCCCCTGCCAGTACAAGCTTACATTTTTTTCTCCCTTTGATAAAAGGTTCCTAATTGATCTGATTCTACTTTTGCTTCATAGTAATCCATTCTCATGGCACCTACGTGATCTTGTAAAAAGACCTTGCTACTCTTCTGCTTAAAATCCTCCAATGGATCATAGAACTAAATGTAAAAACAAAATAGACAAAAGATTTGAGTGGGCACTTCACGAAAGATGTTAAAATGAATGGCAAAGAAATGCTCAACATCATTAGATATTAAGGAAATGCCAGTGAAAACTACGATGAGATCTTGTCACTCTTTTACTTAAAACCCTGTAGCATTGGGCCTAAAGGTTAAACAGCAAAAACAAAAGAGCAACAACAGTAGGTCAAATGATTTAAATGGAGACTTCACTTAAGATGATAAAAGGCAAATAAACTCTTGAAAAATGCTCAGCATCGTTAGTCATTAGGGAAATGAGAACCAAAACCAGAGTGAAATCTTGTCATTCCTGTTGCTCAAACCTAGGCCCAGCTTCCATCACTTCTCCCTTGTACTGTAGATAGTCTTCCAGCCGATCTATCTGCTTCCATTTTTGTGCCTCTTATTTCCCTTTATTGCACTTCAAAGATAATGCATTTTTTACAAATTGAAGGTTTGTGGTGACCGTCTGTCAAGTAAGTTTACCTGTGGTATTTTCCAGTGGCATTTGCTTTCTTCCTGTCTCTTTGTCACATTTTGTTAATTCTTACAATATTTCAACCTTTTTCTTATTCTGTATTTGTTATGGTGATTTGTGATCAGTGATCTCTGAAGTTCAGTTCAGTTCAGTTCAGTCACTCAGTCGGGTCCAACTCTTTGCAACCCCATGAATTGCAACACGCCAGGCCTCTCTGACCATCACCAACTCCCGGAGTTCACTCAAACTCACGTCCATCGAGATGGTGATGCCATCCAGCCATCTCATCCTCTGTCATCCCCTTCTCCTCCTGCCCCCAATCCCTCCCAGAATCAGAGTCTTTTCCAATGAGTCAACTCTTCGCATGAGGTGGCCAAAGTACTGGAGTTTCAGCTTTAGCATCATTCCTTCCAATGAACACCCAGGGCTGATCTCCTTCAGAATGGACTGGTTGGATCTCCTTGCAGTCCAAGGGACTCTCAAGAGTCTTCTCCAACACCACAGTTCAAAAGCATCAATTCTTCGGCATTACTATTGTAATTATTTTGGAACACCATAAACCACATCCACCCAAGACCTCAAGCTTAACTGATAAATGTTGTGTGTGTCCTGACTGCTCCACTGACCAGCTGTTGTCTGTCTCTTTCCCTCTCCTCGGGCCTCTATTTCCTGAGATACAACAGTATTGAGATTAGGCCAATTAATAACGATGACCTCCAAGTGGTCAAGTGATAGGAAGAGTTGCATGTCTCTCACTTTAAATCAAAAGCTAGAAATGATTAAGCTTAGAGAGGAAGTGAAGTGAAGTGAAAATTACTCAGTTGTGTCTGACTCTTTGTGACCCCATGCATTGTAGCTAGCCAGGCTCCTCTGTCCATGAATTCTCCAGGTGAGAATACTAGAGTGGGTAGCCTTTCCCTTCTCCAAGGGATCTTCCCAACCCAGGGATGGAACCCAGGTCTCCCATATTGCAGGTGTATTCTTTACCAGTTGAGCCACAAGGGAAGCCCAAGAACACTGGAAAGGGTAGCCTATCCCTTCTCCAGCTGATCTTCCCGACCCAGAAATCAACCTGGGTTCTCCTGCATTGTAGGTGGATCCTTTACCAACTGAGCTATCAGGGAAGCCCTTTAGAGAGGAAGGCATGTCAAAAGCAGAGACAGGCCCAAAGCTAGGCATCTAGCCAAGTTGTGAATGCAAAGGAAAAGTTCTTGAAGGAAATTAAAAGTGCTACTCCAGTGAACACAGGAATGATAAGAAAGCCAAACAACCTTATTGCTGATATGGGAAAAGTTTTAGTGGTCTGGATAGAAGATCAAACCAAACACAACATTCCTTTAAGCCAAAGTCTAATCCTCACTAAGGTCCTAATTCTCTTCAATTCTGTGAAGGCTGTGGAAGGTGAGGAAGCTGCAGAAGAAAAATTTGAAGCTAACAGAAGTTGTTGAGCCTTAAGAAGCCATCTCTATGACCTAAAAGTGCAAGGTGAAGCAGTATAGAACTTGCAGCAAGTTACTGACATCTAGCTAAGGTCGTTAATGAAAGTAGCACCACCAAACAATAGATTTTCAATGTAGACAAAGCAGCCTTATAATGGAAGAAGATGGCATCTTGGACTTTCATAACTAGAGAGGGGGAAATGCTGACTTCAAAAGCTCTGAAGAGCAGGCTGACTCACCTGTTAGGGTCAAATGCAGTTGGTGACTTTAAGTTTGAAGTCAATGCTCCATTTACCATGCCAAAATCCTAGGGCCCTTAAGAATTATGGTAAATTTACTCTGCCTATTCTTTAGAAATGGAATAGCATAGCTTGAGTGTCAGCACATATGTTTACAACTACTTAATTCAATTTTTTAAGCCCACTCTGGAGACCTACAGCTCAGGTTAAAAAAAAAAAAAAAAGAGATTCCTTTCAAAATATAACTTCATTGACAATGCACCTGGTCACCCAAGAGCTCTGATGGACTTGTACAATGAGAATTTTTTTTTTTTTTTCATGCCTGCTAACACAACATGCATCTTGCAACCCGTGGATCAAGAAGTAATTTTGAATTTCAAGTCTTGCTATTTAAAAAATACATTTCATAAGGCTACAGCCACCACAGACAGTGATTTCTCTGAGGGGTCTGGGCAAAGTAAGCTGAAAACCTATTGGAAACCATTCTAGATGCCATTAAGAACATTTGTGAATTGTGAATGGGAAGAGGTCAAAATATCAACATTTACAGGAGTTGGAGAGAAGCTGAATCTAACCCTCATGGATGACTTTGAGGCGCTCAGAACTTCAGGGGAGTAAGTAACTGCAGATGTAATGCAAAAAGCTGAAATTAGAGGTGGAGTCTGAAGATGTGACTGAATTGCTACAGTGAAATGAAAGTGAAAGCTGCTCGGTCGTGTCCGACTCTTTGTGACCCAATGGACTATACAGTCCATGGAATTCTCCAGGTCAGAATACTGGAGTGGGTAGCTGTTCCCTTCTCCAGATCCTGAGGGGATCTTCCCAACCCAGAGACTGAACCCAGGTCTCCTGCATTGCAGGCAGATTCTTCACCAGCCGAGCCACCAGGGAAGCCCTGAATTGCTACAATCTCATGATAAAACAGTGTTCTTGCCTGGAGAATCCCAGGGACGGCGGAGCCTGGTGGGCTGTCGTCTGTGGGGTTGCACAGTCGGACACGACTGAAGCGACTTAGCAGCAGCAGCAGCATAAAACTAGCGTGTGAGAAGTTGTTTCTTATGGATGAACAAAATGGTTTATTTCTCTCTTTTTTATATTTGTTTATTTAGTTGATTATTTTTGGTCGTGGTGGGTCTTTGTGGCGGTGCGTGGGCTTCTCGCTGCAGTGGCTCGTTGCATCGTGGGGCACAGGCTGTAGGAACGCGGCTTCAGTAGCTGTGGTCTGCACTCTAGAGCACCGCTTCAGCGGTTGTGGCACACGGGCTTAGTTGCTCTGCAGCATGTGGGGGTTTTTCCAGACTAGGTGTCAAACCAGTGTCTCTTGAGTTGTAAGGTCGATTCTTAACTACAGGCCCACCAGGGAAGCCCAAAGAAGTGGTTTCTTGAGCTGAAATTTGCTCCCAGGGAAGCTGCTGTGACATGTGTTGAAGTGACAACAAAGCACTGAGAGATTACATGAACCCAGTTGCTAAAGCACTGGCAGGCTTTGAGACCATCAAATCCAATTTTGATGTGGAAAGAAGTTCCACTGTAGGAGAAATGTTATCTAACAACACTACATTTCACAAAGACATTATTTATGAACGGAAGAATCAGTCTATGTGGCAAACTTTATTGTCTTATTTTAAGAAATTGTCACAACCACCTCAAGTTTCAACAAAATACATAAATATCTTACAGAACTCAATATAAAAAAATCAGACAATCCTATTAAAAATGGGCAAAATAGCTCAATAGAGATTTTTCCAAAGAAGATATACGCATATCTAACAGGTACACAAAAAGATGCTCAGCATCACTAATCATTCAGTTCAGTTCAGTTCAGTCAGTCAGTCGTATCCGACTCTTTGCAACCCCATGAATCGCAGCACGCCAGGCCTCCCTGTCCATCGCCAATTCCCGGAGTTCACTCAAACTCACGTCCATCGAGTCAATGAGGCCATCCAGCCATCTCATCCTCTGTCAGCCCCTTCTCCTCCTGCCCCCAATCCCTCCTAGCATCACAGCCTTTTCCAATGAGTCAGCTCTTTGCACGAGGTGGCCAAAGTTTTGGCATAGTCAATAATCACTAATCATTAGGAAAATGCAAATCAAAACCACAATGAGGTATCACCTCACATCTGTTAAAATGGAGATTATCAGAAAGACAAGAAAGGAAAGTATGTGGAGAAATGGAGACACTGTGCATTGTTGATGGGGTCCAATCTGATGCAGTCACTATGGAGAAAGGAACAGAAATTCCTCAAAAAATAAGAAAATAGAACTATCATATGTTCTAGCAATTCCACTCTTGAGTATTTACCTGAAGAAAACAAAAACACTAACTTGAAAAGATGTATGCACCCCTGTGTTCATTGCAGCATTATTTACAGTAGCTGAGATATAGAAATAACCTAAATGTCCATTGGTGGATGAATGGATAAAGCAGTTGTGTGATAAATACACACAAACACACATACACACGTATGTATCTCAGTGAAGTCAATATGCTAAATGAAATAAACTAGAGAAAGACAAATACAGTATGATCTCCTATATATGTGCATACTAACCCCCCTCACCCCCAAGCTCATAGATGCAGAGAACTGTTGGTAAGACGTGAGGGTTAAAAGGCGTAGAAGAAGTGGGTGAACTGGTTTTTTGTTTTTAGTTTAAATAAATTGATTTTTAAAAAAACAGCAAAAAAAAAAAAAAAAAAAGAGAGAGAGAGAGAAAAACAGCTAACTGAAATTAGTACTTCTAGGATACTTGCCAGTCGTCAGTTCCTTTCCTGTATGTGGCTCAAGAAGCAACAGAACCAGACATGGAACAACTGGCTGGTTCAAAACTGGGAAAAGAGCACATCACGTCTGTATACTGTTACCCTGCTTATTTAACTTCTGTGCAGAGTATATCATGCAAAATGCTGACAGAGGATGAGATGGTTAGAGTGCATCACCGACTCAATTGACATAAATTTGGCATACTCAGGGAGATAGCAGAGGAGCCTGGCATGCTACTGTCCATGAGGTCACAAAGAGTTGGATATGACTTAGCAACTGAACAACAAAGTTCCTTTCCTATAGCTAGAGAATAAATAAAGAATTTTGAATCATACATTGTACCACATAAAAATGTGCTTTAAATAGAGCATAGATTTAAATTTAAAATGGTGAAACTTCTGAAAAAAGTTGAGAAATCATCTTTGTTATCTTGGGTTAGGCAAATATTTGTTAGATTGGAGATAAAAAGTATGAATCATGAAAGAAAAAAGTTGATAATTTGGATTTCATTAAAATTAAAAGCTTCTCTTTAAAAGACCTTACACAAAGACTTGTATGTCAATGCTTATAGTAGTTTTATTCATAATAGCTCCAAACTGGAAATAGCACATATGTCTTTTCATTGGTAGGTAAATAACTTGTGGCATGTTCACACAATGGAATACTACTCAGCAACAGAAAGGGAAAAACTACAGATCCAGGCAACAACATGAACGAATCATCACGCTAAGTAAAAGAAGCCAGATGCTAAAAACTGCATACTGTATGCAGGGCTGACTTCAGAGGTGCATGATGTTTGTAGCCACATGGGCTCCATGCTCAGAAGGACCTTGTGTTTGGTTTAATGCTATGTGTTTGCTGCCTTGAAATTCTTATTAATTTTGTAACAAGGGGTCCCACATTTAAATTTTTTTCTGGGCCCTGCAAACTATGTAATTGTTTTCACTGTGTGATTCCATTAGTATGAGATTTTAGGGAAGCTGAAATTCTGGTAACAACAAGTCAGTGGTTAGAAGAGAGGGTATTGATGGCAAAGAGGTGGAGAGAAGCTTTTTGGAGTGATGAAAATGTCTTATATCATAGATTGTGGTGTTCATTACACAATTCTATGTATTTATTAAAACCAGTCAAATTGGAATTTAAAGCTGGGAGTTTTTACTGTTTATGAATTATACTTATTTACAATAACTAAACAACAACAGCACAATCAGTAAAGATCACACTCACATTTTCTATAAAGTAAACTCTGATGGCTTCCCTTCACATTTGGAACAGAACTCTGAACTCTTTTCAATTCTGCAGGGAGATCAGGTCTTCCTAGCCTCTGTCACCTCACCTCCCTTCCCTACTACACTCAGTCACTTGGCCTTCTCCCTGTTTCTTACACAGACTGAGCTTCTTTCTACCTTAGGTCTCTGTACTAGTTTCCCGTGTGACTGTGATTCCTTACCTTCATCTTTGCATGACTGGGTCTTGTCATTTGCTCTCAATGTAAGTCTTCTTCAGTGAGGTCTCCTCTAACCATCCAATTGATAGTAGCCTCAGGGACTCAGTCACATCACCTCATTGAATTCTTTGCCTAGCTCCTATCAACCCCTGACATTCCCAGCTTATCATTTATTTATCTTCTCTGGTGGTTTAGTTCTGTCCCACTCTTGTGATCCCATGGACTGTAGCCCACCAGGCTCCTCTGTCCATGGGATTTTCCAGGCAAGCATACTGGAGTGGTTTGCTCTTTCCTTCTCCAGGGGATCTTCCCAGCCCAGGGACTGAACCCAGGTCTCCTTCATTACAGGCAGATTCTTTCCTGACTGAGCTACCAGAGAAGCCCATTAAGAAGACTGGGAACCTAATCTGTGGCAGTCACCACTCTATCGTTGGTGTCTAGGACAGCACCTGACACGTAGTGTGTGCTCAGAAACATTTGCTGAATGAGAGAGTTGATAAAACATGATATGATAATTTAATGATATTAGAAGGGCTTAAGGGCTTCTTATTACATATTTTCATACTGGTCATGGACAAGAATACTGAAGTGGTTTGCCATTGCCTTCTCCAGTGGACCACCTTTTGTCAGAACTCTCCATCATGACCTGTGCATCTTGAGAGACCCTACATGACATGGCTCATAGTTTCATTGAGTTAGACAAGGCTGTGGTCCATGTGATCAGTTTAGTCAGTTTTCTGTGATTGTGGTTTTCATTCTGTCTACCCTCTGAGGAAAAAGGAAAAGAGGCTTATGGAAGCTTCCTGATGGGAGAAACTGACTGAGGGGGAAACTGGGTCTTGTTCTGATGGGCGGGGCCATGCTCTGTAAATCTGTAATCCAACTTTCTGTTGATGGGCAGGGCTGTGTTCCCTCCCTGTTGTTTGACCTGAGACCAAACTATGGTGGAGGTAATGAAGATAATGGCAACCTCCTTCAAAAGGTCACACGCATGCACTGCCATACTCAGTGCCCCCAACCCTCCAGCAGGCCACTGCTGACCTACGTTTCTGCCAGAGACTCCTGGATACTCATGGGCAAGTCTGGGTCAGTCTCTTGTCAGGTCACTGCTCCTTTCTCCTGGGTCCTTGTGCACACAAGGTTTTGTTTGTGCCCTCCAAGAGTCTGTTTCCCCATGTCACTTAAAGTTGTTACTCTCTTCAAATTAAAGTAAGCCAGTCAACTACAGGGAGGGACCTTGAGACCCAAAAAAAGAGGCAAAAAAGATCTTCATGACACAGATAACCACGATGGTGTGATCACCCACTTAGAGCCAGACATCCTGGAATGTGAAGTCAAGTGGACATTAGGAAGCATCACTATGAACAAACCTAGTGGAAGTGATGGAATTCCAGCTGAGCTATTGAAAATCCTAAAAGATGATGCTGTGAAAGTGCTACATCAATCTGTCAGCAAATTTGGAAAACTTAGCAGTGGCCACAGGACCAGAAAAGGTCAGTTTTCATTCCAATCCCAGGAAAGGCAATGCTAAAGAATATTCAAACTACCACACAGTTGCACTCATCTCACATGCTAGCAAAGTAATGCTCAAAATTCTCCAAGCCAGACTTCAAAGGTATGTGAACTGTGAACTTCCAGATGTTCAAGCTGGATTTAGAAAAAGCAGAGGAACCAGAGATCAAATTGCCAACATCCACTCGATCATTGAAAAAGCACAAGAGTTCCAGAAAAACATCTACTTCTGCTTTATTGACTATGCCAAAGACTGTGTGGATCACAACAAACTGTGGAAAATTCTTCAAGAGATGGAAATACCAGACCACCTGACCTGCCCCTTGAGAAATCCGTATGTAGGTCAAGAAGCAACAGTGAGAACAGGACATGGAAAAACAGACTGGTTCAAAATTGGGAAAGAAGTATAATCAAGGTTGTATATTGCCACCTAGCTGACTGAACTTCTATGCAGAGTACATCATGTGAAATGTTGGGCTGAATGAAGCATAAGCTGAAATCAAGAATGCCAGGAGAAATATCATTAACCTCAGATAGGCAGATGACACCACACTTATGGCACAAAGAAAAGACGAACTAAAGAGCCTCTTGATGAAAGTGAAAGAGGAGAGTGAAAAAGTTGGCTTAAAACTCAACATTCAGAAAACTATGATCATGGCATCTGGTCCCATCACTTCATGGCAAATAGACGGGGAAACAATGGAAACAGTGAGAGACTTTATTTTGGCGGACTCCAAAATCACTGTATATGGTGACTGCAGCCATGAAATTGAAGGATGCTTGCTCCTTGGAAGAAAGTTATGACCAACCTAGACAGCATATTAACAGCAGAGACATTACTTTGCCAACAAAGGTCCATCTAGTCAAAGCTATGGTTTTTCCAGTAGTCATGTATGGATGTGAGAGTAGGACTATAAAGAAAGCTGAGCACTGAAGAACTGATGCTTTTGAACTGTGGTGTTGGAGAAGACTCTTGAGAGCCCTTGTACAGCAGGGAGGTCCAACCGGTCCATCCTAAAGGAAATTGGTTCTGAATATTCATTGGAAAGACTGATGCTGAAGCTGAAACTCCAAAGAGATGGACACAATTGAATGAGTGAACTGAACTGATTACATATTTATGTAAAAAACAGGCAGCAAAGAGAAGTTGTGTAACAATGATCCCTTTATTTACAAAACACAAACATTGTTCAGTCACTCAGTGTGCCCAACTTTTTGAGACCCCATGGACTGCAGCACGCCAGGCCTCCCTGTCCATCACCAACTCCCAGAGCTTACTCAAACTCATGTCTGTTAATTCAGTGACACCATCCAATCTTATCTTCTGTTGCCCTGTTCTTGTCCTGCCTTCAATCTTTCCCAGCATTAGAGTCTTTTCTAATGAGTCAGCTCTTCTCATCTGGTGGCCAAAGTATCTGCATATCTGAGGTTATTGATATTTCTCCTGGCAATCTTGATTTCAGCTTGTGCTTCATTCAGCCCAGCATTTCACATGATGTACTCTGCATAGAAGTTCAATAAGCAGGGTGACAATATACAGCCTTGAAGTACTCCTTTCCTGATTTGGAACAGTATGTTGTTCCATGTTCGGTTCTAATTGTTGCTTTCTGACCTGCATACAGATTCTCAAGAGGCAGATCAGGTGGTCCGGTATTCCCATCTCTTGAAGAATTTTCCACAGTTTGTTGTGATCCACACAGTCTTTGGCATAGTCAATAAAGCAGAAGTAGATGTTTTTCTGGAACTCTTGTGCTTTTTCAATGATCCAATGGATATTGGCAATTTGATCTCTGGTTCCTCTGCCTTTTCTAAATCCAGCATGAACATCTGGAAGTTCACAGTTCATGTACCTTTGAAGCCTCACTTGGAGAGTTTTGAACATTACTTTGCTAGTGTGTGAGATGAGTGCAATTGTGTGGTAGTTTGAGCATTCTTTGTTATTGCCCTTCTTTGGGACTGGATTGAAAACTGACCTTTTCTGGTCCTGTGGCCACTGCTGAGTTTTCCAAATTTGCTGACAGATTGAGTGTAGCACTTTCACAGCATCATCTTTTAGGATTTTCAATAGCTCAGCTAGAATTCCATCACTTCCGCTAGGTTTGTTCATAGTGATGCTTCCTAAGGCCCACTTGACTTTGCATTTCAGGATGTCTGGCTCTAGATGAGTGATCATACCTTCGTGATCATCTGGATCATGAAGATCTTTTTTGTACAGTTCTTCTGTGCATTCTTGCCACCTCTTTTTAATATCTTCTTCCTCTGCTAGATGGATACCACTTCTGTCCTTTATTGTGCCCATCTTTGCATGAAATATTCCCTTGGTAGATCTAATTTTCTTGAAGAGATCTGTAGTCTTTCCCATTCTGTTATTGTCCTCTATTTCTTTGCACTGATCACTGAGGAAGGTTTTCTTATCTCTCCTTGCTATTCTTTGCAACTCTATTCAAATGGATATATCTTCCCCTTTCTCCTCTGTCTTTCGCTTCTCCTCTTTTCTCAGATATTTGTAAGGCCTCCTCAGACAACCATTTTGCCTTTTTGCATTTCTTTTTCTTGGGGATGGTCTTGATCCCTGCCTCCTGTACAATGTCATGAATCTCCATCCATAGTTCTTCAGACACTCTGTCTATCAGATCTAATCCCTTGAAGCAGTTTCTCACTTCCACTGTAAGGGATTTGATTTAGGTCATACCTGAATGGTCTAGTGGTTTTCCCTACTTTCTTCAATTTAAGTCTGAATTTGGCAATAAGGAGTTCATGATCTGAGCCACAGTCAGCTCCCAGTCTTGTTTTTGCTGACCGTATAGAGATTCTCCATATTTGGCTGCAAAGATTATAATCAGTCTTATTTTGGTATTCACCATCTCATGATGTCCATGTGTAGAGTCTTCTCTTGTGTTGTTGGAAAAGGGTGTTTGCTGTGACCAGTGTGTTCTTTTGGCAAAACTCTATTAGCCTTTGCCCTGCTTCATTCTGTACTCCAAGGCTAAATTTGCCTGTTACTCCAGGTATTTCTTGACTTCCTACATGTTTACTGCAGTCATTGATGCTTGCTCCTTGGAAGGAAAGCTACGACAAACCCAGACAGCATTTTCAAAAGCAGAGACATCACTTTGCTGACAATGGTCCACATAGTCAAAGCTATGGTTTTTCCAATAGTCAAGTACAAATGTGAGAACTGGTCCATAAAGAAAGCTGAGCACTGAAGAATTGATGGTTTCAAATTGTGGTGCTGGAGAATACTCTTGAGAGTCCCTTGGACTGAAGGGAGATCAATCCAGTCAACTCTGAGTATTCACTGGAATGACTGTTGCTTAAGCTGAAACTACAATATTTTGGCCATCTGATGTGAAGAGTCCACTCACTGGAAAAGACCGTGATGCTGGAAAAGATTGAGAGCAGGAAGAGAAGGGGATGACAGAGGATGAGATGTTTGGATAGCATCATAGACTTTATGAATATGAGTTTGAGCAAACTCTGGGAGATAGTGAAGGACAGGGAAGCCTGGTGCGATGCAGTTCATGGAGTTGCAAAGACTTGGACATGACTTAGTGACTGAATAACAACAAGAAATAGTGGCTAAGTGGTTTCCCATGTTTCTCAGTAGTAAAGAATCCACTTGCAGTGCAGGGGACACTGGGGATGTGGGTTTGATCTCCATGTCACGAAAATACCCTGGAATAGGAAATGGCAACCCACTCCAGTATTCTTGCCTGAAGAACCCCACAGACAGAGGAGCCTGATGGGCTATAGTCCAAGGGGTGGCAAAGAGCTGGACACAACTGAGTGACTGAGCATGCACTCAGGCATAGTAGCTAAGAGTGTAGGTTCTGAGATCAGATAAGCTGTTGTAGAATCCACACATTCTGTGTGGCTTTGGGCAAGTTTCTTAACTTCTCTATGCTTCACTGTTTCATTTGTTAAAAGGGATAAAATTGTCCCAACCTCATCATAAGGTTTTGAGAGTATTAAATGAAATTATCATGTACTGTGTCTAGCAAAATGCCTGACACATTGTAAGTGTGCAATAAATTGTCCTTAAATTATATAGTCAATTTTAATTGATGTCAATCATAAGTGTCAAGAAATTATAGTATCAATATAGTAACTCATCCAAAAGTTGCCCTTTATGGCATACCACTGTTTATGTCTGAAAAATTATCTAGAGCATCTTAATTTTATGAGGGCTTGACATAAAGTGGGTCTTCAATAAAAGCTGACTGAAAATTTAGTTGGAGCTGTTGACTTAAGAAATACTTAAATTTGAGAGTTATGTATTATTCAGTGGAAATTTTTAGGACTTTAAGCCGGGCAGGCAGAAACTCAAGTAACCCTGAGAAAACTGCTCTAAGGAAATGAAGTGAGGAACCAGGTTATGTAGAAATTTTGCAACAAAGGGTAGGTAATCTGGTCATCAAAAGATTATTGTTAATTAAAGGAAATCAGATATCCCAAGTTAAGGAATGTAGCGCTTTTCTGTGTATGGGAAAATGCAAGAGTCCAGACTCACTGAAATCATTCCTTTCATATGCATCTCAGCTGTCTGGGCCAGTATCCTTTGTGTTTCAGTCCGGAGCTTCCTTTCCTCAGGGCTCACTGTGGGCAGTGGCTGTTAGTCGGATGGCTGCTAGATCGCAGGTATTCGTCTTGTGTTCCTTTGGGGCTCACAGGGTCAGGTTGGAGGGCTGTAATTGCTGATGACATCCTTGTTTATTGACATGGCAGAAAATATTCCATTTCTGTTTCCTCCTCTTGGTCAGGAATTTGACCAACGTTTGGAGACATGTCATTTTTGTCCCATGGCACTGGGAGGCTCATCCCTGATCAGGCAATAATTTTCATTGATAACTCCAGGTGTTAATTCCTGGATTAGGCCCATTGATAAATCATAAAAGATTCTCTGGATCCTCTTTATTCTAACCTACTATGATCCACAAGATATTTCCCTTGTTGCTTCTTCCAGTGCCTAGAATCACACAAATACAGTTACTGATCACACACAGAACTATACATATGATCAACTGTTTCAAGCCACTGAATCATTGCTACATTTGTTGGAGGCCTGCTTACACATTGTGTGTGTTATACACAACAATCATATAAAATAGATATAAGCAATGTTGCTAGTAACATCGACAAAGTTATAGTGGAGCAGACACATGAAGCATAAACAATTTGAAAACAGAACAAATTAAAACAATGATCAGTGTAATTAGTTGTAATCCAGTTGCAGTAAACCATCAATTCACAGGAGAGCCAGCTGGAGAAGCCAAATTCTGGCAGGATCAGGTAGAGAGAAAAAGATAAATGTTTTATCTTTGTTTACAAAGGTATACTTTGTCAGCTTGTAGGTCATAGCATAAGAGAAAAAGGTTTACTGGAAAACAGATTCAAACTAGTATATTTTCAGAAATCAAAGTTATAAATAATATTCAGCAGTTTATTCAGTAATTAATTCCTGTTGGTCTGCATGAGGTAATCAGGTTTTCCATTAGCGTTTGTCATTTGTTACCCAGTTCAGTGGTATTATATAAAGGCTATCAGAAACTTATATTTGTTTAAAAAGTTCTTTTTATGAGACTTCTTGAAAATTTTGTAAAGGCAGTGTAAAGTTATGATAGTCTATAAAGGACAAAACAAAATAACATGGTTAAAGATTTGAGTACAATGCAATTAGCAGGAAACTTGGATATTTCTGTAACATATAACATTTTAGGATAATGACAAATTATGACTGATAACATTGTATCAGGACATATCATATGTTAGGGATTCCATATAAATTTTCCTTCTCCAGGGGATCTTCCCTACCCAGGGATCAAACCCAGGTCTCCTGCATTGTGGGCAGATGCTTTATCCTCTAAGCCACCAGGGAAGCCCGTATCTGTATTAATGACATTTATCCATACTAGTGAAATTGTGTGGTGGGTCTGTGTGCTGCTTGTGAACTTAACTCCTCCAGAGTCATTTCAGCTCATCTTACGTGTCTTGGTTGCTCCCTTTGGCAGTTTAAGACCACCATGGGTGCTTGGATAAATGAATGATCAATTCTTATTTGCGACCTCCGGGTGAGCAAGTGTTTTAATTAATGAGTGGATTTCCCTATGGGACCACTGTGAAGTTCGAAGGGTCAACCTCCATCACTCCTGTAAATGTCTCAGTCAACTGAGAAATCCGTAACTGGCTGGGATTAGTCTTGGCCCTTTTTGTCAGAGCCTAGTTCTCATATAATATCTTCACTTTTGTCCTGACAATTCTATTAAGGAAGCCAAATTAAGGAAAAGTGTCAGATCAGGCTTTTACCTAACCATTCAGCCAAGACCACTCAGTCTCCTATAACTGAGCAAACCTTGGTGCCTTTCAACCAGCCCCTTTCCTCAATGTCTTTCAACTGTGTGGATATTTTATCTTACAACCAAGCCCCACCCAGTATTTTCTCCACTAGGTGAGTATTCTCTGGTATCTTTCAACTGCCTTCCCCCACACTGTCCTTGAGAGGGGCCATGTACCTGCCATACCCCACCAGATAAAACTCAGGATCATTAGTCAGTTCAGGAGACTCACTCAGATTCACGTGGACTCCTGAAGGAGGTGGATAGGTGCAGGAGGCCTCTGCTGCACCAAGGCTCCAGACCCTTGTAGAGTGCAGGTGGAGCACAGAAGTCCTTCTGGGTCCCTTCATCGTCTCCAAAACTGTCGACTTAAAAAAGGGTCACAGCCTTAAAGTTGAGCGTTATCTATTATTCAGTGGAAACTTTTAGACGTCAGGCCTGGGAGGCAGCATCTCAAGCAACCCTGAGGAAACTGCTCTGAGGCGGTGAGGGAGGAACCAGGTAATGGAGAAGTTTTGCAACAAAGGGCAGGTAGTCTGAACGTCAAAAGACTATTGTTAATGAAAGAAAATCAGATATCCCAAGTTAAGGAATGTAGCGCTTTTCTGTGTATGGGAAAATGCAAGAGTCTGGACTCACTGACATCGTTCCTTTCATATGCATCTTAGCTGTCGGGGCCAGTCTCCTGTGTTTTCAGTCCGGAACTTCCTTTCCTCAGGGCTCGCTGTGGGCAGTGGCTGTAGTCTGATGGCTGCTAGATCGCAGGTATTCGTCTTCTTAGGTTCCTTTGAGTCTTACAGGCTCAGGTTGAAGGGCTGTAATTGCTGATGACTGCAACATCCTTATTTACTGATAGGGCAGGGAATATTCCATTTCTGAGAGCTTTCTTGCCTTTCTGTTTATGGGATATGTGATTCTATTTTCAGATCATATATGTTAAATGAACTGTCATTTGAATTATTTTTATTTTATTCCTTTAATCTTAAAAGAGGGCATATCAAAATATTTCAATAACAGAAAGTTTGAAATTTACCTTAAAATATAATTTATTCTGGAAATTGTGGGACAAAAAAGTAATCAGTATTTTTCATAATGAGAAAGTCTTAAAATAGCATACCTGAATATAAATATTTCAGATTATTTTAAGATTTTAATAGGAGCATGGTCATAATACATAGACTTTAATATTGCTATAGCGTTTTTCAGTCATAAGAATAAAAAATAGACTCATGGTCTTGACATATGTATTATCTAGGCTTATTCAGAAGTCTTACCACACTCTTGCCTTCCAAAGACAGGAAATGCTGTGCTTGTACCTTATTCCTTAAAATGATTCTGTTTTTTGTTATATTTTCTCTTAAATTTTTTTCAAAGTGTTTGTGTTTTATTTAATGTTTATTTAGGTACCCAAAATGAAAGGTGAGGTTCCATGAATTATTTAAGAAGTGATCTGACTGAAATAGAATATGTGTCAGTGAAACTCCACGTATGAGAAATACTGTAGCAGATGTTTCTGTCAGGAGATTATCTCCAGTTTATATCAAACTTACAAATATGCCTCAAAAGCTTAAAAAAAACTAATCTTGCCAATTAAACCCCATGAATTTTAGCTTGTTTGTCATGGAAATAAACTGGAAAGTGAGGATATGATCATACTGAAGAGGCTGATTTCATTCTCTCTCATGAAAATGATGCTTTTGGCTCATGATTCATTTGGATGCATGAATTCTTGGCTCCCTGTCCAAGCACTCTTTCCAGGTCTTTTCTTCTAATGCTCTGATAACATCTCTGGGTCTTTGATGGTATTTTTTGCCTTCCCAACTCATTTGGCAAAAAGCCAACTGAAAACTGTACTCACTTCAGGCAATATGCACACTTGAGAAGCAACCTCAGTATTTGCACTGGGGTAGTTCAGCTAGATTCTCCTAGAAATGTGGTATCTGCTTGCTAAATGTGTGACTTTAACAGTTTTTTTTTTTTCCCCCCCAATCCATTTGTTCTTTGCTTTTCTTCTCAGGTCAGGGAGAAAATAGTCTTCTCTTTGTTGATGAAATAGATTTTGTCATAGGTTTTTATTCTAATTCCTGGCCCTTAAAAATATTTAAAAAAATCTTGAACTATTTGAACATTCAGTTCAGTTCAGTTGCTTAGTTGTGTCCGACTCTTTGCGACCCCATGAATCGCAGCACGCCAGGCCTCCCTGTCCATCACCAACTCCCGGAGTTCACTGAGACTCACGTCCATCGAGTCAGTGATGCCATCCAGCCATCTCATCCTCTGTCGTCCCCTTCTCCTCCTGCTCCCAATCCCTCCCAGCATCAGAGTCTTTTCCAATGAGTCAACTCTTCTCATTAGGTGGCCAAAATTTGTGATAATCAATATGTAAAATAAAATATTTTGCATACAAAAATTACACATTCAAATGCATATTACTTATTTGAGACATAAATTTCCATGTGTGATACCATGAGTGAGGATCTTTATAATTTAACATTCATTTATTTAACCATGAAACACATTTGCTGGAATTGTGGCTTCCTGCTTTTCTTCTGTTTATTTTTCTTTCAGTTTTACTATTTTCTGCTGCAGATTTCTTTTCTCGTCTCTTTTTTTGGATTTTTTTTTTATGGTGGTTTTAATTTTACAACAGCTTTATTGAAATATATTCTCATACCATAATACTTGCCCTTATAAAGTATACAGTTCAGTGGTTTTTTAATACCTTCATAGAGTTGTGCAATCATCACCACTATCTAATTTCATAATATTTTCACAATTCCATAAAAAAACTCCATACCCATGAGCAAAAACTCCCTATTTCCTCCTCCACAAGTCTCTGGCAACCACTAAACTATTTTCTGCTTCTGTGGATTTGCCTGTTCTGGACATTTCATATAAATGAATCATACAATATGTGACATTTTTTGACTGACTTTTTTCATTTAGCATGTTTTCAAGATTCACTCATGTTGTAGCATGTGTCAGTACTTCCTTTTTAATCACTGAATAATATTCTACTACATGGATATATTGCATTTTATTGATCCACTCATCAGTTGCTGGACATTTGGGCCCATCAACTTTTTTTAGCTATTATGAATAAGTTGATATGAATATTCATGTACAAGTTTTTAATGTGGAAATATGCTTTCAATTCTCTTGGGTATAGATCTAGACATAATTTCATTACTGTTTTAAATTTTTTTTTTTTTAGGATTTTCTTACTTTTTATTTTTATTTTATTTTTTAACTTTACAATATTGTATTGGTTTTGCCATATATCAACATGAATCCACCACAGGTATACACGTATTCCCCATCCTGAACCCTCCTCCCTCCTCCCTCCCCGTACCATCCCTCTGGGTCGTCCCAGTGCACCAGCTCCAAGCATCCAGTATCATGCATCGAACCTGGACTGGTGACTCTTTTCATATATGATATTATACATGTTTCAATGCCATTCTCCCAAATAATCCCACCCTCTCCCTCTCCCACAGAGTCCAAAAGACTGCTCTATACATCAGTGTCTCTTTTGCCGTCTCGTATACAGGGTTATTGTTACCATCTTTCTGAATTCCATATATATGCGTTAGTATACTGTATTGGTGTTTTACTTTCTGGCTTACTTCACTCTGTATAATAGGCTCCAGTTTGCTGTCTCGTATACAGGGTTATTGTTACCATCTTTCTAAATTCCATATATATGCATTAGTATACTGTATTGGTGTTTTACTTTCTGGCTTACTTCACTCTGTATCATAGGCTCCAGTTTCATCCACCTCATTAGAACTGATTCAAATGTATCCTTTTTAATGGCTGAGTAATACTCCATTGTGTATATATACCACAGCTCTCTTATCCATTCATCTGCTGATGGACATCTAGGTTGATTCCATGTCCTGGCTATTATAAACAGTGCTGTGATGAACATTGGGGTACACATGTCTCTTTCATTTCTGGTTTCCTCAGTGTGTATGCCCAGCAGTGGGATTGCTGGATCATAAGGCAGGTCTATTTCCAGTTTTTTAAGGAATCTCCACACTGTTCTCCATAGTGGCTGTACTAGTTTGCATTCCCACCAACAGTGTAAGAGGGTTCCCTTTTCTCCACACCCTCTCCAGCATTTATTGCTTGCAGACATTTGGATCGCAGCCATTCTGACTGGCATGAAATGGTACTTCATAGCGGTTTTGATTTGCCTTTCTCTGATAATGAGTGATGTTGAGCATCTTTTCATGTGTTTGTGAGCCATCTGTATGTCTGCTTTGGAGAAAAGTCTATTTAGTTCTTTGGCCCATTTTTTGATTGGGTCATTTATTTTTCTGGAGTTGAGCTGTAGGTGTTGCTTGTATATTTTTGAGATTAGTTGTTTGTCTGTTGCTTCATTTGCTATTATTTTCTCCCATTCTGAAGGCTGTCTTTTCACCTTGCTTATAGTTTCCTTTGTTGTGCCAAGCTTTTAAGTTTAATTAGGTCCCATTTGTTTATTTTTGCTTTCATTTCCAATATTCTGGGAGGTGGGTCATAGAGGATCCTGCTGTGATGTATGTCTGAGAGTGTTTTGTCTATGTTCTCCCCTAGGAATTTTATAGTTTCTGGTCTTACATTTAGATCTTTAATCCATTTTGAGTTTAATTAATTTAATTAGAAATAAAATGTTTTTATATTTAATTCATATTTTCAGTTTTTAATGAATTATTTGTTTATTCACATTGTTTATTTTTTATTAATTTCTAATAACTATATATTCTACATATGCAAATTGCTGATTTTTAATTATTATTTTTATTTTAAACTTTACCAAATGTACATATAGCTTAAAAATCTACAAGTGTTGGGGCTTCCCAGGTGGTCTAGTGGTTAAGAACCCACTTGCCAATGCAGAGGACATGTATGGGTTCAATCCCTGGTCCAGGAAGGTTCCACGTGATGTAGGGCAAGTTAGCCCATGAGCCATAACTACTGAGCCTATATGCAGCAAGTACTGAAGCCCACACCTAGAGCCATACTGCAACTACTGAGCTCACATCCTGTGAGTACTGAAGCCAGCATGCCTAGAGCCCATGCTCTATGACAAAAGAAGCCGCTGCAATGAGAAGCCCACACACTGCAACAAAGAGTAGCCCTTACCCGCTGCAACAAGAGAGAGCTATGTATACCAATGAAGACTCAGCACAGTCAAAAATAAATGACGAAAAAGTCTTAAAACATTACAAGCGTTATCATGAAATAATCACCAGCTGTATCTCCATTCTTTCTTCCCGGTGATGATCACTTTTAATTCTTTTAGTTTTTTTTCCTATTAATATTAGTATTTACCTCCATATTTCTTTTTTTTTTTTTTTTTTTTTTTTTTTTAATTTTATTTTATTTTTAAACTTTACATAACTGTATTAGATTTGCCAAATATCAAAATGAATCCGCCACAGGTTTACATGTGTTCCCCATCCTGAACCCTCCTCCCTCCTCCCTCCCCATTCCATCCCTCTGGGTCGTCCCAGTGCACCAGCCCCAAGCATCCAGTATCGTGCATCGAACCTGGACTGGCAACTCATTTCATACATGATATTTTACATGTTTCAATGCCATTCTCCCAAATCTTCCCACCCTCTCCCTCCATATTTCTGAGCAATGAGCTTATGCTGTCATTCTTGATAGTTCAGTTGTGTATGTGATACATTCACCTCCTACTATAGTTCTTGGCCTTCCTTGTCCCTCAGACAGTAAAGAATCTGCCTGCAATGCGGAAGATGTGAGTTTGATCCCTGGGTTGGGAAGATCCCCTAGAGAAGGGAAAGGCTACCCACTCCAGTATTCTTGCCTGGAGATTTCCATGGGCAGAGGAGGCTGATGGGTTATATTCCATGGTGTCACAGAGTTGGATACAACTGAGTGACTAACACTTTAACTTTTTCACTTCATTGTAGTTCTTATAGCATTCTCTACCCTTTTCCACATACCACATTTCCTTTCAACCTGTAAAATATTTACTAATATATTAAATTAATATTTAATAATTGACTATATAAGTAATGGGCTTCCCTTATATAAATAATGGGCTTCCGTTGTGGCTCAGCTGGTAAGGAATCCACCTGCAATGTGGGAGACCTGGGTTTTATCCCTGGGTTGGAAAGATCCCCTGGAGAAGGAAAAGACAACCCACTCCTGTATTCTGGCCTGGAGAATTCCATGGATTGTATAGTCCATGGGGTCACAAAGAGTCGGACATGACTGAGCGACTTTCACATAAATAATTTTTTGCTCTTGTCATATAGTGTCCTATGAACATATTTATTTCTTTTTCGACCTTTTGTTTTGGTTTTTACTAAGAAATCACGATTTTCTGTTTAGCTTTTAATTGCATTTCATGCTCTTCCAGATTGCAGAGTAATAAATAACATCAGAGTAGACTTTCTACCCTTTTAATGTTTTTTGTTGTTGATTTTTTTCCCAGCTGCACTACTTGTGGGGTCTTAGTTCACTGGCTATGAAAACGTGGAGTCCTAACCAGTGGACCTTCAGGGAATTCCCTCCTTTTTATGTTCTTACAGTCATCTCTTCTGCATCTGTCTAAACTATTGCTTTCTAGGCTTGGTGCTCAGCTGGAATCTTCCTTTATCATTATCCTGGGAATTTAAGAAAAAAAATCCTTTTCCTGTGTTGGCTTTGGGTCTTCTAAGAACTAAATGCCAAGATGTGGATAAATGAGCAAGTAATGTATTAATGAAATGCCTCTGAATAGAAACAAGGATATTGGACAGGCTGAGGGAATCTATCAGATCAGAAGACAAGTCTGACCCTCAGGGATGGAGGATTCGATGGAAGGAAGGTTAAATAAGCTTTCGTGTGGCCCATGAGAAGAGTTCTGGGTCTCCCAGGAATAAGCCTTTCTGCGACCCCAAGGACCGTAGCCTACGAGGCTCTTCCTTCCATGGGATTTTCCAGGCAAGAATACTGGAGTGGGTTGCCATTTCCTTCTCCAAGTAATGGAATAATTTGCTGGGACCAGTGTGTGGAAAGCGCAGGCTGGGCTGGGTTTCTGAGCACAGCAGTTAGGACGCTTGGTCAATATTCTCCTATAGTTTGGAGGGTTGCCAGATGCATTCTCGTTGCCACTAAGGCCACCTTGTTTCTTAGTTTTCATATATTTTTTCCCCCTTAGTTTATTCCCTTGTTTTGGTAGATCATATCCTCTAGTTGCTTAAGATCATGGTGCACTAATATCCTGTGCAATATTCCTTAATATTTGGTTTATCCCCCTTTTCTCAGTGTTTATCCCCCTTTTCTCAGTGTTTATCCACTAAAACTGTCCCTCTAGGCAAGGACTGAGGGAATCTTTACAGTATATATTTGCTGGATGTATTGCAGGGTCCTTCTTCCTGGGAACCTAGCTATCTCTTCATTTGGTGGTTCCATACCTGAAAATGGGCTCAGGTCTGGGGACTGAGCAAGGCACTGTGACTCTTTGCTGGGATCACTGTCCTCAGACAGCTGCTCCTCCATTTCTACCTCTGATTGCAGATGTTAAGTCGTACCTTTGCAGGGTGCCTGGGCATTTTGTCCCTAGAAACCTAAATTTCTATTAATTCTCTCTCTGCCAGCTAAGTTCTCTCAGCTGCTACTTTGGCCTTGCTGGTGGTTATGGTAACTGTGGTCCCTTGACTTCTGCAGTTAAGTGCTGCTACCTGGCTCCTCTTATTCCGGGGATTCACCATGTTGTCACCATTAGTGAGCCTGGCTCTGAGCCGTCTTCTCCTACATTTGGGCATGGATTACAGATAACCGGTACTAAAGCTCTTAGTGACAGCACTGGTTTCTGTAAGCAGCAGCACTTACCCCTTGTAATGGACAGGAAGGAAGGGGGCAGGGCACAAGCATGAAGAGGATGCCACAACTATCGAGAAGACCAGGATACAACAAAAACCAGTTAGAATCTACTAGGCCCAAGATGGCTTCCCAGGTGGCACTAGTGGTGAAGAACACGCCCGCCAATGCAGGAGATGGAAGAGTCACAGGTTCCATCCCTGGTTGGGGAAGACCCCCTGGAGGAGGGCATGGCAGTCCATTCCAGTATTCCTACCTGGAGAATCCCAGGGACAGAGGAGCCTGGTGGGCTACAGCCCATAGAGTCACACAGAGTTGGACATGACTGAAATGACTTAGCACGCAGGCCCAAGATGGCAGGAGACTGGACTTCAGGAGACCTGGAGCCTCATTACATGCTCACTGTAATACATCAGCATGCTAACTGACTCACCCACGGGCACCATGACAGTTCTGAGGTCAACCATAAAAGGCCAAAAAGTGGGTGATGGCCCATTTCCTGGAAATCTCCACCCCTTCCCCAAAATAGTTGGATTAAGAATAATCCTCCCACTCATTAGTCTATGAAATTATTCAGTCCATAACATACATTCTGAGAATGGTTATTCTCCCTGAATAAAACTGCTTTTACTTCCTTAAGGCTCGCTCTTGAGTTCTTTCCTGTTCAAAGCCAAGGACCCTGACTTGGTGGCCTGATGGAGGGGCTCACCTAAGACTTGGGACACGATCATCCTTTTTTGCCTCATTTCTCCTATGACAGTAAGCCCCTACTGAGGCTTCTCTACCACAGCCCAATGAATACCCCTCAGAGTTGTCCCCATTTCCTCTCCTGGCTGCTAGGCAGATAACTGTTATTACATCCCAACACAATACAGCTGGGAAGTGCTGGACCTGAGGGTCTGCAAAGCAGCATCTGGTGAGAGAGGTACCAGCATCACCAAGAACTTCAGCGCTGGCTCCTCTCTGTAGTTTGGGGCTGGTGGTAGGACAGTGAGCACAGAATTGGGGGTGTGTTCAGCCTCAATACTGGGGGACATCCACCTAGATGTCCCCATCCCACGTTTCAGGGCTTGGACCTTAGTGTAACAGAGTGTTTAATCATCTCTGTGGCTCCCAGTTGTAAATCTGCAAAGTCCTGTGATTGCTCCTGAGCTGTGTTCTCTGCCACTGCAGGGAGATAAGGATGGCTTTGTAAGAAGTACCACCACAAGCACACGCTGGCTCTCATACTTAGCCTTGAACTTCTCATTAACTGCCTTCAGTTTCTAGTTATCCCTCTGAAGGGCTTCCATTCACTTGTAAAGACTAGCCCCTGTCTTTGCAGGCGCTGGCCCTCTTGTGTCTTTTAAAGGCCTCATTCATTGCATGGGTAAGCTTGATTTTCTACACTGGGTATGTTTCCTCAGGCCATCATCTGTGAAATACTCAGCAGCTGAGACACCGCCTTGTGCCAGGGACGATTTGTGGCCCACATCCCACTGAGGTTGGGGTTTTCCTTGCCGGCCAGTGAGCAATCCACTCTCTGCCCTAGAGGCTGCCTTCTCAGACCATTTGCTAGTACCAACTGTTCAGTTCAGTTGCTCTGAAAAGCAGATACTGTGATGGAGTGGAGATGTACAAGGTTTATTAGGAGGAAACACCTGTGAAGGATAAAGTGAACAAGAGCAGGTGTTAGCTAGGAAACTGTTGACATTATGATGTGGGTCTGACAACTGAAAAAGGAGAGCAGGAAGGAAGCAGCAGCTCAGAGAGTCTTGACCAGGCTGGTGAGCCAGCTGTGAGGAGTCCCCGCTGGCCAGAACGGTCCTCCTTAAGTCCACTCACTATCAGTCACGGTGAGAGGCCTAGGCTGTGAATGTGGTGCTGGATCCTGCAGGTACAACATGTGGAGGCTGTCAGCCAATATCCTCCTGGGGTCAAAGGTGTCTATCTAAAGAAAAACAAATGACGTAAAAGCTGTGAGTCAAGTTTTATTCAGGAACCTTACTGAGGACTATAGCTTGGAAAATAGCCTTCTCAGGAGAGACTGCTCTAAGAGGCAGGGGAGTAGCTAGTTAGTATATATATGAATTTTCTGGCTGGGAAATATTGTAGTCACGTGTGTGTGTGTGTGTGCGTGCGCACGCACACCCACGTGCACTCAGTTGCTAAGTCGTGTTTGACTCTTTCTGACCCTATGGACTGTAGCCCACCAGGCTCCTCTGTCCATGTGATTTCCCAGGCAAGAATACCGGAGTGGGCTACCATTCCCTTCTTCAAAGGATCTTCCCAACCCAGGGGTTGAATCCATGTTTCCTGTGTCTCCTGCATTGACAGGAGAATTCTTTACCACTGAGCCACTTGGGAAGCTCCAAAAAATAACAGATGTCTCAATTTAATGACTAGTGCTTTTCTATTGTAAGAAGATTCAAGATTCTGGGGTCATTTAAATTCTCCCTTAGGTATGCATCTTAACTATCCAGGGGCCCAAATATCCAAAAACACAGAACTTTCATCTTCTTTTCCAATCCTGAATTCCCCTTCGGGTGCACTGTTGCTGTGTTTCATCTTAACCCATTTGTATGATCATGTGTGATTTGTATGATCACATTGCTTTTATTCACAAAGGGAGATCTGAGCAGTGCACACCCCTGAGGGTCACTTCCATCCTCCCCCACTGCTCTGTCATAAATCAAGTTTCTTTGTTTGTATGTGTTTATTTTGTGATTCTCTAATCTGTTCCATTGATTGATTTTATAAGTATATCTGTGCTACTACCACATGATTTTATTTTGTAAGGACTTTCTATTAAGTCTTGTTATTTATAAAGCAAATACATCTGT
This sequence comes from Bubalus bubalis, assembly GCF_019923935.1. NCBI lineage: Eukaryota > Metazoa > Chordata > Mammalia > Artiodactyla > Bovidae > Bubalus > Bubalus bubalis. Next base: position 78,802,052 of record NC_059172.1, on the reverse strand, counting down.
GTTTTTCTCCGTATAGTGTCTGGGCTATTCTCATTCATTTCCTCACTCACATACATTTTCAGATTAGTTTGCTAAGTTCTAATGTTTTAGCTGGAGTTGCATTCAATAGTTAAGATCAATGGGAAGCATTCTGTGTGACAGTGCATCTTTAAATCCAATGATATGGTATATACTTTCATTTATTTCTTTTAAAATGTCTTTCGATATTATATGTATAAATTTTTCCCAGAAAAGTCTTGCATATCTTTTTAAAGATTCAACATTGATAATTTAAATTTTTGTCCCCTATGTAAATGGTATCTTTTCTTCAAAAAACGTTATATTTTCTGTTTCTTGATGGTGTGTAGTCATGCCTTTCAGAGTTGTCCTACCTTCAGGCAAGGGGGCCTGGCCTTTATACCCCTTATCTACCAATTACTGGCTGAAGACTGCCCTCAGGGACTGGGTGTGACCCTGTGCGGGGAGCCTTTTGGCCTTAGGTCAGTGCCTGGAGAATGACTCAATTGAGCTGCAGACATTGCCACCAGCTGGGCAAATACCACCCTGGCCTGAAGGGGGGTTCTCAGCATTTAAGAGTCACAGAGATGTTCAAGGCCCCTTAGCAGATTGGAGAATTCTCTTTTATTCTTAGGTTTGTTACATGTTCCTGGGTTGGTAAAAGAAGAGGCCCAGCCTACCTGTATGTGTGTGGAATTGGATGTGGGGTCCAGCCATTTTTTAAAAAGGCTTTCTACTCCTCCTTTGTCAGCCTCCCCTTGCCTCGGCTAGCCCAAGCCTCTTCTGTGGTTTTGGCCATGCCTACCTGTATGGTGTGCGGAACTGGATGTGGGGTCCAGCTGTTTTTTAAACAGGCTTTCCCTCCTCCTCTGTCAGCCTCCCCTTGCTTCAGCTAGCCTGAGCCTCTTCTGTGGTTTGCAGGAGAGACGGCTGGCTCTCAGGCTTCTCTGACTGCAGCACAGGGTTTTAGCTTTCCTCCATCATCCAAGTCAGTTCCCACTTGACCTCTGCTTTCTGGCCTTCTAAGGTCTGATGCTGTCTCCTCTGGTCTCTCTTTTTTATTCCTTAATTGTCATTTAAGTTGGGTTCGAAAAGGAGCACAGGTAATTCATGGGTTCAACTGTTCTTGCTGAGAAGCTCTCTCAGTGTACTGATTCAGAGAATTATGAAACAAAGGTAAATTGGGCTGGGACTTCCTTGGTGGTCCAGTGGTTAAGACTCCACACTTCCAGTGCAGGGGGTGTGGGTTTGATCCCTGGTTAGAGAACGAAGATCCCACATGGCTGTGGCAACCAAAAAAAAAAAAAAAAAGAAAGTGGGCAGAGTTTGACATAGGCTGTTTCTTAAGTTTGAAATTACCCCTTTTTTCTTCTCAATCTTTGCTTGTCTAACCCACCCTTCAGGTCTCAGTCACATTCTCCAGGACACGTACTTTCACAGCCCAAGTCTGGGTTATATACTGCTTCTCTGTGTTGCAGTGTAAACTTACTCTTGTTTCCTCCAAATATGAATGGTAATATTGTATTTTTGCCTACCTAGTGTGCACTCTGTAGTGCAATACTAATAGTATTTTACTATACTTTGTTTGAGGCTTCCCTGGTGGTAAAGAATCTGCCTGCAGTGCAGGAGATCCATATTCAATTTCTGGGCCAGGAAGACCCCCTGGAAAAGGGAATGACTATCCAGTATTCTTGCCTGGAGAATTTCATGGACAGAGGAACCTGGCGGACTGCACAGAGTTGAACATGACTGAATGACTAACGCTTTCACTTTTTACATACTTTGTTTTCAAGAGTGCAAACCACAGAATAAAAGTCATTCTGATGTAACCTTTCCAAGGAATTTCTTGGAGAATGTATTCTCATTGATATTCATATATCAGATCAGATCAGATCAGTCGCTCAGTTGTGTCCGACTCTTTGCGACCCCATGAATCGCAGCACGCCAGGCCTCCCTGTCCATCACCAACTCCTGCAGTTCACTCAGACTCACGTCCATCGAGTCAGTGATGCCATCCAGCCATCTCATCCTCTGTCGTCCCCTTCTCCTCTTGCCCCCAATCCCTCCCAGCATCAGAGTCTTTTCCAATGAGTCAACTCTTTGCATGAGGTGGCCAAAGTACTGGAGTTTCAGCTTTAGCTTCATTCCTTCCAAAGAAATCCCAGGGCTGATCTCCTTCAGAATGGACTGGTTGGATCTCCTTGCAGTCCAAGGGACTCTCAGGAGTCTTCTCCAACACCACAGTTCAAAAGCATCAATTCTTCCACGCTCAGCCTTCGTCACAGTCAAACTCTCACATCTATACATGACCACAGGAAAAACCATAGCCTTGACTAGACGAACCTTTGTTGGCAAAGTAATGTCTCTGCTTTTGAATATGCTATCTAGGTTGGTCATAACTTTCCTTCCAAGGAGTAAGCATCTTTTAATTTCATGGCTGCAGTCACCATCTGCAATGATTTTGGAGCCCAGAAAAATAAAGTCTGACACTGTTTCCACTGTTTCCCCATCTATTTCCCATGAAGTGGTGGGACCGGATGCCATGATCTTCGTTTTCTGAATGTTGAGCTTAAGCCAACGTTTTCACTCTCCTCTTTCACTTTCATCAAGAGGCTTTTTAGTTCCTCTTCACCTTCTGCCATAAGGGTGGTGTCTTCTGCATATCTGAGGTTATTGATATTTCTCCCAGCAATCTTGATTCCAGCTTGTGTTTCTTCCAGTCCAGCATTTCTCATGATGTACTCTGCATAGAAGTTAAATAAGCAGGGTGACAATATACAGCCTTGACGAACTCCTTTTCCTATTTGGAACCAGTCTGTTGTTCCACGTCCAGTTCTAACTGTTGCTTCCTGACCTGGATACAAATTGCTCAAGAGGCAGATCAGGTGTTCTGGTATTCCCATCTCTTTCAGAATTTTCCACAGTTTATTGTGATCCACACAGTCAAAGGCTTTGGCATAGTCAATAAAGCAGAATAAAAGCAAATTTATGGTTACTCATCTTCGGATTCTGAAGGTACAGGAGACTTCCTGTTTAACCTGGAAGGTGCTTTTGTGACAAGCAAACTCAACCTGCAATATGGGAAAACTGTCACAGGACCTGTAATTCAGTTTCATAGGAAATTTGGAAAGGCAGGCCTTCAGGGGAATTCTTTAGTTTTTCATGCGTACATTTTTGTCAAAGAAGACGTTCTCATTTGCTGTTAAGTTTTTGACTTACCTGATTTAAAAAAAGCAATAAATGCACAAGGTAGATAGTGTGAAAAATATACTGCTGAGAAACCACTACTGCTAAAGCTTTGTTGCATACATTTCCTGCTTTCATTTCTCCACGTTGGTTTCCTCTCATAGTTAAGACACTGTTTAAGTATAGCTCCCTCTTTTCTCACGTAGCAATGAATCATTGTTTTTTCTCCGTTTCATTAAGTATTCTTTACAAACATGATCTTTATGGTTGTGTAATGGTCATCAGAAGAATGCATGTAATTTAACAATTTTCCTATTTTCATCTAGGGTGTTTTATTACATTTTTTTTGGTAACAATAAACTTTGTTACATATATTTGAATTGCTATTCTTGAGGAAATTTAGTCTTTAACTCTGAAGAGTAAAAGTGGAGAGGCTTTTCATAGACACTTTGAGATAATGCATGTGAAATGTATATAAATTAAAAAACATAATATATTTACCTGGTTTAGCTTTCTATTAGTATTAGTGCATGGAGTAAGAAATGGCAACCCACTCCAGTATTCTTGCCTGGAGAATCCCATGGACAGAGTCTGGAAGGCTACAGTCCATAGGATTGCAAAGAGTCAGACACAACTGAAGTGATTTAGCATGCTTGGAGACTTTTATTTATATTATTTGTATTATTGAGCTTAACTAACTTACTGTTTGGAGAAGAAGGTAGATCATATCTACATTCAGAGTGAATTATATCATTAATCATAGTCTATGATATATATATAAATATGTAAAGTGAAAATAAAGTGTTAGTTGCTTAGTCGTTTCTGACTCTTTGAGATCCCATCAACTGTAGCCCACCAGGCTCCTCTGTCCATGGGATTCTCCAGGCAAGGGTACTGGAGTGGGTAACCATTCCCTTCTCCAGGGGATCTTCCCCATGCAGGGATTGAACCTGGGTCTCCCACGTTGTGGGTAGATCCTTTGCTGTCTGAGCCACCAGGGAACACCAAATATATAAAACAATATATTAAAATGAAATGAATATTGTCAGAGACCACTGATTTTCTTTTTTAAAATTTATTTAGGTGGAGGATAATTGCTTCACAATGGTGTGTTGGTTTTCGCCTGTATACTAGTGCTAATCAGCAATAATGATTATATGTCTCCTCCCTCTTTAGTCTCCCTTCCCCTCATCCCTTCCTTCGAGGATATTATAGACGTGAGGGCTGGGCTCCCTGTGTTTTACAGCAGCTTCCCACTAGCCATCTAGTTTACACGTGGTAGTGTGTGGATGTCAATTCTCCTACCTTCTCTTTCCCCTCCTGTGTCCACAAGTCCATTCTTTACATTTGCATCTCCATTCCTTCCCTGAAATAGGTTCATTAGTACTATTTTTCTAGACTTCATGTATATGCATTAATATACAATATTTTTCTGTTAATTTCTGATTTATTTCACTGTAAAACAGGCTGTAGGTTTAACTATCTCACTAGAACTGACTCAAATTCATTATTTTTTATGGCTGGGTAATATTCTATTGTATATATATACCACATCTTCTTTATCCATTCATCTGTCAATGGACATCTAGGTTGCTTCCATGTCCTGGCTATTGTAAATAGTGCTGCAATGAACATTGGGGTATGTATCTTTTTGAATTGTGGTTTACTCAGGGTTTTGGAGAAGGAAATGGCAACCCACTCCAGTGTTCTTGCCTGGAGAATCCCAGGGACGGGGGAGCCTGGTGGGCTGCCATCTATGGGGTCCCACAGAGTCAGACACGACTGAAGCAACTTAGCAGCAGCAGCAGCAGCAGCAGGGTATATGCCCAGTAGTGGGGCTGCTGGGTCATACAGTAGTTCTATTCCTAGCTTTTAGAACAATCCCTGTACTGTTCTCCACAGTGGCTGCACCAATTTACATTCCCACCAACAGTGTAGGAGGGTTTCCTTTCTTGCACATCTGCTCGGCATTGATTATTTGTAGACTTTTTGATGATGGCCATTCTGACTGGGGTGAGGTGATACCTCATTGTAGTTTTGATTTGCATTTCTCTAATAATGAGCAATGTTGAATATCTTTTCATTTTTCATGTGTTCATTTGCCATTTGTCTGTCTTCTTTGAAGAAATGTCTATGTCTTCTGCCCATTTTTTGATTGTTTTTCTGATATTGAGCTGTATGAGCTGTTTATATAATTAGGAGATTAATCCTTTGTCTGTTGCTTCCTTTGCACTGATTTTCAAACTGAATGGCAAGATATCAGTGAGTGAATGTATATTATTGGTTGTAACTAGCATAGCTTTGTTTTTGAAGTGAGATATGATTGATGGGTCTTCCCTTAGTGGCTCAGTGGTAAAGAATCCGCTTGCAATGCAGGAGACATGGCTTTGATCCCTGGATGGGGAAGATCCCCTGGAGAAGGAAATGGCAACCCACTCCAGTATTCTTTCCTGGGAAATCCCTTGGAGAGAGGAGCCTGGAGGGATAGTCCAAAGTGTTGCATAGAGTTGGCCACAGATGAGCAACAAAACAATTGATGTGTTACATTGTATTACTTTTATGTGTACCAAATAATACATTCATTGCAAAGTGATTACCACAATAAATTTAGTTAACTTTCAAGCAACTTTCAAATTCCTCAAAAAATAAAAAGCAGTACTACCACATAACCAGGCGATTCTATTTCTGGGTATTTATCTGAAGGAAATGAAATCACTATCTCAAAAAGATGTCCAAACTCCCATGTTCATTGCAGCATTATTTTCAATAGCTAAGGCATGAAAGGAGGATCCCATGGACGGAGGAGCCTGGTGGGCTGCAGTCCATGGGGTCGCTAGGAGTCCGACACGACTGAGCAACTTCACTTTCGCCTTTCACTTTCATGCACTGGAGAAGGAAATGGCAACCCACTCCAGTGTTCTTGCCTGGAGAATCCCAGGGACGGGGGAGCCTGGTGGGCTGCCGTCTATGGGGTCACACAGAGTCGGACACAACTGAAGCGACTTAGCAGCAGCAGCAGCAGCAGCAGCAAGGCATGAAAACAACTGCATGTTCTTTTTTAAACTTTTTATTCTGTAGCCAGTTCAATTGCTGTCATCTCCGACTTTTTTCGACCCCGTGGACTGCAGCACGCCAGGCCTCCCTGTCCATTACCATCTCGCAGAGCTTACTCAAACACACGTCCATCCAATCATGGTTGATGCCATCCAACCACCGCATCCTCTTTGTCCCCTTCTCTTGCCTTCAATCTTTTTTTGTAGTGGGGTAGAGCACTTCACTTTCACTTTTCACTTTCATGCATTGGATAAGGAAATGGCAACCCACTCCAGTGTTCTTGCCTGGAGAATCTCAGGGACGGGGGAGCCTGGTGGGCTGCCTGTCTATGGGGTCTCACAGAGTCGGATATGACTGAAGCGACTTAGCCGCAGCAGCAGAGCAAATCCGGGTGAAACTACTGGCATTCATTGTGATAGAAAGCCTATTGTTTCCCAACCACTAGAGGGCAGTATACTACATTAGTTAAAAAAAAAAATCTGACAGTACAGTGGATCTAGTTTTACAACTGATTATGAGAGACATAAAATTACACGTAATTTTGTGTTGAACTATTAATGTATGTGAGAACCTACCACATAGCATACACTGAGATAGGGATAAACTGGTGAATAAGACATGTTCTATAATTTAGTAAGAGGACGAGACAGTTACACACTTTGGTTTGGCTCCTGTCCACCTTTCTAGCTTCATACACTGCCACTCCCCAGCTTGCAACCTGACCTGTGGTTGTGCTCAACTCCTCCTAATGGTCTTGCACATGCTGTTCTCTCTTCCTGAAATACTGTGCTTCTCTCTGCCTGTTGAACCCTAACTTATACCTCAACCTCCAATATCTTGACTTTCCCAGGCAAAGTTAAGTGCAAGCATGTGTTTTCTCCATTTCACTCACTCAACTTTAATCCTCTTAGAGCTGGTGACCTCTTTTCCCTAGGAAACTGAACTACTGGAAGGCAAAAGATGTGTTGTTCATTTTCATTTCTCTATTTGTGTCTGTGACATAGTGCTTAAAATGCACAATAAACGAGCCAAGAAAAGTGCTATGAACAGATGCTGTGAGGAGATAATTTCCTCGTAATCTCTCCATTAGTTCTTCCATCCTCTCCTTCTAACCATGCCACTAAAAAGCATCTATCTAATTTCCATAGCAAACCAGAGAGGCTTTTTTGACTTACTGATGGTTAGGGTGAGTTAGGCTTTGTTAAACAAGGGAAGGGAAGGGAAAAGAATTTTGGAGGAAAATTTAGGTTTCCCTAATATTTCCCCATGACACCCTGGGGGATGATCTTCACTTTAGCAACACACAGCTGAGACTGAATAATCTTTGTTCTTCCATCCCTTTATTAGACTAGCCAAGTAGGCGAAGTGGTTACGTTTGTCATTTGGCTAGCAGTTAACAACCCTGACACTTTAGCATTAAGAAGACAGGGTGCCTAGTACATTCCATTGTGATCTACAAAAGCTGAAGGAATCAGAGTCAAGTTTCAACCTGTTCCAAGTCCTCATATGGCAAATTAAACAGTTCTCCATCCAAGTGGTATTTGTACCTGTTTATAAAAGTTTTTGTTATATGTTCACTTTAGAAGTTTGCAAAAAGATTAAAACATATTTTTAGCTTGCTTACAATCTTGTAGGTATGCCCATACTCAAGTGTGTTAATGTATGCTAGTGTGTGTTAGTTGCTCAGTCGTGTCCAACTCTTTGCAACCTCATGGAGCCCTCCAGGTTCCTCTGCCCATACTCATATCATCTGGGAAATTCTGCTCTGTAGAGAGACCTGGTTGTATATTACAAGCGATAAATGAAGTCTAAAGTCAAATGGACTTTTGTGTGAGTCCTGGATATGTCTTTTTTTTCTAGCTTTGTGAACTTGGGCATGTTTCTCAACCTCACTTCACCTCAGTTCCTTCATTTGAAATATGGACACAGCAGTTCTTCCCTCAGTGGGGTTGCTAGGAGGATTAGACAAAGGTCTACATGTAAAGAGCTTTACACAAGATTTGGCATATTGTGAGCTTTCAGTAGACATTCAGTTCAGTTCATTTCAGTCGCTCAGCCATGTCTGACTCTTTGCGACCCCATGAATTGCAGCACGCCAGGCCTCCCTGTCCATCACCAACTCCCAGAGTTTACTCAAACTCACGTCCATTGAGTCAGTGATGCCATCCAGCCATCTCATCCTCTGTCGTCCCCTTCTCCTCCTGCCCCCAGTCCCTCCCAGCATCAGGGTCTTTTCCAATGAGTCAAACCTTCGCATGAGGTGGCCAAAGTACTGGAGTTTCAGCTTTAGCATTAGCTCTTATTATAAGATGAAGATCTTCAGTGCAAGATAAAATCATTTTTTCTTTGCGAGTTTTTCTTTCTTCTTTTTCAAATAACCAGTGCTTGATGGATTCCCACCACCCCTCATTCCACTGCTATGGCAGTAAGAAGTTTATTTCCCCATTCTGATAAAACATAATCTAATGGGGGCTTGCAAGCATGAGAACCTTGGTGGAGATGAAGTGAAGGCCCTGCTGTGGGTGCTATAGTCGGACTTTGTGGGCCTCAGAAAGTCTCTTCCAATGTTTTCCCACCCAGAGAGCTCTTACCTTGGCTGTCCCTGCAAATGCAGTGAGGCATACAGCCTTGCTATTAAGCATTCTTGAGGCTCTTCTACTACTTTGGCAAGAGTGAGCTTTCTCTTCTTCAGCATCACTGATGTTGGCTTGGAATATGGTTTTCAGAGAGATTGTCTAAATTATCAACTCCTGTGGGTAGGAATGTTGCTCTGTACAATACATATCAAAATGACATATATATTAATACATAAGTATGTGTGTATGTGTGTGTGGTCAGTTGTGTCCAACTCTTTGCCATTTTATGGATTGCAGTCCACTGGGCTCCTCTCTCTATGGGATTTCCCAGACAAGAATACTGGAGTGGTTGCCATTTCCCGACCCAGGGATCGAACCTGCATCCCCTGGGTCTGCTGCACTGCAGGCAGATTCTTTATCCCTGAGCCACTAGGCAAGTTACATACGTAAGTACTTAATATATTTTTAAGCTTACTATTAATTATATGTTTTAATGTTTTATATAACTATAGTGCCATTTGTTCTGAGCCAAAAATGATAGCTCAGTTGGTGAAGAATCCGCCTGCAATGCAGGAGACCCTGGTTTGATTCCTGGGTTGGGAAGATTTGCTGTAGAAGGGGTAGGCTACCCACTCCAGTATTTTGGCCTATGCAGTCCATGGGGTCGCAAAGAATTGGACACCACTGAGCGACTTTCACTTTCATATGGTACAACAAAAATTTTAAAACATTTTAGCCTTTTAATTTTGAGATAATTTTAGACTTACAGAAGAGTGGCCATGACAGTACAGAGAGTTCCTAAATACCCATTACTCAGCTTTCCCTAATGTTAACATCTCATATAACCATGGTGGAGTTATCAAAACTTAGAAACAAACATTTGTACAGTACTATTAACTAAACTACAGATTTCATTAGGATTTCACCATTTCCACCCCCCAGTAATGTCCTTGTTCTGTTTCTGAGTCCCACCCAAGACTTCATGTTACATTCGTTCTGTCCTTTAGTCTTTTCTAATCTGGGACAGTTCGTCAGCCTTTCCTTTCATTTCACAATCTTGGCACTTTTGGAAAATACTGATCAAGCATTTTGTAGAATGTCCTTAATTTGTCTGAGTTTGTGTGATGTTTTTCTCCAGATTATTGAGTTTGTAGAGTTTTGGGAGGAGTGCCACAGAAATGACACACCCTTCTCAGTGCATTAGATAAGGCAGTATAACATGACACTGCCATGCTCTCTTACTAGTCATATTTAGTTATTCACTGAAAGATTTCTCTTAATTGAAAAAGAAAAAATATATGAAACTGAGAAAATCTGATACATGTAAAAATTTATCTATCTATATACTTATACACACAAACACAATGTAGTTTTCTCTAAAAGCATCGGCATTTGTAGGAACACAGACATTGTCATTCTGACTTAAACTAACAAGGTTTTGTTCTTAGAAACAGACCCAGAGGGATGGTATGGGGAGGGAGGAGGGAGGAGGGTTCAGGATGGGGAACACATGTATACCTGTGGCGGATTCATTTCGATATTTGGCAAAACCAATACAATATTGTAAAGTTTAAAAATAAAATAAAAAAAAAATAAAAGGCTATAAAATTAAGAAAAAAAGTTACCTACATATTTCTTTTAAAAAATTATTTTTAATTGAAGGGTAATTGCTTTACAGAATTTTGTTGTTTTCTCTCAAACCTCAACATGAGTCAGCCATAGGTACACATATATCCCCTTCCTTTTGAACCTTCCTCCCATCTCCCTCCCCAGCCCACCCCTGTAGGTTGATACAGAGCCCCTGCTTGAGTTTTCTGAGCCATACAGCAAATTTCCGTTGGCTATCTATTTTACATATGGTAATGTAAGTTTCCATGTTATTCTTTCCTTACATCTCACCCTCTCCTCCCCTCTCTCCATAAGTCTATTCTCTCTGTCTGTTTCTCCACTGCTGCCCTGTAAATAAATTCCTCAGTCCCATTTTTCTAGATTCTGAATATATGCATTAGAATACAATATTTATCTTTTACTTTCTGACTTACTTCACTGTATAATAAGCTCATCAGAACTGGCTCAAATGTGTTCCTTTTTATGGCTGAGTAATATCCTGTTGTGTATATGTACCACTTCTTTATGCATTCATCTGTCAGTGGACATCTAGGTTGCTTCTATGTTCTAGTTATTGTAAATAGTGCTGCAATGAACAATGGGGTACATGTGTCTTTTTCAATTTTGGTTTCCTCAGAGTATATGCCTAGGAGCAGGATTGGTGGGTCATATGGTGGTTTTATTCTTAGTTTTTTAAGGAATCTCCATACCGTCTTCCATACTGGCTGTATCAGTTTACATTCCCACCAACAGTGCAAGAGTGTTCCATTTTCTCCACACCCTCTCCAGCATTTATTGTTTGTAGACTTTTTGAGGATGGCCATTCTGACTGGTGTGAGGAGATATCTCATTGTAGTTTTGATTTGCAATTCTCTAATAATGAGCAATGTTGAGCATCTTTTCATGTGTTTGTTAGCCATCTGTATGTCTTCTTTGGAGAAATGTCTGTTTAGGTCTTTTCCCCACTTTTTGATTGGGTTGTTTGTTTTTCTGGTATTGAGTTGCATGAGATGCTTGTATATTTTGGAAATTAATCCTTTGTCAGTTGTTTCATTTGCTATTATTTTATCCCATTCTGAGGGTTTTTCATCTTGCTTATAGTTTCCTTTGCTGTGCAAAAGCTTTTAAGTTTAATCAGGTCCCACTTGTTTACTTTTGTTTTTATTTCTGTTGCTGTAGGAGGTGGGTCACAGAGGATCTGCTTTGATTTATGTTATCGAGTGTTCTGCCTATGTTTTCCTCTAAGAGTTTTATAGTTTCTTACATTTAGGTCTTTAATCCATTTTGAGTTTGTCTTTGTGTATGGTGTTAGGAAGTGTTCTAATTTCATTCTTTTACATGTAGCTGTCCAGTTTTCCCAGCACCATTTATTGAAGAGGCTCTCTTTGCTCCATTGTATATTCTTGCCTCCTTTGTCAAAAATAAGGTACCCATAGGTGCATGGGTTTGTTTTTGGGCTTTCTATCTCATTCCTTTGGTCTATATGTGTGTTTTTGTGCCAGTACCATACTGTCTTGATGACTGTAGCTTTGTAAGTATAATCTGAAGTTAGGAAGGTTGATTCTTCTTTCTTAAGACTAATTTGGCTATTCGGGATCTTTTGTGTTTCCATATGAATTGTGAATTTTTTTGTTCTAGTTCTGTGAAAAATGCCATTGTTAATTTGATTGGGTTTGCATTGAATCTGTAGATTGTGTTTGGTAGTATAGTCTTTTTCACAATATTGATTCTTCCTACCCAGGAACATGGAATATCTCTCCATCTGTTTATGTCATCTTTGATTTCTTTCATTAGTGTCCTATAATTTTCTGTGTACAGTTCTTTTATCTCCTTAGGTAAGTTTATTTGTAGATATTTAATTGTTTTTGTTGCAATGGTGAATGGGATTGATTAGTTTCTCTTTCAGATTTTTCATCATTAGTACATAGAAATGCAAGTGATATCTGTGTATTGATTTTGTATCTTGCAACTTTGCTAAATTCACTGATTAGCTCTAGTAATTTTTTGATACTATCTTTAGGGTTTTCTATGTACAGTTTCATGTCATCTGCAAACAGTGAGAGCTTTACTTCTTTTCCAATCTGGATTCCTTTTATTTCTTTTTCTTCTCTGATTGCTGTAGCTAGGACTTCCAGAAATATTTTGAATAATAGTGGTGAAAGTGGACACCCTTGTCTTGTTCCTGATCTTAGGGGGAATGCTTTCAGTTTTTCACCATTGAGAATAATGTTTGCTGTAAACTTTTCATGTACAGCCTTTACTATGTTGAGGTAGGTTCCTTCTGTGCTCATTTGTTGAAGAGTTTTAATCATAAATGGGTGCTGAATTTTGTCAAAGGCTTTTTCTGCATCTATTAAGATTATCATATGGTTTTTATATTTCAGTTTGTTAAAATGGTGTAATCACATTGATTGACTTCCATATATTGAAGAATCTTTGCATCCCTGGAATAAACCCAACTTGATCATGGTGTATGAGTTTTTGATGAGTTGCTGAATTCTGTTTGCTGAAATTTTGTTGAGGATTTTACATCTATGTTCATCAGTGATATTGGCCTGTAGCTTTCTTTTTTGTGTTGCCTTTGTCTGGCTTTGGTATCAGAGTGATGGTGGCCTTGCAGAATGAGTTTGGAAGTGTTCCTTCCTCTGCAATTTTTTGCAAGAGTTTTAGAAGAATAGGCATTAGCTCTTCTCTAAATGTTTGATAAAATTCTCCTGTGAAGACATCTGCTCCTGGGCTTGAGATTTTTGATCACAGCTTCAATTTCAATATTTGGGTTGTTCATAATTTCTATTTCTTCCTGGTTCATTCTTGGAAGATTGAACTTTTCTAAGAATCTGCCCATTTCTTCCAGGTTATCCATTTTATTGCCATGTAGTTGTTCATAATATTCTCTTATAATCCTTTGTATTTCGGCACTGTCTGTTGTAACCTCTCCTTTTTCATTTCTAATTTTGTTGATTCTTCTTTTTTTCTTGATGAGTCTGACTAGACGTTTGTCAATTTTATCTTCTCAAAGAATCAGCGTTTAGTTTTATTAATCTTTACTATTGTTTCTTTTTCATTTATTTCTGCTCAGATCTTTATGATTTCTTTCCTTCTGATAATTTCGTTGTTGTTGTTGTTGTTGCTGTTCTTCTTTTTCCAGTTGTTTCAGGTGTAAAGTTAGGTTGTCTATTCAGTGTTTCTCTTATTTTTTGAGGTAGAAACAAGGTAGTTCTTAGAACTGCTTTTGCTGCATCCCATAGGTTTTGAGTCATGTTTTCATTGTCATTTGTTTCTAGAAATTTTTTGATTTCCCTTTTGATTTCTTCAGTAACCTGTTGGTTATTTAGAAACGTATTGTTTAATCTCCATGTGTTTGTGTTTTTTAGTTTTTTTCTTGTAATTGATATTCTAGTCTCCTAGCATTGTGGTCAGAGAAGATGCTTGATATGATTTCAGTTTTCTTAAAATTACTGAGGCTTGATTTGTGACCCAAGATGTGGTCTATCCTGGAGAATGTGCACTTGAGAAGAAGATGTACTCTTCTGCATTTGGAGGGAATGTCCTGAAGATATCAATGAGATCCACCTCATTTAATGTATCATTTAAAACTTGTGTTTCCTTATTAATTTTCTGTTTTGATGATCTGTCCATTGGTGTGAGTGGGGTGTTAAAGTCTCCTACTATTATTGTGTTACTGTCAATTTCTCCTTTTATTTCTGTTCATGTTTGCCTTATGTATTGAAGTGTTCCTATGTTGGGGGCAGAGATATATACAATTGTTATGTCTTCCTCTTGGATTAATCCCTTGATCATCATGTAGTGTCCTTCCTTATCTCTTGTAATCTTCTTGATTTTCAGATCTATTTTGTCTGATATGAGGATTGCTGCTCCAGCTTTCTTTTGCTTCTCATTTGCATGGAATATATTTTTCCATCTTCTCACTTTCAGTCTATATGTGTCTTTAGATCTGAAGTGGGTCTCTTGTAGACAGCACATATATGGGTCTTGTTTTTGTATCCATTCAGCCAGTCTGTGTTTTTTGGTTTTTTATTTTTTTTTATTTTTTATTTTAATTTATTTTTATATATTTTATTTATATATATATATTTATATATTTTAATTTATGTTTAAATTAATTATTGATAGATATGTTCCTATTGCCATTTTCTTAATTGTTTGGGGTTGATTTTGTAGATCTTTTTCTTCTCTTGTATTTCTTGACTATCTAAGTCCCTTTAACATTTGTTGTAAAGCTGGTTTGGTGGTATTGAATACTCTTAACTTTAGCTTGTTTGAAAAGCTTTTTATTTCTCCATCAATTTTGAATGAGATCCTTGCTGGGTACAGTAATCTTGGGCTGTAGATTTTTCCCTTTCAGTACTTTAAATATATCCTGCCATTCCCTTCTGACCTGCAGAGTTTCTGCTGAAAGATCAGCTGTTAAATGTATGGGGTTTTCCTTGTATGTTACTTGTTGTTTTTCCTTTGCTGCTTTTAATATTCTTTCTTTGTGTCTAGTCTTTGTTAGTTTGATTAGTATGTGTCTTGGCATGTTTCTCCTTGGGTTTATTCTGTATGGGATACTTTGCGCCTCTTGAACTTGATTGACTATTTCCTTTTCCATGTTGGGGAAATTTTCAACTATAATCTCTTTAAAAATTTTCTCATATCCTTTCTTTTGCTTTTCTTCTGAGACCCCTATAATTTTAATGTTGGTGCATTTGATATTACCCCAGAGGTCTCTGAGACTATCCTCAGTTCTTTTCATTCTTTTTACTTTATTCTGCTCTTAAGAAGTTATTTTCACCATTTTATCTTCTAGTTCACTGATTCATTCTTCTGCTTCAGATATTCTGCTATCAATTCCTTCTAGAGTATTTTTTAATTTCAGTAATTGTGTTGTTTGTATGTTTATTCTTTAATTTTTCTAGGTTTTTGTTAATTGATTTTTGCATTTTCTCCATTTTATTTTCAAGGTTTTTGATCATTTTTACTATCACTATTCTGATTTCTTTTTCAGGGGGTTTGCCTATTTCCTCTTCATTTATTTGGACTTTTGTGTTTCCAGTTTGTTCATTCATTTGTGTAGTATTTCTCCTTCACTGTCTTTTTCTTTTAAATTTTTTTTTAAACTTATTGTGTTTGAGGTCTCCTTTCCCCAGGCTTCAAGTTTGGATTCTTTCTTCCTTTTGGTTTCTGCTCTCCTAAGGTTGGTCCAGTGGTTTGTGTAAGCTTCATATAGGGTGAGATTTTTGCTGAGTTTTTGTTTGTTTGATTTTCTTCTGATGTGCAAGGCTGAGTGAGGTGGTATCTTGTCTGCTGATGAGTGGGTTTGTATTTTTGTTTTGTTTGTTGTTTAGATGAGGCACCCTGCACAGTGTGCTACTGGTGGCTGGGTGCTGTTGGGTCTTGTATTCAAGTGGTTTCCTTTGTGTAGGTTCTCACTATTTGATACTCCCTAGGGTTAGTTCTCTGGTAATCTAGGGTCTTGGAGTTAGTGCTCCCATTCTGAAGGCTCAGGGCTTGATCTTTCTGTCCATGAGAAGATGAAAGGTAGACTTATTGCTTGAGGTGATGAGGCTGTGAATCTTTGTGGAAGAGTTTCAGTTTTGAGGAATTTGAGGAATAGGAGTGAGAAGAAAGCACTCAGGTGCAATTACACCTCAGTTCTGTAGTCAGTGCCTTGATCCAGAAACTGCACTGGACAGAAGGACTTCACAGAGGGACACTGACCTTGAGGTGACATAAAGGGAAGGGAGATGAGAGTCAGAGAAGGGTTTGGAAAGCAAGAGTATCCTTTATGCAAATCTATATATTTCTTGTGTTGACTGGTGTTAGTGCATTTTACTTCCAACATGGATTTATTTATTTTAAAATTTTTTATTGGAGTATAGTTGGTCTACGATGTAGTGTTCATTTCTGCTGTACAGCAAAGTGAGTCAGTTATATGTATGCATATACCCACTCTTTTAAAGATTCTTTTCCCATGTAGGTCATTACAGAGTACTGAGTAAGGTTCTCTGTGATTCACAGTAGGTCCTTATTTGCTGTTGTTCAATTGCTCAGTCATGTCCAACTCTTTGGGACTCCATGGATTGCAGCACTCCAGGCTTCCCTGTCCTTCACCATCTCCCAGAGTTTGCTCAAACTCATGTCCTCTGAGTTGGTGATGTCATCCAACCATCTCATCCTCTGTTGTCCCCTCCTTCTCCTGCCTTCAGGTCTTTATTAGTTATCTATTTTATATATAATAGCATGTATATGTCAATCTCAATCTCCCAATTTACCCCTCCCACTCTTTCCCCCTAGTAACCACAAGATTGCTTCCTACATCTGTGACTCTATTTCTGTTTTATAAATAAATTCATTTGTGTCATTTTTTTAGATTCCACATATAAGCAGTATCATATGATAGTTGTCTTTATCTGTCTGACTTACATCACTCAGTATGACAAGCTCTAGGTTCATCCATGTTGCTGCAAATAACATTATTTCATTCTTTTTAAAGGCTGAGTAATATTCCACTATATATATATATATATATATATATATATATATATATATACATTCCACTATATATATATTCTTTATCCATTACTCGGTAGATGGACATTTAGGCTGCTTCCATGTCTTGGCTATGGTAAACAGCACTGTAATTAACAGTGGAGTGCATGCATTTTTTATAATTATGGTTTTCTCTGCATATGTGCCAGGAGTGGGATTGCTGGATTATATGACAACTTATTTTCAGTTTTTTTTGAACCTCATAGAGGTTGTACCAATTTACATTCCATCAATAGTGTAGGAGGGTTGCCCTTTCTCCACACCCTCTCTAGCGTTTATTGTTTGTATACTTTTTGATGAATTCAGACTGATGTGAGGTGATAGCTCATTGTAGTTTTGATTTGTATTTCTCTAATTTAGTGATACCTCATGCTAAGAGTTGACTCATTCAAAAAGACTCTGATGCTGGGAGGGATTGGGGGCAGGAGGAAAAGGGGACGACAGAAGATGAGATGGCTGGATGGCATCACCAGCTCGATGGACGTGAGTTTGAGTGAACTCCGAGAGATGGTGATGGACAGGGAGGCCTGGTGTGCTGAGATTCATGGGGTCGCAAAGAGTCGGACATGACTGAGCGACTGAACTGAACTGAATTTAGTGATGTTGAGCATCTTTTCATGTGCTCTGCCAACATGGATTTAAAATGAGGTCATTGGTAATCATCTCTGATGCTAATTTTATTTTAATATTATATATATGTATATATATATATTTCCAGTATTATTTTATTTATGTAAAGGCCCAAAATGGACAAATTAAATCTCTGGTGATAGAAATCAGAATGGCAATTGTCTTCGGGGGTAATGTATAATACTTTGGGGTGCTAGTAATGTTCTATATCTTCATGTAGGTGGTGGTTACATAGGTGTGTCCACTTGATAAAATTTTATCAAGACATAGGACGTATCTATCTATCTATAATTTGTCCCCCCTTTATAATTTTATAATTAAAACATCTATTTAAAAAATTTCCAGACTCATCCTTAGTTCAAATATCCAAATATTTTTCATGCTCTTGGAAGCAAGTATCCTGACACCAGTTTTAAAGATAAACCTAAATTTTTATCAGTTATTAGAAACTCTGTGTCTCACAGATGTGTCTAATTTTTAAAAAAATTTTTTGATATTCTTTGCTTAAGAGATTATTGTACCTTCTGGTAATTTTATAAGTTTATTCACTGAGGAAAGTGGTATTTTCTTTGGTTTCTTCTAAGTTTACCTTCTCAATTTGAAAGAGAATTCTTTTTTTCCCCTAAAAGTTAAAACTCAGTGTTATAAGGCACTTTTCTTACATTATTTGAAATGTATATATTATCACATTCTTACTTAGTGTTCACTTTGGTCGCATGCAAAATACTATTCACTTTCACTTTAATTTGCAAGGAATGTATACTTTTGTCCTTCTACTTTTCTCATTTAATGAAGCCACTCTGGTCTAAAATTATAACATCTCTTTTTGGAGGAGTTAGGGCCAATAATGGGCTTCCCTGGTGGCTCATACAGTAAAGAATCTGCCTGGAATGCTGGAGACCAGGTTCAATACCTGGGTCAGGAAGATCCTCTGGAGAAGGAATGGCTACCCACTCCAGCCATTCCTCCAGCAAGAATGGTTATCAATTCTTGCCTGGAGAATTCATGGGCAGAGGAGCCTGGCAGGCTATAGTCCATGGGGTCACAAAGAGTTGGACATGAGTGAGCGACTGCCACACATACACATACACACAGGGCCAATTCTGCATGGGGATTCTGGTCACATTGCAGTTTCATAAAAGGACAATGTCATAATGTATTAGTAAAGTACAAATCTTGTCCTCCTTTACCAGTTTACTAGTGAGGTTGTTCTGGTCTAGCCTGACTTTGGATTTTTAATTATTTTTAACTATCCCTTGTTTAGAGATATTCTTTGATGTACAAATGAAAGGGATTAAAGTTAGGGATTATTAACTGTGGAGTTGCTTTAGCATGTAGAAGGCTGATGAATACATTTACAGCAACACATAAATATGAATCCTTGTCTTAAAAAATAAAAAACACACCATGTATTCATTTAAGATGTTTGAAATGCTTCACAAACATCATGGCACACCCATCTTGCCTGATTACCCCATGGGAATATAATTTTGTTTTATTTATTTTCCTGTAGAACAGCCTTCATTGTTTGAAATGTGAAGTGGGAGAGGAGAGGCTAGCACAGTTCAGGCTCCCAGGTCGGCTCCACAGACCTGATATCAAAGGAGAACGAATCAGTACCTTGGGGAGGAGCCTGCTGAACCCTGCTGCTCCTTGGAGCCTGATGTCCAGGTGCTCGAGGTTAGTACTCATGGACTGGAAGCCACCGGTACCAAAGGCATGACACAGAGAAGGCCAGAGCCCTTTCTGGACCTCTGCACATGGCCAGGACTGAAGGGAAAGTTGTTTAATGCTATTCTGATTCACAGAGGTGTATTGATGGCATAAAAAAATGTCCAAAATGTTTACTGGTAGAGGCAAGCAACTTTCTATTTTTTAAAATCTGAGCTGTAAATTTTCTGTTACCTTATTAAATTCTACTCTTATACACTCCAAATAAGACTGTACAAAATACTTTTTCTTTCAGTTGGTCATGATCTTGGGTGGGTTTAAGCTGTCTCTGGACTATGGTAACCGAATCAGTTCAGTTTAGTCGCTCAGTTGTGTCCAACTCTTTGCGACCCCTCAGCATGCCAGGTCTCCCTGTCCATCACCAGCTCCCGGAGTCCAGCCAAACCCATGTCCATTGAGTCAGTGATGCCATCCAACCATCTCATCCCTTGTCGTCCCCTTCTCCTCCTGCCTTCAAGCTTTCCCAGCATCAGGGTCTTTTCCAATGAGTCAGCTCTTTTCATCAGGTGGCTAAAGTATTGGAGTTTTAGCTTCAGCATCAGTCCTTCCAATGAATATTCAGGACTGATCTCCTTTAGGATGGACTGGTTGGATCTCCTTGCAGTCCAAGGGACTCTCAAGAGTCTTCTCCAACTCCACAGTTCAAAAGCATCAATTCTTCAGTGCTCAGCTTTCTTTATAGCCCATCTCTCACATCCATACATGACTACTAGAAAAATCATAGCTTTGACTAGATGGACCTTTGTTAGCAAAGTAATGTCTCTGCTGTTTAATATGCTGTCTAGGTTGGTCACAGCTTTTCTTCCAAGGAGAAAGTGTCTTTTAATTTCATGGCTGTAGTTACCATCTGCAGTGATTTTGGAGCCCAAAAATATAAAGTCTCTCATTATTTCCATTTTTTCTCCATCTATTTGCCATGAAGTGATGGGACCAGATGCCACGATCTTCGTTTTCTGAATGTTGAGTTTTAAGCCAACGTTTTCACTCTCCTCTTTCACTTTCATCAAGAAGCTCTTTAATTCTTCAGTTTCTGCCATAAGGGTGGTGTCATCTGCATGTCTGAGATTACTGATATTTCACCCAGCAATCTTGATTCCAGCTTGTACTTCATCTAGCCCAGCATTTCTCATGATGTACTCTGCATATAAGTCAAATAAGCAGGGTGACAATATACAGCCTTGATGTACTCCTTTTCCTATTTGGAATCAGTCTGTTCTTCCATGTCCAGTTCTAACTGTTGCTTCTTGACCTGCATACAAATTTATGAACAGGTGGGTCAGGTGGTCTGGTATTAACATCTCTTTCAGAATTTTCCAGTTTATTGTGATCCACACAGTCAAAGACTTTGGCAAAGTCAAGAAAGCAGAAGTAGGTGTTTTTCTGGAACTCTTGCTTTCTCGATGATCCAACAGATGTTGGCAATATGATCTCTGGTTCCTCTGCCTTTTCTAAATCCAGCTTGAACATCTGGAAGTTCATGCTGTTGAAGCCTGGCTTGGAGAATTTTGAGCATTACTTTGCTAGTGTGTGAGATGAGTGCAATTGTGTGGTAGTTTGAACATTCTTTGACATTGCCCTTTTTGGGATTGGAATGAAAACTGACCTTTTCCATCCTGAGGTCACTGTACCTCATTCACATATGCACCCAAATGTCAGTTTCTCAGAGCCCTTCTCTGAGCACTTTACCTCTCTGTCTAAAATAATACTCCCATCATTCTCTGTCCCTTACCATGCTCTGATTTTCATTCAGTGTTATCTGATATTATAGTATGTTATAACTATCTAATATTATAGTCTTATGTTTTAAAATCTGTAATTCTCACTAAAATTTAAGTTCCATAGTGGCAGACAGTTAGTTTTGCTTTTTATTATATCCGTAGCACACAAAGCAGTACCTAGTACACAGTAGGGGCTCAACAAATTGAACAATTGAATATTCTTTCCTTGTTATTTTGATCTGCCACTATGTACCTTATTTTAATTTCAAAGGGCACAAATTAAGGACAATTTCTACCTTCTAGAATTCTCTTGATCTAGAAGAACAGACATTTATGCACACAAATAATTATAATGCAGGGTACAAATTTATATGTAGTGGAGATTTATAGGTAGTGGAGATGATTACTTGAAAAAATTGGGAAGAAATTTAACCTAAACAGAATTTAAAAGAATGAATTAAAGTTTATCAGCAGATGTAAGTAGAGTGAAAGGGAAGGCATTCCAAGATAGTATCAATGGTATATGTACAGGCAGAGAGGCATGAAATAGCAGGTTGTATTTGAGGGTCTGTAAGCAAGAGAGTTCCAGAAAAACATCTATTTCTCCTTTATTGACTATGCCAAAGCCTTTGACTGTGCAGATCACAATAAACTGTGGAAAATTCTGAAAGAGATGGGAATACCAGACCACCTGACCTGCCTCTTGAGAAACCTATATGCAGGTCAGGAAGCAACAGTTAGAACTGGACATGGAACAACAGACTGGTTCCAAATAGGAAAAGGAGTACATCAAGGCTGTATATTGTCACCCTGTTTATTTAACTTATATGCAGAGTGCATTATGAGAAACGCTGGGCTGGAAGAAGCACAAGCTAGAATCAAGATTGCTGGGAGAAATATCAATAACCTCAGACATGCAGATGACACCACCCTTATGGCAGAAAGTGAAGAGGAACTAAAAAGCCTCTTGATGAAAGTGAAAGAGGAGAGTGAAAAAGTTGGCTTAAAACTCAACATTCAGAAAACGAAGATCGTGGCATCTGGTCCCATCACTTCATGGGAAGTAGATGGGGAAACAGTGGAAACAGTGTCAGACTTTATTTTTTTTGGGCTCCAAAATCACTGCAGATGGTGACTGCAGCCATGAAATTAAAAGACGCTTACTCCTTGGAAGGAAAGTTATGACCAACCTAGATAGCATATTCAAAAGCAGAGACATTACTTTGCCAACAAAGGTCTGTCTAGTCAAGGCTATGATTTTTCCAGTGGTCATGTATGGATGCGAGAGTTGGACTATGAAGAAAGCTGAGCGCTGAAGAACTGATGCTTTTGAACTGTGGTGTTGGAGAAGACTCTTGAGTCTCTTGGACTGCATGGAGATCCAACCAGTCCATTCCAAAGGAGATCAGCCCTGGGTGTTCTTTGGAAGGAATGATGCTGAAGCTGAAACTCCAGTACTTTGGCCACATCATGAGAAGAGTTGACTCATTGGAAAAGACTCTGATTCTGGGAGGGATTGGGGGCAGGAGGAAAAGGGGACGACAGAGGATGAGATGGCAGGATGACATCACCGACTCGATGGACATGAGTTTGAGTGAACTCCAGGAGATGGTGATGGACAGGGAGGCCTGGCTTGCTGTGATTCATGGGGTTGCAAAGAGTTGGACATGACTGAACTATTGAACTGAACTGAAAAATTTCAGTGTGCTGAAATAAGTGGTGTGGTGAGAGAGTTGGTAAAGATGATGCAGGCAAATAGGGAGGACTCAGGATATGAAGAGCCTTATATGCCATGCTCAGGTGTGTAAATTTTCTCTAGCAGCCAGAGAGGAAGCTCTAAAGACATTTAAGTTGGGATTGATATGATTTTCATTCTGGTCACTTCACTCACACTTTAGAAATGCCACTCTAGCAGCCTTATTGGTGCCAGAGGTAAGAGATTCATCTTGAAATACTCCAGATGAGAGGTGATGAGAGCATGAAGGAGAAATACTTGATAAAAGGATGTGTGCTGCTCATGTACTCAGTCGTGGCCGACTCTGTGATCCCATGGACTGTGGCCCACCAGGTTCCTCTGTCCATGGAATTTTCCAGGCAAGAATACTGGAGTGGGTGGCCATTTCCTTCTTCAAAAGGATGTATGAGACTATTATAATTTTATGAAAACAATTTTTTTTATGATCATACAACTTTTGGTTTTGTTTCTATAACTTAAAGAAACAACCTTCTAATATAAATCTAGTTTCACCAATAGACACTCTCATTGGGAAAAGAACATACTGATCAGACAATTTAAGTAATCCAGTTGGGATTGAGGTTTACTTTTGATATTTATCATTTGCCTCATGAGCTTTGCTAGTAAAGCCAATTCTTTAGAGGCTAATCACCCCTTTAAAATGTGATAACTTTAATTTCTGAACATGCAGAATTGAGAATAAGACCCTTTAGTAACATCTCCAAAGTACAGAGATCCTTCAAAGTCTTAAACAAATAGAATTACTATTTATGAGAGGTATTATTAATCATAAACTTTTTACACCATTCTACAAAAACTTAGAATTTATTAGGAATTTCAGCAAAACAAGCTCCTGAACTATAGCTAACACATAATTTGAATAATAAAATATCTTACTTTTAAATACAATGAATTTATTTCCAGTAGCATTCTCATTAAAAACAGTGAAGTATTTTCATTTATTAAAAATGTATTTATCAATAAAATACATAAAGTATTATAAGCATAAATGTAAATCAATTTATCTCCATTGTTCATGTTATTTGATGGTTATAGTATTTTAATAATTAACAGACGCATAAATATATATTTATAGGAGATTCTCAAAAATAATGATTCCATTTAATAACTACTGTTATACTCATCAGTATTTTCTCTGTGATCTGGATCCAACATCAGGAGATGGACTGGTCCTTGGCTGGCTGTTCTGTAACATAATTTCAGAATATATTCTTTTACTGTAGTATTCATAGACTTTAAGGTAAAATCTGTTAGGTGGATCTCCTTACAGATTACAGATTTTAATAAGACTGAACTCATAATTCAATTTCTCAAATGCTACATAAACATCAATCTCAACATGATGACTATCACTTTATATAAGGCATCATACTAATTATAATGGTTCATAATCTTTACTCTTTGCTATTGGCAAGATGTTTACAGGTGCTTTTTAAAAATCATAACCTGCTGTGTAAATGGTCAAAATTTAATAATTTTAGTTTCTACAGGAATCACTTGGAGCCCATATAATACCCCAGGAGTAGTTTAACAATGTTAGGCTAAAGAAGTTCTTGGGAAAGTGATTGTTAAAAATTCATTAATTTTATTTAAAAAGCAGGTAAAATATTCCAAACTGAAAATTCTGCTTCTAAGATTCCTAGTTTTTATATTGAAAAATCATGGGAGGGCCTGGAGGCTGCCCTGCAGTAACCCTTTTATCCTATATTGTTTGCATTTTATCTGTATGTCCGTGTTATAATGCACAGACTTACTTCCTTACTTGAGGAAAGGAAAGTGTTTTCTGCTTTCGAGTCCCAGCCTGACACAGGGTAAGAACTGAGCCTTTATTTGTTCAGTGAATAAAAATAGGCAAATATAATAATTTTTACAAAAAGAAAAAATCAGACTGCTACGGTTTCCAAAAAGAAGAACTTCTAAATTTTGGGTAAAACAAAGTCTGAGCTTGGTAAGCCTATCAGGGGGATGACACTGAAGTCAAGTCTTAAAAGAATAGAGGAGAGAGGAATTTAGGAGCACTCCTGTGAAGCAGTGGGAGCAGTGTGGGCCCGGGATGCTGCAAGAAGTTCCAGGGAGACCTGCTTCTTACTCAAGAGTATGTAAATTATGACCTGTAGAGCAACTGGAGATGAGGGTGAAAAGCTCTTGAGTGTAGTTCTCTGGAGTTTTTTAAAATTACTTTTCATTATCTATTTATTTATTTTTGGGTGCACTGGGTCTTCGTTGCTGCACCGGCTTTTTCTAGCTGCAGCAAACAGTGGCTGCTCTTTGCTGCATTGGGGTGACTTCTCTTGTTGCAGAACACAGGCTCTAGGTGAAGGGGCTTCAGCAGTTGTGGCCCGTGGGCTCTGCAGTTGTGGGTCACAGGCCCTAGACCTAGAGTGCGGGCTCAGTAGTTGTGGTGCATGGGCTTAGCTGCTCTGTGGCATGTGAAATCTTCCTGGGCTGGGGATCGAACCCTGTCCCCTGCACTGGCAGATGGATTCTTATTGAAGGTACCACCAGGGAAGTCTTAATTTTATCTTTCAGGTGATGGGTAACTACTGAGATTGGGTTTTAAGAAAGAGAGTGTTATGTTCCTACTTGGCTCTTTAAAAAGATTACTCTGATGGTGATGGTGTGAAAGACACAGTGGTGAGAGCAAAAAGGGAGGCTGTTGAAATGGTCTAGATGAGACATGGTGAATTCTTTAACTAAGATAATAGTAGAAATGGAGAGGAGTCAACAGATTTGAGATGTACTTTATTATTGGGAGGATTTATTGACTAGGGGTTAAGGGAGAATGAGAAGTCTGGATAAGATATAAATTTCTCTCTGGGAAATTTGGTGGATAATGGTGTCATTGATTGAAATAAGGATTATAAAAGGTAGAACAGATTTTGGGGGGAATATGGGAAAGTGTAAATCCTGACTCATCACTGAGAACTCATCACCAGAACTCATCACAGTTCTGAGAGTTGAGAAAATCACTTAATGTCACCAACTTAGAAGATTAAACAGAAGAGTATCTATGAGACCATTTGGTACAGTGCTTTTCAACGGTAGGAGCCTAGTAAGTGTGAGTTTCCTTTCTTCTACTTATATCTCAAAAATGTTCAGTTGCCACAAAGACTGTATTGATTAAATGTTAACACTCAGGGGCTTCCCAGGTGGTGCACTGGTAAAGAATCCACCTGCCAATGCATGATACAGGTTCGACCCCTAGGTTGGAAGATCCCCTGGAGAAGGAAATGACAACCCATTCCAGTATTCTTGCCTGGAGAATTCCATGGACAGAGGAGCCTGGCGGGCTGCAGTCCATGGGTTTGGAGTTGGACACGACTGAGTGAGTACACAACAACATTAACACTCAGGGACTTCCCAGGTGGTCCGGTGGCTGGGAGCCCACAGGGCTGTGGGTGTGGTCGTGGTCGGGAAACCAAGACCTCAGCTGACAGGACAGCTGAGCCAGTGTGCTGTGGAGCCTGCGCTCTGCAACCAGAGGAGCCTGTGTGCCCACAAATGGAGAAAGCCTGTGCAGCCAAAGCAAGCAAACAGATAAACAACATTCAGTAGAGGCCTTTGGAAGAACGCTAGAAACAGCGGTACTTTTATGGAGCATAAAATCCTTAGAATATTAAAAAAGGTTTCAGGTTCACTGCATTTCATTGAAGTCTGAAAAATGTGGATAATTTATATATTCACAGACCATGAATAAAAAAGCCATATAATCTCCACCAATATTTTCAAGGATTGAGTATGTGCAAATTTCTATGAAGTGGGCAGATAAGTGAAAAAAATCCTCTGAGATCCAAAAAAGATTATTCACTTAGAAAGACAACTAACAAAGCACATATGGAGTATACATGTGTAAAACCAGATATACTGCAGTAATAAGTTCAGAGGAGGCTTAGAGTATCATAGATGGATTGGTCACAGCATGCTTCATGGGAGAAGTAACATTAAACTGCAGCTTAGAGGGTTGTGTCTGAAGAGTAGAGAAAAATATAGTGCAGATAGGAATTGGGCAAGAACGTAAGTAAAGCATGAGAAAAACATGAAAGCAGAGCAGAGCATTGCAAACTTAATTCACATTAAATATATTAAACATATTTGGCTAGAATAGATCGACATTGTACATTGTGGGATTAAAAATTGTTGTTAGAATAATTCATATTTTTTAGAAGAGAAGTTATATTCTGCATGTAAATTTCATGTAAATACTTTTTGGAATGTCACTTTTTTTGGAGATAATTTAAACTAGTAAGATGACCATGTGCATTAGTTGCTCAGTCGTGTCTGACTCTTTGTGATCCCATCGACTGTAGCCCACCAGGCTCCTCTGTCCATGGGATTCTCAAGGCAGGAATACTGGAGTGGGTTGCCATTTCCTTCTCCAGGGGATCTTCCTGACCCAGGGATTGAACCCAGGTCTCCCACATTGCAGGCAGATTCTTTACCGTCTGAACCACCTGGGAAGCCGAGGTGGCAATAATAATAATAGTGCAACTTAACATGTATTTAGCACATGCTATGTTATAGGTTCTGTTCTAAGTGCTTTACATGGGTGATTACCTCACATAATGCTAATCAGTACTCTATGGGGGTGGATACTATTAAAGTGATTATGAGTGTTCAATGAAGGAATACAGGAAAGAGTGGGTTGAATACTTCTCTTCTGAAAAATCTCAGAACAGTACTTGCTCTAAGCAATAGCAGTTGACTGTGCTATGAAAGATACTGAGGTGGCTCTCCTGCTTACAATTATTCCTCTAACCCAAGTATTAAAGTGCCTGAAATCTCACTATTAGAAATCCATTATTGTTCTTTCTAGACAATGGTTTCAAATGATTTAAATGGTTTTATACCTTTCAGAATGATTTTTAAAATTATAAAGTATCTTTTAAAATTCATACTAAACACATTGCTTGCTTGCTTGCTGTTGCTGCGTCGCTTCAGTCGTGTCCGACTCTGTGCGACCCCATGGACTGCAGCCTACCAGGCTTCTCCGTCCATGGGATTCTCCAGGCAAGAACACTGGAGTGGGTTGCCATTTCCTTCTCCAATGCATGAAAGTGGAAAGTGAAAGTGAAGTCGCTCAGTTGTGTCTGACTCAGTGACCCCATGGACTGCAGCCTACCAGGCTCTTCTGTCCATGGGATTTTCCAGGCAAGAGTACTGGAGTGGGTTGCCATTGCCTTCTCCACTAAACACATTAGGAAGAAAAAATACATCAGTTTACTTCTATGCCTGAGATGAGAAACCCAGATCAACACTATCAAGCACTGGTATGGGGGAAACATCCCAAAGGGCAATTGAATGGGGTAAATATGCAAACAGCAACAACAATAAAACCATATATGTGGGGTGGAGGGTGGTGGATTAATATATAAACTTTACTCAAGTTGTGAATTTTCCAGAGAGATATACAACTTCTGGGAATGAAACATCAATTCTCCAATGTTAAACCAATGACATTTGGGTTTTTAGTACTGGGGTACCTGATAGATATTATACAATTAGTGTTGCTAGGTGGAGAAATTTAGTTTCTGAATTAACTACATAATACTTGTACATTGTAAAGCTATAATATAGCATTATAATTTAAAAACAAAATTCTTGTTCATATGGATAGGAAAACATTGGAGATGAATGAAAAACAAAAAAACAATGATAAAAAGCTTATCTGCAATATCTCCAAAATAACAAATACTTTTGAACAAACATTTTTGCCATTTAAAGAGATAGAAATATTTTTTGGAAAAATCTCTATTGACTAGAAATAGGCTATACTACAGGTGTCCTGGTAAATACAATTTTAATGGTCTCTTGAACATACAGAAAGTGTAAGAATATGGTTATATATTGCCTTTTTAGAACTTTAATATTAAATAATTTTACATATATAAAATACAATGAAGATCCAAGAACAAATTTTGAAATCTTTTAAAAGACCAAAGTACATCGAAAGCCCATGCACTTATTCCAAAGGGAGGAACTAAGCTTGGACATCTAAAAGTGTGGACATCTGTTTTTGGGACTATAGATAACAAGCAGTTAAATAGAATTGGGCAAGACACAGGTAGAAATAAGCCCAAGTGATTAAAAGAAAAACAGGCTACAAAAACATAAACTGAGAACTCTGCATTCATAATAACCTGAATAAAAAAATAAGCTGAATCTAATCATGAGAAAACAATCAGACAAATCCAGACTATAGGGTATTCAATATAATCGGTCTGGATGCTTCGCAAGTGTCAATGTAGATGAAAGATTGAAAAAGAGGAGACTTTTCTAGGTTAAAAGATACAACAACCAAATGCAACATTATAATCCTGGGTTAGATCCTGGATCAGAGAAATAAAATAGCCACAGAGAGTTTTTTTTAGACAACTGAAGAACTTTGAATGTGGAATGTGTATCAAATAATATGTGATATTAAATTTCTCGGGTGTGATAATTTTGATGATGTAGGTGAATTTCTGTATGCTGGGGTATTAGAGGGGAAGTATCACCATGTCTACACTTTTAAGCAGTTCATTAAAATATATGTTTGTGTGTGTGTAACTATGCATCTTCTGTCCCATCTACCCTGTCCTATCCAAGTCCACCTATTCTACTTTGCTCTTTCATCTGCCCATCCATCCATACATGAGATAAACCAAAGATGGCAAAATGTCATCAGCTGGTGAATCTAAATGAAGAGTAAAATAACATAAAATAAAAACAGCAGACAGACGGTCAAACAAAAATAAAATGTTCAAATCTCCAGGCAGAATATGGCAAATGAAACCGTATTGATGGAGGAGGGGGATGGAGTAATTTTGATGTCATAACTCTGTGAATTTATACCATTTTCCCTGAGAAAGGAAGGTTGCTGACCGATGTTACTGATGTTAAAATAAGGAAGAGTAACGTGTTTAGAGCGAAAGTTAATGGTTACCATCTGTCAACTGATGAAATGCTCTCAATGTAAAAATCTTTATGTTATGATTTTTTTAAATGAGAGGATACTTGCTTGATTCTAAGAAAACATCTTATAATTAAAAAGTTGATTGGGGAGAAAAGCTTCCTAGAAGTCAATCTCAAGAAAAATTATTACCAATAAAGGATTTTTACATATAAAAACATGATGTTTCCTAAAAAAAGAAAACAAAAAATACTCTGAAAATACTTACCAGAAGTGGTATTATTTGTAAAGTACTTTTGATGATGGATTTTTGCAAATGGTTTCTTGTATATCTGAAATAATTATACCATGATATATAAATAATTTAGTTATATATATTGAAAGGACTGGCTAAAGAATCAAATATTAAATTCTGATGTATCAAAATATTCAAAACTGAATAAGAAACTTTTTTCCTTATTGTCCTCAGAAACAGTTGAGTTAATTTGATTAAAAACTATTATTATACACAAAATTTATGTTCCTAAAAAGACATTCCTAGTACTTTGACTGTTCCATACCAATCTTTATTCAAATGCTAGGTTATTTTTTCTTTAAAAATTTTCTATCTTCTTGTTTTTTTCTTTTTTAATTTTTCTATCTTTTTAAACAAAAAACAAATTTCATTCTTGGAGGATCTCAGGAAAAAGGATGAGATGTTTAGCTACTGAGGTGCAAAAAGTTTAGTAATTTGGTCAGCTCTTGCCTTTTCAATGTTTTTGCTTTTGTCCATATAATAGCAAGGATCTGGACAAAAGAAAAAAATTAAGACAGAATCTTTTATATGAAGCATTTAAGATATGTGGAAGTATCTAAAGGTAAAAAAGAACCCTCCAAAAAAACTGAGTTGATGCTTTTATTCTATATCTGCTTAATTTTTGGAGAAGGAAATGGCAACCCACTTCAGTATTCCTGTCTGGAAAATCCCATGGACAGAGGAGCCTAGTGAGCTATGGTCCATGGGGATGCAAAGAGTTGGACACTACTGAGCACAGCACAGCTGCATAATTTTACCTTAAACCTACAGCTTTAGTTATGTATTGCTTTTGTAGATTCAGTACACTGTCTTTTATTAATGTATTAAGCATTTAATTTTGAAATTAACACAGAGTATGTAAAACATATGTGCATATTTATTCAGTAATAATAAAGCTAATGTCTTGTGTAACTACCTAGACTAAGATATTTGAACATTATCATCACTTTGGAGAAATCCTGGAATACCTCAGATGCTCTGGGGATTGCATTCTCTTCCCTGCTCACAGAGGTAATGCACTAAACTGGCTTTGCTTCTTTATAGATTTAATACATGTATGCATATCCCCCAAATAATTGTCTAGTTTTGCATGTTTCTTTACATAAATGGTATTTCATGAGATTTGCCTTATTTTTGTTCAAAATTACATATTATTTGGATTCATCCATGATGACGTGTGTAGATCTAGTTTTCCATGTGTGTAGCTGTTCATTTTCCTTGTTGAATAGTAATTCAGAACCTGAATATACCACATATATGTGTGTGTGTATATATATATTTTAAAATTTTTGGCTTTTGTTGTTATGATGATCTCTATCCGCTGGAGAAAGGAATGGCAACCCACTTCAGTATTGTTGCCTAGAGAATCCCATGGACAGAGGAATTTAACAGGCTACACTCCATGGGGTTGAAAAGAGTCGGACACAACTAAGCAACTAACACACACACACTACACATACTTATACATGTTTCCTGATACACAGGTGCAGTTTTCTCTAGATATGCACCTAGAAGTAAAATTGCTAGGTTGTAGGGTATGTTCATGTTCAATTTATTACATGCGTAGCAAAACATTTCCTAAAAGATTGCCTCAGTTTACGTTCCCATCAGCATTATCAGAGAGCTCTAATTGCTGTATGTCTTTGCCAACACTTAGCATTGCCATGCTTTTAAACTCCTGTCTTTCTGATGAGTATATAACTGTATCTCATTGTTTTATTTTGCATTACTAAAAATGTTGAATAATCTATTAGTGCTTATTGTCATTTGCATTTTCGTTGTTGAGACGTTCCTGTTCATCTTCCCACACCTATTTTTCTACTAAATTGACTTTTCTTATTGATACATAGAAGTTCTTTATATATTTGAACGATGTATTAAATTTTCTTCTGTTTTGTGGCCTGCCTTTTCATTCTTTTAATGTTCTGATATGAAGAAAAGTTTGTAACTTTAATACAGTAAAATTTATTATCTTTTTCCTCTATGGGTTATGATCCTTGTGCTCTACTTAAGAAATCTTTCCTTGAAATCCTGAGATTACAAATATTTTCTATACTACCTCCTAAAAGCTTTATATATATATTTCATATTTAATCTTTAATCACCTTGTAACTGATTTTTACTTATGTAATAGGAGCTCAATTTAGTTTCTATTTGGTGCCCAATTGTTGCAATATGAAGTGACAAACAACTTATCTCAGAATGACCCCAGAAGTTCTTCATAGCTATTTGGGACCAAAGAATGGGTTCTCATCCTATGTGAAAAGGCTTTACCTAAATCCAATCAGTAGCTCATTCCAGTGAAAAAGGCTGCAGTTTCTCACACTGGGATCTCAATCAGATGTTTGTTAGACTGGTTTATATTGTCCCATGGCTCTTAGATCCTCTGTTCTGGTGTTTTCCTTCAAACGTTTTGGTGTTTCAGTTTGGAAATTTTCTCTCACCTATCTTCAAATTCATAAATTCTTCCCTCAGCTTTGTTGAATCTACTGACAAGTACATAGAATACATTACTAATTTCTGTTACAGTGTTCCTATTTCTCACATTTCTATTTGACCCTTTTGTATGGTTTCCATCTCTCTGATGAAATTCTTATCTGTTCAGGCTTGTAATCTCCCATGTGGCCCACCTTTTCCACTATAACCTTTAACATATTAGTCATAGTTATTTAAAATTATCTATCCAACAGTTTCAACATCTGGGCCATCTGTGTCTCACTCTGTTCATTGCTTTGTCCCTTGACTGTGAGTTTTTTTTCTTGCTTTTTAAGTTTTGACTGAATGCTGAACTTCTTGTTTGAGGTAAATATGTTTGTGCCAGAAAATGGGCATGTCTTTTCTGTTAGACAATTGGTGTGTATGTACGTGTGTGTGCGTGTCGTTAATCAACTCAGTTTGAGTTTTATTGTTGCTATGGTTACCTTCAGTACATCAATGGTTTCAAAATTCTCTAGTGTTATTTTGTGCTTTTTCAGGTGTCCGAGGTTTTTCCCTTAAATTTTCCCCTCTACTTTCAGTTTTTGCCTCCCTGTGTGTCTGCACAGTACCACGAGACTCTCTATGCTCTTGCTTTTCTCCAGCTGATTTCCATTGCTTGTTCTTTGGTACTCGCTGGCGTTGTAGTGGGGGAGTAGTGGAGTTTTTCTGTTTTCTTGTTCCAGGCTTAGTCTTGGGCATGTCCCCTATGCCTCCTCAGTCATTCTGCTCCTCCTTTTCAGGGCAGTCCACTTTGTGCACTGTATCTTTGGAAGGTTTTGTGCAAGAAAATTTTGTGCCCCTTCTCCAATAACATGATACCTCTAATAATATGGGTCTCTGCCTCCTTTTTGCCCCTTCTCCAACAGTAGAAGCCTACTTCTCTTACCTTTCCACTACACCCAGTAAGTCTTCACTTGTGCCCTGGGGGCAATCAGCAAAGTTTGCTGCCTCTATCCCAATACCTCTGTGTGTGTGTGCTGAGTTGCTCAGTTGTGTCCAAATCTTTGCACACCAATGGACTGTAGCCCACCAGGTTCCTCTGCCCATGGAACTTTTCAGACAAGAATACTGGAGTGGGTGCCATTTCCCACTCTAGGGGATCTTCCTGACCCTTCCTGACCCAGGCATCAAATGCACATCTCTTTTGTCTCCTGCTTTGGCAGGTGGATTCTTTACCTCTAGTGCCACCTGGGAAGCCCAGACCTTCATTCTGCAGGAAAGAAGGTTCTGCATGGAGCTTGATACCTTTCCTACTGTGATGGCTGCTCCCCTTCTCCAAGACTGCGCCACTGAGAAAGGATTTCTCTAGTCTCCTGTTCTGCTTTTTTCTTAGGAATACACAGTATAAGTTTATAAAGAAGAATCTGTGAGCTGTGTGAACTCTTGTGTCTGTGACTCCCAGGGGTTTTATATTCCAGTAATAGCCCACATTTATCTGTTAGCAATTTAAACATAATTCCTAACATCAGCTTATATGGAATCTGGCATTGCACCATATTCTGCCACAGCGAGCCAATGGTCATGTTGTCTCTCCTTGGAAGTTCCTGTCTTTCCTTGAATGTCAGGCTACTTGGTTGTGCTGGGATCTCAGCTCTCTAATGGGTTCAAGAAAACCTACGCTTTTGTTGCTTATCTGTTTTTTCTCATTCTTAGTGTGTGATTGATATATTCCAGTTTTCTACATTTTATGCAAATGTGGAATATATACATGCACACAGTAAATACATATATATTTTTATATATATGACATATAAAAAATATTCAGTAGTTCTCAACCATAGGTAATTTTCTTTTTGCCATTCAGAGGACATCTGGCTATGTCTGAAGACACTTATCATGATGGGTACATTCTATGATTTTCGAAGCCAGAGATACTGCTAAGCATGGTACAAGGCACAGGAAAGCCCCCCACAACAAATGATTATCAACCAAAAATGTCTGTAGTGACAAGGTTGAGAGATCTTGATAAATACATACATACAGAAAATATTTTTATTATTGTTCACATCTAAATAGTTTGTAATTTCTATTATAGTTAATTTTCCAGAACATTGGTTTGTTTAGAAATGTTCTTCTTAATGTTATTTTTTGTTACTCATGTTTAGTTCAATTGTATTGTGGTCAGAGGATGTGCACTACTCCAATCCTTTGAAATGTGTCATTGTGTTTTATAGTATAATATTGGTTCCTTTTAATAAATGTTCTAAGTGTGCGCTTACAAAGAATGTGTCCCTTTGATCAAGAATGTTAATCATGTTTGATTCCTAAATATCAATTTTTTCGGTCTATTTGTTCTATCAATTACTGATTGTAATTAATTATAATTAATGTTAAAATATCCCCTAATCATGGCTAAGAAATACTTTATACATTTTGAGGCTATGTTTTTAAATGTTTATACAATGAAAATATTTTATAGATTTTTCCTGTATTAAAACTTTGATCATCATGAAGTCATCTTTTTTTATGTCTAGTAATGTTTTCTGCTTTATAGTCAATTTCATCTGATAATAATTCATCTAAACTAGTTTTCCCCTGTGACCTTAGTAATTAGCACAGACATACTTTATTCATCAACATCTAAAGTTAATTTCTGTCTCTCATGGACAGAGGAGCCTGGTGGGCTGCAGTCCATAGGATTGCTAAGAGTAGGACATGACTGAAGTGACTTAGCAAGCATGTACAAAGTTAATCTCTATCTTTACTCAATTCTATAAGCATACGAGAGTTCTAGTACACTTTAACACCATTTATGTTCTCCAATTTATGTAATATTTTTGATAGGTATTTAAACTCTGTTTTCTCTTTGAATCACGTACTACTTTTTAATTACATTTATTTTTTTTATACAATGTTTGTTCAAATTTACCCTCTCAGACTATCCATCTGAAATCACTTTCGGTTTGCTAAAGTACAATTTTTAGAATTTCCTTTAGTAAGAGACTGTTGTTGACAAAAACCTCTTAAAGAGTTACATAGACATACAGAGGGGTGAAAAAGCTTGCATGTCTTTGCCCCTCATCTGTTTAATTCTGAGACTTGTTAGGCAAGCTTTTTTTTTTTAACCTCTCTCTTTGTCTCTCTGGGAGTGTAAGACTGCATAGGATGTAGCTCCTCGGTAGGCCCAACTTTAGGGTGGGAGGGTCTTCCATGGGACTACTCATCTTTAAGTAGGCTATGGATTTTGTCTTCTGTTCCCATTTTTCCATGAGGCCATGAAAAGCAAAGCTCAATTTCACTCTGTGGGTTAAATGTTCTCAAGAGAAAAGCTAGCAGCAGCACTCTCCTTATCACTCTAGGCTCTTATTTATATTTAGTTCCTGGTCCTGTGAATTTCTGTATTCTCACCATCTTATTGCTATATTTAAGATTTTAAAGTACATAACCCTGAATTTATGGTTGTTTTTGATGGATGGTAAATACAGAGGATGAGATGATTGGATGGGATCACTGACTCAATGGACATGAGTTTGAGCAAACTCAGGAAGACATTGAAGGATGGGAAGGCCTGGCATGCTGAAGTTCATGGGCTGACAAAGAGTTAGACAAGACTTAGTGACTGAATGACAACAATAATCCTGAATTTATGGTTGTTTTAGATGGATGGTAAGTACAGATAACTAGCTTGTCACATTGCTGAAATGGAAGTATATTCACACATTGCCAAAAGACAATTAAGCCTGCCAGTGAAACTGGTATCATTGTAAATGATATGAATACAGTATACTTGAAATAGTATATACATTCAGATAAATTTTAAATTGTTATATACTTGGTTCAAATAGGTGATAATCTGGACACATTTTGCATTTTCATTTTCAATTTTTAAATTAAATTTTAAATAAAAATTGTCTAAGAATAAAATACAAAATTTCCTGTACACAAAAAGTGTTCTTCCATACTTACAGTATAATCTTTCATTGAGATGATCAAGGGACTGTAGGATCTTTTGTTCTTCAGCTGATAGTGCACAGATGTTAAATTGCTGCGTTTTATTTAAAGCCAGATTTGTTTGCTGTAGCTGCTTGCTATTCATGACAGTTAGAATCTCATCCTCAGGCACTGAAGCATTCACTAGATTTTCAGCCATCAAAAATTCAGAAGTACTGCCTGAAACTACAGAAACTTTATATTAACTATTCTTTGATCCCTTTTTGTCTTTGGGATCTGTCGTTATACATAACTGACATGCCTGTATGTATTAATTTCACAAACAGAAACCCAGTAAATCTTTTGTTACTTTGCATTTTATTTATCAGGGTCTTCTATATCTAGCATTTTCCCATCCCTAAGTAAAAAACAGATACTCAAAATGATGGCAGTGAGGTAATAAAAGTTATTAGGTGTTAGTTTAACTAAGGAAAAAATACATTATGTATATGTAGATTATTTCTGTGTTGTTTTTATTATTCATTGGTAGAATAAAGAGATGAAGTAGATTGTCTTATAATAGCAATTATGATGATAAGAGAAAAGGAACTTACAGAAATTTTAGAAAATTAGATGATCAGCTGGACAGAACTGAAAGCTTAGAAACTGACCAAATAAAAGACCATATGACTATAGAAGGATCAAATACTTCAAAGAAGATGAGTCAAATAACTTAGCTTGTTGCTTATAAAATAAGCACTTTGGAGTTTCACTTCACATCATCTATTTAAACAAATTTCAAAGGAATTAAAGAGTTAAGTTTAATGAATCAAATCATTAAAGTAATCTAGAGGGAAAAGAAACATTTCTAACTTTATTCATGGGGAAGTTTCTTTGGTAATGCACAAATCACTAAGACAAAACCAAAAACAAATTTTTTGAGGTTGGTCTTCCCAAATAGATATTAAATTCTGAAGGCCAAGACTTTTTACATGTTTGATTAATTATTATGTATCCAAAATATTTAGTTGCAGGCAGGAAATTAGCTCTCAATAATTATTTGTTAAATGAAAAAATGTAAAGTAAGACTTCTATATGTGAAAATAAAACATAAGTGGAATAAAATGCACATAATAAAGTAGTAAAAACATTTATAACTAGCATAAGGATCAGAATCCTTGATATTTAAAGAGTTTGCAGAAATGAGTGAGAAAATACTAAAACGCCAATATTTATAGGAAAAAAGAATATGAAGAAATAATTCACCAAAATAAATACACATACAGAAACAATTAAGCTTATTATTAGTAAAAGGTACTCAAATAAGAACTAATAACACACCATTTCTCTGTCATATATGCAAATAAGAGATGTGATATTTACCTCAAGTTCACATACACCCCAGAAGAATTTTGAATGATAATACTTTTCATGAAAATGCTACAGGAATATATAAAAAAATGCCACAACAGAATTTATTTCCTTTGACCTAGTACTCATTTAATACACAGAGTTTCATTCAATAAATATTAGTTGGGTGCCAATTAAGCCAGGTATTCTAATTTTAAATAATCAAATAGTCAGGAAAAAATCTGATGTAGAAAGATGTTCAATATATTATTATTTAGAACAAATAAAAACTGGCAACAGTCTAAATGTGCAGGGTGAGGAGAATTCAGGTCCTAATTGGTGGTATAACAGTCATGTGATATGTAAGAACTTTGGAAAATATGTAAGAACAACAAAAAAGAAATCATTGGGAACAAAGCTGAGAAGAAAATGTTTAAACTAAAACATACCTTCTTCAATATTAGAAGTACCCCTTGTAGTTTGTTTTGGCTCACTTGAACTTAGCTGGATACTTTGTCCAAAATTCTATAAAAATACAATATTAAATCAGAATATAATTCCATATTTAAAATTAGTGATATATATTGGCTTAAAAACTTTTATTTGCTGTTTTTATTTTCAATTATCACTATTCATATAATACATATTTCCTTTTTTTTGGAGCAGAAATTAAGAATTACTAAATTAGTCCTTTCTATGGAAACTAAATGGCTTCCCTGATAGCTCAGTAGGTAAAGAATCCACCTGCAGTGCAGGACACCCCTGTTTGATTCCTGGGTCAGGAAGATTTCCTGGAGAAGGGATACACTACCCACTCCAGTATTCTTGGGCTTCCCTTGAGACTCAGCTGGTAAAGAATCTGCCTGCAATGCGGGACACCTAGGTTCGATCCCTGGGTTGGGAAGATGCCCCGGAGAAGGGAAAGGCTACCCACTCTAGTATTCTAGCCTGGAGAATTCCATGGACTGTATAGTCCATGGGGTCCCAAAGAGTCGGACACGACTGAGTAACTTCCACTTTCATGGTAACTAAAGATTAGAAAAATGTTTTATACCAATTTTGGTACATTTTCAGATTACAATATCATCTTGGACATTTGGAAGAGGGAAGTAAGTTGGGTGTTAATCAAAAGGATTAACTAAAGGAAAGGTAAAAAATTACACTAAGGCTGGTTTATCATTGTAAGGGTAGGTGACAATTACTAACTGAAAAGTCTCTGATTGTGGCTTTATGCCAAGGATAAGCAAGCATCTTAGATGACAATACTTAAAAAAGAAACAGCTGCCTCAATGCTGCACAGAACTGGGCAATAAGAAATATCAGAGCACTGGCAACTAGCATTTCCATTCGACACTCATGAGTGATACCAACTCTCCTTCGCTGGATATGGTCTACTTTGATTCTTTACTCTCGTTCTGTTCCACTTTAAGAAATGATTCTTAGATAAAGTTGCCTGGCTATGACTATACCTACCCTTTGTTCAGTCTAATTGGAAGAGTAACTGAGGCAGGTTTCTGCAAAAACCCTGCTTCAACAGCTCTCATAGCCTTGCCTGATCTCCATTATAGACTTGAGACAACCTGGACTGAGACCATGGCACAAAGTGGCAATTGTGCATTTTTTTATCTTTCATTGTGTTGGAGAAGACTCTTGAGAGTCCCTTGGACTGTACGGAGATCCAACCAGTCCATCCTAAAGGAGATCAGTCCTGGGTGTTCATTGGAAGGACTGATGTTGAGGCTGAAACTCCAATATTTTGGCCACCTGATGTGAAGAGCTGACTCATTTGAAAAGACCCTGATGCTGGGAAAGATTGGGGGTAGGAGGAGAAGGGGACGGCAGGGGATGAGATGGTTGGATGTCATCACCGGCTCAATGGACATGAGTTTGAGTAAACTCCGGGAGCTGGTGATGGACAGGGAAGCCTGGCGAGCTGCGGTTCACGGGGTGGCAAAGAGTCGGACACGACTGAGCGACTGAACTGAACTGACCTCTTTTCGATTCTCTCCACACAGAAGTAGTGGTTGGGAAAAATCCAGCGTGATGAAATACATGTCCTAATAACAAGGTGACAAGAGCCAGTGCTATAGAAACTGGATTCTTGTTTACCCTCTTGAGTGAAAACAAAACCAAACTCAAGCCCAAACCAAAAATCAAAACAAAACAATAGGGATGAAAAAAAAGAAACTTCAAAACTTGGTTTTGAGTCAGGAAACACTGACCTATTTTAAAGCTAATGAGATTTTTGTAGATGTATAAGTGGAGTGAGTATGTGAAAGTGGAAGTGGAGCTTCTGGGAAGAACAGAAATGGACTCTAAAGGCAGCAAGATAGAATGCAAAGGAGCAACACACAGGAAAACAGAAAAAGACACAGGAAGATAGAGATGAATTTAGAGAGGACAGTGGTAATGGCATTTAAAATTCAGTTTGTTCATTTTTTGTTATAATAACTATACATTACTTATAAATTTAATATATATTGATAAAAATAAAGAGAAAATAAAGATAAAAAATTTGTTGACTTTAGAGATTTTGAGATGTTTGATATGAACAACATGGAAGGTAAAAAGGAAGGACTTATTAGGTATTATTCTATTTGTAATCAGGAAGTTATATTTATAATTAAGTACTATGTTATTAAACAGTAAAAATGTACTGGTAATGTGACAGCATTATTTACATAAATAAAAAAACTAATGATTTGTTTTGCTAAATCATGATTGATTGTTCTCCATATTAATAACTAGCCATATACAAATTAATAGTTTCTAAAATATTCAAACAATAGGACATTCTACCTTTAACTTGAAATACCAATTTTTCATAAAACATTCTATTTTCAATTCTATTAAAAATCAGAGGTGGTATTTAATGCTCTTCACTCATCCATCTAGGTTTTAAAAAATATTTTAAATACAATCCTTGGATCAAATTACACCTCTAGAAAATGTTGTATTTAGGTCACATTTACTTGGCTCTCACAGAACCACCTCCACTAACTTTTAAATCCACATTATTATGCTTCTGACCTTTACTTGAAGGCCTCTATTTCAAACAGCACAGGAAACTCCTATTTGTTGCTGACTGTTAATAGGGATATAGCTATTATGAACTTCAAGGTCCTGTATAGGAGATCCTCAATGATATAAACAAAGTCATTATTGATATCCCCTGAGAACAATGCAACATTCTATTTTCCTTCTTGGCATGTCTTCCAGGAAGTGCAGGTTCAAGGAGAGCATTTAAACACACTGGAACTATATTAGTCTTTATGATAAGCACATTGCTTTATTTTCAATGGCTCTGGTTTACTTTTCTTTTTTTCCCTTTTTTAATATATAGCTAAATATTAATATTGTTGTGAATAAATTCAGCTTTTCCCCAGAGCTGACTATCAGATCAGATCAGATCAGTCGCTCAGTCGTGTCTGACTCTTTGCAACCCCATGCACTGCAGCACGCCAGGCCTCCCTGTCCATCACCAACTCCCGGTGTTCACTCAGACTCATGTCCATCGAGTCAGTGATGCCATCCAGCCATCTCATCCTCTGTAGTCCCCTTCTCCTCTTGCCCCCAATCCCTCCCAATGATGTGATTTCTTAAGCTTGGTTTAAAATATTCATTAGTAACTGATCATTTAGGCAAACTAGAATATAGCATTTATGTATAGTACAATAAGCTCCTAGCATAGAGAGTTCCAGTGCTTCACAATGGCTTCGGCTATATCATTTATGTTGTGGAACAATTTG
Organism: Bubalus bubalis; assembly: GCF_019923935.1. Taxonomy (NCBI): domain Eukaryota; kingdom Metazoa; phylum Chordata; class Mammalia; order Artiodactyla; family Bovidae; genus Bubalus; species Bubalus bubalis. The sequence continues at coordinate 78,760,613 of NC_059172.1, read as the reverse complement.
CAGGCAGAGCACAGACCTTTAAGAACATTCTGTTTTCCAAGCAACTTTTTACTATTGAATAGAGATGTCTACTAACGCTATACTTACATTCATCTGCTCACTGTACTTTTGTCCTACAGATCCAGGGTTTTGTCTTTTTTGCTCTAAAAGACTTTTGTGCTTATTTTCGACAATTCGTTTTCTTCTTGTAACACTAGAATCTTAAACAAATACCATGACAAAGTCAAAATTTACATGAGTAGACAGTATATATCCATCATAAACTTCAAAGTTACCTTCATACATCACAGAAAACCCTAAGTTTCATTCATTCAGTTGGCAAGCTTTTATTGAACTTCTCTTACATGTACCATGCATGACACAGGTACCATAAAGATTTAAACAACATCTCTGCTTTTGAGGGGTCTATAGTTTAGAGCTGCTGCTAAGTCACTTCAGTCGTGTCCGACTCTGTGCGACCCCACAGATGGCAGCCCACCAGGCTCCCCCGTCCCTGGGATTCTCCAGGCAAGAACACTGGAGTGGGTGGCCATCTCCTTCTCCAATGCATGAAAGTGAAAAGTGAAAGTGAAGTCGCTCAGTTGTGTCTGACTCTTAGCGACCCCATGGACTGCAGCCCACCAGGCTCCTCCGTCCATGGGATTCTCCAGGCAAGAGTACTGGAGTGGGGTGCCATCGCCTTCTCCGTAGTTTAGAGCAGTGACCTCTAAAGTGTTGTGGCAGAACACCAGGAGGATATGCAAAATAAATCACTGTTGCACAGGAAGAACATGTTAAAATTTCATTTTCTATTAACTAACAATTAGAAATTTAAAATTTACTGTGGTAACACGATTGATACTGGCACCCTTGTGAGTTTGCAAGGTAGATGCATATAGTAGGCATACAAGGTATGCACATTGCATACAGTAAACTGTTATCTTGGAGGAAGTGCAGAGGTTCTAAGTGTGTGAGGTTGGCAGTGTTATCTTCATTAGTGTTCTTCTGTGTCCTTCAATGCACTGAATTTCATGTGTGCCCTGGATTTATGGATATCTCATAGTCTCTGAATGAATCCTCACAAAGTAGAAAAGAGGCTAAAATGACTTTTGTAGGGCTTTTATTGTATGTGTAATGTTTTATTATTATTTTACTTATTATTTTCTCTATGACTAATTAAAAACATAGTCTTGCAAAATCATAAAGACAATACTAATAGTGCAAGTGCAGGTGAATAAGAAAGACAGAGCTGATACACATCTTATTCTCATTACAAACTCTTTGCCACATAATAACAATGACAGTATAGTTATATTATAACAAAGGATCATGAATCTAAAAATAGTAAAAAATAACAATAAACCTCACTCTGTGTATTATGCCTTGAGATATCTAAGGATGGTATATAGAATGAAGTCATCATAATTGATAAGACATTTGAAACCATTCAGAAAATTATTAATACTGTATGAGAAATTTTGCATGTTAATACATAAAATATTTTTATAATTATTATTTTAAAATGTATGATTTATAAGATACAAAATATAAAAATTATTTTTAAAGTCTGTATTTCATCCTTGTCTCAGTTAAAAATTTTTTCTATTTCTGGCTAAGGTGCTTAATGTATATATTAGTAGAGTAATATGTGTGTATGTTATGTATGTATGTGATATTTGCTCAACATTTTTGTTAATGGTGGTACAATAAAAACTCTTGCAGTATTCCAGAAGAATGGATATAAATTTAAATGGATTATTACACTAAAGTGAATAAACTGTATGTGAAGTTGTAACAGAATTAAGTGAAAACACAGAGCCTTTTATGAGAATCAAGAAAGCTTTGATAGAGGTTATGTTTAAGCTTGGTCTTAAAGGAGTAGTAGGCCTCCAAGTATAAGGATCTTTGAGTCAAAAGGAACATTATGTTCTAAGTACAAAGTAACAATGATACATAGTTAATAAGATTCTTGGACTGAAAGGTAGAAAATGCAATGAGTGTGTATAAGCACACAAATGTCTTGGGAGTGTATATGGGTGCTTCTGTCATACAGGCTTAGGTAGGAAAAAATATACAAATATTTTTAGCTGAAATTATGTACCAAAAGAACACAGATATTTACGCTACCATAGCTAACTAACTGTATATTTTCTCTATATAACATATATATAATTATATACATACACTATAAGTAAGTAAATATCTATATCTATATAACAACAAAGACAAAAAAGCTTTCAAATTTCAAGAAAGCTGGCTAGTAACTGAGCATCTGACTTTTTAGCGTAAGAAATACTAACATAATTTTAGCTACTGTGTTGAACATTTATAGTTGTCCAGGCCTTGTTCTATACTATAGGCACTATTATCATCACTATTTTTATAGATAAAAAAACTGAGGCACAGGCAAGGGTTAGTAACTTGCTCGAGGTCACAGAGCCAGTAAAGGGCGAAGATGAGATCCAGCTCAAACAGTCTCTAAAATCTAGAATTCTAGCTCTTACTCTCTATGCTAGTAATTTTCATTTTGATTTGACTGTGTCTCATAGAAAGATATCTTCCATTGTAACCTGTGATGCACATATAGTTTTGTGAACCATATTTACTCTTAAAATATACAGTGCCCTCTGGTAGTTTCTATTCTAGAACATTCTACAGTTATATTTCATTAAAAATTTCTGGTTACTACTCATTAACAGATTTATAACCTGCTAATGAGTCATGATCTATAGTTTAAAAAACACTGTATTATGTTTATTCTAATATGGGGATGCTAAATATGTTAAATGCTGCTGCTGCTAAGTCACTTCAGTCGTGTCCGACTCTGTGCGACCCCATAGATGGCAGCCCACCAGGCTCCCCCGTCCCTGGGATTCTCCAGGCAAGAACACTGGAGTGGGTTGCCATTTCCTTCTCCCATGCATGAAAGTGAAGAGTGAAAGTGAAGTCGCTCAGTCGTGTCGGACTTTTAGCAACCCCAGGGACTGCAGCCTACCAGGCTCCTCCGTCCATGGGATTCTCCAGGCAAGAGTACCGGAGTGGGGTGCCATCGCCTTCTCCATGTTAAATGCTAGATATGTTAAATGTTAATAGCTTATAGTGAGATAATTTGGGTACCAATGAAGTTTTAATACTGTTTATTATGCTTGGATTGTCTTCTAAATTTTGAAGAGTCTCCATTTTTCTATTTTTGAACAGCTCTAAAAATATCTTAAATGAAAATTAACTTGGTTACATGACTGCTGTATCAATAATTTTTCTCTTCCTTCAGCCTGTTAATAAATCTTCTGGAGGCAAGATCTACCAATACTTTTGTACTTTCTTGATTTGTAGCATAATTATTTGCTTTTGATTGTTCTTTGTGTAGATGTTCAGTTCTGTGGATTATAGATTGATCCTAAGAACAGATGAAAATATATGCTTAAAACTGTTCATGTTTTGTTCCATTCACATACATGAACTTAAATACTATTTACTAATTAATATAATAGCTGAGAATATAGGTATTTTTGCAAAAATAATATAGTTTGTACTGGCATCTCTAGCCAAATTTCTTGTCTCATATGAAAATTCTAAATATGATAGAATTACTACCAAAACTCAAAATAAAGCTACTAATCTTTAGGAAAGTATTACATATTTTAAAATTTGTAGTATTGTTAATTATAAACAAGGGGAAATTCTGGAGACATTCATGAAATTATAACTTTGGAAGAAATCTTAGATGTTAATTAGTTCAACCTCTTACTCATAAACCTAAATCACTCAGAGGTGGACAATCAACCTGTGCTTGAATGCTTAAGTGGTGGGGAGCCACTTCCCCATGGGGTACCTTCCTCAGTTGTTGGTGGTATTAGCTCAAATTCTTCCTTATGCTGAGCTGAAAGCATTTTTGCACATTTTACCCCTTCACTTAGTTCTGTTTCCTCCTTTTTTTTACATAATAAACCTTCAAACATTTGTACAGAGCCTGTACATGTCTCTCTGGCTTGAGCTCCTTTAAGTGGCCTTCAGACACAACTCCTCCTTCCAGAGTTCTGGCTCACTCCAGTTTGTTTATATGCAGCTCTTAAAATATATAGCCTAAAATAATGTAGACTATCGCAGTACTTCCAAAGATCTGGTTATTATTGCCTAAAATTATATTAAGTTTCTAACAGATATAGTAAAGTTTTCTTTTTTGTTTGTTTAGTTTTGTCTTGATTTTTTCTTTTCTTAAAGAAAAATTGTCAAGATAGATATCTTGCTTCTGTTGTTAAAAAAAAAAGCCAAACTAAATAGAAGCAAAATGCAAAAAAAAAAAAAAAAGACCACACAAATCACAAATTTATGCAGAAAATATATGCAACACATATAACTGATGTAGAATCCTAGAATATATTGATATAAGGAACTTCTATCAATAAGGAAGAAAAACTCAGAACCCAAGAGCAGACATTTCACAAAAAAGGAAATGCAAATTGTGCATAAACATATGAAAAACGCTTAATTCATTAGTAACAATGCAAACTGTTATAATTAGACACCATTTCTCACCCATACTTTTGAAAATATTAAAAAGTTTGACTACTGGAGGTTTAGTGAGCATGTAGTAAAGGCAGTCTCATTTATTGCTTCGGAAAGTAATTTGGCATTACCTGTGGCAGTATACTTAACCTGGGTGAAATACACATACCCAGCAACATGTGTATCAGCAAATGTACAAAACTGTTCCTAGAAGCACTATTCACAAAGGTGAGAAACTGAAAGACCCCAAACGGCCAGGAGTAGGAAAATGAAAAATTTCCATAGACTGTAATATAGCAATTTTAATGAAATGTAATACAAAACAAATACAAATGAAGTGCAGCTAAACTAATCAATAATAATGAATCCAAAACAAAATTAACTGAAAAAAAGAAAATCATAGAAGTATATAGATGAAATGGTTCTATTTATATGAGTTACAAAACTAAAGCAAAACTAATATATTGTTTGAGATATATTTACATATAAAATTATAAAGAAAAGCATGGAATCATTTATACAAGTCTATATAGTGTCATTTTGTAAGAGAGAAAGGGGATGTAATTAAGGAGAGGCATGTGAGATTTCAACAATACCAGTGATTTTCTGTTTTTGAAACTGGGCATTGGGTTCTTTTATTATTAGTCTTTAACTTGTTCTTGTATATTATGTACATTATTTTGTATGTAAGATACACTTCACAATTGAGAGACTTAAAAAAGTATATTGAATGCAGAGAAGGAAGAATAAATTGGAAGATTGGGATGATAAATACACACAACTATATATAAAATAGATAACTGAAAAGGACCTATTGTATAGCACAGGGAACTCTGCTCAATATTTTGTAATGGCCTATGTGGGAAAATAATTTTAAAAGGAGTGAATATATGTATAACAGATTCATTTTGCTATATACCTGAAACTAAAACATTGTAAATCAACCATACTCCAATTAAAAAATTTTAAAAATTGTATTGAATGCATATACATGACTATAGTTATCTCTACATAGTTTTTTAGTTTTGGTTTATCACTTCAACTGGTAAAGATGATTTTAAATCTTCATGCCATTATTCATTTGATTAATGACTTCCTTTGTTACTCTGTACTTTTGACAAACTGTATTAGATGAATGTACTATTTTAAAAATGTGTATCACTGAAAAATTTGTGGTTATTCAGAGTTTTAAAAATTAATTTATACTCTTCAGCTTTAGTGAAATATTGACAATATAACATATCTAAGTTTAAAGTATACAATGTGATTAGTAGGTAACATATATATTTCAAAATAATCACCACGATAAGATTATCTCCATCTTCTTACAGAGAGAGGTATTTTTGTTGTTTTTGTTTTTAATTACAAGCATAATAGCTAAGTAATTAACAGCAGAGATAATAGAGACAGAATGCCTGAATTTTAACCCTGGGTCTGCCATTAGTCCTAGTCATGTGACTTACACAAGTTATTAGCCCTCTCACTGCTTCATTTTCCTCATTTATAAGATGGGAGTATTATTATTTACTCACTAAATTATTGAGAGAATTAAACTTGTTTCCACATGTAAAGTGCTTACAATAGTGACTGGCACATAGTAAATGCTACCTAATTTATATCTAGAATAATTTGCTTCAGTATCTCTAATTACATTTCTGATCTCATGAAAACTAGATTTATTCTACGGTAAGAATAAATTCAGCTGCAATACAAAATTCTGGCTCTGCTTTGAACTACCTGTGTCATCTTGGGGTATATAATCTCATTATGTGTATCAGTTTCCTCATCCATAAAGTATGGGAGCTAAGCTCAATTATATCTTTGATCTTTTCTAGTAATCAAATTTTTGATTCCTTGAAGGTATTTTTAATACTCCCTGGAGAAGAAAACAAAGCATTCTTTTTGAAATCAGATTTCAAAGTATTTAGTATGTCAACATCATTTGGATTTTTAAAAAACTGAAGTACAGCTGACTATAGAAACATGTGCAAATTGTAAGTATTCAGGTAGACACACCCAGATGGCAGACACCCAAGTCAAGAAATAGAACATTACCAGCACTGAAAAAGCTTTCCTTCTTACCTGTTTCCATATAACCCCATCCATGGTTTTACCTATTCTTCAACCTGATAGAAATGGAATATAATATGCATTTTTATGACTGGCTTCTTTTGCAGGATATCCTGATGTGAGATTTAGTCATGTTACTGTTTCTTAGTAGTGGCTGATTCATTTTTTATTATGGTATTACACTGACTGAATAACTTTTACTTTACATATTATAGCACTGAAGAACATTTGAGATCATTCTAGATTATGGCTATAAAACTGCTATGAAAGTTCTGGTACATATCTTCTGTTTTACATATGAATGAATTTCACACACACACACACACATCTGCTGGTCTGGAATTGCTGAGTCATAGGATATGCATATATTCAAATTTAGTATATGTGAGCTTCCAGGCATCACATATCCTTCTTAACAGCACTGTAGCTTAAAAATTTTAGCCCTTCAGATGTAATTTCATCTAATTATTTTAATGTGAATTCTTCTGAGGACTGAGGTTGAAGTCTTTCATACGTTAATTTACTATTTGATAAGCCTACTTTATGAAAAGCTAATTCAAATATACTGCCTTTAAAATAAATTGGTGTGATGGTTTTTTTGATATGTCACCTGTCTACAGTCCCCAGTTGTTCAATTAGGCACTAATGTATTGCTGTGAAGGTATTTTGTAGATATTATTAAAGTCTATTATCAGTTTGCTTTAAGTAATGGAGATTATCTTAGATAACCCATGTGAACTTGAGTAAATGAAGTCAAAGGCCTCAAAGGTAAGTCTTTTTTGAGAGAATACAAAATTCTGCCTGTGAATGGCAAGTTTCATCTATTGATGTGAGTTTCTGCCCTTCTTCCTGACCTGCCCTAAAAATTCTGTACTTGCTTAGATTCCCTGTTCCCCATATTTACGTAAGCCAATCTGTTGCAATAAACAATATATCTTACTGGTTCTGTTTTGTTGGTTCAAACATGACTCATATAACTATGTTGTCTTTTTCTTATTGATCGTAGGAGTTCTTTATGTATTTTGGACATGAACTCTTTGTTGGTATTATGCATTATAAATATCTTCTTTCACTCTACAGTTTAATGGTGTTTTGGATGAAAAAGTTTCAGTCTTATCCTTAATGGTTAGTGCTTTTTATGTCTATATAAAAAATCTCTGCCCATCCCAAAGTCATAAGCACATTCCCTGTATTATCTTCTAGAAGCATTTCTTTTTCACTTTCCATATTCATATATATAGTTCACTTGGAATTGATTTTTGTGTATGGTGTGAGCTAAGAGTCATTTTACTAATTTCATAAAATCATTCAATTGACTCAGTACCATTTAATAAAAAGACAAATACTTTCTCCCTGCTATGCAGTACCATCTTTGCCAAAAATCAAGCATTCAAATATGAGTCTGTTTTTAGACTGTATTTTATTCCACTGATGTAAAACATCTGGTGCAAAAACCATATTGCAGTCAGAAAGAAGAATGTAAATTAAATTACTAATTTTAGAAGTAAGGAAGTTATTGATGTTAACCCAGTCCAAAGTATGACAAAGGGAACGGGTACTTGAGGCAGAAAATCACTAGAAAATCACTAGTACAGAAAATCACTAGAGGTGAGAAAGGATTGAGAGAGATCAGGGTGTTGGATCATTTGCTCACATGAATGCTGAGTCACCAGTATATTGGCAAAGACTTTTCCAATAAAGGAAGACTGTGAACTAGATATCAAAGTCATCTTCAGGGGAAAATGACTTGAAAGGTCAGAAGTTGGTACAGTTGAATGGCTTGGGTTTCATGGAATAGAGTTTTTACTGAAAGTTTTGCTGGAGAGTTTTGGATATGCTAACAGAGAGCAAGACACCATCCATAACTGTCAACTCTGGGTACACTGACTATGAGAATAAAAATGCCCTAGCAAATAGTAGAGTAGAAAAAAATGAATAGATGCTCACTGAACTATAATTCATGGGCTTTCCAGGTGGCACTAGTGGTCAACAACCAGCCTACCAACACAGGAGACATAAGAGATGTGGGTTCGGTCCCTGGGTTGGGAATATCCCCTGGAATAGGAAATGACAACCCGCTCCAGTATTTTTGCCTGGAAAATCCCTGTGGATAGAGATCCTGTGGATAGAAGATCCTGGCAGGCTATAGCCCACAGGGTTGCAGATTCAGATACGAAGTGACTTAGCCCTGAGAACTATAATTCAGTATTAACAAGGGGTTCACTTGAAATGTTTAATATTTAAAACAGTTTTAAAAAATGTTTGAATGACTGAACATACAAAGTTTTGTTAGTATTATATTTTCTAAGTATAACTACAATAATAAGAAGTATAATATCATATATGAAATGAGCCGCCAGTCCAGGTTCGATGCACGATACTGGATGCTTGGGGCTGGTGCACTGGGACGACCCAGAGGGATGGTACGGGGAGGGAGGAGGGAGGAGGGATCAGGATGGGGAACACGTGTATACCTGTGGCAGATTCATGTGGATATATGGCAAAACCAATACAATATTGTAAAGTTAAAAAATAAAAAAAATAAAAAAGAAGTATAGAAATAAACAACAAAACAGCATGGTACTGGCACAGAAACAGACTCGTAGATCAACAGAACAGAACAGAGAGCCCAGAAATAAACCCACCCACTATGGTCAATTAACCTATGACAATTAACCTTTTCTGCTTTTCAATAGAGAAAAGACAGTCTCCTCAATAAGTGGTGCTGGGACAACTGGACTACTAAGTGTAAAAGAATGAAATCAGAATATTCTCTAACACAGTGTACAAAAATAAACTCAAAATGGATTAAAGATCTAAATATGACTGGAAATCATAAACTCCTAGAAGAAAATATAAGTGTAACACTCTTTGACAGAAATCATAGCAATATATTTTTTAAGATTTGTCTCCTAAAGCAAAGGAAATAAGAGAAAAAATAAAGAAAATCCAGTTAAACTTAAAAGCTTTTGTACAGCAAAGGAAACCATCAACTAAACGAAAAGACAACCTCATGAACAGGAGAAAGTACTTGTAAATTATAGGACCAATTGCTGCTGTTGTTCAGTTGCACAGTCATGTCTGACTTTGTGATAAGGGGTTAATATCTAAAATATGTAAACAGCTTGGATAACTCAATAGCAAAAAAGTAAAATAAAATAAATAACCCTAATAAAAAAAAAACACAGGCCAAAGACCTAAATAGACATTTCTCCAAAGAAGACACACAGATGGCTAACAGGCACACGAAAAGATGCTCAGTATCACTAATTTTTAGAGAAATGCAAATCAAAACCACAGTGAGGTATCATACCAGTCAAAGTGTTATCATTAAAAAGTCTACAGATAATAAATTCTGGAGAGGGTGTGGAGAAAAGGAACTCTCCTGTACTGTAGGAATGTAAATTGGTGCAGTCACTATGGAAAAGGGCATGAAGCTTCCTCAACGAACTAAAAATAAGACTACTGTATGACCCAACAATTCCACTCCTTGACATATATATGATGAAAATGAAAACACTAATTTAAAAAGCTATGTGCACCTCAATGTTCATAGCAGCATTATGTGCAATAGCCAGGTTATGGAAGAAATGCAAGTGCCCATCAACAGATGAATGGATAAAGAAGATGTGGTACACACACACACACACACACACACACACACACATACACACACAGAGGAATATTACTCAGCCATAAGAAGAATGAGATTCTGCCATTTGCAATAACATGGACAAACTTAGTATTATGCTTAGTGAATGAGGCAGACAAAGAAAAACACTATTGTTATCACTTTCTTGCGGAATCTAAAAACTAAGACATATGAAAGTATATAACAAAACAGAAATGGACTCACAGTATATAAAACAAGCCAGTGGTTACCAGTGAGAAGTGTGAAGGGGGAACAGGCAAGATAGAGGTATGGAATTAAGAGATACAAACTACTATGTAAAACATAGATAAGCAACAAGGATATATTGTACAGTACAGGAAAATATACCCATTGGCTTTTAATAACTTTAAATGAAGTATAATCTATAAAAATATTAAAGCACTGTGATGTATACTGGAAACTAATATGATATTATAAATCACTATACTTCAATAAAAACAAAACAATGAACAAAAAAGTATGGATATATACAACACTTTCAACATTTCTCTTTAAAAACATGGCTAAAAATATTAAACTTTTCCAGTATTTCTTATACAAAGGCCCCTACTTTGATTATATGTTAGAAAAATATTTGTTTCTCAGATTATATATACAATATATATTTTTTCTTTTTATCAGAGAATGAGAATATAATTTTCATGTTATATTTTTATATTTATGTTATTGGGAAATTATATTTCCTAATGCTTTTCCTGATCATCTCAGACATATGTTTTCTTAATGATTATATTTATTACATAGTTTTAGTAGAATAAGCATGGGACTTGGAATCATAGATATTTGGATGAAAATATTATTTTTGCTATTTATTGATAATAGCTCTTGACTTTTGGCAATTCTATTTCCTTCTTTGCAAAATGAGGTTTTAAAAAATGCATATTTGTTAGGATTGCTGTGAGGTTTAAATGAGATAATATGTATAAAGCACTTATTACTATAATTGGCAAAGAGTAGAAATTCAAAACAGTTAACCATCATAATTTATTCATTATAATTTCCTTTAAAATACCAAATCTACATGATGCTTTCATTTTTTGGAAGTAGTGTGAAAACTACACTGTGAAGTGGCTGGATAAAAATAAAGCAAAACTTTTAGTGAGAGAAATAATATTTAAAAATCTAGTTTAAGACTAGAGTCTTTGCATTTAGCTTCCCATCTGCTAACATGGCCTGTGTCCATTCAGTTTAAGAAAAGTTTGGGTGCTTATTAAGTGCCAGGCATTGTTAAAATCTGGGGATAAGGTAAAGAAGTCAAAAAAATTCCCTTGTTCTTAAAATCTCATGGTCCAATTGAAGAAAGGTGTAAATATTAAATCTAAACTAACTCTCACTTTATATCTTAATATTTATTCATACCTTTGGGAAAAGAAAGAGTTGCTTTTCTGATTTTTTTCTCAAATCTTATGTATTTCTGACTAGTCATCTGATTTCTACTAGTAGAAAAATGTATGGGCCTATAGTCCACTCTTTAGAGGAAAGTAGCTTCATGAAGAGTCAACCAGGCCCACTAAAGGCAATGGCATAACACAGAGAATTAATTTTCAAAAACGTTTAAAGGAATTCTATATTTTTTCCCTTCAATATGAAACCTTCCATACATAGCCAATTAAAACAGAGCTGCCCCTCTTTTGGAAAGATAATTAGAGGGTTAGGCACACCTGTTGTTAGCAAATAACAATTTAACAAATATTTTAAATAAGAATAAAGAAAAGTATTATAATCACATTTATTCACCTGTTTAGAATAATTTAAGCAAATATTTTCCACTGTGCTTACTTTGACAGAAATTTTGACTAACACTGCAGTAATAACAGAATGATATGGGATAAGAATCAAACCACATTTCTTGTCTTCCCTCTTTTAAACTAACAAGTCATGGGAAAAACAGAAGTTAGCAAAAGTTTCTAATTTTAGTTAAGCAAAGGTTGGGTCATTTGCTTAAAAGTGTTAGCTACTAGACAGACAAGGGTACAATATTATTGGTGATGTTATTTCTATAAGGCTGTTATTGTTCAGTTTTAATATATTGTAAGGTACATTATCAAACCACAATAAGAAAAACTTCACATTTTACCTATAAAAATATATAAATTTATTCTTACCAGCAGCCTTTTCATTTTGACCCAGAATATTATGCTGTCTTTTCCACAAGGGAACCAGTTCTTCTCTAGTAGTTTTAAGAGTCACAGAGGGATGACTTTCTTCATATGTTGGACATCTTTGGGGGCAATATAACATCCCATCTTGTGGGGCAACAGTTTGCCTGCCATGTGAATGATTTATTTTCGTTAACGTTTGGCACTCCGAAGAACAATATGGCAGAGCTGGCATCACAGTGACTAAGTCAGAGCAGACATGAGGGAGTGGAAGACTACTTTCTTGATTCCACTGATTCAACTTGTATTCTGTTCGAAGCATATGTTTTGAATTAAAGTAGTTACATGTACTGATGTTTTGAGAATTTTCAGGCATTACAGACTGACACTGAGATGCTTGTATATTTTTACAACTTCTAATATTTAAATGAGATGTAGGAGGAGGATGAGGTACAATTAATTTACCCTGAGCTTGTACAAATGTGTTGGCTTTGCTCGCAGACTGTGGTCGAATAACAGTGCCTTTTCTGTTCATACATACAAAGCCCGACTGGACTTTAGCAGATCTTGTTCTTCTAATGACTTTCGCTTCAGTCCTTTGTGGATTAGTTTTCTGAGTTTTGGAACCACCACTCTTCACAGGGAATATACTTTCCTCCTCTGTGGAGTCTGGCCAGGCTTGTTTAGCAGTGTTATAACCTGAAGGTATAAAACAGTTCAAAGGCACATGGTCTGTTCCAGATCCTCCTAAAGCAGTGACATTTTCAGAGATAAAATCGTCCTTGGGCTCTTTTTTACTAGCAGAATCCACAGCAGAAGCGGGAATACTAGGCATGTTGCTGGAAGCACCACTTTTAGCTCGAATGTGGGATGGCTGAGACCACTGTTGAGATACTCTTTTTCTACTCTTCAGCAAATGACTATCTTCAGCATTTTTCCTTGTATTGCCAGTTTCATCAAACCATCTCAGTTTTTTAATAGTTTTTGGAGTTTCTGCACTTTTCCCTTTTTCTTTTGTTAATTCAATACTATCTCTGATATCTGCTGCTTTTTGATTTCCTAACTTAAAGCCTTGGTTTGTAACCAGTGCCTTAAAATAATCATGCTCGTATTTAGATTCTTTCTTTAAAATACTTTTAAGAAATCTCACACTATTCTTCTCACAAATATTGTATTTCATTTTCTTGTGCTGACTGACTAAGTCACAATTAGAAATTATATTAGATAATGATTTTGATGCTTCAGGTATTTTCTGTTTATCTTCTGAATCAGAGTTGTGAAGTATACAGGCTACTTGAAAATTATCTGAAAATAAAGACAACTCTTCCTCATTACAATTAAAATATTCTGTCTTTTCATCTTTAATGTCTTTCATTTCCCCTAACTTATCAGAACACTGCACTGGGTCAATTTCTTTTATGTGTATACTGCTCTTTGGTAAAGGCCTAGCTGATTGTGTATTCGACGGCAAAACTAAAGGTGTTGCCAAAGGTACAAATGAAGTAGGAATTGAAGTAGTTCTATTTTCTTGAGTCATTTCAGAATATTTCTCTTGGTCTGAAATTATTGTGATTTCTTGGGTTAGAGAATCTGGAGTGGCCCAGGCTTTGCTGAATTTAAATTTTGGGCTCTCAGTAACTAACGGTCTCTCCCTTTTGAATGCTCCAGAAGAGGAGTCAGTTGTCCTTATAACACTAGTTTCAGATGTGTTTTTGCTTTCTTTATCTTGTACAAATATGGATGGGCTATGTAGAATGGCTACTGAATTATTAGCAGTATTTACGGCTCTTTCCTCAGTTCTACTCAGAGCAGATGGATTTTGTTCTTTACTATTAAAACATTTACTTGAATCAGGGAGAACATTAGGTTTACTAAAAATATCTGAGAAAATATTTGGATCATCTATATTTATAAGCCAATTATTTATGTGTTGAGTTTTAGAGAATGACAGTTTATCTTCATCAAAGCAGCTTAGATTAGTTGATTGCAGATTTGCTGATTTGAGAGAAATAGAATTCTGCTGCTGGACTGATGTGGAAGGCTCCTTATTAAGTGTTAAATATATTTCTTCACGTTCCCCAGCCTCAAGACTGTCTATACTTGAGAGGGTTTCAGAATTTATTATCTGATTAACTTCATCACGAAATTTCTGAAAGAAAAAAAAGAACATTGTTTTATAGCTTAGAAATTTTAAGTGTCAACAAAAATGATTCAACATACCACCGTTACTTGGCACATAAAAGAGAGTAATATGACTACAGACAGTATAGGTATATAAATAATCCATATCCCTGGAGCAGTCCTCACAGTGAAAAAGAGGGAGCCAACAAAGACAATAAAACGTATTTGCCTTAGTTTCTTCACCTTAAAGTAACTGCTCAATTATCCTAGCCATTAGTTATAGCTTAGAAAATAATTTTTGCTATTGCTGTTCCATTCAGAGAATAGTTTCCTGAAGGTTTCATAACAGCATGTGAAATTCTGAAAAATAGTTATTTACAAAGGGTATTTTTTTTTCCTGACACTCAGACTGGACTTGAATGAGGCTCTTAAAAGCCCTATGACTCTAATATGACTTTCCTATTGGTAAGGCTATACATTCTTATAAAAGTTAATCTCATGGTCTATAAAAATATAAGATGTTTATGAAAACATGCCTGGATCCTGCTGATTTAATACTTAGATGGAGTGCATGCACTGGTATTATTATTTTTAAATTCCCCAGGGAATTCTAATGTGGATTTAGGACTGAGAACTATTGATTTTAATAGCTCATTTTTGGAGATTTAGCACAGTAATAATTTCCATGAATTCTTTACAGTAAGAGTCTCATCATTACTTCAATGGAATCTAATGGAAATCATCAGTTTTTAATAAAATTTAATGATCACTTCAAAGTATTGTTGTTGTTCAGTCGCTCAGTCATGTCCAACTTTTTGCCGTCCCGTGAACTGCAGCACGCCAGGCCT
The DNA here is from genome assembly GCF_019923935.1 of Bubalus bubalis. NCBI lineage: Eukaryota > Metazoa > Chordata > Mammalia > Artiodactyla > Bovidae > Bubalus > Bubalus bubalis. Next base: position 78,745,317 of record NC_059172.1, on the reverse strand, counting down.
CCCTGTCCATCACCAACTCCCGGAGTTTGCTCAAACTCATGTCCATTGAGTCGGTGATGCCATCCAACCATCTCGTTCTCTGTTGTCCCTTCCCCTTCTGCCTTTACTCTTTCCCAGCATCAGGTTCTTTTCTAATGAGTCAGTTCTTCGCATCAGGGGCCCAAAGTATTGGAGCTTCAGCTTCAGCACCAGTCCTTCCAAAGAACATACAGGGTTGATTTCCTTAAGGATTGACTGGTTTGATCTCCTTGCAGTCCAAGGGACTCTCAAGAATCTTCTCCAGCACCACAGTTCGAAAGCATTACTACTTCAGGGCTCAGCCTTCTTTGTAATCCAAATCTCACATCATACATGACTACTAGAGAAACCATAGGTTTGATTATATGGACCTTTGCCAGCAAAGTGATGCCTTTGCTTTTTAATACACTATGTAACTTTGTCATAGCTATTCCAAGGTTGTTGTTGTTCAGTCACTTAGTTGTTCCAACTCTGCAACTCCATGGACTGCAGCATGCCAGGCTGCTCTGTCCTTCACCATCTCCTGGCACTTGCTCAAACTCATGTTCATTGAGTCAGTGATGCCATCCAACCATCTTGTCCTCTGTTGTCCCCTTCTCCTCCTACTTTTAATCTTTCCCAGCATCAGGGTCTTTTCTAATGAGTCTGCTCTTTGCATCAGGAGGCCAAAGTATTGGAGCTTCAGTTTTAGTATCAGTCCTTCTAATGAACATTCACAATTGATTTCCTTTAGGATTTCCTGGTTTGATCTCCTTGCAGTCCAAGGAACTCTTAAGAGTCTTCTTCAGCACCAGAGTTTAAAAGCATCAATTCATCGTTCAGCCTTCTTTATGGTTCAACTCTCACAAGCATACATGACTAATGGCAAAACCATAGCTTTGACCAGATGAACCTTAGTTGCCAAAATAATGTCTCTGCTTTTTAATATGCTGCCTAGGTTTGTCATAGGTTTCCTTCCAAAGAGAAAGCATCTTTCAATTTCGTGGCTGCAGTCACCATCTGTAGTGATTTTGGAGCCCAAGAAAATAAAGTCTGTCACTGTTTCCATTGTTTCCCCATCTATTTGCCATGAAGTGATGGGACCGGATGCCATGATCTTCGTTTTTTCAATGTTGCTTTTGAAGCCAGCTTTTTCACTCTCCTCTTTCACCTTCATCGAGAGGCTCTTTAGTTCCTCTTTGTTTTCTGCCATAAGGGTGGTGTCATCTGCACAACTGATTTTATTGATATTTCTCTCAGCAATCTTGATTCCAGCTTCCTCCAGCCCGGCACTTTCAATGATGTACTCTGCACAGAAGTTAAATAAGCAGGGTGACAATATACAGCCTTGACATACTCCTTTCCCAGTTTGGAACCAGTCCTTGTTCCATGTCTGTTTCTAACTGTTACTTCTTGACCTGCAAACAGGTTTCTCAGGAGGCAGGTAAGGTGGTCTGGTATTCCCATCTCTTTCAGAATTTTCCACAGTTTGTTGTGATCTACACAGTCAAAGGCTTTAGTATAGTCAATGAAGCAGAAGTAGATGTTTTTCTGGAATTCTCTTGCTTTTTCTGTGATCGAACAGATGATGGCAATTTGATCCCTGGTTTCTCTGCCTTTTCTAAATCCAGCTCGAACATGAAGTTCTTGGTTCATGTATTGTTGAAGCCAGGCTTCCTTGGAAATTTGTGGTTGCAGTCACCATCTGCAGTGATGGTATAGTCAATGTTTAAAACTATTTCTAATTTCACACATATAACACAGATATTTAAAGAGCATTCATCTGCATAACATATGTAGAAATAAATTCAAGAAGACTTTAATCTGTTAATCTAGTGAAAAAGTTAAGTGAACTCAAAGAAAATTACTTCCCTTAGAATTTTACACAAATTTTAGAAAATTTAAATATTCTGATATTAAACAAAAATTTAGTATTTTTTTTAGCCCTGAAAATAAACTGAGAAACCAATGAAGTCAGTTACAGAGTAAAAATATTTTAGTTTGTATAGTTAGTACTTATTGATATACTACTGTAAATGTTTTGCAAATGGTTTATAAGAGTTTGATATTACTAGCCTTTATTCCCTGCCTGTCACTTCCTTCAACTTAACTTGAACAAAGCAAAGCACAGCTCCTTCAAAGTCTGCTTTTGGAACAGAGTTATTTTAATTGATAATGAGGCTCCTAAAAGCTCTATGACTCTAACAAGAATTTCATTGAGACTGCATCTAATGAGATATAGAAATCTGGATTAGAAGGTCCTTTTAGACATAAGTATGATGTCTGTGGCTTTAACATTTCTCTTTGCCTAGGTCTGTGGTTGCTTCACTTCCCAAAGCACCTAAAAAGAAGTTCAGCAAACTCTTTTTTTTACTCAGAATTTTTCACTAAATCAAACTTTTTTTCACAGAATTTTTCTTATCACTAAAAAAAATGAAACACTGTGATCAGCTTCAAGCTTTGCTTGTAAGTTACTGATATAAATTGTACTAGACTTAACATTGGAGAAGGCAATGGCACCCCACTCCAGTACTCTTGCCTGGAATATCCCATGGACAGAGGAGCCTGGTGGGCTGCAGTCCATGGGGTCGCTAAGAGTCGGACACGACTGAGTGACTTCACTTTCACTTTTCACTTTCATGCCTTGGAGAAGGAAATGGCAACCTACTCCAGAGTTCTTGCCTGGAGAATCCCAGGGATGGGGGAGCCTGGTGGGCTGCCGTCTATAGGGTTGCACAGAATTGGACACGACTGAAGTGACTTAGCAGCAGTAGCAGTAGCAGCAGACTTAACATGCTTTGTCTTTTAATTTTTAAATCAACTCTATTGAGATATACTTATCTACAGTAAAATGCACTCATTTTTTGGTTGTTATTGTATGTTTATGGAGTAAAATTCCATAACATAGAAGTTGGCTTAAAGCTTAACATTCAGAAAACTAAGATCGTGGTATCTGGTCCCATCACTTTATGGCAAATAGATGGGGAAATAGTGAAAACAGCAGCTGACTTTATTTTGGGGGGCTCCAAAATCACTGCAGATGGTGACTGCAGCTGTGAAATTAAAAGATGCTTACTCCTTGGAAGGAAAGTTATGACCAACCTAGACAGAATATTAAAAAGCAGAGACATTACTTTGCCAACAAAAGTCCATCTAGGCAAGGCTATGGTTTTTCCAGTAGTCATGTATGGATGTGAGAGTTGGACTATAAAGAAAGCTGAGCACTGAAGAATTGATGCTTTTGAACTGTGGTGTTGGAGAAGATTCTTGAGAGTCCCTTGGACTGCACGGAGATCCAACCGGTCCATCCTAAAGATCAGTCCTGAGTGTTCATTGGAAGGACTGATGTTGAAGCTGAAACTCCAATACATTGGCCACCTGATGCGAAGAGCTGACTCATTTGAAAAGACCCTGATGCTGGGAAAGATTGAGGGTGGGAAGAGAAGGGGACGACAGAGGATGAGATGGCTGGATGGCATCACTGACTCAATGGACATGAGTTTGGGTAAGCTCTGGGAGTTGGTGATGGACAGGGAGGCCTGGCGTGCTGTGGTCCATGGGGTCGCAGAGAGTCAGACATGACTGAGCGACTGAACTGAATTGAATGGAGTGAAACTAGTAATAATCAAATAATTTATTATTTTTAAATATAAAATGTATTTATTCACATCTTTGAGAAGTTACCATTTCTTCAAAAAATTTATGTACAAAATGCCAAGAAAAATTACAATAGCACCTTATTTCAAACCAAAAATACACACATGATGTATACAAACTTTAAAAAACAAAATACAAGCAATGTGAATCTAGATTATTTCAAAAATATTTCCAATGATATAGCTACAACTTAAATTATGTTAAGAGAAATAAATGACAGTGTTACCTGATATATTTACATATTTTTGTGTTATATTTTTTTGATGTGGACTATTAAAAAAAATCTTTACTGAATTTTACAATATTGTTTTATATTTTAATTTTTTGGCCATGAGGCATGTGGTATCTTAGCTTCCTCACTAGGGATTGAACCTACACTCCTTCATAGGAAGGTGAAGTCTCTATCACTGGACCACCAGGGAGTCCCTAAATTATCATATTTTAAATGTATAGTTTGATAGGTTTTAACAAATTATTTACCCATAACCGTCATCCTGAAATCTTTAAGAACTTTCCATCTGTTGAATGGAGGCGGCAACAGCACCCCACTCCAGTACTCTTGCCTGGAAAATCCCATGGATGGAGGAGCCTGGTAGGCTGCAGTCCATGGGGTCGCTAAGAGTTGGACATGACTGAGCGACTTCACTTTGACTTTTCACTTTCATGCATTTGAGAAGGAAATGGCAACCCACTCCAGTATTCTTGACTACAGAATCCCAGGGATGGGGGAGCCTGGTGGGCTGTCTATGGGGTCGCACAGAGTCAGTCACGACTGAAGCGACTTAGCAGCAGCAGCATCTGTTGAAAGTTCCCTCATGCTTCTTTGTAGTAAATACCTATCCACCACTGACAACTACTAATCTGTTTTTTGTTACTATATATATCTGAGTTTTTATTTGATATCATTTTCATTCTGCCTGAAAGACTTTCCAGAGGATCTTTTATTGCAGATACTGTTGTGTTCAGCTGTTGTTCATTTGAAAATGCCTATTTGGCTTTCATTTTAGAAGGACATTTTAGTTAAATATAGATTATAGGTTGGTAGTTTTTTTTCCTTGTCAGAACTTTGAAAATGTTTCACTGTATTCTGGCCTGAAATTAGTGTGGTTCATCTTACCTTTGTTAACTTGCATGTAATACATCTTTTACTCCCTTTATCTTAATTTAATTTTGATAAGGTTTTTTTGTGATTAGCTGTGTGCACATACATATGAGTGTATACTTACTTATCTTGGAGTCTGTTGAGCTTCTTTAATTTATGGATTTGCAGTTTCATCAAACTTGAAACATTCCCAGCCACTGTTTCTTTAAATGTTCCCTCTCCTCTTTGTGAGATTAATTAAATGTATGTTAGATTTAGATATTGTCCCTCATGTCACTAACTTTTGTTAAATATATTTTTTCCAACTTTTTTCTCCCAATGCTTCAGACTGGATGATTTCTGTCCACTGATCCTTTTGTCTATAGTGCCTTCATTGATAAGTCCAACTAGTATAATTTTAATTTCAGGTAATGTTTTTCAGATCTAGAAATTCTATTTGGTTCCTCCAAAAATTTCATTCTCATTATGTTCACTTTTCTTTAATTCTCTGAACACACTTGTAAAAGTTACTTTAAACTCTTGCCTGATAATTATCTCTGTCATTTATGATTATATTGACTATTTTTTCTCCTGATTATGGGTCCTATAGCTTTCTGCTTTTTCATACCTAGTGAGTTCTGAGTGTTGGACATTATGAACATTATGCTGTATGTCTAAATTTCAGTCTTCTTTAAAAGAGTGTTTCTTTTTTTGACAGGTAGTTAAAATACCTATGGATTTTTTCTGAGGCCTGTCAGGAGGATATGTCCAGGTAAAAAGCCTATGTGATTATAGGGCTTACCTCATTTGTTTCTCTTTATTCAAGACCATCTCTTATACTACCTGTTCTGCACAGTTTAAAAATAACTGTTTCATATATTTTATTCAGAATTACAGTTGTGTGTGGCAGGATGGCACTTCTTCATAGCCAGATGAAGTCTCTTGTTTTGCTTTTCTAGCCTTGCCACAATTGCTCAGTTACTGGATAAACTAGGCCAAGGTTACAAATTTAATCTTGATATCAGCATACTAAGAATCTTATAAATGTGGGCAATTACTCATAAAAAATAAAGTGCATGAACATTTCAGGAAGTTTAGTATGAAATCCATACTCATTTGTAGGAAAAACCAAAGTAAACACCATACTAGAGAGAAGAGAAACACCATTTCTAGCTAATTATGCCATTTATTTATCAAGAACTTAATAGCCACATGTATTATAATTTTCAATTTGTATTTTATAATCCAATCTATAATGATACTTAAGATACATTATACTTTCAAATAACTTTAATATTTTTCAAAAAATAACATTCATAAAGCATATTTTTCTATGTATGAGATGTGGAAAAAGAAGAATAGCAGCAGAGAGAAAATTGGAGCAAAAAGCTAAAAATGCTAAAACCTTCTCTCATTAGTATCTGTGATGAATCTGTGCTGATTCATCCAAACATACCCTTGGCTAGCGTTATATATTTCTTTAGTGGATAACAATGCAAAAATGGGACAGAATTATTGCTAGATATTAAAATATTAATAATGTATTTAGAGTTTCATACTTGCAAACTGCTTAGATGCTGATCTTCTAGGAGTTTCTGCGTTTCCTCCAGTTTAAGCTGGAATGCATCTTTGTTAGTAGTCAAGTTTGCCTTGCTGTTTTCCATTTCTTGACCACAATTGATTTTGGATATGAGATATTTTTGATGCTTATGATCATTTTTTGACAATGATGAAGGCAAGTCATTATCTATAGCTCTGTGAACCACACATAAAAAATGTTTAGTATACTTAAAGTTAACATACAAATGACATATCATGTAATATGTGTTTGTGTGTGTCCAGATAATCATATATAAGGATATTGGAGAAATATATAGATATATTAGAATGGGAATTTAAAGGAATCAATAGTAGAATAAAAATGGATGTAGGATTATAGTGTCAATAAAGCAGTCCATCTTCATGTAGGAATGCCCAATTTTTCATGGCTTTGTTTATTAAATCCTATTCCTCTACTGTTTGGGATAGATATTGAAGTAATTACTATAGATGTACAGAGTCAGTCCTCAGTTCTTTAAGAGCATCCCTATCTGGATAATAATATGCTGCACTACCCTTAGTTCTGAGTTGATACCATAGATGGTGCTATCCCTATAACCCTAAAAGAGTTGGTTGAAGATTCAAGCAGTTAGAAAATATGAAAATTTCTTGTCAGGGTAGACTAGAATTTCCATCTAACTTTATTACGTTTGGAAGCTTGGATTCCATCTAACTTTACTAGGTTTGGAAGATATTAACATATTTTTCTCAGTTGTACCACAAATATAAGCATGGTTTTCATGGCACAGAGGGGGCACCTTTAATGCAGAGTCTATTTTTAGTGTGTTAAAGTGCCACCTCCAAATTATCAGTGGATGATATCATCCTGCTTCAGAATTTTGCATCTTCTGGAAACTTACAGCATGTTACACTTCAGTATATGAACAAAGTGAAAATAAAAAAAAAAAAAAAGGAAAATTTTTTTGGGGTGGGTGAGAGATGAAAGTATATCAAAAGCTGACTGCTATTGCATTAGGTCTGGCAGTATGAATCCCAAGGGTATTTATCCCCAATTCACTTGAATTATCCTCAATTCAATGAGGATTAAAATACTTTGAAAAGTGACTTGTGGCCACATGTGACATATATCTATCTCCAATACCCATATATATCTTTATTTGGACAGACTGGAATAGTCAAAGTCAATGATTACTAGATTCCTGACTATTCTTTTGCAACCACAGAGAGATCAAGGAGAGCAAAAAGGTATCTAAGTTCCTGAACACTGAGATTATGTTTCTCTTACCTATTCCTTCCCTTTCAGTCACCCTTCCCAAATGAAGTATTGCTAAATCTACAAAAATATCTAATAAACTAAATTTATTTACCTTTTAAGTTGTCGTCTCTCAACTTTTTCTTCTCTATTTCTTTCTTGCTTCTCTTGCTTCTCTTCTCTTCTCTACTTTCTTCCCCCAGTGAGGAGGATTGAAGGAATGTATAGGAATAAAAGGAGATGGAGAGGCAGAAAGACAGGAAGAGTGAAGCACAGGGGGAAAGGAAGAAGAAATCATAAAAGAAGAAGAAACAGAAGGAATAGGAGAGGGGAAATCTAAATTTGCTGAAGGCAAATATGGAGAGGGAGATGAATACAAAGGAGAGGAAAAAAGAGGGATAGACAAAAGAGGTAAGAATGGAGAGGTAGTAGGGGAAGGTGAAGGAGAGGAGGAAAGAACAGATGAAGAGGAAGAAAGCTGTAGAGAGGATGAAGAAGAGGATATGGAATTAGAAGGTGAAGACAAAGAGGAGGATGGAGAATTACAGGGAGGCGGATTGGACAGAACTGACACAGATGGATGACCTACAAAGGCCTGGGGAAGATTTGACAATGCTATGGTTTGTGGGACAAATTGCTGGACTGATGGAAAAGGATCTAACTGAGCAGGATGTTCAGGCAATGGAGTGACAGCAGAAAGAGTGGGGACTGTTTGATGAGGGGGATGACTGGCTAAACAGGAAGGCTTCAAAACAGGAAAACCTTCCAAAGGGGTTGGAGGAACAGTCAGTCGAGCTGGAAGGGAACGACGGACAAGGGCAGGCATTAGAGTTGTTGGGGTTGAATGCTGTGCCGGAAGAGTATGTTCGGATCTGAAAGTTTTGTAAAACAACTTGCTCTGTGAGTCTGAATCAGGAATGACTGGTGAACCTCGGGGTGGGTGGGGTAAATGGTCAGGTGGGCCAGAAGGAATTGGGGTTGGTAGATGAGGGAAACTGCCAGGAAAGCTGGAAGTAACTGAGGCTGGTGGGCGAGGAAGATACTTGATCGGGTAGGATGGTAACGGGGCTGGTAAGAAGTTCTTTGGAAGAGCAGAGGGGACAGATGGATGGATAGGCTGGCAGGTGGAAGAAATGGTTGGATAGCTAGGAAGAATTTGGGAATGGTGGGATAGCAATGGGGCTCTGAAGGGAGATAGCTTATTCGGTAAGTGGGGATCAGGTGTGGAGGTAGCTGGACAGGCAGGAATGGATCTGCACAGGTGGAAAAGCATTTGAACAGGAAGTAGAGAGACAGCCTTATTAAGATGGTTTTTCGCTGTATTGGGCTCCCTCTATGTTCATACCATGCTTTGTTCTGAGGGCCCATGCATTACTTCCTTCTGATCAACCAGTGTCCTCTCATGAGTTGAGAAATGTACATAGGTTACTTATTCAGGTTCCCCTTTTCTCATTCCTTGCCCTTTAACAGTATTTTCACCTCTCAGAAGTCTGATAGTCATACACATAATGAATATGGGCTAGAAAATCTGGTTGAAAGTGATGATACAAAGGGCAAATAGAGGTCAAACAGATCACTGCTCAGCTTTGGTCAGATTTCTCAGGGTAGGTAGCCTGTGGTTCAGGATCAACTGTCTCACCACAAATACATGGATATTGGAGATAGATATCTAACAACATTATCTTAAAGTATAAAAATATGGGGAAAATGTAGTTTCTTTTGCTCTATGTGTGCGTCTACCAAAAGGGTCAAGTATATTATCTTTGTGATAAGGATTTGGTTGTGATGGAAGGCTTTTATTTTTATTAGTCATTGCTTATATCTCATTATTTCTTGAAGTAGTTTTTATTTTCATATGGACATAAGTATTTTTCTTGAGGCTTAAGCACTGAATGCCTTCCATTTTTAATACAATTCTTCTCTCCTTTAGATTATCACATTACAGCATCTTAAATTATTTTTATCTACCACTAATATTTTCTACATTAGAACAATCATTTGTGAGTACAGATATATCTCCCCTTCTTTGGAAGGCCCCAGTTTCTTGGTATTACTTTATTGTTTAACACATTTTAGGTTTATATTGTACAGAAAATGTATTTTTAATGTGATAACCACATATAAGTATTTGTAGCCTAATTACATTTTTAATCATAGTACATATAAATATTTCTATGAACTTAACACCTGATCTTTAATATTCCAAGCTTTCACATTTGTAGTACAGCATTTTTATAGTTTATAAAGCATTTGCACATACATGATTTTAATACTGTCAGTTATCTGTGGAGAGCAGCTTAACTTTGTAAGTAAACAAGGGTGTTCTCTCTATAAATTGTATACATTTGTTGTATTCCAAATACATAAAATTTATGTATGTGTATATAGAGATATAGACATCATGAAGTCATAGTAATAATAGCATATTACAACAATAACTGAAAACTTATGTATTCTAGTTTAGAATGGAAATAATTTCTTGTAAAAGAAAATTGGTACAATGGTCCTAGCACAGATTTGGTACAACAATAACTCCATGTTTGTTTGCTACAGTGAAATCAAAGTTGTCTGATGTGTTATCTCTTCTAAGACTTTAAGAAAGTGTATACTGTTGAACAAAAATGTCTATCCTTTTATTCATTGTGCAAAAGAGTTTTTTTGATTGAAAATAGTTGATGTTATCAGGATAATAATACACAGAAAAATAAATCTAGTAGAGCAGAAAACCTGTATATAAAAATGCACATTACTTCCATACTGAATTACTTGAAATTTTTTATTCCTCTAAATTCCCCTGGACCCTAAACCCCCTCTAATTGTCTGTCATCTTCCTTTTTGAGACAAAAATTTCCAGTGAGTACTCTAAAATTACACTGTGTTCACTGCCTCAGCTTCCATTTGTTTCTTAATCTACTGCTGTCTGGCTTCTGTCTCTACCATTCCAATGTACTGCTTTTGCTAGTGATTAACTAATTGACCTAACTGCAAAAAGAGACACTTCTTGACCACTATCTTTCTTGACTTTAATTCCCTCGGTTTTCATATTAGCATATGTTCCTGGATATTTTATAACTTCTCTGGTTGTTCCTCCTCAGGCTCTTTCTTGAGCCCCTCTTTCTTTGCTTGGATATGCTAGATTTTTTGAGAGTTATGCAATCCTCTGCTTGCCTATCCATATTCTCTGTGTAATCTTATTCATATTGTCTGTGTGATCTTATCTGTATCTGTATGTAAGTGAAGGGTTAATCCATCCTCTGTGGACCAATTCAACTCTGGGTTAACTCTTTATCTCTGTCCCCTGGATTATTAGCAGAACTAGGACTGTGTTTCAGGCACACAGATATAAAAAATGACCCTTCATGGATAAACTGTCTGTACTGACAGGACTATGAATAAGTCATAGGAAGGACTTAAAGGAAGGACTGGTAGCAAGCTATAGCTTTGGGTTTCCCCAAGTGTGGTAATTCTTAAAACTGAACATATCGCTTGCATGGAAGCTATTCATATAGTCATTACAAGAAATATTGGCTCCTGTTTAGAACAGAGGATTTCTAACCCAGGTTGTCTGTGCATTGTGTGAAGAGGGGGATAGCAACGATGAGCCCTTTAACTATTTCGCAGCATGCCATGAGGATTCCGCCTACTGAAGAATGTTGCCTGTTGGCATGCAGTGTTTTATGTCTTCTAATTGAGGTCAAACCTGGTCTACTGCAGTCATGAGTTTGAGTGTTCAGCTGAACCAAGACCACCACTAGTGGGTAATAAAGTGTTAGTCACTCAGTTGTGCCTGACTCTTTGTGACCCTGTGCACTATAGTCCACCAGGCTCATCTGTCCATGGAATTCTCCAGGCAAGAACACTGGAGTGGGTTGCCATTCCCTTCTCTAGGGGACCTTCCCAACCCATGGATCAAACCTGTGTATCCTGCACTGCAGGCAAATTCTTTACCATCTGAGCCACCAGGGACTGAACTATGGCTTTAACTTATCCATTCATTGACAACTATCATACCTACATTCATGGCCCAGACATCTTACCGATGAGAAATTGACTCCAGAATAGCTCATAAGTGTCTCAAACTCACAATTTATCATCATCCTTCCAGTTACTCTCTCCCTTAAACCACTTTGTCCTGAACAGCCCTTATTTTGATAAATCGTTTCGCTATCCATTAACTAACCAAATCCATTCTCCACAGTCATTCTTGATTCCTCCCATTCACCTTTTGGTTCTTAAAAAGTTACCAAATCATGTTGATTCTACCTACTAAGTAGCTCTTCATAAGTCATTGTTTTCATTAACTAAACTACCATTTTGTCTGATTTTTCGACCTTTAGTCTTACTATATTCTTCCTCATCCTGACAATATTCATAAAATATAAATGTTATATGCTTGCTTAAAATCTCTCAGTAACTGCTTTTAGGACAAATTCCTTAACAAAGCTCTTCATGTCTTAATTCATGGCTTCCTTTCTAAACAACCTATCTGTCTACAATTTCTCAATGTACACATTAGTCAAAATAAATTACCACAGACTTATAGTTACCAGAAGGGAAGAGATAGATTGGGAGTTTGGGATTGACATGTACACACTGCTATATTTAAAATAGATAACCAACAAAAATCTACTGTATAGCACAGGGAACACTGCTCAATATTCTGTAATAACCTAAATGGGGAAAGAATTTGAAAAATAGATACATGTATATATATATAACTGAATCACTTTGCAATATACCTGAAACTAACACAACACTGTTAATCAACTATGCTCTGATATAAAATAAAAATTAAAATGAACAAAATGAACCACCTCTTTCAGCTCTCTTAATACAGCATGTCCTTTTATACCTTTGTTCTTTTTCACATACTATTTGTTCCATCTTTCCGGAGTTCCCTCTCAATGTCTCTGATAAATATCTTCCTCATTTATTAAGCTTCAGGTCATGTTTATATCCTCTGAGTTTTCATAATGCCAGTGATGTTTCTCTGTTTAAAGTATTTGTTGAATACTTCCAACATGCACAGCACTGAACTAAGCATCATAGGGAATATCTGCATGAGTGAGATTAAGCTATTGTTCTCTACCATATTACAGTTTGGTGGGGCAGGCATAACTACACATAAAAATTGAGCAATAACATATACAATCATGATTTTAAAATTTATTTCTATAGCCTTAAGCTCTTGTTTCATCTTACGTTCAACTGTTTTTATACATTTCTACTTGGATATTTACTCTCTAAATTCAGAAAGCTCAAATGAAGTTTAATAATATCTTGTTAAACCTATACACTTTTATTACATTCTTTATAATTTTTAAAGTCAGGAAATTCCCTCAATGATCAAGATTCAAAATTTCACCCTCTTTTGATTTTTTTACTTCTTTCATTTTCTTTATCCCACCATACACCAAAGCTATAATACAGTCTTTCCACGAAATATTTTTCTTCTGTCTTTCTTTTGTATTTCACTACCACTCTTTTAACATAAGTCCTTTTAAACTCATTGCTTGAATATCTCTTGATTTTCCTGCACTATCCTCTCCATACTCCAATTATTTTTATATCAAGAGATACTTTATTCTATATGAAACTTATCACATTATTCTTATTCTTTAATTTATTCTTTGATGATTTACATTATTACGTTAAATTCATGTACACAGCACCTGATTCAGTATTTTTGCAGGTTATACTCAATTATAGGTTACTGTAAGATAATGGGCATAATTTTCTATACTATACAGTATATTCTTGTTGCTTATCTATTTTATTTTGTTATTATTTTTTTGATTTACACAGCATGCAGGTTCTTAGTTCCCTCACCAGGGATGGAACCTGGGCCCCCTGCAGTTTAAGGGAGTCTTAACCACTGGAATACCAGGGAAGTCCCATTTATCTATTTTATATATAGTAGTTTGTATCTGTTAATCTCATATCTCTAATTTGTCCTTCCCCCTCTCTCTGGCAACCACAAGTTTGTTTCTATATATGTATGTCTGTTTTGCATGTACATTTATATGTATTTTTAGATTCCACATATAAGTGATATCATATAATACCTGCTTTTGTTTGACTTATTTCACTAAGCACTGTATTCTCTAGGTCCATCCATGTTGCTGCAAATGGTAGAATTTTATTCTTCTTTATGGCTGAATAATATTCCACCATTTACATAACACATCTTAATCCAATCATCTGGAAAACTGGGATGCGATTTCTAAGTATTAAACTGAGCTGTTTATGTATTTTGGCTATTAGCCCCTTTTCAGTTATATCATTTACAAATATTTTCTCCAATTTTTAAAAAGTTATCTTTTTGTTGATGGTTTCCTTTGTTGTGCAAAAGCTTTTGCATTTAATTAGATCATATTGTTTTATTTTTGCTCTTATTTCCACTGACTTAAGAGACAGATTCAAAAAAAATTGCTATGATTTATGTCAAAGCGTGTTATGCTTATGTTTTCTTCTAGGAGTTTTATAGTTTCTCATATTACATTTATGTCTTTAATCCATTTGAGTTTTTACTTTTGTACACTGTGTTAGAGAATGCTCTAATTTCATTCTGTTACATGTAGCTGTCCAGTTTTCTGGACAGCTTGTCTTTTCTCTATTGTGTATTCTTGTCACCTTTGTCATAGGTTAATTGACTGTTAAGTGTGTGGGTTTATTACTGGGTTCTCTATTCGGTTTCATTAGTCAATGTGTCTGTTGTGCCAATAACACTACTGTTTTGATTACTGGAGCTTTGTAGTATAGTCAGAAGTCTGAGAGGGTTATATCTCCAGCTTTGTTCTTTATTCTCAGGGTTTGTCATTTCTGGATGTTTTGTGATTCCATATAAATTGTAGTATTATTTGTTTTAGATCTGTGAAAAAATGTTATAGGTATTTTGATAGAGATTGCATTAAATCTGTAGATTGCTTTGGGTAGTATGTCCGTTTTAATGATATTACTCCCTCCAATTCAATAGCATGGAATATCTTTACATTTCTTTGAATCATCTTCAATTTCCTTCATCAGGTTTACAGTTTTCAGAGTACAGGCCTTTTACTCTCTTGGCTAAGTTTACTCCTAGTTATTTTATTTTTTGATGTGATTTTAAACAGGATTGTTTACTTTATATTTCTGATATTTCATTATTAGTGTATAAAAGACAATAGATTTCTGCATATTATTCTTATATCCCACAACCTTGCTAAATTCATTAGTTTCTAATATTAATAGTTCTTGGGTGGAGGCAGAGCGAGTTTTACCTCTTCATCTTCAAATTTGGATTCCTTTTATTGCTGTTTCTGTGGTTAGGAATTCCAACACTATGTTAAATAGAAGCAGTGAAAGTGGACATTCTTGTCTTGTCCTTGATTTTAAAGGAAAATTTAAAAAATTTTCACAATTGAATATGATGTGGGCTATTGGATTTGTCATAAAATGGCCTTCATTATGCTGAGATATGTTCCCTCTATACACACTTTGATGAGGGCTTTTTATCATAAATAGACACTGAATTTTTTCTGTTTTTCTCTTATCTATTGAGACAATCACATAATTTTTCTTTCCTTTTGTTAATATGGTTTATCAAATCGATTGATTTATGTATCTCAAACCATCCTTGTGACCCTGGAATAAATTCAACTTGATCATGATGTATGATTATTTTTACGTATTGTTGGATTTAGTTTGCTAACATTTTGTTGAAGATTTCTGCATCTATATTCATCAAAAATATTGGCCTATAATTTCTTCTTTTTTTGTAGTGTCTTTGCCTCATTTTGGTATCAGGGTAAGGATTGTCTTGTAGGATGAATTTGGGAGTATTCTAATAAACTCTTCAAGTTTATGAAATAGTTTGATTAAGACAGGTATTAATTCTTCTTTATACATTCAGTAGAATTGCCCTACAAAGCTGTCCTGTTCTGAATTTTGTTTGCTGGGCATTTTTCTTTTTTTAAAAATTCAACTTCACGTCTAGTGAATGGTCTTCTGTTCAAATTGTCTATTTCTTCTTGACTGTCTTGGCAGCTGTATGTTTCAAGATATTTGTCCACTTCTTGTAGGCTATCCAATCTGTTGGCATATAAACTGTTCATAGTACTCTCTTATGGTTTTTTTTGTATCTCTGTGGTATTGGTTGTTATTTATCCTCTTTATTTTCTTATTTTATTTGGATCCTCTCTCTTTTCTTCTTGGTGAGCCTGTTTATTTTTCAAAAAACTAGCTCTTGGTTTCGTTCATTTTTTTCTACTGTTTTTTTCTCTCCTAGGAAATGACTTTTTAAAAAATTGAAGCACAGTTGATTTACAATATGGTATTAGGTGTACAGTAAAGTGATTCAGTTATATATATATTTTTTTCAGATTTCTATTATAGATTATTATAGATATTAACTATAGTTCCTTATACTATGCAATAAATCCTTTTTGCTTGTTTATTTTATATATAAGTGGTTTGCATCTGTTAATCCCATAATTTATCCTTCCTTTCCCCTTTGATAACCATAAGTTTGTTTTCAATGCCTGTGAGTTGGTTTCTGTTTTGTATACATCAATAGATTCATTCCTATTATTTTTCAGATTCCACATGTATGTGATATCATTATTTCCTTTCTTCTGCTAACTTTTGACTTTGTTCTTTTTCTAATTCTTTTAGGTGATAGGTTAGGTTGTTTTCAGATTTTTTCTGTATCACATAAATTGGAAAATTTTGCTTCCCATTTCATTTGTTTTGAGATATTTTCTGATTTACTCTTTGATTTATTCGTTACCCTCTTTTTTTTTTCAGTAGCATGTTGTGTAGTCTCCACATGTTTATTCTTTTCTGTTTTTCTTTCTGTAGTTGATTTCTAGTTTCATATCCTTGAGCTTGGAAAAGAAAAAGCTTGATATAATTTCTATCCTCTTAAATTTGTTGAGTCTTGTTTTGAGACCTAGTATGTGATATATGTTAGTTGTTCAGTCATGTCTGACTCTTTGAGACTGGATGGACTGTTACCCACCAGGCTCCCCTGTCCATGGAATTCACCAGGCAAGAATAGTGGAGTAGGTAGTCATTCCCTTAACCAGGAGATCTTCCTTACCCAGGGATCAAACCCGGATCTCCTGCATTGCAGGTGGATTCTGTACAGTCTAAGCCATCAGAGAAGCCCCTTGGACTGCAAAGAGACCAAACCAGTCAATCCTAAAGGAAATCAACCTGGAATATTCATTGGAAGGACTGATGCTGAAGCTACAATACTTTGACCACCTGATGCAAAGAGCTGACTCATTGGAAAAGACCCTGATGCTGGGAAAGAAGAAGGCAAAAGAAGAAGAGGGTGGCAAAGGATGAGATGGTTAGATAGTATCACTGACTCAATAGACATGAATTTGAGCAAACTCCAGGAGATAGTGAAGGACAGGAAAGCCTGGCATGCTGCAGTTCATGGGGTGGCAAAGAATTACTTTACCACAATTGCCTTATTGATTTTCTTTCTGGATGATCTGTTCATTGATATCTGTGGGGTGTTAAAGTCTCCTGTAATTATTGCACTATTGTCAATTTCTCCTTTTATGTTTGTTAGTGTTTATACAGTTAGGTGCTACTGTATTGGGTATGTATATGTTAAACAGTATATATCCTCTTCTTGTACTGATCTCTTTTTATCATTACATAGTACTCTTTTTGTCTTTCATTAAGCCTTTGTTTTGTCATCTCCATTTGCATAAAATATACTTTTCTGTCTCCTCACTTTCAGTTTGTATCTTTTGCCTTAAATGAATCTCTTGTAGGCAGCATATAGAAGGGTCTTTTTAAAAATCCAATTAGCTAGCTGTGTCTTTTGATTGAAGCATTAATCCATTGATATGTAATTTATTAATAGGTATATACTTATTACCAATTTATTACTTGTTTTCCAGTTGTTTTGTCATTTTTCTTTCTTTTTGTCTCTCTCTTTTCCTGGCTTGATGATTTTCTTTTGTAGTATGCTTGAGTTCCATGCTTTTTGATTGTTGTGTATCTATTTGTGGTTACCATGGTGTTCATATACGTTAAACCTTAATTATGTCTACTTGCTTTAAACTCATAGTCATTTAAATTCAAACACATTCTAAGAGATCTACATTTTTTACTACTCTACCCCACATTTTGTATTTCTGATGTAATTATTTATTTATTTTTTGTAGTTACAGTTGTTTTACAACTTTTGTCTTTTAATCTATGTGCTAGCTTATTTCGGAGAAGGCAACGGCACCCCACTCCAGTACTCTTGCCTGGAAAATCCCATGGATGGAGGAGCCTGGTGGGCTACAGTCCATGGGGTCACTAAGAGTCGGACACAACTGAGCGACTTCACTTTGACTTTTCACTTTCCTGCATTGGAGAAGGAAATGGCAACCCACTCCAGTGTTCTTGCCTGGAGAATCCCAGGGATGGGGGAGCCTGGTGGGCTGCCTTCTCTGAGGTAGCACAGAGTCGGACACAACTGAAGCGACTTAGCAGCAGCAGCAGCTAGCTTATTTAAGTGATCTTCAATCCCCACTATACATGTCTTTCCTACTGGGGTTTTCCCTTTCCTATAGATTCTTCTTTTTCATTTTGAGAAGACCCTTCAACATTTCTTTTAGGGTAGGTTTATTATTGCTGAATTCTTTTAGTTTTTGCTTGTCTGAGGAGTTCTTTATCTCATCTTCTATTCTAAATGATAATCTCACTGGGTAGACTATCTCAGGTTGCAAGTTCCTCTACCCTTTTATTTTACTTAACTTTCTGTGTCTCTGACTTTAGGTGAAACAGTTACCTATTACAGTCTTGAAGGGGTGTTCTTATGTGGGTGTGTCCCTATGCAGACTGTGTGTGCCCAATGTATTTGGGGGGAGGGCTGGATTAGATGTGGATGCAAGTCATGTCTTTCCTCATGGTATGCTGGCCTCTACCACATTGGAAAGGGGGTATGGCTGGTAATGGAGGAGTCAGAGTCTGTGCAGGGTGTGGGACAGTACTTTTATGCTCAGTGGCCATCACTGTCCTGTCAGGGGTGAGATCTGCTCCTAAGTGGTGGGAGCAAAAGCCCTCAAATTTGGGTTCAAGCTGGTTCTGCTTCCTTTAAGTGTGTATTTTTCCTTCTCCCTGCACGAGGCAATCCACTCCAGCACTCTTGCCTGGAAAATCCCATGGACTGAGGAGCCTGATAGGCTACAGTTCATGGGGTTGCAAAGAGTCGGACACGACTTCACTTTCACTTTCAAATGCCTTCTATGGAGAAGGCAATGGCACCCCACTCCAGTACTCTTGCCTGGAGAATCCCATGGATGGAGGAGCCTGGTAGGCTACAGTCCATGGGGTCGCTAAGAGTCGGACACGACTAAGTGACTTCACTTTCATTTTTCACTTTCATGCATTGGAGAAGGAAATGGCAACCCACTCCAGTATTCTTGCCTGGAGAATCCCAGGGAGGGGGAGCCTGTTGGGCTGCTGTCTATGGGGTCGCACAGAGTTGGACACGACTGACGTGACTTATCAGCAGCAGCACTAGGCTTGAACATGGCCTAGTGGTTGTGGGAATTCAAGTCTGGGCTATTTCTTGGGTGCTATTTGAGTAAGCACCAGCAATGGACACTGCTCTATCTAGACTACATCCCTGGCCCCCAGGACACCTTTGTATCTTTAGATTGACTCTTTCCCAGGTCCTGAATGCCTGAGATCCAGGGCCAAGCTGTGGCTTGGAGTGAGCAGGGTAACATTCACTTGGCTCAGACTAGGGGGTGTGGCATGGCGGCAGCTACTAGGGTACACCTCTCTCTGCCCTGTCTGGTGGCAAGCTAACACTTGCACTCTCCTCGAGTGGAGTCTAGGCTTCTCTAGCCTTCTCAGTGGTTCTCCAAGCAGCCAAAGGGGCTTGTCTCCTATGTGCAGGACTCTAGGATGGGGATGCCCAGGCTATGGTTGGACTCACTCACTTCTCAGGGTGAGTGTCTGCCTGCATGATCTCCCTTTTCCTTTCAGTCCTCTCCCAGAGGCACAGACCCCTTACCTGATGCTTTCTTCCTATCCTGCCTGATTACACGTGTATCTTACAACCTTGGTTATATAAGGGTCCTTCTGCAAGTTTCCAGTTAGCTTTCCATGAATTGTTCCACATGTGGATGTATTTTTGCATTGTTTATTATGGGAGGTAAGCTCAGGTCCTCTTCAGCTCCCATTTTTTATACTCTACTTCTTACACTTCTGATTGATCAACATTCTTAAACGTTTATGTTTCTTCTCTGCCATAAAGGGCATTTTCATTTTTTCTTATTCTCTCATCTTTTCCTTCTAATCTCTCAAAATAATTTTATTCTTTATTAGATCTGTCTTTTCCTTTTTTTAGAAGTGTTTATTGAATCTGTTACAATATTGCCTCTGTTTTGCTTTTTTTGGCCATGAGGCATGTGGAATCTTAGCTCCTCAACCAGGGATCAAACCTGCACCCTCTGGAAGGCAAAGTCTTAACCAATGGATGACCAGGGAGGGCCCTCCTTTTCTCACTATACAAAACAGTACTATTTTAGTTTAGGTAGTAATGATCTGTCACTTGGATTAGCCCATTAAGTTTTTCTAGTCTTCTTGTTTCCAGTTTCTTTCCATTCTTTTCATTCTCCAACATTCATACCAATTATCTTCCAATATAAAGAGGACTATGTCACTCTGTTTAAAAACCTCCATTGGCTCTCTACTAGTTATAGGGTGAAATAAAAACTTCCTAGCTAGAAATAAAGCATTCACATCTGACCTCAATCTACATTTCTAGATAATCTCTCATCCTACCAGCAACATATACTACAGTCTTGTTACTCTGAACAAATTCTATGTCCTCAGGTGTCTTTGCCTTTTACAACACTGTAGACCTGAACATGCCAGAAATCAACCTGTGCTTATTTAGTAGACAATATGTACTCATCCTTTAAGTCTCCTCTCCAACTTTAAATTTTGTACTTTATCACTTGTGTGTGTATGCTTAGTCACTCAGTTGTGTCCAACTCTTTGTGATCCCATGGACTGTACCCTGCCAGGCTCCTCTGTCCATGGGATCCTCCAGGAAAGAATACTAGAGCAGGTTGCCATTCCCTTCTCCTGGGGATCTTTTGACCCAAAAATCAAACTCGGGTCCTGCATTGAAGGTGGAGTCTTTACTGACTGAGCCACCAGGAAAGCCCTTTATCACTTTGCTAGTATTTCTGTAACTGCCCACATTACACAGTCTTGTTCGAGTCTTACAGTGTAATTACCATTACACAGTATTATAATGTAACTGCAAACACTTATTGGGCAGCGGACCATACTTCATTCATATTATAACTCTAGCTAATCAATGTACAGCATATAATAGGTACTTAAGACTTCACATTTTTATTCTCTACCTTTCTAGACTGCATTTCTGTTACTCATTAGTTTAACATCCATATTTAACAGGATAATATTTCTTCCATCATAAGGGAAAAAGCCATATTCTGGCTCTACATCCCCTTTGGCTACTGTTCTACCACTCTTTTCCTTTCACAGCCAAGCTACAGTTGGTATTTTTTCTTTCTCACTCTGCAGTTTCCTTTTAACTCATTGCAATCTTTTTTCTGTCTCCATCCCTCCACTGAAATTTGACAAAAACTGCCAGAGTGACTTTTCTATTTTGAAATATATGGGACATATTCCCTCTAAGCTGGATATTTTCTCTTTATCACTCCATATTCATTTGCCACACTTATCTCTGCTAGGCAGAGACTGAATGATACCTGCCTTTTGATTTATGGCTGTTTTGACCAATGAAAGGTACTAGCAAGAGATGGGAATGTGACAGAACAAAGCGGTTTTTGATAACCGCTCCTCTGGCTTCCTCTCCGCTTGGCTTGGTTTAGCAGTGGCAATGCTCCTCTGCCTAGTAGCCCTCTCGTACAGCTACAGCTCTTTTCAGTTTAAAGTTTGTTATGATAATACTGAGTTTGCTGTCAGTTTTGGGGTTGCTTCATCATCCTTTGTTGGCATCCTAGTCTCTTTAATAACCTCTTTTCAGTTACCCCTTTTAAATGCTACATGTTTTCTGCCAGTATCCCAACTGGTAAAACTTTTTATATTAATGATTACCTAGAAGCCATTTGATTTCCATAAGCTTTTATTCCCCATGAAAGTCTATACTTGCTTAGTTCCATCTTCTCCCTATATATAGTCTCTACCAACTATTCTGTTCCTATCTGCAGGCTTCTCTTTTTTCACTTCCTTATATATTGCTCTTCTGTAGTGCTCTATCCTAGTTCTGCTGTCATAGTACATACTCTCCACTGCTGACTTCATCCATTGTTTTGGCTTCTAATATCTTAAGTCTAAATCTTTCTCTTGAGCTCCAGACCTATGAATTTTCAGTTACAGATACTGAAATAGTCTGTTTTGTCCTCTTTCAATCAGTTATCCACACTTGTTCACAACAGATTAGAATGATATGTTAAACAGGAAAGAAAAGGGAAAGGGAAGTCGCTCAGTCATGTCCGACTCTTTGCGACCCCATGGACTGCAGCCTACCAGGCTCCTCCGTCCATGGGATTTTCCAGGCAAGAGTACTGGAGTGCGTTGCCATTGCCTTCTCCAGTGGATCTTCCTGACCCAGGGATTGAACTGGGTCTCCTGTATTGTAGGCAGACGCTTTACCGTCTGAGCCACCAGGGAAGTCTAAACAGGAAAAGTTGATCTTATTACCCATCCTTAACCAACTCCTCTTAAAACTCTCAGGATAAAGCTTATATTCCTTAGCATACAGGTGTATTTACTTTTCCAATCTTGTATCTAGTGAAGCTATTGCTATTTTGCATTCTGTTATTCAGCCATACTCTTATTCCTGGAACATATCATTCCTTCTACTACTCTTGGCCTTTCCACACTCTCATCCCTCTGTCTGGAATACCATCTACCCACTTGTTTCATGATTAACTCCTATTTTCTTCAAAGCTTTGCTGAAGATTCTTCTATTCCATGAGGTCTTTCTTGAACTATAATAAAGACTTGAGAGAATGAATTTAATTGTTCTTATATCTGATTAAGGGAACAGTTTGCCACAGGTATTCTAAAAATGGAAATACTTTAATATATACATTATTAACAGTTAAAATATTAACATACTTTACATATGAATTATGTATATATATCTTTATATAAGTAAACATTAAATATTATTATTATTACCCATTTGGTACTGTTCTATAATTTTTAAAGCATTATTTCACTTTCTCCTAGATTATACTCTTGGGATTATATTTTTGAATATCATATTTCTCCATATCCCCTTCACAATGGCTGATCTACTGCTGTGTACATAGTAGGTTCAAGAATCTATAGTAAATAAATGGAAAATACAGGATGTCAGAGGGTACTCTCTAGATGGTTGGTCCATCCTATTGAATCAAGATGATTCATTTAAACTAACCTAGAGAGGAACCAGGGGGCATTGTAGTCGATTTTTAAAAGATATCCATCCAGGAAAGATTTTCAGTGAGGAAAACCCCATTTCTACCATAAAGTTATTCTTTTTATCTAAATTTATATCACTGTTATTCAACTTTTTTTTCCTCTCAGTAAAACCAGTATCACTACTTTTAAATGGTTTTTATTATAGCTCCCATAGAAAATTACTCAACATAGGCAACACTAAAACTAAAGACAAGAAACTAAAATTTTACTTACTCTTGAAGAAATTTATATTACACTCCAATTCAATGTGTGAAAATAAAATAGTATACTATAAAATAGAGGTGAGGAGTAACTGATGAAAAGGCTTGTAAACTCAGCAACTAGAGAGCTATTTAATTACTGTATATTAGTAACTATAAATGATAATCATAAGTTACTTACCTCCAGTTTATTATTGGTCTGTGGGAAGAGGGAATGTTTACTTCTGATTTTAAGTTGGATTCCTGAATTTGTTTGAGGGCATCTTCTAATGGAAGAACTGGTCTTTGAAGAACTAAGGAAATAATAGAGATCATATAGTACAGAATCACTTCAACAATCTCTTTATACATAATTTAATTGGTCAATGATAAAATGCTATCTTAAAACTTTTGTGACAAATTTATTTTGAACAGTATATTTTAAATTTAAACATCTACTTCCCAATAAGAAATAGTTATCTCAAAATTCTCATCACCAATTTTAAGAATACTTATTTGGAAAAATGAAATCTGAGAAATGTCCAGGCTCTTTGATCTGGCATGCTAACCCCATTATATCTAGCCTCATAATTCCATAAATTTCTGACAAAATTTACAAATATCCTTACTAAGAAAAGGGGAAGATATAAAAATAGCAGTTAACATTTATTGAGCATTTATTGTTAAAGACATTATTTCTGAGCACTGTATAAGTTATTAACTACTTTATTCTCACTAAGGCCTTTGAAAGAAAAAGAGCGTTAATCACTAAGTTGTGTTCAGCTCTTCGGAATGCCACGGACTGAAGCATGCCATGCTCCTCTGTCCATGGGATTCTCCAGGCAAGAATACTACAGTGGGTTGACACACTCTTCTCTAGGAGATCTGCCCAACTCAGAGATCGAACCTGGGTCTCCTGCACTTCGGGCAGATTCTTTATTGTTTGAGCCACCAGAGAAGCCCCAATCTCCATTTGCAACTGAGGAGACTGAAACATAGCTAAGTAACTTATTCAGGGTCATACATTATATGGACAGTCATCCACATATCATTCTGTACAACCTCTAATCCAACCCTCACTCCCATAAGTATCCACTTTTCCAAGAATTTCCACTGTGCACTTTGGTACACACCTTCTTGTTCAAGTTGAAACATACCTTCTATTTAAAGGATATTGCTTTCCCACAGCCCTCTTAGGTGGAGATACAAGTAACTACAAAACTGAAGGCCTGGAGATAGGATAGCTGACTTTCTAGCTCTTCGATGATGCTATCAAATTATTTTTTTCTCCTTTCTCCTTAAAAAAAACCCATATCATCATGATTCTGATGTTTGTTATTCACCTTAAAATTTTTAAGCAAAATCAGTATATTATTATGAATAGGTTAGTTCAAACTTGAACTCTAGAGTCAAGTGGTGATTGCATAAAATACTAGTGAAAAATGCCAGTTATGAGATGGTTTGCTGGATATTCTAACCATGAAGGACCAATCCTCTTGAGGTAGAAACTATCAAGCTTTAGATTTTGATTGTTTTTCTAATGAGCATAAGCAATATCACAAATGATTGTTTATTGGTAAAATTAATGGCTACCTGCATAGCCTCATGAATATTAAAAATGAACTTTCTTTGTTGCAATTAAAGATATTCAAGACAGATGGACTTCCCTAAAGTATTTTAATCATTCCCTACCCTTGCATGAACAGAGAATAAGAATCTAGGGAGTCTATACCCTTTACCTTTACAGATGGCATTGAGGTTTGACCTCTAATTAGTCTTGGCTCCAGCTGTTAAATAGGAACATTCTTGATTGTGCAGTACCAGAAGACACATAATTTTGTCTCTAGAATGTGACTGTGTAAGTCTAAATGGATCTTTCACATAAAGTGTAGTCAGAGCACCTAAGATAACATAGAGCTGGGACTTTATTGAACTTAGTGAACAATTACACTGATTATTTTGTGCATGATTTGTTAAAAAAATGTTTAGTTGAGCTAGATGATAGCTTGAGATTTGCTTTAATTAACACTCACCACTTACTATCAAAGAGAATTTAAAAACTACTTTTAAAACTAACTTGGGTCATTTACACTCAGTGCTGTTTATTGTTGCTATTATCTAATGATGTCCTAGTCAGTACCTCCTACTCACTGAGGAATATTCAAGTATACATTTTTTGAATATTTATTGTGTATTAGGGCTTTATTTGGAGAAGGAAATGGCAACCCACTCAAGTATTCTTGCCTGGAGAATCCCAGGGACAGAGGAGCCTAGTGGGCTGCTGTCTATGGGGTCGTACAGAATTGGACACGACTGAAGCGACTTACCAGCTTACCACCAGGGCTTTATTATTCCATTTAAACTACTAGGCTCCTCTTTCTAGCTCTTTTGCCCTGATAGTCTAACTCCAACAATTCTCTGAGTCCGACAATTTTCTGACCTCATTAAAACCCACAATCCATCCCTTTTTCATAGCAAGGGGAAGGATTAGCTATCATGCATTTTGGGTGAACCTTTGGTGTAACTCTAATATTTGAGAATAAACTAAATGAATAGACAATTAAGTAAACAGTTGTTTATCACAGCTTTGTTGTTCTTCATTCATGACAGTAAACTTTCTTAAAATTTTAATTTAATATTTTTTACAGGTAACATATTAATATTTAGAAATTAAAAAATATAATACAAATTTGGAAGTTTTGCTCTAACTGGTATTTGTGTATTCTTTCACTGTTTATGCAGATATAAACATACATAAATATATATTCTATTTTTAAAAGTTGAAGTATAGTTAATTTATAATACTATCTTAGTTTCAGGTATGCAATCAGACATTTTATATTTTTATAGATTATATTTAAAGTTGTTAAAAATAATGGTTATGTTTCTCTGTAAGGTATAATATATCCCTGTTGCTTAACTACTTTATTCATATTAATAGTAGCTTGTGTCTTTTAACCCATATCCCTATTTGTCCCTCTTTTTTCACTCTCTCCACCGGTAATCACTAGTTTGTTCTCTATATCTCTAAGTTGTTTTTTATTTTATTTTATTTTATTTATTTATTTGGGCTGCTGCTGGGTCTTCGTTGCTTTGTGCAGGCTTTCTCTAGCAGTGGTGAGCGGAAGCTACTCTTGGCTGCAGTGTGCAGGCTTACGGCAGTGGCTTCTCCTGTTGCAGAGCACAGGCTCCAGAGTGTGGGCTCAGTAGTTGTGGCATGTGGGCCTAGTTGCTATGTGGCACGTGGAATTTTCCCGGACTAGAGACTGAACCCATGTCCTCTGCACTGACAGGCAGATTGCTAAATGCTGCACCACCAGGGAAGTCTTGTTTGTTTTTTTAAAACATACATTCATTTATTTTTTAAAGATTTTCATATAAGTGATAACATATTTATTTTTAAATGTAAGTTTGTCTATGACATTTTAATAGGCATAACACTAAGTCGATCCACATTGCTGTAAATAGTGGAATTTCATTCTTTTTATGGCCAAGTAATACTCCATTACTGTTCAATATCCCATGAACGATATGAAAAGGCAAAAAGATAGGACACTGAAAGATGAACTTCCCAGGCTGGAGGGTGCCGAACATGCTACTGGAGATCAGTGGGGAAATAATTACAGAAAGAATGAAGAGATGGAGCCAAAGCAAAAACAACACACAGTTGTGGATGTGACTGGTGATGGAAGTAAAAGTCCGATGCCGTAAAGAGCAATATTGCATAGGAACCTGGAATGTTAGGTCCATGAAACAAGGCAAATTGGAACAGTGAACACTGACATTTTAGGAATCAGCAAACTAAAATGGACTGGAATGGGTGAATTTAACTCAGATGACCATTATATCTACTACTGTGGGCAAGAATGCCTTAGAAGAAACAGAGTAGCCATCATAGGCAACAAAAGAGTCCAAAATGCAGTACTTGAATGCAATCTCAAAAATGACAGAACGATCTCTGTTCATTTCCAAGGCAAGCCTTTCAATATTACAGTAATCCAAGTCTATGCCCCAAACAGTAATGGTGAAGAAGCTGAAGTTGAATGGGTCTATGAAGATCTACAAGACCTTCTAGAACTAACACCCCAAAAAGATGCCCCTTTTATTATAGGGGACTGGAATGCAAAAGTAGGAAGTCAAGAAATACCCAGAGTAACAGGCAAATCTGGCCTTGGAGTACACAATGAAACACGGCAAAGGCTAACACAGTTTTGCCAAGAGAACACACTGGTCATAGCAAACACAATTATACAGTGGAAGTGACAAATAGATTCAAGAGATTAGGTCTGATAAACGGAGTTTCTGAAGAACTATGGACAGAGGTTCATGACATTGTAGAGGAGGCAGGGGATCAAGACCATCCCCAAGAAAAAGAAATGCAAAAAGGCAAAATGGTTGTCTGAGGAGGCCTTACAAATAGCTAAGAAAAGAAGAAACGTGAAAGGCAAAGGAGAAAAGGGAAAATATATCCATTTGAATACTGCATTTGAATGCAGAGTTCCAAAGAATAGCAAGGAGAGATAAGAAACCCTTCCTCAGTGATCAGTGCAAAGAAATAGAAGAAAACAATAGAATGGGAAAGACTAGAGATCTCTTCAAGAAAATTAGAGATACCAAGGGAACATTTCATGCAAAGATGGGCTCGATAAAGGACAGAAATGGTATGGACCTTACAGAAGCAGAAGATACTAAGAAGAGGTGGCAAAAATACACAGAAGAACTGTTCAAATGAGATCTTCACAACCCAGATAATCAGGGTGGTGTGATGACTCATCTAGAACCAGATATCCTGGAATGCAAAGTCAAGTGGGCCTTAGGAAGCATCACTATGAACAAAGCTAGTGGAGGTGATGGAATTCCAGTTGAGCTATTTCAAATCCTAAAAGATGACGCTGTGAAAGTGCTGCACTCAATATCCCAGCAAATTTGGAAAACGCAGCAGTGGCCACAGGACTGGAAAAGGTCAGTTTTTATTCCAATCCCAAAGAAAGACAATGCCAAAGAATGTTCAAACTACTGCACGACTGCATTCATCTCACAGGCTACTAAAGTAATGCTCAAAATTCTCCAAGCCAGGCTTTAACAGTATGTGAATCATGAACTTCCAGATGTTCAAGTTGGATCTAGCAAAGGCAGAGGAACCAGAGATCAAATTGCCAACATCTGTTGGATCATGGAAAAAGCAAGAGAGTTCCAGAAAAACATCTACTTTTGATTTATTGACTATGGCAAAGCCCTTGACTGTATGAATCACAACAAACTGTGGAAAATTTTTCAAGAGATCAGAATATCAGACCACCTGATCTGCCTCTTGAGAAATCTGTATTCAGGTCAGGAAGCAACAGTTAGAACTGGACATGGAACAACTGACTGGTTCCAAATAGGAAAAGGAGTACGTCAAGGCTGTATATTGTCACCTTGCTTATTTATTTTATATGCAGAGTACATCATGAGAAACACTGGGCTGAATGAAACACAAGCTGGAATCAAGATTGTCGGGAGAAATATCAATGACCTCAGATATGCAGATGACACCACCCTTATGGCAGAAAGCAAAGAACTAAAGAGCCTCTTGATGAGAGTGAAAGAGGAGAGTGAAAAAGTTGGCTTAAAACTCAACATTAAGGAAACTAAGATCATGGCATCTCATCCCATCACTTCATGGCAAATAGATGGGGAAACAATGGAAACAGTGAGACTTTATTTTTGACTCCAAAATCACTGCAGATGGTGACTGCAGCTGTGAAATTAAAAGACGCTTGGTCCTTGGAAGAAAAGTTATGACCAACCTAGATAGCATATTAAAAAGCAGAGACATTACTTTGCCAACAAAAGGTCCATCTAGTCAAACTATAGTTTTTCCAGTATTCAGGTATGGATGTGAGAGTGGACCACAAAGAAGGCTGAGTGCTGAAGAACTGATGCTTTTGAACTGTGGTGTTGGGGAAGACTCTTGAGAGTCCCTTGGACTGCAAGGAGATCCAACCAGTCCATCCTAAAGGAGATCCTGGGTGTTCTGGGAGTTCATTGGAAGGACTGATGTTGAAGCTGAAACTCCAATACTTTGGCTACCTGATGCGAAGAAATTACTAATTTGAAAAGACCCTGATCCTGGGAAAGATTGAAGGCGGGAGAAGGGGATGACAGAGGATGAGATGGTTGGATGGCATCACCGACTCAATGGACAGAGTTTGAGTAAGCTCTGGGATTTGGTGATGCATAGGGAGGCCTGGCGTGCTGCAATCCATGGGGTCACAAAGAATTCGGACAGGACTGAGCGACTGAACTGAACTGAATATTCCATTATACATATTTTCCTTAATTCAGTTAGTATCTTATCACTATTGCTTTGAATCCTCTGGTAAACTATTTCTGTTTCATTTTTTTTTTCTCTTGCTCTTTCCATTAAGATCAATTCCTCTGTTTTCTCAATTTGCTTAACAGTCTCCATCTCTATGAAATTAGGCGAAACAGTTACCAATTGCTGTCTTGAAGGGGTGTTCTTTTGTGGGAGCAACCCTATACCGCCTGTGTGTCCAATGGTTTTGGTGGGAGAGCTAGATTTGACATGAACACAGGTCACATCTTTTCTCACGCTGTGCTTCCACATTACACAGGGCATGCTTCCATATCACTTTGGAAGGATTGGGGCTGGGGAGGAGAGGCTAGGGCCAGAGCTAGGGCTTCCTCTGTTGTCAGGGACTATCACCACCCTATCAGGTCCAGGGTTGGGTCCCAAGTTCCTGGAATAGAAGCCCCGAGGAGCAGGTCTGAGCTAGTTCAGGTGTGAGCTTTCTCTCTCCCAACATCAGCACTCTGGCCCGAGGTGAGCGGTGCTGGAGCAAGAGCGGCCAGTATGAGCTCCTAGTGTGTGACCAGGTGCAGGTTGCAACAGTTTGGCCACATAGCATTTAGGCTGCTTCTGATGTGCTGCCTGTGCAAGTGCCCATAATGGCTGTCCTTGCCCAAAAGATGCCACTTTGGTTCTGAGCTACCTCTGTGTCTCTTGGCTGAGTTCTTCCTTGGCTGGGGCAACCCTCACTCCAGTATGGAGCTCTGCATACTCCAGAGCAGTTTCAGGAGACCAGCCAGTCAACTGTGCAGTTTCAATCTGTCTTCTCTGCCCTCTTTTGGGAATAAGAGTGCACTCCTTGTGCACTCCTCCCAAGTGGAGTCCAGGCTTCTTGCAGTCCTCCTGTTAGTCCCACCAGCCCTTCAATCAGCCTAGGGGCTCATCTCCCTTGTGCTGGATACGCGGACGGGGGGGTCTAATATGTGGCTTGAACTGTTCACTCACCCAAGAGGATTTCTGCCTGTGTAATCTCCCTTTTCCTTTGGGTATCCCTCCAGACACAGGTCCCCAACTGACTACTTCTCTTTCCTTCCTATCTTATTCTATGAGGATCTTTTTTTTTCAGCCTTAGTTGTATAGGAGTCTTTCTGTCAGTTTCCAGTTAGTTTTCAGCGAGAATTTTTCCATATGTAGATATATTTTTGATGTGTTTGTTGGGGGAGGTGAGTTCCATATCCTCCTATGCCACCATCTTGATCTCCTCTCTTAACATACATTCTAATTTCTTCCTTTTCTTACAAAGAAGTCAGAATACTAAGTATACTCATCTGAACCTTATTTTTATACTTAATAAAAAATATATCCTGGAAATTGTATTAAAAAGCAGAGACATATTTTTCCAACAAAGGTCCATCTAGTCAAAGCCATGGTTTTTCAATGGTCACGTACAGATGTGAGAGCTGGACCATAAAGAAGGCTGGGTGTAAGAACTGATGCTTTTGAACTGTGGTGTTGGAGAAGACTCTTGAGAGTCCCTTGGACTGCAAGGAGATCAAACCAGTCAATCCTAAAGGAAATCAACCCTGAATATTCATTGGAAGGACTGATGCTGAAGCCCCAATAGTGTGGCCACCTGATGTGAAGCGCCGACTCATTGGAAAAGACCCTGATGCTGGGAAAGACTGAGCGCAAGAGAAGGGGGAAACAGAGGATGAGATGGTTGGATGGCATCACTGACTCAACAGACATGAGTTTGAGCAAACTCAGGGAGATAGTAGAGGACAGGGAAGCATGGCATGCTCAGTCCATGGGGTTGCAGAGAGTTGGACACAGTGACTGAACAACAACAAATCCTGGAAATCAGGGATAGATCCGGGTTTTACGAAAGTATAAGGCTTATACAATTTGAGGGCCCAATTAAGAAAAAATAATACAAAATTACTAATACAAAATTAGATGTAGGGACCATGACAGAGAGAGCTCCTGAAACTTGAACCTTATTGACTTCATGGTAAATCTACGTCTGTTGGACATCATTCCATATCAGTCTGTAAACTGTTTCCTCTTCTTTCAATAGCTGCATAATATTCCATTGAGTGAATGTACATGCCATTTGTTTTTACTAACACTTCTGACTCTCTGTACCTAGGCCGTTGGGTAGTCAGCACTCTTTCTGGGTGAAGGATACCCAGGAGGGGTGAGTATTCTGAGGCATTTATCACAACTAAGCACATCCTCTTTCTTAAGAAAAACTACCTTTTCTTTTGCCTCTTATACAATTTCCTTTTATTTCCCATCCTGTTTTCCTGATAACTACTTCTCAAAATCCATTTTCAGTTTTTTTCTACCTATAATAAATGCTAGTGTGCATTTAGGTCTTATTTTTAGGCTCTATCTTCAATCTGTACTCTATATCTAATATTCACCTTATCTTTGCACATGGCTTCCTTTACCAACTACGTATCTTTTCATCAGTGACTCAAATACAATTTCTGTTCTATATCTTTTTCTTAATTTTCAGTTAGACTTTTCTAGTTGTTGACTTGATTTCCTCATTTGCATGAATCAAGGAAGACTCAAAGTCATTGCATTTAAAACTTAACGATCTTTCATACCTCTAACTTAATTCTTTTCCTTTATTTGTAGTCTTGATTAATATCATCATCCAGGAAACTAATTAATTCATTAACAAAAGTAGTTATCGAGTGCTAAATATTTGTGAGGTTTTCTGCTAAGTCCTAGGGGCACTGTTCTCCTAGTCTTTGTTCCAGCACTCTTGATAAATCAGTAACTCAATCTATTGATTATATATCCTGAATATATTACCTCCTATCTCTATATAAAGAGCAGTGCTTTAATTTAGCAACTTAACACTTCTTGCCACAAATACTGAAATAGTCTACTATTAGTCTACTTTAATATATCTCTACTTCAGCTTCCATGTTGTACTGAGAATTATCTTTCTAACAAGCAAATCTAATTTTTAGTAAAGACCCCTCGTTTCCTACCTAATATCCATTTTTCCCTTTGTTCTTTGGTATGTAATGATGATGTGCGTGCAAGCTCAGTTGTGTCTGACTCTTTTGTGACCCCATGGACTATAGCCTGCTAGGCTCCTCTGTCCATGGAATTTTCTAGGCAAGAATACCTGAGTGGGTTGCCATTTCCTACTCAAGGGGATCCTCCTGACCCAGGGATTGAACTCAGGTCTCCTGTATCTCCTGCATTCGCAGACAGATTCTTTACCACTGTGCTACCTGGGAAGCCCTTATTCCTGGGTAGCACACTCTATATTGTTAGGGGTGGCAATATAGCCACAATAAAGATACTAAAATGGTAAACAAGGATTTTGCTACTCTGAACATTAAGTTTAATTTTCATATTCTGTCTATGTTATGTATGTGTTTAAATAAATTATTTACTGTTGAAAATAAAGTTCTAGAATATTGAAAAAAAGTAAATCAATACTTCAATTAAGTACCCCTATATTTTCCAGTCTCCCTTGCAGATGGAGTTGCCAATTAGACATTAATATAAGCAGATAGATGGGGGCTTTTAGGAAAACAGTTTAACAGGAGTTCAGAGGTACACCCTTCTCTCCTTTATATATTCCTTCCTTCCTGTCTACAACGCTGACAACAGTGACACGAGGCTGGAGCTCTAGCTGTTCCCAGGTGACCAATGAAGGTGAAGCTATAAATCATATACTAAGGGTAGCCAAACTGAGACAGGAGTCCGGGTTCCCTGTGGCATTGCATGATCTTCAGACCAGCTCCTGACTGCCTACCTGAGTATTTCACATTATACAAGAGAAAAAGCAACCTCTATCATGTTTAAGCTGTATTAATTTTAGCAGTGTTACCAGTTGCTCTTACTTTCAGTAAGCTCTCTTATTGACATAGTAAAGGCTTGCTTTCCAGTTAAAAATCTTTAAGTGGACCGCATACTGGATAAAGATGAAATTCCTAGCACGGCATCCAAATTTCTTAGAGAATTGTCCCAATTCATTTTTCTAGTCTTGTATCCATTTTTCTTTTCTTTTTTTTTCCTCCATCCTATGCTTTGGATACACTTTGGATTTGCAATTCATAATTTACTTGCAAAAGTTGTTCCTTATGTCTGGGATTTTAAAAACTGCCTCTTTGCTTGGCAAAATGCTTATTCTTTAAGATTCAAATTAAGTCATTTTTTCAGGGATGATAGGCTGCAAGTTCCTATATATGTCCAGTGTTCTTTGTGCTTCACAGTACTTTACACATTCTGCTGCTACAGCAATTAGATTTATTGACATTACTTGTTTACATTACTCTCATCTCCAAAATAAACTGTGAGGTCTTTAACAGCAGAGTACAATTAGATTTTTCTGTATCTTGGCATCTTCGCTTACCCCAGACTGGTGTACAATATAGCAGCACAACATGTGTTTGCTAAATACTCAAAGGTTCTGCTTGTCCTTTTTCTTTCTGAAGCTTTGACATTTTGTTGCTAATTCTGTGTTACTATTTAAGGCATAAAAATGTAGATGTGATACTGAAGAATCAAACATAATCATTTTAAAATTTTTAATTGGCTCCAGTCTTAGATTGTTGGATTATGTACCCTCTTTATGGATCTCTTTATTTTGCTGGTCTCTCATATGTGAATTTGAACAAAAATGTGGACAAAATGCCAAAATGAATCTGATATTAACTTACTACATCTAAATGTTAAATTGTATTTTAATGTTAAGCTATTTACTAAATCAGTTTTAAAAAGACAACACATTGTAAGCCAGTATGAAGTATAATCAAACTTGTATGCTTTTCAAATTTACCAACAGATCCAACAAAATATTAATTCTTCAAATTAAACCTATATCAAATTGCAATTTTCCATTTGGCAAAAGTCTTATTATTCAAAACATATAGGCTGAATTTCCACTTTGTTTCTTAATTTATTTTACTGTCTACTCAAATTGAATGTGATTACAACTTTCGTTTTTATTTTTATATTGCTCTAGAAATTAAGGCACCTGTTCTCCTCCGCTGTGAAAAAGGAATATGAGCACGCTGGAATTTTTCAGTAACTTCTTCAACCTTCTGTTTTCGTTGTTGAAGTATCTGTTCTCTGATTTGGTGTTCTCTTTCTTCTTGTTCTTTTCGTTTTTCTTCAAATGCTCTATATTTAAAACAATGCAGAGAACAGAATTAGGTAGTATATTAAAAAAAAATCTCAACACAGAAATAGTTCTTAAACAATGCATTTATTATATAATAGTGCTTTCATGTTTCAAACATTGAAAATAAAAAAAAGGTTTAATTACTTAGAAAAAACAACTTTTAAGTAAAAAAAAGGCCATTTGTTAACAGTTTAAATATCTTTGCAAGTAGTAATTTCAGAATCTTACCTGGGCCTTTTGCAACTAAAAGAAGGCATGTAATGAACCGCTTTCTAACTTGGGACAGGCCTGCACACACTTCCCATTTTCATTTTCCAAACCCTGCTGTGGAAAAAATCTCTTCTAAAAAGCTACATTATTTTCTGTACTGTGAAGAAAATAAATGATTGGTAAAATAATAAGCCTTGCAAATTATGTAGTAGCCAGGAAGATAATATGTATTTCTCTTTTAGCCAAAAGTTTAAAATTGGCAGTCATGTTAAGTCTGAGTTGTGCTAAAAATTCAGACAATTTACATAAAAATAGTGATTCTCAACTTCTTTTGAAAACAAGGAAGACTTGACAACCCTGGACTCTTTATTCACTTATGGTTAGAAACATCTTCCCATAATTCTTCCCATCCTCTATTTTTCTTTTTTTTTTTTAATAGTTTTTTAATTTTTTAAACAATGGAGGTATAACAGATTTACAGGAGAGTTAGGAAGTACAGAACAAGGTTACATATAATTCCTCTATATACCACAACTGTATTCTTAAGTAGATAAATTAAGATTTTTAGTTGGAGTTTCAATCAAACTCTCAAAAATTACTAGAATGACTATACAGAGAGGTAGAAGGATACAGTAGATCTGCAAAGCACTATGAATCAATTCAGTATAATCAAGATTTATACAATTTTCATACAAATTCTATTCAAGTTCTCATAAACTATAAATTAGGAGACATTGGAACATATACAGAGACATAAAACAAGGTGCAAAAATTTCATGGTCTAAAGGTATTGAAATCGTACAGAGTTTGTTCCCTTATCATTGTAGAATTATACTAGAAATTGTATTTGAAAATAACCAACATATTTTCAAGTGCAATGTGACATTTACCAAGAGAGATCTTTGACTTAGCCACTGAAAACCTCAATAAAGTTAGAAGACTGAAAAAACACAGAGGGTGATTGCATAGAAGACATATTGAAATTAGAAAGTGAAAGTGAAGTCGCTTAGTCATGTCCGACTCTTTGCGACCCCATGGAATGTAGCCTACCAGGATCCTCAGTTCATGGGATTTTCCAGGCAAGAATACTGGGGTGGGTTGCTATTTCCTGTATCAAAATGAAAAATTAATATCAAACACATTTTTAAAAAATCCCGTGGATTTGGAAATTAAATGTCCACTTTTAAATGGTGGGTGTATCTAAGAAGCCATAACAAGGAAAACTAGAAAATATTTGTAATATAATAAAAATGAAAAGAGAATATACTAGAATTTGTTGCATGCAGCTGAAGCTGCTCAATGCAACTAAATACAATGTGGAGTCTTGAATAAGTAATGAAAACAAATAATGGACACTTTCATAAAATTTTGTGAAATCTGAACAAAATCTGTACTTTAGTTAATAATACTGTATCACATGTTAATTTCTTGTTTTTTTTTTCTTTTGTTGTTGTTGTTAACAACATAGTATTCTTTATATCCTCAGAACTGAATTAGAAGTTTCAAGCCTCATTCAATTTTTTTTTAAATTACTAAGATAATAAATTTTCTAGACTATTAGCAGTAATACTAAATGCCAAAATACATGGAACTATATTCAAAGTTTTGAGGGAACATAAATTAGAAATCTAGTATTCTATTCATACTAAGTCAAACAAGTGGAATCAAAATATCATAAATCTTTTAGCTCAGCAAAAATTCATAAATTTTCTAAAAACATATATATCATACACTATATATATATATATATACAAAAGCTTTCCTACTACCTTTGATAAAGGTTTGAGAAAGAACAATAACAACAACAAAAAAAGAGATGGAGAAATTGGAAAACATAAACTAAATGAAATGGGAGCACTAAATATGAAACAGAAAAAGTGAAACAAACTAGATAAAAGTAAAAGGTCATCATATAGTCCAGTTGTTTTTAAACATGCCTTCTCATTAGAAGCACAATTGGAGCTTTGGATAAAAAAGCAATACCTGGACATTTTTATTTTTCAAAATTTCCAAGAGAATTCTGATATGCGTCTGGATTTTAAAAAGTAATTCCAAGTTTTTGTATTAAATGGTAGTTTTAGTGATATAGAATTCTATTACTTTCTACTGACCAATGGTACTGACCATGATCCAATGGGATTAGGCGAATAACAGTTACATAATCACAATAGTAAAAGATGTTTATCAGTTTTCACAATCAATAGCCAGACCAAAAATAAAAGATAACTACAATGGCAAGTCATAATGGAAGCATGATTAACCTAACAATATAAATAGTTACATATAAGTTGGTGGGTTAAGTAGACTGATGTGGTAAGTGAAAGTTCATACATGCACATGTTTTCATTTGCCCATCCAGTTTATGTCTTTTGGTTGGTGGATTTAATCCAATTACATTTAAGGTAATTATCGATACGTATGATCAATCTTATTACTATTTTCTTAATTGCTTTGGGTTTCTTTTTTTTTTTTAATTTTATTTTATTTTTAGACTTTACATAACTGTATTAGTTTTGCCAAATATCTTATAGGTCTTTTCCTACTTTTGTGTTTCCTGCCTCGAGAAGTTCCTTTAGCATTTGTTGTAAAACTTATTTGGTGGTGCTGAATTCTATTAATTTTTGCTTTTGATTTCTGGAAAGTTTTTGATTTCTCTGTCAAATCTAAATGAAAGTCTGCGGGGTAGAGTATTCTTGGTTGTAGGTTCTTCCCTTTCATTGGTTTAAATACATCATGCCATTCCCTTCTGGCTTGTAGATTTTCCGTTGAGCAACCAGCTGATAACCTTTATCATCTTTCCTTTGTTTCTTTTAATGTTTTATCTTTGTCTTTGATTTTCAGCATTTTGATTACTATATGTCTTGGTGTGTTCCTCCTTGGGTTTATCCTACCTGGGACTCCGCACTTCCTGGACCTGACTGACTCTTTCCATGTCAGGTAAGCTTTAAGTCATTATCTCTTCAAATATTTTCTCAGGTCTTTTCTCTCTCTCTTCTCCTTTTAGGACCCCCTATAATGTGAATGCTGTTTAAATAGGACCCCCTATTCATGTTGTGTTTCATGTTGTCCCAGATGTCTCTTGGGCTATCTTCACTTTTCTTCATTCTTTTTTCTATATTCAGTTGTGCTGTAGTGATTTCCACCATTCTGTCCTCCAGGTCACTTATCCGTTTTTCTGCTATTGATTTCTTCTAGTGTATCTGTTTGTTCTTTAGTTTTTCTAGGTCTTTGGTAAACATTTCTTGCATCTTCTCCATTGTTTTCCCAAGATCCTAGATCATCTTTATTATTCATTATTCTGAAGTCTTTTTCTGGAAGGTTGCCTATATCTACTTTATTTGATTGTTTTTCTGGGATTTTATCTTGTCTCTTCATCTGGGACATAAACCTCTGCTTTTTCATTCTGATTAACTTTCTGTAATGTGGCTTCCCCCACCCCCCCCACTGGAAATTACATGTTTATTCTTAGGAAGGTTGCATAAACTGAAACATTAAGTTTCTTTGCTTCTGGTGGTAATGTGGCTTTTGTTCTAGCTGCTGTGGGATTGTGGTTCTTCTTGCTTCTTCTGTCTGCCCCCTGGTGGATGAGACTAAGAAGCTTGTGTAAGCATCTGATGGGAGAGACTTGGGGTGCATAAAAACTGGGTCTTGCTTTGGTGGACAGGCCCATGTTCAGTAAAACTTTAATCCAATTATTTGCTGATGGGTGGGGTTATGCTCCCTCACTGTTAGTTGTTTGTCTTGGGTCTATTGGCTCTACTGGCAACGTCCAAGAGGACTTACACCAAGAAGCATCTTCCAGGACTGCTACTGCTGCTACCACTGCTCCTGTCCCCGTGGTGAGCCACTGCAGACCCATGCCTCCACAGAAGACTCTCTAGCACTAGCAGGTAGGACTGGTCAGTCTCCTTTGGGATCACTTCTTATTTCCCCACAGAGGGGGGAAGCAGTCTTGGTGGGTCTTGATGCATGCAAGATTTTGTTTTGCCCTCCAAGAGTGGAGTCTCTGTTTTTCCCAATTGTGTGGAAGTTCTATAATCAAATCCCACTGGTCTTTAGATTCCTTGTGGATTCCCGGTCCCTTTGCTGAATCCCCAGGCTGGGAAGCCTGACATGAGGCTCCAAACCTTCACAATAGTGAGAGAATTTCTTTGGTATTATTCTCCAGATTGTGGGTCACCCACACAACAGACATGAAATTTGATTTTATCATGTTTGTGCCCCTTCTACCATCTTGCTGGCGCTTCTTCTTTGTCTCTGGATGTGGGACATCTCTTTTTTTTTTGGTTGGTTCCAGTGTCCTCCTGTCAAAGGTTGTTCGAGAGCTAGTTGTGAGTCTGGTGCTCTTGAAGGAGGAAATGAATGAATGTCCTTCTATCTACCATCTTGAACTGGAAGCCTCCCATTCTCTATTTTTATCTTTCCTATTTCATTTATTTCTGACTGTCCCTAGGCACTTGATTTTATATTCAAAGAACTAATATAAAAAATTAATTTTGTTCATAAAAATATGTGTGTTTGAGTGTGTCAATAATATCTCCTAGGTAATGAAAAAAGTGAAGGCGCACTGGTATGTCTTACTGGTAGAGAAACTGTCAAGTATCTCTTGGGAGTACATGGTGTTGGGAGGTGGTTGGCAAGAACTCTTTAAATTTTTTAATGCCATAGGTCACTATTAACCAACCTTCCAAAGATCTCCACTGGCTGGAACTATCTGAATGACTATTATATTTATGAAAAGACCCAGAAATTACAACTGTTATCAAGGATATGGAGAAATTGAAACCTTTATGCATTGCTGGTGGGATTGTAAAACAAGCAGCTGCCGTAGAAAACGGTATAGTGAGCCCTCAGAAAATTACTTTTAATTACCATATGATTACACTTCTGGGAATATACCCTAAAGAAGTGAAATCAGGGACTCAAATATATGTTTATATACTTATGTTAATAGTTGCATTATTCACAATAGCCAAAAGATGGAAGTAACTCAAGCATCCACTGACAGATGAATGGATAATCAAAATGTAACATTCACGTATGATGGAATATTATGCAGTATTAAAAATAAGGAATTCTGACACATCCTATAACATGGATGAACCTTGAAGATATTCTGCTAAGTTAAATAAGTCAATCACAAAAGGAAAAATCTTATATAATTTCGCTTATATGAAGTACCTGGGCTTCCCAGGTGGTGCTAGTGCTAAAAAACCTGCCTGCCTAATGCAGGCAGATATAAGAGATGTGGGTTTGATTCCTGGGTTAGGAAGATCCCCTGCAGGAGGGCATGGTAACCCACTTGAGTATTCTTGCCTGGAGAATCTCATGGACAGAGGAGCCTAGTGGGCTACAGTCCATGGGGTTGCAGAGTCGGACACAACTGAAGCAACAGCATGCATGCATACATATGAGGTACCTAGAGAAGTCAAATTCATAGAGACAGAAAGTGCAATACTGGTGGCCAGGGGCTGGAGGGAGTGAGGGTATGAGAAGTTAGTAATTAATAGGCACAGAGTTTCAGTTGAGGAGGTGAAAAAGGTCTGGAGATGGATGATGGTGGTGGTTACACAACACTGTGAATGTACCTAATGTCACAACTACACACTTAAAGGGCTTCCCTTGTGGCTCAGCTGGTAAAGAACCACCTTCAATGCAGGAGACCTGGGTTGGGAAGATCCCCTGGAGAAGGGAAAGGCTACCCACTACATGAGTCTGGCCTGGAGAATTCCATGGACTGTATAGTCCATGGGGTTGCAAAGAGTCAGACATGACTGAGCGACTTTCACTTTCACTATACACTTAAAAATGGTTAAACTGGTAAATTCTATGTTATACATATTTTATCACAATAAAAAATAAGAATCCCCTCAGGTATTTGATATGAAGGATGTTTTCTCAACCTTATGTAATGTACAAAGCAAGTGTAGCTATAAGGTCCTTTGTGCAACTGTGCAACCAGATGAACACTTAAACGTCTCCATACTGAGATATAATTTATCAGCACTGTCGATTAGAAATAAAATGTAAGCTGTATATATAGTTTTACATTTTCTAGTAGTCACATTGAAAACCAGGAGAATTTCAGTATTTATTTAACTCAGTATGTCTCAAATATTTTCATTTCAACACATGCATCAATGTAAAAATTATTGAAATATTTTATATCCTTTTTTGTACTAAGTGTTGCTTTATATTTAAATTTGGACTAGTTACATCTTAAGTCCTCAATGGACATATCAGACTAGCAGCTATTTTAATAAACTTTTCTGGTAGGCAGTTTGGTTTTCTGAATAAGGAAGAGCTTTCACAGCAGACAAAGACTTAATAATAAGGAAGCTAGGTTAGAAAATAAGAAGGCCTATAAAAGGATTAATACAACTTCTTAAATAGGAAAACACATAGCTGTCATTTAATTTTATAAAAATTTTGTTTTAAAACAGAGTTTCCTTTAATTATTCTAATACAGTGGTTCTCAACCCTGGGATATTTCCCCTTCCCTGGGTGCTTACAAATTTGTGAAGGAGTATTGATTGTCACAAAAATTAGGGTGGGCGAATGCACTATCTGTCCTTTTTAATCTGGCCAATGTGAAGCTTACTCTAGACAAAACTATATATCTGAGAGGTGGCTTGAGAAATCCATGGCTGTCCAGATGCTTAAGGGAATTTGTCAAATAAAAAATTTTTTTTCTGTAATTCAAATGTGTAAAGTGGTTCATTAATAGCTTATATTTGAGTCATCAGATAAGACACTAAACATTTACTTGGCATAGCAGACACAAAAATAGGGAAACAAGTTATTTGTTGTTTAGAATCTTAAAACAGGAAAAATGAATTATAACCACTTTACTGTTACTGAAAAGACAGAAGATTCTGAAAAGATTCTAGTAAGCAAGGAATAATAATTGCAAATTTGTTATATATTATTTCATGGCAAATAAATGGGGAAACAATGGAAACAGTGACAGACTTTATTTTCTTGGGCTTCAAAATCACTGCAGATGGTGACTGCAGCCATGAAATTAAGACACTTGTTCCTTGGAAGAAAAGCTATGACCAACCTAGATAGCACACTAAAAAGCAGAGACATTACTTTACTAAAAAAGGTCTGTCTAGTCAAAGCTATGATTTTTCTAGTAGTCAAGTATAGATGTGAGAGTTGGACCATAAAGAAAGCTGAGCGCTGAAGAATTGATGCTTATGAACTTTGGTGTTGGAGAAGACTCTTGAGAGGCCCTTGGACTGCAAGAAGATCAAACCTGTCCTTCCGAAAGGAAATCAGTCCTGAATATTCCTTAGAAGGACTGATGCTGAAGCTGAAACTCTAATACTCTGGCCACCTAATGGGAAGAACTGACTCATTAGAAAAGACCCTGATGCTGGGGAAGATTGAAGGCAGGAGGAGAAAAGGATGACAGAGGATAAGACGATTGGATGGCATCACCAACTTGATGGACATGAGTTTGAGCAAGCTCTGGGAGTCAGTGATGAACAGGGAAGCCTGGTGTGCGGCAGTCCATGGGGTCACAAAGAGTCAGACATGACTGAGCGACTGAACTGAACTGATCCATTATTACTCTTGTAAGAGAGTGAAAATATAATTGATGTTTACATTGGCTTTATATTAGCAGATTGTTATTGTTTAGTCACTAAGTTATGTCTGACTCCCACCCAGGCTCCTGTGTCCATGGGATTTCCAAAGCAAGAATACCGGACTGGGTTGCCATTTCCTTTTCTGAGGCTCTTCCTGACCCAGGGATTGAACCTATGTCTCCTGCATTGGCAAGAGGGTTCTTTATTACTGAGTCACCAAGGAAGCCCTTGTATTAGGAGATACAGACTAGCAAATGCATGAGAACTTTTTATAGCTTGAATACTTAAAGGGAAATAAAAACGTACTGAGGAGAGAAATGAAAGTTATTTTTAAAAGGAAATAAGTGGAAATTTGGGGGCTGAAAAATTACATCTGAAAGAAAAATTTCCACTAGTAGGCTTAGTAGCAGATTACTGATAGCACAAGAGTCAGTAAACTTGAGGACTAATTAGAAATCATTTAGTCTGAACAACAGCACAGATGAGAGGTCAAAAGAATGAGTAACAACTTTAATTACCTGTGGGTCACCAAATGGTAAGTGGTCATTATTATGTGTCTGTAGTACAATATATGTATAATTGGAGTCCCAGAAATAGAAGGGAAAGAGAATAAGGCAGAAAATGTCTGAAGAACTATGGCCTGAAATTTTCCAAATTTGGTGAAGAACATTAAATTACAGATAAGAGCAGCTCAGTGAACTCCTATAAAGATAAATACCAAACCACAGACCTAGGTAATTTAAGTCAAACTAATGAAAACCAAACATAAAATATTAAAAGTAGTTACAGAAAAAAAAGGTATACTACATATACAGGAATAAAACAGGAATGACAGCTAACGTTTCATGAGAATGACAGCTAACTTCTCTATGAGGAACATGGAGGTCAGAAGACAAGAGAGTGGCCTTTTTATAGTGCTAAAGAAAATAGCTGTTAACTCAGAACTGTGGATTCAGTGCAACTGTCTTTTAAAACTGAAAGTAAAATAAAGTTATCTTCAGATAAACAAAAGCTGAGAGTATTGCCAGATGTCCTGTACTACAAGAAATGCCAAAGGAAGTTCTTCAGGCTAAAGGGAAATTACACCAGATGGAAGCATGATCTACGCAAAGGAATGAAGAACACTGAAAACAATAAATATGCAGGTAAATGGAAAAGGGTATATTAATTCTCTCTTCCTCAACTGTTAAAAAGACAACTGGAGGTTTAATACAAAAAATACAATACTGTATTGTGGGTTTATAACATGTATAGGTATAAAAGAAATGACAAAAACAGCACAAAGGATGCCAGGGAGGTGGGTAAACATAATTAAAATGTTGAAATGATCTAATATTAATTAACTATAGGAGCCACTGAAAAAAGGAACACTTAAAAAAAAAACTTTTTTTTTTTTACTAAGTCAAAGGAAGACAGGAAGGAGGAACACACAAACAATAGAAAAAATAAAGAATTAATAGAAAACAAAGTTAAATTTTAGACCTAAATCAAACCATTTCAATAATTATTAAATGTAAATGAACTAAACACACCGTTTAAAAAGCAGAGTCTTGGTTTTGGGAGATAATTCTCTATGAATATTTCATGTTTCTACACAGTTCAGGTCCTCTTT
The DNA here is from genome assembly GCF_019923935.1 of Bubalus bubalis. Taxonomy (NCBI): domain Eukaryota; kingdom Metazoa; phylum Chordata; class Mammalia; order Artiodactyla; family Bovidae; genus Bubalus; species Bubalus bubalis. Next base: position 78,701,253 of record NC_059172.1, on the reverse strand, counting down.
GAAGGCATTTACAGCCTAGTTAAAAATGTTTGTATAAGGAGACATTCCAGGATAGTAAAGCTTAGAAAGGTCTTTCTTCCTGGAGACAATCTGGGGTAGTAAAGATAGAGATCTCTACTTGTTTACATTCCAGAGTAAAGATAAGATGTCTCTCTCTCTGGAGGGGAGGATGGGCAGCAGCAATGTATAAGATTAGACTTGCCCAATTCTCTGCTTCCTACTCTGTAATGAACCCTACTGCATATATAACTGCTGTGGCCTTCACTGCATTGCCCTTTGGGGCCTGAAGGTTGGGAATTGACACAAGATATTCTTTGGCTATTGCTTTTCCTATGGAAAGTCTATCTTCGAATTAGGGGGGTTATGTTTTTCTTTTAGCCTACCACAACATATATGAAATTGTGTAAGCTAAATCATTAGCTTGTAAGCCGGTTAAAAATCCCAGACCTTTCATAGTTATTCACAGTTTATAACTGAAATGCTTGCTAAATTTGTTATAAAGCAAAACCCAAGAGGACCACTGCAGATACAGATAGGATGAAAGCCAAAGGATGAAAAAGCAGGAAAAAAAAAAAAATCTATATATATATATAGATATATAATATATATTAATACCAGATGAAGTAGGCCTTAAGACAGGAGTATTACAAGATGAAAAACAACATTTCATAAGGAGAGAAGGGTCAGTTTATCAGGAAAACATAACAATCATAAATACGTCTGCAATGAAATAACAGATCATCAAGATACATCACACAAACAGAACTAAAGAGAGGAAGTGATAAATCCACAATCACAGTTGCATATTGTAACATCCCACTATTAATAACTGATAGAACAACCAGATAAATAATATCAGTAAGAATATAGAAGATTTGAAGAACACTATCAACTACTTTGACCTTGTTATTTATAGAACTGTTTATAACCAACAACTATTTTAGAAGCAACATATACATTCTTTTCAAGTACACCATAAGAAATCTTAGGTAGGGCCATAACATATATGCCAATGAATCTCATAAAATTTAAATCCTACAGAACACGTTCTCTGACCAAAAAATTAGAAATCAATTATGATATCTAAGAAAGCTCCAAATAACTGGAAATTAAAAACCACCACAGCAATATACTCCTGGATAAGCCACAGGTCAAAGAAGAAATCAAAAGTAAAGAAAACTTTTTAACTAACTGAAAATGCAAATACAGCATATCAAACCTGTAAATGTAGTTATAAGATTGTTAAGAGGGAAATAGCTTTAAAAGCATATATTAGAAAAACAGAATGGTTTAAAATCAATAATTTAATTTCTATTTTAAGGTGTTAGAAGTAGAACAAATTTATTCTAAAGAAAGGAATAAACAAAAATTGGAAAAGAAACCAATGAAATACTAAACAAAAAATAGAGACCACAGAGACTAAATTTGCTTATGAAAATCTAAATACAATTGATAAACTCTTATCAAAAGTGATGAAGAAAAAAAAAGCAAACAAAAATGATCAATATCATGAATGAAAGATCACTACAAATACCCCAGGCATTTAAAAAATAGGAAAATATTATGAACAACTTTATGCTAGTAAATTGAACAACTTAGATAAAATGGACTAACTTCTTAAAAGAAATAAGTTAGTAAAACTGCTATAGAAGAAAAAACATGAAAAATTTTCCTCCTATAATGCTACAATAATCAAGGCAGTGTGGTATTGGTATGGAATATATAGACCAGTAGAACAGAATATGCAACACAGAAGCAGACCTTCCCATACATGGTTCATTGATTTTTGAAAAAAGAAAAAAAAAAAAAAAAAAATAAAAAAAAAATAAAAAAAAATAAAAAAAAAAAAAGAAAAAAGAAGCCAGGGCCACTAAATGAAAAAAGAAAACAATTCCAACAAATGGTGCCACAGCAACTAGATACACTTACAGGAAAAAACTACCTCAACCTTTGTATCACACCACACACAAATTGAGATGAATGATAACCTAAACTAAAAAGCTAAAACTACAACTGTTTTGGAAAAAAACAAGAAGGCTATGTTCATAACCCTGGAGTAGACAAAAATGTCTTACAGAGGACACAAAAAGAACTATCCATAGAACAAAAAATTGATAAACTGTTCTTTATTAAAACTTGCAACTGCTTTTTGAAAGATTTCATTAAGTAAATGAAAAGGCAAGCCATCAACTGGAAGAAAATACTTACAATACATATCTGACAAAGAAACTGTATCCGGAATACATAAAAAAAATCTTACAATGACAAGAAGATGAAAATCCAATTAAAAAATGAACAAAGTATTAGGACAGGGACTTCACAAAAACTATACAGGAATGACTAATGAGAGAATTGCAAAATAAAACTATTTAAAGTCTATTATATGGCTAAATGTGAAAAGGTTGAGTCAGAAGGTTAAAAAGCTACTGGGGCTCATGTACATTGTTAATGGGTATGTAAAATGGTTAGCCCTTTTGGAAAATTGTTTGACAGCTTCATACACCGATAAACACACATATACCCTAAGATGCAGCAATTCTACTTTTAGGTATTTACTTGGGAGAAATGAAACACACATCTACAAAAAAAATTTCTTATCAATTCTTGCATGTTTTACCACTTCAGCTTGAATTATCACAGCCAGTAGCTTTATTAATAGTCCTAAATTAGAACAACTTCATGTCCATCAATGGGAAAATGGATAAACAAATTATGATATATTCTTACAATGTAATGCCACTCAACAATAAAAAAGAATGACCTACTGATATATATAGATATATATATAATGATGAGGATGACTTTCAACATTAAGAAAAAGAAGCCAGAAACAAAAGTACAAAAACAGGCAAAATGAATTCTGATTATAGAAATCAGAACAATGGTTGTTATAAAGGTAGAAATTAACTACAAGGGATTTGGAGGTATTAATACATGTAAGGGAATGATAATGATAGATCACTTTATTCAGTTTGAATAAAAGCGAGGATATAAGGGATGGAATGAACAGGGGCTTCTCACGCGGCTCAGTAGTAAAGAAACTGTCTGCTTTCCAGGTAGTGCTAGTGGTAAAGAACCCGCCTGCCAATTCAGGAAATATGACAGACAAGGTTCCATCCCTGGGATGGGAAGATCCCCTAGAGGAGGGCAAGGCAACCCATTCCTGTATTCTTGCCTGGAGAATCCCATGGACACAAGAGCCTGGCAGGCTACAGTCCATAGGGTCACAGAGTTGGACATGGCTGAAGCAACTTAACACGCATGAATGCAGGAGACACAAAGAAGTGGGTTCGATCCCTGGGTGGGGAAGATCCCTTGGAGAAGAAACTGGAAACCCACTCCGGGTTTATTGCCTGGGAAATTCCATGGACAGAGGAGCCTGTGGGCTATAGTCTATGGGGTCGCGAAGAGTCGGACATGACTGAGCACACAATGAACAGAAAAACGGTGGTAAGACAAGTGGACTGGGGTGGGTTCTTAGTTGCTGAATTCAGAGTACTAGGAGGAAGTGATATGGAAAGATAGGAGGTATAGAGATTGAAATGCTTGAAATTTAGGTTTAGGAGGTAGAGAAGCAATTAGTAACAGCTGAGGTCAATGACAGGGTGAAGTTCAAGAAAATAACAGGCCATCAGGTTGGATGGGTGGTTTAGGCAAATACTGAAATTACAAAGAACAATCACTAGAATAGTGGTAGGGAGACAAAAAGAGCCAGGTGCTAAAATTTTCAAGGGATGACATAGAGGATCTATAGATAACCACAATCAGAGAGTGGTAAGCAACATAGTTTGACTGGATGTGCTTCAAAAGAGCTGGAGGATTTTAAAGAAAACAGACAGGTTAGGAGTGATAAGGAGGGGCAACAATGATTCCTCGTACTCCATCCTTTGCTGCTGCTAAGTCGCTTCAGTCGTGTCCAACTCTGTGCGACCCCACAGACGGCAGCCCACCAGGCTCCACCGTCCCTGGGATTCTCCAGGCAAGGACACTGGAGTGGGTTGCCATTTCCTTCTCAAATGCATGAAAGTGAAAAGTGAAAGTGCAGTCACTCAGTCGTGTCTGACTTTTCGCGACCCCAAGGACTGCAGCCTACCAGGCTCCTCTGTCCATGGGATTTTCCAGGCAAGAGTACTGGAGTGGGGTGCCATTGCCTATCAAATATTTGCTGCTGCTATTGCTAAGTCGCTTCAGTCGTGTCCGACTCTATGCGACTCCACAGACGGCAGCCCACCAGGCTTCCCTGTCCCCAGGATTCTCCAGGCAAGAACACTGGAGTGGGTTGCCATTTCCTTCTCCAATCAAATAGCTACTAGTTTCTTTTTACCTTCTATTTTCCTCTCACATACTTTATCATAGAGAAAAACAGAAGCTGTTAAGCAGAGAACTTGTTACACACCTAAAAATTTACTTTTATCCATATTAATCTAAATTTGAGGTTCTAGGAACAGTTTCTAATACAATCACATCTTCACCTGTTTTAAGCCTTCATTTTGCTTTGGAGGGGATGAACATTTTCCACGTTTATTGTGTTCTGAAAGGCACTCTGCACATGGGTAAGAGTTTATATAGCTGACCTTTGTATTCTGGACGGGATACAATCAGGATTCTAGGGACTGATTTAAAAAGGAAGTTTGGGTGAAGACTGCTGGGAAAGAAAAGTTCATTACTACACATGTCAACCTGTGAAAATGACATAATAATAATAATCATTTATTCCAGGTGCTACTATGGTCAGGCATTGTATATGATAGGTATTTTATGTGTATTATCTTGTTTTATCTCACAACAGTTCTCTGAGTTAAGTATTTTATAGATGAAAAAACTCAGTCTTTGAAAGGTTAAGTACTTTTTTCTAAGGTCACATTAATCACTAAGTGGAAGAACTGGTAGTCTAAACTAGGCAGTCTGGTTTTGGCTGGTTTTTAATCATTATACGATATACTATGTAACAGCCTTTTTGGGGTAATTTTTCTTTTTCTAAAGCATTTCTGTCTCTGACATCACTTGTAACAAAACTGGCTTCCCAAAGAACACTAAGCTTGATTTTCTTATAGTATTTGTCCACTAACCTGTAATCATCTCTTCAGTTTTCTGTATTACTTGTTAGACTCTCAGTATCTTAAGAAGGACAGTTGGGTCAGCACACAGCATCCTGCTTGTAATATTCATTGTTGAATCAAAGAATTAATCTCATAGGAACTGTCTCTCCCCCATCGTATTCAGTTCTCTGGGTACAGGGACTGAAAACTTAATTTCTAGAATTCCTGGAATTTTGGTATTTCTGGAATACCAAAGCCTTGCACTTGGTGGATGCTCAATAAATAATTGTTGAACAAATGTCTGACCACATGTTAACATCAATAGATCAGCGCACATTTAAAAGCAGTTACTTATTATTTTAACTTAATAATTTATCTGCTGGGGATAAGTAAAACAGATATGGTCTATGTAGTTATTTATAATTTACTGAGGCAATCTACTCAAGTAAACAAAGAATTCCTAATTGTCATAGTGCTCTGAAGTAAACAAACTTTAGTCCATGATAGGGAACCAAGGAAACTCACTTTAAATAAAGTAAACAGGGAATATGTCTCTGGAGACATGACATTTAAGCTACAATTTTCAGAATAAGGAGGCCAGTCATGAAAAGAATGAGGGGGAAGGATATGCTTTAGGCTGAAGAAATAGCATGCGAAAGTTCTGAGCTGAGAAAAAAAAAAATTAGCAGTTTTTCAGATTGAGAAAATACTGAGAAAATAACACCAGTTCAACAATTTGGCAATGAGGAATGATGGCTTTCCAAAGCTAAGAAGTGATTATTTTCCATGCTATAATCAGAAGGTCATTTTGATAGCAAACTACTATCACTATAATTTTATAATGTTCCACAGTGGCCCTGTTCTCTGGGATAAAATGCATAGAGGTAGTAAAAAATAATTTCACACAGCACTTTCTTGTATCATAGGAAATATAGGCTGTGATAGACCGAATCAAATTAAACAAGGGATGGAATGTGATCAAAAAGCAGACGTTTCTACTCCCAAACTTAATGACAGGCTCAATAAAACAAAGTCTTACTAAAAAACTTTGCTTATTAAAAAAGTGATGATTAATGTAGTTCCTTCCTTATTCACTTAATGAGTAGTTACTGATTTTCTTTTATGTTAATATATGTCAGGCACTGTGGTAAGGACTGTGGGAATAAGAGGATCTGGGGATGAAAACGAGAGACAGCTTCTCTGCCATTGCAGAATTCAGCACTGGAAGGGTATGTTGCTGCCTCCCATTTACCATGGAATTACACTTTTTCACAGAAGAAACATGGTCTTCTTTGGCAACGTAAAAATAATTTTTTTGGATAAATAGAAATTGTATGTATTAAAGATTTACAACATGTTTTGATATACATGTACACACTGAAATAATTACAACAATCAAACTAATTAACACACCCATCACTTCTGATTACTTTGTGTGATAACTTGGGCTCTATTCTCTTAGCAAATTTCTGGCATATAATACATTATTATTTTTTATAATACATTATTATTAATATTAACTACAGTCACCAGGCTGTACATTTGGTTTGCAAACTTATTCACCTTATAGCTGAAAGTTTGTATTCTTTGATCAATCTCTCTCCTTTTATCCCCAATTCTCCCCACCAGCCTCTGGAAACCATAATTCCACTTTGTTACCATGAGTTCAATTTTGTTTTTAGAGTCTACATATAAGTGTAAGTGAAAGATGATGCAATATTTGTCTTTCTGTGTCTAGCTTATTCACTTAGTGTAATGTCCTCCAGGTTCATTCATGTTGTCAGAAATGATAGAATTTCCTTCTTTTTTTAAGGTTGAGTAGCATTCCATGGTGTTTATTTATTTACTTATTTTTTACTTAAAAATTTTTTATTTTGTATTTGAGTATAGCTGATTAACAGCGTTGTGATATTTTCAAGTGGACAGCAATGGGATTCAGCCATACATATACATGTATTCATTCTCCCCCAAATTCCCCTTCCATCCAGTCTGCCATATGACATTGAGCAGAGTTCTTTGTGCTATACAGTAGGACCTTATTGGTTATCCATTTTAAATATAGTAGTGTGTACATGTCGATACCAAACTCCCTAACTGTTCCTTCCTCCCATCCTTCTCCCTGGCAACCATAAATTTATTCTCTAAGTGTATAAAGATATACCCATTTGAATGCAGAGTTCCAAAGAATAGCAAGGAGAGATAAGAAAGCCTTCCTCAGTGATAAATATAAAGAAATAGAGGAAAACAATATAATGGGAAAGACTATAGAGATCTCTTCAAGAAAATCACAGACACCAAGGGAACATTTCATGCAAAGATGGGCACAATTAAGGACAGAAATGGTATGGACTAACAGAAGCAGAAGATATTAAGATGAGGTGGCAACAATACACAGAAGAACTGTACAAAAAAGATCTTCATGACCCAGATAATCATGATGGTGATTATTCCAGACATCCTGGAATGCAAAGTCAAGTAGGCCTTAGGAAGCATCACTATGAACAAAGTAAGTGGAGGTGATGGAATTCCAGTTGAGCTCTTTCAAATCCTAAAAGATGATGCTGTGAAAGTGCTGCCCTCAATATGCCAGCAAATTTGGAAAACTCAGCAGTGGCCACAGGACTGGAAAAGGTCAGTTTTCATTCCAATCCCAAAGAAAGGAAATGCCAAAGAATGCTCAAACTACCGCACAAAATACTACTAACATTACTCATCTCACACGCTAGCAAAGTAATGCTCAAAATTCTCTAAGTCAGGCTTCAACAGTATATGAACCATGAACTTCCAGATGTTCAAGCTGGATTTAGAAAAGGCAGAGGAACTAGAGATCAAATTGCCAACATTGCTGGATCATCGAAAAAGCAAGAGAGTTCCAGAAAAACATCTACTTCTGCTTTATTGACTGTGCCAAAGCCTTTGATTGTGTGGATCACAACAAACTGTGGAAAATTCTGAAAGAGATGGGAATACCAGAACACTTGACCTGCCTCTTGATAAATCTGTATGTAGGTCGAGAAGCAACAGTTAGAACAGGACATTGAAGAACAGACTGGTTCCAAATTGGGAAAGTAGTACATCAAAGCTGTATATTGTCACCCTGCTTATTTAACTTCTATGCAGAGAGCATCATGAGAAACGCTGGGCTGGATGAAGTACAAGCTGGAAAGAAGACTGCCAGGAGAAATATCAATAACTTCAGATATGCAGATGACATCATGCTTATGGCAGAAAGTGAAGAAGAACTAATGAGCCTCTTAATGAAAGTGAAAGAGTAGAGTGAAAAAGTTGGCTTAAAACTCAACATTCAGAAAACTAAGATCGTGGCATCTAGTCCCATTACTTCATGGCAAATAGATGGGGAAACAGTGAAAACAATGACAGGCTTTATTTTGGGGGTTCCAAAATCACTGCAGATGGTGACAGCAGCCATGAATTAAAAGATGCTTGGTCCTTGGAAGAAAAGTTATGACCAACCTAGATAGCATATTAAAAAACAGAGACATTCCTTTGCCAACAAAGGTCCATTTAGTCAAAGCTATAGTTTTTTCCAGTAGTCATGTATGGATGTGAGAGTTGGAGTATAAAGAAAGCTGAGTGTTGAAGAATTGATGCTTTCGAATTGTGGTATTGGAGAAGACCCTTGAGATTCCCTTGAACTGAAAGGAGATCCAACCAGTCCATCCTAAGGAAATCAGTCCTGAATATTCATTGGTAGGACTGAAGCTGAAGCTTAAATTCCAATACTTTGGCCACCTGATATGAAGAACTGACTCATTGGAAAAGACCCTGATGTTGGGAAAGACTGAAGGCGGGAGGAGAAGGGGATGACAGAGGATGAGATGGTTGGATGGCATCACCGACTCAATGGACGTGAGTTTGAGTGAACTCCGGGAGTTGGTGATGGACAGGGAGGCCTGGCGTACTGCCATCCAAGGGGTTGCAAAGAGTCAGACATAACTGCGTGACTGAACTGAACTGATGATTCTGTTTGTTTTGTACATAAGTTCATTTTTATCATTTCTTTTTAGATCATGCATATAAGGGATGTTATATATTTCTCTTCTGTTTGACTTCACTCAGTATGACAACCTCTAGGTCCATCCATGTTGCTGCAAATGGCACTATTTCATTCTTTTTAATCGCTGAGTAATATTCCATACCACGTCTTCTTTATCCATTCTTCTGTTGGTGAACATTGAGGTTGCTTTCATGTCTTGGCTATTGTAAACAGTGCTGCAACTCTCTGACATAAATCTCAGCAATATCTTTTTCAATTTCTCACCCAAAATACTACAAGTAAAAACAAAAATAAAGAAGTGGGACCTATTTAAATTCAAAGGTTTCTGTTCAGCAAAGGAAACAATAAACAAAATGAAAAGGCAACCCAGAGATTAGGAGAAAATATTTGCAATTGATGTGACAGACAAGGGATTAGTCTCCAAAATCTACAAATAGCTCATGAGGTTTAACATCATCAAAACAAACAACCCAATCAAAAAAATGGGCATAAGACTTAAACAGACATTTCTCCAAAGAAGATGTACAGATGGCCAAAAGGCATGTGAAAAGATGCTCAACATCACTAATGATCAGAGAAATACAAATCTATAATGCAATGAGATACCATCTTACACCAGTCAGAATGACTATCATCAAAAAAAGAATCCAAAAAACCCACAAACAATAAATGCTGGAGAGGATGTGGAGAGACAGGAACCCTTCTACACTAGGGGTGGGAATGTAAGTTGGTATAGTTACTATGGAGAACAAATTCCTTAAAAAACCAAAAATAGAGCTACCATGTGACCCTGCAATCCCATTCCTGGGCATATATACAGAAAAAAACATGGTTTGAAAGGATACATGCACCCCAATATTCATTGTTGTTTACAACAGCCAAGACATGGATCCATGGTATTTATATTCTACTTTTTCTTTATCCATTCATCTGTTAATAGACTTTTGGATTGGGTATTATAAATAATGTGCCTTAGCAACTTTTGAAGAGTCTATTTAAAATGTATAATTCTGAAAGATGTAGACCATCTTGATGTAGACCATGAAAGATGTAGACCACCTTGATGTAGACCATGAAAGATGTAGACCACCTTGATGTAGACCATGAAAGATTCAGACCACGTTGACTCAAAGCGATACACTTCATAAAATGATGGCTATTTGCTAAACTGTTTGCTTGGTTTCCACAAACAAACAGTTTGGGAATCTACAATTATGGAGTAAATTTTTTTCTTTATATACTTCCTTAAAAAGTATATAAATAACCACCATGACAATTACTTTCTTTAACAACAGAACCAAAACAATAGTGACTAAGAGTAACTTCAATCAGAATAACACAGGCAGAACACAGCTCTCCTGCAACACAGGAGAGTTGGCCTTCTGTGATGCAGTTTTTTCTATTTGGAACTATAATTCAGATTTAGGTAATTATAACTTTTTAGAGATATGATCACATATAAGTTTAAAATTCAACTATATTTTGAGATAATTAAAGATATTTAAAAATAGAATAAAACATTTTAAATTAATGCAATTGGAAAAATAGTTTTTAAGAATAAAGTATAACATTTTAAACAAACAATAATGCCAATATCCTATAGGAAATAAAACAGCTCCAGAACATACTGTCAATTTTCACTGCATGGCAAAGAAACACATCTTGTACTTGAAAAGAGTGAAACTTATTTGGAATGCCCCAAATCTATGTTGAATATCATATTTCCAACTTATTATCTGTCATTTAACTGGAAAAGAAAACAACAAAAAATGAAAAATTATCCTTATTGGAGGGGAAAATACCCAAACAACAAAGATTCATATTCTAACTTAACACATAGAATTAGTAATGTACATACTACAAAGGGAAAATATAATAGCACCTCATTTCTCTATAGGCTGAGGTATTGGCTAAAATAAATATCAATATCAACTAAAGCACATAAATGTCAATCATAAGAGTCTCAAGTCCTTATTCACATAAATTCTTATTAGATTCAGTTCCGACAAAATCCTTTGTTTACTTAGGTAATACTGCATTAGAAATAAAAGAAGAAAGGTGAACAAGCATCTAGAGGGAGAAATGTGTGTGTGTATGTACGTGTTCAGTGTCAGACTCTTTCTGACCCCATGGATGTAGCTTGTCAGGATCCTCTGACCATAGGATTCTCCAGGCAAGAATATTGGAGTGGGTTGCCATTGCCTCCTCCAGGGGATATTCCCAACCCAGGGACTGAACTCACTTCTGTGGCTCCTCTATTAGCAGAGATATTCTTTACCACTGAGCCAATAGGGAAGTCCAGAAGAAGAAATACTAACATCAAAAAGAAATTTTGCTTCTGAGAAGAGGAGGTAAACAGACTTTCTGCTATGTCTTTCACTAAGTACAAATAAGAATCTTGGACATTACATTTAAAAAAAAAAATTTAGAAGAGTCTGAAAGATGGAGAAAAGGAGGTAAACTGGCTAGGGACCTCAGGATCCAAGGGAAGACATGATCGTAAGCTCCCTGAGTTTTCTTTTGGCTTCGTATATCCCATACCTGGAGTGGGAGAAATAGGCAACATAGAAATGTCAACAGGACAAAAACGCACCATCTCTCACTTCACTACCACCACCACCAAAAAAAAAAAAAAAAAAGAGTCTGCTATCTCTAGCTCCATAAGGAGGAAAAGGCCAGTGTAGCAAGACAGAAAACTTTCTGACAATAATCTTATTACTCCATCCAAACTTCACAGAAAAAAAGACCTGTGGTTTTTTTCCCATCTAAGCCAAGATTGAGTAGGGAGCCTAGATTTCATTTCCATCCTCGCCAGAATGTAGCCAGAACTGGCTGTCAGAGCAGCTCAGTAGAGTGCTAGGCTTTCATCCCCATCCAGTGATAATGAGGTCCTTCCTAGTCCCAGTATTAGCAGTAATTAACTGGAGAGTCTGCACTATCACCTGCCTTGCAGTGATGAGCTAGCCCCTACTTCCCCTGGTTGGATTCTGTTCAGGAGGCCTGTGGAAAGACAAAACTTTTACCAACTTTCACTAACAGTAATGAGGCCACTCCCAATGTGGTGCCAGTGGGGACCACGTGAGGAGCTGTAACTCCAACTGCCCAGAAGTGATAAGAAGTCTCTTTCCCAACCATGTCAACAGAGGGGTAAACCTAGACTTCCACCTCCAACAGTCAGCAATGAAGCAGTGTCTCCCCCTCCTACTCCCTTCCTCTGCTGGCACAGTGCCAGAGAAAGCCAGCTAAGGCTGAAGGTTTAAGTGAGTTTCAGAGTCTCATAACAAGATATGAAAATGTCTGATTTCCAGTAGAAAAATCACTTGTCATTCTAAGAACCAGGAAGATCACAAACTAAATGAAAAAAGATAGTCCATAGGCCAACACCAAGTTGACAGGTTTGCAAATGAAAACATAAAGTCTCAAAAACTAAACAGAAGATACAAAGAAAACCCAAATGGAAATTTTAGAACTAAAAAATACTATTGAAAGAAAAATACTCAGTGGATTTATTAGGAGATTCAACATAGAAAGTATGTCAATTCTTCCCATACCCTTTAGATATACAAGTATAAAGCAATTCCTATAAAAATCCTAGTGAAATTTTTTACAGATACAAACTAGATTATTTTAATTTTATATGTAAAGGCAAAATAATTAGAATAAAAGAATTTTGAAAAAAAAAAAAAAAAGAGTAAAATGGAAGGAAGTGATTTGAGGACTTACAGCCACATTAATCAAAACTGGGTAATAGCCTTGGTGGAGGGATGAAAGTGAAAGTGAAAGTGAAGTCACTCAGTCATGTCTGACTCGACTGTAGCCTATCAGGCTCCTCCGTCCATGGGATTTTCCAGGCAAGACTGTTGGAGTGGATTGCCATTTAGAGAACCAAGAAATAGACCCACATAAATATGCACAAATGATTTCTGACAAGGGTGCAAAAAATTCATGGAGGAAAGATAGTTTTTGAACAAAGAATGCTGGACTAATTGGATATCCATAGGTTAAACAAAACAAAACCAAAAAACCATGACCTATGTCTCACACACTATAAAAAAATTAACTTAAAATAGATCACACACCTAGACTGTAAAAATACTAACTTTTTACAGTTTGTAAGTCTATAAACTTTTAGGAGAAAATATTCAGGACCTAGAACTAAGCAAAGGCTTCTCCAAAAACGCAATCTATAAGAAGAAAAAGTGATAAACTGGACTTCATAAAAATGAGAAACTTGTTCTAGGAAAGACTCTATTATTAAGAAGGTGAAAATATAAACTCCAGTGCAGAATAAAATATTTGCAAACCACACATTTGACATAGGATTTGTACCTAGAATATACAGAGGGCTCTCAAAACTCGACAGTAAAAAGGAAAATAATCTAATTAGAAAATGGATGAAAAGTCAATCTAAGACAAAGGAAAAGACTCTGATGCTGGGAAAGATTGAAGGAAGGAGGAGAAGGGGACGACAGAGGATGAGATGGCTGGATGACATCACTGAATCATTGGACATGAGTTTGAATAAACTCTGGGAGTTGGCGATGGACAGGGAGGCCTGGTGTGCTGCAGTCCAAGGGGTCGCAAAGAGTCAGACACAACTGAGTGACTGAACTGAACTGAAGACAAAGGAGGCAAGGCTATACATGGAGAAAAGACAGTCTTTTCAAGAAGTGGTTCTGGGAAAATTAGATGGCTATCTGTAAAACAATGAAATTATAATATTCTCTAACACCATATAAAAATAATCTTAAAACAGATTAAATATCTAAATGTAAGGCTAGATACTGTAAAATTCCTAGAGGAAAACATAGGCAGAACACTCTGACACAAATTATAGCAATATTTTTGGAGCCATCTCTTGGACTAATGGAAATAAAAACAAAAATAAACAAATAGGACCTAATTAAACTTAAAAGCTTTTACACAGCTTTTGCACATAAACAAAATGAAAAGACAATCTATAGTCTGGGATAAAATATTTGCAAATGATGCTACTGACAAGGAATTAGTTTCTAAAATATAAAAACAGCTCACATAGCTTCAATATCAGAAAAACAAACAACCCGATTAAAAAAATGGGCAGAAGACTTAAAGAGACATTCCTCCAATGAAAACGTACAGATGGCCAATAGACACATGAAAAGATGCTCAATATCACTAATTATTAGAAAATCACAACTACAGTTAGGTATCATCTCATACCAGTCAGAATGGCCATTATTAAAAAGCCTACAAATAATAAATACTGGAGAGAGTCTGGAGAAAAAGGAACTCTCCTAAATTGTTGATGGAAATTTAAACTGGTGCACCCACTGTGGAGAACAGCATGGAGGTTCCTTAAAAAGCTAAAAATAGTCACCATATGATTCTGTAATCACACTCCTGGGCATATATCTGGAGTAAACTCTGATTTGAAAAGATACATGCACCCCAATGTTCACAGCAGCACTATTTACAATAGTCAAGACATGGAACTGTTAGGTAGGAAGTTAGGCATGAGCAATGAGGGGTGGCTTAAGGGAAAGGGATGCAAGCTGATCTCTAAACCCCACCTCAGACACTCCCAGGAGAGCTCACAGATATGCTACAAAAATAGCCACAGAGACTTTTCCAATTCTTGCCCATGTGCCCTAGGCCCACAGTGGATACAGACTCACCACAGGGCTTCTCCAACTCTGGCACATTCTCTCTTGTACACAGCTGTGTCCTCAAGTATCCTTAGGCAGCCAGGAGCCCATTAAAGGTTCATAAATATTCAATACATATATATGATTATAACAGACTGAAATATGGGAAAGCAGGACCAATAAAGCCTGTTATGTAACTTGCAACTATTAACAAAGCTCCCAGCCCACCCCCACCTAGATGAATATGTAAAAATGCTATTTTTGCATGTGCCCAGACACGCCCCCTTCCCTGATTGACCTAGAGCAAACAGCCATTTGCATTCCCTTTCCTCATTGGTGGTAGGTACACAGGGCAGAACCAAGAGGAGGAGATGGGAAGTATAAAAATGGAAGCCAAGAGGACCGTACCCACAGCTGCTGCCAAGTCTCCAGAGTGTACTACCCACTCTTTGGTTTAATAAAAGTTCTGTCTGCTTGAGCTGTAGTTGATCTGTAACTAGTCTGTTGTTTTAAATTCTTGCTATTATGAGACAACAGTTAAGATATCCTGCCTGCTTTAGCTGTAATTAGTCCATCATTCCAAATCTTTGTTATGGATGAGACAAAAATGAAGAGAGAGAAATAAACCAACCTGACAGAAGCAACCAAAATGTCCAGTAACAGATGAAATGGATAAATTAGTAGTATACATATACAAAGGAATATTACTTGGCCATAAAAAGAAAGAAAGAAAACCATTTGCTTATGGACCTAGAGATTACCATATTAAGTGAAGTTAGAGAAAGACAAATATATGATACCACTTATATGTGGACTCTAAAAAATGATACAAATTAACATATTTACAAAACAGAAGTAGTCCCAGACATAGAAAACAAATTTATGGTTACAAAAGGGGATAGTGGGAGGGGCAGGAAGATAAGTTAGGGGTTTGGGATTAAAATATATTCATTACTATATATAGACTAAGTAAAAAACAAACAACAAGTTTGTAATACTCGATATTACAGGATATCAAGTACAGGGAACCTATAATGGAAAAGAATCTAAGAACGTGCATATACGTATAACTGAATCACTTGGCTGTGCACCTGAAACTAACATAACATTGTAAATTATCTATACTTCAAAAAATTGAAAATGGATAAAAGACATTATGAGAAATTTCATAGATAGGCAGATGGCAAATAAGCACATTAAAAGATATTCTGAATCAATAGGCATTAAGAAAATATCAGTTAAAACCACACCAAGATATTATTACGCCTTTGTTGTTGTTGCTATTTAGTTGCTAAGTTGTGCCCAATTCTTTGCAACCCAATGGAACTGTAGCCCACTAGGCTCCTTCTGTCCATGGGATTTCCCAGGAAAGATTACTGGAGTGGGTTGCCATTTCCTTCTCCATACTATACCTTTAAGAATGGCTAAAATACAAAATAGTTACAACATCAATGCTAATGAGGATGTGGAAAACTGGATCACTCTTACACTGCTGGTGGATAGTCACTCTGAAGACCAATTTAGCAGTTTTTTACAAGACTAAACCACCATATGATCCAGCAATTGTACTCCTTCATTTATTCCAGAGAAATAAAAATGTTCAGTTCAGTTCAGTCACTCAGTTGTGTCCAACTCTTTGCGACCCCATAGACCGAAGCACTCCAGACCTCCCTGTTCATCACCAACTCCCGGAGTTTACTCAAACTCATGTCCATTGATTCGGTGATGCCATCCAACCATCTCATCCTCTGTCATCCCCTTCTCCTCCTGCCTTCAATGCTTACACAAAAACCTATACATGAATATTTATAGCAGCTTTATTCATAGTAACTCCAAACTGGGAACTACCCAGATATCCTTAATGGGTGAATGGTAACAATACAATACAATAATACTCAGCAACAAAAAGGAATAAGCTATTCATCCAGCGATCTGGATGAATCCCAGAGAAATGGGTTGAGTGAAAAAAGGCAATTCTGAATCATACAGAAATCATCATATATATAATATATACACTATACATATATATGATAGTATTTATAGAATACTCTAGAAATGAAAAAAAGTACAGAAATGAGAACAGATTAGTGATTTCCAGAGGATGGGAAGTGGGTATGGGTATAAAAGGGCAATGTGAAATAACAGAAATGTTCTGTGTCTTGACTATATAAATGTCATTATCCTGGTTGTGAGATTGCACTACAGTTTTTCTAGATGTTACCACCGGGGAAAACTGAATAGAGAGTATTATGTGATCTTGGGCTTCCCCAGTGGCTCACCGGTAAAGAATACAACTGCAAGGCAGGAGCTGCAGGAGACGCAGGTTCATCTCTGGGTTGGGACGATCCCCTGGAGAAGGGCATGGCAACCCACTCCAGTATTCTTGCCTGGAGAATCCTATGGACAAGAAGAGCCTGGCAGGCTACAGTCCAAAGGGTCGCAAAGAGTCAGAAATGACTGAAGCAAGTCAGCATGCATGCATGGGATCTTTCTGTATTTTTTTTCACAACTGCAAGTGAATCTACAATTACCTCAAAATGGAGGCTCAGTGGTAAAGAATCTGCCTGACAATGCAGGAGACCTGGGTTTAATCCCTGGGTGTATAAGATCCCCTGGAGAAGGGACTGGCAACCCACTCCAGTATTCTTGCCTGGGAAGTCCCAAGGATAGAGGAGCCTGGTGGGGTACAGTCTATGGGGTCTCAAAGAGTCAGAAATGACTTAGTGACTAAACAGTAACAACAACAAAGTTAAATTTAACTTTAAAAAAAAAATTACAGCTATGCAGTAAGGGAAAAAATCTTTTAACAAAGAATTCACCAAGCTAACCAGTAGAGGCTAGTATTGTAAACTAATTAAACTTAATAGCTCAAGGGCAACACAGTAACATAACAGAGTAAAATATTTTGATGCCCATAATGATTCAAAGGCATGAAGAAAATATCAAACACATTTATCATAATCTATATAAAAGATGACAGAAATATGCATTGTAATTTAGATTTGTATTAAAAATGTCAAAATAAGGTTTGCATAACTGATGAGTATTCTACTTCTGACAATGCTCTTCATGAGCCACCCATAACTGACCTTTGACTCCTACTGACCCTACTACTCAATCCCGACTCTGCCTTCATAGGCCAGCTTCATACCTTCTCCTGCTTAGATCCCCATAAGAGCTTTCTACTCCTCTTCTTTGCCTCAAGCCTATGCTTTCAATTCATTCTCTACCCTTTGTTATAATGAGATAAAATATGAACATGAGCATCCATCTCTCTTTTACTCTTTCAACAGCATCTCAGGATAGAGTTTAATTTCTTTAGACTGGCACAAAAGTTATTTTAGTAATGTCTCCTGTCAGCTCTATAGTTTCCTCTCCTGATACCCTTCCACATTTTCCAGTGCCTAAATCACATAAAACTATTTTTTAATGTCTTTTATTTCATAACATTTAAGTTTTTTCACATATTGTTCTCCTTTGCCGCTCAAGTGAGCTAACTCCTCATTTATCTAATAAGAATTTACCCTTCCAGGAATTCTTTGTCATGTACTATGTGAGATGTACTTCCACAGTACCTTGTTGGTGACTCAATTGTAGTATTTACTGTACAGCACTACCATCCTTTTTGTTTTTTACTACTTCATTATTAGTAAATAGAAAGCAAGAATGATGCATTTTATTTTTTATCCTCTGGTATACGAAAGGTGGCTCAGATGGTAAAGACTCTGCCTTCACTGTGGGAGACCCACGTTTGTTCTCTGGGTTGGGAAGATGCCCTGGAGAAGGAAATGGCAACCCACTCCAGTATTCTTGCCTGGAGAATTCCATGCCCCGAGGAGCCTCATGGCCTATGGTCCATGGGGTCGCAAACAGTAGGACATGACTCAGACTGAGAGACTAACACTTTCACTATACTTTCAAATGTTTGTTGAATGAATAAATGTTATCCTTTATAACACTTTCAATAGCTGAAAATAACTTCTAAATATCCTGAATTCCTTTCATTTCTCTTGAATATATTATGAATATATTATGGATAATATGGGCTTCACTGGTGGCTCAGTGGTAAAGAACCCGCTTGCAATGCAGGAGACGTGGGTCTGATCCCTGGGTTGGGAAGATCCCCTGGAGGAGGGCATGGCAACCCACTCCAGTACTTTTGCCTGGAGAATCCCATGGACAGAGGAGCCTGTGGGCTACAGTCCACAGGGTACCAAAGAGTTGGACACAGCTGAAGCCAATGAGCACGCATGCATGGATAATATATCCAGGGATATTTAAATCTACTGATAACTGGATTTATTTGAATCTGTTTATATTTTTTAGCTTATTCCATACATCTATATATGTAGGCTTGATTAATGTGACTTAAATTGCTTAAAGTATAAGTCCTTATTTATTCTAAGGTACAGTTTTCCTGCTTCATGGGGAACTCCATACTCCACCATTCTCACAAATAGATAATGTAGCTACCTCATACTCTTTCAACAGCATCAAATAATTCATCCTGTTCACCAAATAATTCATCCTGTGATTCTCTAGGTAATTTTTTTTCTGCCTATAGGATATTTAAGGAAGCTTCTTTATTACAGGTTTTAAAGATTCTTCCAAAGTGCCTGACCCTCACCACTTGCTAGTGTTTCCTCTTTGCTTTATTTGGGCAGTTTTCCCCATTCAATCCTTTTCTTTCTTATTATGCCAGTTGGTTATATAGTTACATAGGAGTTTTGTCTGATCATCTGAACTTTTAAGCCTACATACTTACATTATATTGTTTTAAAACTATTTGAATGTTTCTTTCGAGTTCTTTACTTCTTAAAATTTATTTCTATTTAGTTTCCTCAAGAAGCCATATTGGATCTGATTATTGACACTTCTAACTTATGATGATGAAACAGATTAACCAAAATTATTTTTTCTCCTAATATAGTATTTAATAATTGGTACTGAATTAGCTATGCTGTTGATGAATAAATGCCTCTTCACTAATTTATCAAAAGATAGTTCTAAGTTGAAAATTAAAAACAATGTAGGAAATAAGTTAATATTCTTTAAGTATGTGTATATATTAAAATTACTTGGTCCACAAAGCAGCCTAACTAGAAAGTTATTTGAGGTTGTGTTCCCACAAATATTATAAAACAAATCAAAAAAAGGGATGCTATGGAAGACAAGAAACTGTGGCTCTAATTGCTAAGAGCAATTAAGGGAAGTCTCAGGATGCCTACTGTGATTAGGTCTATGGGTGAATCTATTGCAGCAGTAACTACTGGTGGAGGAAGGTCTTGGAGAGAAACCAAGGGGACTTCACTGTATGAATACTGAGTGACAGAATGGAAAACTTAAGAATGCGATAAACACATACAAGAAAAATACTGGCAACAGAAACGCAAAAAATGGTTAACAAGAAAATAAAATGTGTGTGATTTTTAGGCAATTAATAAAAGTAAAAAAGAGCACTTGGTGCTATGAAGATCTTCTGAGTACTACTGGGGAAACTGTATTGACAATGTCAAAGCACAAATTTATCTCATTTTGTAGGAAAAAACCTAAGTGTTAGGAGACTATCTCTACCTGTAGGAAAAATAGTTTTTCTAAACTCTGACCATAATATGAATAGACACCATAAACTCAGATGATGTAAAGCATAAATGGATAGATAATGGCAAGGCCAAAAAAGTCACAATGATAGATATATTCTGAAGTTCAGAAGTGTATCTAGAATTTCATTCCCTTTATAAAAGGTGAATATAGAAATAAATGATTAGTGTTTAAAAAAATACTTTTATGTGGCTTTACATCAAAACAGGTTTTCTTTACCCATCTGTAGGGCAACAGAAAAGGAAAACATAATGAAATTATATTGGAAAATGTACTGCCTCTTAGAATTTTAAACCCCAAATTTTCTTCTATATTTTCTACATCAGAATTCTTATGGTATTTGATGAGACAAGATAGGTTGGAACTTTATGAATCAAATTCCACATATAAAGCCTGCCATTTCATTACAGCAAGACTATTAAAAATGTACAACTGACAGATACTAATTTGTTAATAAAATAAGCTTTAATGTTGAAGCACTACATGACAAATATTTTGTATATGTGTTCTCAACTATTTCTATTATTAAACGTTTTTGCTCTACATAATAATTCCTTGAAACATATAGTATTAATTCCAATCATAAATGAGAAACTAAAGCTCAAAGAGCTTAAATAACTTGCTCTAACTGATGGAGCTAGGATTTTAACCTAGATCTCTAACTCCAAAGCCAATGACTCTTTCAACATAAGATTATTCATCTTTATTGAACATCTATCAGTGCCTTTTATAAGCTTCAGGAGCTGAAAGGTAGGGGAAAAACAGAAATACACAAATAAAAAACAGAAACAAAATGAAGCTTCATTAAATATTATCAACTACACCAGGCGGTATAGAGCTACTCTAAAGAGAAATACAGCGCCAGAAAAAAATTACAGGTAAACAATTTTGTATTCCCCAAATGGGATTTGCAACATATGCCCAATGATGTAGTTGATAAACTCTAGGGATTTTCTGCTATTCAGCTATTGCAGAAATATAAACAAGGTAGAAAGAAACAACAATAAAAATGGCATAACGACTCTGCATTAAAAAATAAACCAGCAATTCAAATGAATTTTGAGAAATGTCAAGCAGAGATAGGCTTGTTTGCATTTGCGTTTTTACTTTATTTAGTTGCCAGTTTATACTAGAAAGCTCTTTTTTTAAAGTGGCAATCATTTATAAAATTCTTTTTATAATATTTCCACCATTATTCATATTTCCCCTATTTTTCTGACTGGATGAATGAGGGAAGTACGTATATAAAAATTAGATATAAGTGAATAATAATTAAAATAGAATATATTCTATTAAAGCAAATGCTAATTGGTCACCTTTTATCATAAAATGACACAAAAAATGAAGAATATATTTTATAGTTATTTTAAGAAGTAGATATGACACTAATAAATTCTATGACAAGAAAAGACTGCCTCAGTTACATTTACTAAACTAGATGATACATCATTCTGTGGTGTGGCAGAAAAACAATAAAATTTAAAAGTCACAAAAATTTTGATCAATTTTATACAGAAATCACTGTCATGACTTAGGTTCATAAAATGCTACAAAGTAGAGAAATTATTAATTTATAAAGACTGAGTTTCTATGCTTTTGAATAAAATATAATTACTTACTTTTTTCTCCGGTTTGACTCCACAAAATATTTACGTGCTCGATTTCGACATATTTTTTGTTGCTGCAGTAATATTTGGCGCTCTTCTTCTAAATTTTTCTCAAAATGAATTTTCATATCTCTAATAACAGCATAAAGTTAAGGACAGTGGTTTACGTCTTTAGTGGATGAATGTCAGTGCTACCTGATAAATAAAATATAATTACAGTCTCATATAATGATGTAATGATTTTTTGTGGAATAATTAGTATGTGTACACATTAGTGTCAGTGTATGAATGGCAGATGTTTTATTTTTTCTTGACTTGATAATACAACTGAAGATACATCTCATTTTCTTTGAGGAAAAATTACTTTTATACATCATGAGCCCAGATAAAGAGAATGTCTATCTTTTCTTTCATTATACAGATATTTGGGTACTTATTGCTGCTAAGTCACTTCAGTCATGTCCGACTCTGTGCGACCCCATAGACGGCAGCCTACCAGGCTCCTCCGTCCCTGGGATTTATTAACAAGTTGCTATCTTAGGAATGTTGGGCTTCCCATGTGGTGCTGGTGGTAAAGAATCTGCCTGCCAATACAGGTAGATGTTAAGAGATCTGGGTTTGATCCCTGGGTCAGGAAGATCCTCTGGAGAAGGAAATGGCAACCCGCTTCCAACATTCTTGCCTGGAGAATCCCATGGACAGAGCCTGGCAGGTTGCAGTCCATAAGGCTGCTCAGAGTCAGACACAACTGAAGTGACTTAACACACTTCACATCTTAGGAATGTATGTAGAAAAATGAAAGGAGGTTATATTTCACTAATATAAAGTAGATGAGTTAAATGTTTTGGTTGACATTTTCATGGGATTTTCCAGGTGCCATTGCCTTCTCCAATTCACATTATGAAAGTCATATTAAAATATTAAAAATCAGTTAGCAATATAACTGGGAAAATTTGGTGATTTACTCATAGGTTATAAAACAAACCATCAGGAAAACCATACATAGCAGTGTTTACAAGAAGTTTGCCAGATAAAGAGTATTTTAGTTATCTAAATCATCCATTTATTTGAAATTTATTTCTTTAAATAAGTTGAATTGCTGTGGTTAACTGATGTCTGCGTTTACTCAGCTACATTTCAACTGGCATTACTGAATGCCTTTATCAAGTTTATCATAGTATTTTTATGTTTTTAATGATTCTGAAGTTTTAAGAAGTGGTCATTGAATTACCATTTCCAGTACCTCATCATTCAGCTTAGTTCAGTTGCTGAGTCGTGTCCGACTCTTTGCGACCCCATGAATCGCAGCATGCCAGGTCTCCAGATGTATATAAGATTGTATTGAGGTTATATATTGCGAACATGCCTAGTTGTCTTTTTAGAATAAACTATGTTTAAACCACTCCTCCCCCCAAATAAAGATTTGAAATTCTCTTTAAGAGGTCTATTTAATCAAAATTTTTATAAGATATAAATATTAGTGGTAAAACAACATATTAAATAATAAGTTAAGCAGTACATAATTTGTTAATTCAAAATGTCTTAATTTTAGGATCCTACAGTGTTTCAGTATCAACATAGTAAAAAAAAACTATCCAATACTATATATTTCAAACCAATCACATTTATTTGAATGTTTTAGTCATTTGAAACTTTGCAAATGGGCACTTTCAATTATGTTGCTATTTATCTATTTTTATGCCATTGGCCATTAATAATTTATTATAAAATTTTGTACCTCACCATAAACAAATACATGCACTTGCATACATGATATTTTTGCTTAATGTTTCTTTTGAAGGATTTATAAAATTGAAACAAAAAAAAAAAAAGGAAAGAATCTGGTTCATTGTTAGCATGGAAAAAGCTAAAGATTTAGCTTCTTCTTCCAATAGAGTAATTTATTAGAAGGAGTCAGACTTCAACAAGATGGCTAACTGCTAAGTCACAACATCTCAGTGGAGGAAAGTGCAACTTCCTTTCAGGGTACCCAAGATCAACACTGTTGGGTGGGAGCAAAGGGAGAAGTTGCTTCGGTTCAGGTGAGAAATATGAAGGAGTATGATGCACGTGGAAACAGTTGTGTTCAAGGTTTTAACATGCTTGCAGTCTCACCACAGTAACATAATCACAAATGTAATGTTTGTAATAATGTTCTGGCAACTATATGTTAGATTTAATTAAATCTCTCTCTACATATATATATATATATATATATAGCTAATATATATATATATATAATATTGCCTGCTGAGTTATAAAAAGTGCTTTGCCTTTGCATCTCTTCAAAGTATGGTATTCAAATTTAAAAAATATTAGATGGCTGGTTAAACTTTTATTTTCATACAAGCTGTACCGTAAAGGTAAGATACTTCCATAAAAACCAGAATTAAATACTTGTTCAAAGAAAGGTTATATACTTATAAAAAAAAAAAAAAAACAATCAACAACCAAGAAAATTATAGGTTGTAGTACTGGCTAAGTAATACATAATGATTGTAACTTAAAAGCATAGCCTAATGCACCCTACCTCATCCTCTCCCAATATAGTCTTTTTCTAATTGTAGCTCATTTAGGTTTTTTCAAATATTGTACCACCACTAATAACTATGAATCATATAACCAATACTCTTGTCAAATTATTAGAGCTATCCTGATTCTTTTTCTTTTCTGTACCTTCTACAGCCTTGACTGTGATGCTCTAAATCCCTTGCCCAGACCAACTCAGTAGTCTTCTAACTCATCATACTACTCCTAAACTTGTCATCCTCCATTTGAACATCCAAAAAATCAGCTAAACACAAATCTCACTATGTCTCTCATTCTTTGCTGTTCTCCAAAATCTCCCTGTTACTTTCATGATAACATTAGAATATAAGGCATCCTATAATCTGGTCTGTTTTTTCATCTTCATTTTTCAACACTTCCCTACATGACTCCTAGCTCAGTCACACTATCACACTAAGATACTTATTAACAGAACAAGCCATGACATAGTATGCCATTATATTTTGGAACATGCTGGCTAACTCTACCCATCCTTTCAGGGACACCTCAAACAGTTCTTACCCTATGAAGCTTTTTCTAACCCTCACTGGAAGATATGACACTCTCATGGGTACATCATGTGTATCTCCTCTACATTTCTATAAAATATAATATGCCTGGCATGGTGCTTAGAATATGGTAATGGCGTAATAAAAGCTTGCTGAGTGATTTCCTTGGAGAAAATTCTCAGCAGATAAACTAAGACAAAAGGTATACATATCTTTATAGCTTTCAGTGTCTCACAGACAAATTGATTTCCAAAAGGGTTATATAAATTTACATGTCATTAGAAATATATGAATATGAGGTAAAACCTCATGAGTATAAGGTAGTACTTTTAAAAAAAGAAAGACCACGTGGAAAGTCAGGTTATAGTATGTATGCATTAGCAAAACAGAAAAATTGTCTTATTTGATACTAATTTTATTTTCCTCTTTGGTGAATTGTTAGTTCAGAGTCACTGATCATTTATCTATTGAGAACTTCATTTTAAAAATCAATTTCAGTAAATTCTATAGAGAGAGAATAGTATAAATATTAACCTTCTATCATAATTACAAGCATTTCCTCCAGATAATTCATTTTATTTAATTATATAATTTCCCCTTACACTAAAGTTTTAAATTAACAAGTTATCTTTGAAATATTTTTCATTTGAAATTGGTTCTTGCTTTTCAAAAGGTAAAGTTACTATATCTTCAAGTTATGAAAAATGTGAAAATCTATTTTCTGTCAGTTTTTCTTTACAATTTTGTATTTATTTTTTATGAACCTCCCAGTAGCTCAGATGATAAAGAATCTTCCTGCAATGCAGGAGACCTGGGTTCGATCCCTGGGTAGGGAAGATCCCCTAGAGAAAGGCATGGCAACCCACTCCAGTATTCTTGCCTGGAGAATTCCATGGACTGAGAAGCCTGACAGACAACAGTCCATGCCTTTTTTTTTTTTTTTTTTTAAATCAGTTCAAGTATATTTTGGAATGAAGTATAAAGTGTAACTCAAGGTAGAGACAGTGAATTTAGACTACTCTTTTTTAGTGGTTTGAATAATGAGACAGGAGATATTAAAACAGTTAAGAGTTCTTTTGATCAAAAGGTTTGATTTTTATTTTTAAGGATAGCCAAGACTAGAGGGTGTTTATAGGCTTTAGGGAAAGAAGGCTATTAGAGAAGAGTTGGAAGTAAATTGTAATAGAGAGTTAGGATAATTTACAATCCAGGGTTACTGGAAAGAGAGGTGATGAAAACAGGACATAAGTGAATGCATTCACCTTCTACAGTAACAGTGATATATCTTATCAATGAGCCTGGATAAAAAGATAGGGTAGGGGATTGAGGTTGGGGATGGGAGTAGGATGGTTTGTGTTGTTTGTTGGGAGGGACCTGAGGGAGTTTATGCATCCATTCTCTTATGAAATAGTAAGACAGGGTATTAAGAATGAGGGAAGGTGATCAAGATCTGGCACAGAAATTAATTTAAAAGGAACAAGACAGAATTCCGTTCTTGTTCTGGTGAAGCTGAGAACAATCAAACCACAGCAATCTTGTGACTTTTCTCTGACAGATTTTTTATTATTGAGTGAAGGACCAGAAATATAGGGTGGTAATAGTTACTGGATGGTTGAGAAAGAAGAACAGGAGTAAAAAGAACCAAGGATGTTATTGAGAGAATATGTGTAGATAATTAAAAACAGGGTTAAACTGGGTAGGGAATAAAGAGAGGCAAGGTGCTGCTGCTAAGCCACTTCAGTCGTGTCCGACTCTGTGTGACCCCACAGACGGCAGCCCACCAGGCTCCCCCATCCCTGGGATTCTCCAGGTAAGAACACTGGAGCGGGTTGCCATTTCCTTCTCCAATGCATGAAAGTGAAAACTGAAAGTGAAGTCGCTCAGTCGTGTCTGACCCTCAGCGACCCCATGGACTGCAGCCTTCCAGGCTCCTCCATCCATGGGATGTTCCAGGCAGGAGTACTGGAGTGGGGTGCCATTGCAAGGTGGGTGCTAGGATAAAACAGAAGGGGAAAAGACTGGAGATACTTGTGAGAAAAAAGAGGCATAGTGTGAAGGGGACATGAGAGACCTTCCCTCCTTTTTTTGAAAACAAATTTTATTCTATTTCCTTTTGAATTGTTTTAAGAAACTGAAATTATAGAACTTCATCTAATTTTAATTAGATAAACTTCATGAAGTTTTGTTCTTCCATAGCCTTTAGAGTTAGGAAATTCCAACTTAAGTAGAGAAATATAGCCTCTGAGTACTGAATTCGTATTTAGAAGTCACATGTAGAAATTTTACCAAGCCACTTCCTAAGTCTAC
The DNA here is from genome assembly GCF_019923935.1 of Bubalus bubalis. NCBI lineage: Eukaryota > Metazoa > Chordata > Mammalia > Artiodactyla > Bovidae > Bubalus > Bubalus bubalis. The sequence continues at coordinate 78,673,998 of NC_059172.1, read as the reverse complement.
AGTTCATTTTTTAAAATTTAGTTATTAATAAATTTGCACACCTACTCTGTACCAGGTATCCAATATGCAACATTACAGACACTGAGAATGTACAATATGACACAAGTGCTTAAGTGTTTCTCCAACTAGTAACAATAATATTCTTGATTTGCTAGCAAATATATATGTAAAAACGAGGAAAAAATGTATATTATATATAATATATATAGATGCATACACACACACACACACACACACACTAGCAAAAGTTGTTGGATTTTAGCAAAGGCTCAGGGTATCTATTGAAATGATTATTTACAACTTTCATAATTTTAACTATATATTTAGTATTTAAGTATATTTTTAGTAATACATTTCTTTATAGGAAACCAACATTATAATTCTGGAATTATATCTATTTGGTTTTGTTCATTTGAGGTACTGCCAAATTTATTTTACAACTATTTCCTTTGTTGTATCAACATTCATACCTTAAAAATTTAAAACTATTAAGTCTATGATCATTTCACTAATGAAAATGATGGAAAGATACACCTTGTCAATGAGCCACTTACAGTGCTTCTCTATTTTCTGATTTACAGATAAATCAGGGTCAGTGTAATAGGAGTTCAGGGTTCAATTAAACACAGTGTCAAGGGGGCAGAATCAAATCCATACTGAAAGCAATCCGGTTTATTTCAGATTACACCTTGAGTCAGGATAGTTTTGAGGAGCAGCAAGGGCAAAAGCCAAAGTGAATGGAGTTAATAATGAATAGATGAAAAGAATCAGAAGCTGTCATTGCAGGTTAGCATTCTGAAAAGTCGACTAAAGCAAGAAAAGATGGGATAAAAGCTTGAGGAAGCATGATCAGAAGAGGGATATTTACCATTATTTAAATAGCTTTGTATGTACCTTATTTAAATAGCTTTGTATGTACTCTTCCTTACTAGAGTTGTATCCCAAGCACCTAGCCAAAAAAGGAAGCACGAAATGAAAATTGCTTGTTTACTTGCTTTTAAAAGTGCAACTCCCAGAACCCGGAGACAATAAGAAAGTGGGAATTAATTTGAAAAGCAGAGACTCTCCAACAAGAATGAAGATGATTACATAGCATCATCACTACCAACCAAGTCCTTTGAGAATACAAACGTTACACTCTAATTATCATAACATTCTCTGAATGAATAAGCATGGTTTACATATTCTGAAAACAGAACTGTTTAACATTTTCAATTTTCTACAATGCAACCAGTAATAATGTCAAAGGTGGGCTAGACCAATTCTTAGGTAGGGACAAGTCAGTGATAAACCAGTGTGAAGGCTCCAGGTCCTTCGCTTCTTATTTTGTCTGTTGTCTCTCTGACAACAGACTGGGCAGAGGATGGAAAACAAAACAAATTAACCAACTATGTTAGGCTTTAGCAGCTCTGTAAAATAAAAGAAGTGTTAGGTTAACCGTTAAGACGGACTATTTCAGGAGACCAAAACATTTTATTTACTTGCGGCATTCTTTTCTCCAAGCAGCATGAATTATCAGGAGATGGATAATATGAAGAAAAGAACATAATGACCTAACTCTACAAGAAAACAATCCCCAGAGAACACGTTTACCTATTTCAAAACTCATTAAAAAAAAAAAAAATTACCGCAAAGTTGAAAACGGGGGAGATAACAAGGCGGCCGGGAAAGTGGTCCTAGAATAGAAGATGTTATTTCAGGTTTAAGGGGAGCAGCGACAGTTGCCGAAGCAAATACCCGCATTAAGATGACTGGCCGGTTTCTCTCATCTAGCATCTGTGATAATGGGAACAGAACAGAAAAAAGATGGGGCTCCCCACTTCCAACACCGCCACCCAGGCAACCACGGCTGGAAGGATACAGGTAGGCGCCAGGTCGGTAACGACCGCCGCTCAAGCGAGGGCTGAGGGGGGCTTTGACATGGGTGTCCGAGGATTCAGCGCCCAGTCCTGCGACCGCGCTCCGGGCTCCAGGCCTCCTGGCCAGCATCCTTCACCTCAGCACCGCCTCCCGGCTAGCCCCCAGAGCCTCCCTCATGGCAGCACCCGCGGCCTCCTCCGGCCCTCCCAGCACTCCGTCTCTCAAGCCTCGCGTCACTGAGGCGGGAAAGTTGGCCGCCGCAGCTCCGGTTCCCGCACAGCGGCGCTCTCGGCTGTGGTGTCGACGGCAGCTGCCGCAGCGGCGACCTTGCCTGGAAACGGCAGAGGTGGCGACGCCGCCGCCATGTTGACCAGCAACCGACGCCGCGTCCTTCGCGACGGCGACCAGGGTGTGGGGGCGGGGCCCTGGAGACAGCCAATAGGAGGCGCGGACCGCTCCCCGTGCCCCGCCTCCCGCCCCCCCCCCCCCCCCCCACGCCAACCCCCGAATTGCCCGCGGGCGGCGGCCAGGAAGCTTGCATCCTCGGGGACACGAGTCCTCTCAGGAGGGCGTGCTGACTTGTGCCTCGGAACCTGACTCCGTTCCACCTAGCTTTTATGAGACTGTTTTAGTAGGGGGTACTAAGAGTGATGAAAGACAGTGAGATGCAAAAATCCCCAGATATTGGCAAAAGCCACCGTGGGGATTTGAAATGATTTCCTCGGAGGTAATTCAGGGTAGGATTTGTTTAACTACCGAGTGCTGATGTGTGATTGAAGTTCTGTCTTTCTGGAGCATCACTGTTACCAATCACCATCTCTTTTAAAAAGCTTTGGGAGTGGAAAATTCCTTTCTCCGCATTCCATCACTCCCTCCCTGAAGCTTCTGCCATTCCGTCTGCAAGTCGTCTTCCTTGCCATTTCCCTACTTATAAGGTCTGCATTTCAAAGACTTTTAATGGTGCCAGCCTTGTTGCCAGATTCTGGAAATAGACCATCAAGCATAGGCGGCCAGGAAAGTAGTGCAGATTTAATTTAGTAATCTCCTGGGAAGACATGCCAAAAGAGATCATCATATTGAAACTGTTTCAGGAGGTATGGAAAATTGAATGGATTTTTGAGCCATCGGTTCAGAAGTTTTGCAAGTAAAACATTTGAAAAAAGGCTGAAACTTTTTGTTGGAGTTCATTGTAAAAACACATGTGAGTTCTGAGTATATTTCAGCGTGTTTTTTTTTTTTTCTTTTTGTGTGGAAAAACCTCCCATATTGGAAGCAGAATGTACAAACCAAATGAAAATCACTCACCCAGCATTCAAATGCCTATGCCTTTGTGAATCAATTTGTTCATTTTTAGAGTTCAAAATAATAAACTTTTCCAGTTGAAGCTATTTGAAACAGAGTTTTTGCAAAGTTGGATGCAATGATTCAAACTGGAATGTGTTCTGATTAAAACTACCACAACAAATCGAGTTTTGACTTAAAACACAAAGCACGTAAGCCCCCTTCAGGATCATGCCAAGAAGATACAATATGTAATCTTGGCAAAGAAAGCCTAACTGTGTACACTAGGAGGATTAGTTATCTTTGCAAATTTTTAACTGACTTAGTCACAGGAATTTACATTGATTCTATTCCCACTGGCTATCATCACAAGTCTGTTTCTCTAGAGCCAATTTGAGAGAGAGTAAGCAATGTAGGGGAGTTTTCCCCAGTGGTTCAGTGGTAAAGAATCCACCTGGAATGCAGGAGCCTTAGGAGATGTGGGTTCAATCCCTGGGTAGGGAAGATCCCCTGGAGGAGGGCATGCAACCCACTCCAGTATTCTTGCCTGGGAAATCTCATGGACAGAGGAGCCTGGTGGGCTACAGCCCATAGGGTAGCAAAGAGTCAGACAAAACTGGAGTGAGTTAGCATGCAAGTAATGTAGGTCAGTAAAGTGCGAATAAAAGTGAATGCTTGCTGTTTGAAGTATTTGGGCATGGTTAGCCTTCCTGATCCAGTACTCTTGCCTGGAAAATCCCATGGACGGAGGAGCCTAGTAGGCTGCAGTCCATGGGGCGGCTAAGAGTCGGATACTACTGAGCAACTTCACTTTCACTTTTCACTTTCATGCATTGGAGAAGGAAATGGAAATCCACTCCAGTGTTCTTGCCTGGAGAATCCCAAGGACGGGGGAGCCTGGTGGGCTGCCGTCTATGAGGTTGCACAGAGTTGGACACGACTGAAGCAACTTAGCAGCAGTAGCAGCAGCAGCCTTCCTGAAAGTCTAGTTTTTGCTATATTATTAGTTTTGTATGTCATGACTTCTAGGCACCTTATTGTTTTGTCACATGGTGTATTAGCATTAAGAAGCATAATTTGGTTTCTTAGTTTCCTACAAATGCTTGCCCATATAATCATTCTTCATTCAAATGTTGCTTTACAATGATACTTCAAGAAGGAAAGAAATTTTAAACACGATGTTACCAATTTTTAAAAAAATTACAGGATTTTTTGATCTTTAAATTATTCCCTTCTTCAAAATGTTAAGCAGGCTTTTCACGTTTTAAGTAGTACAGTCCTTTATTAAGTTGCATACATTCTAGAAAAACTTTTAAGATTAAATATTTGGATAGTAGATAATTTGAAGCATTTATAAGCTTTATCTTTTGGCAGGAAAGATAAGTATGATTTAAGCAATAATAATCTACTTCTGCTTTATTGACTACGCCAAAGCCTTTGATAGTGTGGATCACAACAAACGGTGGAAAATTCTGAAAGACATGGGATTACCGGACCATCTGACCTGCCTCTTGAGAAATCTGTATGCAGGTCAGGAAGCAACAGTCAAAACTGGACATGGAACAACAGACTGGTTCCAAATAGGAAAAGGAGTACATCAAGGCTGTATATTGTCACCCTGCTTATTTAACTTATATGCAGAGTACATCATGAGAAATGCTGGGCTGGGTGAAGCACAAGTTGGGATCAAGATTACTGGGAGAAATATCAATAACTTCAGATATGCAGATGACACCTTATGGCAGAAAGTGAAGAAGAACTAAAGAGCCTCTTGATAAAAGTGAAAGAGGAGAATGAAAAAGCTGGCTTAACACTCAACACTCAGAAAACTTAGATCATTGCATCCGGTCCCATCACTTTATGGCAAATAGAGGGAGAAACAGTGGAAACAGTGTCACTTTATTTTTTTGGTCTCCAAAATCACTACGGATGGTGACTGCAGCCAAGAAATAAAAAGACACTTGCTCCTTGGAAGAAAAGTTATGACCAATCTAGACAGCATATTGAAAAGCAGAGATGTTACTTTGCTAACAAAGGTCCATCTAGTCAGGGCTATGGTTTTTCCAGTGGTCATGTATGGATGTGAGTTCAGTTCAGTTCAGTTCAGTCACTCAGTTGTGTCAGACTCTTTGCAAGCCCCATGAATCACAGCATGCCAGGCCTCCCTGTCCATCACCAACTCCCGGAATTCACTCAAACTCATGTCCATCGAGTCGGTGATGCCATCCAGCCATCTCATCCTCTGTCGTCCCCTTCTGCTCCTGCTCCCAATCCCTCCCAGCATCAGAGTCTTTTCCAATGAGTCAACTCTTCGCATGAGGTGGCCAAAGTACTAGAGTTTCAGCTTTAGCATCATTCCTTCCAATGAACACCCAGGACTGATCTCCTTTAGGATGGACTGGTTGGATCTCCTTGCACTCCAAGGGACTCTCAAGAGTCTTCTCCAACACCACAGTTCAAAAGCATCAATTCTTCAGCATTCAGCTTTCTTCACAGTCCAACTCTCACATCCGTATATGACCACGGAGAAAACCATAGTCTTGACTAGACGGACCTTTGTTGGCAAAGTAATGTCTCTGCTTTTTAATATGCTATCTAGGTTGGTCATAACTTTCCTTCCCAGGAGTAAGCATCTTTTAATTTCATGGCTGCAAACACTGTCTGCAGTGATTTTGGAGCCCCCCAAAATAAAGTCTGACACTGTTTCCCCATCTATTTCCCATGAAGTGATGGGACCAGATCCCATGATCTTCGTTTTCTGAATGTTGAACTTTAAGCCAACTTTTTCACTCTCCTCTTTCACTTTTTCAACAAGAGGCTTCTCAGTTCCTCTTCACTTTCTGCCATAAGGGTGGTGTCATCTGCATATCTGAGGTTATTCATATTTCTCCCGGAAATCTTGATTCCAGCTTGTGCTTCTTCCAGCCCAGTGTGTCTCATGAGGGACTCTGCATATAAGCTAAATAAGCAGGGTGACAATATACAGCCTTGACGTACTCCTTTTCCTATTTGGAACCAGTCTGTTGTTCCATGCCCAGTTCTAACTGTTGCTTCCTGACCTGCATACAGATTTATCAAGACGCAGGTCAGGTGGTCTGGTATTCCCATCTTTTTCAGAATTTTCCACAGTTTGTTGTGATCCACACAATCAAAGGCTTTGGCATAGTCAAGAAAGCAGAAATAGATGTTTTTCTGGAACTCTCTTGCTTTTTCCATGATCCAGCGGATGTTGGCAATTTGATCTCTGGTTCCTCTGCCTTTTCTAAAACCAGCTTGAACATCTGGAAGTTTACGGTTCATGTACTTCTGAAGCCTGGCTTGGAGAATTTTGAGCATTACTTTACTAGCGTGTGAGATGAGTGCAATTGTGCAGTAGTTTGAGCATTCTTTGCCATTGCCTTTCTTTGGGATTGGAATGAAAACTGACCTTTTCCAGTCCTGTGGCCACTGCTGAGTTTTCCAAATTTGCTGGCATATTGAATGCAGCACTTTCATAGCATCATCTTTCAGGATTTGAAGTAGCTCAACTGGAATTCCATCACCTCCACTAGCTTTGTTCGTAGTGATGCTTTCTAAGGCCCACTTGACTTCACACTCCAGGATGTCTGGCTCTGGGTGAGTGATCACACCATCCTGATTAATGGGCCATGAAGCTCTTTTTTGTACAGTTCTTCTGTGTATTCTTGCCACCTCTTCTTAATATCTTCTGCTTCTGTTAGGTCCCTACCATTTCTATCCTTTATCGAGCCCATCTTTGCATGAAATGTTCCCTTGGTATCTCTAATTTTCTTGAAGAGATCTCTAGTCTTTCCCATTTTGTTGTTTTCATCTATTTCTTTGCATTAATCACTGAGGAAGGCTTTCTTATCTCTCCTTGCTATTCTTTGGAACTCTGCATTCATATGCTTATATCTTTCCTTTTCTCCTTTGCTTTTTGCTTCTCTTCTTTTCACAGCTATTTGTAAGGCCTCCCCAGAGAGCCATTTTTCTTTTTTGCATTTCTTTTCCATGGGGATGGTCTTGATCCCTGTCTCCTGTACAATGTCATGAACCTCCGACCATACTTCATCAGGCATTCTGTCTATCAGATCTAGTCCCTTAAATCTATTTCTTACTTCTACTGTATAATCATAAGGGATTTGTTTTAGGTCATACCTGAATGGTCTAGTGGTTTTCCCCACTTTCTACAATTTAAGTCTGAATTTGTCAATAAGGAGTTCATGATGAGCCACAGTCGGCTCCCAGTCTTGTTTTTGCTGATTTTATAGAGCTTCTCCATCTTTGGCTGTAAAGAATATAATCAATCTGATTTCAGTGTTGACCATCTAGTGATGTCCATGTGTATGTTGGACCTTTATACATATGAAGCTGAGCATGGAAGAATTGATGCCTTTGAACTGTGGTGTTGGAGAAGACTCTTGAGAGTCCCTTGGACTGCAAGGAGATCCAACTAGTCCATCCTAAGGGAAATCAATCGTGAATGTTCATTGGAAGGAATGATGTTGAAGCTGAAACTCCAATCCTTTGGCCACCTGGTGCGAAGAACTGACTTACTGGAAACGACCCTGATGCTGAAAAGATTGAAGGTGGGAGGAGACGGGTTTGACAGAGAATGAAATGGTTGAATGGCATCACTGACTCGATGGACATGAGTTTGAGTAAACTCCGGGAGTTGGTGATGGACAGGGAGGCCTGGCGTGCTGCAGCCCATGGAATTGCAAAGAGTCTGACACAACTGAGCTACTGAACTGAATGGAAAGGAAAAATCTCTATATTTTGTTAAAAGAGATAAATGAATTAAATATAATGATTAGTTTTTCACATCAAAAGCCATAAAGTAATCCATTCTTTTATTAAGAAAATAAATATTGACCAGTTACTATGTGCCAAGTACTCTCTAGTGGTGGGATACAGCAGTGAGCGAAACTTCAAAGCCCCTGTGCTCTTTAAGCTTGTATTTATTTTTTTTCTTGCTAGAATATGTTAGGTAATGAAAAGTACTATGAGGAAAAATGGAGTAGTGTAGAGGGATAGAGAACTGATGTCAGCTCTATTTTAGATAGTGTGCTCAGGAAAAGCCTCCCAAAATGGGAAATTTGGGAAGAGGTCTGAATGAAGAAAGAAGGTTGCCACTCAACTATATGGATGAAGGTTGTTATTCAGAAGCAGTGGGGGCTTTAAGTACAAAAGGCTCTGAGGGCAGAATTTTAGTTGATATATGCAAGGAACAACAAGGAGACCACTGTATCCAGAACAGAGTGAGGTAGGGCAAGTGTCCTAGGACATGAAATTAAAGCAGTGTACGGGGGATGTCCTTCCAATATGGTGGTGACTTACGTAGTACATAAGGAATTAATATAAAATCCAGCTTCCAATGGAGGGAAAGCCATTGGAAAATTTTGAGTAGGAGAGTAAGCCCTAATTTAATCTTTCAAAAGGATCTCTCTAGTGGCTGTGGGGAAACTAGTCTACAGTTGATAACACTAGAAACAATGAGACCAGATTGGATGTTGCTATGGTAGGTTGGTTGAGAGATTATGGAGGCTTTTACTAGGTAGTCAAAGCAGTAGCGAGAAGTTTTCAAAATTTTAACCTGAGTCATTAAGATGTGTTGATCATGGTTGTGGCAAGTGAGTAGAATTTTTTTTTTAAAAGAAGAGTCAAATGTGACTCTCAGATATGGGACTAGAACCAACTACATAAGGAATATTGCCATTTACTAAAATAGGTTGAGTGTGGGAGAAGGAATAAGATTTAAGTTTCAAGTATGTTAAGTGTGAGGTGCCTATTAGACATCTGACTTCATTAACATGGTTTCAGAAATTGTTAATGATGTTCTGTTTACAGAAGAAAATATAGTAACCACTTTATGGTTGTAAAATATTTTCACATAGTAATCTAATTTGGATACTGTCATAACCTTGAGAATTATGTGAGGCAGTGTGTGATGGACAATTTCTTGAGCTTTCAGTTTCTTCTTGGCTGAGGCTATTTTTTTCTTCTACTAAAGTATTTTCTTGCTGAGGCTATTACTTTTTCTGCTGAAGTATTTTCTTGCTCAAGTAAGAATTTCCTGAATTTGTCTGTGGGCAAGCTGTGAAAGAACCAAGTATTTTAACGTCTGGCTGCTTTAAAATTACTAAAAATCTGCCATCTTCTTTTCAATTTTATAAGACTTCAAGTAGAAATTTAAGATTAAAGATTAATACTCGAAAATAATGATGACAATAAAAATTATAATGATACCACCTAACACTTGAATACGTGTCATTTCTCTTGCACTGTGCCTAGTGCTTATGTACATCAAATAATTGAATCCACACGACAATCCCCATTTTACAGAGAAAGTAAGCTACCATGATACTAGGTAACTATGCCCAAGTTTCCAGAGCAATGGAGTGGTGAATCAAGATTCATCCCAGAATTCTGGTACCAGAGCCAGCACTCTCAACTACCGCATATTGCCTCTTGGGAGAAACTGAGAAAATTTCAGCAGAATAAGAGATGAGAGTGCTTGCATTTAAGCAGTGCATAGTGAGGATGTAAAGTAAGAAAATAATCTAAGATATTACTTCCTTAATTACTATCTTAATACCTAGACCATACCACTCACTATGGAAGTGCCATAAAAACTGTCATCTCTACCTTGTGGTTCTTGGGCTAGGAATGGAAATGGAGATAATAATACCTTGAATTGGAAATAAAACTCAGGAAAGTCTTAATTTTAGGGTAATGAAGACTTAGGCATGTTTCTATAGGGAAAAGAAGGAGCCTCTATCATGGAGAATTTGAAAATTCATCAAAGATATTGATCTGTCAGAGAGATCAATCAGCTTTCAGAGAGTAGTGATTTTCATTAACAACAGTGCCCTTATATTCACAATTGTTGAAATTTTAACACTATTGATATAAACATACAAATCAGTTACAGTCCTTGGAATTTGGTTTAGGTGGTTAATATGACCATCATCGATAGCTACATTCAGTTGTAAGAATGTTTTAAGTCTGAATTATCTGCTCTGGGTGTCCACACTGATTAAATTTCTATTTAGTATTTTGTAGAAATAGTTTTAATGTATTAGTCTTCCACTCCATCATTTAAGTAGAAACTTAACTTCTACTTTCTTACTACTTTTATGCAAACTGGTTCACAGTAAGAGAGTTACACATTATCAAAAGTATTTGTTTCTGAGGAAAAAAATTCCTGGCTCATAAAACTTGGAGAACTATAAATTCTTGGTTGCTTGCTTGATTTAGTTAGCTAGCTGGCCAGCTATTGCTTATATTCCAAAAGCATGAATTTACAATGCAGACATGTAGTGATAAAAAGGGTTTGTATAACTTAGAATGATGGGATCTCTGGAGGCTACCTTATTCCTTATATGAAGGGTGTTGTTTCAAACGAGGGCATGGAAACCAGTAAGTACTGGCTTCTGTTTTTGTTGTACACCTTCCAGAAATTTTCGACTGAAGACTCAATGTACTGGAGCTCTTTCCACAGAGAGCTAACTGATATTTGAAGAAAATTTTCATTTCTCCAACCAAGAAAAATATGATTTATCTTTTCCAAGCCTCACTCTTGTTCTTAAATCTATGTATTTTTACTTGTGGAGAAGCTATACAAGATAACTGTGAGCATCATTCTACGGTAAGAATTTCAACAATGTTATTTTAGCTAAGAAAGCATGATTATATAGTTTTTAAGATATATATTAGGTGTTTGACAAGATTAATTACAGCACTCAATATAATTTATGGAAAAATTAAGTGTTTATTTAGAAATGCTGAGACATGCTTAAATAATATTCTTTTTAAACTTAGGAAACTATAAACTGAAGATTGACTCTTAACACATTTCTTGTAAAAAATTAAAGAAATTGCAGACCTAGGTTAGAAACTAGCCAACAACTTTCCACTTAACTTTAAAAATGTAATATCTGATAGGCAAGTTAATTTTACTAAAAAAAAAAAACTGTTCTATAAACTTTCATACTTCAGATATGATCTTGTACCTGGTTACTCAGGAAATTTTAAAATTTAAAATGAAAAAATTGTATTCTGAGCAATGTCAGAGTGATAGCTAAGACTGTATGCAATACTATGAGTAGATGGTGATTTCAATCCCTATAATTTAAATATTGGTTTATAATATTTAAATGTTATAAAATGTATTTACCACTGTATCAATACCAAATTCCAAAGTTGAAGCAAGAATAAATTCTAAGAAAGCTACAGAAATATTAGTAAGAATTCTCTGTGCTAAAAATTTAAGAATCTTATTTAGATCTAAAAACTATAGTTGTAAACTATAGCTGTTTTTGAAAACATCTAATTGTCAATTGTTATAGGAGTATAGGGGAAAGAGCAAAAGTTAAAAGTAGATCTTTGTAGCAAAATGTATTTTGGGCAAATATCTTTTAAATTATGTGATTAGCTCTTCACTTTTCTCTCAATATCCATGTCAAAGATGACAGATCTTGTTATTATTTTCTTTTAATTACAGTTATTTAAATCTTATAACTTCTACCAAAGAATGTTTTAATAATAAAAAACTGGTAATGTATGCTTTAACATTAAAAAACACAACAATGTACCAGTAAGAACCGATACATTTGGAATGACAGCTGTAATCGGCTTTTTTTCTTTTTTTTTGAACATAGTAGTCTGTACTTTATACTCTCCTACTCCCTACCTTGTCCCTTCTCCTTCCTTCTCCCCACTGGTATTCAAAAGTTTATAGTTGGTTGTTAGCTTTTGATTTTAGTTTAATTATTTAAAATGTATTTTATTGAAGTGTAGTTGATTTATAATGTTGTGTCAATTTCTGCTATACAGCAAAGTGATTCAGTTACATATATTTATATCATACATATATAAAATATGTATCCTTTTTAATATTCCTTTCCATTGTGGTTTATTATAGGATATTGAATATAGTTCCCTGTGCTACAGAGTAGGACCTCATTGTTTATCCATTCTAGATACAACGTTGCTGGCTTTTCAAAATGACATCTGTTGTTGATTTTGCAAAGAAAAATTCCATTCTTTGTTTCTGTTATTATTATTGTTGCCTTTTAAGTCTATGAATACTTTACCTTTCAAATCTGTAAATACTTTAGCTTATACAAAAGCGACAAATCTCCTACACATTTTCCCCTCAGCCCACATCACAATTCCTACAAATCGGTGGCAGAATGTCCTTCTGGCATAGAAATGTAGGCCTCTCAGGGAGCCTTCTTAGTATCCACAGAAGGAATTTCAAATGGCATGATTCCTGAAAGAGGAATGGCTCAGCACTCTATCACACAGGGAAATGTGTAACAGTCAAGGCCATAAAACCACTGTAATGGAAAGTAGGCCCTAAATGAATCCTTTTGGAATTGGAGAGGAAAAAAGAGAGCAAAAGATTTGTTTGTGGAAGTTTGAATTAACAATTAATTATATAGTCTTTCTTTGTGTATGTGCTAAAATCTCATTTTTTTCTAGAGTCTTATTTATGACATATTAGGTAATATAACATACTTCATATATTTTTTCTTCTTCTTTTTTTTTTTAATATAAAGGATTCTCCAGGAGTTAACATTGTAGAAGATGAATCTAATTCAAAAGGTGAAAGTAAAAGTAATGCTACTGTTTACAAAGAAGATTGTGAGGAATCATGTGATATTAAAACTAAAATTACACGAGAAGAAAAATATTTCATGTGTAGTAAGTATTAAAAATAATACAGAATTATAAAAGTATATGATTTATTATATGGTCGAGATGGACCATGTTCTATGGTCGAGATGGAAAAATATACTTTAACATTTGTTGAGTCATTTACCATATATCCTGATCATCCTAGGTTAGAGGTATATGTCTTGGGCACATAGTAGGTGCTTCACACCTAATTTACCTAATTTGTAAATGAACAATTCCTTCTTCTATATTATATAGACCAGTAACATCAACTGACCACAGCAGGCCCTGATACTATCAATTTGCCTAGGACTGTTTTCTTAGTTCCGTCTGAATCAATAGGAAATTTCACCTAAATTTTGAGTGGGGAATTCATTAATACTGAATAACTGCTACAATAGATATAATACAAATTCATAGCCAATTTATGTAGCAAAGCATAAAAAATAAAGAATTTAAAAAATTTTGCTTTTGTTTAAAACTATTTAGTAGCAGCACAGTAATTCTCATGAGTAATTCTCTTATATGAGTAACTCTCATATGTACCTAGGGGATGGGATGAGAAGGGGGATCAGAAGGAGAGGGAGTTCTGAGCCAGTTCTTATAGAACTTTAACTCCTAGGTCACCAAGTATAAAAAGCTCACTTTATTGTGTTTAATTCTGTGTGTAACACAAATATCTCAGGCTTCTCAAACCAATGAGTGTAGGTTTAGATCCATTAAGACAAATGTCTAAATCCAGCAAGTATCTAATAGAAAGTGAGAGACCGAAAGTAAAAATGACAGGTGAAACTGAATGAGGCAGATTTTAAACTATCAAGAGTTATTAATGGGATTCTACTGCTAGAGTGAAATTTAAGAAAATAGAAATGATGAATTTTTAAAAGAATAATTATGCAACAATAGGGGACTTCTTTTGTTATAAAGGATATCATCAGTATAATTGAATAAACTTGGATTAAGTCTGAGAAATACATGGTAATCAATGCATAATTCCTGATTTTGATGGTTGTGTTGGAGAGAATGTCTTTGGTGTAAAATACCCTGAAATATCCAGAGGCATCATGGTGGCATGCTCTCAAAAGAAGAAAAAAATTCTTCACACTGTTCTTACAACTATTCTATGAGTAAGATTGTTTTAAAATAAAAACATTTTTAAAAAGAAAAAATACATGGTAAAAAAGTTTTACCAGAAACCAACCAGTCAAAACTTTTGACTGAGGTTTATTATGGGTGTATATGCTTGTGTGTTTGCATTTTCTTTATACAAAAATATAGCATTAATAGAAAAAAATTAAAAGAAAGATTTAACTTAGAAATTAACTTTCATGATATGGAATTATTGCCTTTTACTTCTTATTAATAAGAATTGATGAATTTTTGACCTCCTGCTTCTTTCTCTCTCATGAAGTGAGAATTGATATTCAGAATGTTGTCTCTCATTTATATCAGATTAAATTAGGGGGTTAAAATAGATTATTAGGAAGCATATTTTCATTGGGATGTACTGAAACAATTGTTTTCTTCGTTAATCTTGAGTTAAACAAAAAAGTCCTAAGCAGAATACGCAACTCTATGCATTTAGTTAGATTGAGATGTTATTGCATTTACATATTTATCCAAAATCATTTAAAAATTCTTTATTTTTTACTGTAGTTATTTTCTATAACAATATAATGTTTAGCAAACACATTTTATTATGATTTAAGGGAATTTGCAAAATTCTATTGTTTCTTATACACGAAGTACCAAAAAACTACTAAGAAACATGATGGATGAGCAGCAAGCTTCCTTGGATTATTTAATTAATCAGGTATGGCTTTTTTTTTTTTAGAATTGTGCTCTTATTGTACGTATGGGGTTGCACAGAGTCGGACACGACTGAAGTGACTTAGCATAGCATAGCATAGAAGTATAATTGTTTGATTTTTTTAATGTCCAGAAATCTATTTAGTGCCTACTATGTCAGAGACACCATAGTAAAGTGCAGGCAAACAGAAGGCAATAACAAAAAAAAGGATCTTCACTTAAAGCTTATTCAGTCTGAGCAGGGGCGTTGTGGGGTGGGGCAGAAAAATGTATTGAAAATGTTGTGAATGCTGTTAGAAAGTTGCACAAAAGCAATTCAAAATCTGAGCTGTGGGAAATTTTCCCAGATTATAGAGATTATGAACTGAGTCATGAAAGATGGATAAATACTTCAGAGGTCACAAAATTTGGGTAAGAAGACTAAGAGCAGGACGTTCCATCCTTGGGGAACTGCTTGAAGTGGTGCAGGAGTGGAGTGACTGGTGAGGTAGAGAGTATTATAAGGAAAACTGACTCAAAGAAATAGGAACTAAATCATGCCACACCAAGAAGTCATTGAAGTGTCTGAGCAGGGAAATGCAATGACTAGATTGGCAGCTGGTGTGGAGGATGGCTTGAGGAAGAGCAGATAACAAACTACAGCAAAGGAGCAGACAAGATATGAAGAACAGATCTGTAAGAGTAGTCAAATATAGAAATGGGCAGATTAAGGCAGTGTTCAGGGGAAAATGGCACTGAATTTAATGAATGCTATTTAGCAATCTACTGCTTTATTATAGCAGTGAGAAATTCAAAAGAAAGATGAGCATTATATATGTTTCAAAGCTGGATTTATAAGAGGCTTAGGGATATCAGTTACAGAATTCAGCTAAAAAAGTTTTGTTCCAATACATATTCGCTTAAATGTATGCCTGTGTGTTTAGGTTAATGAGCTCATGAATCGAGTTCTCCTTTTGACAACAGAAGTTTTTAGAAAACAGCTGGATACTTTTCCTCACAGACCAGTTCAGTCACATGGTGAGAACTTTTTGTATTTCAGCCTTTTCATATTTGTCTTTTGTTACTTAAACATTTCATGGACAGGTTGGTACATCTAGAAGTTTTGTTTAAAAACTATAGCTTGTTATCATCTAACAGGCTGGAGGAGTAACACCTGTCATTAAGCAAATTTCGGCACAGACAATGCATACTTTTCTGAATTGGCAAACTTTTCTGACCATTTGAAAGCCATGGCTATAGACAGATATTTAGAATCTGTTGAAAATAGCATAGTTTTATTAATATGTAAGCGACTGTAGGCTCTCCTTTTACATTTTAGTAATAATCAGTCTTTGCTTAGAAGACAAGGTCTCAGAATTCCTCCCACCTGTAAAAAGTATTTTTGACATGCTTGAGATGTTTCAAATTAGAACATAAAATTTGAAGAAGAAGCTTGACTCAGAAAGAAACTGGAATTTAGCTCTTTTGATGCTAAAACACAGTATAACAGTATAGTAATTCCTAAAGGAATAGGTTTCTAATAAAAATGCCCTATATATCTTACAGTTGTAAATTAATACCAAAGTTTCAAAGCAAATAAATGTTTATTGACGGCCTAGTAAGTGATCTTTCTTTTTTTTCCTTGCAAAGAGAAGGAAATAAACTGTTACTGAGAGCACTTATGTGTCAGGGACTATGACAGGCACTTTCACATGTTATTGTGTTATTTTTTATTATGTTATTTTACCTCATTTGTGAGTAGTGAAGATAGTGTAACAAGGTGGTCATGAGCATGGACTCTGGTGTCAGATCATTTGTCTTCAAATCCCCGATCCACTATTTCCTGATATCAGTTTCCTCATCAGAAAACTAATAGTCTCCTCTGTCCATGGAATTTTCCAGTCAAGAATACTGGACTGGGTTGTCATTTCCTCCTAAGGGGAATCTTCCCAACCCAGCGATTAAACCCAGGTCTTCTGCATTGTGCCCTGGAAAAGGAAATGGCAATCCACTCCAGCACTCTTGCCTGGATGGAGGAGCCTGATAGGTCGCAAAGAGTCGGACATGGCTGAGCGACTTCACTTTCACTTTCTCTTTCACTCCTGCATTGCAGGCAGATTCTTTATCATCAGAGCCACCAGGGAAGCCCAAACTTATAGTACCTACCTTGTATGTTTCTTGTGAGACTTAAATGAGTAAATACATCAAAATCTCCTAAAGTATTGCCTGAGCATAATAAGACAGTATAAGAGTTTGCTATGATGATGATTTGGAGAAGGAAATGGCAACCCACTCCAGTGTTCTTGCCTGGACAATCCCAGGGATGGGGGAGCCTGGTGGGCTGCTGTCTATGGGGTCGCACAGAGTCGGACACGACTGAAGCGACTTAGCAGCAGCATGATGATGATTATCATCAGCTAAGGAATATGAAGTCCAGAAAAATCTAGACAATCTGTTCACATTTATTTGGATGGTGATGGCAAAGCAGATACTCTATCACAGATTAGTCCTTCGCTGTAAGCTTTTATCATATCTCTAAGCATAAGCTTATAAAAATATCTCTTAGCAACTCAGAAAAAAGGCAACAAATGTATATCTTCTGGAAGTAAAGGGGAAAGCAAATAATTTTTTACAGCTAACTTTTTGTAGATGATATTTTCTGTATATTTACTGTGTGCTAGGCACTATGCTAAGTGCTTTACATAATGTCTTATATGTATATTGTCAGAATAACACTATGAAGTAGATAGTATTATAACAATATTGCACATGAAGAAAAGTAGTTAAGAAACTTAGCTAATAGTTCTGACTAGTAAAGAGTAGAACTAGACTCTAACCCAAGCTTCTGGCTCTGAAGTCTCAGGCTTTGATGTGTTTGTTCTCTGGGTAATTGATATTGTAAGATTAAATTTATTTTATTATATTTATAGGAGATAATACAAAATAAAGCATCTAGAGTAAAATATAGCATCATATCTGCATGATAGTTATGTTTACAACCTGGAAAGTGGAATGCTTTAGAGGGGGTGATTATAGACTGCTACAGTTCTAGCTATTGTCAACAGAACAGGCTTTAGCCTCAGCATCAGTTCCTCTGGTGAAGAACATGATTCCTCTTTCCTCTCCCTTTGCTTGTTTTTAATGGGGGCCCCAATACACCAGAATATCTGAAGTTTCAAATAGTGGAGAAAGGATGTGTCAATAGTAGCTAGCCTACTTATTCTTTTGGATTTTCTCCTTGTCCTCATTACAGATTTCTGTCACATATTATGTTCTCAAGATAAGTCTAGATTTCTGAAAAGACATTATTTATTGAACAAGAGAGTGCATAATTGTAAAACATGTTAAATAAATGTTGATACCAACTGGGCAAATAATCAGTAACAGTGAGCTATCAGTGAAGGTTTATTTAGTCCCAGTTCCTCTGTTCATCTAGATTCTTATTTTTAATGATGAGATGATTTTTCTTTTTAAGAAGTTAAAATCATCATATCATTGTTGCTGTTGTTCAGCTGCTCAGTCATGGACTGCATGATTCAAGAACCTCATGGACCGCAGCACACCAGGCTTCCCTGTCCATCGCCATCTCCCAGAGCTTGCTCAAACTCATGTCCATTGAGTTGGTGATGCCATCCAACCATTTCATCCTCTGTCGTCCCCTTCTCCTCCTGTTTTCTATCTTTCCCAGCATCAGGGTCTATTCCAATGAGTCAGCTCTTTGCATCAGGTGGCCAAAGTATTGGCGCTTCAGCTTCAGTGTCAGTCCTTCCAGTGAATATTCAGGGCTGATTTCCTTTAGGATTGACTAGTTTGATCTCCTTGGAGTCCAAGGGACTCTCAAGAGTCTTTTCCAACACCACAGTTCAAAAGCATCAATTCTTCAACGCTCAGCTTGCTTTATAGTCCAACTCTCACATCCCTACATGACTACTGAAAAAACCATAGCTTTGACTATTACAGATCTTTGTTGGCAAAGTAATGTCTCTGCTTTTTAATATGCTGTATAGGTTTGTCATAGCTTTTCTTCCAAGGAGCAAGTGTCTTTTTGTTTCATGGCTGCAGTCACCATCTGCAGTGATTTTGGAGACCAAGAAAATAAAGCCTTGTCAATGTTTCCATCGTTTCCCCATCTATATTCCATGAAGTGGCGAGACTGGATGCCATGATCTTAGTTTTCTGAATGTTGAGTTTTAAGCAAAAATTTTCACTCCCCTCTTTCACTTTCATTAAGAGGCTCTTTAGTTCCTCTTCGCTTTCTGCCATAAAGATGGTGTCATCTGCATATTTGAGGTTATTGATATTTCTCTCAGCAGTCTTGCTTCCAGCTTGTGCTTTATCCAGCCCAGTGTTTCTCATGATATACTCTGCATACAAATGAGCATATCATTAATGAACATTTCAATAATAATTTCACATAACACTGTCAATTCTTTATAATAAAATGATTGTCTTAAATGTATATGTGGAAATATCCTAAATAACTAATTTTACTTTTATAGGTCTAGATTGTACTGATATTAAAGATACCATTGGTTCTGTCACCAAAACACCAAGTGGTTTGTATATAATCCATCCAGAAGGCGCTAGTCATCCATTTGAGGTAAAGTTTTCCCTTATTATATATGGAATAGGATAGGCATCTAATCTATTTAAATAATATTAGTTTTAATTGTTTTACTATTTTATTTCTTCTTAAAAATTTTCAAATAAATTAGTATAGGTTCCAGTTTCGAAAGTTTTGTTTTCTGGAATGCTTTGCCCAAACCACAAACCAGTAAAAGAATTAGAGAGTCTTTCACTTTTCTATTTGAATGTTTCTGGTTACATTCTTTAAAGTGAGTCCATTTGGTGCTAGATCTTATCCTTACAGTAGATGGAATTATGCAAAATAAATACTTATTTGCTTTAATTAGCTTATGGATATTAAAAAATAATGGTATACTTTGTCTTGGAGCTTAATAAAAATAATTTCTCTTCCTACACATGGATATACTTTGTATGGTAAATGACTTTTTGTGATTGTATAAAAAATTAATAATTTAAAAAACCTTTCACTAAATTGTCATAAAGATTGAGAATCTGATCCATTTCTTAAACTGCATAAAATAAATTACTCATATCTATCCTTAGTAGTTCTCTAACATGATATTTAGAGGCAATTTCAACTCTATGTATTATTAAAACTATAAGTTATTATATATTGTATATTAATATTAATATATAATTTTCTGGTTACATTTTTGTGCATTAGAAAGGTTGTAATATGAATATCATACCTTATTAATAGTCTTTATTACACAATAAAATAATTTTTCTAAGTAGATACTACCAGTTTCTCATCTCAGTTACTAACATTTTCTGACATCTATTAACAGGATGTCAAAAATTGGGAATTAAGTGGGAAATAATTTTAAATTACCTAAATTATCTCACCTACAGATTCAGATATGGGCCTGAACAGATGTGGAAAGGGAAGATTTCTAATTTTGTGAAGAGTGGGACGCATAATTACCTCTTTTGTGGGAAAGTGTTGGTTCCCTACCTTCCTCCACACTGCCTTTTTCTGTCTGTGTGTGGGAAGTTTCTGATGGGGAGGATTGCTCTGTTTTTTTTTTGCTTTGTCACTTCAATGAGTCTTCCATGGTGATCCTCTTAAGGGCATTTAGCAGAGCACCACAGAAGCATCTATGAGTGCCTGTTGAGATGGGGCATGTGCTAAGTTGCTTCAGTCATGTCTGACTCTTTGTGACTCCGTGGTCTGTAGCCCACCAGGCTTCTCTGTCCATGGGATTCTGCAGGCAAGGATACTGAAGTGCATTGCCTTGCCCTCTTCCAGGGGATCTTCCTGACCCAGGGATCGAACCTGCATCTCTTAGGTTTCCTGCAATGGCAGATGGGTTCTTTACCACTAGCGCCACCTGGGAAGCCCCATAAATGGGGCTTAGACCATGCTTTTCTCTCTGAAAATCTCAATCTGAACATGGGCCATCCAGGGTATGGAGAAAAAAAGCAATCAAAGACAGACACACAGGCATATTTGACATTGTTTTAAAAATCAGTGTTTTAATTAAAAGGAAAAGTTATTTATAACGAAATGCATCACTCTGCCACATCAGATGGATGTCATTTGTTTTTGTTGTTGTTCAGTTGCTAAGTCAACAACAAAAACAAATGACATCCATCTGATGTGGCAGAGTGATGCATTTCGTTATAAATAACTTTTCCTTTTAATTAAAACACTGATTTTTAAAACAATGTCAAATATGCCTGTGTGTCTGTCTTTGATTGCTTTTTTTCTCCATAGCCTGGATGGCCCGTGTTCAGATTGAGATTTTCAGACAGAAAAGCATGGTCTAAGCCCCATCTTTGGGGCTTCCCAGGTGGCGCTAGTGGTAAAGAACCCACCTGCCATTGCAGGAGACATAAGAGATGCAGGTTTGATCATGTCTGACTCTGAGACCCTATGGACTGCAGCACGCCAGGCTCCTCTGTTCTCCACTGTCTCCCAGAGTTTGCTCAGATTCATATCCACTGAATCGATGGTGCTCCCACCTCTGTCTCCTTTGCCTTCAATCTTTCCCAGCATCAGGGTCTTTTCCACTGAGTCAGCTCTTCACATCATGTGGCCAAAGTATTGGAGCTTTAGCTTCAGCATCAGTCCTTCCAATGAATATTCAGGGTTGATTTCCTTTAGAACTGACTGGTTTCATCTCCTTGTGGTCCAAGGACTCTCAAGAGTCTTCTCCAGTACCACAGTTCAAAAGCATCAGTTCTTCAGCACTCAGCCTTCTTTATGGTCCAACTCTCACCTGTACATGACTACTGGAAAAACCATAACATTGACTATATGCACTTTTGTTGGCAAAGTGATGTCTCTGCTTTTTAATACACTGTCTAGGTTGGGTTTGTCAAAGTTTTCCTCCCAAGGAGCAAGCATGTTTTAATTTCATGGCTGCACTCACTATCCACAGTGATTTTGGAGCCCAAGAAAATAAAGTCTGACACTTTTATTACTATAAAATCGGTCACTATTATTACTCAATTGAAAAATATTTATAAAGTTGAGGAATAAGAGCCTTAAAATGCTACAAACACATATATTGACTGACACAGGGACTGCAGTTATGTTTGTTTTATAACAAACAGTGTTATTTCTTGAGATTTAAAAAAAATCTGAATATTTTAATGACATACAGCTGCATTGAAACTTTCAGTGGTATTATCTTCTCTTTCTCTAGGCTTAGGGTGAAGTATGGGATTCCCTAATAGCTCAGTTGGTAAAGAATCTGCCTGCAATGCAGGAGACCCCAGTTTGATTCCTTGGTCAGGAAGATCCGCTGAAGAAGGGATAGGCTACCCACTCCAGGTTCTTGGGCTTCCCTTGTGGTTCAGCTGGTAAAGAATCTGCCTTCAATGCAGGAGACCTGGGTTCAATCCCTGGGTTGGGAAAATCTCCTGGAGAAGAGAAAGGCTACTCACTCCAGTAATCTGGCCTAGAGAATTCCAAGGACTATAAAGTCCATGGGGTTGCAAAGAGTTGGACATGACTGAGCGACTTGCACAAGCTTGACGTATGAGTTTTATATCAAAGAATGAAAATAATAGCATGTTGTTTTTGTCTTTTCTGGGTTTATTTCAGGTTATGTGTGACATGGATTACAGAGGAGGTGGATGGACTGTGATACAGAAAAGGATCGATGGGATAATTGATTTCCAAAAGTTGTGGTGTGATTATCTGGATGGATTTGGTGACCTCTTAGGTCAAATTTTATTCAATTCTCCTCTTTTTTCTTCTTTTTGGTATTATGCCTATAGACTGTTTGTATTGGTCAAATTATTAGTAAAAATAGCAAATCCTGTGAATATAAAAACATGACAAACTACTCTCTGGTCATTAGCCAAATTATTTAAAATAAGTAGGTCTTCAGTTGGGATCTAGATATCTTTATTTTTAGATGCCTGTTGAAATGTGATTTGACTGAAAATTATACGTTGGGTATTTATTAAGTATTGATTATACACCCAGCAGCGTTCTGGCAGATGGTTAATAGTTATTTGTAGAATTAAAAACTGAATGAAAAGGGACCTTGAAATTCTTGAGATTTGTGCTGTGTCTGTACAAACAAATGAAATGGAAATTTGGGGTACATTGTGTATAAGCTCAAATAATGTGAACTGAAAGTAGTGCTTTATAAAAGCATCAGTAAAAATCACTATGCTCAAAATTTGGCAAATGGAAACCCCAGGTGAACTGTAAAATCTGTTCCCAATATTCCATGGCAACATCACTTTGGCTGTTGAACAGAAGCATTAGTATTTCTGAACACTGCAGAATTTTACATTAATTGGAACATTTGCAGGTGACTTTGATCATTTTTATGCTATTATTTTAAGTTGCTGTTGTTATAACTTAAAATATTTAACATCCTATAATAATGTCATTCAAGGATTTAGTAAGTGGTGGTGTTAGTCCCACTGCTAAAAACCCGGCTGCATGTCAGTGAGGTTAGAAAGTGTGTGAAATGTAATAAAATGTCACAAAGAAGGCCAAATAGCTGCCATACTATGGAGTGCAGTTGATATACTTGTGTTTTTTCAGCATTACCTTCAATTTTCCAACAAGCCCGGCCATCTGAATCGAGCAGTCATAGATCTGCATACTCTAAATTGTTATTTTCCTTACATAATCTTTATTTCTGTAGGGAGATAATTTTAGTTTTAATGAAAAATGTCTTCAGGCAGATATACTTTGGTAAACAGACTGCTTTGTATTTGGCCTATTAAAGAAATAAACAGTATTAAGGAAAGTATCTTAAGTTACACTTGGGATTTGGGGTATAGGGGAAGTATGGCAAGGACATTTAATTGGTGTCAGACTAGGAGAAACCAAGCAGTCCTGTCTTACTTGTCCATCTTTCTTACTTCCTTTCTTCCTGTACTTCTTCAGAATGTCTTTAGTTCTAGGTGGGTATGCCGCTAAAATGCTCCTGCAAGCCCTTGAGAGTGACTTAATGTCTTAGCTATGGTTTTAAGAGTCTGAATGCTGTCACATCGTCCCCAGCTCTTTGAAGTTAATTTTACTAGACCTTACTTCCTTTGGTAATTTCATGATTCAGGCAGAGGGACGTGCTTCAGAGCAGGAGTGTTCACATTTAGGCCATGACAGTGAGTAGAGGGAGGTAGAAAGCCAATGGCTAGAACATGCAAATATGCAGTTTGTATTACGGAGTTTAAGAATTCATCCTGGATCTACAATCATCTTGGAAATACTGACCCTAACCTGAGGATACTCTGGTGTTTCTACCTTACATTTTCATTCATTCAGAGGTAACTGACAAGCTGCATTATAACAAAGAAATATTAGTTCACAAAACATTATTCTCAAAGACAGAGAAAGAATAATTTCTATTGAGCACTTTCAGGAAATATTTCTTTAGGAGTTGCTGATATGGAGGTTAAACCTCTTACATTTACTGGTACACATCATTTTGTTGTTGCTGCTAAGTCGCTTCAGTCGTGTCCGACTCTGTGCGACCCCATAGACGGCTGCCCACCAGGCTCATGGGATTCTCCAGGCAAGAACACTGGAGTGGGTTGCCATTTCCTTCTCCAATCATTTTGTTACTTGCCATAATATTTGAACTGGTAGTTTTTGTTGATATGCCTTAAGGTAGAACTTGACTTTTTACTTAATCTTTAAATGACTTTTTGAATTTAATTTAGGCAGATAAAAAATGAAACAATCTAGTTATCCTTGGTCTAGAAAAGCAGAAGTGGGAAGATATACACACACACACACACATATATATATATATATATATATAGGCAAATTAGGCACATAGTGATAATTTGAGCTAGGGCCATCTATTCCCTCAGATAATTTATGTGTACCATCTCAGAGTTATTGAATCACCAAACAACATCAAGCACTTAATAACACAGGGTTATGCTAATAAAACGAGTTATTCTAAATATGCTATAACATATTTAAAAAAGCATTTTTTTAAACAGGTGAATTTTGGCTAGGACTGAAAAAGACTTTTTATATAGTGAATCAGAAGAATACCAGTTTTATGCTGCATGTGGCACTGGAATCTGAAGATGACACATTAGCTTATGCATCATATGATGATTTTTGGATAGAGGATGAAACAAAATTTTTTAAAGTGCACTTAGGACGATATTCAGGAAATGCTGGTAAGTTTTTTATTCCTAAAATTATCCAAAAGATTTAAATCTAGCTGATTCAATATTAGATGAAGATAAAAAGTAATATATTTATTTTGGCATATATATATATTTATATAACTGTTGACAGATTAGATTAAGAATGAGAAAACTGTTTAAATCTTGAGTTTTGAAACTGCTATGATGGTTGAATCATCTCATGGTTTTGAGCTGCTTTATACACTTTAAAACAACTTGCCATATGTAATCTCAATTGATTCTTTAGATAGCAATTCTGTGGGACAGGCTGGGAAGGCATTATTTCCATTTTCATGTTCTGAGAGGCCAGCATTTAGAAGTCTTAGAATGTTAGAGCTGATCTTCACTCTTCTTGCTTCACAGGTGAAGAAAGATTAAGTGACTTCCTGGGATGCCAGCTCATGACATCTGAGCCATGGCAAGGACCCAGGCTGATAGAACAACTAGTTTAATGGGTTTTTAAGGGTCTATATTTCAGTGCATCTACTTTCCACCCCCCAAAATTATGTTTGTTAGCACTTTAAAATACTTGATGTTAAATTTATATTTTTATGTTGATATTTTAAACTTGAGTTAATATTAAATTTAGCTCTTCTGTTGATTGTTCATGATGGTTCTTGTTCGGTAGGTATGATTAGTGTTAGAAATCCAAAAATGAATGAGTTATGCTTCCAGCTCTTTAACTGATCACAATATAGAGGGGAAGAGTAAATAGAACTGAAAACAGAATAGAACAGAATACTGATACATCTTTGGAGGTTAGTTCAGTTCAGTTCAGTTCAGTTGCTCAGTCGTGTCCGACTCTTTGCGACCCCATGAATTGCAGCACGCCAGGCCTCCCTGTCCATCACCAACTCCCGGAGTTCACTCAAACTCATGTCCATCGAGTCGGTGATGCCATCCAGCCATCTCATCCTCTGTCGTCCCCTTCTCCTCCTGCCCCCAATCCCTCCCAGCATCAGAGTCTTTTCCAATGAGTCAGCTCTTCGCATGAGGTGGCCAAAGTACTGGAGTTTCAGCTTTAGCATCATTCCTTCCAAAGAACACCCAGGGCTGATCTCCTTTAGAATGGACTGGTTGGATCTCCTTGCGGTCCAAGGGACTGAGGTTAAGAGGGAGAGAATGATTCCGACTGATTGCATCCAGGAAATCTTCATGGAAGGGTGATTTTCAACAAAGGATTAATGTTAGATTCAACCTGGGATGCTTTTTGAAAGCACATACTTGTGCAGAATCTGATGCAGTAAGTTTGGGCCCAGGTATTTGTATCAACTAGATGGATATTTAGCATCCTTATAGCTGAGAATAAGTGATTTGTACTTGGAGGAATGGATGGCATTTGGGCAAACGAATGTTGGCAAAGAGAATAGTTTGAGACAAGGCACAGAAATGGAGAACACATTAGTGAATGCCAGATAAAGGGGATAGGGCAGAGGTGGGGCAGGATGGTGTGCGGCAAAGGAGCAGCACAGATCCTTGTGATAAGAGAATGTACAATGAAGTTTACATTACCCTTTCATGATTCAAAGATTCAGAAAAAATTCCAATGTTTGAAAAGTGCCATATCATTGCTATATATAGGATTTTTTTGGACAAAAAGGAAAAGAGAGAACACAAAATGGGCTAGTTGATAAAGACATATTTAGGGAACTCGATTTGGCATTTCTTTCCTAAAGTGAGATGTATTTTCATGTTTCATTTGTTTTTAAAAAATACAAAAGAAGTTATCATTCAGTTCATACTGCTACTGTTTGACCCTTTTATAGAGTTAGCAAAGATGTAATAGTTTTCAATTTAACTGATAATATGCAGAGTTTTACCTAGGCCATCACAGACCTCTGTAATTTGGGCCATTAAATGTCCACTTGTGGAGAAGGGCATGGCAACCCACTCCAGGATTTTTGCCTGGAGAATCCTATGGACAGAGGAAACCAGCCGGCTACAGTCCGTAGCGTTGGAGAGAGTTGGACACGAGTTGGACACGACTGAGGCAACTTAGCACGCATGCAATGTCCACTTGAAGATGTTTGTTATGTTGAGGAATTCATTACCAGATTTTGGCCTATTGCTCCTGGAGGAGAGATTTTAATCTGATATCTAGTAAAAAGTAATTTAAGCCTTAGTTTTAGATGCAATGCTTTTTCATGATTGGTTGGTAAAGGTTGATTAAAATTACAAAAAGTGCCTTTAAATTTAGTCATCAAAAAAAAATCTATTTTACCCAGGTGATGCATTCCGGGGCTTCAGAAAAGAAGATAATCAAAATGCAATGCCTTTCAGCACACCAGATGTTGATAATGACGGGTGTCGTCCTGCATGCTTCATCAGTGATCAGTCTGTGAAGAGCTGCAGCCACCTCAGTAACAATACCGGCTGGTGGTTCAGCCAGTGTGGTCTCGCAAATCTGAATGGCATTCATCACTTCTCTGGAAAGTTGATTACAACTGGAATTCGATGGGACACATGGACTAAAAACAACTCACCCATCAAGATTAAATCTGCTTCAATGAAAATTAGAAGAACTTACAATCCGTATTTTAAATAATCTCATTTAAAAATTTAATGCTATTTTTGATAATATATAAGAGTCTACATAGTTCTATTTTTACTGTTTTAAGCACATTTGCCAAAATTTAACCATAGATGACATCTAGGTATTATGAATCTAATTAGAAATCTTTAATTTTGTAGGGTTTTAATAAAGGAAAACATGGCTCAATATATGCTTTTACTACTATCTATATTAGTAATATATAATAAAATTTGTTTTGAGTGAATTGCAACTTGTCTACCTGAAATCTATTGTCCTTTTAAAGGATTTTCCCTTTTCTTTAGAGCATATATAACCATAGTAGATTGTTAGGAAAATTAAAAAGGCATTCGATTTATTGCTATATTTATTTGAAATAGTTACCCATATAATCCACAGATAATTTCTATAGAAGACAATTATATGAAATAATTTTGTGCAGATTAGTATATAAACTTCACATGGTTTAAAAATCTATTTCTGAGTGACTCCATAATATACAATTAATAAGAGTTTGCTGCAAAAATAAAGTCTTCCTTGTTATTTTATTGTGGCTAATAAATTTATTTGTAATAAACTGACTATACATTTGTATCCTGAGCAGATGAATTCTGATAGTGGCTTCTCTGGTAGCTCAGTAGGTAAAGAAACTGACTGCAATGCCGGAGACCAGGGTTTGATCCCTGGGTTGGGAAAATTCCCTGGAGAAGGAAATGGCAACCCACTCAGTATTCTTGCCTGGAAAATCCCATAGATTTTCCCATATCCTTTCCTCCTCATAGGATAGAGGAGCCTGACAGGTTACAGTCCATGGAGTCACAAGAGTTGGACACAACTAAACTACCAGTTGCATTTTAAAACACATTTGTATCTCAACTCTTTTTAAGCCAATAGGAATGGTGTGAACTTTAAGTGAAGAAGAAAGAGCAATGAATCAGTGGGTTAGAGGTGACTCTAGGAGCAAGCGTATCCCTTCTACTTTTCATGAAGTTGGAAGGAGTTGGAATGGTTAGGCTTCTATAGGAAAACATAGCAAGGAATGTGCTGGACCAAATTTCAATTAATTAAGAAAATTAGGGTTGAACGGAAAAGTATTTTGTCCAGAGTTAGGATTATACAATGTACAAAGGAGGGTAGAAGTATCTGAAAAAATGAAGTGAGAGGAGGTCTGAATTACAGGCAAAGACAAATATCTTGTGATATCACTTATATGGGGAATATTAAAAAAATGGTACAAATGAACTTATTTCCAAAACAGAAATAGAGACACAGATGTAGGAAACAAGCTTATGGTTACCATGGAGGAAAGAGTGGGGATAAATTAGGAGACTGGGAATGACTTATACATACTACTATACATAAAATAGATAACTATCGAGAACTACTGTATAGCACTATTCTATATACAGGATCTTCCCTGTAGCTTAGATGGTGAAGAATCTGCCTGCAATGCAAGAGACCTGGGTTCGATCCCTGGGTTGGGAAGATCCTCTGGAGAAGGGAATGGCAACCCTCTCCAGTATTCTGGCCTGGAGAATCCCATGGACAGAGAAGCCTGATGGGCCACAGTGCATGGGGTCGCAGAGTTGGACACAACTAAGTGACTCACACTACACTACTTTTATAGCATAGGGAACTCTACTCAGTACTCTGTAATAGCTTATATGAGAAAAGAATCTAAACAAGTGGATATATGTAAGGTGTAAATGCTTAACTTTGCTGTACAGCAGAAAATAACACAATATTGTAGATCAGCTATGTTGTTTTGTTGTTTAGCTGCTAAGTCATGTCTGACTCTTTGAGACCACATGTATTGTAACCTGCCAGGCTCTGTCTGTGGGATTTCCCAGGCAAGAATACTGGAGTGATTTTGCATTTCCTTCCCATTTGATCCCAGCCCAGTGATCAAGCCCACATCTCCTGCTTTGTAGTTCGATTCTTTACCACGCATGAAGGTATAGAGATCACAGTGCATTATCTAAGTCCAGCAAAAGGCTTAACTTGATTAGAACACAGACATTGATTTAAGCTCAGGGATGAGCAAAAATGACATGTTCACCTCTCAAGATTGCTTTCACTTTGATCTCCTCTCCAAGCAGTGAATAAATCATGTACACAACATGCACAGGATATAGTTGCAAGTGGGTAAATATGGTTTCCCATGGCCTTCAGTCCACGGATAAATGGTCCCATTTAAAAATACAAATGCTTTGTTATTTTGTCAACTTAATTATCAGTAAACATTGAAACTGTGTCCAGTTTAAAAATCAAAAGAAAAATATACAGATCAAAAAACTTTGCTCTACACCAGCATGTGAAATTCACTCAGTCGTGTCCATGACTCTTTGCAACCCCGTGAAATATACAGTTCATGGAATTCTCCAGTCCAGAATACTGGAGTTGGTAGCCATTCCCTTCTTCAGGGGATCTTCCCAACCCAGAGGTCGAACCAGGTCTCCCACACTGCAGGTGAATTCTTTACCAGCTGAGCCACCAGGGAAGCCCAGCATAGATTAGTTATAAATAAAAAAGTTAACATTCATAATATTTTTTTTTAATTTTTTTTTATCTTTTCTTTTTTAGCTTTGAGAGCTAAAGTGCTTAGAAGTAGGTTACTAATCTATTTTAAAACTGAGAAACATAAATGACTCTAAATGGCAGCATAGTCATATTCTTTGCAGAGGAGATTTGGTGCAAATGGCTCCAGGCTTTCCAGGTGGTGCTAGTGGTAAAGAACCTGCCTGCTAATACAGGAGATGCCACAAGGGCTTCTCTTGTGGCTCAGCTGGTAAAGAATCAGCCTGCAATGCGGGAGACATGGGTTTGATCCCTGGGTTGGGAAAATCCCCTGGAGAAGGGAAAGGTTACCCACTCCAGTATTCTGGCCTGGAGAATTTCATTTGTAAGTTCCCTGGTGGCTCAGAAGGTAAAGTGTCTGTCTACAATGCGGGAGACCTGGGTTCAATCCCTGGATTGGGAAGATCCCCTGGAGAAGGAAATGGCAATCCACTCCAGTACTATTGCCTGGAAAACCCCACGGACAGAGGAGCCTGGTAGGCTACAGTCCATGGGGCTGCAAAGAGTCGGACATGACTGAGCGACTTCACTTGTCACTTTTCACTTAAGAGATGCAAGTTCATCTCTGGGTGGGAAAGATCCCTTGAAGGAGGGCATGGCAACCCACTCCAGTATTCTTGCCTAGAGAATCCCATGGACAGAGAAGCTTGGTGGACTACAGTCCATGGAGTAGCAGAGTTGGACTCGATTGAAGCGACTTAATCAGTTCAGTTCAGTTCAGTCGCTCAGTCATGTCCGACTCTTTGACACCCCATGAATTGCAGCATGCCAGGCCTCCCTGTCCATCACCAACTCCCAGAGTTCACTCAGATTCAACGTCCATCGAGTCAGCGATGCCATCCAGCCGTCTCATCCTCTGTCGTCCCCTTCTCCTCCTGCCCCCAATCCCTCCCAGCATCAGAGTCTTTTCCAATGAGTCAACTCTTTGCATGAGGCGGCCAAATTAGTAGAGTTTCAGCTTTAGCATCATTCCTGCCAAAGAAATCCAGGGCTGATCTCCTTCAGAATGGACTGGTTGGATCTCCTTGCAGTCCAAAGGACTTTCAAGAGTCTTCTCCAACACCACAGTTCAGAAGCATCAATTCTTCGGCGCTCAGCCTTATTCACAGTCCAACTCTCACATCCATACATGACCACAGGAAAAACCATAGATACTCACGCATATATTAATAGATGCAAAATTGTAAAAAAAAGAGAAAAAATTATCACTGTGATAAGAACTCATAGGACTTACTCTTATCAACATTTATATATAATATATATAGCAGTACTAATTACCTTTATCATGTATTAGGTTGGCCAAAAAGTTTCTTTGGATTTTCCATAATATGGAAAAACTGAATGAACTTTTTGGCCAACTCAATATATTGCATCATTACTACTTATTTGTTCTGTAAATGGGAGTTTGTACCTTTTGACTGTCTTCATTCAATTCCCCCTCACTGCAACCTCTTCCTTGGATGACCACAAATCTGATCTCTTTTTCTATGAGTTTGTTTTTGAAGTATAATTTTCATTTGCTTTTGAAGTGCAATTGGCCTACAACACTATTTAGCACCTGTTACACAACATAGTAATTCAGTATTTCCATATCATGATTGTCTAGTTATGATCAGTCACCATACAAAGATACTGCATGGTTATTGACTATAGTCCCCACACTGTACCTTTCACATCTGTGACTCGATCATATGGTAGTTTTATTTTTAATTTTTTGAGAAATCCTCATACTATTTTCCATAGCAGTGCACCAGCTTACATTCACACCAACAGTGCTCAGGGCTCCCTTTTCTCCATATCCATGCCAATACTTCTTATTTGCTGTATTTTTGCTAATAGCTTTCTGATGGGTGTGAGGTGATATCTTATTGTGGTTTTGATTTGCATTTCTCTGTTGATTAGTGATGTTGAGCATCTTTTCATGTGCTTGTTAGCCATCTGTAGGTCTCCTATTCAGATCCTGTATGTCTATTTAAATTCTCTGCCCATTTTAAAATTAGATTGCTTGTGTTTTGATGTTAAGTTGTATGAGTTCTTTGTGAATTTTGGATACTAACTCCTTATCGGACATATCATTTGCAAATATAGTCTCACATTCATTAGGTGGCCTTTTTTGATGATAGTTTCCCTTGCTGTGCAATAGCTTTTTAGTTTGATGTAGTCCCATTTATTTTTTTGTTTTTCTTGCCTGTGGAGCAATATCCAAAAAGTATTACCAAGAACAATTTAAAAAAGTTATTGCCTATGTTTTCAGGTCTTGCATTTAAGTCTTTAAACCATTTTGAATTCTTTTTTGTGCATGGTGTGAGAGAGTAGTCCAGTTAGATTCTTTTGCATGCAGTTGTCCAGTTTTTCAACACCATTTTTTGAGGAGGCTCTGTTTTCCCCATTGTATATCTTGTCTCCTTTGTCATAGATTAATTGCCTATATAAGTATGGGTTCATGTCTTAGCTCTCTAGTCTGCTCTATTGATCTGTGTGTCTAATTTTGTACCAGTACCATACATTTTGATTCTTATAGCTTTGTAGTATAGCTTGAAATCAAGGAGTATGATACCTCCAGCTGTATTCTTTTTTTTTTTTATCAATATTGCTTTGGTTATTTGGAGTCTTTTGTATTTCTATACAAATGTTAGAATTATTTGTTCCAGTTCCATCAAAATGCAGTTGGTATTTTGATAAGGATTGCATTGAATCTATAGATTGCTTTGGGTAGTATGATCATTTTAACAGTATTTATTCTTCCAGTCAGTGAACAAAGTGTATTTTACCATCCATTTGTGTCTTCAATTTATTTCATCAATGTCTTAAAGTTACTAGTACAGGTCTTTTTCTTCAGCAAGATTTATTTTTAGGTATTTTATTCTTTTTGATGTGATTTTAAATGGGATTATTTTCTTAGTTTGTTTGATATGTGGATATTGAACCATCCTTGCATCCCTGAGATGAATCTCACTTGATCATGGTGTATGATTCTTTTACTGTGTTGTTGAATTTCATTTGCAAATATTTTGTTAAGGATTTTTGTATTCATGTTCATCAGATATATTGGCATGTAATTTTCTTTTTGTGTGTGATCTCGCTCTCTCTTTTTTTTTTTTTGTATCAGGGTGATGTTGGCTTGGTAGAATGAATGTGTAAGTGTCCCTACAACTGCAACTTTTTTGGAATTGTTTAAAAATGATAGGTGTTAACTCTTTTCTAAATGTTTGGTAGAATTCACATTGAAGCCATTTGGTCCTGAACTTGTGTTGGTTGGGAGTTTTTTTTGTTTTGTTTCCCTGGGTTGGGAAGATCCTCTGGAGAAAGGAAAAGCTATCCACTCCAGTATTCTGGCCGGCAGAATTCCGTGGACTGTATAGACCATGGGTCACAAAGAGTCAGACATGACTGAGTGACTTTCATTTCACTTCTTTATCTTTAATTTTTTTTTGCCATTTTGTTTATAGCATATCTGGGTGTAATCTTCTTTGGACTGATCCTGTTTGGTGTTCTCTGTGCTTCCTGGACCTAGATGCTTGTTTCTTTTTCCAGGTTAAGGAAGTTTTCAGCTATTATATCCTCAAAAATGTTCTCTTCCCAGTTTTCTCTCTCTTCTCCTTCTTGGACCTCTAGAAAGTGATTATTATTATGCTTTTGAGGTCTTCTTCAAATCTGAATGTTGATGTTGTCCCAGAAGTCTCTTTAACTGTCCTTACTTCTTTTCATTCTTTTTTTTTTTTTTCTATTCAGCTTTAATGATTTCTACCTTTCTGTCTTCCAGTATGTTGATCTGTTCCTCTGTATCATCTAATTTACTGTTGATATGCCAGGAGAAATATCAATAACCTCAGATAGGCAGATGGAACTCAAAAGCCTCTTGATGAAAGTGAAAGAGGAGAGTGAAAAAGTTGGCTTAAAGCTCAACATTCAGAAAATGAAGATCATGGCATCTGGTCCCATCACTTCATGGGAAATGGATGGGGAAACAGTGTCAGACTTTATTTTTTTGGGCTCCAAAATCACTGCAGATGGTGACTGCAGCCATGAAATTAAAAGACGCTTACTCCTTGGAAGGAAAGTTATGACCAACCTAAATAGCATATTCAAAAGCAGAGACATTACTTTGCCACAAAGGTTCGTCTAGTCAAGGCTATGGTTTTTCCTGTGGTCATGTATGGATGTGAGAGTTGGACTGTGAAGAAGGCTGAGAGCCGAAGAATTGATGCTTTTGAACTGTGGTGTTGGAGAAGAGTCTTGAGAGTCCCTTGGACTGCAAGGAGTCCAACCAGTCCATTCTGAAGGAGATCAGCCCTGGGATTTCTTTGGAAGGAATGATGCTAAAGCTGAAACTCCACTACTTTGGCCACCTGATGCGAAGAGTTGACTCATTGGAAAAGACTGTGATGCTGGGAGGGATTGGGGGCAGGAGGAGATGGGGACGACAGAGGATGAGATGGCTGGATGGCATCACTGACTCGATGGACGTGAGTCTCAGTGAACTCCGGGAGTTGGCGATGGACAGGGAGGCCTGGCGTGCTGTGATTCATGGGGTCACAAAGAGTCGGAGATGACTGAGCAACTGATCTGATATGATCTGATCTCTACTGTATTTTTTATTTCAGTGATTGTATTCTTTATCTCTGTTTGTTTTTTCTTTATATATTCTAACTCTTTGTTGCAAAATTCTAAGTTCTCTGGTTGTGGTATCCTGGGGTCCTGCAGTTGGTCTGTCAGCCTTCTGAAGGGTGGGGCTGGGGCCCAGTGTGTCTTGAGGCTAGTGCATGCCCACTAATGAATAGCTGGTCTCAGGACTAGAGAGTGTGTCTGGGACCCAGAGTCTCTGGCTGTAGGGCCCTGGAGACCCTGGGCCTAGTACTGGTGCCCTGGTATGCAGGGCTGGATCTTGGGCCCCTGGAAGGCAGGGTTGGATCCTGAGGCTGCTGTGGGCTAAGGGGATCTTAAGGCAGCTGGTCTGCTGGTGGATGGGGTCCTCATGTGGTTAGTGGCTTGGCCTGAGGGTCCCAGTACTGATGCTGATAGGCTCATTGGTGGGGCTAGGTCCTGGTGCTAATAAACTAAAGGGAGGATTCCAAAATGGCACTTGTCAGTACCAGCATCCTTGTGGTAGAACAAGCTCCCCCAAATAGGTGCCCCCAGGGTTTATATCCCCAGGGTGAGCTCCAGTTTTTTCTTACCTTTCCCAATGAGACTCCAAGATCGGCAGATGGGTTTGACTGACTCCTTTCAAATTTCTGCTTCTGCTCTGAATCCCAGAGCATGTGAGATTTTGTGTGCATTCATTAAAAGTGGAGTCTCTTTTTCTCATAGCACACAGGGTATCCCTACAGTAAGCCCTTCTGGCCTTCAAGTCCAGATGTTCAGAGGGTTTGTCTTCCCAGTGCAAGAGCCTCAGGTTAGGGAGCCCAATGTGGGGCTCAGACCCTTCATTCTTTGAGGAGAACCTCTGTAATTATCTTCCAGCTTGTAGGTTGCCCTTCCAGAGGTATAGGCTTGACTATTCTGTATCTCTACCCCTCTTACACATCTGATTTTTCCTTCTTTATATCTTTATGTATAGATTTTTTTCTTCTAGCCATCCAGTCTTTCTCATCAATATTTGCTTTTAAATAGTTGTAATTTTGATGTGTCTGTAGGAAGAGGTGAGCTAGGGGTCTTTCTACTCCATCATCGTGGCCACTCCCCACTGAGCACAGGTCTTCTGAACCTCTTCCACATGACAAACAGCTGGATGGAGTGACATACGGAGGCTTACATAAATCTGGCCCTGCCCCTAAATATCTGTTGTCTACATTGTACTACTGTGCAGTGAATATTTCTTATGCTGCTGCTGCTAAATCGCTTCAGTCATGTCTGACTCTGCGCGACCCCATAGACGGCAGCCCACAAGGCTCCCCCGTCCCTGGGATTCTCCAGGCAAGAACACTGGAGTGGGTTGCCATTTCCTTCTCCAATGCATGAAAGTGAAAAGTGAAAGTGAAGTAGCTCAGTCGTGTCTGACTCTTAGCGACCCCATGGACTACAGCCCACCAGGCCCCCCATCCATGGGATTTTCCTTATGCTAGTCTGAAACAGATTTTCAGTGCTTTATATAGAAAGACTTGGAAAGCCATTAGTTGATGTAATAGAAGATATGAAAGTGAAGTCACTCAGTTGTGTCCAACTCTTTGTTGACCCCATGGACTATACAGTCCATGGAATTCTCCAGGCCAGAATACTGGAGTGGGTAGCCTTTCCCTTCTCCAGGGGATCTTCCCAACCCAGGGATTGAACTCAGGTCTCCTGCACTGCAGGCAGATTCTTTACCAACTGAGCTACCAGGAAAGATGCAGGAGATAAAAAGGTAGCTAGGAAAAAGCAAAAGCAAAACTATATTTTCTATTGAAATTTGCCCCAACCAGGCTTGCCGTCAGGCTTGCAGTGATTGCTTACAATCCAAGAAATTATGTAAGAGTTTCACAGGACTTGTGCTTTCAATTAAAATAAACAAGTATAACTACAAATGTTGAGAAATAGAGATGAGAAAATTGGGCAATATTGAAGCTTATAGAAGGCTATTTTCATTTCGTGGTTCCTAGTATTATACATTTAATGTAGTCATACTGTTTGTTTTCTATAAATGAGTTTAAGAAATCAAATACTTGTTATGTGGCATTTAAAAATTTAATGCATTAAACAGCTGGAAATAATATGAGGTATTTCATTTTCCACTAATGCCTGAAGCATTTTGTGTTTCAGTAAGGCTAGTCTTTTGAAACTGAAACAAATGGTTTAAGGAGAATTGTGATCCTCTTATAGTCAACAAAAGAGTCCGAAATGCAGTACTTGGATGCAATCTCAAAAACGACAGAATGATCTCTATTCGTTTCCAAGGCAAACCATTCAATATCACAGTAATCCAAGTCTATGCCCCAACCAGTAACACTGAAGAAGCTGAAGTTGAAGGGTTCTATGAAGACCTACAAGACCTTTTAGAACTAACACCCAAAAAAGATGTCCTTTTCATTATAGGGGACTGGCATGCAAACGTAGGAAGCCAAGAAACACCTGGAGTAACAGGCAAATTTGGCCTTGGAATACGGAATGAAGCAGGGCAAAGACTAATAGAGTTTTACCAAGAAAATGCACTGGTCATAGCAAACACCCTCTTCCAACAACACAAGAGAAGACTCTACACGTGGACATCACCAGATGGTCAACACCAAAATCAGATTGATTATGTTCTTTGCAGCCAAAGATGGAGAAGCTCTATACAGTCAACAAAAACAAGACCAGCAGCTGACTGTGGCTCAGATCATGAACTCCTTGTTGCCAAATTCAGACTTAAATGGAAGAAAGTAGGGAAAACCACTAGACTATTGAGGTATGACCTAAATCAAATCCCTTATAATTATACAGTAGAAGTGAGAAATAGATTTAAGGGCCTAGATCTGATAGATAGAGTGCCTGATGAACTATGGACTGAGGGTCATGACATTATACAGGAGACAGGGATCAAGACCATCCCCATGGAAAAGAAATGCAAAAAAGCAAAATGGCTGTCTGGGGAGGCCTTACAAATAGCTGTGAAAAGAAGAGAAGCAAAAAGCAAAGGAGAAAAGGAAAGATATAAGCATCTGAATGCAGAGTTCCAAAGAACAGCAAGAAGAGATAAGAAAGGCTTCCTCAGTGATCAATGCAAAGAAATAAAGGAAAACAACAGAATGGGAAAGACTAGAGGTTGCTTCAAGAAAATTAGAGATACCAAGGGAATATTTCATGCAAAGATGGGCTCGATAAAGGACAGAAATGGTATGGACCTAACAGAAGCAGAAGATATTAAGAAGAGAGGGCAAGAATACACAGAAGAACTGTACAAAAAAGATCTTCATGACCCAGATAATCACAATGATGTGATCACAGACCTAGAGCCAGACATCCTGGAATGTGAAGTCAAGTGGGCCTTAGAAAGCATCACTATGAACAAAGCTAGTGGAGGTGATGGAATTCCAGTTGAGCTATTTCAAATCCTGAAAGATGATGCTGTGAAAGTGCTGTACTCAATATGCCAGCAAATTTGGAAAACTCAGCAGTGGCCACAGGACTGGAAAAGGTCAGTTTTCATTCTAATCCCAAAGAAAGGCAATGGCAAAGAATGCTCAAACTACTGCACAATTGCTCTCATCTCACATGCTAGTAAAGTAATGCTCAAAATTCTCCAAGCCAGGCTTCAGCAATTCGTGAACCGTGAACTTCCTGATGTTCAAGCTGGTTTTAGAAAAGGCAGAGGAACCAGAGATCAAATTTCCAACATCCGCTGGATCATGGAAAAAGCAAGAGAGTTCCAGAAAAACATCTATTTCTGCTTTCTTGACTATGCCAAAGCCTTTGACTGTGTGGATCACAACAAACTGTGAAAAATTCTGAAAGAGATGGGAATACCAGACCACCTGACTGCCTCTTGAGAAATCTGTATGCAGGTCAGGAAGCAACAGTTAGAACTGAACGTGGAACAACAGACTGGTTCCAAATCGGAAAAGGAGTACGTCAAGGCTGTATATTGTCACCCTGCTTATTTAACTTCTATGCAGAGTCCATCATGAGAAACACTGGGCTGGAAGAAGCACAAGCTGGAATCAAGATTGCTGGGAGAAACATCAATAACCTCAGATATGCAGATGACACCACCCTTATGGCAGAAAGTGAAGAGGAACTCAAAAGCCTCTTGATGAAAGTGAAAGAGGAGAGTGAAAAAGTTGGCTTAAAGTTCAACATTCAGAAAACGAAGATCATGGCATCCGGTCCCATCACTTCATGGGAAATAGATGGGGAAACAGTGGAAACAGTGTCAGACTTTATTTTTTTGGGCTCCAAAATCACTGCAGATGGTGACTGCAGCCATGAAATTAAAAGACGCTTACTCCTTGGGAGGAAAGTTATGACCAACCTAGATAGCATATTGAAAAGCAGAGACATTACTTTGCCAACAAAGGTCCGTCTAGTCAAGGCTATGGTTTTTCCTGTGGTCATGTATGGATGTGAGAGTTGGACTGTGAAGAAGGCTGGGCGCCGAAGAATTGATGCTTTTGAACTGTGGTGTTGGAGAAGACTCTTGAGAGTCTCTTGGACTGCAAGGAGATCCAACCAGTCCATTCTGAAGGAGATCAGCCCTGGGATTTCTTTGGAAGGAATGATGCTAAAGCTGAAACTCCAGTACTTTGGCCACCTCATGGGAAGAGTTGACTCATTGGAAAAGTCTCTGATGCTGGGAGGGATTGGGGGCAGGAGGAGAAGGGGACGACAGAGGATGAGATGGCTGGATGGCATCACTGACTCTATGGATGTGAGTCTGAGTGAACTCGGGGAGTTGGTGATGGACAGGGAGGCCTGGCGTGCTGTGATTCATGGGGTCGCAAAGAGTCAGACACGACTGAGCAACTGAACTGTAAGTTATACAGATTTCTTGGAAACACGTATGAAAACACAATTAATTTACATTTTAACATTACTATAATTTTCCACTTTGAGTGTTTTGTTACAAAAATACATTTTGGGGGTGATGAAACTCCATACATATCTCAAATAGGACACCTAAAACCTGCCAGATATGGAAGAAGTAAACAGATTTAGTGTAATAAATAAAAAATGTCAAAACAGCTGATTATCTGACGAGTTCTATCATCTGGGCAGCAGTACTTAAATTTAACTATTAATTCTAAATAAGTCTGAATATAAGCAGATATATATTTCTTTATAGTGCAACTGTTGTATATGTCAACCACTGTCTTGTCTTGTCAAATGCTTCCACTCAGTCAGTTCCCTGCTAGGTGTTTGTATCCCACCAGTGTTCTTAAGTGTTCTGAGCCCTGAGAGCAGATGCTTACATGAGCAGCCAGATGACACCTCATGGCTTAGGCTGCACATTGCTCCTCTTAGGTGCTCAGCTGGTGATCCACTCTTTTCTCATTTGCCTTCATAGGTAGAGTCATTTTCCTTGGAACTGGGACTAAGATTAGGGCCTTCTCCTAGCAGAGTCTTTGGAGAATTTTTCCTCAGTGTTCACTCTCTCCCCTAGGAAACAGGTGGTCCTGAAGGAAAGTTTTCTTGACGAGCTCTCTAGTCTTTCCCATTCTATTGTTTTCCTGTATTTTTTTTGCATTGATCACTGAGAAAGGCTTTCTTATCTTTCCTTGCTATTCTTTGGAACTCTGCATTCTGATGGGAATTTCTCCCTTGCCTTTCACTTCTCTTTTCTCAGCTATTTGTAAGGCCTCCTCAGACAACCATTTTGCCTTTTTGCATTTCTTTTTCTTGGTGATGGTCTTGATCCCTGCCTCCTGTACAATGTCACAAACCTCCATCCATAGTTCTGCAGGCACTCTGTCTATCAGATATAATCTCTTGAATCTATTTGTCATTTCCAAGCTATGGTTTTTCTAGTAGTCATGTATGGATGTGAGAGTTGGACTATAAAGAGAGCTGAGCCCCGAAGAATTGATGCTTTTGAACTGTGGTGTTGGAGAAGACTCTTGAGAGTCCCTTGGACTGTAAGGAGATCTAACCAGTCCATACTAAAGGAAATCAGTCCTGAATATTCATTGGAAGGACAGATGCTGAAGCTGAAGCTCTAACACTGTGGTCACCTGATGTGAAGAACTGAGTCATTGGAAAAGACCCCGATGTTGTGAAAGATTGAAGGCAGGAGAAGAAGGGAACAACAGAGGATGAAATGGTTGTATGGCTTCACCAACTCAATGGACATGAGTTTGAGTAAACTCTGGGAGTCAGTGATAGACAGGGAAGTGTGTTGTGCTGCAGTCCATCAGGTTGCAAAGAGTCGGACACGACTGAGTGACTGAACTGAACTGAGCTGAAGGAAAGGTTAACTAGATTATTTCACCTCCAAATATTAATCAGTGAAAACAACATATTTCCTTCTCTCTGTTGTCAGCTTTTAAAGAAATACTCAAAAATAGCTCAAAGAGTAAAAATGAATTCATTGTCCAGAGGGATTTACACTGGGATTGATTATTCCCTGCGTTAGGGCTCTTGTAGGCCACGGGAATCCCTTCTGTCACCAAGCAAGTGGGAAGAACAGGTTGCTGAGACCAGAGTTCTGTCTGAATACAAGGATCTTAGAGCCATATGGTTCCAAATGGTGAGATCTAGAATATAGTCCTGTGTTGATATTTAGTCGCTAAGTCGTGTCTGACTATTTTGCGACCCCATAGACTATAGTCCTCAAGGCTCCTCTGTCCGTGGGATTTCTCAGTCAAGACTACTAGAGTGGGTTACCATTTCCTTCTCCAGGGGATCTTCCTGATCCAGGGATCGATCCTGCATCTCCTGCATTGGCCAGTGGATTCTTTAACCACTGAGCCACTTGGGAAGCCCTATAGCCATGACAGTAAATGACAAATACAAGCCGGTGTCTTGAGAACCAGCCTATTATTGAAATTCTCTAGAGTGGCAGCAAGCCAGGATGTCTGGCTGGTTACATTTTGGGTGAAAAAGACAGCAGGTCATCATGATAGAATGAATACGGGTGGTTAAATAGCAACTAAAGTGGCTGGGTCTGGTGGTTAGATTCAGTGGGCAGGTAATTAGAGTCAGGCCTTTCCCTGCATACTTTCTTGACAGTGTGAACTGAGGAAAAGCAGAGGGAAGCATCTAAAGTTTACTTCGAATCTGTGAGGATATGGCACCGTGTGCCCTGATTCTTTTTCAGTGGTGGAATTTGGAGAAATTTGAACACCTGTGTCAGAGAGCTAAGATAACATGTGAGGAAGACTCTGGTGGGTGCAGCGGTGCCCAACATTTTTGGCAGCATGAACCAGTTTTGTGGAAGACAATTTTTCCATGGACCAGGTTGGGGTGATGGTTTTAGAATGATGCACCTTATTTCTATTATCATTACATCAGCTCCACCTCAGGTCACCAGGCATTAAATGCCAGAGGTTGGGGACCCCTGGTCTAGAGGAGCTAATTGTGAATTGTGTGGAGGATGGGGGGATGTTATCCTCCTGAATTGAATGTTTGGGCTCCAGGATTATTCTGGGAAATTTTAACCCTAAACCTTTTCCAGCCCAGGCATGACCAGAGATGATTGTGATGTTTGCTGAAGTGCCTTGGAAGAGTCTTTCTCTGAGATCTGTGTTCTAGATGGGCTTCCCTGGTGTCTCAGACAGTAAAGAATCTGCCTCCATGTGGGACACCCAGGTTAGATCCCTGAGTCACGAAGATCTCCTGGAGAAGAGAATGGCAACCTATTCCAGTAATCTTGCCTGGAGAATCCCATGGCAAGGATCCTGGTGGGCAGGTTACAGTCCATGGGGTCACAAAGAATCATAAACAACTGAGTGACTAACACTTTCACTTTATGGTCTAGATGCTAGACGATGTGAGGTGGGTTGGTACGTTAAAAGTAGATTCTTAGCTTCAGGGGTTGGTTGTCTGACCCTTAGTTCTTGGACTTACTGAGAAAGTTCTTCAGCAGCATAAGCTTCTCTTTCATAGATACAGGTCTTATACCCATGTCTATCAAATGCATCACTTGTGGCGGCTTGAATTGGGTACCCAGGTTTGACTTTCCACGTTTGGGAAGAGATGCATTCTCTTTGAAATCTCTTTTCACGAACAACTCCTGGATATGTTGGCACTGCCCCAAGAATGGGACTACTCTCTGCTTGTATTCACAGTGTGAGAGCCTCACTGGAATAGAATTTCTTTTTCTTTTCTTAATTAAATTAATTAATTTATTTTAATTGGAGGATAATTACTTTATAATATTGTGATGGTTTTTGCCATGCATTGACATGAATCAGCCTATCGAATAGAATTTCTGAGGCTTGTTTTCCTTTGCTGCTGCTAAGTCACTTCAGTCGTGTCTGACTCTGTGTGACCCCATAGACGGCAGCCCACCAGGCTCCCCTGTCCCTGGGATTCTCCAGGCAAGAACACTGGAGTGGGTTGCCATTTCCTTCTCCAATGCATGAAAGTGAAAAGTGAAAGTGAAGACTCTCAGTCGTATCTGACTCTTAGTGACTCCATGGACTGCAGCCTACCAGGCTCCTCTGTCCATGGGATTTTCCAGGCAAGAGTACT
This sequence comes from Bubalus bubalis, assembly GCF_019923935.1. Lineage (NCBI taxonomy): Eukaryota > Metazoa > Chordata > Mammalia > Artiodactyla > Bovidae > Bubalus > Bubalus bubalis. The sequence continues at coordinate 78,630,992 of NC_059172.1, read as the reverse complement.
GGAGTGGGGTGCCATTGCCTTCTCCGTGTCCTCCTTTACTTTTATTAAAAAAAGATGTGCAGTAAGGACTGCATTACTAGTACAATAAGTACATTAGATTGGATAATTGAAAGACTTGCAAGGCATCACAGATCATGACCTACAGAGGCAAATTATTTAGTACAGCAGGAGAAAGAGAGTGCAAGCAAGTATCTGGAGCCCAAGAAACTTCCCAGTGCGGCTCCCCATTCTTATTTGCACAAGGATGCATTTTGTCTCCAGACTGAGTTACCAAGAATTGTGTGATGATAGATTTTTGAGATAGGAATTTGAATTTCCATCTTCGTCTTTTATGACTCTCCTGGTCACATAGCCAAGCCAGGCTGTCTGACTGGTTACACTGGTATAAACAATCAATGCAAAAAAAAAAGAAACTGGTCCTGGCTGACACCAGGATAGTTCAAACTCTAAACAGCACATCATAAATCATTAGCTTACTGCCCTTAGCTTGGCTAAAAGTCAGAGCTAGAATCCCAGGCATTCCCAGAGATAAGCATAGAGCTGTCCTGGTCCAGCAGTAACATAATTATCCTATATAATCTATGCTTTGACTAATGGTCATAGTTTTTAAATTATATGTTGCATATTATTCTTTTCCCTGAAACTTGGGCAGGGAACCAAAAACTAAGAAAAGACATTTTCCGAAATGATACCTGTTTCCCAACAAGCATTGTTTTAAATAGGTGGTGTTTTAAATATGTTTTTAAACCAAGTTTAGTAAATTTCTAGCATAATCATGTACAAACTTAATAATAATTTTATCTCTTTCCATCAATAAAAAATTTGGGGAAGACAGAGTTGTTTTTTTTAAGAATTGAGACATAATTTACAAGCCATAAAGGTCATCCTTTAAAAGTATACAGTTCAGTGATTTTCAGTATATTCACAAGATTGTGTAAGAATTTCTACTATGTAATTGAAAATTTTCATCATTCCCAAAAGAAATCCTATACCCATTTTAGGGCATAGGACACTGCCTATTATGAACACTTCATATAAGTGTAACAATGCATGATTTTTTTGTAACTGATTTCTTTCACTTAGCATAATGCTTTCAAGTTTCACCTATGTTGTAACAAGTAACAGTACTTCATTTTTCTTCTTTAAAAAAAAAAAAACAGTTTTATTGAGACTATAATTTACATACTACTCAAATTCACAATTTAGAAAGTACAGTTCAGTGGCATTTAGTATGTTCAGAGTTGTACAACCATCAGCACAATCAATGTTAGAACATTTTTATCTGATCTTTGAGTGTATCTTATTTAGAGTTTCTTTCAAATTGTGGTGCTGGAGAAGACTCTTGGGAGTCCCTTGGACTGAACAGAGATCAAACCAGTCCATCCTAAAGGAAATCAGTCCTGAATATTCATTGGAAGGACTGATGCTGATGCTGAAGCTCCAATACTTTGGCCATCTGATGAGAAGAGCCGATTCATTGCAAAAGACCCTGATCTTGGGAAAGACTGAAGGCACAAAAAGAGGGGCAGGGGGTTGGGCAGCAAATGAGATGGTTAGATAGCACCACTGACTCAATGGACATGAATCTGGGCAAACTCCAGGAGACAGTGAAGGGCGGGGGAGCCTGGAATGCTGTAGTCCATTGGGTCACAAAGAGTCAGTCATGACTTAGTGACTAAACAACAGCAACAAAGATTTTTGAACATGTAGATGAATAATTTTCATCAGATTTGGGAAGTTTTTGGTCATTATTTCTTCAGATTTTTTAATGCTTCTTTCTCTTTCTTGTCTCCTTGGATTCTCAGTGTGCTATATGTTGGTACAGTTGATAGTGGCCCACAGGTTTCTGAGACTTGATTCATTTTTTAAAAAATTATTTATTTGTTTGGCATTGTCAGGTCTTAGCTGTGGCCGTGCATGGGTGCTCTACTGCAGCATGGCAAGTTGTGGCTTAGTTGCCCTGTGGCATGTGGGATCCCATGTTAGTTCCTCAACCAGGGACTGAACCCATGTTCTCTGCATTGGAAGCAGATTCTTAACCACTGGACCACCAGGGAAGTCACTCTATTCATTTTCCTTTATTCTTTTGTCTTTCTGTCCTCAGACTAGGTAACCTCAGTTGACTTCTATTCAAGTTTTCTAGTTCCTTTTTCCTGCCTGTTCAAATCTTCTGTTGGGCTCCTAATGTGAGTTTTTTAGTCCAGTTATTATATTCTTTGGCTCTAGAATTTAGTGATTTTTTAAAAAATAATTTCTATTTTTAACTTATAATCTCTGATGAGGTATCATTCTTATGCTTTCCTGTGAATCTTTACATATGGTTTTTTCCCTTTATTTAAACACTGAATTTAAAGTTTTTGTCTACTAATTCCAATATCTGGGCTTCCTCAAAAGCAGTTTTTATTGAATGGTGCTTTCCATTTGTTGGTTTTGTTTGTTTTTGTCCTGTGTTTTGATCATACATTTTTCTTCAGTTTCATGTCTTATAATATTTTGTTGAAAACTGGACATTTAAAATAATATAGTGTGGTAACTCTGGAATTCAGATTCTTTTTGAGCTTCAGGGCTTGTTGTTTTTTGATGCTTTTATTGTTATTTGTAATTTTGTTTAGTGAGTTTTCAGAACCAGTTTTGTAAAGTTCTTATTCTTTTTCATATGTGGTCACTGAAGTGTCTACTTGATTAGCTTGGTGGTCAAATAATGATTGGACACAAATTGTCCTAAGTGTCTGGAATCAATAAGGATCCCAGTCTCTACTAAGTGCCTCTGTATATGTATTGGGGGCCTGCCTTAAACACTCAGCCAGGCATTTGACAATGAGACCTTAATCTTTACTTTTTCCTTGTGCAGAAACTCAAGGTCAGTCAAAGGCAAGAATTTAGGGCCTTCTTATATCTTTCCTGAGTATGCACATAGCCTTGTGAGTACACACAGCTCTACACATTCAAATGGCCTTCTAGATTCTCAGAAATCTAGAAAAATCCCAAGAAGATTTCCATGTTTTATACTAAAGTATATACAGCTTTTTAAAGACTTTATGGACTTTTACTTGCCAGTTTTTCCTTTTAAGCTTTTTGATTAATCTAGTTTTTCCCAATTCTTATCTGTTGCTTTAGACAACTGCATGTTAAAAAATTGTCTCTAATTGTTTTCAACAAGTGGCCCTATTTTTTTCTTCCATTTGAATGAATATGCTTATGGGTCTATCTTGGGTTAGTGTGATCCCTAGGGTTCTATCTAACTAGCTCATTAAATCTCCTCTTGTGTCTGAAAAGCTATATTATCTGTCCAGTCTCCTTTCACTCTTCCCCTTCCTCCTAAAACATGGGCTGATAAGTTTTCCCTCAGGATGTTTCTCTTCTTTAAAGATAAATCTGGCTTGATCTAAGACTCCTAGACACCCAGGGCTCTTATACAGTATTTTGGCCAATGTTGGATTATTCACCTACTGTGTCATTGACATAGAGCACTTGGGGATTTTTGAATATATCGTTTGGACTTCAAAATGTTGAGTTCTACAGGATAATGCCACAAGGGTAGCGGTGGGTCAAAATATAGTTTGATTATGCCAAGAGCTTCCCATAGACGCTTTAAGCAGACAATGGGCTATTAGTAGTATGTATATAAGCCGACCAAGTCATGTCAACTGACATTGGTTTGTTTGCCTAGCATTCTTTACCTTGATTATTGCTCTTTATCTACAAAAACATGATCTACAGGCATTAGGGTACATGACGCAGTGACAAGTTGGGCGTGTAGCCAAGCCATCATATTTGGACACTTTCTGTATAATTCAGCAAATAAGTTAATACTTACACAGTGATCTGTGACTCTGCTACTGAACAAAATTTTTCTTTGGCATTTGAGGAGCAATAGTTCCCACTTGTCATCTCTGAAAGCATCTTTTGTAACAAATTAACTGGAGGCAATACATGTGAAAGATAAAGGAAATGGGAGGGGGGCTGGAATAGAAATGGAATAGGAATGTGATATAGGTCTGACACCCATAAAAGAAAAAGAAGAAAGATTGGATAAGAAGAACCTCAGATTGTGGCTCAGATTCCCCAGGTTTGAGAAAGACTTGGCTAGCTATCAGGGAGCTAAAGAGCAAATATTCTCCTTTAGAGTTTCCAATACTGGGCAGAAAGAGCCAGGCCTTATGATTCGCCCCATGATCAATCACTTCCTGGAGCTGCTCAGGAAGAGTGTGGCCTCAAGTCAAACATTGAGAGATCCTGAACGCATGGACAGTGGAGGCTGTTGGTTTCCTAACTGTGCTCCGTGCAGAAGGCTTTCCCTCTTTCTCTCCTCAACCATGTCTGCTCTCCATATTTTTAATTACGTTATCTAAAGAATGTTGTGTAAATGAAGTCATATAGTGTATTCTTTTGAGATTTTGAGCTTTATTTTCTCACTCACAATTTCCTTGAGTTTCATGTAAATTGTGTGTATCAATAGTTTCATACTCGTTCTTGCTGAGAGGCATTTCATTGTTGGATCCATCACCATTTCTTTTACCACTGTAAAATTGATTTTTGTGTATTGGTTTTATATCTTGTAACTTTGATAAACTTGCTTATCAGTTCTAGTAACTTTTAAACATGTTTGATTAGATTTTCTACATTGATAATCACATTGTTTATGAATAAAGTTTCTGTAGATGCCCTTTATAAGGTTGAAAAAATTCCCTTCTAGTCCTATTTTGCTAATTTATGAATTGTATTACTAGGTTCAGTTCAGTTCAGTCACTCAGTTGTGTCTGATTCTTTGCAACTCCATGAATCGCAGCACGCCAGGCCTCCCTGTCCATCACCAACTGCCCAAGTTCACTCAGACTCATGTCCATCAAGTCAGTGATGCCATCCAGCCATCTCATCCTCTGTCGTCCCCTTCTCCTCCTGCCCCCAATCCCTCCCAGCATCAGAGTCTTTTCCAATGAGTCAACTCTTCCCATGAGGTGGCCAAAGTACTGGAGTTTCAGCTTTAGCATCATTCCTTCCAAAGAAATCCCAGGGCTGATCTCCTTTAGAATGGACTGGTTGGATCTCCTTGCAGTCCAAGAGACTCTCAAGAGTGTTCTCCAACACCACAGTTCAAAAGCATCAATTCTTTGGCCCTCAGCTTTCTTCACAGACCAACTCTCACATCCATATGTGACCACAGGAAAAACCATAGCCTTGACTAGACGAACATTTGTTGGCAAAGTAATGTCTCTGCTTTTGAATATGCTATCTAGGTTGGTCATAACTTTCCTTCCAATGAGTAAGCGTCTTTTAATTTCATGGCTGCAATCACCATCTGCAGTGATTTTGAAGCCCCCCAAAATAAAGTCTGACACTGTTTCCAGTGTTTCCCCATCTATTTCCTATGAAGTGATGGGACCAGATGCCATGATCTTCGTTTTCTGAATGTTGAGCTTTAAGCCAACTTTTAGGTTTATGTTCTTTGATCAATTAATTGCTTTATTATAATAAAAGGACCCTCTTTATTTCTGAAAATATCCTTTTCTCTGAAGGATCCTTTGTTGGTTATTAAGGTAGCCACACCAGCTTTAGTCTGATTAGTGTTGGGATGGAAAAAGATATACCATGCTCTATCTTTATATTTACAGTGTGTTTTTGTAGGTAGTGGTGTAGTTCAGTTTTGCTTTCTTATCCAACCTTAAAATCTGTGCCTTTAAATTGAGGACTTTCAGCCATATGTATTTAATGTATTTATTGATATGATTAGTTAAAATTATCTTGCTCTTTGTATTTTTCTCATGTATTTGTTTTCTCTACCTCTCTAGTTTTCTATTAATTAAATCTTTTTTTTAATAATTCAGTTTTATCTCATTTTTTTGGCTCATTACCCCATCACTTTGCTAACGTACTCTAGCCATTGGTTCTTTTTTTCTCTAATTTTTGAGAAAAATTTAAAATATAATGTATAAATTTAAGGTGTACAATATAATGATCTGATACATGAGAAAAATGAAAGTGAACATGCTCCATTGGCTGCTCCATTGTGTCTGATTCTTTGCAACTCCATGGACTGTAAATGGAGCCCACCAGGCTCCTCTGTCCATGGAATTCTCCAGGAAAGAATACTGGTATCCATTCCCTTCTCCAGGAGATCTTCCCAACCCAGGGATAGAGCAGACTCTTTACTGTCTGAGCCAACTGATACATGTATGCAATGTAAAATGATTACAACCACGAAGTTAGCACATTCTTCTCCTCACAAATTGTTTTTTTTCTGGTTATTGTGAGAAACTTAAGATCTAATCTTTTAGCAACTTTCAAGTATACAATACAATATTGTTAACTATAGTCATTATACTATGCATTAGATTCCTAGAACTTATTCGTATTGTAACTGAAAGTTCGTACCTTTGACCAACACGTCCCCATTTCCCTCATCACGCGTCCCCTGGCAGCCACCATTATACTCTGTGTTTCTATGAGTTTGGTGTTTTGTTTTTTTAATTCCACAGTGAGATCATATAGTATTTGTCTTTCTTTGACTTATTTCACTTAGCATAATGCCCTCAAGGGGCTTCCCAGGTGCACTAGTGGTAAAGAAGCCTCCTGCTAATACAGGAGATGTAAGAGGCATGGGTTCGATCCCTGGGTTGGGAAGATCCTCTGGAGGAGGAAATGGCAACCAACTCCAGCATTCTTGCCTGGAGAATCCCCTGGACAGTGGATCCTGGTGGGCTATAGTCCACAGGGTTGCAAAGAGTCAGACATGACTGAAGCAAGGGAGCAAAGGCCCTCAAGATTCATCCATGTTATTGCAAATGGCAGCTTTTGCTTCTCTTCTTTTATGGCTGAATGTTGTTCCATTATATGCATGCACACATCTTTTTATAATCCATTAATTTGTCAAGGGATATTTAGGTTGCTATAGTCAAGGCTATGGTTTTTCCTGTGGTCATGTATGGATGTGAGAGTTGGACTGTGAAGAAGGCTGAGTGCCAAAGAATTGATGCTTTTGAACTGTGGTGTTGGAGAAGACTCTTGAGAGTCCCTTGGACTGCAAGGAGATCCAACCAGTCCATTCTGAAGGAGATCAGCCCTGGGATTTCTTTGGAAGGAATGATGCTAAAGCTGAAACTCCAGTACTTTGTCCACCTCATGAGAAGAGTTGACTCATTGGAAAAGACTCTGATGCTGGGAGGGATTGGGGGCAGGAGGAGCAGGGGATGACAGAGGATGAGATGGCTGGATGGCATCACTGACTCAATGGACGTGAGTCTGAGTGAACTCTGGGAGTTGGTGGACAGGGACAGGGAGGCCTGGCATGCTGTGATTCATGCGGTCACAAAGAGTTGGACATGACTGAGCGACTGAACTGAACTGAACTGATGGTGAACATGGGGTGCAGATATTTCTTTCAAATAGTGATTTCATTTCTTTTTGATATATATCCAGAAGTGGGATTACTGGACTATATGGCAGTTCTATTTTTAATTTCTTGAGTAACCTCCATACTGTTTTCAGTAGTGGCTGTACCAGTTTACATTCTCACAGTGTAAAAGTGTTCTTTTTTCTCTACATCCTCATCAGCATTTATTGTTTGTAGACTTTTTGACGATGGTCATTCTGAGCCATTGATGTTTGATTTCAAAATCATTCCTGGGACTTCCAATCCTTGTTTACTTGAAGACAGAATCCCTGATCCTCCCTGATGAATGGCACATGTCTCATTCCCTCAATCAAATCTTCTTAGAGAACAAGACATCAAACAACTAGTTATGAGCTCTGGAACCCGTGCCTCATTGTATTGTAGCGATCTTTTGCTACTCAAGGTGGGGTGAGGGAAAGAGCTCTGATCCCTAGTTACTGCTAGGCCTCTTCTTTTCTGTTCTTTATTACTCTGAGTTTTCATTATGATGTTTCAATGGAAGCACTCTTCTCCTAGATTCCCAAGATACCCTGGTCTCAGCTACCTTCAGGCCTGACCTTATGTTATATCTGCCTCTTGTTCTAAGGGATGGAGAAGGCAATAGCACCCAACTCCAGTACTGTTGCCTGGAAAATCCCATGGACGGAGGAGCCTGGTGGGCTGCAGTCCATGGGGTCGCTAAGAGTTGGACACGACTGAGCGACTTCACTTTCACTTTTCACTTTCATGCATTGGAGGAGGAAATGGCAACCCACTCCAGTGTTCTTGCCTGGAGAATCCCAAGGACGGGGGAGCCTGGTGGGCTGCCATCTTTGGGGTCACACAGAGTCGGACACGACTGAAGCGACTTAGCAGCAGTAGCAGCAGTTCTAAGGGAATGAATTATCCTGGGTGATGGGTCTGTGGTCAGCTGTGGCTTTCCTGAGCTGCCAGATCCTTACTATATCCAGGCCTGAGGCTCCAGAGAGAAGCAGCTTCTCCAGCTGTGGACAGGGGTAGAGGTCTGTGTGTTTCCTCCTACTCCAACATAGGATCAGGAGAACCCTTTTACACATGGCCTTATCCATCCTTTATGCTAAATACTTTGCGAGACTTGAAGTTTCTGCCTGAGCTAGAGAGTTCCCAGCTGAGGAAGTAGAGATATGCCTTGAGTGGGACTTACACAGTGGGACCTCTGTGGTCCTACTCTTTCCTTGTCTGGTTCATTGTACCAGAAAAGGCATCATGGTAGGGAGGGATGGTGGGAAATGGGGCAGGGTCTCACAGTCACTATGATTCTTGGTTTGGGTGGATGATGTTCAAATGGATCTACAGGATGTAGTAACAGTGCAGGCCCTTACTCAAGGAGGGCTTAGAGGTAGGTTTTCTCCTAAACAAGGATTTTATCTGCCCAACTTTAGGAATGATTATTTAATATGAGTAGCAAAGATGTTTCTAGTTGAACTAGAAGAAACTACTCTCATTTCTTATGAAGAAAGGGCCTCAAATGTGGGAGAACGGCTGTAGACTTTACTACATCCTTTATTTGCTTGGTGCTTTGATGGAAGATTCTCCTTTGAATATCCAAGGTGTACTGCTTTAGAAGCATAAATCACTGGGGCAGAGAAATCTTGGGCTTTCAAATGATCTCCTTCTCCTAGAAGTCAGGGAGAAGCTGTGGGTGAGCCTCTGGTGATCCAGACTGAGTGAAACTCGTGGGCATGGGCAGAAAATCACCTTATGCTGGGGAATCTTCAAAAGGGACTCTGACAACTAATTATGGCTGTAGCAACCATTAACCTGGGAAGGGAGGAAATTCTCTAAACCTCACTAACAACTATCTAGTGAGTGTTTCCATCCTAGTGACCACACCTTCAGAATTCATGATTAGGATAAATGAGAAATGTGAGATGTCAGGGTCCATGGCATGTATTTAAAAGTCACACCCAGTTACCAGCAAGGACAACAGCAAAGTGGGGACAACTGGAGTATCAGCTACAGTTAAAAGCCTGGCCTTGCTCGGCACAAGGATCAGCCAATTCATAGTAGCCCTGCATTCCATCCTGGGAATTATTGTTCATTATATTTAACCACCACTCTAGGACTTTAAAGATGTCTCCTTTCTTAAGTCTTGATGGAAAGAGTATGCCTTCTGCATCCTTTAATAGGATGTAATTGAAGAGATGTGTGTGCATGCTAAGTCGCTTCAGTGGTGTCCCATTCTTTGTGACCCTATGTACTATAGCTCGCCAGGCTCTTCTGTCCATGCAATTCTCCAGGCAAGAATACTGGACTGGGTTTCCATGCCCTCCTCTAGGGATCTTCCTGACCCAGGGATCAAACCTGAGTCTCCGGCAGCTCCTGCATTGCAGGCGGATTGTTAACCCCTGAGCCACTGGGGAAGCCCAATTATTTAGATAGTGATTTCCTAATTCATATATTATAAATCCACTCAGGATTTCTATATTGTGAAGTGCTGAATCGACAGAAATTCTTTGTTTACAATATACAAGCCAGAACCTAGCTAGGACCACCTTTGAGTTCAAATTTCTGAGTTTGTTCAGAGGCAAGCTGGCTACTTCAGCTTTTATAGTCAAATCCATAATCTGGTAATTCCACCCATATCGCTAAATAAAGCCTAAAGTAAAGATTAGAACTTGCTTGGTCTAGCAGCTTCACATTTTCTAGTTCAATCTCATACATGTTCCCATATTTTGCAAATTCAGGTAGCAATATTCTGCAGTTCTTTTGGCTGGTAAATTTTCCATTTATAATCGCAGACCATTCTTCCTCTACTGCCACCATGTGGCAAACACAGAGATGTGCCACTCAGGTCTCTTGCTGTCAGGGTTTCTAGCCTCATTGTGGGGAGTTCAGGACACAGCAGCTTCTAGCTGTGAGATCCTTCAGGATCTGCCTCTGTGGTCACTTTCCTCACCCACGATCACCCCCTTGCTGGGAAAGTTCATATCCAGTGACTGAATAGGAGAGGGTGAAAAAGGCTGGGCATTGCAGCCCGAAACAGGACAACTCTGGTAAGCAGTATTGCCTCTTGAGTTCCCCGCCTGTTTGGTTAGAAGATTTGTTGGGCTTGCATCCCAAATTCCGTCTCAGATTGGTTCTAGAAAATCCAACCTGCGACAGTTGGTACTAGAAGTGGTATGGACTGAAAAATAAGTGATAAGTTGTGGTTTGGAGCTGGGTTATTCACTGCCCCACTGGTAATGAGGACCTTATGCAAACTTTCACTGGTGGCATATGGTGGTGGTCTACCATGTGGCAGGGTTGGTTGCACTAGTGGGTGCGATGTGTCAGGTATTTGAGACATGGAGGAAATAGAAGCTATGATAAGCTTTCTTTCAAAAAGAAAATGAACAAGCAATTGAAATAGATGTGAGAGCCAGAGGACTTATTTCATTATATATAAAGAAATATCCATTTCCTGCATCAGGAAGGCAGAAAAAGATGTCCAAACTCAGGACCCAGTGGTCTGAGTGATAGAATGTGAAAGATGGTTAAAAAGCCCAATCTAAGCAGATGTGTTAGATCAAGTTTAGGACTGGCTGAGAGACTCTGGACTTCTAACACCTGAGATGGGACTATTTGGGTAGATAAATTTTGATGCCCCCCAAATTTCTGAAAGTGCAGAAATGGCTCATGTCTTCTTAATTAAGAGTTGCTCTTTTGGGGTTGGAAGACAGTCCATAAAAATTTCTGCTACAAATCTTCCCAACCCTTGTCTTGGCCAGTAGGTATATTCATGATTCAGTTACAGAATAATCTAGTTTGAGTAGTGCAGGGTTGGATTGGGAAGGGACAGGAGTATATCTCAAAGGAGTTGTAGAATTTCTAGTAGGAGTTATGGTGTAAGCCTGAGACTAGACTGTGAGGGTCCTTAACTTTGGGACTGATATCAATAACAAAATATGAAAGAATTTATTGACTTGGTAGTACTCTCCTGCAGTAAAAAATTTAAGCCTTGCAAAGACAGCAGGATGTGATGCAAACTTACTGTTCAGTTCAGTTCAGTCACTCAGTCATGTTCGACTCTTTGCCACCCCATGAACCGCAGCACGCCAGGCCTCTCTGTCCATCACTCCTTGACCCCACCCAAACCCATGTCCATTGAGTCGGTGATGCCATCCAGCCATCTCATCCTCTGTCGTCCCCTTCTCCTTCTGCCCTCAATCTTTCCCAGCATCAGGTTCTTTTCAAATGAGTCAGCTCTTGGTGTCAGGGGGCCAAAGTACTGGAGTTGCAGCTTCAAAATCAGTCCTACCAATGAACACCCAGGACTGATCTCCTTTAGGATGGACTGGTTGGATTTCCTTGCAGTCCAAGGGACTCTCTAGAGTCATCTCCAACACCACAGTTCAAACGCATCAATTCTTCGGCATTAGCTTTCTTTATAGTCCAACTCTCACATCCATACATGACCACAGGAAAAACCATAGCCTTGACTAGACGGACCTTTGTGGACAAAGTAATGTCTCTGCTTTTCAATATGCTGTCTAGGTTGGTCATAACTTTCCTTCCAAGGAGTAAGTGTCTTTTAATTTCATGGCTGCAGTCACCATCTGCAGTGATTTTGGAGCCCCCCAAAATAAAGTCTGACACTGTTTCCACTGTTTCTCCATCTATTTCCCATGAAGGGATGGGACCAGATGCCATGATCTTCGTTTTCTGAATGTTGAGCTTTAAGCCAACTTTTTCACTCTCCTCTTTCACTTTCATCAAGAGGCTCTTTAGTTCTTCTTCACTTTATGCCATAAGGGTGGTGTCATCTGCATATCTGAGGTTACTGATATTTCTCCCAACAATCTTGATTCCAACTTGTGCTTCCTCCAGCCCAGCGTTTCTCATGATGTACTCTGCATAGAAGTTCAATAAGCAGGGTGACAATAAACAGCCTTGACATACTCCTTTTCCTATTTGGAACCAGTCTGTTGTTCCATGTCCAGTTTTTACTGTTGCTTCCTGACCTGCATACAGGTTTCTCAAGAGGCAGGTCAGGTGGTCTGGTATTCCCATTTCTTTAAGAATTTTCCAGTTTATTGTGATCCACACAGTCAAAGGCTTTGGCATAGTCAATAAAGCAGAAATGGATGTTTTTCTGGAACTCTCTTGCTTTTTCTATCATCCAGAGGATGTTGGCAATTTGATCTCTTGTTCCTCTGCCTTTTCTAAATACAGCTTGAATGTCTGGAAGTTCATGGTTCACATACTACTGAAGCCTGGCTTGGAGAATTTTGAGCATTACTTTACTGGTGTGTGAGATGAGTGCAATTGTACAGTAGTTTGAGCATTCTTTGATGTTGTCTTTCTTTGGGATTGAAATGAAAACTGACTTTTTCCAGTCCTGTGGCCACTGCTGAGTTTTCCAAATTTGCTGGCATATTGAGTGCAGCACTTTCACAGCATCATCTTTCAGGATTTGGAATAGCTCAACTGGAATTCCATCACCTCCACTAGCTTTGTTCGTAGGGATGCTTCCTAAGGCCCGCTTGACTTCACATTCCAGGATGTCTGGCTCTAGGTGAGTGATCACACCATCATGGTTATCTGGATCATTAACATCTTTTTTGTAGTGTTCTTCTGTGTATTCTTGCTACCTCTTCTTAATCTCTTCTGCTTCTGTTAGGTCCCTACCATTTCTATCCTTTATAGAGCCCATCTTTGCATGAAATGTTCCCTAGGTATCTCTAATTTTTTGAAAGGATCTATAGTCTTTCCCATTCTATTATGAAACCATAATGGCTATAAAGTCAAAATGCTATGATTATTATGAAGACACTAGAGGACTGAATTGGAAGATTCAGGGAAGTAAGCATGGTATAATTAATATACTAGCTGCATCTGCAATACTCAAAGGATGATTATGTTCTATGTAAACATATGGACAATTTGCAAGAAGTAACATCAATTAGTTATGTGTCTGAAAGGAAAAAGACTGGAAAATCAGAGACAAGAATTTCTAGGGTAGTCATTTGGATGAATATGCTAAAGTGGGCACAACACGTGAAGAATTTTGTGTCCAGTGGTAGTGTTCACCAAGAAGTGTTCACCATGGAAGAAATACTGAACAACCAAAACTATAGAATGACTCAGTCACCTGACAGTAGGCAGCCTCTGTACCGATCAGCCCTGTGTTCAGATGGTGAGCACATGAATCAAACGGCAATTAGCCCACCAGGCTCTTCTCTCCATGCAATTCTCCAGGCAAGAATACTGGAGTGGGTAGCCATTCCCTTTTTTCAGGGGATCTTCCTGACCCAGACATTGAACCCAGATCTCCTGCATTGCAGGCGGTTTCTTTACTGTCTGAGCAACCAAGGAAATCCCATAGGGTCATTATATGAGCTATGTATGCCCCAATAAGGTGGACTTCATTTACCAAGGATGATCTACCTATTGTTGCCTCTGAATGTCCAGCCTGCCAGCCACAGACCCAATGCAAAGTTCCTGCTATGGCACCATTTGTGGTAGGCAACCACAAATGATGGTTTATGATGGCCCCATGTATCCTGGTGTTCTGCTTCCTGATAATGATGCTTTGTGTATTCCCCTCACTATTAGTTGGTTTGACTTAATGACATATTTTTAACAAATAGAATATGGAAAAAGTAATCGATTCAGTTCAGTTCAGTTGCTCAGTTGTATCCAACTCTTTGCAACCCCATGGACTGCAGCACACCAGGCCTCCCTGTCCATTCCCAACTCCCAGAGTTTATTCAAACTCATGTCCATTGAGTCGGTGATGCCATCCAACCATTTCATCCTCTGTCGTCCCCTTCTCCTCCCACCTTAAATCTTGCCCAGCGTCAGGGTCTTTTGAAATAAGTCAGTTCTTTGCATCAGGTGGCCAAAGAACTGGAGTTTCAGCTTCAACATCAGTCCTTCCAATGAATATTCAGGACTGATTTCCTTTAGGATGGACTGGTTGGATTTCCTTGCAGTCCAAGGGACTCTCAAGAGTCTTCTCCAACACCACAGTTCAAAAGCATCAGTTCTTCGGCACTCAGCTTTCTTTATAGTCCAGCTCTCACATCCATATATGACTACTGGAAAAACTATAGCCTTGAGTAGATGGACCTTTTGTTGGCAAAATAATGTCTCTGCTTTTTAATATGCTGTCTAGGTTGGTCATAGTTTTTCTTCAAGGAATAAATGTCTTTTAATTACATGGCTACAGTGATTTTGTAGCCCAAACAAATAAAGTCTGTCCCTGTTTCCACTGTTTCCCTATCTATTTGCCATGAAGTGATGGGACCAAATGCCATGATCTTTGTTTTCTGAATGTTGATTTTTAAGCCAACTTTTCCACTCTCTTCTTTCACTTTCATCCAGAGGCTCTTTAGTTCTTCTTTGCTTTCTGCCATAAGAGTGGTAGTATCTGTATATCTGAGGTTATTCATATTTCTCCCAGTAACCTTGATTTCAGCTTGTGCTTCATCCAGCCTAGCGTTTCTCATGATGTACTCTGCATAGAAGTTAAATAAGCACGGTGACAATATACAACCTTGATGTACTCCTTTCCCTATTTGGAACCAGTCTGTTGTTCCGTGTGTAGTTCTAACTGTTGTTTCCTGACCTGCATACAGATTTCTCAAGAGGCAGGTCAGGTGGTCTGGTATTCCCATCTCTTTCAGAATTTTCCACAGTTTGTTGTGATCCATACATTCAAAGGCTCTGGCATAGTCAATAAAACAGAAGTAGGTGATTTTCTGGAATTCTCTTGCTTTTTCAATGATCCAGTGAATGTTGGCAATTTGATGACTGGTTCCTCTGCCTTTTCTAAATCCAATTTGAACATCTGGAAGTTCATGGTTCATGAACTATTGAAACCTGGCTTGGAGAATTTTGAGCATTACTTTGCTAGTGTGTGAGATGAGTAAAACCATATGGTAGTTTCAGCATTCTTTGGCATTGCCTTTCTGTGGGACTAGAATGAAAAGTGACCTTTTCCAGGCCTGTGGCCACTGCTGAGTTTTCCAAATTTGCCGGCATATTGAGTGCAGAACTTTCACAGCATCATCTTTCAGGATTTGAAATAGTTCAACTGGATTCCGTCACCTCTACTAGCTTTGTTCATAGTGATGCTTCCTAAGGCCCACTTGACTTCACATTTCAGGATGTCTGGCTCTAGATGAGTAATCATACCATCGTGGTTCTATGGGTTAAGAAGATCTTTTTTGTATAGTTCTTCTGTGTATTCTTGCCTTCTCTTCTTAATATCTTCTGCTTCTGTTAGGTCCACATCATTTCTGTCTTTTATTGTACCCATCTTTGCATGAAATGTTCCCTTTGTATCTCTAATTTTCCTGAAGCAACCTCTAGTCTTTCCCATTCTATTATTTTCCTCTATTTCTCTGCACTGATCACTGTGAAGGCTTTCTTATCTCTCCTTGCTATCTTTGAAACTTTGCATTCAAATAGGTATATCTTTCCTTTTCTCCTTTGCCTTTTGCCTCCCTTCTTTTCTCAGCTATTTGTAAGGCCTCCTCAGACAACAATTTGGCTTTTTTTGCATTTCTTTTTCTTGAGGATGGTCTTGATCCCTGTATCCTGTACAATGTCATGAACCTCCATCCATTGTTCTTTAGGCATTCTGTCTATCAGACCTAATCCTTTGAATCTATTTGTCACTTCCACTGTATAATTATAACAGGATTTGATTTAGGTCATACCTGAATGGTCTAGTGGTTTTCCCTACTTTCTTCAATTTAAGTCTGAATGTGGCAATAAGCAGTTCGTGATCTGAGCCACAGTCAGCTCCCAGTCTTGTTTTTGCTGACTGTATAGAGTTTCTCCATCTTTGGCTGCAAAAAATGTAATCAATCTGATTTCAGTATTGAGCATCTGGTGATGTCCATGTGTAGAGTCTTCTCTTGTGTTGTTGGTAGAGGGTGTTTGCTGTGACCAGTGCGTTTTCTTGGCAAAACTCTATTAGCCTTTGCCCTACTTCATTCTGTACTCCAAGGCCAAATTTGCCTGTTACTCCAGGAGTTTCTTGACTTCCTACTTTTGCTTTCCAGTCCCCTATGATGAAAAGGACATCTTTTTTGGGTGCTAGTTCTAGAAGCTCTCATAGGTCTTCATAGAATCGTTCAATTTCAGCTTCTTCAGCATTACTCGTTGGGGCATAAACTTTGATTACTGTGATATTGAATGGTTTGCCTTGGAAATGAACAGAGATCATTCTGTCGTTTTTGAGATTGTATCCAAGTACTGCATTTTGGGCTCTTTTGTTGACCATGATGGCTACTCCATTTCTTCTAAGGGATTCCTGCCCACGGTAGTAGATATAATGGTCATCTGAGTTAAATTCACCCATTCCAGTCCATTTTAGTTCACTGATTCCTAAAATGTCAACGTTCACTCTTGCCATCTCCTGTTTGACCACTTCCAATTTGCTTTGATTCATGGACCTGACATTCCAGGTTCCTATGCAATATTGCTTGTTACAGCATAGGACCTTGCTTCTATCACCAGTCACATCCACAACTGGGTGTTGTTTTTGCTTTGGCTCTATCTCTTCATTCTTTCTGGAGTTATTTCTCCACTGATCTGCAGTAGCATATTGGGCACCTACTGACATGGGGAGTTCACCTTTCAATGTCCTATCTTTTTGCCTTTTCATACTGTTCATGGGATTCTCAAGGCAAGAATACTGAAGTGGCTTGCCATTCTCCTCTCCAGTGGACCACGTTTTGTCAGAACTCTCCACCATGACCTGTCCATCTTGGGTGGCCCTACCTGGCTCATAGTTTTATTGAGTTAGTCAAGGTTTTGTTCCCTGTAATCAGATTGGTTAGTTTTCTGTGATTGTGATTTTCAGTCTGTCTGCCTTCTGATGGAGAAGGATAAGAGGCTTATGGAAGCTTCCTGATGGGAGAGACTGACTGAGGGGAAAACTGGGTTTGTTCTGATGGGCAAGGCCATGCTCAGTAAGTCTTTAATCCAATTTTCTCTTGATGGGTGGAGCTGTGTTTCCTCCCTGCTATTTACCTGGGGCAGTGGTCATGTATGGATGTGAGAGTTGGACTGTGAAGAAAGCTGAGCGCCAAAGAATTCATGCTTTTGAACTGTGGTGTTGGATAAGACTCTTGAGAGTCTTGGAGTGCAAGAGTCCAAGAATCCCTTGGACTGCAAGGAGATCCAGCCAGTCCATTCTGAAGGAGATCAGCCCTGGGTGTTCTTTGGAAGGAATGATGCTAAAGCTGAAACTCCAGTACTTTGGCCACCTCATACGAAGAGGTGACTCATTGGAAAAGACTCTGATGCTGGGGGGGATTGGGGGCAGTAGGAAAAGGGGACGACAGAGGATGAGATGGCTGGATGGCATCACCAACTCGATGGACATGAGTTCAAGTGAACTCCGGGAGATGGTGATGGACAGGGAGGCCTGGTGTGCTGTGATTCATGGGGTTGCAAAGAGTCGGACAGGACTGAGCGACTGAACTGAACTGAACTGAACTGAAACAATGGTGGCTTCCCTGGTGGCTCAGAGGGTAAAGCATCTGCCTGCAATGCTGGAGACCTGGGTTTGACCCCTGGGTGGGGAAGATTCCCCTGGAGAAGGAAATGGCAACCCCCTCCAGTATTCTTGCCATTCTTTCCCATTCTTGCCATGGGAAAACCCCATGGATGGAGAAGCCTGGTGGGCTATAGTCCATGGAGTCGCAAAGAGCTGGACATGACTGAGCGACTTCACTTTCACTTTCAAACAATGGTGCAGGTAATGAAGATAATGGCAACCTACTTCAGAAGGTCCCATGCAGGCACTGCTATACTCAGTGCCCCCAAACCTCCAGCAGGCCACTGCCGACTCATGCCTCCGCTGGAGACTCCTGGACACTCACAGACAAATCTGGGTCAGTCTCTTGTGGGGTCGCTGCTCCTTTCTCTTGGGTACTGGTGCACACGGTTCTGTTTGTGCCCTCCAAGAGTCTATTTCCCAGTCCTGTGTAACTTCTGGCTGCTCTGTGGTGGGGTTAATGGCGCTCTCCTCCAAGAGGGCTTATTCCATGCCCAGGTCTGCTGCGCGTCTCTGCAGCAGCCCACTGCTGACCCACACCTCCACAGGAGATGCTCAGAGACAGTTCTGTCTCAGTCTCTGTGAGGTCTCTGGGTCCTGGTGTGCATAAGGTTTGTTTGAGCCCTCTGAATGTCTCTGGTGGGAATGGGGTTTGATTCTAAATGCAAATTTGCCCCTCTTACCATCTTGCTGGGACTTCTCTGCCCTTGGACGTTGGGTATCTTCTCAAAGTTGCTCTAGCACCATGCAGCTGCTGCTCCAGGTTCACGCAGCCGGCAACAGTGACAGGTAATAGTAAAAGATTATGTATAATTCTTACTATTACTATTACTGTTTTCTGTGAATATTCATGTCTTTTATCCAAGACTTTGAATCTTGAGAGCATCTATTTGAATGGGCGTAATGTCACAATCCCAAATTTGATGTTGGGGAAACAGAAGAAATGTCTGACTCCCATTGCCATCAACAGTGATATGCTGGGTACTGCTTCTGAGAAAGATTAAAACAATGAGGACTATCTCTGTGTTAGTTTATAATTGTTGTTTAACAAATTACTACAGCTTAGTAAATTACAACAGAACACATTTATTATCTCATGATTTCTGTGGGCAGGAGTCTGGGCATGGCTTAGGTGGGTCTTCTGCTCAGAATCTTAAAGGGTTCCATTGAGGTGCCAGCCACACTGAGTTCTCATTTGGAGGCTTGTTGAGCAAAGAATCCTTGTCCAAGCTCATTCTGGTTGTTGGCAGAATTCGTGTCCTCATTGTTATAGGACCGAAGCCCTCAGGCCCTCATGTAGCCTTCTCTGTAGGCCCCAAATGGTTGTTTGCTTCTTTAAGGCTGACTGGAGAATCTTTCCAGTTCCCTAAGACTGTGAGTCTTATATACTGTCAGCTGACAAGACAGTGACTTGCTAACCCCTTTGCCATTTTCTATTGGTATAAAAGTGAGTCATATACCCCACCTATATTCAGGGGAAGAAGACCTCAGCAGGGCTACAAAGACATGACTTTTAGGGTGACTCAAGGTGTACTAGCTACAACCTCCCAGCTGCTGATCAGCTAACCAAAAACAAAGGGCAAATGCATACTCCATAGCCAAATAACTTCAGCATATGAAGTGCCAAGAATATCTTATTCTTTGAAGCCATCGATTTCCCTTTCTGATGACAAATTTGGCTTTTTCAGTTACTTTGATGGGGAAAAAGTATTATGGAATAATATGTCTCATTTTAACTTATAAATGAACATTCTTTATAACTTTCGCTGACATAAATCCATTACTATGTGTATTAGTCATGGGGTCTCCAGAGAAAGAGAGCCATTAGGAGACCTCCTTCTCTTTCTATTAAAGTCTTCAAGTGATTGAATGAAACCCAGCCACATTATGGAGGTTTATCTGCTTTCCTAAAAATGTTTTAATGATTTAAATGCCAATATCATCTAAAAATAACCTTCACACAAATACCTAGAATAACATTTGACCAATCATCTGGATACCGTGACCGAGCCACGTGTGTGGTGGAATGGGCTGACATGCCCTCCTGGTGACCTAGCCACACTGAGACATAAAATTAAGGATCACACCATGAAAGGCCTAGTTTTCTTTGTTAGTCTGGTCAACTGCTTAATTTATAGAGAGAAATCAAAGATCAACTGACTTGCATCAGGCTACACTGCGAAATACTGGTATAGAAACTGGCTCTGAACACTTACAGCTGCCATGCTTTATTTTTAATCATAATAAATTATTCATAAAATTACACTGGTGGCATTGGGCTTCCCTGGTGGCTCAGACAGTAAAGAATCCACCTGCAATTTGTGAGGCCTGGGTTAGATCCCCTGTGAGACCTTGAGAAGATCCCCTGGAGGAGGCCATGGCAACCCACTCTAGTATTCTTGCCTGGAGAATTCCATGGACAGAGGAACCTGGCAGGCTATAGTCCATGGGGTAGCAAAGAGTCAAACACGACTGAGCAACTAAGCACAACACAGCAAAGTCTGTGTAGGTGTCTCTGTATCTCTAGCAATGGCTGGAAGTACATTGTCTAAGAGATAAGTGGAGGTCTGAAAGAGTGGTCCTACATTTAGAAAGCTAAGACACATGTGGACCCCTTCTTTGGGTTCCACAAAGTTTTTTTTTTTTTTTTGGTCAGGGAGGAAGAGGCAGGTAAATGAGAAGGCATAGAGGGTACAGCACTTTCTCGAAGCAGTATGGAGAGGGAGAGACAGCAGTGTCCCTCCTGGAGGCAGCCACCTTCTGGGGCAGAAAGGCCATCACCCAGCTGGAGCCTTGCATCCTTACTTTGAGCCTGAAGTCTTGGCTAATGTTCTCCTCCCTGTGTGTCAAGGAGGGAGTGGGAAAAACACCCCAGGTCTCTGCAGAGGGGAAAGTCACAGCACACTCCCAAAGCTGTTCCTCTTTCAAGCATTATATCGCTCTTCACCAGAGTCACCATGGACTGGAAGGGATTTCACATACCTATTTCTTTAGGACTAAAAGTCCAACTACATTCAGAGGTGTAGAATGACCTATATTTTTCTATACGAGTCCTAACTTTCCTCATAATATACATGTATCATTTGTGTAATCACATGCCTTTTCTCTCTGCCTTTCTTTCTGCTTTGGCACTAGGTGTAATTATGTGAGTACTGCACTCTGAGAATTCCCTAGAATCCTGGACTTGTCTTTAATGCCTTAGCAGAGAACCCATTTCTACTCCCCGTTGTTGATAACCTAACCGTGGCCAGGGACATGCTGAAGTATTCTTCAGTCTATTTTTCCTTTCAAGTTTCAGAGCGAGGTTTAATGTTGTGTGCATTCACACACCAAAGCTGTTTTCAAAAACATAAAGTCTAAATCGTGCTGTAGGTTTCCTCAAGGTCCAGCCCGAGAGCTTGGGCTGTTCCAGAGGCAGATGGAAGGAGGCAGCACCAACAGATACCAGAAGGGCTTCAGGGAGACTGATTTAACTCATCCTTGTTACACTTGTGATTGAGGTAGAACACCCTGGCCAGAGTCAGTCACCAGTTGGTGACCACACCAGCCCCATGCTGTCCCGGGGTCCCACATGCCACGATGGGAACCCAGCTTCTGGCCAGCTGGCAGCTGTGGGCTCAGGAAACAGCTCAGGGTGACCCCGGGCCCTTAGTCCAGGCACACTCTATCCTGCAGTCTTAGAACTGAGGATGACAGTGGACCAAACCCTGCATATAAATCAATACTCACAAATCCTCAGTTGTGTATTTTTCCAAAGCATATTTTGTAATAGGCCTTAACTATGTTCTGGTTTATATGATGATTCAAAGACTTTTTCTTATGAAGTTTTAAATTTTAATGTGAGATATACATTCACTGAAAACAATAGCAAAAAATCAAGTTTATCTTAAAAGAAATAAGCATTACATCATTATATGAGAGTCTTAAATTATTTACCAGCAGATGGCAATATAATCATAAATGCTACTGATCATAGGCAATTAGATAGTTTGTAAAATATGGAAATAGCATATTTCCATGTTTCCAAAGAAATAAAATTCAATTTCACCCCACAGAATTTTCTTGCACCAAGACTTTTTTGGTCTTTTTATATCCATTGAAAAGCTACAAAAAGTCATTAATTTTATGATCTTTATTTTATTTTTAAAGATAAATTTATAAAATTTTATTTAAAACATGAAAAAAAACCCCTAAACTATTACAGAGAATCTATGTTAATCAACAATAGACTCAATATTGTAATGATGAATTTTATGAATTTTAAAATGTATAGTATCATTAGAATAGGGCTTTCCTGATAGCTCAGATGGTAAAGAATCAGCCTGCAATGCAGGAGACCCTGGTTCAATTCCTGGGTCAGGAAAATCCACTGGAGAAGGGATAGGCTACTCACTCCAGTATTCTTGGGCTTCCCTTGTGGCTCAGCTGGTAAAGAATAATTAGAATAAGCTTTTGTTGTTGTTGTTGTTGTAGTGGGTCTTTAATTGCAAAATCAAACTAAATTATTTACGCTAATTCTAATTTTTTGACAATATGAACATGGTCTATATGCAAGTATTATTGACTTCTAAGGTTCAAAATACCCTCTTTTAAATATCAGAACCCTACTGGTTAAGGGAACCCTTCTATTTTTTTTCCCAATCAATTTCCCTATGAATTAAGCAACAGAAACTTTTGCAGTGAGCTGCTAAGTTTAATATCTGAGCACTTTGATAACTAGAAGAGCTTACACATATGATACATAGTTTTGTTCTTATCACTTCCTTCTATAACATATAAACTAAGCATGTGTATGGGTTTGTAATATGAAGTTAGTGAAAGATTAATCTGTTCTAATATTTTATAATTAAATGAAATTTCTTCAGATTTCTTTTGTCTTTATGGGACTATTAAAAACTATCAAGGAGCCCATATTAGTTTAGTATACTTATAAAGAATCAGGAAAGCCTGAAAATTGCTTAGATCCATGATTTGTAAATTTTATTGCCTTTTAGAATTATCTAGGAAGAATTTAAAACTCACATCCAGGTCATGTCCATACAAATTAAGTAAGAATCTGAGGATGAGATCCACTTATCAGTAATTTTTAAGTTCCTAGGGTGAAGCTAGGGTTTAGACTGAAAGGTTAGACTTAAAGGTTCATATAAATCAACTGAGGATCTTATTAATACATAAACATTCAGTAGATCTGGTGGGTTTTCATTTCCTGCTTTTGTAACCAGCTTCTAGGTGATGCTGCTGCATTTACTATGCTTTGGAAAGCATTGGCTTAGCTCTTTAAGGACACTGGTTCTCAATATTTTGTGCGTATCAGAATTACCTGGAAAAATTGGTACAAACAGGCTCAGAACTTAGTATACTTCAATGAACCCAAGTGATGCTGACTCACAAAAAGTTTGAGGATGATTGTTTTAAGATAACTAGATTTCCTATAGGTAAATATACCTAGACATTATCATTTGAACACTGTTTCTCTGATAGTAACTTCAAACTTGACTGGCAAGATGACTGGCCTGGCTGGATGCTCTTCTTAGTTGGAAATACCTTCCACCTCCTCTAGTTGTAGAAATTCTACCTACATTTAAGACCCTGCCCTAATGACAGTTGGTCTAGAAGGTCTGTCTGATAATCACTTCTAAGGGACTTGAACTCTCCTCCAGCTGTGCATAGTTCCATTGGCTCCATTGGCTCCATTGGCACCTTTTCTCTCCTGCTAGTGTTAAACTAAAACCAGAGGTTGAATTAACATTTCAATTTTCCCTTCCTTTCCTCTGAGTTCTCCTTCAATCAGATTTGATCCCTTTCCTCATTTTAAACTGTATGGTGAGTATATACTCTGTTCAGGAAGGAGTTAACATGATGGAGACTGTTAAATAAGCTCTATGACTCTGGGTCATGTGAGTCTTGCTACCCACCACATCCACTATACCTGACATATAATGGATATTCACAGGTTATCTTTGGCTCAAATAATGAGAGGAGTGGAAAAATGGGAGTCAAACCATAAAGACATTTTATGGTGAGCTAGGAATTTGAGAGTTGATCTTATAAATAATGTGACACAATTTTTCAATGGGGTATGGTGTGATTAATTTTTTTTTAATATAGAATTTTTGGCAAAAATAGGATGAGAATGAAGAGGAAAAAGAAGGCAAAGAGTCCCATTAGAAGGATATCATATAGTAAAGGTTAGATTAGACATTAAGGGATGGAACAAAGTAAACCACCACTTTTATCAAGCAGCTACTTTATACTACCTATAATGCTAAGTACTTACTGCACATAGTCTTTTATTTTTATAAATATGCCATATAAGAGATATTCTCATTTTATAGATAATGAAATCCAGGCTATGTAACTTCTCAAAGAGGTTAAGTAACTTATTCAAGACTCGTACGTGAGAACTAGAACTGGAACCCCAAAATGTCTAACTCCAAAACCTTACACTGCAGTAACAGTAATGATAGGGATGGAATAAAGAGGGCAGGTTCTGGAGGCATTTTCTTAAAAAAATATCAGTCCTCGGGTAATTTAAAAAATAGTTTACTTGGCTGCGCCTGGCCTTGGTTGGGTCACATGGAATCTTCCACCTTTGTTGCAGCATGCTGATCTTTCAGCTGCTGCATGTGAACATTTTAGTTTCAATATGTAGGATCTAGTTCCCTGACCAGGGATTGAACCCATGGCCCCTGCACTGGGAGTATGGAGTCCCAGCCACTGGACCACCAGGAAAGTCCCTGGAGACATTTTTATTTTGAGGAGAACTAACTCACTGGGGTGACTGATTCAGGCTTATGAAAAGCAAGGGAGGGGTATTGTGCAGCATCTCTGTGATTGTTTGTGTTTTGATATTGGCTGTAATGAATGCCATTATGTGTTGAAGACTGATGTGATAGGGTCTGGCTGTTACAGACTCCTAAGAAGAATGGCCCAGGAGAAAGGCAGTGGCTATATGATTCTGACATAGGCCCCCTCATTCGTTTTCTGATTCTCTTAGTGTATTTGTATGGTAACTTGGACACATTATGTTATAAAGATGAGTGTCTGAAAAAAGAGTTTCTGCTGATATTTGGTATAGGAGGTAAGGCAGAGAGCATCTCTTGTGACTCTTCCATTTTTCTGAACCTATTAAATACAGTATTTTAAGGAAAAATACAGTCAATACTGTGCCAAACAGTATGTTTTCAAATCATGAATTTAGAGCTATAATGTGAAAAAAAAAATCATCAATAAGGAATTTGTTCATATTGCATAAAATTTAAAATGCTCTGCCTATTTTTTACTTTCAGAGTCCAAATTAATTTAGTCCTGTTAAAATGTGAGAAGTTGTGATGTAATTCCAGATAAGAATAAAACTGATTGAATTTTCTGAGAGTTGTAGTCTGGCTCTAATTTAAAAAATTCTACTTCAGTTTGGTGGGCATTTAAGTTTTTAGCTTCTATACAGCAGTGTCACAAATGATCTCTTAGGTTTTTTTTTTTTTTTTCACATCTCTTGTACTTATGCCCATCAAACTGCTTCAGTCTATAAAGTACCTGAAACTCGGCATTATCATAGTAACTGACAATGTAAAAAAATGCTTCAATGCTGCTCAAAGGTGTTCTGTATCTTTTCCAATGTTCTTAATCTTTAAAATTTTTAAAAAATAATTAAAAATAATTTTGAAATAAAATATTAAAAATTATTTTCCTTATCACCATTTTCAAAAGAATGTTTTTTTGTAAGCTAATGAGATGACTGGTGACTGGGGCTCCCTAAATAGTGTCAGCACAAGATCTGGTCACTGGCAAGAACAAGGTGTGAACTTTCAGCATTACGCTTGACCTCAGGGGAAGGGAGAGGGGCTGGAGAATGAGCTAGTAAACTATCATGCTTACACGTGACAAAGCTTTCGTAAAAATATTTAAGCTATAGAGTTAAGAGAGTTTCTGGGTTGGTGAACACACCCGTGTTCGGGGAGGTTGCTGCTACTGCTAAGTCGCTTCAATCGTGTCCAACTCTGTGCGACCCCATAGATGGCAGCCCACCAGGCTCCCCCGTCCCTGGGATTCTCCAGGCAAGAACACTGGAGTGGGTTACCATTTTCTTCTCCAATGCATGAAAGTGAAAAGTGACAGTGAAGTCGCTCAGTCGTGTCCGACTCTTCGAGCGACCCCATGGACCACAGCCTACCAGGCTGCTCCTTCCATGGGATTTTCCAGGCAAGAGTACTGGAGTGGGTTGCCATCGCCCTCTCCATCAGGGAGGTTCAGTTCAGTTCAGTTCGGTTCTGTTGCTCAGTCGTGTCTGACTCTTAGCGACCCCATGAATTGCAGCACACCAGGCCTCCCTGTCCATCACCAACTCCCGGAGTTCACTTAAACTCATGTCCATCGAGTCGGTGATGCCATTCAGCCATCTCATCCTCTGTTGTCCCCTTCTCCTCCTGTCCCCAATCCCTCCCAGCATCAGGGTCTTTTCCAATGAGTCAACTCTTCACATGAGGTGGCCAAAGTATTGGAGTTTCAGCTTTAGCATCAGTCCTTCCAAAGAAATCCCAGGACTGATCTCCTTTAGGATGGACTGGTTGGATCTCCTTGTAGTCCAAGGGACTCTAAAGTCTTCTCCAACACAGCAGTTCAAAAGCATCAATTCTTCGGGGCTCAGCCTTCTTCACAGTCCAACTCTCACATCCATACATGACCACTGGAAAAACCATAGCCTTGACTACACGGACCTTTGTTGGCAAAGCAAGGTCTCTGCTTTTGAATATGCTATCTATGTTGGTCATAACTTTCCTTCCAAGGAGTAAGCGTCTTTTAATTTCATGGTTGCAATCACCATCTGCAGTGATTTTGGAGCCCCCCCTCAAAATAAAGTCTGACACTGTTTCCACTGTTTCCCCATCTATTTGCCATGAAGTGATGGGACCAGATGCCGTGATCTTTGTTTTCTGAATGTTGAGCTTTAAGCCAACTTTTTCACTCTCCTCTTTCACTTTCATCAAGAGGCTTTTTAGTTCTCTTTATTGTGGCGTTTCCTCGCTCTGTGTGGGTTTGTACAGGTGGCTTGTCAAGGTTTCTTGGTTAGGGAAGCTTGTATCGGTGTTCTGGTGGGTGAAGCTGTATTTCTTATCTCTGGAGTGCAATGAAATGTCCAGTAATGAGTTATGGGATGTCTATGGTTTTGGGGTGACTTTGGACTGCCTGTATCTTGGAGCTCAGGGCTGTGTTCCTTGTTGCTGGAGAATTGGCTTGGTATGTCTTGCCCTGAAACTTGTTGGCCCTTGTGTGGTGCTTGGTTTCAGTACAGGTATGGAGGCATTTGATGAGCTCCTGTCACTCATTATCAGAGAAATGCAAATCAAAACCACTATGAGGTACCATTTCACGCCAGTCAGAATGGCTGCAATCCAAAAGTCTACAAGCAATAAATGCTGGAGAGGGTGTGGAGAAAAGGGAACCCTCTTACACTATTGGTGGGAATGCAAACTAGTACAGCCACTATGGAGAACAGTGTGGAGATTCCTTAAAAAACTGGAAACAGAACTGCCTTATGATCCAGCAATCCCACTGCTGGGCATACACACTGAGGAAACCAGAAGGGAAAGAGACACGTGCACCCCAATGTTCATCGCAGCACTGTTTATAATAGCCAGGGCATGGAAGCAACCTAGATGCCCATCAGCAGATGAATGGATAAGAAAGCCGTGGTACATATACACAATGGAGTATTACTCAGCCATTAAAAAGAATACGTTTGAATCAGTTCTAATGAAGTGGATGAAACTGGAGCCTATTATACAGAGTGAAGTAAGCCAGAAAGAAAAACACCAATACAGTATACTAATGCATATATATGGAATTTAGAAAGATGGTAACAATAACCCTGTGTACGAGACAGCAAAAGAGACACTGATGTATAGATCAGTCTTATGGACTCTGTGGGAGAGGGAGAG
Source organism: Bubalus bubalis (assembly GCF_019923935.1). Taxonomy (NCBI): domain Eukaryota; kingdom Metazoa; phylum Chordata; class Mammalia; order Artiodactyla; family Bovidae; genus Bubalus; species Bubalus bubalis. The sequence continues at coordinate 78,603,148 of NC_059172.1, read as the reverse complement.
GGTGGGGAGATTTGGGAGAATGGCATTGAAACATGTATAATATCATGTATGAAATGAGTTGCCAGTCCAGGTTCGATGCATGATATTGTATGCTTGGGGCTGGTGCACTGGGACGACTCAGAGGGAGGCTATGGGGAGGGAGGAAGGAGGAGGGTTCAGGATGGGGAGCACGGGTATATCTGTGGCGGATTCATTTCGATGTTTGGCAAAACTAATACATTATTGTAAAGTTTAAAAATAAAATAAAATTTTTTAAAAAAGAGGTTTTTTAGTTCCTCTTCACTTTCTGCCATAAGGGTGGTGTCATCTGCATATCTGAGGTTATTAATGTTGGTTCACCCTAAATGCAGTGTTCAAGACCCTTTAATCCTCACTCTCTGTGCCTTTTCATCTAGGGAACGTTTGTATCTTTTATAATATCCTTTATAATAAACTGGTAAACTTAAGTGTTAAAAATTATTTTTCTAATTCTGAAAAAATATTTTATAAAATATATAAAGGCATGAAGGAAAAAAAGTTTCCCATAATCTCATTGCCAGTCACTGGTAGCATACTCTAAGTAACTTTGGAGTGAAAATATATCCACCCCTTCACCTGATTTTGTAATAGAGTAAATAGTATTCAATATTGTAATTGACACTCTGTCAGATCAGATCAGTTGCTCAGTCGTGTCCGACTCTTCGCGATCCCATGAATCGCAGCACACCAGGCCTCCCTGTCCATCACCAACTCCCAGAGTTCACTCAGACTCACGTCCATCGAGTCAGTGATGCCATCCAGCCATCTCATCCTCTGTCGTCCCCTTCTCCTCCTGCCCCCAATCCCTCCCAGCATCAGAGTCTTTTCCAATGAGTCAACTCTTCACATGAGGTGGCCAAAGTACTGGAGTTTCAGCTTTAGCATCATTCCTTCCAAAGAACACCCAGGGCTGATCTCCTTCAGAATGGACTGGTTGGATCTCCTTGCAGTCCAAGGGACTCTCAAGAGTCTTCTCCAACACCACAGTTCAAAAGCATCAATTCTTCGGCTCTCAGCCTTCTTCACAGTCCAACTCTCACATCCATACATGACCACAGGAAAAACCATAGCCTTGACTAGACGAACCTTTGTTGGCAAAGTAATGTCTCTGCTTTTGAATCTGTAGGAACATATTAAAAGATGCAGAAAAAGAGGCATGTGGAAATGGATGTTTTGTGATACCAAAAGATCCAATAAGGAATTATTTTATTTCACTGAAGGGCCCAAGGGATGCATTTACAATCAGGAACGTATTGAGAGAAATCAGTATCAAGTGAAAGTGCTGTGGTGATTTCTCTGCAGGCCAAGGTTGACAGTAGAAAAATTGGTCATAGAGCTGGACTTATTAACTGCAGTGGAAATGACAGGGCCACAAAGCAATAGAGGTTGGTGGTGGTTAGCTTCCAGAAGCTAAACAATCACAATTATCATAAGAGTCAATAAGGTTGAAGTGTGTTTGTGTGTTAGTCATTCAGTCACGTCCAATTCTTTGTGACCCCATGGACTGTAACCTGCCAGACTCCTTTGTCCATGGAATTCTCCAGGCAAGAATACTGGAGTGATTTTCATTCCTTTCTCTAGGGAATCTTCTTGACCCAGGGATCAAACGCAGGTCTCCTGCATTGCAGGCAAATTCTTTACCATCTAAACCATTAGGGAAGCCCAGTAAGGTTGAAGGGGAGTCATCAAAATGGCTTGACCTTGAAGGAATTGCAAAGATGATTAAAGTACATAATGTCACCAAGGGAAAAACAGGTTTAACTGTACGTGCTAAAGGCAGAAGACAAAAATACATAAGCAGGAGACCGAAGTCAGTTACTCCCTGCTCTAACATAGTATCTTGCTCAAGACCTGGACTCAATCCACTTCTCAGATCTGGAATCTGTTGACTGAAGAGGTGTTCAGGATAGAGTTGCTAACTAAAATACTGGATGCCTAGTTAAATTTGAATTTCAGATAAACAACAGTGTTTTAGTATAAGCATGTTCTTTACAATACTTGGGAAGTATTTTGGCTAAATATTATTCATTGCTTATCTGAAATTTCAAATCTAATTGTGTCTTTTTTTTGTTGTTGTTGTTGTTAAATCTGGCCAGCATACCCCTAGAAATTCCACAACAAAACATATACTATGTTGATTCTTCTGATCTTTTCCTGAAGGGACATATGGCTATTTACTTGGATGACAGTGCACTAGATGTTCTGAGGAATCTTGGACACAAAATTTGGGTTGACGTTGATACCTGGAGACCAGGAGCATCACTGTGGTTCCATTCTGGGCAGTAAATGGAGTAGTGGCCATGTTTCAGTTTCCATTAGGTCTACTGAGTCCAAGACTGGGAGTCTCATGACCATTTCCTTGGTTTAGGAATGTATTAATGGCATTGATATACATAGCAGCTGAGGTAACTACCATTCTCTAGGCCTTACCTTATAGTGGGGAAGGCAAAGTGGGAGCCTTTAAAACTGTATTCATTCCTCTCCAACCTCTACCTTCTGCTAAGATAAAACAATCATTGCACATTTCAGGTGATATGGCAGAGATTATTTCCACCACTAAGGATAATAAAGATGCAAGGGTGGTGGTCCCCTTCATCTATCTCTTTAATTTACCTGTTTCTTTCCTCCAGCAGTTGGATGGATTCTCAGAAGAGATTATAGATTACTAAAAGCTTAACTAAGTATTGGTACCCACTCTGGCTGCTATGCTGCCTGTGGAATCATAGCAACAGTATGTTAATAAGGTCTTGGGCACATGGTATGCAGACACTGATTTGGTAAATATGTTCTTTTCTCTCCCAGTCAGAAAAAAAGTATCAGAAATTGCATGCACTGGGAATGAGCAAAAATTTACATGAGTTTTGCCATAGGGCTTTCTGTCACAATATGGTCAAAAGAGATCTGGGCCATCTGAACATCCTAAGAATATCACATCAATCCACTAAATTGGTGACATCATGTTGATTAAGCCAGATAAACAAGATGTGGCTAGCATGCTGGAGATCACAGTAAAAAAGTTACATTGAATGGGAAACAAAATATTCAAAGATTCCATAATGTGCCATTCAAGAAAATCTTAGAGATCCAGTGCTCAGGGTCATGCTGGAACACCTACTCCAATATGAAAGATAATTTGCAGCATCTTGCATCCTCTACTACAAAGAAACATAGAATCCATTTCTCTTTGGTTTTTTTGAGGGCAGCATATGCCACGCTCGGTAGTTGTATTCTAGACCATTTGCTGAGCGACCCAGAAGGTTGACAGATTTGAGTAGGACCCAGGCAGGAACTGTTTCCACATTAAGACCAGGCTCTGGTGTGATTAGCTCTGCTGCCTAGGCCATATTATTTGTCTGACCCATGATACTGAGAGAGTTAAAGCTTAGGCAGGTTGATTGGAAGTCCAAGGCCCTTAAGGGAGGAGGAGGCAAACATTCTTTTAAACATTTGTTTGCCTTAGTCAGGTAGGACATGTTTCTTTTACTCCCTGTGTTGATATAGCAACAATACATCTCACTCAAGACCTGGCCTTTCTTTAGGTCTGGAGCTAATGATTACACAGCACAATAATACATCTTACTCACTGGTATGCTTTTCTTAGGCTCTATGTTAATGATTATGTGTGAAAGTTGCTCAGTTGTGTCCAACTCTTGAATTCTTCAGTCCAGAATAGTGGAGTGGATAGCCTTTACCTTCTCCAGGGGATCTTTCCAACCCAGGGATCAAACCCAGGTCTCCCACATTGCAGGTGGATTTTTTACCAGCTGAGCCACAAGGGAAGCTCTACATGCAGAGTCTATCATATGAAATGCTGGGCTGGATGAATCACAAGCTGGAATCAAGATTGCTGGGAGAAACAGCAACAACCTCAGATACGCAGATAATACTGCTTTAATGGCAGAGATTTCAGAACTGTATTACAGTCTGAAGAATTTCCTTGTCTATTCCTATTTCCTTTCCCCTTAATTTTCATAGATACTACTTGTAGTAAATCACTGCAGATAGTGACCGCAGTCATGAAATTAAAAGACGCTTGCTTCTTGGAAGAAAAGCTATGACCAACCTAGACAGCATATTAAAAAGCAAGGACATTACTTTGCCAACAAAAGTCCTTCTAGTCAAAGCCATGGTATTTCCAGTAGTCATGTATGGATGTGAGAGTTGGACTATAGAGAAAGCTGAGCACCAAAGAATCGATGCTTTTGAACTGTGGTGTTGGAGAAGACTCTTGAGAGTCCCTTGGACTGCAGGGAGATCCAACCAGTCTATCCTAAAATAATTCAGTCCTGAGCATTCATTGGAATGACTGATGCTGAAGCTGAAACTCCAATACTTTGGTCACCTGATGTGAAAAACTGACTCACTGGAAAAGACCCTGATGCTGGGAAAGATTGAAAGCAGGAGGAGAAGGGGATGACAGAGGATGACTTGGTTGGATGGCATCACTGACTCGATGGACATGAGTTTGAGTAAGTTCTGTGAGTTGGTGATGGACAGGGAAGCCTGGCGTGCTGCAGTCCATGGGGTCGCAAAGGGTTGGACACGACTAAGTGACTGAACTGAACTTTAAGTAAGGGCTTCCCAGGTGGTTCTAGTAGTAAAGAACTCTCCTCAGGAGACATAAGAGATGCTGGTTTGATCCCTGGGTTGGGAAAATCCCCTGGAGAAGGAAATGGCAACTCACTCCAGTATTCTCTAGGCCTGGAGAATGCTATGGACAGAGGAGCCTGGTAGGCTACAGTCCACTGGGTCACAAAGAGTTGGACACAGTTGAAGTGAGTTAACTGAAAGCCTCTTGTTCATCTACCTTCTCCTGGGCATCTGTTTCCTGGAGGACCCAAGAGATGCACAGACTTTTTAGGTTTTCACTATTTTAATAATGAATGTGACTTTAATTTTCAAAGTACATGTTTGAATAATTCTGTTCCCTGTTGTTTGCCTCTATGCATTGACTATTTTATTATATAGTACTTTTTCACCCTAAATCAGAAATGTACTTGATTACTCACACAAATCATTCACAAAGATATATTTGAGTGTGTCAACAATAGTAACTTAGTATAACAATTCCACAGTGGGCTTCTGGGGTGAAAAATCTGCCAGCAGCGCAGGAGCTACAAGAGATGCATGTTTGATCCCTGGGTCAGGAAGATCCCCTGGAGAAGGGAATGGCACCCACTGCAATATTCTTGCCTGGAGAATCCCATGGACAGAGGAGCCTGGAGGCCTACAGTCCATAGGGCCGCACAGAGTCAGACACTACTGAAGCAACTGAGCACACAAAACAATTCCACCAGAAGTTAATTATAATATAAATTCCTGATGGGTAAATGTGCCTTCATTCAAGGATGTACACAGGTAGTATGGATGTGTCAAGTGGTAAAAGTATTCAGTAATTACAGAAACTTTAGACTGCAACCTAAATGTAATTTGAATATAATTATAAATTTATGGCTAAATAAATTTATAATTATAAATTTATGGCTAAATGTATTCCTGGCATAGTATATATTCAATATATATTTGTTGAATGAATGAATGAAATAATTGGCATACAATACTGACCAAATAATTATTTAGGAGTTTTAAAGTAGAATTAGAAATATTTTACTCATTTTTCTGAAACTATGTAATAATTATAAATTATTAACAAAATGTGGTAATTCCCAGGAAAATTCTCTTAGGAGCTCTTTGCACACAATCTCTCTGAATCCAATTACCATGCCTTTTTTCCACACTTTCAGGCCCAGTGGGAGTTTCTTAGGACATCCTGTTGGTGTTAGACTCTAGATACTGAATTATCTTTCACTGATTTCCATATGGCCTACCCAAACTATATAAATAATCTTTTCTGTTTCTTTTTCCCAGTTCACCAACTTGAGTGTGCCATCTGTTTCCTGCTATCCTGATTGAATAGAGGCAGAACAGCTCGAAAAGATTCCAACATACTCTCAGAAGAGATAAAAAGTTATGCTTCAGTTTTTAGGAAGACCCTCTGGAAGGACTGATCACACTCTGCTGAGTAAAGCTAGGTGAAACGTACCCAAGGCAAGGATTTTGAGGCATGTGGCTAAGATACTTCCTAGAGAAACTCCACAGGTATGTGATGCCAAAGTGCCACTCACAGTGTTGCCATAGTGAATTATCACAAGTTGATCTCTCTGGAAGTAGATAAGGAGATGGAGTTCAGTGTGAAAGATATGTGTCAGAGATCATCACCTGCAAAAGGAAGGAGGAGGAATTGGGTGGAGGAAGCATCATAGTTATCAGGGTGGTGGCCAACACCGTTGGGGGAAGAGGTGTTGCAGTGTGTGTGTTGTAGGGGGAAATAAGGGAGTGAGATGAGGCCCAGGTCAGGCCAAAATGGTTGGATCTTTATTCTTTCACTGCGTTCAGTCAGGGAATGCTGGCTGCCTCAGAAAGGCTAGGATGTTGGTCAAGTCACATCCTTCATACATTGGCTTGGTTGCCAAGGGCTGAGAGATGTACTCTCCACAGCTGGGTAACAAGCTCTTTCTTGAAGGGAATCTGTGTGGCTTATCATTTTGTGTACAAAACGTGTATAAGGCTACTAACAGTAGTCTTACAGCTGCCAGTTTTTTTTTTTTTGAGATAAAAGTTGTTCATTTGATGGCAAATAAATTTGAAGTGTACAGTTCAATATGTTCTGATAAATGTAAGTACCCAAACAACAAAACTATCCCAGTTAACGTAACAAATACTTTTCACTACTATACAATTTCCTCTCTCTTATTCCTAGTCAGTCCTCTCTTTTATATATTATTTTTTATTTCAATAGGATTTTAAAAAATTGTTTTTTAAAATTTTTATTTATTTTAAATGAAGTCTAATTACTTTACACAGTGTGGTGGTTTTTGCCATACATTGACATGAATTAGCCATAGGTGTACATGTGTACCCCTGTCTTGAAACCCTCTCCCACCCTCCCACCTCCCTCTCCATCTCATCTCTCTGGTTGTCCCAGTGCACCTGTTTTGAGTGCCCTGTTTCATGCATCCAACCTGGACTGGTGATCTGTTTCATATATGGTAATATACATGTTTCAGTGCTATTCTCCTGAATCAACCCACCTTTGCCTTCTCCAACAAAGTCCAAAAATCTGTTCTTTACATCTGTGTCTCGTTTGCTGTCTTGAATAAAGGGTCATTATTACCATCTTTCTAAATTCCATATATATGCATTAATATACTGTACTGGTGTTCTTCTTTCTGACTTACTTCACTCAGTATAATAGGCTCCAGTTTCATCCACCTCATTCAAGTGCATTCTTTTTAATAGCTGAGTAATATTCCATTGTGTATATGTACCACAGCTTTCTTATCCATTCATCTACTGATGAACATCTAAGTTGCTTCCAAGTCCTAGCTATTGTAAACTGTGCTGCAATGGACACTGAGGTACTCGTGTCTCTTTCATAATGGTTTCATCAGGGTGTATGCCCAGCAGTGGGATTGCTGGGTCATATGGCAGTTCTATTTTAAGTAATCTCTACACTGTTATCCATAGTGGCTGTAGTAGTTTGCATTCCCACCAACAGTGTAAGAGGTTTCCCTTTTCTCCACACCCTCTCCAGCATTTATTGTTTGTGATTTTTGGATAGCAGCCATTCTGACTGGCATGAGATGGTATTTTGTTGTGGTTTTGGTTTGGATCTCTCTGATAATGAGTGATGTTTAGAATCTTTTCATGTGTTTGTTAGCCATCTGTATGTCTTCTTTGGAGAAATGTCTGTGTAGTTCTTTGGCCCATTTTTTGATTCAGTCATTTATTTTTCTGGTATTGAGCTGCAGGAGCTGCTTGTATATTTTGGAGATTAATTCTTTGTCAGTTGTTTCATTTGGTATTATTTTCTCCCATTTTGAAGGTTGTCTTTTTACCTTGCTTATAGATTTCTTCACTGTGCCAAAGCTTTTAAGTTTAATTAGGTCCCATTTGTTAATTTTTGATTTTATTTCCATTACTCTGGGTTGTGGGTTATAGAGGATCTTGCTTTGATTTATGTCGTCGAGTGTTCTGCCTATTTTTTCCTCTAGAAGTTTTATAGTTTCTGGTCTTATATTTAGATCTTTAATCCATTTGGAATTTATTTTTGTGTATGGTATTAGAAAGTGTTCTAGTTTCATTCTTTTACAGGTGGTTGACCAGTTTTCCCAGCACCACTTGTTGAAGAGATTGTCATTTCTCCATTGTATATTCTTGCCTCCTTTGTCAAAGATAGGGTGTCCATAGGTATGTGGATTTATCTCTGGGCTTTCTATTTTGTTCCATTGATTTATATTTCTTTCTTTGTGCCAGCAGCATACTGTCTTTATGACTGTAGCTTTGTAGTATAGTCTGAAGTCAGGAAGGTTGATTCTTCCACTTCTATTCTTCTTTCTCAGGGTTGCTTTGGCTATTTGAGGCTTTTATGTTTCCATAAAAATTATGAAATTGTTTGCTCTAGTTCTGTGAAAAATACTGTTGGTAGCTTGATAGGGATTGCAATGAATTTATAGATTGCTTTGGATAGTATACTCATTTTCACTATACTGATTCTTCTGATCCGCGAACATGGTATATTTCTCCATCTATTTGCATCATCTTTGATTTCTTACATCAGCTTTAAATAGTTTTCTGTATATAGGTCTTTTGTTTCTTTAAGTGAATTTATTCCTAAGTATTTTATTCTTTTCATTGCAATGGTGAATGGGATTGTTTCCTTACTTTATCTTTCTGTTTTCTCATTGTTAGTGTATGGGAATGCAAGGGATTTCTGTGTATTAATTTTATATCCTGCTACTTTGCTATATTCATTGATTAGCTCTAGTAATTTTCTGGTGGTGTCTTTAGGGTTTTTTATGTAGAGGATCATGTCATCTGAAAATAGAGTTTTGCTTCTTCTTTTCCAATCTGGATTCTTTTATTTTTTTCTTTTCTGATTGCTATGGCTAAGACTTCTGAAACTATCTTAAATAGTAGTGGTGAGAGTGGGCACCCTTGTCTTCTTCCTGACTTCAGAGGAAACGCTTTCAATTTTTCGTCATTGAGAATAATGTTTTCTGTGGGTTTGTTGTATATGGCTTCTATTATGTTGAGGTATATTCCTTCTAGGCCTGCTTTCTGGAGAGTTTTTTTTTTTTTTTATCATAAATGCATGTTGAATTCTGTCAAAGGCTTTCTCTGCATCTATTGAGATGATCATGTGGTTTTTATCTTTCAATTTGTTAATGTGATGTGTTAATATGGTGATTGACTTGTGAATATTGAAGAATCCTTGCATCCCTGGGATAAAGCCCACTTGGTCATGATGTATGATCTTTTAAATATATTGTTGGATTCTGTTTACTAGAATTTTGTTGAGGATTTTTGCATCTGTGTTCTCAGTGACATTGGCCTGTAGTTTTCTTTTTTTGGTGGTATCTTTGTCTGGTTTTGGTGTTAAGGTGATGGTGCTCTCATAGAATGAACTTGGGAATTGACCTTCCTCTGAAATTCTCTGGAAGAGTTTGGGTAAGGTAGGTGTTATCTCTTCTTTTTGGTAGACTTCAACTGAAGTCGTCTGGTCCTGGGCTTTTGTTTGTTGGAAGATTTTTGATTACAGTTTCGATTCTGTGCTTGTGATGGGTCTGTTAAGATTTTCCACTTTTTCCTGGTTCAGTTTTGAAAGGTATTACTTTTCTATGAATTCGTCCATTTCTTCCAAGTTGTCCGTTTTATTGGTATTTAATTGCAGATAGTAGTTTCTTAACATCCTTTGTATTTCTGTGTTGTCTGTTGTGATTTCTCCATTTTAATTTCTAATTTTATTGATTTGATTCTTCCATTTTTTCTTGATGAGTCTGGCTAATGGTTTGTCTATTTTATTTATCTTCTCAAAGAACCAGCTTTAGGTTTAGCTGATTTTTGCTATAGTGTCTTTTCTTTTTCATTATTTCTCCTCTTGATTTTTATGATTTCTTTCCTTCTGCTAACTTTGAGGTTCTGCTGTTAATTTCCCCTTTCATACTTGTTAGCATTTGCCTTGTGTATTGAGGGGCTCTTATGTTGGGTGCATATATATTTATAATTATTATATATGTCTTCTTCTTGGATTGATCCTTTGATCATTATGTAGTGTCCTTCTTTGTCTCATTGTATGGTCTTTATTTCAAAGTCTATTTTATCTGATAAGTATTGCTATTCCTGCTTTCTTTTGGCCTCCATTTGCATGAAATATCTTTTCCAGCCCTTCATTTTCAGTCTGTATGTGTCCCTTGGTTTGAGGTGGTTCTCTTATAAATATCATATATAGGGGTCTTGTTTTTGTATCCATTCAGCCAGTCTTTGTCTTTTGGTTGGGGCATTCAACCCATTTACATTTAAGGTAATTATTGACAAGTATGATCCCATTTCCATTTATTTTGTTGTTTTGGGTTCGAGTTTATAAACCTTTTCTGTGTTTCCTGTTTAGAGAAGATCCTTTAGCATTTGTTGAAGAGCTGGTTTGGTGGTGCTGAATTCTCTAAGGTCTTGTTTCTCTGTAAAGTTTTTGATTTCTCCTTCATATTTGAATGAGATCCTTGCTGGGTATAGTAATATTGGTTGTAGTTTTTTCTCTTTCATCACTTTAGGTATGTCCTGTCATTCCCTTCTGGCCTGAAGAGCTTCTATTGAAAGATGAGCTATTATCCTTATGGAGATCCCCTTGTGTGTTACTTGTTGCTTTTCCTTTGCTGCTTTGAATATTTGCTTTTTGTATTTGATTTTCATTAGTTTGATTAATATGTGTCTTGGGGTGTTGTGCCTTTGGTTTGTCCTGTTTGGGAGTCTCTGGGTTTCTTGGACTTGGGTGGCTATTTCCTTGCCCATTTTAAGGAAGTTTTCAACTATTATTTCCTCAAGTATTTTCTCATGCCATTTTCTTTTTGTCTTCTTCTGGGACACCTATGATTCAAATGTTGGGGCATTTAACATTGTCCCAGAGTTCTCTGAGGTTGCCCTCACTTCTTTTAATTCTTTTTTCCTCTCTGCTCCATTTATTTCCACCATTCTATCTTCCAACTCACTTATCCTCTGCACTGCTCAAGTTATTCTCCTGTTGGTTCCTTCTGAGTGCTTTTGGTCTCAATTATTGCACTATTCATTATTGATTGATTCTTCTTCATTTCTTCTAGGTTCTTTTAAAATATTTCTTGCATCTTCTCAATCCTTGTCTCTAATCTATTTATCGGTAACTTCATTTTGTTTTCAAGGTTGTGGATCATCTGTACTATCATCTTTCTGAATTCTTTTCCAGGTAGACTCCTTATCCCCCCCCTTCTGTTTGGTTTGGTGGGTATTTATCAGATTCCTTTACTTGCTGCATATTTCTTTGCCTTTTCATTTCTTTTAGATTGCTGTGTTTGGGGTGCCCTTTCTATACGTTGGAAGTTTGTGGTTCCTCTTTACTGTGGAGCCTGCTCCCTGTGGGTGGTGTTGGACTAGTGGCTTGTCAAGGTTTCCTGGTTGGGGTACCTTACGTCTGTGTTCTGGTGGGTGAAGCTGGACCTCTTCTTTCTGGAGTGCAATGAAGTGTCCAGTAGTGAGTTTTTGGGTGTCTATGGGTTTGACATGGCTTTGGGAAGCCTGTCTTTTAATGCTCAGTGTTGTGTTCTTGCTTTGCATGGTATGTCTTGCACTGAAACTTTTTGGCTCTTGGATGGAGCTTGGTTTCAGTGTTGATATGGAGACCTTTGGGTGAGCTCTTGTCTATCAATGTTCCCTGGAATCAGGAGTTCTCTGATGTTCTCAAATTTTGGAATTAAGCCTCCTGCCTCTGGCTTTCAGTCCCTCTCACAGTATCCTCAAGACTTCTCCATTGATACATCACAGATGATAAAACATCTAGGTTAATGGTGAAACAATTCTCCACAGTGAGGGACACCCAGAGAGATTCACAGAATTACATGGAGAAGAGAAGAGGGAGATATAGGTGACCAGGAGAAGAGGGGGAGTCAAAAGGGGATAGAACAGTCTAGCCAGCAATCAATTCCCTAAGTGCTCTCCATAGCCTGGAACACCCAGAGAAATTCACAGAGTTAATAGAAAAGAGAAGGGGGAGGAAGGAGATAGAGGTGATCTGGGGGAGAAAAGCTGGAGTCAAAAGAGGAGAGAGCAGTCAAGACAATAATGAAATCCCTAAGTGAAAATGGACACTGAAAATTAGATTCTTAAAGGTACAAAATTGATAACAAATATCAAAAAGCAAAGATTGAAAATCCAGAATAGAGGTTGGATTCTCAAAATACAATATAAAAATAGAAAATAAAATTAATCAGAAAATTAAAAAAATATGAAATTTGCTTTAAAAATAAGGTCTTTTTTTTTTTTTTTTTTTGTAAGGTGGGTTGTGTGTCTTAATCAGCTCCCTGGTCCTGGCCGCTTGGTTTCCCAGGTGTGCCAGAGAGCACCATCTCAGGTGTGCTGTGTATCTCCTCTGGGGAGCTGATATCAGGTTGCAATACTCCTGGTAGATGTCAACTGTCCAGGATCCCAGGAAGACGTGGTTAGCAACTGGGAGCCTGCTCACAGTTTGGAGCTCACTGGTGGCGAACGGGAGTGTCTGGGCTAACTCTCTACTGGCCATTTCTGTTAGGTACCATTCTGTGGGCTTTTTTTTTTTTTTTTTCTCCTGATTATGTTGCCATCCGAGATTGCAAAACTCCCCACAGACCTGCCTGTGAGAGGGTTTCCTACTGTGTGGAAACTTCTCCTTCTAGACTCCCTCCCCAGGTTGGGTCACTGTCTCTAACTCTTTTGTCTCTGTTTTTGTCTTTTTTATTTTGTCCTACCTTCTTTCAAAGAGAATGGGCTCCCTTTCTGGGTGCCTGGTGTCCTCTGCCAGCCTTCAGAAGTTGTTCTGTGGAAGTTGCTCAACATTCAAATGATCTTTTGATGAATTTGTGGGGTAGAAAATGGTCTCCTCGTCCTATTCCTCCACCATCTTGGGATCATCCCTCTCAATAGGATGTTTTTTAGATTTATACACTTCTGTGTTTTAGTAGTTTGCTCATTTTTGCTGTCAAGTAGTTTTGCATTTAATGAATGTGCCAAAATTTGTCCATTCTACAAGTGGTAGAATATGTGGGTTGTTTATCCTTTTTTTTTTTTCCCCTCTTATCAATAATATTGTAATGGGTAAGTGTTCTGTGGACATATGTTTTCGTTTCTCTTGGGTAAATATCTGAGAGCAGAATTAGTGTATCATGTGGTAAATGCAAATTTAACTCATAAAGAAACTGCTAAACTGTTTTCAAGTGATTGTATCCGTTTACATTTTCACCAGCTATGTATGAGAATTCCAGTTGCTTAAATTCTTACCAACACTATTAGTCGTTTAATTTTATCCATGATTTGAAGTTGTATTTACTTGTTGTTTTAAACTTGTATTTATTGATGTTAATTATCTTTCATCTTTTCATATATTTGTTGATTATTCACACATCTTCTTTTTCAGTGTCTGATGCCCATGTTTTCCATTAAGAAAAAATTGTTTTGTAGGATAAAAAGTTGATAAAAGTACTTTGCCACATATATATATTTATGCATATGTATAATTTGGCTTTTATTTTCTTAATGATTTCTTTAAAAAGCAGAAGCATTTGAAAAAACTGTTAGACCTTAATTAATCACTATTTTTTTCTTTTACAGTTAGTGATTTTTGTGTCCTATAAAATACTTGCTTCTCAAAATTGCAAAGATATTCACCTTTGTGTTCTTTTATAAAGTTTATGAATCTATCTTTTTAAAACAGATTTATGATTTATCTCATATTAATTTTATATGGTGTGAGATAGTGATTGACGTTGATTTGTTTTTCATGTGAGTAACAAATTGCTTTAGCACCATTTGTTAAAAAAATGCTCAAAAGCCAATTAACTATATATGGGTAAGTAAGGCAATGGCACCCCACTCCAGTACTCTTGCCTGGAAAATCCCATGGATGGAGGAGCCTGGTAGGCTGTAGTCCATGGGGTCGTGAAGAGTCGGACAAGACTGAGCGACTTCCCTTTCACTTTTCACTTTCATGCATTGGAGAAGGAAATGGCAACCCACTCCAGTGTTCTTGCCTGGAGAATCCCAGGGACGGGGGAGCCTGGTGGGCTTCTGTCTATGGGGTTGCACAGAGTTGGACAGGACTGAAGTGACTTAGCAGCAGCAGCAGCATATATTACCTGTGTGTACATATGGTTTAGTATACTTAGATATATTTCTAAATTCTCTATCATACATATGGATTTATATGCCCATTTTGCAACCAGTACCACACTATCTAGGTTATTGTAATTTTATAACATGTTCTAAAATCATGTAGTATCTTTCAGTTTTGTTCTTTTAAAAGAGTATATTGGCTACTCAGATCTTTGCATTTCTGTATATTATTTTTGTAATCAACCTACTTATTTCTACAGAAAAAATTTGTGCTGGGATTTGATTTGGCTTGAGCATCTACAGATCAATTTTTGGAGAATTAATATCAGTTCATGAGTTTTCAGTTCATGAACATGGTGTATCTGTCATTTATTAACATTCTTCTAAATTTCTTTCTGCAAGGTCTTCTAGTTTTTAAAATACAGATTTTGCATTTTTTTAAAAATTAAGTTTATTCCTACATATTTTGCTTTTTGATGTTTTTCAAATTTTTTTGTTTTACATTTATTTTCCAAATATTTGATGCTATCAAATATAAATGCAATTGAATTTTTGCCTATTAACCTTGTATTCTAAAACACTGTTAAATTCATCCATGGATTCTAGACATTTTCCTGTTGATTGTCTAGGATTTTCTATATAAGCAATAATATCTTTTGTAAATAATTTTCTTTCCAGTCTTTATTCCTTTTATTTCTTTCTCTTGCCATACCAGCAGAACACTTTATACAGTACTGAGTAGAAATTGTTATAGCAGACATCCTTGCTTTGTTCCTGGTTTTAGGGAAACCACACCCAATATTACCTTTAAGCATGATGTTAGCTGCAGGTTTTCATTGAGGCCATTCATCAGGTAGGTCTGAATTTTTATCACGAAGGCTTTTGTCTGAGTCATTTGAAATGATCTCATTTTTAATATGTTTTTCTCCTTCATTCTATTAATATGGTAAATTACATTGATTGGTTTTTGAATATTAAATCAGCCTTGCATTTCTGATAGTCACCTTTGTGTATTTTATCTTGATGTATTATCCTTTATATGTATTGCCGAATTTGCTTAGCAGTATTTTGTTAAGGAATTTTGCTTTTATCTTAATGAGAGGTATTATTTTGTAATATTCTTTCTGGTAAATTTTTTCCTCCAGGTTTCTGTATTGGGATTCTGCTGATGTCAGAAAACCAGTTGGAAAGTGTTCCTTCCTTTTCAATTTTCATAGAGTTTGTATAAGATTGATATATTTATTCCCTATATGTCAGATAGAATTTATTAGTGAAGTCATCTGTGCCTGGGGTTTTCTTTGTGATAAGGTTTTATTAACAAATTCAATTTTCATTGATAGAATGTTCATATAGTCTTGCTAAGTATTTATTTTTCAAGAATTTGCTCTTAACTCTAAGTTATTAAATTATCAGCATAAAGTTATTCATTACTTTCTTTTTAATATCTTTAGAATCTATAGTTTTACTTCTTTTATTCCTAATATTGGAAATTTTTGTTTTCTTTCTCTTTTCCTTTTTCAGTCTTAAATAGGTATATCATTTTATTTATCCATTACAAGGACTAGCATTTATCGTTATCATTTTTCTCTGTTGCATGTCTGTTTTGTATTTTATTTATTTCCACCTTATTCCTTTGCTCCTCTTCATTTTGGGTTTGACTGTCTTAACTTTGTAAGATAGAAGCTTTTGTCATTGATATTATACTTTCTTCTGTCTAATATAAGTGATTAAAGACACAGATTTCCCTCTTAGGGACTTGGTTTAGCTTTCTTCATTTTCTCGAGATTTATTGAACTTTTTAGATCTGAGCGTTTATAATATTCATCAAATATAAAAACTAATACTTGAGGATTTTTCATGTACATTCACAGATGTGAAAGTGTTAGTTACTCAGTTGTGTTCAACTCTTTGTGAACCCATGAACGGTAGTCCACCAGGCTCCTCTCTTCATGGAATTCTCTAGGCAAGAATGCTGGAGTGGGTAGCCATTCCCTTCTCCAGGGGATCTTCCTGACCTAGAGCTTGAACATGGGTCTCCTGTACTGCAGGCAGATTCATAAAGAATCTGAGCCACCAGGGAATCAGTCTGTAATTTTCGTTTTTTGTGTTTTTTTTTTTGTAGTGTTCTTCTCTGGTTCTGATATCAGGGTAGTGCTGGCCTCATAAAATGAGTCTGGAAAAATTCCTCCTCTTCTATTTTTTTAAAGTGTTTGAGAAGGTTTGTTATTAAGTCTTCTTTAAATGTTTGGTAGAATTCAACATAATATCATCTGGTCCTGGACTTTTGTTTCTTGGGATGTTCTTTATTACTGATTCAATCTCCTTACTGAAAATTGGTCAATTCAGATTTTATATTTGTGATTCAGCTTTGGTAGGTTGTTGTTTCTAGGAAATTTAAAATTTCTTCTAGGTTATTAAATTTGTTGGCATATAATTGATTATAGTTTTCTCTCGATCCTCTGTATTTCTGTAGTGTCAATTATGATGACTCTTCTGCACTTAAAATTTTTATTTCCTTGAGTCTTTTTTTCCACTTCATTTGCCTAGCTAAGATTTGTCAATTTTATCTTTTCAAAAAAATAGCTGTTAATTTTGTCAGTCTTTTCTATTGTTTTTTCTGGTCTTAATTTCTTCTTTGATCTTTGCAATTTCTCTCTTTCTTATTACTTAGTTTTTTATTATATTTTTAGTTCCTTGAGTTATAAAATTATTTATTTATGATCTTTATTTTTTTTAATATATGCATTTTTTTTTCACTATAAACTTTCCTCACAGACTGTTTTTGCAACTTCCCACAGGTTTTGGTGTATTGATGTTGAAACTTCCCATTTGTTTCGAGTTTTTCTTTTTTCTTTTTTTTTTAAATTTACCTTTTGATTACTTCCCTGATCCACTGGTTCAGGAATGTGCTCTTTGGTTTCCATGTGTTTGCAAAATTTCCAGCCCTCCTCTTGTTAATTTCTAAGTTTATGATATTTGGTGTACTTTAAATCTTTATAAGGTCTCTTGAGACTTGCTTTTGACCATCATATGGTCTATCCTGCAGAGTGCCCCTTGGGTACTTGAGAAGACTATGGTGTATTCTCCTGTTGTTGGATGGAATTTCTATATATGTCTACCTGGTTGGCTTGGTCAAATACATGATTTAAGTCCAATTTATCCTTTTTTTTTTTTTATTTTTTTTATTTTTATTTTTTTTTTTTAATTTTATTTTATTTTTAAACTTTACATAACTGTATTAGATTTGCCAAATATCAAAATGAATCCGCCACAGGTTTACATGTGTTCCCCATCCTGAACCCTCCTCCCTCCCAATTTATCCTTGATTTACTTTCTGGATGGTCTAACCATTGCTAAATGTGAGGTACTGAAGTCCTCTACTGTTATTGTGGGCTTCACTAGTGGCTCAGCAGCACATGATGTGCCTACAATGCAGGAGCTGCAGGAGGTGTGGGTTCAATCCTGGGTTGGGAAAATCCCTGTGGAGGAGGGCAAGGCAACCCATTCCAGTATTCTTGCCTGGAGAATCCCACGGATAGAGGAGCCTGGCAAGCTGCAGTCCATAGGTTTGCAAAGAGTCGGACACAATTAAAGTGACTTAGCATGCATCCATGCAGTATTAGTGTATCGTTGTCTCTTTCTTTCTTCAGAACCGTTAGTATTTGCTTAATATATTTGGGTGCGCTGATGTAGTTATGCTGTTATTGTTGTACAGTCACTTAGTCGTGTCTGACACATTGAGATGTGTTCTACATGCACTACATGCACATGTTCTACAGCACTCCAGGCTTCCCTGTCCTTCACTACACCAGAGTTTGCTCAAACTCAATCCATTGCGCTGGTGATGCCATCCAGCCATCTCTTCCTCTGTAGTCTCCTTCTCATTCTGCCTTCAATCTTTCACAGCATCAGGGTCTTTACTAATGAGTCAGCCTTTCATATCAAGTGGCCAAGTATTGGAGCTTCAGCTTCAGCATAAGTCCTTCCAATGAATATTCAAGATTGTATTCCTTTAGGATAGACTGGCTTGATCTCCTTGAAGTGCAAGGGACTCTCAAGAGTCTTCTCCAACACCACAGTTCAAAAGCATCAATTCTTCGGTGCTCAGCTTTCTTTATGGTCCAACTCCCACAACCATACATGACTACTGGAAAAATCATAGTTTTGACTACAAAGACCTTTGTTGGCAAAGTAATGTCTCTGCTTTTTAATATGCTGTCTAGGTTGGTCATAGCTTTTCTTCCAAGGAACAAGCATCTTTTATTTTCATGGTTGCAGTCACTATCTGCAGTGATTTTGGAGCATAAGAAATTCTATCAATTATTGAGAGAGGAGTGTTGAAATCTCCAAATATAGCACGTATTTATCTATTTCTCCTTTTAGTTCAGTCAGGTTTTTCTCTGTGTATTTTGAAGCTTTGTTGCTGGATACACAATCATTGAATATTATTATGTCTTTTAATAAATTGACCCATTTATCATTATTAAATATTTTCCCTTAAAAAAAAAACAAGAAAGTCGGTCACTGTTTCCATTGTTTCTCCATCTGTTTGCAATAATGTGATAGGATCAGATGTCATGATCTTTGTTTTTTGAATGTTGAGGTATAAGCCAGCTTTTTCACTCTCCTCTTTAACTTTCATCAAGAGGCTATTTAGTTCCTCATTGTTTTCTGTCATAAGGACAGTGTTACCTGCATATCTGAGGCTATTGATATTTCTCCCAGTAATTTTGATTATAGCTTGTGCTTCATCCAGCCCAGGATTTCGCATGATGTACCCTTCAAATAAGTTAAATAAGCAGGGTGACAATATTCAGCCTTGACATACTCTTTTCCCAATTTGGCAGCCTGCTGTTCCATGTCTGGTTCTGACTGTTGCTTCTTGACCAGCATACAGGTTTCTCAAGAGGCAAGTAAGGTGGTCTGGTATTCCCATCTCTTTAAGAATTTTCCACAGTTTGCTGTGATCCACAGTCAAGAGTTTTAGCATAGTCAATGAAGCATAAGTGAAGTGAAGTGAAGTTGCTCAGTCGTGTCCGACTCTTTGCGACCCCATGGACTATAGTCTATTAGGCTCCTCCGTCCATGGGATTTTCCAGGCAAGAGCACTGGAGTGGGTTTCTATTTCCTTCTCCAGGAGAAGCATAAGTAGATATTTTTCTAGAACTCTCTTGCTTTTGCTATGATTTAGTGGCTGTTGGCAATTTGATCTCTGGTTCCTCTGCCGTTTCTAAATCCAGCTTGAACATCTGGATGTTCATGGTTCATGTTCTGTTGAAGCCTAGCTTGGAGGATTTTGAACATTACTTTGCAAGTGTGTGAAATGAGTTCAATGTGTGGTAGTTTGAACATTCTTTGGCATTGTCTTTCTTTGGAACTGGAATGAAAACTGACCTTTTCCAATCCTGTGGCCACTGCTGAATTGTCCAAATTTGCTAGCATATTGAGTGCAGCACTTTCACAGCAACATCTTTTAGGACTGAAATAGCTCAGCTGGAATTCTATCTGGTTTTGTTCAGATAGAATTCTACCTCCACTGGTTTTGTTCATAGTGATGCTTCCTAAGACCCAATTGACGTTGGACTCCAGGATGTCTGGCTCTAGGTGAGTGATCACACCATCGTGGTTATCTGGGTCATGAAGATCTTTTTTGTATAGTTCTGTGTATTCTTGCCACCTCTTCTTAATCTCTTCTACTTCTATTAGGTCCATAGAGTTTCTGCCCTTTTTTGTGCCCATCTTTGCATGAAATGTTCCCTTGGTATCTCTAATTTTCTTGAAGAGATCTCTAGTCATTCCCATTCTGTTGTTTTCCTCTATTTCTTTGCATTGTTCACTTAGGATGACGTTCTTATCTCTCCTTGCTAGTCTTTGGAACGCTGCATTCATATGGGCATATCTTTCCTTTTCTCCTTTGCCTTTCACTTCTTTTCTCAGATATTTGTAAGCCTGTCAGACAACCATTTTGTCGTTTTGCATTTCTTTTTCTTGGGGATGGTCTCTACCGCTGCCTCCTGTGCAGTCGTCATGAACCTCCATCTATACTTCCTCGGCACTCTGTCTGTTAGATCTAATCCTTTGAATCTGTTTGTCACTTCCACTGTATAATCATAAAGGATTTGATTCAGGTCATACCTGAAGGGCCTAGTGGTTTTTCCCTACTTTCCTCAATTTAAGTCTGAATTTGGCAATAACGAATTCATGATCTGCGCCACAGTCAACTCCTGGGCTTGTTTTTGCTGATTGTATAGAGCTTCTCCATCTTCGACTGCAAAGAATATAATCAATCTGATTTTGGTATTGACCATCTGGTGATGTCCATGTGTACTGACTCTTGTGTTTTTGGATGAGGGTGTTTGCTATGATCAGTGTGTTCTCTTGGCAAAACTGTGTTAGCCTTTGCTGTGCTTCATTTTGTATTTCAAAACCAATCTTGCCTGTCACTCCAGGCATCTCTTGAATTCCCACTTTTGCATTCCAGTCCCCTATAATGAAAAGGACTTTTTTTTTTTTTTGGTGTTAGTTCTAGAAGTTCTCAGATGTCATCATAGAACCATTCAATTTCAGCTTCTTCAACATTCGTGGGCTGTCATAAAGTTGGATTACTCTGAGAATGATTTGCCTTGGAAATGAACAAAGATCATTCTGTCGTTTTTGAGATTACATCCAAGTACTGCATTTCAGACTCATCTGTTGACTCTGAAATGGCTACTCCACTTCTTCTAAGAGATTCGTGCCCACATGGTAAATATAATAGTCATCTGAATTAAATTCGCTCATTCTGGTCCATTCTAGTTCAGTTCAGTTCAGTCGCTCAACTCTTTATGACCCCAGCAGCACACCAGGCTTCTCTGTCATTGTCAACTCCTGGAGCTTCCTCAAATTCATGTCCATCGAGTCAGTGATGCCATCCAATCATCTGATCCTCTAACACCCTCTTCTCCTCCTGCTTTCAATCTTTCCCAGCATCAGAGTCTTTTCAAATGAGTCAGTTCTTTGCATCAGATGGCCAAAGTATTGGAGTTTCAGCATCAACATCAGTCCTTCCAATGAATATTCAGGACTGATTTCCCTCAGGATTGACCCATTTGCTCTCCTTGCAGTCCAAGGGACTCTCAAGAGTCTTCTCCAACACCACAGTTCAAAAGCATCAATTCTTCGGTGCTTAGCTTTCTTTATGGTCCAACTCTCACATCCATACATGACTACTGGAAAAACCATAGCTTTGACTATACGGAATTTTGTTGGCAAAGTAATGCGTCTGCTTTTTAATATGCTGTCTAGGTTGGTCATAGCTTTTCTTCTAAGGAGCAAGTGTCTTTTAGTTTCATGGCTGCAGTCACTATCTGCAGTGATTTTGGAGCCCCCCGCCCCTCCCTGCCAAATAAAGTCTCTCACTGTTTCCATTGTTTCCCCATCTATTTGCCATGAAGTGCTGGGACCAGATGCCATGATCTTCATTTGCTGAATGCTGAGTTTTAAGACAACTTTTTCACTCTCCTCTTTCACTTTCATTAAGAGGTTCCTTAGTTCTTATTTGCCTCTGCCATAAGGGTGGTGTCACCCACATATCTGAGGTTATTGATATTTCTCCTAGCAATCTTGATTCCAGCTGGTGCTTCCTCCACCCTGGCATTTTATGTGATGTACTCTGCATATAGGTTAAATAAGCATGGTGACTATATAGCCTTGATTTACTCCTTTCCCAATTTGGGATCAGTCTGTTTTTCCATGTCTGGTTCTAACTGTTGCTTCTTGACCTGTATACAGATTTCTCAGGAAGCAGGTAAGGTGGTCTGGTATTCCCATCTATTTCAGAATTTTCCACAGTTTGTTGTGACCCACACAGTCAAAGGCCATGGAATAGTCAATAAGGCAGAAGTAGATGTTTTTATGGAACTCTCTTGCTTTTGCAATGATCCAACAGATGTTGGAAATTTGATTTCTGGTTCCTTTGCCTTTTCTAAATCTAGCTTGAACATATGGAAGTTCATGGTTCATGTTCTGTTGAAGCCTAGCTTGGAGAATTTTGAGCATTAATTTGCTCTCGTGTTAGATGAGTGTAATTGTGCAATGGTTTGAGCATTCTTTGGCATTGTCTTTCTTTGGGATTGGAATGCAAACTGACCTTTTTCAATTCTGTGGCCACTGCTGAGTTTTTCCAAATTTGCTGGTATATTAAGTGCCACACTTTAACAGCATCATCTTTTAGGACTTGAAATAGCTCAAGTGGAATTCCATCACCTCCAGTAGCTTTGTCCATAGTGATGCCTCCTAAGGCCCACCTGACTTTGGACCCCAGTATATCTGGCTCTAGGAAGTGATCACATCATCATGGTTATCTGGGTCATGAAGATCTTTTTTGTATAGTTCTTCTGTGTATTCTTGCCACCTGTTCTTAATCTCTTCTGCTTCTGTTAGGTCCATAGCGTTTCTGTCCTTTTTTGTGCCCATCTTTGCATTAATTTTCCTTTGGTTTCTCTAATTTTAGTTCACTGATTCCTAAAATGTTGATTCTCAGTCTTGCCATCTCCTGCTTGACTACCTCCAGCTTACCTTGATTTATGGACCTCACATTGCAGGTTCCTATAAAATATTGTTCTGTACAGAATGGGACTTTACTTTCACCACCATATGCATCCCCAACTGGATGTTGTTCTGCTTTGGCTGATGTAGAATATGGGTATATTTACAATTGTTATGTGTTCTTATTTAATTGATCCCCTTTATTATTATATAATGACCAATTTTGTCTCTTTTATTGTTTTTGCTTAATGTTTATTTTGTCAAATGTAAGTATCACCGCTCCTACTTTCTTTTAGTTTCTATTTGTGTGGAATATCTTTCTTTTTTGTTTTCCTCTGACTTTGAGTTTCAAAGTTTCCATCCTGTGTATCATTGATTCTATCTTCTGTTTGATCTATTCTGCTGTAGATGTGTTCTATTACAGTCTTCATTTCATTCATTGAATTCTTTAGCTCCAGAATTCCAATTTAGTTCCTTTTTATGATTCTTATCTCTGTCAATTACTCACTTTGCTCACGTACTGTTTTCCTAGTTTTGTTGCATGCCTTTCTGTTTTCTTGCAGTTTGTTGAAGTAAAGTGAAGTCACTCAGTCGTGTCTGACTCTTCGACACCATGGACTGTAGCCTACTGAGCTCCTCCATCCATGGGATTTTCCAGGTAAGAATACTGGAGTGGGTTGCCATTTCCTTCTCCAGGGGAACTTCCTGACACAGGGATCGAACACGGGTTTCGCACGTTGTAGGCAGACGCTTTACCATCTGAGCCATCCTCTAAATAGCTATTTTGACTTTTTATTGATTACACTGCAAAATTTTTCCTTTGAATTCAGTTACTAGAGGATTCTGAAAGTATGAAGCTCCAATATTTTGGCCATCTGATGGGGAGAACTGACTCATTGGAAAAGATCCTGATGCTGCAAAAGATTGAAGGCAGGAGGAGAAGGGGATGACAGAGGACGAGGTGGTTGGATGGCATCACATGAGTTTGAGCAAGCTCCAGGAGTTGGTGATGGACTGGACAGGGAAGCCTGTCACGCTGCAGTCCATGGGGTGACAAAGAGACAGACATGACTGAGCAACTGAATGGAATGGAACCGAACTAGAGGATTATTATTACTTCTGAAGATAACATGCTTTCTTCGTTAGTCTTATTCTCTGGAGCTTTGCATTCCTGTTTTTGTATTAGCTGTATCAATCACTTCCTCAAATGTTTACTAGTTTAATGTGGTAGATTCTTTTTATTGGCCCTGCTTATATCTGGGAATTTCTCCAACAATGAATGGATGCACTTATTCCACACTTCTTGCTCATTCTTGGGTAGATGTCTTATATCTTCTTGGTTCTTAGAAGTCACCAGACCAGCTTCAGGAAATTGCTCTGTTGTGTTTCAAAATTGGTGCTATTGTTTGTGCTTGTGGTTTCTCTCTACCTGATAGCTTGGCTTAGCTTTCTGAAGTTACTCTAGCAGATCTTGGCCACGAAACCCAGATGTGTGCACAGGATCTAGCCACAGAGTTGGAGGAAATGTTCCCATATCACTCAATACTTGGGGTGCAAGGTGAGGGAATCCTACAGTGAAGTTCTCCCAGTAGCCCTTGGGTAGGTTTCTTGCTGGAGTCCTGAAAAAGTCAACAGGAACAGTGTCATTTTACTGCCCTTTGATATTATCTGCCTCTTTCCTCACCTTCCTCCCTATTGGGGAGGTCAATTTGCTAATCTGGGTGCTGCAGGAGAGAAATGTGTTTTTCTAGCAGTGTTCCACACAACTGGAGTAGCTGGGTACTCACTCACTGCTTTCCTCCTCTTTGCCAGGAAGTTTCCCATGCTGCCTTGGGGGAGGGATGGTGCTTTCAAATTTCCACTATCTTTTCCAATGTATCCAAACTTGTGTCCCCTCCCCGACCCCATTTTTTTTTTGTTGTTGTTGTTGCTGTTATTTTTGCTACAATGGAGTGCTAAAATCTCTATTTGGGAAGGATGGACTTATTATTATTATTTTTTTAAAGGCCCTCTCATCCATTTTGTATACCTAAAGCAGCACTCTCTAGGTTTTCTACAACCAAGGCTGAAAGGAACTGGAGCCCATTTGCCAGATCTTGCTGGTTTCACAATCTGTAGGGATATCTATCTGCCAATTCATATGTGGAACTCTCCTTGGTCCCTTGGCATATGGTGCTGGATCTCACAACTTCCACAGAGGTACTTTTGTTCACAGATGGATGCCAAAGTTTAGCTGTTGAAAAGGCGGCACAAATAGGAGCAGCATCTTATGTTGCCATGTAGCTGATATCACTCACCATATTCTCCAAAAAATTTTATTTACAAAAATAGTTGCTGGCCCGCAAACTACAGTTTGCTGATCCCTGCTATAGATAACATAGATTTTAAATGATACGCAAAAGAGAAAAATATGTAAACATTCATATACAGGAAGTTTTCTTTCCTCTCAGTTCTTCATTTACTTGATCACTGGGAAGCAGTGTACTTCATCCGTTTACTCCTGTACTGAATATAAAAATTGCTCCAGATTCTGATGTGATAGAATCCAAAAGAATGATTTTTTTAAATTATCTTTTTTGTTGTTGAAGGATGATTGCTTTACAGAATTTTGTTGCTTTCTGTCAAACCTCAACATGAATTAGCCATAGGTATACATATATTCCCTCCCTTTTGAACCTCCCTCCCCATCCAACCCTCTAGGTTGATACAGAGCCCCTGTTTGAGTTTTCTGAGCCATACAGCAAATTCCCGTTGGCTATCTATTTTACATATGGTAATGTAAGTTTCTGTGTTACTCTTTCCATACATCTTACCCTCTTCTCCCCTCTCCCCATGTTCATAAGTCTATTCTCTACGTCTGTTTCTCCATTGCTTCCCTGTAAATAAATTTTCAGTACCATTTTTCCAGATTCTGTATGTATGCACTAGAATTCAATATTTATCTTTCTCTTTCTGACTTATTTCACTCTATATAATAGGCTCCAGTTTCATCCACCTCATTAGAACTGACTCAAATGTATTCCTTTCTATGGCTCAGTAATATTCCACTGTGAATGTGCACCACAACTTTTTTATCCATTCATTTGTCGATGCATATCTAGGATGCTTCCATGTTCTAGCTATTGTAAATAGTGCTGCAATGAACAATGGGATACATGTGACTTTCAATTTTGGTTTCCTCAGGGTATAGGCCTAAGAGTGGGATTGATGGGTCATATGGTTGTTTCATTCCTAGATTTTTAAGGAATCTCCATACTGTCTTCCATAGTGGCTGTATTAATTTGCACTCCCACCAATAGTGCAAGAGCATTATCTTTTCTCCACACCCTCTCCAGCATTTATTGTTTGTAGACTTTTTAATGATGGCCATTCTGAGTGGTATGAGGTGATATCTCATTGTAGTTTTGATTTTCACTTATCTAATAATGAGTGATGTTGAGCATCTTTTCATGTGTTTATTAGCCATCTGTATGTCTTCTTTCGAGAAATGTCTGTTTAGGTCTTTTCCCCACTTTTTGACTAGCTTGTTTTTCTGGTATTCAGTTGTATGAGTTTGTATATTTTGGAAATTAACCATTTTTTAGTTGTTTCATTTGCTATTATTTTTTCCCATTCTGAGGGCTGTCTTTTCACCTTGCTTATAGTTTCCTTTGCTGTGCAGAAGCTTTTAAGTTTAATTAGGTCCCACGTATTTACTTTTGTTTTCATTTCCGTTACTCTATGAGGTGAGTCATAGAGGATTTTGCTTTGATTTATGTCATCGAGTATTTGGCCTGTTTTCCTCTAAGAGTTTTATAGTTTCTGGTCTTATATTTAGGTCTTTAATCCATTTTGAGTTTATCTTTGTGTATGGTGTTAGGAAGTGTTCTAATTTCATTCTTTTACACATAGCTGTCCAGTTTTCCCAGCACCATTTATTGAAGAGGCTGTCTTTGCCCCATTGTATATTTTTGCCTCCTTTGTCAAAAATAAGGTACCCATAGGTGCATGGGTTTATTTCTGGGCTTTCTATTTTGATCTATTGGTCTATATTTCTGTCTTTGTGCCAGTACTGTACTGTCTTGATGACTGTAGCTTTATAGTATAATCCGAAGTCAGGAAGGTTGTTTCCTCCATCTCCATTCTTCTTTCTCAAGACTGCTTTGACTATTTGGGGTCTTTTGTGCTTCCATATGAATTATGAATTTTTTTGTTCTAGTTCTGTGAAAAATGCCACTGGCAATTTGATATGGATCATATTAAATCTGTAGATTGCATTTGGTAGTATAGTCATTTTCACAATATTGATTCTTCCTACCCAGAAACATTGAGTATCTCTCCATCTGTTTATGTTATCTTTGATTTCTTTCATTAGTGTCTCATAATTTTCTGTGCACAGTTCTTTTTTCTCCTTGCTGCTAAGTTGCTTCAGTCATGTCCGACTCTGTGCGACCCCATAGACAGCATCCCACCAGGCCCCACTGTCCCTGGGAGTCTCTAGGCAAGAACACTGGAGTGGGTTGCCAGTTCCTCCTCCAATGCATGAAAGTGAAAGTGAAGTCGCTCAGTCACGTCCGACTCTTAGTGACCCCATAGACTGCAGCCTACCAGGCTCCTCCATCCATGGGATTTTCTAGGCAAGAGTACTGGAGTGGGGTGCCATTGCCTTCTCCGTTTGTCTCCTTAGGTAAGTTTATTCCTAGATATTTAATTGTTTTTGTTGCAATGGTGAATGGGATTGATTTCTTAATTTCTCTTTTTGATTTTTCATTTTTAGCATATAGAAATGCAAGTGATTTCTGTGTATTGATTTTGTATCCTGAAACTGCTAAATTCACTGATTAGCTCTAGTAATTTTCTGATACTATCTTTAGGGTTTTCTATGTACAGTTTCATGTCATCTGCAAACAGTGAGAGTTTTACTCCTCCTTTTCCAATCTGTATTCCTTTTATTTCCTTTTCTTCTCTGATTGCTGTAGTTAGGACTTCCAGAACTATATTGAATAATAGTGGTGAAAGTGGACACCCTTGTCTTATTCCTGATCTTAGGGTGAATGCTTTCAGTTTTTCACTACTGAGAATAATGTTTGCTGTAGACTTATCATATATGGCCAGGCTTATTATATATGGTAGGCTTATCTTTTGGCCATTCTTCCAAAAGAACAATTTTACTGTATCTTTACTTAAAAGTCTCTTTTTGCTATTTTTTCCCCTAAATAGCTGTGACTCTTGAAATCCTTTGTTTTTGGAAGGTATTTTTAAATTTCCCTTTACTGAACACAGGCATGATAGATTTTTGTGATTTGAGAATTTGTAGCACTGTGTATCCCCTTCTTGGATTACAGCCTTGTTGGGGTGAAGGGGCTTGCATAGCTCAATGAAGCTATGAGCCATGCTGTGTAGGTCCACCTATGATGGATGGGTGATAGTGAAGAGTTCTGTTGCAACGTGGTCCACTGGAAAAGGAAGTGGTGACTGACTTTAGTAGTCTTGCCTGGAGAACCCCATGGACAGTATGAAAAGGAAAAAAAAAAATACAGTAGATGATCATATCCTCCAGGTTGGAAATGTCCAATATGTTACTGGAGAAGAGCAGAGGTCAATTACTAATAGTTTGAGAAAGAATGAAGTGGCTGGGCAAAAGCAGTAATGACGCTCAGTTGTGGATGTGTCTGCTGGTGAAAGTAAAGTCTGATGTTGTAAAGAACAATAGTGCATAGGAACCTGGAAGGTTAGGTCTGTGAATCAAGGCAAATTTACATGGTCAAGCAGGAGATGGCAAGATTAAGCACTGATATCTTAAGAATCAGTGAACTAAAATGGATGAGAACGGGTGGATTTAATTCAGATGACCACTTAATTGAGGTGACTACTGTAGGCAAGAAACCCTTAGAAGATATGGAATGGTCCTCATAGTCAACAAAAGAGTCTGAAATGCAGTACTCAAGTGCAGTCTCAAAAATGACAGAATGATTGCTGTTCCTTCCAAAGGCAAACCAGTCAACATCACATTAATCCAAATCTATGCCCCAGCCATCAATGCTGAAGAAGGTGAAGTTGACTGGTTCTATGAAGACCTACAAGATCTTCTAGAACTAACACCCCAAAAGATATGCTTTTCATCATAGTGAATTGGAATGCAAAAGTGGGAAGTCAAGAGATACCTGGAAATATAGGAAAGTTTTGCTTTGGAGTACAAAATGAAACAGGGCAAAGGTTAACACACTTTTGTCAAGAGAACATGTTGGTCATAGGAAACACATTTTCCCTATAATCCAAGAGATGATGATACATATGGACATCCACATGGTCAGTACTTTTTT
Source organism: Bubalus bubalis (assembly GCF_019923935.1). Taxonomy (NCBI): domain Eukaryota; kingdom Metazoa; phylum Chordata; class Mammalia; order Artiodactyla; family Bovidae; genus Bubalus; species Bubalus bubalis. Next base: position 78,574,133 of record NC_059172.1, on the reverse strand, counting down.
TTACAGCTGAAGATGGAGAAGCTCTATTCAGTCAGTGGAAAAAGAAAAGAAAGACCTGGAGCTGACTGTGGCTCAAGTCATGTGTTCTTTATTGCAAAATTCAGGCTTAAATTGAAGAAAGTAGGGAAAAGCACTAGACCATTCAGATATAATCTAAATCAAATCCCTTATGCTCATACAGTGGAAGTGATGAATAGATTCAAGGGATAGAGTACCTAAAGTACTATGAACAGAAGTTCGTAAAACTGTACAAGAGACAGTGACCAAAACCATCCCAGTCAAGTGAGCCTTAGGAAGCATTACTGAGAACAAAGTTAGTGGAGGTGATAGAATGCCAGCTGAGCTATTTCAAATCCTAAAAGATGATGTTGTTAAAGTATGACACTCAATATGCCAGCAAATTTGGAAAGCTCAGCAGTGGCCACAGTACTTGAAAAGGTCAGTTTTCATTCAAATCCCAAAGAAGGGCCATGCCAAAGAATATTTAAACTACCGTACACTTGGGCTCATTTCACATGCTAGCAAGGTAATGCTCAAAATTCTTCAAGCTAGGCTTCAACAGTACATGAACCAAGAATTTCTACATGTACAAGCTGGATTTAGATAAGGCAGAGGAACCACATATCAAATTGCCAACATCCTTTGGATCCCAGGAAAAGGAAGGGAATTCCAGATAAACATTTACTTCTGCTTCATTGACTATGTTAAAGCCTTTGACTCTGTGGATCACAACAAACTGTGGAAAATTCTTCAAGAAATGGGAATACCAGACCACCTTATCTACCTCTTGAGAAACCTGTATGCAGGTCAAGAAGCAACAGTTAGAACGGGACATTGAATTAAGGACTGTTTCCAAATTGGGAAAGGAGTACATCGAGGCTGTATATTGTCATCTTGCTTATTTAACTTATATGGAGAGTACATCATGTGAAATGCTGGAATGGATGAAGAACAAGCTGGAATCAAGATTGTTAGGAGAAATATCAATAATCTCAGATATGCAGAAGCAGATGATACCACCCTTATGGCAGGAAGCAAAGAGAAATTAAAGAGCCTCTTGATAAAGGTGAAAGAAGAGAGTGAAGAATTTGGCTTAAAACTCTACATTAAAAAAACTAAGACCATGGCATTCAATCCTATCACTTCATGTCAGAGAGATGGGGAAAAAATGGAAACAGTGACAAACTTTCTTTTCTTGGGCTCCAAAATCACTGAGATTGTGACTGCAGCCATGAAATTAAAACACACTTACTCTTTGGAAGGAAAGCTATGATGAGCCTAGAGTGCATATTAAAAAGCAGAGACATCACTTTGCAGACAAAGATCTGTATAGTCAAAGCTATGGTTTTTCCAGTAGTCATGTATGGATGTGAGAGTTGGACCATAAAGAAGGCTGAACACCAAAGAATTGATTCTTTTGAAATGGTGCTGGAGAAGACTCTTGAGAGTCCCTTGGACAGCAAGGAGATCAGACCAGTCAATCCTAAAGGAAATCAACCTTGAATATTCATTGGAAGGACTGATGGTTTAGCTTCAATAGTTTGGCCACCTGATGTGAAGGGCTGACTCACTGGAAAAGAGCCTGATGCTGTGAAAGGTTGGGGGCTGGAAAGAAAGGGCAACAGAGGATAAGATGGTAGGTTGGCATCACTGACTCAGTGAACATGAGTTTGAGCAAGCTCTGGGGGATAGTGAAGAACAGGGAAGCCTGGTGTGGTGCAGTCCATGGGGTTGCAAAGAGTCATACACGACTGAGTGACTCAACTGAATTGAACTTAAATTGGCTGAGGGGGCTTTACAAATAGCTGAGGCTTTACAAATAAATGAGGATACAAATAACTAGGTACAAACAATTTGAGGTAAGCTATGTCTAAGGGATGAGTAAGGTTTTTGTAGATGAGGAAAATGGAGGAGATTTGATTCCTCATTTCTTTATTTTTATAACAGAGGAAATGGAGACCTGGACAAGGTTAAGCAATTTGCCAAAAGAAGACAGAGGTATCTCTTGTTTTGTGTCTTATTACTATATTGAATTTATTCAATTTAGGTTCTAATTGATTATGTCTTTGATTTTTAAAATGAGAATGATCTAGTATAAGCTAGAGGAAGAACATTTCTATAAATAATTATGCACAGCTTGAGATGTCCATGGTTGGAAAGTAGTGTATTTCTCTGATGGAGAGTTGATGTGGCCTTGTTTGAGTCAAGCACTTTTGTGATTCATGTTGCATTGCCCTCTGTTGTAATATAAAGTTCATTCATTCTTGGAGTTCCTAAATGCAGTAACCCAAAGCCAGAAATGATGAAAAATTTTTATTTTAGCATTGTCTTAAAAATAGAAGTAAATATTGTTATTTTTCTGAAGTTTAAAATAGTATGTATGACATTCCAATCCAGCTAATTATGAAGAATTTGACCACAAAAATCTAGCTATTTATAATTAGCAGACCTAATGATGTAGTCATAGAATTTTAGAGTGAAAGAGACTTAATACATCATTTATACCAGTGGTTCTTACTTCTTTTTAAGATTGTGGGTCACTCTGTATATCAAGATTTTGCACCATATTCTGTTGGATATATACACACATATATATATATATAATCACATATTTATAGTGTACATATATGTTAAATTTTAGCCACCTTAAAGATAGCCAAATTTTATTCATAAAAACATCTGATCAGTTTTGACTTTGGAAAATAGCACTTGAAAGACTTTTAAGAAGCAGTTGGTTAACATACAAGCAGACCTTTACTTCAATCATTCAAATAATTCTTATCTTTCTTTACTAATATAATACAAAACAAAGAATACAAGACTAAAAGTCAAAATCAATCGATCCTGTAAATAGCTAGCTATTTGTTCTTGATGTTATCACTTAACTCATCTGGACCTTACTTTCTTGTCACTAAACTAAAAAACTTGTGGATCAAGAAGAAATTTGGAAATCAAATTCAAGTGCCTAAAAATAGAGATGTTAATACATAGGAACACCTTCCAAACCTCAAATCTTCATTTACATATGGATTTTTAAATAGCATTTAATAATTTTCATCATTTCCAGAGTTTTGTCAGACACAAAGTCTATCATTTAGCTAAAAAGACAAAGCTAACATACAAAACAATGTGGAAGGTACTGATTAGTATCAATACATATATGAGTTCCCTTGTAAAGACAGAGGAAGTCTACTTGCCTAAGTTCATGTAACTCACTGGTGGCAGATCTGGATGTGAACATAAACAGCTGTGTCTTCACTATAACACAAACTTGACTATTAAAGGCAAAGTCATTGTCAACAGAGGTGGCTGGAGAAGCTCTTTGCATGTGCTGATAATTGAGTTGCCTATTAAAGAGGAAGATCTAGTGGGGAAAGCAGATTTTCAGGTAATTTGAAGAGCATGGACGGATTTCACAAGGAGTTTAACACTGTTTACATTAATGTAGGCAGTTTAATAATAGATATAGAGTCTTCTTGGCATTCAGTTTTCCCTCATAGAAATCATATTACTTCTTATCATAGAACATTACCCAGATCTGTGCTCTCTCTAAAATTTCTTTCCAACAATGGGCTGATACTCTTCCCCTTCTAACACTGCAGCTTAACATGTCTCAGATGGAACTCTGCTCTTTCTGCTCCATGTAGTTCCCAACATTTTTAAGAGAACTAGTGGAAGAAGATGGTGTCAATAAGGCTCTCTTCATCTCTAAAACATTACAAGAATGTAAGATTGGAAATGGTAATGGCCACAGCATGTCTTTTTGAGTGTGTGTGGTGTTCCTTATCCAAAAAATTAATGATGGTGCAATTTTCAAGTTCTTTGCAGCAAACATTACATTCTTATTTCCTTCTCCTATCACTGTGAAAAAGTGTACCTCTAGAGGTTTCCTCTTTGGGTAAATTTTGTGTATGTTATTTAAAAATATCAATTATATTTCTTTTTTTGATTGCAAATAAAACATTTTTTTATGTTATGTAAAGTCCACTTATGGAAAACACAAAAACTCATTGCTTTGTCTTACTTTCACAATGGCAATATTGGTACTTTTGTGAGGAATTTTAGACATCACTTCAAATGTCAAGTTCAAAAATGACAAATAACTGACAAATGTATGTCAGAAATACAAATAAATTTTGTAGTTCTTTTTTCTTCTCAGGACCTAAACTCTGTTCACATCCTATAATATCATTTTTTTTAAAAATTATGTTACTTTTCTCTGAGTCTCTTCCTCTGGAGTGTGAGCCTCCAGGAGACAGTGAGTTCTTTGTTATCTCAGCCCTTGAAATAGTTACTGCCTATAATAGGGAGGGGGAGAGGGAAAAAGGGGATGGTAGATGAATGGATGGATGGATATATAGATAGATGAGCAAAGGCATAAAGGACATGAATGGTGAGGGCGAAAATTCTGCTTAGTAAAATTTATTTTTAAAGAATCTTATTCTATTAATATGCATCCAAACATGCTGTACATATAATAATTTTTCACATTGACTAAAATATTATTTCAATAAATAACTTAAGATGCCTTAGTTTGCAAGGTGCAAGGTTATACTTGAATTACCTTAAAGATAAGAATGTTTATTTTTAGGGTGTGTGTGTGTTAGTTGCCTAGTTGTGTCTGACTCTTTGTGATCCCATGAACTGTAGCCCGCCAGGCTCCTCTGTTCATGGAATTCTCCAGGCAAGAATCCTGGAGTTGGTTGCCATTCCCTTCTCCAGGGGACCTTCCCAACCTAGGAATTGAGTATGGGTCTCTTGCATCACAGGCAGATTCTTTACCATCTGAACCACCAGGGAAGGGTTATTTTTTAGAAAAGTAAGTGGAAACTTCCAAATTTCTAAAGGGGAAAGTTATAATATGTATTAACTTGAAATTTAAGATTGCCTCAATTAATGGAGTAGTAAACTGTAGTTTTACATAGTTAACTGATTACTTCCCCAAACCCACTATTATTCATCATTTTGTCTGGAATAACTTTAAAAATTCTTGAGTTGTTGTTTTCTCATCTAGAGAATAATATATTCTACTCATTGTGAAGTTTAAATAAGAGCTTTTATTTAAAAAAAATTAAAGTTCAGTGACTGGGTATTATTAGTCTAAACTATAATGTTAGTTTCTTTCTCCATTTTTCTACTTAAAAAAACAAGGATAATTATATTTTGACTGTGTCACATCTGATTTGATGTTCACAATAATAAAGTGTGTGAATGGATTGTGAAAACTTAAGAGTTTCATAAATATTTGCTTGGTACTGATTGCTGATACCAAACAATCAAGGTAGTAGCTAAACAAGGACCCAGAAACTTTCGATAGTGTCCTTTTTTTTTTCTTTTTTAAAATAAAATCAGATTCATTTGAGTGCTCAAAAGTGAAGATTACATGCAAACCAAAATAAAATACAATCTATAGTCAAATATTTAAAACAAATCACAAATGAACTTTAATTTAAAAATAGGTGAAAAATTGTCATTTATGTTTTTAGGAATTTCTGTAACAGTTCACTGGGTTTTTGATTTCTCAATAGGAAGTTGTCTTTCATTGCTTACTTCAGATCAAGCAGAAAATTCCATTTCCAATAGTATGTCATTATGAATAGCTTTATAATTGTTTCCAGTTTATATTTTAAAAAATATAACAGCGGGGGTGCAGTACCAGCCCTCGCAGACCCAAAGGGGTGAGGACAGATCTAGTTGTCACTGAGAATTTCCCAGCGGTCCTCAGTATCTGACCAAGCTGTCTCAGGAGGGTATGAATAGCTTCCATGACCAGGAGGTCAGTTGATGGGTGCGGGAACCCACCCTGCTGTCTTGGAAAGGTGGAGAAAGCTTCCAAGACTGGGAAAGCTGTCAGTGGGTGCTGGAAACTGTCCCTCTGTTCCGGAAGGGTGTAGATAACTCCCTACAGGGAAATCTTCCAGTGGGGGCCGGGATCTGCCCTGCTCTTGCTGCTGGGAAACTTACCAGTGAGCGCCAAAACCTGTCCTGCTGTCCTGGGAAGCTTTAGAAATCTTTCATGACTGAGAAATCCGGCCCTGAGTGCTGGAAACTTGCTGTTCCTGGAGGGTGTAGATTGCTCTCGCTACTTGACAATCCATCAGCAGGTGCCAGAATCTGCCTTGCTGTCCTGGGAGTACACAGAAAACTCTTGCTACTAGGAAATCTGCCAGTGGGTGCTAGAATATGTGCTACTGTCCCAAGAAGGTGCAGATAGCTCCCCCAACTAGGAAATTTATCCACAGGAAGAGCTGAAACCATAGATGAGCCCCAGGGGCTTTGTGGCCAAGGAAGAAGAGCTGAAATCTCTCCTTGTGGCTGCACAAACTGTGGAGTTACTCCTGTGCTTATACTTAAATTCAACACCTGCAAAACATCCAGAAGGACATCAAGTGCTGTTATAGCTAAGTCTGGCATTAGTAGCTAGCTGTGGGTCCTGTGGGCATGTGCACTTGGGAGTAGGGCAGATCAGGGCTTGAGTTGCCTCTATAGCTCCTGCAGTGGTGTAGGTGCGTACCTCCTGCCATACTGGGACCTAACCTCAGTGTACCTGCACCGGTGGCCCAGTGAAAGCAATGCTTGAGAGTCACCAGGGCCAATTTCTGGCACATCCACAGTTGTGGGTGTGGGTCTGAGAGCAGTGCCAAAACCGTATACTTTGTGAATCTGTACATTGGAGAAAGGGCACACAGCAGAGCACATTCACAGGTGAACAGCTTCAAAGGAGGAAAACTCAGTGGCTTCTCTCCCAGTGGGAGTGCTCTAATCCTACTTACCTTGAATGCAGATCGGAATCACAGCTAAGAAATAGATTGGGAGCTTCTACTCCAACAACTAGGGAGCACACTCATGCCCGATGGAAGTGAAAACCACAGAGCAAAGGGGAAGCCCTGCTCAATATCTAGGGCAGGCTCTAATCACCACACCATCAATTAAAATCCCCTAACAAGGGGATTCCCATCAAGGGGCTTCCCAGGTGGCACTAGTGGTAAAGAACCTGCCTGCAATGCCAGAGATATAAGAGACATGGATTTGATCCCTGGATTGGGAAGATGCCCTGAAGGAGGGCATGGCAACCAGTATTCTTGCCTGGAGAATCCCATGGACAGAAGAGCCTGGCAGGCTACAGTCCATAGGGTTGCACAGAGTCAGACACCACTAAAGCAACTTAGCATGTATCAAGGCAATAACAGCATAAGCCTCTGAAAAACTTCATCTACCAGAGCGTAGACACTAGAAGTAAGAGAAACTGATCCCACAGCCTTTGGAAAGGAAATCACAATCACAGTAAGTCTGACAAAATGAGATGACAAAAAATATGTTGCAGATGAAAGAGCAAGATAAAAATCTAGGAGAATGACTGAAGAGGAGATAGCAATCTACTTGAAAAAGAATTCAGGGTAATGATAGTAAAGATGATCCTTAGATCATCTTGAAAACAGAAAGGAAGTACAGATTGAGAAGATACAAGAAAAGCTTAACAAAGACCTCGAAGAACTAAAGAACAAACAAAAAGAGATGAACAAAAGAGTAAGCGAAATGAATAATACACTAGAATGACTCAATAGTAGATTAACTGAGACAGAAGAACAGATAAATGAGCTGGAATACAAAATAATGGAAATCACTGCTCTGGGAGTGAATAAAGAAAAAAGAAAAAAAGAAATAAGGACAGTCTCAGTGACCTCTGGGGCAACATTAAAAGCACAAACATTCAAATTATAGACATCCCAGAAGAAGAAGAAAAAGGGCCTGAAAAAATATTTGAATAAACCATAGTCAAAAATTTCCCTATCATGGGAAAGGAAATAGATACTTAAGCCCAGGAAGCACAGAGAGTTCCACACAGGGTAAATCTAAGGAGGAATATGCTGAGATACATATTAATCAAACTATTAAAAATTAAATACAAAGAAGAAATATTAAAAGCATTAAGGAAAAAGCAACAAAATATCCTTTATGAGAAAACCTGAATGAATCTTTTGGCCAACCCAATACAAGGTAATCCCCATAAAGGTTATCAGCTGATTTTTCAGCTGAAACTCTGCAGGCCAGAAGGGAGGAGCATATTATAAGTGATGAAAGGGGAAAAACCTACACCTAAGGCTACTCTATGCAGCAAGGCTCTCATTCAGATTTGAGAGAAATCAAAAGCTTTACAGACAAGAAAAAGTAAGAGAATTCAGCACCACCATGCCAGCTTTACAAGAATTGCTAAAAGCAAGAAACCCAAGAGAAGAGAAAGAAAGAGGAAGAGAAGAAAAGAGACCTATAAAAACAAACTGAAAGCAATTAAGAAAATGGCAATAGAAGCATATATATATCAATAATTACCTTAAATGTCAATGAATGAAATGCTTTCCAACCAAAAAATAGACTGACTGAATGTATGCAAAAATAAGACCTATTTATAACCTGTTGACAAGAGACCCATATCACACCTAAGGACACACACAGGCTGAAAGTGAGGGGATGGGAAAAGGTATTCCACGCAATTGGAAATCAAAAGAAACCTGAATCAGCAATACTCTTATCACACACAAGATATTTTAAAATAAAGACTGCTACAGAGACAAAGAAGGACACTACATAATGATCAAGGGATCAGTCCAAGAATAAGATATAACAACTGTAAATATTTATGCACCAACATAGGAGCACCTCAGTATATAAGACAACTGCAAAAAGTCATAAAAGGGGAAACAGTAACAGAATAATTTTGGGAGACTTTAACACCCCACTTACACCAAGGGAAAGATCATCCAGACAGAAAATCAGTAAGGAAACATAAGCTCTAAATAACACAGTAGACCAAATACAATTGTTTGCTATTTATAGGACATTCCATCTGAAAGCAGCAGAATACAACTTCAAGTGTACAAAGAACATTCTGCAGGATGGACCACATCTGGGGTCACAAATCAAGCCTTGGTAAATTTAGGAAAATTGAAATAATATCAAGCATCTTTTTCAACCACAATACTATGAATTTAGAAATCAATTACAGAAAAAAATCTGTTAAAAACTCAAACACATGGAGGCTAAATAATGTTACTAAAAAACTGATGAATCACTGAAGAAATCAAAGAGGAAATTAAAAAATACCTAGAAACAGATGTCAATACATACAGGACAATGCATGGTATGCAGCTGAAGCAGTTCTAAGAGGGACGTTTATAGCAGTACAATCTTACTTTAAGAAACAAGAAATATCTCAAGTATACAACCTAACCTTAAACCTAAAGTAATTAGAGGAAGAAGAAAAAACAAAACTCAAAGTTAGCAGAGGGAAAGAAATCACAAAAGTCACAGCAGCAGAAATAACTGAAATAGAAACGAAACAATACAAAACATCAATGAAACAAAATGCTGGTTTTCTTGAGAAGATAAGCAAAATTGATCAACCTTTAGCTAGACTCATCAAGAAAAAAGGGAGGGGACTCAAATCAACAAAATTAGAAATGAAAAAGGAAAAGTTACAACTGACACCACAGAAACACAAAAGATCATAAAAGACTACTACAAGCCACTATTAATATTTGCTAATAAAATGGATAACCTGGAAGAAAGAGACAAATTCTTAGAAAGGTACAATCTTCCGAGACTGAACCAGGAAGAAATAGAAAATATAAACATACCAATCACAAGTACTGAAATCAAAACTGTGGTCAAAAATCTTCCAACAAACAAAAGTCCAGGACCAGATGGCTTCACAGGTGAATTCTATCAAATACTTAGAGAAGAGTTAACATCTATTTTTCTCAAACTCCTCCAAAAATTTCAGAGAAGAAACACTCCAAAGCTCATTCTGTGAGGCCACCATTCCCCTAATACCAAGACCAAACAAAGATATCATGCAAAAAAGAAAATTGAAGGCCAATGTCACTGATGGACATAGACACAAATATCCTCAACAAAACACCAGCAAATAGAACCCAACAAAACATTAAAAGGATCATATACCATAGAGAGGTGGGATTTATCCCAGGGACACAAGGATTCTTCAACATACACAAATCAATCAATGTAATATATCATATTAACAAACTGAAGAATTAAAACCATATGAGCATGTTAATCAATGCAGAAAAAGCTTTTGACAAAATTTAATACTTATTTATGATAAAAATTCTCCAAAAAGTGAACAGAGGGAACCTGTGCTGTGCTGTAATTAGTCACTCAGTCATGTCTGACTGTTTGTGACCCCATGGACTGCAACCCACTATGCTCCTCTGTCCATGGGGATTCTCCAGGCAAGAATACTGGAGTGGGTTGCCATGCCTCCTCCAGGGGATCTTCCCAACTCAGGAATAAAACCAGGGTCTCCTGCATTGCAGGCAGATTCTTCACCATCTGAGCTACCAGGGAACCTACCTCTACATAATAAAGGCTATATATGACATATATGACAAGCCTACAACAGACATTGTCAAATGGTGAAATATATGAAATAATTTCCCATAAGATCAAGAACAGGACAAGGATGTCCACTCTCACCACTGTTATTCAACATAGTTTTGAAAGTCCTAGCCATGATAATCAAAGAATAAAAAGAAATAAAAGCAATCCGAATTGGAAAAGAAGAAGTAAAACAGTCAGTTTGCAGTTGACATGATACTATACGTAGAAAATCCTAAAGGTGTTGTGTAAAAACTACTAAAGCTCATCAATGAGTTTGGTAAAGTTGTAGGATAGTAAATTAACACATGGAAATCTCTTGGATTCCTATACAACAACAACAACAAGAGATCAAACATAGAAATTAAAGAAACAATCCCAGTTACCATTGCAATAAAAAGAATAAAATACCTAGGAATAAAGCTACCTAAGGAGGCAAAAGACCAGTACATAGAAAACTGTATGACACTGATGAAAGAAATGAAAGCGGGCAGAAGGAGAAGAGGGCATCAGAGGATAAGATGGTTGGATGGCATCACTGATGCCAAGGACATAAACTTGGTCAAACTTCAGGAGATGGTGAGGGAGAGGGATGCCTGGCATGCTGTAGCCCATGGGGTCGCAAAGAGCTGGACATGACTGGATGACTGAACAACAACAAAACAGATAGATATACCATGTTCCTGGATTGGAAGAATTTAATATTGTGAAAATGATTATACTATCCAAAGCAGTCCATAGATTCAGTGCAATCTCTCTCAAATTATCAATGGCATTTTCCACAGAATTAGAACAAAATTTTTACAATTTGTATGGAAACACAAAAGACGCTGAAAAAGCCAAAGCAATCTTGAGAAAGAAAAATGGAGTTAGAGGTATCAGGTTCCTTGACGTCAGACAATAGTAAAAAGCTACAGTAATCAGACAGAATGGTACTGGCACAAAAATAGAAATATAGACCAATGGAACAGGATAGAAAGCCCAAAGAAAAACCTTCATACCTGTGGTCACCTAACCTGTGACAATAAAAGCAAGAATATAAATGGAGAAAAGAAAACCTCTTCAATAAGTAGTGCTGGGAAAACTGGACAGCTATACGTAAAAGAATGCAATTAGAATACTCCTTAACACCATACACAAAAATAAGCTCAAAATGGATTAAAAATCTAAATGCATGGCCAGATACTATAAAACTCTTAGAGAAAAACATAGGCAGAATACTTTTTTGACATAAATTGCAGCAAGATCTTTTCTGATCCATCCATTTACTAAGTAGTGAAAATAAGAAAAAAAAATAAATAAATGGGACCTAATTACACTTAAAAGCTTCTGCACAGCCAAGGAAACTGTAAACCAAATGAAAAGACAACTCTCAAACTGAGAGAAAATATTTGCAAATGAAGCAACCAACAAGGTATTAATATCAAAAATATACAAAGAGCTCATGTAACTCAATACCTAAAGAACAAATAATCCAATCAAAAAGTAGGGGGAAGAGTTAAATAGACATTTCTCCAAAGAAGACATACAGATAGCTGAAAAATACATGAAAAAATGCTCAACATCACTAATTAATTTGAGAAATGAAAATCAAGACTATAATGAAGTATTACCTCACACCAATCAGAATGACCACCATCAAAAAAATATCTACAAACAATAAATGCTGGAGAGGGTGTGGGGAAAAGGGAACCCTCCTACTATGTTGGTGGGAATGCAAATTGGTACAGCCACTATGGAGGTTCTTTAAAAAGCTAAAGTTAGAACTACCATATGACCCAGCTATCCTACTCCTGGGTATATTCCTGAAAAAAATCATAACTCCAGAAGATACATTCAACCCAATGTTCACTGCAGCATTATTTACTATAGGTGAGAAATGGAAGCCATTTGAATATCCATCAACAGAGCAATGGATAAAGAAGATGTGGTATATATATACAATGGAATATTGCTCAGCCATAGAGAGGATAAAATTAACACCATTTACAGCAACATGGATGGACCTAGAGATTGTCATGCTGAGTGAAATAAGACACAGAAAGACAAGTATCATATGATATCACTTATATGTGGACTCTAAGAAAAGGAGATACAAGTGAATTTATTTATAAAACAAGAGTCATGGGTGTAGAAAGCAAACATGGCTACCAAAGAGTAAGAGGGGGCAAAAGAGAAATTGTGAGATTGGGATTGACATACATATGCTACTATATATAATATAGATAACTAATAGGAACCTATTCTGTAGCACTGGGAACTCTACTCCATACTCTGTAATGGCCTATATAGGAAAAGAATCTAAAGAAGAAGTAGATATCTGTATATGTATAAGTAAGTCACTTGGATGTGTACCTGAAACTAACACATGTTGTAAATCGACTATGTTCCACTAAACATTTAAAAAATAAACACATTCACCTTAGAGGGAAAAAATGGTCCACTAGAATAATGTGAATTATCTGTATAGTTGCTTGATGTCTTTGGGACTTGTGCAAAGAGAAGAATCTCTACTGAGCAAGAAGTGCAAAGATTAAAAAGCTGGAGCCAGAAACAATTTTACGGTTCAGATATTATCTTTTTCAGATTTCTTTTTGAATTATATTTTCCAACCAGTTATAGCCAAAGTATTCAAGAAACTAGGATTATTTAAGTAATTAAATTACAAGGACATGGCAGGTATAATATGGAATTGTAACTCAGGTGGTAGGACCTAGATCTGAGGCAGTATTTAAATGAAGAAGAAACTACCATGAGGATTTTGAGCTTCGTCGGAAGTTGGCATGTGTACAACTTAGTGTAGCAGGCTAGCCATTGATGCTTTAGTGTGAAGAAAAAAAGTCCACTGTTTAGAAATCCCTCTGTGTTCCTGAGCAGGTTGTAGTTTCCACACTGTAAACAATGGTGCTAGCCATACCTTGATGCTGACCATTTTAGGACAGAGTAACTAAAGGAAATTAAATTTATACCCTTTAATGAGTGAGTATTAGAATATTGACCTTTTCATGAATAGAAGCATTAGCTACTGGACACCAAGTAAAAAGAAACCACATGTCTTTTGTTAATACATTTTTAGTAAAAAAAGTATTGCATCTAGTAGCACCCTAGTAGTGGAAGAGTTTCTTTCAATGAAATAATGTGATTCTCTTTAAAAAGACTGATCAGTTTTGATTTCCCCTAGAAACTGGAAAAACAAATTTTTGGTTGTGAAAAATTTTCACTGATGAACTCAGATAATTTTTTCTTATATTTTGTAGATTCAGCATTTTTCATCTGGTCCAAACAATTTATTTATATGTGAAAATAAAATTAACTTTTCTCAAATAGCTTCTTTATCTTTTAAGGAATAAAAATTATATTCATAATTATTTAAAATATTAAATTATTTAAATTTTGTTTTTCTCACTATGAAACAAAGTATCATTAAAAAAATCTGGTCAAGTAAAGAATTCAGTGATCATTTGTCTCTAGATAGTGAGATTATAGGTTAGTATATTGGTGTTTACTCACTGTCTTTCACATATTCACATACTCATTTTTCCAAAATAGTGATTTAGAACATGTTTTGGACTTTTAAAAAATGTAATACTATATCTTGAATATCTTTCTGTATCAATTAAAAATTCTTCTATAATATTTAAGTGGCTTATATTAATGTACCACAAGTTTTAAAAGATTGTTATTAGCTTTTGTCATTTTTATTTTCATTTAGGTTTTTTATTGTTTTAAAAATAAAGACTGCTACATTTGAAGATATATTCATGCTGATTTCAATCAGCATAAATTCCAAGAAAGGGATTTGCTGGTTCAAAAAATACCTACTTAAAAATTTTTTTTTGGTTTATACAGCCAATTGCCCTCCAGAAATGTTATAACATGAATTATCTCTAAGTAAAACCATATGAAATATTTCATTTTTATGTGGCACTGATGGTGGTCTTGTTTAATTAAAAACACCAACAAGAAGTTTCCACTGTTAGAAAAAAGGGAAGGAAAAAGACAATGGTCATAGAGTAAACATTGGAAAGATTGCTTTCAATATCAGGTCAAGACCTACTCTTAAAGTTTGGAATAGACTTTCTTAGCAGACGAGGCCGGAGAAGGCAATGACACCCCATCCAGTATTCTTGCCTGGAAAATCCCATGGACGGAGGAGCCTGGTAGGCTGCAGTCCATGGGGTCGCTGAGAGTCAGGCACGACTGAGCGACTTCACTTTCACTTTTCACTTTCATGCATTGGAGAAGGAAATGGCAACCCACTCCAGTATTCTTGCCTGGAGAATCCCAGGGACAGCGGAGCCTGGTGGGCTGCCGTCTATGGGGTCGCACAGAGTTGGACATGACTAAAGCGACTTACTAGCAGCAGCAGACGAGGCAAATTATAATAGACTATAGGTGAGATTTTGCTTTGCCTTTTCAAAACCTCATTCTCTCAAAGTCCTTCTTTCCCTTACTTTTCTTTAATTTATCTCTCTTATTTAGATAGTCTTTCCTCCATAAATGGCACCATTGACATTTGGCTAGTAATCCCTGGATGGTCTTTCCAATGTGAAGCTCATGAGTTACTTCAGGTCACAGGCCAGGGACATTGGTACCTTGGGATAGTAACATGCATTTCACCACTGACCCGTCAGCTGATCAGTTATAGGAATCCTGACGTCACCTTGTATTTTAAAAGAGCTAATTTTTTAAATCCACTAATATAAATCTTTATTACCATTTCAGGACATAATAGGAGCTATTTCTCTTCACTATTTAACTGCTAACTTCTTACACAAAATTATCAATTTTAGAGAGTGCTGTCATAAATACCGGAGAAGGCAACGGCAACCCACTCCAGTACTCTTGCCTGGAAAATCCCATGGACGGAGGGGGCTGGAGGGCTGCAGTCCATGGGGTCGCTGAGGGCCAGACACAACTGAGCGACGTCACTTTCACTTTTCACTTTCCTGCATTGGAGAAGGAAATGGCAACCCACTCCAATGTTCTTCCCTGGAGAATCCCAGGGTCGGGGGAGCCCGATGGGCTACCGTCTTTGGGGTCGCACAGAGTCGGACACGACTGAAGTGACTTAGCAGTAGCAGTCATAAATACAGTAGCCTATTATTTATTACCTCTTATAATTCTCAAAATTTGGTACGGGATCGACAGCATCAGGCTCACCTGGGCACTTGTCAGGAATGTAAATTCTCAGACCCTATTCCACTCCTACTGAATCAGAAACTTTGGGTATAGGGCCCCAAGCTCTGTTTTAACAAGCCCTATAGGATTCTGATGCAAACTGGTTGAAGAACCACAGATTTAAGACAATATTCAGGTTTCCAGGAGTCTTTGTTAGTCAAGATGATTTTGGAAGAATTGACATTTATTAGTAAGAAAGACCTCTCTCTCCAGGTATTCGAATTAGTTGTGGCAAACAAAGCTTCAAAGATAATAAAATATATGTAAGATAAACCACTTCTCACTGGAAGATAATAGGAAAATTGTTACATCTAAAATTACTGGGGCTGAAAAGTTGTGTTTCTTAGGAACATTTTGATGTTATACTCCTCATTTAGCTGAGCACAGCTCAAAGAATGTTTCTCATTAGTTCTCCTTGTTTTCCCAGGGGTTAGCTGTACCCTCCCCACCAGGTTTCTAGTTGTTATGAGTAAAAGGTTTGACTCCATCATTCATTCAATTGCTTTCACTTGCAAAAACATAAAATACCCCGAGAGAAGCTAACCTCATTAGCATTTCCTTTGAAGCTTTATCCAGTTAAGACAATAGGATGATTGTTTGATCCGTCATAGAACTGTTCAACTTCAGCTTCTTCAGCGTTACTGGTTGGGGCATAGACTTGGATTACTGTGATATTGAATGGTTTGCCTTGGAAACGAACAGAGATCATTCTGTTGTGTTTGAGATTGCATCCAAGTACTGCATTTCGGACTCTTTTGTGGACCATGATGGCCACTCCATTTCTTCTGAGGGATTCCTGCCCGCAGGAGTAGATATAATGGTCATCTGAGTTAAATTCACCCATTCCAGTCCATTTCAGTTCGCTGATTTCTAGAATGTCGACATTCACACTTGCCGTCTCTTGTTTGACCACTTCCAATTTGCCTTGATTCATGGACCTGACATTCCAGGTTCCTATGCAATATTGCTCTTTACAGCATCGGACCTTGCTTCTATCACCAGTCACATCCACAGCTGGGTATTGTTTTTGCTTTGGCTCCATCCCTTCATTCTTTCTGGAGTTATATCGGGCACCTACTGACCTCGGGAGTTTCTCTTATCAGTAACCTATCATTTTGCCTTTTCATACTGTTCATGGGGTTCTCAAGGCAAGAATACTGAAGTGGTTTGCCATTCCCTTCTCCAGTGGACCACATTCTGTCAAATCTTTCCACCATGACCCACCCGTCTTGGGTTGCCCCCCGGCATGGCTTAGTTTCATTGAGTTAGACAAGGCTGTGGTCCTAGTGTGATTAGATTGACTAATTTTCTGTGAGTATGGTTTCAGTGTGTTTGCCCTCTGATGCCCTCTTGAAACACCTACCGTTTACTTGGGTTTCTCTTACCCTGGGCGTGGGGTATCTCTTCACGGCTGCTCCAGCAAAGTGCAGCCTTTGCTCCTTACCTTGGACGAGGGGTTGAAAATGCACTGGTCATAACAAACACCCTCTTCCAACAACACAAGAGAAGACTCTATACATGGACATCACCAGATGGTCAACCCTGAAATCAGATTGATTATATTCTTTGCATCCAAAGATGGAGAAGCTTTATACAGTCAACAAAAACAAGACCAGGAGCTGACTGTGGCTTAGACCATGAACTCCTTATTGCCAAATTCAGACTTAAATTGAAGAAAGTAGGGAAAACCACTAGACCATTCAGGTATGACCTAAATCAAATCCCTTATGATTATACAGTGGAAGTGAGAAATAGATTTAAGGGCCTAGATCTGATAGATAGAGTGCCTGATGAACTATGGAATGAGGTTTGTGACATTGTACAGGAGACAGGGATCAAGACCATCCCCATGGAAAAGAAATGCAAAAAAGCAAAATGGCTGTCTGGGGAGGCCTTCCAAACAGCTGGGAAAAGAAGAGAAGCGAAAAGCAAAGGAGAAAAGGAAAGATATAAACATCTGAATGCAGAGTTCCAAAGAATAGCAAGAGGAGATAAGAAAGCCTTCTTCAGCGATCAATGCAAAGAAATAGAGGAAAACAACAGAATGGGAAAGACTAGGGATCTCTTCAAGAAAATTAGAGATACCAAGGGAATATTTCCTGCAAAGATGTGCTCAATAAAGGACAGAAATGGTATGGACCTAACAGAAGCAGAAGATATTAAGAAGAGATGGCAAGAATACACAGAAGAACTGTACAAAAAAGATCTTCATGACCCAGATAATCACGATGGTGTGATCACTCACCTAGAGCCAGACATCCTGGAATGTGAAGTCAAGTGGGTCTTAGAAACAGTGTCAGACTTTGTTTTTTTGGGGGGAGCTCCAAAATCACTGCAGATGGTGACTGCAGCCATGAAATTAAGAGACGCTTACTCCTTGGAAGGAAAGTTATGATCGACCTAGAAATCACTACGAACAAAGCTAGTGGAGGTGATGGAATTCCAGTTGAGCTATTCCAAATCCTGAAAGATAATGCTGTGAAAGTGCTGCACTCAATATGCCAGCAAATTTGGAAAACTCAGCAGTGGCCACAGGACTGGAAAAGGTCAGTTTTCATTCCAATCCCAAAGTAAGGCAATGCCAAAGAATGCTCAAACTACCGCACAATTGCACTCATCTCACACGCTAGTAAAGTAATGCTCAAAATTTTCCAAGCCAGGCTTCAGCAATATGTGAACCATGAACTTCCTGATGTTCAAGCTGGTTTTAGAAAAGGCAGAGGAACCAGACATCAAATTGCCAACATCCGCTGGATCATGGAAAAAGCAAGGGAGTTCCAGAGAAACATCTATTTCTGCTTTATTGACTATGCTAAAGCCTTTGACTGTGTGGATCACAATAAACTGTGGAAAATTCTGAAAGAGATGGGAATACCAGACCACCTGATCTGCCTCTTGAGAAATTTGTATGCAGGTCAGGAAGCAACAGTTAGAACTGGACATGGAACAACAGACTGGTTCCAAATAGGAAAAGGAGTACGTCAAGGTTGTATATTGTCACCCTGTTTATTTAACTTCTATGCAGAGTACATCATGAGAAACGCTGGACTGGAAGAAACACAAGCTGGAATCAAGATTGCTGGGAGAAAGATCAATAACCTCAGATATGCAGATGACACCACCCTTATGGCAGAAAGTGAAGAGGAACTCAAAAGCCTCTTGATGAAAGTGAAAGTGGAGAGTGAAAAAGTTGGCTTAAAGCTCAACATTCAGAAAACTAAGATCATGGCATCTGGTCCCATCACTTCATGGGAAATAGATGGGGAAACAGTGGAAACAGTGTCAGACTTTGTTTTTTGGGGGGGAGCTCCAAAATCACTGCAGATGGTGACTGCAGCCATGAAATTAAAGACACTTACTCCTTGGAAGGAAAGTTATGATCGACCTAGATAGCATATTCAAAGGCAGAGACATTACTTTGCCAACAAAGGTCTGGCTAGTCAAGGCTATGGTTTTTCCTGTGGTCATGTATGGATGTGAGAGTTGGACTGTGAAGAAGGCTGAGTGCCAAAGAATTGATGCTTTTGAACCGTGGTGTTGGAAAAGACTCTTGAGAGTCCCTTGGACTGCAAGGAGATCCAACCAGTCCATTCTGAAGGAGATCAGCCCTGGGATTTCTTTGGAAGGAATGATGCTAAAGCTGAAACTCCAGTACTTTGGCCACCTCATGGGAAGAGTTGACTCATTGGAAAAGACTCTGATGCTGGGAGGGATTGGGGGCAGGAGGAGAAGGGGATGACAGAGAATGAGATGGCTGGATGGCATCACTGACTCGATGGACGTGAGTCTGAGTGAACTCTGGGAGTTGGTGATGGACAGGGAAGCCTGGCGTGCTGCGATTCATGGGGTCGCAAAGAGTCGGACACGACTGAGCGACTGAACTGAACGAACTGATGTAGCATATCTATTGTAAGACAAAACTGCTAAGGTATGTGTGGCATAAGGTATGGTGCTGGTGTTGATGCTATGCTGTACTTTTGAATCAGGTGAAAGGGTCCCAGGAAAAATCAATTATCCAGTGAGAACAAGGACCTCTTTTATCAGTCAGTCTTCCTAATCAGAACTTTCCTAAGGACTGCAGACGGAACTTTGGGAAGGCTAGGTTTTGAGCAATAGAAGAAAGAAAGCCAGTTAAATGAGGCAAGGGAGGGGTGAAGACTTGTTGCTTGAACACTAGGTCTTGAGACGGTTCTGACAAAATGCCCACACACTTTCAGCTCTCTGGGGTGTGGTCAGACCTACTTCTTGCTACATTTGTTAACTGAGGGCAGGAGGAGCCATGATTACTAGAAGAAAGGGAGAGCAGCAGGTATATATAATAGCACTTTTTTTGTAGCCATCATTGAATTTCATTTTAAGCACAATCTGCATTGTGGAAAATGACTGACACAATCTATTGAAATCTACATGATAAAAAGAATAAATTAAGTATTATACTTAAGAGAATAGAAAATCATATTTGAAAAGAATTTTAAGAGAAAATTATAGTTCTGAAGGCACAGTAATGACAATATTCAAAATAGAACTTGATACACGGAAACTGGAACTGACTGGGTGATGTAAAATTAGAAATTTCCTGTTTACTGAAGAGTCTCTGTTTGCTGAAGAACTGCTCATTTTTATATATTTCAATGCAGATAGAGCTTGATTCTTTTAATTATTCTATCCAAACAACAACTTGTAATAGTTATATAAAACTCTAGGATTGATTTCGGAAATTATCTATTGGGATTTTTCTGACAAGGAGTGAAGGGAAAAGAAACCAATATTCATTAGCAGAAAAAAATTTCCCCATATTTAGCTCTTAAAATCAATATTTATTGGTAGTTTGGGAAGTCACCTCATAGGATGTATTAAAATTCATAAAATGTTTAAAAAGAAGATGGGTAATGATTTTTCTTCTGAAAGATGAGTGTCAAAATGAGAATTTTTGTTCTCAGTGATTTCAAGGTGCAACCCTTTCTGTTAAACAATGATTTACGAATAAAAACTTAAAAATATTCTCGGAGGATAATCATAATATGGTTACATTTTAAGTTGTCATGAAGATAGCAGTGAAAATACAGGTGAAATGTCCAGAATAATGCCTGAAATATAATAAAATCTTTCCTTCTCACATTTCTAGGGACAAGAACTCCTTCTTCAACTCTGTTCTTGTACATTTTGGACTTTCTATGAATTCTTGCTTATTTACTGACAGTTGTGGCTATTAAAAAGGAGTTTTGCATTGTAAGTGGCTCAGAAAGGAATCGGAAGAGCTGGAAGTCATGCAGAGCATGACTGAGAAAAATGATCACAGGTCTAGTTTGGGTAACTTACCTAGATACTTGGTAACTATTAAACATTTAGTTTCAAGGGATTAGATCAGATAGACAATAGATTCAAGGGATTAGATCTGATAGACAGAGTGCCTGAAGATCTATGGATGGAGGTTCGTAACATTGTACAGGAGGTGGTGATCAAAATAATCCCCAAGAAAAAGAATGCAAGAAGCCAAAATGGTTATCTGAGGAGGCCTTACAAATAGCTGAGAAAAGAAGGGAAGTGAAAGGTAAAGGAAAAAAGGAAATATATACCCATCTGAATGCAGAGTTCCAAAGAATATCAAGGGGAGATAAGAAAGCCTTCCTAAGTAAACAATGCAAAGAAATAGAGGAAAACAATAGAATAGGAAAGACTAGAGATCTCTCCAAGAATATTAGGGATACCAAGGGAACATACCATACAAAGATGGGCATAATAAAGGACAGAAATAGTAAGGGCCTAACAGAAGCAGAAGATATTAAGAGGTGGCAAGAATACACAGAAGAACTGTTCAAAAAAGATCTTCATGAGCCAGGTAATCATTATGGTGTGACCACTCACCTAGAGCTAGACATCTTGGAATGCCTTCGCAAGTGGGCCTTAGGAAGCATCACCGTGAACAAAGCTAGTGGAGGTGATGGAATTCTGGCTGAGTTATTTCAAATACGAAAAAATGATGCTGTGAAAGTGCTGCACTCAATATGCTAGCAAATTTGGAAAACTCAGCAGTGGCCACAGGACTGGAAAACGTCAGTTTTTATTCCAATCCCCAAAAAAGGCAATGCCAAAGAATGTTCAAACTCCCACACAATTGCACTCATTTCTCATGCTATCAAGGTGTTGTTCAAAATCCTCCAAGCTAGGCTTCAACAGCATGTGAACCAAGAACTTCCAGATATTCAAATTGGATTTGGAAAAGGCAGAGGAACCAGATATCAAATTGCCAATATCCATTGGATCATAGAAAAAGTAAGAGGTTTCCAGAAAAACATCTACTTTTGCCTCACTACAATTGACTACACTAAAGTTTTATTACTTTATTACTACTATTGACTACAATTACTACTATTGACTACACTAAAGTCTTTGACTAAGTGGATCATAACAACCTGTGGAAAATTCTTCAAGAAATGGGAATACCAGACCACCTTACCTGTCTCCTGAGAAGTCTGTATGCAGATCTGGAAGCAACAGTTAGAACTGGACATGGAACAATGGACTGGTTCCAAATTGGGAAAGGAGTATGTCAAGGCTGTATGTTGTCACCCTGTTATTTAACTTACATGTATGCATCATGCATGATGAAGCACAAGCTGGAATCAAGATTACTAGGAGAAATATAAGTAACCTCAGATATGCAGATAACAACACCCTTATGCCAGAAAGCTAAGAGGAACTAAAGAACCTCTCGATAAGGATGAAAGAGGAGAGTGAAAAAGCTGGTTTAAAATGCAGCATTCAAAAAATGAAGATCCTGGCATCAAGTCCCATCACTTCATAACAAATAGATGCGAAAGCAATGGAAACAGTGACAGACTTTATTTTCTTGGGCTCCAAAATCACTGCAGATGGTGACTGTGGCCATGAAATTAAAAGACGCTTGCTCCTTGGAAGAAAAGCTATGACCAACCTTGACAGCATACTAAAAAGCTAAGACATTTCTTTGCCAATAAAGGTCTATCTAGTCAAAGCTATGGTTTTTCCAGTAGTCATGTATGGATGTGAGTTGGAATATAAAGAAGGCTGAATACCAAAGAATTGATGCTTTTAAACTATAGTTTTGGAGAAGACTCTTGAGACCCTCTTTGACTGCAAGGAGATCAAACCAGTCAACCTTAAAAGAAATCAACCCTGAATACTCTTTGGAAGGACTGATGCTAAAGCTCCAATACTTTGGCCATCTCATGAGAAGAACTGACTCATTGGAAAAGACCCTGATGCTTGGAAAGATTGAAGGCAGAAGAAAAAGGGGATGACAGAGTATGAGATAGTTGGATGGCATCACTGACTCAACGGACATGAGTTTGAGGAAGCTCTGGGTGATGGTGATGGACAGGCAAGCCTGGCATGCTGCAGTCCATGGAGTCGCAAACAGTCTGACAAAACTGAGCGACTACACAACAACAAAAGTGTCTCAGGCTTTGGCCAAAAGGAAATTGCATAAGCTCATGGGATTTATATGGTTATGTCAGTTATTTTGGGGGCTGTGAGAATGAAGTTTTTTTCCCCCCAACTCCCTTATGTTTAATAAGTCTCATAATTTTTTGGTTTTATTTTTTGGTATTTTCTACTGAGAAACTCAAATAATTTACATATCCTGAAGACATACATACACAAACAGACTAATATAGACAAAATATATTTATTAATTATATGTATATAAACTAGACTTTACACACATATATAAAATTTGTTGTTGTAGAGTTGCTGTCATGTCCAACTCTTTGCAACTCTGTGGACTGAAGTGTATCAATCTTTCCTGTCCTTCACTATCTCCTGGAGTTTGCTCAAACTTATGGCCATTGTGTCAATGATGTCATCCAACCATCTCATCCTTTGTATACAAATTAAATATATATATACTAAACATATAAACTAAATAAAAACTACAAATACATATATGAAATTGTATATATAAACTTTAATATATATAAATTAACTAAATATAATGTAAAAGTAAACTATGTCGATATCTATGTCCATGTCATATGTTTATCTACATATTCATTATAACTGGGTGTTGGCAAGGTGCTAGAAATTGTGCCAGAGATATAAGATGAATAAAATATAGTTCTGCCCTCATGAAATAGATAAAGAAATATATAATATAGTGTTTATATCTGACATAACAGACGTGTAACAAAGAGAAATAATGGTAGAGAAAAGAGCAGTCCTGCATAATAGGTTTTTGGACACAGTTATATTGCTTTCACTGCTCGGCCTTTTGGTTAAGATCCAGTGTGGTATGGGGGCTTCCCTTGTGGCTCAGTGGTACAGAATCTGCCTGCCAATGCAGAAGATGCAAGAGACGCAGGTTTGATCCCTGGGTTGGGAAGATCTGCCAGAGTAGGTAAATGGCAACCTGCTCCAATATTGTTGCCTGAAAAATTACATGGACAGAGGCGCCTGGTAGGCTGCAGAGAGTTGAACATGACTGGGTGATTGAGCACACAAGGCTTTATAGGATAGGTGACAATAAACTTTTATGGTGATTAGTAGTTCAACAAAAGGAAAAGGATTGGGGAGGGATCAAAAGAATAACATGATAAAAGTCATGATAGTATGCCAGCACATGGCTTGCTTTTGGGTGGAGCTGCATGACTATGGCTTGAATAAAGAAATTTGTGTTGAAAGGGTTGTAACAGCAGAAGATGAACCTGAAAATGAACTGAATAATTGCCTACCCTGAGCTAAAAATGGTTGGTACTATAATCCAGAGGCAAATATGCTGTAGGCAAGGTGAATGAAAGATTGCCTTTCTTTCAGAAATTTAAATTGGAAATTGAAAGGGACATAAACAATCAGACTTAAGGTTAAGACAGATTGTGAAGAGAAGTCTAAACCGATGCATCTCTAATTGTAATGTGTGTAAGACTGGCCTGGAGACCTTGAAAGAATGCAGATTATGACTTGGTGTGTCTGGGGAAGCCAAGGCTGCTGGCTTGCAGGCCATGATTTGAGCAGTGAGGAATCACCCTAAGAAGACTGAGCAGAGAATTCAGTCCTGGTGTGAATGGTCCAGAATGGGCTAACTGGGAGCTGCCTGTAAGTGGACCATTAGGCCTTCCTGAAGTTGGGAGGAGGAGCTGAATTAGCAGGAAGAATAGACACAGATGTGATAGAGTGGCTAAGATGACAGAGTAGAAAGACCCTGAGCTTAGCCCCTTTTGTGAGCACACCAAAATCACTACTATCTGCAGACAACCATCTTTGAAAAAGACTGGAACCTACTAGAAAAGATCTTCTACAACTAAAGACACAAAGAAGGAACCACAATGAGACAGGTAGGAGGAGTGGACTTGAGGTATAATCAAATCCCATATCCCTGGGTAGGTAACCCACAAACTGGAGAATAGTTATTTGCAGAGGTTCTCCCATAAGAGAGTTCTGAGCCCCACATTGGGCTCCTGTACTGGGAAAATAAGACCCCAGAGCATTTGGATTTGAAAGCCAATGGAACTAATTTTGGGAACCCCACAAGATTGGGGGAGAGACTTCAACCTTAAAGGGCACCCCTAAAATTTCATACACACTGGTATCCATGACAAGAGCAGCAATTTGACAGGAGCCTGGGTCAGACCTACTTGCTATTCTTAGAAAGACTTGCGGAGAGTCAGGGATGCAGTTGCATCTTACTCTGGGGACATAGACACTGATGTCAGTTATATTAGGCAACATTTTATCACGTGAACACTTCTGCTGGTGGCTGCCATCTTAGTTCATTAGTGCCAAGACATGGCCTCACCCAACAGCCTCTAGGTGTCAGTGCTGAGATGTCTCAGGCTGAACAGCTAATTGGGCAGTGACACAGCCCCACCCATCAGCAAACAGGCCTCCTGAGCCCACACATGTCCCTAGACATGGCACTGCCCACCAGAAGGCCAAACCACAATTCTACCCTCCAGTGGGCAAACATGACCCTTCCCTCCAGGAAGCCTGAACTAGCTTCTAGACCAACCTCACTCATCAGGTGGAAGACACCAGTTACAAAACAAAACAAAAATATAATCCTGCAGCTTGCAGACTCAGCACATTCCCAGCAGGTCACAACCTACCCTTGAACAAGCTGAGCCCTGGCCTTGTCCTTGAGCAGTAGGTCAATGCAAATTTTGGGACACCCTGGACCATATATCCAACTGTATCAGAAATCGGCCAATCCCTACCAACAATCTTTGGGATCCCTAGACCCTCCACCCAGACTTCTGGAAACAGCTCTATCTGCCAGTAGTCCAGGACTAACCTCATGACCTGGCGTTGAACTCCACTGGGCAGACAACAGCTCTGAAGTCTTCAGGACCCTGACTTTGCCCAGCAGTGAGCTAGCAGTAACCCTAGGGCCCACTAGGGTTCTTCAGCCAGCCACCTTGTGACCAGGCCCCATTAAACAGCAGCCAGCAGCATCCACACAAGGCAGAGCTTATTAACCAATCAGGCTAGGAGCCAACCAAGTCTACCAGATTGCCAATATTGCCAGCTACAACAGAAGGACCCACACAACCCTCCTTAGGGGAAACCCCTAGAGCATATAGCTTGGTTGATGAACGGGGAGGGCGCTGCTGGGATGCATAGGATGTCTCCTACAGAAGGCCACTTCTCCAGGGTTGGGAAGTGTAACTAACTTACCACATACATAAAAATATAAACAGGAATGTAGGCAAAATGAGGTGGCAGATGAACATGTTTCAGATGAAAGAACAAAATTAAACCCCCAAAGAAGAATTAAGTAAAGAGAAATAGGCAATCTATTTAAGAAGCAATTCAGAGTAATAATTGTAAAGATGATCAAAGAACTTGGAAGAAGAATAGATATACAGGGGGAGAAGTTAGAGGTTTTTAACAAAGAGTTAAAAAATATAAGAACAACCAAACAGAGATGAAGAATGCAAAATAAGAAATAAATATATGCTAGATGGAACCAATAGTAGACTAAATGATACAGGAAAATGGATCAGTAAGCTAGATGGTAGAGTAGTGAAAATCACTACCACTAAACAGAAAGATGGCAGAAAGTGAAGAGGAACTAAAAAGCCTCTTGATGAAACTGAAAAAGGAGAGTGAAAAAGTTGGCTTAAAGCTCAACATTCAGGAAACGAAGATCATGGCATCTGGTCCCATCACTCCATGGCAAATAGATGGGGAAACAGTGGAAAGAGTGTCAGACTTTATTTTTTTCGGCTCCAAAATCACTGCAGATGGTGATTGCAGCCATGAAATTAAAAGATACTTACTCCTTGGAAGGAAAGTTATGACCAACCTAGATAGTGTATTAAAAAGCAGAGACATTACTTTGCCAACAGAGGTCCGTCTAGTCAAGGCTATGGTTTTTCCAGTGGTCATGTATGGATGTAAGAGTTGAACTGTGAAGAAAGGTGAGCATTGAAGAATTGATGCTTTTGAACTGTGGTGTTGGACCAGACTCTTGAGAGTCCCTTGGACTACAAGGAGAGCCAACCAGTCCATTCTAAAGGAGATCAGTCCTGGGGGTTCATTGGAAGGACTGATGTTGAAGCTGAAACTCCAATACTTTGGCCACCTGATGTGAAGAGCTGACTCATTGGAAAAGACTCTGATGCTGGGAGGGATTGGGGGCAGGAGGAGAAGAGGACAACAGAGGATAAGATGGCTGGATGGCATCACCAACTTGATGGACATGAGTTTGGGTAAACTCTAGGAGTTGGTCATGGACAGGGAGGCCTGGAGTGCTGCGACTCATGGGGTCGCAAAGAGTCGGACATGATTGAGCGACTGAACTGAATTGAAACAGAAAGAAAGAATAAAAAGAAACAAAGGCAGTTTAAGAGACCCTTGAGACATCAAATGCCCTAAGATCTTCACTATAGGGGTCCCAGAAAGTTAAGAGAGAGAGAAAGGGCCTGAGAAAATATTTTAAGATATAATAGCTGAAAAATTTGCTAACATCGGAAACAGTTACCCAAGTCCAGGAAATGTAGAGATTCCCATACAGAACGAACCTCAAAAGGAACACACCAAGACACACTGTAATTAAAATGACAAAATTATAACGAGAAAACATTAAAAAAAGAGAAGGAAAACCAACAAATAACATCCCAGGGAACACCTAGAGGGGTATCAGCCAACTTTTCAGCAGAAACTTTGTAAGTCAGAAGGGAGTGGCACATATATTTAAAGTGAAGAAAAAGAAAAACCTACAAGTAAGAATGCTCTACCTGAAAGCCTTTTATTTAAATGTGAAGGTAAGATCAAAGATTTTAAGTACCAGAAAAAGCTAAAAGAGTTTGGCACGACCAAACCAGCTTTGCAACAAATGTTAAAGGAACTCCTCTAGGCTAAAAAGAAAAGGTCATGAACAGAAACAAGAGTATTACAAAATGAAAAAGTTCATAAGTAAAGGCAAACGTCCAGAAAGAGTAGGAAATCATCTACACACAAATTTAGTATAGTGGTTAAAAGACAAAAGTAATAAAATCATCTATATCCACAATAAGCAGTTAAGAGATACACAATACAAATAAACATAAAATATGTTCTTAAAACCAATAATGAGAGTATAAATGCAGGATTTCAAAAATGCATTTGCAGTTATGAGATCAGCAACTTAAAAAATCATATATATGTATATACAGAGAGCGAGAGAGAAAGAGAGAGATGATCATCTCAATAGATACAGAAAAAGCTTTTGATAAAATTCAACATCCATTTATGAAAAAAACTCTCCAGAAACTGTGTATAGAGGAAACCTAAGAAAGAAAAAAAGTGAAGTCGCTCAGTTGTGTCTGACTCTTTGAGACCCCAAGGACTGTAACCTACCAGGCTCCTCTGTCCATGGGATTATTTTGGCAAGGGTGCGGGAGTGGGTTGCCATTTCCTTCTCTAGGGGATGTTCCCAACCCAGGGATTGAATCCAGGTCTCCTGCACTGCAGGCAGATGCTTTACCATCTGAACCACCAGGGAAACCTAGAAACCTACCTCAACATAATAAAGGTCATATATGACTGAACTACAGCTAACATTATACTCAATGGTGAAAATATGAAAGTATTTTCTCTTAGATCAGGAACAAGACAAAACCGTCCATTCTTACCATTTTTATTCAACACAGTTTGGACGTCCTTGCCACTACAATCAGAGAAGAAAATGAAATAAAAGGGATTCACATTGGAAAGAAAGAAGTCAAACTGTTACTGTTTTGTAGGCAACATGAATCTATAAGTAGAAAACTATTAAGCTCATCACTGAATTTGGTAGAATTGCAGGATACAAAATTAACATACATAAATTTCCTGCATTTCTATACACTAACAATGAATCATCAGAAAGAAAAATTAAGGAAACAATCCCATTTACCATTGCATTAAAAATATTAAACTACCTAGGAATAAGCTTACTTAACGCAGCAAAGACCTGTACTCTAAAAACTTTAAAACACTGAAGAAATTGAAGATGACACAAACAGATGGAAAGATACAGTGTTCTTGGATTGAAAGAAACAATGTTGCTAAAATGACCATATTACCCAAGGCTGTCTACATATTAAATGTAATCTGTATCAAGTTACCAATAATGGTACTTTTCACAGAAGTAGAACAAATAATTTTAAAATTTGCATGGAAACACAAAACCGCATATAGCAAAGACATTCTTGAGAAAGAACAGAACTGGAGGAGACATACTCTTTGACTTCAGACTATACTACAAAGCTATGGTAATTAAAATAGTATGGTACTGGCACAGACACAGAGACAAATGCAGCAGGATAGAAAACCCAGAAATAAACACACAATTATGATCAATTAATCTATGTTAAAAGAGACAAGAATATACAATGAAGTTTTTCTAATAAGTGGTGCTGGTGCTGTGAAAACTGGACAGCTACAAGTAAAGGAATGAAATCAGAACAACCCCTAACATATACAAAAATAAACTCAAGATGGATCAAAGACCTAAATGTAAGATCAACTACTATAAAGCTCCTAAAGGAAAACATAGGGAGAATATTCTTTGACAAAAATTGCATCAATATATTTTTGGATCTCTCTCCTAAAGTAGAGAAAATAAAAGAAAAAATAGATTAATGGGATCTAATTAATCTTAAAACCTTATGCATAGCAAATGAAACTATCAACAAAATGAAAAGACATCTTGCTGAATGGGAGAAAATATTTGGAATGATATGACTGATAAGAGATCAATATCCAGTGTATATAAATATACAAAGTACAATCAACATCACAAAAATCCCTCCAAAATCTGATTAAAAATGGTCAGAAGAACTGTATAGACATTTTTCCAAAGAGGAAATGCAAGCGGCCAACAGGCATATGAAAAGATACTCAGCATCACTAATCTTCAGGGAGACGTAAATCAAAACCACAATGAAGTATCACCTCACATCTCTCAGAACTGCTGTCATCAAAAGAACACATAGAACAAATGTTGGTGAGGATGTAGATAAAAGCGAATCCTTGTACTCTACTGGTGGGGGTGTAAATTTGTGCAGTCACTGTGGAAAACAGTATGGAGGTTGCTCAGAAAATTAAAATTACAGCTACTATATGACTTAACAATTCCACTCCTGGGTATATATGTGAAAAAAACCAGAAACACTAATTTGAAAAGATACATGTGCCCCAGTGTTCATAGCAGCATTATTTACAATTGCCGAGATGTGGAAGCAACCTAAGTGACCATCAATAGAAAAATGTGCAAAAGAGGTCTGGTATATACACAATAGAATACTATACACAATAGAAAACTACTCAACCATAAAAAGAATGAAATTTTGCCATTCTCAGGAACATGAATAGACCTAGAGGGCATTATGCTACATGAAATAAGTTGGACAGAGAAAGACAAAAGTTATCATTTATATATGTAATCTAAAAAATGCAACAAATGGTGAATATAACAAAAAGGAAACAGGCTCACAGATAGAACAAACTAGTGGTTACCAGCGGAGAGAGCATGGGAGAGGCAATATGGAGGGGGGAAAGTGGGAAGTACAGATTATTGTGTATAAGATAGGCTCAAGGATGTTTTGTACAATGTGGGGAATATAGCCAATACTTTGTAATAACTGTTAATGGAAAGTAACCTTTAAAATTGTATGTATATAAAAAGGAATAGACACAGAGGCAAGCAGGGAATGTTAGAAGAAAAATTAATTTAGAAAAAATTACTAAAATTTCATGGTGGGAGCAGTCTCATATAATGAATGGTTATTGTTGCTGTGGTTTTAGTTGCTAAGTCGTGTCCAGATCTTTTATGTCCCCGTGGACTGTAGCTTGCCAGGCTCCTCTGCCCATGGGATTTCCCAGGCAAAAACACTGGAAAGAATTGCCATTTCCTTTCTCCAGAGGATCTTTCTGACCCAGGGATCAAACAGGCATCTTGTGAATTGCAGGCAGATTCTTTACCACTGAGCCACCAGGGAAGCTACTATATACTAATGATTCACAATAATTTTGCAGGTCCTAAAATAACTTGATGAAGATTAGTAAAACTTTTTTTCCAAAATACATGAGTGTACTGTGGGATAGGGTGATGTTTACATGTTGTACTTTCACAAATGACAAACTGTTACCAATCCCTTTTCCATAAGCCCAGTGCTTTGAAATTAAGCTTTGATCCACTTTCAGTTGATAGACGTTTTCTCATTCTTTGAACTCCAAAGTCTTCCCATGACCTTGATACTCAGACAGCTCTCTGCCACTCTTCTCGCCTCCTCTTCATCTATCAAAATAAACTAATATTTTAGTATTCTGCATTTTATTCCACTTCTTCAATCACCCTGTTGACATAGAAGACATCCTGAAATGGCTGGCCCTCACCCTGTCTAAGCAAATCTTCCTACAAGTGCTATGAATTCCATCTTTCTTCCCCCATTTCAGAATTTAGCTTCTCTGGTTACCTCATCCTCTCCTTGTATCTTAAATCTCTCTCTTCAAAGAGTCTTTTCCATCTCCATCCAAATATGTTCCAATATCTTTATGTCAAGAATAGTCTCTCTGGAAGTTCCCTTCAGCTACTGCCCTCTTGTCTTTCTTTTACACTATATTTGACATGTCCTCAGCCAAGTGGCTCGGTGGTAAAGAATCTGCCTGCCAATGCAGGAGATGTAAGACATGTGGGTCTTAGCCCTGGCTCATGACGATCACCTGGAGAAGGAAATGGCAACCTGCTTCAGTACTCTTGCCTGGAAACTTCCATGGACAGAGGAGCCTGGTGGGCTACAGTCCACAGGGTCCCAAAGAGTAGGATACAACTGAATGTGCATGCATGGATGCACACACCTCACAGTCACGTCATTAAGCCACTGAAATTTGATTTATATTCCCTTCCCCAAATGACTTACGTAAATGACTCTTGCCAAGTCACTGATGAACTGCTAAATGACACGGGCAGTTAAATGTCTTTTTCTACTTGACGTTTGGTACATTTTAATGTCAAAGTGTCCTTTCTCTCTCATCAGTTCAGTTCAGTTCAGTTCAGTCGCTCAGTCGTATCCGACTCTTTGTGACCCCATGAATCGCAGCATGCTAGGACTCCCTGTCTATCACCAACTCCCAGAGTTTACCCAAACTCATGTCCATCGAGTTGGTGATGCCATCCAGCCATCTCATCCACTGTTGTCTCCTTCTCCTCCTGCCCCCAATCCCTCCCAGCATCAGGGTCTTTTCCAATGAGTCAGCTCTTCACATCAGGTGGCCAAAGTATTGGAGTTTCAGCTTCAACATCAGTCCTTCCAATGAATACCCAGTACTGATCTCCTTTAGAATGGACTGGTTGGATCTCCTTTCAGTCCAAGGGATTCTCAAGAGTCTGGCCCAACACCACAGTTCAAAAACATCAATTCTTCAGTGCTCAGCTTTATTCATAGTCCAACTCTCCCATCCATACATGACCACTGGAAAAACCATAGCTTTGACTAGATGGACCTTTGTTGGCAAAGCAATGTCTCTGCTTTTTAATATGCTGTCTAGGTTGATCATAACTGTCCTTCCAAGGAGTAAGAAGAGGCTCCTTTACCTGCCTCTGGTGAGAGCACTTTCTTCTGTTCCTTTTTGACTTTGATTAGGTTCCTCCTTAGACTTTTAAATTTTTTCCACTTAGTCTCCCAAATTTGTTTCCCAGGTATAAAGCATGTGGGCATTATATGTATTTTAGGGTTCTTAGGAATAACAAGGATTATAGTAATGCAATTGTATACTATTGACACAGTTTGGACTCAATTACTAGAACAAGCAGAGGAAATATGGTTGTTAGACCTTTAGCTTTGGAATCAGACTTTCTGTGTCCCACTTCTGCCACTCTTCAGCTTGTGGCTTTGGGGAAATCCCTTAACCTGTCTTCCTTCATTTCTTCATCTGTAAGATAGAGATCAAAGTAATACCTGCTTCATAATGTGAGTATTCAGTGATGTGGTATGCTTAAAGCACTTAGTACATACAGTACCTGGTAAATAAGTTCTTAATTATTATTAGCTATTTTTATCTTATTACTCATTTGACCATAAAATGTCCCTAAATCAGCTTTAATGATCCATTTGACATTTATTGACTGACCCCAAGCCTTGCCAACCTTTAATTAAATTTTTTTTCTAATTTTTTTCTTTGAGTAGCTAATCTATCTTTTAAAAATAATTTGAATAATGTGAACACACTTGCAGTTTCTAATTCATTTTCCTCTGATCTCTTCTGCTGAGTGAAGGACATCCCTCCATTCTACTGCTTACTTTGGTAAAGAAGCCAGGTATACTCTCATTTTTGGAATTTTTGAAACCACTCAACAGGAATGTAGGGTGGTTAATATGCACTGGAACTGGGAACCAGAAGCCAAGATTCACATCCATGCTCCTCCACCAACTCGTCGTATGACTTTGGTCAACACCTACCCTTCTGGGCTTTAGTTTCTACAACTAAGAAATGAAAATATATGCTTCTAATATAAAGCACATAGAGAAAACGTCTAAAATTATGAATTGTGAAAATTAGTAAATTTCAAAATTATAAACAAGCTACAAATATGAGATGTACCTAAAACTGCTTTATTTACAATATCCTTTAGCATCTTGATAATGTAAATTTTGGTTATTATCACTAAATAAGTTTATATACTTTATGGCTCATTTAACTATGCTACTATAACTTCCTGTCTTCACTTATCTGGCTCTTATTTGTAACCCTTTGATTGCCCCTAGTTCTCTACTCCAGTAACCACTGGAGTAGAATATTTTCATCTCAAGGCTTCAAAATTTTTCAAATAATGATTTTCTCTTTTGTCTTAATGGCACGTTGAAGAAAAATCAAAACAAATACTGTCTTTAGGGACATATAAGACAAAATCATGCCTTTTCTTGGTTCCAGTATAATGCTTTAAAATTGGAAGAGAAAAAAAGACAGGCTGATTGGTTCAAGTACATTTTCGGTAAACACATTCTCTCTTAGTGGACAATATTGGCTGATGAATTTCCACTTAGTATCTACTGCTGCTGCTGCTGCTGCTGCGTCACTTCTGTCGTGTCTGACTCTGTGCGACCCCACAGACGGCAGCCCACCAGGCTCCCCCGTCCCTGGGATTCTCCAGGCAAGAACAGTGGAGTGGGTTGCCATTTCCTTCTCCAATGCATGAAAGTGAAAAGTGAAAGTAAAGTCACTCAGTCGTGTCTGACTCTTTGTGACCCCATGGACCACAGCCTACCAGGTTCCTCTGTCCATGGGATTTTCCAGTTATCTAAGCCAATCCTAATTACACTGGCACTAAGGAGATCCTCACAGTTGATTCAAATTTGGATTGCACGTGACTATGCCACTTTGTTTTGTGTTATGTGTAATCAACTGAATGAACAGAATATGAACTACATTTAACACATGCAGTTAAACCAGGAGGAAGATGATTCTGCCAGCAGTGACTAAGATTTATCTCTGATATGTTTTAAGTCAGCTAAACTTAGAAGCTTATAATTTTCTACCAATTTAAGCTAAGTTTTCTCCAATGAAAAGTGCATTGGAGGTGGGTGGGTGGAGATTCTCTGTTAACTTTGCACTCACAATTTGCCAGTGTGGGAATTTATGCATTTGCACTTCACGTTCAGTTTTTTTTTTTAAATGCAAGAACAATGTCATGAACTTGAAATGGGTCATAGTGTTCTTCCGTCTTTTCCTTAGCTTATAACTGACCAAAATAGTGGGATGTTTTGCAAAGATCATTAAATGGAATTTATGTCTTTAGTCATGTATTTCTTATTTCCAGTGTCTTATTTGCAGAAAATCTTACTTGCTCTTTCTCCAGCTGGAAATTATCTCTCTCACATACTTTTATTTTGGAGCTCTTTTATGGCATGTTTCACTTCCTGTTTTAACATAGATATCTATAGATATTTTATTTTTCTCATTATAATGTAAAACAGCCTTGAGAAAAGATGCTCTATACACACAATACTTCCAGTATCTTGAATGGATGAGGTGCTTAAAAGATAGAATACACAAAGAAGTCAATAAATATCTGCACTGAATAACAGCAACAAGAAATTTATAGTACCTGAGAGGAGACAGAAAGATCTAGTGAAAAATGTCTCTTGACTTGAATAAAAACCCAAGCACTGCTGTTTTCTGGTTACTATGGAGTCTAAGTGGGGAAGGCAATGGCACCCCACTCCAGTACTCTTGCCTGGAAAATCCCATGGACGGAGGAGCCTGGTAGGCTGTGGTCCATGGGGTCGCTAAGAGTCGGACACGACTGAGCGACTTCACTTTCACTTTTCACTTTCAGGCATTGGAGAAGGAAATGGCAACCCACTCCACTGTTCTTGCCTGGAGAATCCCAGGGACGGGGGAGCCTGGTGGGCTGCCGTCTGTGGGGTCGCACAGAGTTGGACACGACAGAAGTGACTTGGCAGCGGCAGCATCAAGGAGCCTAAGAGTTGTTGTGATCTTAGTCAACATGCTTATTCTGTTTTTTTCCTTAAATTATTAGGGTATAATTTACAATGCTTTTTTAGTTTCAGGTGTACAGCATAGTGCATATATATATATATATATATATATATATTAATTTTATGTCTGTCTCCCAGGGGTGATAAAAAACTCTAAGTCAGGAAATATATGTCAGGGTGTTTGTTAACTTGAAAATGCTATATAAATGTAAGAATCAAACCATATGTGAAGGGGAATCTGTAGCTTTTGCTAATGTCCACATTTAACTGAATTTGAAGTCCTTAGGAGAAATTTATGAGCCTTAAATTAAATATCTGGAAGAATGCCTTCGTAGAGTAGACACTCAGTACATATTTGGTGAATTGAATTATTGATAACTTCAACTATTGAAAGAGTTCCCTTAGTGAGTCAAGGGAACTATGCTCCGAGTTGGAACACAGAAATAAGAATGGATAGTTATCATGGGAGTTTGTGATGGTCTTTGAATTATGCTCAGATTACAATTCCACAGAGCTTTGGATCATTCCACAGAGCTGTTAGGAAGAGTAGTGTAGGATTTTACCCAGAGCTCTCAGCAGGGACCATTTCTTGAATTATTCAATAGGAATGTGCTCAGAAATTACCCTTGAGACATCCAGCTACTAGAAATCTGAAAGCTGTCCCAGAGGCAAGAAATACCCCAAATTTACAGTGGTAAATTGGGGCAAATTGGGGTAAAGCAGACGCTGAAGACAGTTTTCACTGGTGGTTGCTGCCAAATGCAGTCATAGCAGTTACTAAGAACTATACCTTTATTTAGTTTATTCAAAAACTATTTATTGAGTGCTTATACTGGGCCAAAGAGTGTTAAGACACAGGATTCAGGTGAGGGCAAGGAGGATGAAAATTTCTGCCATCATGGAAAAATTTCTTGCTGTTGTTGTCATTGCTGTTCAGTTGCCAAGTCATGTCTGACTCTCTGCAACCCCATGGACTGCAGCAAGCTAGGATCTTCTGTCCTCTACTGTCTCCTGGAGTTTGCTCAGATTCATGTCCATTGAGTTGGTGATGTCATCCAACCATTTCATCCTCTGTCATCTCTTCTCCTCCTGACCTCAATGTTTCCCAGCATCAGGGTCTTTTCCAGTGAGTCAGTTCTTTGCATCAGGTGGCCAAAGTATTGGAGCTTCAGCTTCAGCATCAGTTCTTTCAATGAATATTCAGGGTTGATTTGCTTTAGGATTGATTCGTTTGATGTCTGTGCAGTCCAAGGGACTCTCAAGAGTCTTCTCCAACACCATAGTTGGAAAGCATCAGTTCTTCGGTGCTCAGTTTTCTTAATGGTCCAACATATCCATACATATCCATACATGATCACTGGAAAAACCACAGCTTTGACTAGATGGACCTTTGTCAGAAAAGTGGTGGTTCTGCATTTAAATATACTGTCTAGGTTTTTCACAGCTTTTCTTCCAAGGAGCAAACCTCTTTTAAATTTCATGGCTGCAGTCACCATCTATGGTGATTTGGGAGACCAAGAAAATAAAGTCTGCAATTGCTTCCTTATTTTCCCCTTCTATTTGCCATGAAGTGATGGGACCGGATGCCATGGTCTTAGTTTTTTTAATATTGAGTTTCAAGCCAGTTTTTTCCACTCTCCTCTTTCACCTTCATTAAGTGGCTCTTTAGTTCGTCTGCACTTTCTATTGTAAGGGTGGTGTCATCTGCATATCTGAGGTTGTTTATACTTCTCCTGGTAATCTTGATTCCAGCTTGTGATTCATGCATTCTCACATTTCACATGATGTGTTCTGCATAGAAGTTAAGTAAGCAGGGTGACAATACACAGCCTTCATGTGCTCCTTTCCAAATTTGGAACCAGTCCATTGTTCCATGTCCTGTTCTACCTGTTGCTTCTTGACCTACATACAGGTTTCTCAGGAGACAGGTAAGATGGTCTGGTACTTCCATCTCTTTAAGAATTTTCCACAGTTTGTTGTGATTCACAAAGTCCTATTGTAGTCAATGAAGCAGAAGTACATCTTTTTCCATAAGAATTCCCTCCTTTCTCCATAATTCAATGAATGTTAGCAATCTGAGCTCTGGTTCTTCTGTTCTTTCTAAACTGAAAGTGTACATCTGGAAGTTCTCCGTTCACATACTGCTGAAGCCTAGCTTGAAGGGTTTTGAGCATAACATTGCTAGCATGTGAAATGAGCACAATCGTACATTAGGTTGAACATTCTTTCTCATTGTCTTTCTTTGGGATTGGAATGTAAACTTTTCCAGTCTTGTAGCCACTGCTGAGCTTTCCAAATTTGCTGACATATTGAATGCAGCACTTTAACACTATCATCTTTTAGGATTTGAAATAGCTCAGCTGGAAATCTACCACCTCCACTAGCTTTGTTAATAGTAACACTTCATAAAGCGCACTTGACTTCACAGTCCAGGATGTTCAGTTCTACGTGAGTGGCCACAGCATCATGGTTATCTGGGTCATTAAGACCTTTTTAGTACAGTTCTTCTGTGTATTCTTGTCACCTTTTCTTAATCTCCTCTGCTTCTGTTAGGTCCTTACTCTTTCCGTCCTTTATAGTAACCGTTCTTGCATGAAATGTTCCCTTGATATGTCTAATTTTCTTGAGAGATATCTAGTCTTTCCCATTCTACTTTTTCCTCAATTATTATTATTATTATTTTTTGCATTGTTCATTTAAAAAGGCCTTATTACTCCTTCCTATTGTCTGGAACTCTAGATTCAGTTGATTATATCTTTCCCTTTCTCCATTGCCTTCTGCTTCTCTTTTTTCCTTGGCTATTTGTAAAGGCTCCTCAGAAAACCACTTTGCCTTCTTGTGTTTCTTATTCTTTGGATGATTTTGGTCACTGTCTCCTGTATGATGTTCTGAACTTCTGCCCATAGTTCTTCAGGCACTCTGTCTACCTTGAATCTATTCATCATCTCCACTGTATAATCATAAAGGATTTGATTGAGGTCATACCTGAATGGCCTAGTGTTTTTTTTCTGACTTTCTTCAATTTAAGCTTAAATTTTGGAATAAGTTACTCATGTTCTGAGCCACAGTGGGCACCAGGTCTTGTTTTTGCTGACTGTGTAGAGCTTCTCCATCTGCAACTGCAAAGAACATAATCAATCTGATTTTGATATTGACCATCTAGTGATGTCCTTGTGTCCAAAATACTGTAGTGGGTTGCCATTTCCTCCTCCAGTTGACCATGTCCATGTGTAGCATTGTTTCTTGTGTTGTAGGAAAAGAGTTTTGCTTTGAACAGCATGTTCTCTTGACAAAACTGTTAATATTTTGTACTGCAAGGCCAAACTTTCCTGTCATTCCAGGTGTCTCTTGACTTCCTACTTTTGCATTCCAGTCCCCTGTAATGAAAAAGACACCTTTTGTGTGTGTGTGTGTGTGTGTGTGTGTGTGTGTGGTTCAACAGGGCCTTGTAGGTATTCACAGAACTGGTCAACTTCAGCTTCTTCAAAATCAGTATTTGGGGCATAGACTTGGATTACTGTGATGTTGAATGGTTTTCCTTGGAAATGAACAAAAATCATTCTGTCATTTTTGAAGTTGCACCCAAGTATTACATTTCAGACTCTTGTGTTGACTATGAGGACTACTCTATTTCTTCAAAGAGATTCTTGCCCACAGTAGTAGAT
This sequence comes from Bubalus bubalis, assembly GCF_019923935.1. NCBI lineage: Eukaryota > Metazoa > Chordata > Mammalia > Artiodactyla > Bovidae > Bubalus > Bubalus bubalis. The sequence continues at coordinate 78,534,955 of NC_059172.1, read as the reverse complement.
ATAATGGTCATCTGAATTAAATTCACCTATTCCATTTTAGTTCATTGATTCCTAAGATGTAGATGTTCACTCTTGCTGTCACTTGCTTGTTGCTGTTCAGTTGTTCATTCATGTCTGACTTTGTGACCCCATGGACTGCAGCATGCCTGGCTTCCCTGTCCTTCACCATCTCCCAGAGTTTGCTCAAATTCATGTTCATTCAGTCGGTGATGGCATCCAACCATCTCATCCTCCGTTGCCCCCTTCTCCTCCTGCCCTCAGTCTTTCCCAGGATCAAGGTCTTTTCCAATGAATTGGCTCTTCACATCACGTGGCCAAAGTAGAGGAGCTTCAGCTTCAGTATCAGTCCTTCTAATGAATATTTAGGACTGATCTCCTTTAGGGTTGACTGGTCTCCTTGCAGTCCAAGGGACTCTCGAGTCTTCTCCAGTACCACAATTTGAAAGCAGCAATTCTTCAGCATTCCCCCTTCTTTATGGTCCAACACTCACATGTGTACATGACTACTGAAAAAATCTTACCTTTGTCAGGAATGTGTCTTTTTTTTTTTTTTTTTAATATGCTGTAGGTTTGTCATAGCTTTTCTTTCAAGGGGAAAGGCTCCTTTAATTTCATGGCTGCAGTCACCATTCTCAGTGATTTTGGAGCCCAAGAAAATAGTTTGTCACTATTTCCATGGTTTCTCCACCCAATTGCCATGAAGTTTGTTGTGATCCATACAGTCAAAGGCTTTAGAGTAGTCAATGAAGCAGAAGTAGATGTTTTTCTGGAATTCTCTTGTTTTTTCTATGATCCAGCAGATGCTGGCAATTTGATCTCTGGTTCCTCTGCCTTTTCATATCCAGCCTGGACATCTGGAAGTTCTCGGTTCATGTACTGTTGAAGCCTAGCTTGAAGGAGTTTGAGCATTACTTTGCTAGCAAGTGAAATGAGCACAATTGTGTGATAGTTTGAGCAATCTTTTGCATTGCCTTTCTTTGGGATTGGAATGAAAACAGACCTCTTCCAGTCCTGTGGCCACTGGACTGAGTTTTCGAAATTTGCTGACATATTGAGCGCAACACTTTCACAGCATCATATTTTAGGATTTGAAATAGCTCACTGGAATTCCATCACCTCTACTAGTTTTGTATGTAGTGATGCCCCTAAGGCCCACCTGACTTCATACTCCAGGCTGTCTGGCTTGAGGCGGTGATCACACCACATGGTTATCTGGGTCATTAAGATCTTTTCTGTATAGTTCATCTTTGTATTCTTGCTACCTCTTCTTAATCTCTTCTGCTTCTGTTAGGTCCATACCTTTTCTGTCCTTTATTGTGTCCACCTTTGCATGAAACTTTCCCTTGATATCTCTAATTTTTTTGAAGAAATCTCTAGTTTTTTTTCCATTCTATTATTTTCCTCTATTTCTTTGCATTATTCACTTAGGAAGGCTTTCTTATCTCTCCTTTATATTCTTTGGAATTCTGCATTCAGCTGTATGTATCTTTCCTTTTCTTCTTTGCCTTTCACCTGTCTTCCTTTCTCAGCTATTCCCTGTTGATCCAACAAAGAGACTGAGAACCCCCAGGGAATTTCACTCTGAAGGCCAGTTGGATCTGATTATAGAATTTCCACAGGACTGGGAAAACAGAGACTTGGAAGGCACAAAAAAAAGCCTTGTGAGCACCAGGATCCAGGAGAAAGGATCAGTGACCCCACAAGAGACCAAGCCATACTTGGCTGTGAGTGTTTGGGATTCTCTGGTGGAGGCCTGTGCCAACAGCAGCTTGCTGCATGATCAGGGAAACTGACTGCAGCAGTCCTGGGAGGCACAGCATGCTGACGTAAGTCCTTTTGGAGGAGGTCACCATTACCTCAATATTCTCCAAGCCAGGCTTCAACAGTATGTGAACTGTGAAATTCCAGATGTTTAAGCTAGATTTACAAAAGGCAGAGGAACCAGAGATCAAATTGCCAACATCCATTGGATCACTGAAAAAGCAAGAGAGTTCCAGAAAAACGTCTACCTCTGCTTTATTGATTATGCCAAAGCCTTTGACTGCGTGGATCACAACAAACTGTGGAAAATTCTGAAAGAGATGGGAATACCAGACCATCTGACCTGCCTCCTGAGAAATCTGTATGCAGGCCAAAAAAGCAACAGTTAGACCTGGACATGGAACAACAGAGTGGTTCCAAATTGGGAAAGGAGTACATCAAGGCTGCATATTGTCACCCTGCTTATTTATCTTATATGCAGAGTACATAATGAGAAATGTTTGACTGGATGAAGCACAAGCTGGAATCAAGATTGCCAGGAGAAATATCAATAACCTCAGATATGCAGATGACACCACCCTATGACAGAAAGCAAAGAAGAACTAAAGAGCCTCTTGATGAAAGTGAAAGAGGAGAGTGAAAAAGTTGGCTTAAAACTAAACATTCAGAAAACTAAGATCATGGCATCTTGTCCCATCACTTCATGGCAAATAGATAGGGAAACAGTGACATACTTTATATTTTGGGCTCCAAAATCACTGCATATTGTAACTGCAGCCATGAAATTAAAAGACACTTGCTTTTTGGAAAAACTCTATGACCAACCTAGACAGCATATTAAAAAGCAGAGACATTACTTTGCCGACAAAGGTCTGTCTAGTTAAAGCTTTGGTTTTTCCAGTAGTCATGTATGGATGTGAGGGTTGGACTATAAAGAAAGCTGAGTGCTGAAGAATTGATGCTTTTGAACTGTGATATTGGAGAAGACTCTTGAGAGTCCCTTGGACTGTAAGGAGATCCAAACAGTCAATCCCAACAGAAATCAGTCCTGAATATTCATTGGAAGGACTGATGTTGAAGCTGAAACTCCAATACTTTGCCCACCTGATGTGAAAAACTGACTGATGTGAAAAGACCCTGAATTTAACTCAGATGACCATTATATCTACTACTGTGGGCAGGAATCCCTCAGAAGAAATGGAGTGGCCATCATGGTCAACAAAAGGGTCCGAAATGCAGTACTTGGATGCAATCTCAAAAACGACAGAATGATCTCTGTTCATTTCCAAGGCAAACCATTCAATATCACAGTAATCCAAGTCTATTCCCCAACCAGTAATGCTGAAGAAGCTGAAACTGAATGGTTCTATGAAGGCCTACAAGACCTTTTAGAACTAACACCCCCAAAAGATCTCCTTTTCATGATAGGGGACTGGAATGCAAAAGTAGGAAGTCAAGAAACTCCTGGAGTAACAGGCAAATTTGGCCTTGGAATACGCAATGAAGCAGGGCAAAGACTAATAGAGTTTTGTCAAGAAAATGCACTGGTCATAACAAACACCCTCTTCCAACAACACAAGAGAAGACTTTATACATGGACATCACCAGATGGTCAACACTGAAATCAGATTGATTATATTCTTTGCAGCCAAAGATGGAGAAGCTCTATACAGTCAGCAAAAACAAGACCAGGAGCTGACTGTGGCTCAGACCGTGAACTTCTTATTGACAAATTCAGACTTAAATTTAAGAAAGTAGGGAAAACCACTAGACCATTCAGGTATGACCTAAATCAAATCCCTTATGATTATACAGTGGAAGTGAGAAATAGATTTAAGGGCCTAGATCTGATAGATAGAGTGCCTGATGAACTATGGAATGAGGTTCGTGACATTGTACAGGAGACAGGGATCAAGAACATCCCCATGGAAAAGAAATGCAAAAAAGCATTTCTGTCTGGGGAGGCCTTCCAAACAGCTGGGAAAAGAAGAGAAGCGAAAAGCAAAGGAGAAAAGGAAAGATATAAACATCTGAATGCAGAGTTACAAAGAATAGCAAGAAGAGATAAGAAAGCCTTCCTCAGTGATCAATGCAAAGAAATAGAGGAAAACAACAGAATGGGAAAGACTAGGGATCTCTTCAAGAAAATCAGAGATACCAAAGGAACATTTCGTGCAAAGATGAGCTTGATAAAGGACAGAAATGGTATGGACCTAACAGAAGCAGAAGATATTAAGAAGAGATGGCAAGAATACACAGAAGAACTGTACAAAAAAGATCTTCACGACCCAGATAATCACGTGGTGTGATCACTGACCTAGAGCCAGGCATTCTGGAATGTGAAGTCAAGTGGGCCTTAGAAAGCATCACTATGAGCAAAGCTAGTGGAGGTAATGGAATTCCAGTTGAGCTATTCCAAATTCTGAAAGATGATGCTGTGAAAGTGCTGCACTCAATATGCCAGCAAGTTTGGAAAACTCAGCAGTGGCCACAGGACTGCAAAAGGTCAGTTTTCATTCCAATCCCAAAGAAAGGTAATGCCAAAGAATGCTCAAACTACCGCACAATTGCACTCATCTCACATGCTAGTAAAGTAATGCTCAAAATTCTCCAAGCCAGGCTTCAGCAATACGTGAACTGTGAACTTCCTGATGTTCAAGCTGGTTTTAGAAAAGGCAAAGGAACCAGAGATCAAATTGCGAACATCCACTGGATCATCGAAAAAGCAAGCGAGTTCCAAAAAAACATCTATTTCTGCTTTCTTGACTATGCCAAAGCCTTTGACTGTGTGGATCACAATAAACTGGAAAATTCTGAAAGAGATGGGAATGCCAGACCACCTGATCTGCCTCGTGAGAAATTTGTATGCAGGTCAGGAAGTACAGTTAGAACTGGACATGGAACAACAGACTGGTTCCAAATAGGAAAAGGAGTATGTCAAGGCTATATATTGTCACCCTGTTTATTTAACTTCTATGCAGAGTACATCATGAGAAATGCTGGACTGGAAGAAACACAAGCTGGAATCAAGATTACTGGGAGAAATATCAATAACCTCAGATATGTGGATGACACCACCCTTATGGCAGAAAGCGAAGAGGAACTAAAAAGCCTCTTGATGAAAGTGAAAGCGGAGACTGAAAAAGTTGGCTTAAAGCTCAACATTCAGAAAACAAAGATCATGGCATCCGGTCCCATCACTTCATGGGAAATAGATGGGGAAACAGTGGAAACAGTGTCAGACCTTATTTTTTTGGGCTCCAAAATCACTGCAGATGGTGACTGCCGCCATGAAATTAAAAGACTCTTACTCCTTGGAAGGAAAGTTATGACCAACCTAGATAGCATATTCAAAAGCAGAGACATTACTTTGCCAATAAAGGTTCGTCTAGTCAATGCTATGGTTTTTCCTGTGGTTATGTATGGATGTGAGTTGGACTGTGAAGAAGGCTGAACACCGAAGAATTGATGCTTTTGAACTGTGGTATTGGAGAAGACTCTTGAAAGTCCCTTGGACTGCAAGGAGACCCAACCAGTCCATTCTGAAGGAGATCAGCCCTGGGATTTCTTTGGAAGGAATGATGCTAAAGCTGAAACTCCAGTACTTTGGCCACCTCATGCGAAGAGTTGACTCATTGGAAAAGACTCTGATGCTTGGAGGGATTGGGGGCAGGAGGAGAAGGGGATGACAGAGGATGAGATGGCTAGATGGCGTCACTGACTCGATGGACGTGAGTCTGAGTGAACTCCGGGAGTTGGTGATGGACAGGGAGGCCTGGCGTGCTGTGATTCATGGGGTCACAGAGAGTCGGACATGACTGAGCGGCTGATCTGATCTGATCTGATGCTGGGAAAGACTGAAGGCAGGAGAAGAAGGGGATGACAGAGGATGAGATGGTTGTATGGCATCAATGACATGATGGACATGAGTTTGAGCAAGCTCTGGGAGTTGTTGATGGACAGGGAAGCCTGGCATGTTGTAGTTCATTGGGTTGCAGAATTGGACACAACTGAGTGACTGAACTGAACTGAACCATTATCCCCACCATAATTTGGACGCAGGTCAAACTACAGGGAAGGAACACATCCCCATCCATCAGCAGAAAATTGGATTAAAGATTTACTGAGCATGGCCTTGCCCACCAGAGCAAGACCCAGTTTTCCCCACAGCCAGTCCCTCCCATCAGGAAGCTTCCACAACCTCTTATCCTCACCCATCAGATGGCAGACAGAATGAAAACCACATTACAGGAAACTATCTAAACAGATTTCCTGCGTGACTGCATCCAATTTACCTTGATTCATGAACTTCACATCCCAGGTTCCTATGAAATATTGTTCTTTACATCATCTGACTCTATTTTCACCATCAGACACATCTATAAATGAGTTTTGTTTCCACTTTGGCCCAGCTAATTCATTCTGTCTGGATCTATTAGTAGTTGTTTCCACTCTTTCCTAGTAGCATATTGGACGCCTTCTGACCTAGGGTGCTCATCTTCTGGTGTTATATTTTTGCCTTTTCATGCCATTCATGGTGTTCTCTTGGCAAAAACATTCGATTGGGTTGCTATTTCCAGTAGACCATATTTTGTCAGAAATCTTCATATGACCCATCCATCTTGGGTGGCCCTGTATGGCATGGATCATAGCTTCCTTGAATTATGCAAGCCCCTTTGATCCATGAAAGGGCAAAACTCCTTAGCAACAGCTATTGGAAATTACAGTCATCAGAAGGTGAATTTAGTAGATAACTCATCCACAAATAGAACACAGTGACAGATACACCTATGGAGGAAAAGCAGAGGTCTCTCCACCATCTCATTGTGAAACACCTTGACATACATGGAGATCATTGATTTTTAAAAATAAACATGATTTCCTAAAAAAAAAAAAATTATGGCTTGATTCTCATGTCAACTAATATTGATGAATTTTCACATCTGTGTGCAGTTTTTCTCTCTAACATTACTTATCACTTTCTGGCTTATATTATAGTTAACTTTTCTTAAAGGAAGCCACTGGTCTTCCCAGTGGCGCTTGTGGTAAAGAACCACCTGCCAATGCAGGAGATGTTAAAGACATGGGTTCAATCCCTGGGTTGGGAAGATCCCCGGAGGAGGGCCTGGAAACCTACTCCATTATTCTTGCCTGGAGAATCCCACGGACAGAGAAGCCTGGTGGGGCTCAGGGTCCACAGGGTTTCAAAGAGTCAGACATGACTGAAGCAACTTAGCATGCACACAAAGGGAGGATAGACTAGAATTAATCAAAATTGTCACCATTGCTGGAAACTATATTTAAAGATCTCTTTATTAAAGAAGTCTAAAATAGTTTTTTAAAAACTGAGTGACTCAGTAACATTCTCTTCCCATGGCCTCTTGACATATTATTTTGACCCACAATGAACTCCCTCGGACTTTTAGACATCGTTATTTAGTATTCATTATTGTACCTTGTAATGATGCCAAAAAATTTGAGAAGGCATGAAATACTTATGGGGTGGAAGTGCATTCCATAGACTCTTGAGTATCACTCCAAGAAGTTGAATGTACATAAATTAATAGACCTGGTGTTAGTTAAATAAAAAAATGTTTTTTCTAAAAATATTTACCATTCAGAGTGTGTGTCTACATACTAGATTTATTGGTTATAAGCTACAGATTAAGAGCATGAACTTGAGGTAAGTCTGCTTGAATTTCTACATTTATTAGTTATGTGATGTTGGGAGTTTACAGATTAGAACCCTACAGATAAAGAAACTGAGGTTCAGAGAGATAATCTTTGGTACCTACCTTATAAGTTATTAGAAGGATAAAATAACGCAATTAAAGCACATAGCATAGTGCCTATATCTTAATAAACATATGTAACTTTTCAATGATGGAGATATTACTTTTTCTAGTCATTTACATCTGAGCATATGGTTAATTCCCTGCCAGATACTGGTTTCATTATCATTCTATACTATTTTAATGACTATGAACAGTGGTGTTTAAATATTTTAAACTCTTTAAAACCTTTTAATGGCTTATTTAAAGGGCTTCTGATGTTTGAATCTCTGTCAGCTAAATATTTTTACAAATTTTTGAATGAAAAAGACAAAATGTGGTTAACCTTGCAAGAGACATTTCTATTAATGATATTTAGTAGTTCAATTTGACTATTAACCTTAACTTCCATATAACCTTGGAAATGTAAATTTTTGTATGTATCAATCAACTTTCACTGAGGATTCCCTGTGTGCCAGTTATGTACACAGCAGGGAGTTGCTTAATTTAACAGTAGAGGTTTAAGTTGGCCACAAGTTCAAAATGAGTTCATGGGTCTAGAATAGAGAGTGATAACAAATTCTTCCTTCAAGGACACCCTAAAAGTAAGAATAATTTATGAAGACACCTGTTTGACGTGTCAGTTTTCATATTTTTATTTGCAAGTGACAGAAAAATCAACACTCACTGGCTAAAGCCATAATACAAACAAAACCACAGTAACAAAAAGGATATTTATTGGCTCACTCAACTGAAAGTTCCAGGTGCAGCATAATCCTAGGACTCAAGCTATATCATTGAAAACCTGTTTCTCTACATCTCTCATTTCTGCTTTCCAACTTATTCTGTTCCACAGATCACAAAGAAGGCTACAAAATAGCCATCAGTAGCTCATATCCATATTCTCCCACGTATAAATTGGTAGAAAAGGGGGTACCTTCCCATTATTTCTGGATTAATATGGATCACACATCTAAGCCAGTTACTGTGAATGGATGGACTCAATATGCTGATGAACTTCTCCTGGCTTATTTATGCTACCCCTGAGACAAGGGTCCTTCCCAAGGACCATACAGGGTGAAATGAGGTAGAAGGGGAGCATGGTAGAAAAGTATGGGTATTCTCCCTAGAATAAGGGAGAATATATGGTCAATAGGCAAAAAGAAGTATTTAAATTGAGGCTGAACCTATCATAAATACTGTAGACTCTACAATGTAGAGTAAATTCTGCCCTGAGTGGGAACTTAAATTAGGTGGCCATAAATGCCCTTTCCAATTCTAAAATTTGTGTGATATTGTGATTTCATGAAATGGTGTTCATAAATCAGTATCTGTAAGAACAGAAAAAATGCTTAATATAATAGCTATATTGTAGCAGATTTGATAGTCAGTTCTAAAGTTTAACAAATCATACTATAAATACAAGAGAAAAATTATTTTTTATCATAATTTTCCCATTAAAAAAACCTCAAAACACCAGACACTGGTTCATAATAAGGAGTCAGTTATGATGGTTGCATTAGTTTTTGGCAAATCATAGATTCTCCATAAGACATACTATAATAGTGTTGAAGATGAATTGCCTTAACTCTTTCTTCAAAGATCTTTGAATATATCTTTAATTTCAGAGAGAATAAAATATATATAAGTAACATTTGAGTACCTCAAATGTGGTAGCTACTGCCTCTAAAGGTTCACATATATTACACGGTGAATTCTATCCCCAACCCTATGAACAGAGTAATATGATTATTCCCATATCAGACATGAGAAAGCTGAGGGACAGAGAGATTAAAAAACAAATAATGTGGCTTATAAATTATATATTATGTATGTATATATTATACATGTGTATATAATATGTATAAACCTATTTTCAGTGCTATGTGATATAACAGTTCAGATTGTCAAAGAATACAAAGAAAACTAAATTATGATTTAATCATAATAAGCACATTAATGCTGTATGAAGTACAAGCTGGAATCAAGATTGCCAGGAGAAATATCAATAACCTCAGATATGCAGATGACACCACCCTTATAGCAGAAAGTGAAGACGAACTAAAGAGCCTCTTGATGAAAGTGAAAGGGAAGAGTGAAAAAGTTGGCTTAAAATTCAACATTCAGAAAACTAAGATCATGGCATCTGGTCTCATTATGCCATGGCAAATAGGTGGGAAAACAATGGAAACAGTGTGAGACTTTACTTTTGGGGGGCTCCCAAATCACTGCAGATGGTGTCTGTAGCCATGAAATTAAAAGACGCTTGTTTTTTGGAAGAAAAGTTGGGACCAACCAAGACAGCGTATTAAAAAGTAGAGACATTACTTTGCTGACAAAGGTCCATCTAGTCAAGGCTATGGTTTTTCCAGTAGTCATGTGTGGATGTGAAAGTTGGACTATAAAGAAGGCTGAGTGCTGAAGAATTGGTGCTTTTGAACTGTGGTGTTGGAGAAGACTCTTGAGAGTACCTTGGACTGCAAGATCAAACCAGTCCATCCTAAAGGAAATTAGTCCTGAATATTCATTGGAAGGGCTGATGCTTAAGCTGAAACTCCAATACTTTGGCCATCTGATGTGAAGAAATGATCCTTGGAAAAGACTGTGATCCTGGGAAAGATTGAAGGCAGGAGGAGAAGGGGACAACAGAGGATAAGATGGTTGTATGGCATCACTGACTCGATGGATATGAGAGTTTGAGCAAGCTCTGGGAGTTGGTGATGGACAGGGAAGCCTGGCATGCTGCAGTTGGACCTGACTGAGCAACTGAACTGAACTAAGTACATTAATATTTTGTATTTTATTGGTGTTGCATTTATTAATACCATACAATCAGTTCATTTCAGTTGCTCAGTTGTGTCCAACTCTTTGCTGCCTCATGGACTGCAGCACACCAGGCTTCCCTGTCCATCACCAAGTCCCAGAGCATGTCAGACTCGTGTCCATTGAGTAAGTAATGCCATCCAGCCATCTCATTCTCTGTTGTCCCCTTCTCCTGTCTTCAATACCATAAAATAATGTACTACATGTTGCTATTTTTCAAAGCTTTATTTTGACAACCAGGAGTTTAATTATTTTGTATTAAACAGCTTTTTACTAAGAATTACACAACATATAATACTTTATACTCCTAAATGACTCATTTATAAGTAATTTTAAGAAAATATTTAGAAAATCAGTTCTTGTATTTTATAAAATTATGCTGAATAACAGATGACAGAATATTTTGACTGTGGGATGCAAATGATGTAGAGATAAAATAAACTTTAAAATAATTGCCTTCTTCCTTTTGTACTACAATGCCTTTCAGTTCTTCAATCTATTATTCATATGCATGTCTGTCATTTATAATGTTTTAAAAATGATTTTATAATGTTTAAAAAACCAGTATTTAGAAAGACTTTGAGATTAAAAAAAATTATTTTTATTAACTGATTATTGATTGCTTTAGAGTATTGGTTTGATTTCTGTCGTACATCAACAAGTATTAGTTATAGGTGTGCATACATCCCCTCCCTCTTGAAACTCCTTCCCACCTCCCACACTTTCCCATCCCTCTTTGTTGTTATAGAACCCCTGTTTGAGTTCTCTGAACTTTGAGATTATTTTTAAAAACAAAATCAGAGGAGCACATACAGACTTTGACCAAACTGGAAAGCCCCAAAAGCTGTGTCCCAACATTTTGAATGGGTAAAAAATGCAAAAGTCAGTAAAAAACAAACAAATAAACAAACAAAAAAAACCAACCTCAATAAAAACATTAAACTTATTACCATGTCAGTTTACCAATATGTACTCCAATAAATATTTTGAACAAAGGTTCTTATATTGGGCTAGGAAGTAAATTGTAAGGGTTGAAGTCTGGAACTGGACTTGTTATCCATTGCATGGCAAACTGGATACTATCACTGGTGGAAAACAGATTGTTGGTAATTCTTGGTCAGTTAGTTCAGTCACTCAGTCATATCCAACTCTTTGTGACCCCATGGACTGAGACATGCCAGGCTTCCCTGTCCATCACCATCTCCCAGAGCTTGCTCAAACTCATGCCCATCGAGTCAGTGATACCATCCAACCATGTCATCTTCTGTTGTCCCCTTCTCCTCCTGCCCTCAATCTTTCCCAGGGTCATGGTCTTTTCCAGAGTCAGTTCTATGCATCAGGTGGCCAAAGATTGTAGCTTCAGCTTCAGCATCAGTCCTTCCAATGATGATTCAGGACTGATTTCCTTTAGGATGGACTGGTTGGATCTCTTTGCTGTCCAAGGGACTCTCAAGAGTCTTCTCCAACACCACAGTTCAAAAGCATTAATTCTTTGGTGCTCAGTTTTCTTTATGGTCCAACTCTCACATCCATGCCTGACTACTGGAAAAACCATAGCCTTGACTAGATGAACCTTTGTTGGCAAAGTATGTCTTTGCTTTTTAATAAGCTGTCTAGGTTGATCATAGCTTTTCTTCCAAGGAGCAAGCATCTTTTAATTTCATGGCTGCAGTCACCATCAGCAGTGATTTTAGAGCCCAAGAAAACACAATCTGTCATCGTTTCCATTGCTTCCCCATCTATTTGTTATGAAGTGATGGGACTGGATGTCATGATCTCAGTTTTTTTTTTAATGTTGAGATTTAAGCCAGGTTTTCACACTCCTTCAATTTCATCATGAGGCTCTTTACTAACTCTTTGCTTTCTGCCATATGGGTTGGTGTCATCTACATTTTCTCCCATTAAACTTGATTCCATATGGTGCTTCATCCAGTTTAGCATTTCACATGATGTACTCTGCATAGAAGTTAAATAAGCAGGATGACAATATACAGCCTTGATGTGCTCCTTTCTTAATTTCAAACCAGTCTGTTGTTCCATGTCCAGTTCTAACTGTTGCTTCTTGACCTGCATACAAGTTTCTCAGGAGGCAGGTAAGGTAGTTTGGTATTCCCATCTCTTTAAGAATTTTCTAGTTTGTTGTGGTCCACACAGTCAAAGGCTTTAGTGTAGTCAGTGAATTAGAAGTAGATGATTTTCTGGAATTATCTTGCTTTTTCTATGATCCAATGGATGTTGGCAACTTGATTTCTGGTTCCTCGGCTTTTTCTAAATCCAGCTTGAACATCTGGAATTCTTGGCTTACGTATTGTTGAAGCCTATGTTGGAGAATTTTGAGCATTACTTTGCTAACCTGTGAGATGAATGAAATTTGGGGTAGTTTGAACATTCTTTGGCATTGACTTTCTTTGGGATTGGATTGAAAACTGACCTTTTCCAGTCCTGTGGGCAATGCTGAGTGTTCCAAACTTGTTGGCATATTGAATGCAGCACTTTAACAGCATTATCTTTTAGGATTTGAAATAGCTCAACTGGAATTCTATCACCTCCACTAGCTTTGTTCGTAGTGATGCTTCCTAAGGCCCTCTTGACTTCACACTCCAGGATGTCTGGCTCTAGGTCAGTGATCACACCATCGTGGTTATCTGGGTCATTAAGATTTTTTTTGTACAGTTCTTTTGTGTATTCTTGCCAGCTCTTCTTAATATCTTCTGTTTCTGTTAGATCCATAAAGTTTCTGTCCTTTATTTTGCCCATCTTTGCATGAAATATTTCTTTGGTATCTCTAATTTTCTTGAAGCGATCTCTAGTCTTTCCCTTCTATTGCTTTTCTCTATTTCTTTTCATTGATTACAAGGAAGGCTTTATCTCTCTTTGCTATTCTTTGAAACTCCACTTTCAGATGGGTATATCTTTCCTTTTCTCCTTTGCCTTTTGATTCTCTTCTTTTCTCAGCTATTTGTAAGGTCTCCTCATACAATCATTTAGCCTTGTTGCATTTCTCTCTCTTGGGGATGGTTTTGATCACTGAGTACTATACAATTTCATAACCTCTGTCCATAGTTCTTCAGCTTGTCTGTCACATCTAATGCCTTGAATCTATTTGTCACTTCCACTGTATAATCATAAGGGATATGATTTAGGTCATACTGAAATGGTCTAGTGGTTTCCCCTACTTTGTTCAATTTAACTCTGAATTTTCTAATAAGGAGTTCATGATCTGAGCCACAATCAGCTCCTGGTCTTGTTTTTCCTGACTGTATAGAGGTTCTCCATCTTTGGCTTCAAAGAATATAATCAATCTGATTTTGGTATTGTCCATTTGGTGATGCCCATGTGTAGAGTCATCTGTTGTGTTGTTGGATGAGGGTGTTTGCTATGACCACTACTTTCTCTTGGCAAAATTCAGTTAGCCTTTGCCCTGCTTAATTTTGTACTTCAAGGCCAAACTTACATGTTACTCAGGTATCTCTTGACTTATACTTCTGCATTCCAGTCCTCTATGATGAAAAGAACATCTTTTTTCAGTGTGAGTTCTAGAAGGTCTTGTAGGTCTTCACAGAAGCATTCAGATTCAGCTTTACCAACATAGACTTGGATTAGTATGATATGGAATGGTTTACCTTGGAAACAAACAGAGATCATTCTGTCACTTTTGAGATTGCAGCCAAGTACTGCATTTTGGACTCTTATGTTGACTATGAGGGCTACTCCATTTCTTCTAAGGGATTCTTGCCCACAGTAGTAGATGTAATGGTCATCTGAGCTAAATTCACCCATTCCAGTCCATTTTAGTTCAGTGATTCCTAAAATGTTGATGTTCACTCTTGCCATCTCCTGTTTGATCACTTCCAATTTACCTTGATTCATGGACCTAACATTCCATGTTCCTATACAATATTGTTCTTTATAGCATCCGACCTTGCTTCCATCACCAGTCACATCCACAACTGGGTGTTCTTTTGCTTTGGCTCCACCTGTTCATTCTTTCTGGAGCTATTTCCCCCTCTCTTCTCCAGTAGCATTTTGGGCACCTACCAACCTGGGAGTTCATCTTTCAGTATCATATCTTTTTGCCTTGTCGTGCTGTTCATGGAGTTCTCAAGGCAAGAATATTGTAATGGTTTGCCATTCCCTTCTCCAGTGGACCACATTTTGTCAGAACTCTCCTCCATGACCCATCCATATTGGGTGGGCCTAGTTTCATTGAGTTACACAAGTTTATGATCCAAGTGATCAGTTTGGTTAGTTCTGTAACTGTGGTTTCCATTCTGTCTGCACTCTGAGGGCTAAGATTAAGAGGCTTGTGGAAGCTTCCTGTTAGGAGGGACTTCCTGTGGGGAAATATGGGTCTTGTTCTGATGGGCAGGGCCATGCTTAGTAAATCTTTAATCCAATTTTCTGTTGGTGGGTGGGGCTGTGTTACCTCCCTGTAGTTTGGCCTGAGGCCAAACTGCGGTAGGGGTAATGGTGATCATGGCGACCTCCTTCAAAAGGACTTATGCCAGGACTGTTGTAGTCAGTGCCTCTAACCCCACAGTAGGTCACTGTTGACCCATGCCTCTGCCAGAGACTCCTGGACATTCACAGGTAAGTTTGGCTCAGCCTCTTGTGGAGGTCACTGCTCCTTTCTCCTGGACTCTGGTGTGCACAGGGTTTTATTTCTGCCCTCCAAGAATCTGTTTCCCCAGTCCTATGGAAGTTATGTAATCAAATCCCACTGGCCTTCAAAGTCAAATTCCCTGGGGGTTCTCAAGTGCCTTTGCTGGATCCCCAGGTTAGGAAATGTTGTGGGTCCTAGAACTTTCACAACAGTGCAATAACTTCTTTGGTATAATTTGGTGTAATATTTCAGTGTGTGCTGTTAATAGCAGTGCAATCATTAAGACTTTTATTGATAGTATTCTGGGATGGGTTCCTTGCAGAAAGGAAGGAACTAATAGTGCAATGTCTCCGTGAGAGAGTTAATTCTTAGGTAGGTTGATAAGAAGTCCAGGGCTCTTGAGGAGGAGAAAGGAGTCCAGAGCCCTCAAGGAGAAAAGGGTCCAGGGCTCTTGAGGAGGAGAAAAGGACAATTTTTTCCCCTCTACATTGCTTTGTTTTAGTCACATAAGATGTTTTTTCTTAAACTCTGAGTTGTTATGATGGCCATCTTTAAGACTAATTTTCTTTAAGCCGGAGCTAATGATTACACCAGGAAGCAATTCATCTTGCTCAAGGATATGTTTTTCCTTAAGCTCTATACTAATTATTATATAACAACAAGCTATCTTGCCTGAGGACATGTTTCTCCTTCTTAACTAGAACCTTCTGACTAATCTTGTTGCCTTAAGATGTTTGCTATGGGAGTGGGTCTGGTTCAGTTCAGTTCAGTCACTTAGTCGTGTCCGACTCTTTGCGACCCCATGAATCACAGCACGCCAGGCCTCCCTGTCCATCACCAACTCCTGTAGTTCACTCAGACTCATGTCCGTCGAGTCAGTGATGCCATCCAGCCATCTCATCCTCTGTCTTCCCATTCTCCTTCTGCCCCCAATCCCTCCCAGCATCAGAGTCTTTTCCAATGAGTCAACTCTTCGCATGAGGTGGCCAAAATACTGGAGTTTCAGCTTTAGTATCATTCCTTCCAAAGAAATCCCAGGGCTGATCTCCTTCAGAATGGACTGGTTGGATGTCCTTGCAGTCCAAGGGACTCTCAAGAGTCTTCTCCAACACCACAGTTCAAAAGCATCAATTCTTTGGTGCTCAGCCTTCTTCACAGTCCAACTCTCACATCCATACATGACCACAGGAAAAACCATAGCCTTGACTAGCCAGACCTTTGTTGGCAAAGTAATGCCTCTGCTTTTGAATATGCTATCTAGGTTGGACACAACTTTCCTTCCAAAGAGTAAGCATCTTTTAATTTCATGGCTGCAGTCACTATCTGCACCATCTGCAGTGGGTCTGGTAGCATCTTTCTATTGTTTGTTCTAATCTTATTAGTTTAAGATGTAGTTTGTGGGAGTGTGTCTGGTAAAATATATAGGGCCTTGATAAGACTGGCTCCATCCCCATTGTGATGTCTATGTCAGAAATTTCCTCTGTCCTTTTTCACTGTAATAAAACTTGGACCATACAAAAGCTCTAAGTGATCAGGCCTGGTCCTTGGTCTGAAGCTAAATCTTCTTTGGAGATAATGAATCTGACATTGTTCACCAGTAAGCTAGCATCAGCATTTTAGAGGTATAGGAGGAATTTTAACTATTCTCTTGCTTGGAGAATATCATGGATGGAGGAGCCTGGTGGACTACAGTCTATGAGGTTGCAGAGTTGGACATGACTGAGGTGACTTAGCACAGCTGAGCACAGCACATGGACTTATAAGAGGAAATGATTAGTCAAATCTGTTAATCACCAATTTAAAGAAAAGCATGAGGGTCAGAGGGCCTCCAAAACATCATTTGAAGAAATTCTTTCCTCTTGCAGTTGGAGGACAAACACAGATGATGATCAGGCACAGAATGGAAGCATTTAATAGAAGGTTGAGTTCTAAGCCTAGACAAGTCTTCTACACCAATGTTAGCCCTGCTAAGGAAGGAGTGGGATTTTGAAACTTGGAATAAAGGTGTTTGGATAAAGATACTTAAGACCTTTGAGCCTCTAGACTCCTCTGAACCTTCTGGGTCTGCAAAAGAGGCCTACCGCCCTTTGTTGGGATATAGAATATCTTTTCTCCCTTACTTGGAAACTATACAAAACAGTCAAGTAAGGCAATTCCTTCTAAGATAATGCTTTCTCTTATTAGATTCTGCCTCCATCTCCTTTCCTGCCTGATATTCCATAATTGAGGTCAGATATTTGCATAATTCTGCTAAGGGAAGATAAATGGTCTTTCCTTAGGAGGATCCAGGACCTGGCTTATATGTACTACCAAGAAATAGAAGAGTCTGACTGGGAGGGAATCTTGAGAGTGCTAGATCAAGGGGGTGGAATATGAAGCTGGATTAGGAAAATTTATCAATATGATGGTTTTTCATATACCACTCTGAGACCATAGGCAATGGTGCTTATATACAGCTGGCATTTCTATTTGAAAGGTTAGAGAAAAATATCCCTCATTAAATAAAGCAGAGATGCTACAACTTCCTTTTTCCAACAATTGAGAAAAGCAGGAATGCTAGAGTGGGTCTTCTACACAAGAAAAATTCACAAGCTTCCCACTCTCCTTAGTATACTTCATTTATCAAGGCAATAAGGAATACACTGGTAAGGGAGCCGTGGCATCAAGAGCTCAGCATGCTGTCAGAACTTAGATCCCTAGTAGTGCTGTGGATTACAGGATCTTAAATACCTGAGGCCAGGTGGCAACATTTAACCATCAAAGCCAAGGCAAGAATGTGTACCAGACACTATCATGCTTCACTCAGATGCCTTCTTAAATCATAATTTTCCCCAATTGCTGAGAATATTAGTTACTATTGGCACATAGCAGTGTCCCTTGGCCTTAGAGAACTGAATCATTGAAGGTATAACTACCTTGCCCAGGAGACAAGATTTTGCCAATGATTGACTGATAGCAGGGCATCTAAAGGTCTACACTTTTGACTAAATTTGGGACAATTCTGAAGAGTCCTTGCTTTAAAACAGCCTGTTGCATTGGTTTAAGTCTCATTTGCAACTTCATTAATGATGGATTACCATAAACCTAATCAAGTAGGATACCTAAAGCAGTTGCTATGCTGGTTGTGGTATTTTTGCTAGAGTGGATTAACACTGTTTGCCTACATGGTATGTGATTGCTGATTTGGTAAATGCATTCTTTTACTTATCCATCATGAAGGAAGATCAGAAACAGATTGTATTCTCAGAGGAGGGTCAATAGTATACTTTCAAAATCTTTCTTTAAGTGTCTATTAAAATCTTTCTTTAAGTGTCTATTTAAATCTGCCTTTAAGTGTCTCTCATAATTTAGTACAAAAGGATCTCAATTATCTGGAAATTCTGCAAAAGATCATTGTTCCTGAAAGGTTGTTGTTGAATGAAAAAAGACGGCCGGAATTCTTGGCTCCCAGAGGAGAAGAATTCAATCTGGGGCCAGAGACGAGGCTTGATCACTCAGAGCTTTTGTGTAATAAAGTTTTATTAAAGTATAAAGGAGATAGAGAAAGCTTTTGACATAGGCATCAGAAGGGGGCAGAAAGAGTGCCCCCCTGCTAGTCTTCAGCTGAATGTTATATAGTCACTAGCAGATGGAGGCAGAATCTAATAAGAGAAAGCATTATCTTAGAAGGAATTGCCTTACTTGACTGTTTTGCATAGTTTCCAAGCAAGGGAGAAAAGATATTCTATATCCCAACAAAGGGCGGTAGGCCTCTTTTGCAGACCCAGAAGGTTCAGAGGAGTCTAGAAGCTCAAAGGTCTTAAGTATCTTTATCCAAACACCTTTATTCCAAGTTTCAAAATCCCACTCCTTCCTTAGCAGGGCTAACATTGGTGTAGAAGACTTGTCTAGGCTTAGAACTCAACCTTCTATTAAATGCTTCCATTCTGTGCCTGATCATCATCTGTGTTTGTCCTCCAACTGCAAGAGGAAAGAATTTCTTCAAATGATGCTTTGGAGGCCCTCTGACCCTCATGCTTTTCTTTAAATTGGTGATTAACAGATTTGACTAATCATTTCCTCTTATAAGTCCATGTGCTGTGCTCAGCTGTGCTAAGTCACCTCAGTCATGTCCAACTCTGCAACCTCATAGACTGTAGCCCACCAAGCTCCTCCATCCATGATATTCTCCAAGCAAGAGAATAGTTAAAATTCCTCCTATACCTCTAAAATGCTGATGCTAGCTTACTGGTGAACAATGTCAGATTCATTATCTCCAAAGAAGATTTAGCTTCAGACCAAGGACCAGGCCTGATCACTTAGAGCTTTTGTATGGTCCAAGTTTTATTACAGTGAAAAAGGACAGAGGAAATTTCTGACATAGACATCACAATGGGGATGGAGCCAGTCTTATCAAGGCCCTATATATTTTACCAGACACACTCCCACAAACTACATCTTAAACTAATAAGATTAGAACAAACAATAGAAAGATGCTACCAGACCCACTGCAGATGGTGCAGATAGTGACTGCAGCCATGAAATTAAAAGATGCTTACTCTTTGGAAGGAAAGTTGTGTCCAACCTAGATAGCATATTCAAAAGCAGAGGCATTACTTTGCCAACAAAGGTCTGGCTAGTCAAGGCTATGGTTTTTCCTGTGGATAATCTTGGCACCAAATGGTTCATCCTGGGCCATAAAATGATTAACTTGAATCTTGAAGAAGGGCAGATCACCATACAAATAGTTTCATTTACATATATTAGGGGAACAATATCAGAGTATAACATACTGGTTTGTCAAGTAGGTTCTGAGCCAAGAGGTGGAACCGAATTGATGACAGAGTTTGGGGTAAATGCATAGTACATTAGCATAGCTTAAGATAAACATTTCCATAAGAGAAATGCATTGGTTATCTCTAGGTTTGAGAATAGTTAACTTCAGGTGAAACCAGGTGTCATTATGGCAACACAGTATTTTGAGAGAAACCTCCTTTTAAATTTGTATAGAGAAGGAAAAAAATATCGCTAGTTTGTTTCCTCCTGCCACTGAAGAGAGATAAAAATGTCTGACACTTGCGGGCTATTTCCTCCGTTTGGAGACCCCTGGCTTTCCTGCCTGTTACCCTCTCATTCCCCCATACTGATTACATTATGTCAATGAAATCTGATGAGCAAGAGCTAGAGACTCTTCTGTATAATTTGGTAAAGCATTTGTGCTCCAGAAGGCAGGAGAAAAACCCTACAAAAATTCAGGGATATGTCACATTAGTGAGGTGTTTAGGGGTTTATGGTCTAGGGTATATTTTTCTATCCTTTCCAGGATATGGGACAATTATTGTACCTGCAGAAAGAAATGGCAACCCATTGCAGTATGCATACCTGGAAAATTCAATGGATGGAGGAGCCTCGTAGGCCACAGTTCATGGGGTTGCAGAGTTGGACACGGCTGAGCAACTTCACTTTCACTTTCATTGTACCTTGTATTTCTACCCCTAAGGAAGAAGCAGAAAGATTGGTAGGCTCTTTTGGGGTTTTGTAGTCTGCACATTCTACACTTAGGATTACTTTAATGCTCAATTTATTTGGTGACATGAAAGGCTTCTCATTTTGAGAAAGACTCAGATCAAGATGGAGGAAGGTCTAGTGAAACAGGTCTAGTTTGCAGTAGGAGCAGTTCTGTTATTGGGCATATACATTTTAGCAGATACTATATTCTAGGGTGGTCAAGAAAGATGCTGTCTGGAGTTTCTGTCAAGGCCGCAAAGGAGAAACACAGTACAGACTCATAAAGTTCTAGAGTATAGACAATCCTTATACATTTTACAACTACTATACACCAGTGACCATTCAAACAGCTCTTGGTATATTACTGGGCTGTAAGAAAAAGTGAGCATCTTGCCATGGAGTCCAGGTAACCATGAACCTGAAACTGCCCATCATGATTTAGGTGTTGCCAGATACATAAACTCATCAAGGTAAATGAAAAGCTATTTATCACATAATGGGGATGGTACATCATACGGTTTGTGCAGAGCTACAAGTAAACTGTATGAGCAACTGGCCCAGATACCCATCACATGCGACTATTATTGATGTTTATTTTCAGCCTAAATTTATATGCAAAGGGTAGGGGGGTAGGGGAAGACTCCCCTATGAACAGATGATGAAGGAAGAAAAGGGTAAACCCAATCACAGATAGGTTGACTGAAAAATAGACAACAGATTCGCTATAGTTCCCCTTGAAGGTGGGCCTGAAAAACAGCAAGGTGAAATCCTCCTAGCTGACAGAGCTATGTGTGGAGAAAAAATTGGCCCAAGTTAAGAGTATACATGTAAACATGGGCAGTGGTGAATAGCTTAACAGGTTTTCCAGGGGGCCTGAAAGGAACAAAATTGCAAAGTGAAGGGTAAACCCAATCACATATTTGGGAAGAGACCTAGAAATGCAGGGGTCCCAAGCTCCGGGGTCATGGACAGGGATCGATCCGTGGCCTGTTAGGAGCCAGGTTGCTCAGCAGGAGAGGAGCAGTGGGCAAGCAAGTGAAGCTTCATTTGCCACTCCCCATCACTCTCATTATTGCATTACTGTCTGAACAGCACCCCTGTACCACAGCTCAGATTACTTGCCCCCACCCCCATCCATAGAAAAATTGTCTTCCATGAAACTGGTTCCTGGTGCCAAATAGTTGGGGACTGCTGTGGTAATGAACCCATGGAAGAGACCACAAGTGTGAGGATGTTTCTATTTTCCTTAAGGTGATACCATCTCTTGTTGTTTGCATTCTAGAGCTTCTCCATGGAACAAACTAAAGCTAGTCTTCAGACAAGACTACATTCTTGCTTGATTATTTTCTCCACCTTATCTAGCTTCACTCACCATCCCCCTCCCCTTTATCCTAAGAATGCTTCTTCAAATAAATATTTTTAACAAGGATCCTGGAGTTAAGTTGTTTCTAGGGAGGTTGACCTACAATAGAAGCTGTCAGCATAATAGTGGTATTTGGAACCATGCCTGCTAATGACAAAACCTAAGAAGAATGAAAAGCAGGAATGACCCCGGAGAATAACAATAGTTAAAGAGCAGTAATAGGAGGTAAAGGCTTCCCAGGTGGCTCAGTGGTGAAGAATCCATCTGCCAAGAGATGCGAGTTCAATCCCTGGCTCCGGAAGATCCCCTGGAATAAGAAATGGCAATTCACTCCAGTGTTCCTGCCTGGAAAATTCCATGGAGGAGCCTCGCCAGCTACAGTTCATGGGGTTGCAAAGAGTTGGACACAACTGACTGTGTGGGTGCACACACACCAACATACTACACAATAGAAGCAAACACCTAGAAGCTGAAAAACAGCAAAGAAACCAAAAGAGTGTCACAGATGCCTAAAAGTAATGTTTTAAGAAAGAAAAGGTATTTGAAGTGTCACGTGGGAAGAAAGTTGTAGCAGATGGTACTAGTGCATTTGCCAGATTTACTGGATGCTCTTTCACTTGGAGGTTTGTCCTTGGGCAATTAGAGGGGACTTACCTGCAGGTCCTGATAGTTAGCCCGATATCTTGCAGGGGTGAAGTACAAAATCTCCAGTCCTTCTCTTTACAATGAAACTGTGAGGGGAGAGAGAAAATTAGCCAAGATGGTGTGTTCAGGCTCTCTCACCCTAGTTTTGTAACTAATCACTATGCAGCAGCTGAGATCATTTAGAGCACTGCCCATGTGTGTCATAAGGTATGTATATATGAGCTCCACCTAGAAAGGGGCAGCGTTTCTGCTGCGTCTCGGCTGTGTCTGTTGGATCAGCCACTAGAGGAGAGAATACAGCATGTCTACTGCCACGGCTGCTGCGTCAGCCAGGAGAGAATACTGTTATGGCCGCTATGACAGCCAAGAGAGAGGTTGTGTTGTGTTAAGTAAGGCTATGGTGCTGCTACGGCTGCTGTGCCAGCAGGGGAGAATAAATGTGTCTGGAGTTCCTACGACTCTGCGTCTTCTTTGAACCTCTTAGCTTGAGCCTTGCCTACTCTGGGTTCAGCAAACAGTGCAGACAGTGTGAACAGGGACACAGTTGGTGCTCTGAGCAGGATTGTCAGTCCAGGAACAAACTCTGCAGTACAGTTTATATTTCACAGCTTCCTATGGGATCGGGTGGAGAAAGAGATGGCAACCCACTCCAGTATTCTTGCCTAGAGAATCCTGTGGACAGAGGAGCCTGGTGGGCTGCTGTCTATGGGGCCGCACAGAGTTGGACACGACTGAAGCAATTTAACAGCAGCAGCATGGGATCGGGACTCGCTTAACCTCTTCCACTTTCCTATCCTACTTCCCTCACTTACTTATAGACTCTTCCTGAGAGCCTGGGTTCCTTAGAAACCAAGTTTGAGATTCTGATTCAGATGATGTTTTCAAAGGATTGCTAAGACAACCCAAGACTTCAAAGAAAGTAAGTGTTTTTAGGATTTGGAAAGTAGAATGTAACTTCTAAAAGCAGGGAAAAGTCATATTAGACTGGTTAGAAGAATAAATGGGAGGTGAGTTACAGAAGTCAATGGATTTAGACAAATATACCAAACATTCTGTTGTGAAACTGAGCAGAGCCATAGGGGTAGACAGATTTGAGGATGAGGTAAAGAGAGGTGTGTAAGTATTCACATGAGTGTGTGTATGTGGGTGCATGCAGGTGTTGTACGATGTCAGATTTTTGAGCATTCTATGTTTAGAGAAAATAATCAACAAGAGGGAGAAATTGACAATCTTAGGAAAGAAGTGGAACCGGTGTCACGGAACACCTGTGTGATTCTCGTGAAAATGCATGTGATTAAAAAAACCACAAACTTGGAATAAAGGATGAATGGAAACATTTTCTTTTTATATCTGGTAAAAGTACTTGAAGTATAGAACGTCAAGTACTCAAATGCATCTAAACATCCTGAATAGAAAATATGGTTTTCAGTAAAGTGGTGAATAAGAACTTACAAATAATAGGTTGCTTATTGCCTGACTTGTGCCATATTAAATATATTTCTTGTTGCTAGGTATCAGATGTGATGACCTATACGGCAAGTGATGTGTGCTATTTTAGGAGTTTGCCAGTTACTACAAAGCCGACTGATAATATTAATCACATTGGAATGGATGAAGACAGCAAAAATACAGATATGGAAAAAGAAACTAAATGAGAATGTGAATGTTTTAAATTAAGTTACTGTAAATTGTAAGTGACTGTGATAGGGGCTACTAAAAAGTTTAGACAATGAGCCTTGTCTCAGTGATATTATAATTCTTATCATTTACTTTGAACCCTTATTGTAAAGTCTAAAGATTATTTATAGAAGCACAGGTTCATCATACAAACTTTTCCCTCTCATTTTTTTTTCCATCTGCAATTGTCAACTGGCCACAGTGGTCATTCATCTTATTTTCCATTATCTCCTGGTTATTTTTCCAAAAAGTCTCTTCTCTTAGCTCCAGGAACTCTTACCTATTTGCACATTTTCATCTGTTGGCTCAATTTAGGAAGTTTACAAATTGACAATTCTTCATCATATTCAGCTTCTCCTTTTTTTCCCTTGCATAACTGTTTTATTTATTTAAATTTATTTATTTTAATTGGAGGCTAATTACTTTAGAGTATTGTAGTGGTTTTTGCCATACATTGACATGGATCTGCCATGGGTGTACATGTGCCTCCATCCTGAACCCCCTCCTAGCTCCCTCCCCATCCCATTCCTCAGGGTCATCCCAGTGCACCAGCCCTGAGCACCCTGTCTCATGCATTGAACCTGGAATTGCAATCTGTTTCACAGATACATGTTATCTGTGAAATATTATACATGTTTCAATGCTATTCTTTCAGATCATCCCACCCTTGCCTTCTCCCACAGAGTCCAAAAGGCTGTTCTATACATCTGTGTCTCTTTTGCTGTCTTGCATATAGGGTTATCATTATCATCTTTCTAAATTCCATATATATGCGTTCAGTTCACTTCAGTTCAGTTCAGTCGCTCAGTCGTATCCGACTCTTTGTTACCCCATGAATCGCAGCACGCCAGGCCTCCCTGTCTATCACCAACTCCCGGAGTTCACTCAGACTCACATCCATCAAGTCAGTGATGCCATCCAGCCATCTCATCCTCTGTCGTGCCCTTCTCCTCCTGCCCCCAATCCCTCCCAGCATCAGAGTCTTTTCCAGTGAGTCAACTCTTCGCATGATGTGGCCAAAGTATTGGAGTTTCAGCTTCAGCATCATTCCTTCCAAAGAAATCCCAGGGCTGATCTCCTTCAGAATGGACTGGTTGGATCTCCTTGCAGTCCAAGGGACTCTCAAGAGTCTTCTTCAACACCACAGTTCAAAAGCATCAATTCTTCCCTGCCCAGCCCTCTTTATAGTCCAATTCTCACATCCATACATGACCACAGGAAAAATCATAGCCTTAACTAGACCGACCTTTGTTGGCAAAATAATGTCTCTGCTTTTGAATATGCTATCTAGGTTGGTCATAACTTTCCTTCCAAGGAGTAAGTGTCTTTTAATTTCATGGCTGCAGTCACCATCTGCAGTGATTTTGGAGTCCCCCAAAATAAAGTCTGACACAGTTTCCACTGTTTCCCCATCTATTTCCCATGAAGTGATGGGACCAGATGCCATGATCTGCATTTTCTGAATGTTGAGTTTTAAGCCAACTTTTTCACTCTCCACTTTCACTTTCATCAAGAGGCTTTTTAGTTCCTCTTCACTTTCTGCCATAAGGGTGGTGTCATCTGCATATCTGAGGTTATTGATATTTCTCCTAGTGGTGTTTTTCTTTCTGACTTACTTCACTCTGTTTAATAGGCTCCAGTTTCATCCACCTCATTAGAACTGATTCAAATTCATTCTTTTTAATGGCTGAGTAATATTCCATTTTGTATATGTACCACAGCTTTCTTATCCATTTGTCTGCTGATGGACATCTAGTTTGCTTCCACATCCTGGCTATTATAAACAGTGCTGTGATAAACATTGGGGTGCATGTGTCTCTTTCAATTCTGGTTTCCTCAGTGTGTATGCCTAGCAGTGGGATTGCTGGGCCAAATGGAAGTTCTATTTCCAGTTTTTTAAGGAATCTCCACACTGTTCTCCATAGTGGCTGCACTAGTTTGCATACCCACCAACAGTGTAAGAGGATTCCCTTTACTCCACACCCTCTCCTGTATTTATTGTCTGTAGACTTTTTGATAGCAGCCATTCTGACTGGCATGAGATGGTACCTCATTGTGGTTTTGATTTGCATTTCTCTGATAATGAGTGATGCTGAGCATCTTTTCATGTTTTTGTTAGCCATCTGTATGTCTTCTTTAGAGAAATGTCTGTTTAGTTCTTTGGACCATTTTTTGATTGGGTCATTTATTTTTCTGGAATTGAGCTGCAGGAGTTGCTTGTATGTTTTTGAGATTAATTCTTTGTCAGTTGCTTCATTTGCTATTATTTTAAAAGCAAGTAGATATATAAACACTGGCTCCAGTGCTGGGGATGTCATGTTATCATCCAGTCTGAAATATGACAAGAACTATTAACTTCATGAGGTTCATTCCTGTAATCTTCATACCCTGTGGTGTCAATTCACTTTTGTTTTCTCCTTGTCATTTCCATTATGTTTTATTTAGAGAAGCAAGTGTGAAGATATAAAAGGCATCTGGCTCTCAAGCTTCTGGCTATTACTTGAACTGAAATGTTAAGTTTTATATTTGCTCTGTGGGTCAGCTGACTCAGATTCTGTCAGGCACTGGTGGGTCAGTCATTTTAAAGGCCACATGTCATCCAGTGAGACGGTCCTGTCAGCTTTCTCCACTTCCTGCTACCATCTCAATACAGAGGTCATTCAGTGTGGCCTAGGTTGGAAATGACCTTTCTATGATAGTTAGGTCTTGTAACTGTTTTCCTTACTTATTCTTTATAACAAAGATGATAATTGGTGAATGTGAGATTTTTAAAGATAATCTTTCTGCTACAGAGTCTGGCTAGAAGCCTTTTGTAGCTGAACATTTTTATTCACTTTGTTATTACCAGGAACAGTTAATGCTCTGTCACTGACTCTGTGGTTCCTTTTTAAGTCCCTTTGTTTCCAGAAATCAATACTAGTTATCTTTGGATGACTATAGGGGTAAAAACCTTCCATGCATAAAAAAATTCATGGGAGGTACCAGCTAAATGTAAACCACAATGTTAGAAATTCTAGATTTTCAGCTTTCTGGAAAACTAGACGCATTTTCAGAATTACTCAAAATATTAATGTATGTTAAAACTCCAGTCTGATGAACCTAGTAGATATGGTCACTAAATAGCCAAGTGGAAGATGTAATAATTCTGCAAACCTTCTTTGTGTTCTATAGTTCTCTGCCCTATCCATCCACTTCACTCTTTTTGTTGTCTGTTGCACTCCTGCTTCAACCACCTATGTAGTTCCTAACTGAAAGTTGAATAAAATGTTATTCCTTCCTCATCTTCAGAGACCTAGAGTGTAATGAAGGTGGGGAGAGATATTATATTCATAAATAACCACAAGATAACATATTGAATGTTCTGAAAATAGTAAATAAAAAGTACTCTGTATTGAGGATAAGATGACCAAAGAAGAGAAATTAAACTGAGAGGGAGAAGGGATAAACTGAGCTTGTGTTCCTCTGGCATCCTTCTTCTATATGGAAAACTCTGCTGCTGGCTTAGTCTTTCAAACTCCTTCTGTTATTTTTTTTTCTTTCTTTCTTTTTTTTTTTTTACTATGAACATCCAACCCATCAGTGAAGCTTGTAGATCTATCTCTCTAAACACTGGCCTCTTCTCTCCAAGGCTACTGTCACTATTGTTACAACTTTTCTCTTTAGTTTTTACCAGTCACAAGCATTCTTGACAAAATTATGTTTCCTAGATCTAGAATTCCTTTCCTTGATTGCTTAATTAGGTTTTGCTCCTCCCATGAGAGTATTTGCTCTTGGAGGGCAGGGCTTATGAATAAGCAGGTGACTTCTCAGCTGAGTCTGTAACAATGGCTGGGAGCTTTACCCCAGATGTGAAAAGAAGACAGAGGCATGGAAGAGTACCAAGTAATTTGGGAATGTTAGGAGGTTTGCTGAAATTCTTCTGTTAAGGATCAGATTAATGAGAGAACAGACATGTTTGTCAACAAAGGTCCATCTTGTCAGGGCAATGGTTTTTCAAGTAGTCATGTATGGATGTGAGAGTTGGACTTTCCAGAAAGCTGAGCACAGAAGAACTGATGCTTTTGAACTGGCTGTTGGAGAAGACTCTTTTTTTTTTTTTTAATTTTATTTTATTTTTAAACTTTACATAACTGTATTAGATTTGCCAAATATCAAAATGAATCCGCCACAGGTATACATGTGTTCCCCATCCTGAACCCTCCTCCCTCCTCCCTCCCCATTCCATCCCTCTGGGTCGTCCCAGTGCACCAGCCCCAAGCATCCAGTATCGTGCATCGAACCTGGCCTGGCATCTCATTTCATACATGATATTTTACATGTTTCAATGCCATTCTCCCAAATCTTCCCACCCTCTCCCTCTCCCACAGAGTCCATAAGACTGTTCTATACATCAGTGTCTCTTTTGCTGTCTCGTACACAGGGTTATTGTTACCATCTTTCTAAATTCCATATATATGCGTTAGTATACTGTATTGGTGTTTTTCTTTCTGGCTTACTTCACTCTGTATAATAGGCTCCAGTTTCATCCACCTCATTAGAACTGATTCAAATGTATTCTTTTTAATGGCTGAATAATACTCCATTGTGTATATGTACCACAGCTTTCTTATCCATTCATCTGCTGATGGACATCTAGGTTGCTTCCAGGTCCTGGCTATTATAAACAGTGCTGCGATGAACATTGGGGTACTTGTGTCTCTTTCCCTTCTGGTTTTCTCAGTGTGTATGCCCAGCAGTGGGATTGCTGGATCATAAGGCATGTCTATTTCCAGTTTTTTAAGGAATCTCCACACTGTTTGGAGAAGACTCTTGAGAGTCCTTTGGACTGCAAGGAAATCAAACCAGTCCATTCTAAAGGAGATCAGTCCTGGGTGTTCATTGGAAGAACTGATGTTGAAGCTGAAACTCCAATACTTTGGCCACCTGATGCAAAGAGCTGACTCATTTGAAAAGACCCTGATGCTGGGAAAGATTGAGGGCGGGAGAAGGGGATGACAGAGGATGAGATGGTTGGATGGCATCATCGACTCAATGGACATGAGTTTGGGTAAACTCTGGGAGTTGGTGATGGACAGGGAGGCCTGGCATGCTGCAGTCCATGGGGTCACAAAAAGTCAGACACGACTGAGCGACTGAACTAAACTGAAGACATGTGTACAGAACTGCAAGTAGCTTTGTGTAGTAGTCTAGGTTGGGGAAGAGGTAGTGACTTTTTACTACTTAAAAACCAATCTTCCACTCACTATTTTTAGCTATGTTTCTCAAACCTGAGTAATATAGAAATTCCATATATAAGGAAATATTTTTCAAGGATTTTATTATTGAATACCGTATTTCTTTTTTTAACTTTTTAATTAATTAATTTTTGTCTGTGCTGGGTCTTCATTGCTGCCTGGGCTTTTCTCTGGTTGTGATGAGCAGGGCCCACTCTGTAGTTTGGTCCATGAGCGTCTCACTGTAGTGGCTTCTCTTGTGGAGCCTGGGCTCTAGGGTACTCGGGCTTCAGTAGTTGTGGCCCTCAGGCTCTAGAGCACAGGCTCAGTGGTTGTGGTGCCTGGGCTTAGTTGCTCTGTGGAGTGTGGGACCTTCCCAGATCGGGATTGAACCCGTGTTTCTTGTGTTGGCAAGGAGATTCTTTACCACTGAGCCACCAGGGAAGCCCCTATATTTCTTAAATATGTAAGGACATAAAACTAGCTATAATCTCTTCATACTTGAACTCTTTCATGCCTATCAAGCAAAACCAAATTTATTAATTAAACAAAACAATTCTAAAGGCCTTTTAAAAAGTCAAATTAATTTTTTAATTAATGACTTTTAAATTCCTGGAATTTAAAACAATGAGTGGTAGTTGGTAAAATTAAATTGCTAGTTTAAATTTAATAGTAGAAGGATGTACTTGCTGGCCATCTATCTATCTACCCATCCATTCATTTATTTATTCACACATTCATTCTTGTTTACCTGAAGCCCAACCAACCATCCTTAAAGTGACCACCATTATTAGTGTCATTAATATCTTTTTCAGCAAGGCTTTGGTTACGCGTACATTATTTTATGAGGCCAATGATTTGAATATTATCTGACTGAGCCACTAAGCACAGACACATAGCAAAAACTAAGCAAATTAAAGTAAAAGACTTTTAATCATCATTTAGAAAACATTTTCCCTTTTAACCATAAATTATTTTGCACAAGATAGAATCTGTACAAGAAGCTGCTCTAATGATTATCCTACCCAGTGCTCTGGGGTAGGTACCTTTGTGTTAAAAAATCTCTACTATCCCAAGCCACACGGTAGCTCAGTTCTTTCAAGACTTTCTCTAAATAAATCACAGTGAAACTTTTGTTCATACCCTATAATATGGTTTAGTCTTTACTTGATATCAGCTCATCATTACATAATAAGTCGGCCAGTTTTTTTTTCCTCTTTATACCATGTGCTGCTGTGCTGTGCTAAGTCACTTCAGTCCTGTCTGACTGCAACCCTATGGACTGTAACCCACCAGGCTCCCCTGTCCATGGGATTCTCTAGGCAAGAATACTGGAGTGAACTGCCATGCCTTCCTCCAAGGGATCTTCCCAACTCAGGGATTGAACCCGTGTCTCTTACATCTCTTTCATTGTCAGGTATGTTCTTTCCCCACTAGTGCCACCTGGGGCGGCCCCATTATACTAGAGTAATTAAATACATTATTATGCTATATATATATATTTTTTTTTCCTGTTAAAATATCATCTTAACAGGAAAGGAAGCAACATGCACGAGCCACGTGCACTGTGGTGAACCGTATCTCCAGACAATCTGGAACCAAGCTTCAAATCCTACCCGGATGCTTTCAGTCTAACGCTGCTTAAGGGAATCCCAGACTTTTCAGAGGAAATTACAAAGGCAAAGATTATACTGGCCTTGTAAACACTTGAACAATGTCTCAAATGGTGGGTAATCTGCCTGCAATGCTGGAGACCTGGGTTCTATCCCTAGGTCCAGAAGATCTCCTGGAGAGGGGAATGGCTCCCCACTGCAGTATTCTTACCCGGAGAATTCCATGGGATTGCAATGAGTTGGACATGACTGAGTGACTAACACAGTGTTGTTTTTGTGATTAACACAACATACACAATGTTGTTTTTGCTTATAAGAAATTCCAACAAAAACTATTAATTACATAGTTAAAAAAAATCCCAGAAGCAATTGGGAGCAATATTAAAATGTCAAACAGCTCCATAAATAATAGTTTGTTCACCAAGGTATTCACATCAGTTCATGTCTGATTTTTTTTTAATCCAACTTTTAAATGTCATGTCCCTTCTATATGTACATATTTGCAATATGAATTGTGATTTAAATTACTGGGAGTTAATAAAAATTGCTATCAAAAAAAAAAAAATATCATCTTATTAAAAGTTTTGTTAAAATGTTTTTACAATTTAAATGTCTTTACTCCAAAAGAATTATTTTACAAAGTAAAAAAAAGTACTGTAAATGTACAATGGTATAGCCAAAATCACTGCAGATGGTGACTGCAGCCGTGAAATTAAAAGACACGTACTCCTTGGAAGGAAAGCTATGATCAACCTAGACAGCATATTAAAAAGCAGAGACATTACTTTGTCAACAAAGGTCCATCTAGTCAAGCCTATGGTTTAATCCAATAGTCATGTATGGATGTGAGAGTTGGACTATAAAGAAAGCTGAGCACTGAATAATTGATGCTTTTGAACTGTGGTCTTGGAGAAGACTCTTGAGAGTCCCTTGGACTGCAAGGAGATCCAACCAGTCCATTCTAAAGGAGATCAGTCCTGGGTGTTCATTGGAAGGAATGATGCTGAAGCTGAAACTCTGACACTTTGGCCACCTGATGCGAAGAGCTAACTCATTTGAAAAGACCCTGATGCTGGGAAAGATTGAGGGCAAGAGGAGAAGGGTATGACAGAAGATGAGATGGCTGGATGGCATCACCGACTTGATGTGGGTTTGGGTAGACTCTGACAGTTGGTGATGGACAGGGAGGCCTGGCATGCTAAGATTCATGGGGTTGCAAAGAATCCGACACAACTGAGTGACTGAACTGACTGACAATGGTATAGGTAGAAAAATTAAATTAGTTTGTCAGTCTCTGTTACTCCAGGTATATTTTAAGCATTTTGAGATTAGGTATAGTGATTTATCCAATTTTGATCATTCACGTGCTCAACAAATGTTTATTGAATGCTAACTATTCATTACATTTATATTACAGAAACATCACTCTAAAACAATGCTAGGGATTGGTTGCCTGGAGGTAGGTTGTTGTTCAGTCACTAAGTCGTGTCTGACTTTTTGTGACCCCATGCACTGAAGCACACCAGGCTTCCCTGTCCTTCACTATATCATGAGTTTGCTCAAACTCATGTCTATTGAGTTGATGATGCCATCTAACCATTTCATCCTCTGGCACCCTCTTCTCTGAGCGCTCTCAGTCTTTCTCAGCATCAGGATCATTTCCAATGAGTTGCCTCTTCACATCAGGTGGCCAAAGTATTGGAGCTTCAGCTTCAACATCAGTCCTTTCAGTGAGTATTCAGGGCTGATTTCCTTAAGGATTGACTGATTTGATCTTGCAGTCCAATAGACTTTCAAGAGTCTTATCCTGCACCACAGTTTGAAAGTATCAGTTCTTCAGTGCTCAGCTTTCTACATGGTCCAGCTCTCACATCCATAAATGATTACTGGAAAAACCATAGCTTTGACTAGACAGACCTTTGTTGGCAAAGTGATGCCTTTTACTTCCAAGGAGCAAGTGTCTTTTAATTTCATGGCTGCAGTCACCAGCTGCAATGATTTTGGAGCCCCCCAAAATAAAATATGTCACTGTTTCCACTTTTTATCCATCTATTTGCCATGAAATGATGGGACTAGATGCCATGATCTTAGTTTTTTGAATGTTAAGTTTTAAGACAGCTTTTTTACTTCCCTCTTTCACCCTCATCAAGAGTCTCTTTAGTTCTTCTTTGCTTTCTGTCATTAGAGTGGTATCATCTGCATGTCTGAGATTGTTGATATTTATCCTGGCAATCTTGATTTCAGCTTGTGATTCATCCAGCTCGGCATTTCTCATGGAGTACTCTGCATATAAGTTAAATAAGCAGGGTGTCAGTATACAGCCTTGTTGTTCTCATTTCTCAATTTGGAACCAGTTCTTTGTTCCATGTCTGATTCTAACTGTTGCTTCTTGACCTTCATACATATTTCTAAAGAGGCAGGTAAGGCGGTCTGGTACTACCATTTCTTTAAGAATTTTCCATAGTTGTGATCCACACAGTCAAAGGCTTTAGCATAGTCAATGAAGCAGAAGTAGATGGTTTTTTTTTTTTTTTTTTTTTTTTTTTTTCTGGAATTCCCTTGGTTTTTCTATGATCTAGTGTTTGTTGGCAATTTGATCTCTGGGTCCCCTGCCTTTTTAAATCCAGCTTGTACGTCTGAAAGTTCTGGGTTCACATCCTCTTGACAAGACTGAAAATTTGGAGAACTGTCAAGATCATGAATCTGATTAGGAAATGATGAACGTCTGAGCCATGGTAAGTATGTGAGGATGGAATGGAGTGTGGAAATGTTTATAAATAAAATTAGGTAGAATGTTGTACAAATTTGAGATGTGTTATTCTAGACTCCTGAATTTTCTCTTCACTCTTGTATAGCACACTTCACTGGAGCAGATGCCACTTAGAGGGAATTAAACTATGAGAAATTCTTTTTGAGTAAGGGTAAAGAGTAAGAATTCATTTTGGATTCCCTGGTGCTTCCATGGGACATCTGAATGGAGATATTCTGCTCTGGCCCCTCTGGCCCATGTATGGATCCATGCCAAAGGAGGGGGATGCCTGGCTTGATTCCCTAAGTTTTTTGGATAAATTCAGCTCCTAAAGATACCTCATATAGAGTTGCTTAGAAAATTTAAGCTCTTCAAACATGCAAATGTACCTTAACATATGTATCTTTTATTTGCCTTTCACACTTTTAACTTCTGATTGCACTTTTCAAAAAGAAGGTAACCTATGTAAGGTTAGACTTTGTTATTGTAGATTTGCTGACCAAAACCAGAGGAAAAGTGTGTTTACCAGAAGAGAATATATACAATAGGAAGAGAAAAGCATTAGGAATGGAATATGAATAAGAATAAAATACAATTCATTTTATTCTTAAAACTTAAAAAAAATAAAAGTTATTATTTATTTATTTTTAAATTTGTTTCCAGAAGGAGAACTTGGAAGTTAAAGAAAGTTACTAGAGAAGGTAGAAAAAATTACATAACTACCATCTCAAACACTACCACTATTAAAATAGTTCTGTATAGATACTTCTGACATTTTCCCTCATATTTAAAGTTTTTTTTTTTTTTTTTTTTGGTATTTAACACCATTTGGAGTGGGAACAATTGGAGGAAAAGGAATCTCTGAAGATGGTTGGAAGGATGTGGGAGCAGAAGGAAGAAAGAACTGGTAGAGAACATCACTGGAGAAGCTAGGGAAAGAAATGTTGACTCATCAATACTGCCAAAATGACTGCTACTTAAAGCCATTTTATTTCATAATTAGAAAGTCTTCACTTATTTTAGGTAGAGCAGTTTAATGGGAAAGGTGATTTTATGGCTTAGTTTATAGTTGGTTAGATCTGCAGGCTGTTTTCATTAAACAGTGCTTTCAGCATATGGCTGTTGTGTTCAGTCATAAAGCACATGAACATGCCCGAACTCTAAAGACCTGCAGAAGAAGTCATACAACAAAGAATCTAGAAAAGATGAACAAATTACTAATCTTTGCCAGAAAAAAAAAAATCAGAAAAACACCAAATAATTCATAATACCAACAAACCATTTCATGACTTCATTGACTCAGTTTTTCTGGATATTATTTTAAGTTTCTGTATATATTTCTCGTGGGGAGAACACCATTAACATAGTGGTTCTGATGAAGAGATCCTTCATTCAACGTGCAAGTCACACTAAAATATGAATAGTGTTTTTCATGTAAATTGTCAGATCAAAAAAAGTGACATGCTAAGGTATGTGAGCACACAAGAATTTTGTTACAAAGCATAGACTGAAGAGACTTTTGATTACATTCTTCAAAGTGTGAATATCTTTAATGTCTTAATTTAGCTAACATATTCTTATCATTTTGGATTGGAAAACCCTAGATAACAAGCTAAGAACCTCAAATAAGGCATTTTATTTTCTCTCTTGCTTGTGACTCTTGCTTTGAAGATGTATTAATTACTTTTTCTCTTTTCCTTGCTAAAAAAGGTTTTTCTTCAAGTGAAAAGTTTTATTCACTTAAATTATATACTTTATTTTATGATTGTGTGTACAGATTTTCTCCCCTGGCAGCACCTCCTGAATATTAGGGAATGTTGTTACCTCTGTATCACTATTACCCCCTTGCTCAGAAGGAAAAAGGACAATTTGAAAGATTATTATTTTAAATCAAAGTATAGTTGATTTACAATATTGTGTCATTTCAGATATATAGCAAAGGGATTTATATATATACAATATGTATACACATGCATTTATATTCTTTTTCAGATTATTGTCCATTACAGGCTATTATAAGATTTTGAATATAGTTCCCTTGCTATACAGTAAAGCTTCCCTGGTGGCTCAGAAGGTAAAGCGTCTGCCTGCAATATGGGAGACCCGGGTTTGATCCCAGGGTCGGGAACATTCCCTGGAGAAGGAAATGGTAACCCACTCCAATACTCTTGTCTGGAAAATTCCATGGATGAAGGAACCTGGTAGGCTACAGTCCATGGGATCGCAAACAGATGGACATGACTGAGCAACTTCACTGGTTCACTGGTTATTACTTATCTGTTTTATAGAGAGTGAAAAGTGAAAGTGTTAGTCTCTCAGTCAAGTCCGAGTCTTTGCAATCCCATGGACTACAGTCCAGACTATTCCAATCCATGGAATTCTCCAGACAAGAATACTGGAGTGGGTTGCCATTCCCTTCTCCAGGGGCTCTTCCCAACCCAGGAATTGAACCAGGGTCTCCTGCACTGCAGGCAGATTCTTTGCCAGTTGAGTAGTATGTATCTGTTAATCCCATACTCCTAATTTATCTCTCCCTTATCCTTTCCCTTTGATAACCATATATTTGTTTTCTATGTCTTCAAGTCTGTTTCTGTTTTGTAAATAAGTTTATTTGTACTATTTTTAAAGATTCCACATATAAGTGACATCATTGACAAGTTTTTAATTATAGATGACTCAAGAATAATATGAAAGACAAAAGATGTTTGTGATGCTTGATAACTTCCCCTAAATAAGATATTTTGGTGCATATGTTTTTCTGATTATTTGCTTTGTTACATATTTTGGAAATATTTTATCGTTTTGAAAGAAGATTGGAAACATGTTTCCTCAGATCCAGGAATGTGAGTCTAAGGTGCTTGGAATTTTAATTGACTGCAATGGAGAAAAAAATAGATATGTAGTATGAACTTGCCTTTTAATGAAATTACAACCTTTTTACTTTGATTCAAGAATTATCATTTTTATATTTATTTTATTTTTTAAAAACAATGAAAATTGGAAAGCTTTTAAGAGCATGCATATTCCTGACTAAGGTAGAGCTCTGTGGGCCTACTTGACAAGGCAAGTGTGAAAGCGTTAGTTGTTCAGTCATGTCTGACTCTTTGTGACCCCATGGACTGTAGCCCACCAGGTTTCTCTGTCCATGGGAGTTCCTAGGAAAGAATACTGAAGTGTTTTTCCATTCCCTTCTCCAAAGGATCTTTCTGACACAGGGATTGAACTCTGGTCTCTCCCATTGCAGGCAGATTCTTTATTTGATAAGGAAGATGATGTCAATGGGCTTCCCTGGTGGCTCAGCTGGTGAAAAATCTGCCTGCAATATGGGAGACCTGGGTTTGATCCCTGGGTTGAGAAGATCCCCTGGAGAAGGGAAAGTCTACCCACTCCAGTATTATGGCCTGAAGAATGCCACAGATTGTATAGTCCACGGGGTCACAAAGAGTTGGACAGGACTGAGTGACTTTCACTCACTTTTATGATGTCATTCTGTTTTTGGAATGCATCCTACTTGTCCAGTACTGAGATAGATACAAAATTAAATACTTAAATAGGGTTTCTTTTTTTCCCTTCAATTAGTTTCTATTATTAAACAATTATTTATTTACTAAAAACTTAAAAAAAATTTTTTATAGGCTTTTTTGCTGCTGCTAAGTCACTTGTCATGTCCGATTCTGTGCGACCCCATAGATGGCAGCCCACCAGGCTCCCCCGTCCCTGGGATTCTCCAGGCAAGAACACTGGAGTGGGTTGCCATTTCCTTCTCCAATGCATGAAAGTGAAAAGTGAAAATGAAGTCGCTCAGTTGTGTCTAACTCTTAGTGACCCTATGGACTGCAGCCCACTAGGCTCCTTGGTCCATGGGATTTTCCAGGCAAGAGTACTGGAGTGGGGTGCCATTGCCTTCTCCAATAGGCTTCATTATTGAGATATAATTCATGTGACATGTGATGGACACATATAAAGTGTGCAGTTCAGTGATTCTAAGTATATTCACAGAGTTGCCCAACTAGCATCACAATTGTAGTTCATTTTCATTACCCCAAAGGAGACCCTATACCCCAGATTACTTTCAACATTTAAAAGGTACTATTAAGCTATCATTTATGTGTTTTAGGTATGTATATTAATTCATTAAAAACAAAAATAAATATTAGAAATGTTTTCTAGAAGTAGAGAAAAGAGATAAGTGTACATAGGAGTATTTTACACACTTCATTAAGATAGCTGACCTTGATTTGGATCCAGATTAAAGAAGAATAAGAGGAAGGATTTAGTTGGTAAGGGAAGATGGGGCATATAAAACACAGGAGCTGCTGCTTTCACTCATGACTGTCAAAAATGGACAGCTGTTAGATATTCTCTCAAATCAAAGTGCAGAAAGTGGTTTTCAACCATCATCCTGAACCCTAATTGTGTTTTTTAAAATAATTGTTATACTTGTCATACAGTATTGATAAGTTTAAGGTGTACAACATGATGATTTGACTTATTAATACTTACATCATGAGGTGATTACCACAATAGGTTTAGTGAGCATCCATCATCTCATATACAGATAACATTTCTTTTCCCTTGTGATACAAACTCCTAGGTCTTACTCTCTTAACAACTTTCATATATAATGTACAACAGTAGTAATTATACTAAGCTTTGCTAGTGGCTCAGTCAGTAAAGAGTCTGCCTGCAATATGCGAAATCCGGGTTTGATTCCTGGGCCATGTGTGACTAACACACACACACACACACACACACACAGTAACTATATGACGTTATACCCCTAGTACTTACTTATCTTATGACTGGAAGCTTGTAACTTTGACCACCTTCATCCAATTCTCCTTCCTCACACTGCATTCCTGGTAGCCACAGTTTGATCTCTTTTTAAAATGATTTTATTTGTTTTATTTTTTGAAGTTTAATTGACCTACAACATAATGTTAGTTCCTGATACACAACATAGTGATTTGATATTTCTGTATATTTCAAAACGATTACCATAGTAAGTCTAGGTGTCATCTGTCAACATACAAAGATATTGCATATTTATTAACTATTTTCCCCACACCATACATTTCATATCTGTGTCTCATTTATTTTGCAACTTAAAGTTTGTATCTCTTAATCTCCCTTATCCAATTTTTCTCCTCCTCCCCACCTCCCTCTCCTCTGAAAACTGCATGTTTGTTCTCTGTATCTATAGTTCTGTTTCTGCTTAGATATGTTTGTTCACTTAATAGGGTTTTAGATTTGACATATAAGTAAATTCATATGATATTTGTGTTTTTCTGTCTGATATTTCACTTAGCATAATACCATTTAGCATAA
This sequence comes from Bubalus bubalis, assembly GCF_019923935.1. NCBI lineage: Eukaryota > Metazoa > Chordata > Mammalia > Artiodactyla > Bovidae > Bubalus > Bubalus bubalis. Next base: position 78,495,922 of record NC_059172.1, on the reverse strand, counting down.
TACCATCTATGCTATCACATATGACTATGCCAAAGCCTTTGACTGTGTGGATCACAATAAACTGTGGAAAATTCTTCAAGAGATGGGAATACCAGACCACCTGACCTGCCTCTTGAGAAACTTGTATGCAGGTCAGGAAGCAACAGTGAGAACTGGACATGGAACAACAGACTGGTTCCAAATAGGAAAAGGAGTACGTCAAGGCTGTATATTGTCACCCTGCTTATTTAACTTATATGCAGAGAACATCATGAGAAATGCTCGGCTGGAGGAAGCACAAGCTGGAATCAAGATTGCCGTGAGAAATATCAATAACTTCAGATATGCAGATGACACCACCCTTATGGCAGAAAGTGAAGAAGAACTAAAGAGCCTCTTGATGAAAGTGGAAGAGGAGAGTCAAAAAGTTGGCTTAAAGCTCAACATTCAGAAAACTAAGATCATGGCATCTGGTCCCATCACTCCATGGCAAGTAGATGAGGAAACAGTGGAAACAGTGGCTGACTATTTTTGGGGGCTCTAAAATCACTGCAGATGGTGATCGAAGCCATGAAATTAAAAGACGCTTACTCCTTGGAAGAAAAGTTATGACCAACCTAGATAGCATATTGAAAAGCAGAGACATTACTTTGCCAACAAGGTCTGTCTAGTCAAGGCTATGGTTTTTCCAGTGGTCATGTATAGATGTGAGAGTTGGACTATAAAGAAAGCTGAACATTGAAGAATTGATGCTTTTGAACTGTGGTGTTGGAGAAGACTCTTGAGAGTCCCTTGGACTGCAAGGAGATCCAACCAGTCCATCCTAAAGGAGATCAGTCCTGGGTGTTCATTGGAAGGACTGATGTTGAAGATGAAACTCCAATACTTTGACCACCTGATGAAAAGAGCTGACTCATTTGAAAAGACCCTGATGTTGGGAAAGATTGAGGGCAGGAGGAGAAGGGGACGATAGAGGATGAGATGGTTGGATGGCATTACTGACTCAACGGTTATGGGTTTGGGTGGACCCCCGGAGTTGGTGATGGACAGCGAGGCCTGGTGTGCTGCAGTTCATGGGGTTGCAAAGAGTTGGACACGACTGAGTGACTGAACTGAACTGAGTGCTATCACAAATGGCAAGATTTCATTTGTTTTATGGCTAATATTCATAAATATATAATATGCATATATACCTATGTATATACATATAAGCATTTATGTTGCTTCCACATCTTAACTATTTTAAATAACACTGCAATGAACACAGGAATGCATACCTCTTTTCAAGTTAGTGTTGTTTTGGCTTTCTGCCAATAAATATCCAGAAGTAAAATTAATAAATTGTATGGTAGTTTTATTTTTAATTATTTTAGTAATCTCCATATCTTTTTATAGTGGCTGCACAAATTTACATTCCCACCAACAGTGTACAAGTGTTCCCTTTTCTCCACATCCTGGCCAATCCTTGTTTCTTATATATATTTTAAAAATAACAGGCATTCTGATAAGTGTGTTCTTTGTATATGTTGGGTATTATCCCTTTGTCAGATATATTGTCTGCAAATGTCTTCTCCCATTAAATAGGTGGCTTTTTTGGGGGGTAGGGGGAGCTTTGTTGGTAGTTTCCTTTCCTGTGCAAAAGCTTTTTAGTTTGATGTAGTCCCATTTGTTTGTTTACTTTTGTTTCCCTTGCTTGAGCAGGCATATAAAAATGTTACTAAGACCATGTCAAAGAACTTACTGCCTATGTTTTCTTCCAGAATTTTTATGGTTTTAGTTGTTACATTTAAGTCTTCAATCCATTGTGAGTTGATTTTTGTATACGGTGTGGAAAAGTAGTCCAGTTTGATTTTTTTGTATGTAGCTGTACAGTTTTCCCAAAACCATTTCTTGAAGAGGCCATCCTTTATCATTATGTATTGTTGCCTCCTTTGTCATAGTTAATTATCCATGTAATTGTGAATTCATTTCTGGGCTCTCTATTCAGTTACAATGATCTATGTATCTGTTTGTTTGTTTGTCTGTTTTGATGGCTGGCAGCTTTTCTGCTGAAAAGTCATCTAATAACCTCATATGACTTCCCTTGTATGTAACTAGTTGCTTTTCCCTTGCTGAGGTTAATATTCTGTTTATTTTTATTTGGCATTTTAATTACTTTGTGTCTTGGTTTAGTCCACTTTGGGTTGATTGTGTCTGCAACTCTCTTTGGTACCTGGACCTAGATGTCTGCTTTCTTTCCCAGGTTAGGGAAATTTTCAGCTAATTTGTTTTCAAATATTTTATCTGCCTCCCTTTCTATTCTCCTCTGGGACCCTTATATATGAATGTTAGTTTGCTTGATGCTGTTCTAGATGTCTCAAACTGTCCTCATTTTTTAAATTCTTCTCTTCTTTTCTCTTTTAGACCTAAGTGATTTCCACTGTCTGTCTTCCAAGCACTGATCTTTTCTTCTATCATCTACTTTACTATTGATTACTCCTAAAATTTTTAAAATCTCAGGTATCATATTCTTCTATTATGTTTATTTATTTATACGTTCTAATTTTTGCTAAAAACTTCTAACTAGTCACTCAGTTCATCCACTTTTCTTTAGAGATCTTTGAGCATATGTATCATCATTACCTTAAAGATTTTAATGGGTAGTTTGCTTTTTTCATATTTTCATTTTTAAAATGATTTTAGTTGGAGGCTAATTACTTTACAGTATTGTGGTGGTCTTTGTCATACATTGACACGAATCAGCCATGGGTGTACATGTGTTCCCCATCCTGAACCCTACAGTAGTTTGTTTTTTTTTTCCACTTTACTCAGGTCTTCTTCTCAGGTTTTATCTTGCATCTTCATGTGGAACATATTTCTTTGCCACTTCACTTTGCCTAATTCATTATTTTTATTTCTAAGTATTTGGTAGGTTATATATATATATATATATATATATATTTGCTTTTCCTTTGCTGAGGATATATATATATATATATATATATATATATATATATAACTGTTTATTTTAATTGGAGGATAATTATTTTACAATGTTGTGGTGGTTTTTGCCATACATCAACATGAATCAGCCATGGGTGCACATGGGTCCCCACCAATCCTGAATCCCTCTCCCACCTCTCTCCCCACTCTATTCCTCTGGGTTGTCCCAGAGCACCAGCTTTGAGTGCCCTGCTTCATGCATTGAACTTGCACTGGTCATCTGTTTTATATATGATAATATACATGTTTCAATGTTATTCTATCATATCATCCCACCTTTGCCTTCCTTATATTTTCCAAGCTTGGAGGAGTGGTCCTATTTAGGAAATGTCCTTGGGAGCCCAGAAACATGCCTCTTTCTGGTCACCAGAGCTATGTGTTTTAAGAATGCCCTATATATGGGCTTCGTGGGCACTTCTGCTTTTCAAGCTGACTACTGTGCCTGGCCCTGTGCCAGGACTCCCATTTGTGGAGTCTGTTAGCTGCTCTTGGGAGGAGCTGGTGGCTAAGTTGATCCCATAACCGCTGTCAGCTTGCTGGTGGGTGTGGCCAAATCCATGACATGGTTGACTGTGTGGTCTGGGGTGGCTCAGCTGACTGTGGGTTTTAGTGTTAAGAAACGGGTAGAATTTTCATCCTGAAACTGACACAAGTCTATAGATTAAAAGAATAGTATAAAAGAGGTAGAAACTTATTCCATTAAAAGTGCCTTTCCTCTCCAGGCTTGTACCATTTTCACGATTGATGCTGATGGATTTTACAAAATTTTCATATGCATATTTAAATTTATTTTATGGACTTAAATATGATCAAGAAATCTTATGAAATTTATTATTTACTTGTTGGCAATAATACTATTTTATTAGCTTCTCCCCTTTGAGAATTTCTGAGTTGAAAATGAAACTCAAATTTATCAGAAAAAAAATTTATGTTGGCCAAAAGGAGGAGTTGGTAGATCCGAGGGCCTGTTCTGTCTATAGAGACTTCAAAACATAATGCAAAACTTATCGGAAGCAACTTTGTGAGAACTCTGGAAAACAGTCAAAGATCTTTAGAAGAGAACCAAACATGGTATTTTAAAAGGGAGCAACTTATGAATGATAAGAAAGCTTTGTGGTGTTCGCCTCCTCTCACCTCATTCCTCTGCTTGGTCTGATAGTAGGCTTGAAGATGGCCCCCTGTGTACACAGTGTGAGCCCTGGTATCTGCTTCTGGAGGGAGCAAAGTAGAATATATTCTCAAAGAACTGTGTTTGTATGTTTTGAACTATCTGGGGGCGACCCAAAGAACCAATGTAAATTGCTTGCTTTTGTTTCACCTAAATTGAAATTTTCTCAGGGTGAAGAGTGGCCGCACAAAGGGCATTCCTTGAAGTCATTTTAAGGCAAATGGAAAAACCTGCTGCTGCCTGGGCAAAAGATTAAAGTTGAGGCAAAACAAACAAACAACAGCAAAGAACAACAACTCAACCTTCAACAGCCTGGAAGGAAAAGCTGGGGAGAGAGGGTTTTCTTTCTTTCTTTTTTTTTCAGTAATTTAGGGTATTGAATAGTCTTGCATACTCCAGGGAATCTAGAAAGACATGTGCATGCCCAGGACAGGTGCATGCTCATAAAAACTAGAAAACACCCATAGCTTTCACCTCTGGCCATTCTTTAGGTTCAGTGAAAACACAAGTTCAGGCTAGTTCAGAGTTGTGAACAGCCTGGTTAAGCATCAAGAGAACCAATTTGCAAATTGGGAGATTTTTGCCTTTTCTTTCTTTCTTTGGATCTAGGCATTCAAAGTGATCTCTGTCAACATTACCTGATTGCAAGAGACTTCAGAGACTACAGTCAACAAAAAACAAAGGCTTTACAAAAATAGTTTAGAAAAGTAACAACAACAGAAAACAAACCACTAAAACCTACAGCAAGCAAGAGCAAGCTAAAATAATGTAAAATAAAATTTAGTAGATGAGGAGGGAAGAATATGATTTCCAGAATTAATATATTGTAATATTCAAAGTGTTCAGTTTCAAAAATTGTAAAGTTTATGAAAAACAAGAATGGATGACTTATTCTCAGAAAAATGAATGGCAACTGTTCCTTAGGCAACACATATATTGGACTTAAAAGACAAAGATTTTTGAATCACTTGTTCTATATATGATGAAAGAGCTAAAGAAAACCATGGGTAAACTGACAGAGGAAACCAGTAAAATGATGTCTCAACAAGTAAAGAATATCATTTGAGATGTAGAAATTATAAAAAGAACCCCAAAGAAATTCTGGACTTAGCAATAGCAGAAATGAAAAACTCAGTAGTAGATTTTAATAGCATGCCCATTTTAGCAGGCAGAAGAAAGGATCAGCAAACTTGAAAATAGATTAACTGTGGTTATCTAGGTTGAGGAGAAGAAAGAAAACAGAAGAAAAAGAGGCTTGTTAGAACCACCAAGAGTACCAACAACTGCATCAGAGACCCCAAAGGAGAGGAGACATAGAGAAATAGAAAGGGTATTTGAAGTAATAGTGGTCAGCACCTCCTAGATTCCCAGGTGGTGTTAGTGGTAAAGAATGTGCCTGCCAAAACAGGAGCCACAAGAGACATGGGTTTGATCCTGGGTCAGGAAGATCCCCTGGATGGGGAAATGGCAACCCATGCCAGTATTCTTGCCTGGAAGATTCCATGAACAAAGGAGCTTGGTGGGCTACCATTCATGGGGTTGCAAAGAGTCAGACGTGACTGAACATCTGAGAACAGTACACATACAAGAAGCTAAGCAAATTCCAAGGAGGATATACCAAAGACTGAAACCATACTCACAGAAAACTAGTCAATCTAATCACACTAGGACCACAGCCTTGTCTAACTCAATGAAACTAAGCCATGCCCGTGGGGCAACCCAAGACAGGTGGGTCATGGTGGAGAGATCTGACAGAATGTGGTCCACTGGAGAAGGGAATGGCAAACCACTTCAGTATTCTTGCCTTGAGAACCCCATGAACAGTATGAAAAGGAAAAATGATAGGATACTGAAAGAGGAACTCCCCAGGTCAGTAGGTGTCCAATATGCTACTGGAGATCAGTGGAGAAATAACTACAGAAAGAATGAAGGGACAGAGCCAAAGCAAAAAGAATACCCAGTTGTGGATGTGACTGGTGATAGAAGCAAGGTCCAATGCTGTAAAGAGTAATATTGCATAGGAACCTGGAATGTCAGGTCCATGAATCAAGGCAAATTGGAAGTGGTCAAACAAGAGATGGCAAGAGTGAACATCGACATTCTAGGAATCAGCAAACAGAAATGGACTGGATGGGTGAATTTAATTCAGATGACCATTATATCTACTCCTGCGGGCAGGAATCCCTCAGAAGAAATGGAGTAGCCATCATGGTCAACAAAAGAGTCCAAAATGCAGTACTTGGATGCAATCTCAAAAATGACAGAATGATCTATGTTCGTTTCCAAGGCAAACTATTCAATATCACAGTAATCCAAGTCTATGCCCCAACCAGTAACAATGAAGAAGCTGAAGTTGAATGGTTCTATGAAGACCTACAAGACCTTTTAGAACTAACATCCAAAAAAGATGTCCTTTTCAGTATAGAGGACTGGAATGCAAAAGTAGGAAGTCAAGAAACACCTGGAGTAACAGGCAAATTTGGCCTTGGAATACGGAATGAAGCAGGGAAAAGACTAATGAGTTTTGCCAAGAGAATGCACTGGTCATAACAAACACCCTCTTCCAAAACACAAGAGAAGACTCTACACATGGACATCACCAGATGGTCAACACCGAAATCAGATTGATTATGTTCTTTGCAGCCAAAGATGGAGAAGCTCTATACAGTCAACAAAAACAAGACTGGAAGCTGACTGTGGCTCAGACCATGAACTCCTTATTACCAAATTCAGATTTAAATTGAAGAAAGTAGGGAAAAAACCACTAGACCATTCAGTATGACCTAAATAAAATCCCTTATGATTATACAGTGGAAGTGAGAAATAGATTTAAAGACCTAGATCTGATAGATACAGTGCCTGATGAACTATGGAATGAGGTTTGTGACATTGTACAGGAGACAGGGATCAAGACTATCGCCATGGAAAAGAAATGCAAAAAAGCAAAATGGCTGTCTGGGGAGGCCTTACAAATAGCTGTGAAAAGAAGAGAAGAGAAAAACAAAGGAGAAAAGGAAAGATATAAGCATCTGAATGCAGAGTTCCAAAGAATAGCAACGAGAGATAAGAAAGCCTTCCTCAGCGATCGATGCAAAGAAATAGAGGAAAACAACAGAATGGGAAAGACTAGAGATCTCTTCAAGAAAATTAGAGATACCAAGGGAACATTTCATGCAAAGATGGGCTCGATAAAGAACAGAAATGGTATGGACCTAACAGAAGCAGAAGATATTAAGAAGAGGTGGCAAGAATACACAGAAGAACTGTACAAAAAAGATCTTCATGACCCAGATAATCATGATAGTGCAATCACTGACCTAGAGCCAGACATCCTGGAATGTGAAGTCAAGTGGGCCTTAGAAAGCATCACTACGAAGAAAGCTAGTGGAGGTGATGGAATTCCAGTGGAGCTATTTCAAATCCTGAAAGATGATGCTGTGAAAGTGCTGCACTCAATATGCCAGCAAATTTGGAAAACTCAGCAGTGGCCACAGGACTGGAAAAGGTCAGTTTTCATTCTAATCCCAAAGAAAGGCAATGCCAAAGAAAGCTCAAACTACCGCACAATTGCACTCATGTCACACGCTAGTAAAGTAATACTCAAAATTCTCCAAGCCAAGCTTTAGCAATACGTGAACCGTGAACTTCCAGATGTTCAAGCTGGTTTTAGAAAAGGCAGAGGAACAAGAGATCAAATTGCCAACATCTGCTGGATCATGGAAAAAGCAAGAGAGTTCCAGAAAAACATCTATTTCTGCTTTCTTGACTATGCCAAAGCCTTTGACTGTGTGGATCACAATAAACTGTGGAAAATTCTGAAAGAGATGGGAATACCAGACCACCTGACCTGCCTCTTGAGAAATCTGTATGCAGGTCAGGAAGCAACAGTGAGAACTGGACATGGAACAACAGACTGGTTCCAAATAGGAAAAGGATATATATTGTCACCCTTTTTATTGAACTTCTATGCAGAGTACATCATGAGAAACGCTGGACTGGAAGAAACACAAGCTGGAATCAAGATTGCCGGGAGAAATATCAATAACCTCAGATATGCAGATGACACCACCCTTATGGCAGAAAGTGAAGAGGAACTCAAAGCCTCTTGATGAAAGTGAAAGTGGAGAGTGAAAAAGTTGGCTTAAAACTCAACATTCAGAAAACGAAGATCATGACCTCTGGTCCCATCACTTCATGGGAAATAGATGGGGAACAGTGGAAACAGTGTCAGACTTTATTTTTTTTGGGCTCCAAAATCACTGCAGATGGTGATTGCAGCCATGAAATTAAAAGACGCTTACTCCTTGGAAGGAAAGTTATGATCAACCTAGATAGCATATTCAAAAGCAGAGACATTACTTTGCCAACAAAGGTTCATCTAGTCAAGGCTATGGTTTTTCCTGTGGTCATGTATGGATGTGAGAGTTGGACTGTGAAGAAGGCTGAGTGCTGAAGAATTGATGCTTTTGAACTGTGGTGTTGGGGAAGACTCTTGAGAGTCCCTTGGACTGCAAGGAGATCCAGCCAGTCCTTTCTAAAGGAGATCAGCCCTGGGATTTCTTTGGAAGGAATGATGCTAAAGCTGAAACTCCAGTACTTTGGCCACCTCATGGGAAGAGTTGACTCTTTGGAAAAGATTCTGATGCTGGGAGGGATTGGGGGCAGGAGGGAAGGGGACGACAGACGATGAGATGGCTGGATGGCATCACCGAGTTGATGGACATGAGTTTTAGTGAAATCCAGTTGTTGGTGATGGACAGGGAGGCTCAGCATGCTGCGATTCATGGGGTCGCAAAGAGTCGGACACGACTGAGTGACTGAACTGAACTGAACTGAAGACATTTCCAGATAAACAAAATCTGAGTTAGTTCATCAATAGTAGGGTTGCTCTAGAGCGAGTCCTACAGGTGGAAATGAAGGAACACAACTTGAAACCATGCAAAGAAATATGAAATGTTGGTAAAGTTAGGTACATAGGTGAGTAAAAGAGAGTATTATTGTTTTAATATATTTTTGGTTTGTGACTTCCGTTTTTTTCTTGCATGACTTAAAAGGTAAATGCATAAAACATAAATTATAAATCTATATTAATTAGTACATAGCATTGCTGTATAGGAGCATGATTATTGGGGCAGAGGATAATCAGTAGGAAAATAACTAAAAAGATACAGAAAATAAAATATTAAAGAATAAATGATATAAAAAATTAAACACAAAAGAAGAAAATAATAAAGGAATAGAGGAACAAACAAAATATAACATACAGGGAACAAATACTAAAATCACAGAAGTAAGTCCTTCTTTGTCAGTAACTGCTTCAAAAGTAAATAGATTAATTCTCTTATTAAAGGGCAAAGATTATCAGAAAAGATAAAAAAAAAAAACAACTTATCTTAGTATATGCTGTCTAAAAGAGGCTCATTTTGGGTGGAGTATTACTCTGATACCAAAGCCATATAGTAACATCACAGAGACAGAAAACTATAAACCAACACCCCTTTATGAATATAGATGAAAAAATCCTCAATAAAATTAAGTAGCATGTTAAAGGGACTATATACCATGATCAAATGGAATTTATTCTCAGGATTCAAGTGTGCCTCAATATATAAAAGTCATGTAATATACCACGTGATATAATGAAAGGAAAAATGCTCACGTATTCACCTCAATTCATGCAGAAAAATATTTGATAAAATTCAGCACCATCTCCTGATAAAACCTTAAACTAGGAGGAAGGAAACTTCCTCAATCTAGCAAAGGGCATTTATGAAAAACCCACAACTAACTTCATATGCAGTGGTTAAAGACCGAAGTTCTTCCTTGTAAGATCAGGAACAGGACAAGGAGGCCCAATTTCCCATTTCTGTTCAAGGTTATGCTGAAAGTTTTAGCCAGAGCAATGAGACAAGAAAAAAAGCATATAAATTGGAAAGAAATAAATAAAACTATTTCTATTCATAGATGACTTGATCTTATATATAGAAAATCTTAAAAATCTGTAAAACCCAATTAGAACTTATAAATGAATTCAGCTAAGTTACAGAAAACAAGATCAACTCACAAAGTCAGTTTTATATCTATACCCTAGCAATAAATGATGAAAAATAAAATTAAGAAAACTAATTTATAATAGCATCCAAAAGAATGAAACAACTAAGAATAAATTCAACCATGGAGATGAAAACTTGTACATTGAAAAATTACAGAACATTGTTAGAAGAAATTACAGAAGATCTAAATAAATGGGAAGCTATCCTATGTTAATGTTTGGACAATTTAAAGGCAATATTACACAAAGTGATCTACATATCCATTGTAATCCTTATTAAAATTCCAGTGTTTTGTTTTTTTTTTTTGAGAAGCAGAAAATCCAGTCCTCAAATTCATGTGAACTTGCAAAGAGCCAAAACAATTTTGAGAAAGAACAAAGTTGAAGGACTCCTGCTGCTGCTGCTGCAGCTAAGTCGCTTCAGGCGTGTCCGACTCTGTGTGATCCCATAGACCGAAGCTCACCAGACTCCCGTCCCTGGGATTCTCCAGGCAAGAATACTGACGTGGGTTTCCATTTCCTTCTCCAATGCATGAAAGTGAAAAGTGAAAGAGAAGTCGCTCAGTCGTGTCCGACTTTCAGCAACCCTATGGACTGCAGCCCACCACGCTCCTTCGTTCATGGGATTTTCCAGGCACGAGTACTGGAGTGGGGTGTCATAGCCTTCTCCGTGAAGGACTCCTAGTTCATTTCAAAATGTACTAAAAAGCTACAGTAATCAAAACAGTGTGGTACTGAACAGATATAAAGATCAGTGGACTAGGATAGAGAATCCAGAAATAAACCTTCACATATATTGTTAATATTCAGTGTTGATTTCCTTTAGGATTGACTGTTTTTATCCCCTTGAAGTCCAAGGGACTCTCAGGAGTCTTCTCTAACACCACAGTTCGAAAGCATCAATTCTTTGGTGCTCAGCCATGGGGTCGCAAAGAGTTGGATGCAACTGAGAGACTTCACTTTCACTTTCAGCCTTCTTTATGGTCCAGTTCTCACACCCATACATGACTACTGGCAAAACCATACCTTTGACTCTACAGTTCTGTTTATATAAAAACCCAGAATAGGTACATTCAGAGAGACAGAGAGCAGGTTGGTGATTGCCAGGGGCTGGAAGAAGGGAAGAATTAGGAGTGCCTGCTTACTGGGTATGAAGTTTTCCTTTAGGCTAATGAAATGTTTTGGAACTTAATGTGGATGGTAGTTCAACAATATTATGAATGTAAATTTTGATATGAAATTTGCACCTCAATAAAAATAAAAGCACTGGACTCTGAGTTCCAGGCAAGTGGAAACAAACAAACAAACAAAAAAGACAATTTGATTTGAATTCTTTGCTTGGCAATATATTTAAACTTAAGCTACTCACATAAAAGGTACTTGGGATCTTTCTATCATTCCTACTTATAATTGCATTAAATATATAACTATCCCCCCCCAAATAGTTAAAAAACCTATCAGAGTTTATTGAAAAACTGAGAAATTATTTAAAATTTGAGGCATAATCAGTATATACTTAGGATTTTATACATTTGTGTATTTTTTATTTGTTTAATAGACATCTATCACTTAATATGTGTCAGTCACAGTAACACAGTCCAAAGTGTTTTGTAAATATTAAAATGGCTCAGTAATTTACTGAGTAACTCAGAAAATGGCTATTTTTAGTAGCCAGTTCCTGGAGCAGCATCCCCAGTGCTTGGCACTAGTAAGCACTTTATAGATACTTGTTTAATGATTAGATAATATTTTCCCATGTTGCTCTCATTGATTTTGCTTCAGTATCCAAAATTTTACTATCTAGATTTCACTAGATTTAAGATATTTGATGTCTTTGTTTGGGTTCTCCTAAAGCAGAGCCTGAGATTTGAAGTTGGGAGCAGGTATTTTGATTGGGATAGAATCCCAGGAAGTTGTAGTGAAGCAGCATAGAGAATGAGCACAGGAAAGAGAAGAAACCAATATCACGATGAGTCAATGAAGCTGAGGCAGGCACAGTTTTGTAAGAATCTCAGAGAAACATACAGATTACCTCTTGGGACTGTTCATCTAAAAGAAAGAATAGGGCACTTCTCTGCCAGCTCGCACGCCCCGCTGATGGAGTGTGCCTCTGGGATCTTTAATCACCCATACTCCTGAGCTGTGGTTTTGCAGGGCTGAGTAAGCTCCTTGATTTAGATGAAATACACATGCTTAAGATAGGATGTTGGCCACTCCAAACTGCAGCTGGAATCTGAGGTGGGCTGTGAGGATGACATGGAGAACCGCAACAGTATTTGTTGCATTTCATGAATATAAATTTTAATTTAGTAAACACTTTTTAAATGATGATTAAAGGAAATACCATAAATGAAGTACTAAAATATAGCTCTTACAAACTGAGTTGTTAAATACCTACAAGTCAGTGTCCATTTTCAGAAGAAATATCATTGCCTCACTGGCTTGTAGAAGTATTTATGATAATATATACAACATATGTTGTATACAACATATACAAGCTGTCTGCGCTTAGGTTGTGAAAACCTGATGCTTGCTATTCTTTCTACCCACTCCCTTATACTCAAGGTTTTCAGTTTATGGCTGACTCTTTCCAAGTGTCTGTGTTTACTAAACAGCAATTCAAACATTCCCATAAATGGCCTTTGGTTCTGTAGAAAAATGTTTTTCTTTCAGCATCATTAGTGCTGGGTATTGTCATTGCTTAGAATTTAAAGGAAGAGCTATGATGGACTTATACTCTGATATCATCAGTGGGCCTGTGACCCACCTGGAATTTGTAAAACAATATTTTCTCAGAAATTAGTCATGGGATGTGGAGTTATTAAAAGAAAACGAACACACATCTTTATCAAAGAGCACATCACTGCAGATGTAAAGTTGTGGCTATTTTAAAAGCATTAGCTGTATTTCATTTATTTTTAACCACATAGTAGTGTTCATTGAATAGAACAAGTAGACAGTAGTGAACTTTGTAACAGAAAAGGTCTTTGAAAATCTCTTAACCTTCTGTGCAATCTTCCAATTTTCACAGGAGGGCCATGCTTGAAAATGTGGAGAAAGAGGCCATAGTGTTTTATGTTGGCATAAATGTCTCATGGCTTACTGGGGTGGGTGGAGAGTTGTCTTAATTGGGGCAAAAAATATGGAGGTAATTTGGGAATCTAGCTGGGCTTCCCAGGTGGCACTAGTGGTAAAGAACCCACCTGCCAATGCAGGAGACATAAGAGACGTGGGTTTAATCCCTGGCTCAGGAAGATCCCGTGGAAGAGAGCATGGCAACCCACACCTGTATTCTTGCCTGGAAAGTTCCATGAACAGAGAAGCCTGATGAGATACATACAGTCCAGGGGATCACGAAGAGTTAGACACAACTGAAGTGATAGCACACACACATGCGGGCATGAGCTATCTTGAGAAAGCAAAGTAGTTTGGAATGTGACATGCTCAGAGTCGATAGGTTATCCTGCTGGATGAGAAAGGGTATCCAGCATTCAGCTATAGGTCTTGGGAGCCTCTGCAGATTTTGTACCTATCGACTGTGCAGTCTGGAAGACTGTCTTGAGGTGGGAGATGTCTTGTTCCCAAGGGTAAGAATAATTTTGATTTGTAGTATTTCAAGGGGATCAGACCTCCCAAGGGCTGTTGTGAGAGCAACATGCCAATCAATATCATCCAAATGGAATTTAGGACATTTTCTTGATTAGTTATAGGAAAATTTGGCCTTTTAGGACAAAGTAGTCCCACGTGGACCTGGAAGTATCCTGGTTTATCTTTAAAAAATAATGGGAAAGAGTTTTAATCATTTACCAAAGCTATTTTCTCAAGTTGAGATGGCAAGATCAGATTGTGTTTCTTTTCAAAATGTTCTTAACTTTATTGAGATTGATCTCACTTGTATGTGGAATCTAAAATAGTCAAATCCATAGAAGCAGAGGGTAGAGTAGTGGCTGCTGGGAACGAGATTGGGGGGAACAACATGCTGGTCACAGGGTGTGAAGTGTCGGTTGTGCAAGATGGAGGAGTTGTGGAGAGCTAAGGCACAGCCTGGTGATGATAGTTAACAGACCTGCACTGTATATTTGAAATTTGCTAAGAGAACCTACCGGGTTTCTCAAACTTGAAATTTCAGTCTCAGCTTGTCTCAGGATGGATGAGGCCAGTGAGTCTCACTCTTTACTACCTCAGTTTACACTTGGCCCTTCCTTTCCCTCTCTTCCCCTCTGCTGCTGTTTGCTTAAGTAAGGTTTATGGATTTCGCTTGCTACTTGAAGTAGTCTACATTTACTTTTTTTATTAAAAAAATTTTGTATTGGTGTATAGTTGATTTACAATGCTGTGTTAGTTTTAGGTATACAGCAAAATGATTCAATTAAACATGAACATTATCCATTTTTTAAAATATTCTTTTCCCACACAGGTCATTATACAGTATTGAATAGAGTTCCCTGTGCTATTCAGTGGGTTCTTATCAGCTGTCTATTTTATTCATAATAGTGTGTATAGTGAAGTGAAGTCGCTCAGTTGTGTCCGACTCTTTGCGACCCCATGGACAGTAGCCTGCACCAGGCTCCTCCGTCCATGGGGATTTTCTAGGCAAGAGTACTGGAGTGGGCTGCCATTTCCTTCACCAGGGAATCTTCCCGACCCAGGGATCGAACCCAGGTCTCCCACATTGTAGACAGACGCTTTACTGTCTGAGCCACGAGGGAAATCAGTGTGTATATGGTATATGCGTATTCCTAATTTATCCCTCCCCCCATTATCCCCTGGTAACCATAAGTTTGTTTTCTACATCTGTGATTCTACTTCTGTTTTGTAAATAAGTTCATTTGTAACCCTTTTTAAAAATATATCACATATAAGCAATATCATGTGATATTTGTCTTTCTGTGTATGACTTACTTCATGCATTTCCATTGTAGTCTTAGAGGTGAGGGGCACTGATCTACTGGGTGTGTGTGCACATGTGTTTAAGAAAACAGTCCCTGGTATCTTCTAGATTGAACATTCTCACCCTAACACACATATTTCACTGTTTCCTTTTATGTAAAGTTTTACATCTAACACTAATGTGACATAGATGAGAAAAAGTGCACTGGGACGACCCAGAGGGATGGAATGGGGAGGGAGGAGGGAGGAGGGTTCAGGATGGGGAACACATGTAAACCTGTGGCGGATTCATTTTGATATTTGGCAAATCTAATACAGTTATGTAAAGTTTAAAAATAAAATAAAATTAAAAAAAAAAAAAAAACAAAAACAAAAAAAAAAAAAAAAAAAAAAGAAAATGCCATATTCTAGAAGAAATAACAGCATTGTTCAGATACTTAAATCTACTTTCCTCCAGCTCAGCCCTGTCCCATGCATAAATCTTTGTGGGGTAATTTGACTGTCTCAGAGCCCTATCTCTGGTCAGCTCTCCTTCTGACGCTGAAACTTAATAGTTCATCAATCTGGAGAACTGCCAGGCGTTTGAGCTTGTCTTACCCTGGGGATATGTCTCTTTGTAAAGAATATTGGTTGTGAGAGACCTAAACCAGGACTATTCCCATAAAGTATTTTGGTACACAGTGAACAGAGATATTCTTCTTTTTGGGAACTTGGTGTGTTCTTCAGTTCACTTATAGTAAAAATATTGAGGAAAATGTTGTTTAGTTGCTAAGTCATGTCTGACTCTTTTGTGACCCCATGTACTGTAGCCCGTCAGGCTCCTCTGTCCATGCGATTTCTCAGGCAAGAATACTGGAGTGGGTTGCCATTTCTTTCTCCAGGGTATCTTTCTGACCTAGGGATTGAATCTGTGTTTCCTGCATTGGCATGGGGATTCTTTACCACTGAGCCACCAGGGAAGCCCCCAGGGAAAATGTACTGTGTTTAAAGTTATCCCCCTACTGGATCACTGAAATGTACTTCTATATATTTCTGCATTCTGCCTCATCATATTTTTGTTATACATATATTACAAGAAAGTTAGCAATTATAGTTAATATGTATTGAGTGCTTACTATTTTTCAGGCACTGTGTTGAATCCTTTATATTCATATCTAATTTAATTATCAAACTGCTCCCACAAGTTAGATTATTATTATTCCTATCTTTAACCTAAGGTTTGCTTTTTTCCCCAAAGTCAGTAAGGTGTTTAAGCTTGAATTTGGTTTTGATTCCAAAACCAAAGTTATTACATTCTAATTGGAAAGGGATATGCAATAACATGGTGTGTGTGTTAAGTTGCTTCAGTTCTGTCCAACTTTTTGCAACCCAAAGGACTGTAACCTGCCAGGCTCCTCTGCCCATGGGATTCTCCAGGCAGGAATACTGGAGTGGGTTGCCATGCCCTCCTCCACAGGATCATTTCTTAACATGGGGATTAGTTCAATTAACAAGAAAAAAAGTTTATCAAGTCTCTGTGGTCTCTGTGCTAAAAGCTGGAGAATTAAAAGGCAAAAAAAAAAAAAAAATATATATATATATATATAGTGTATTGGTCTGCCAGGGCTGCTTTAAAAATGTACCACAGTCTGGGTGGTTTAGAAAATAGAAAATTTTTTGCTCATAGTTCCAGAGGCTAGAGATCTGAGTTGCATATTGACAGGGTTCCTTCTGAGAGCTGAGAGGGAAGGATCTTTTCTAGACCTCTCTTCTTGGCTTCCACATGGCCATCTTCTTTATCTTCAGACAATCATTCTTCTGTCTGTGTCTATGTCTAAGTTTCCTCTTCTTTTTTTTTTTTTTCTGAAAAAACACACACACAATAGCTTTATTGTGATATAATTCACATACCAGAAAATTCACCCCCTGTTTTTTTTGGCTGCATTGTGCAGTGCGTGGGATCTCTGTTCCTTGACCAGGGGTTGATCTCATGTCCCCTGCATTGGGAGCATGGTCTTAATTACTGGGCCATCAGGGAAGTCCCAGTTCTCTCTTTTTATATAGACATCAGTCATATTGGCTTACGACTGGGTTAATGTGGTCAAGATGTGACTGGGATATAGGAAAAGGACAGGCCATGTGAGGTCTTTGTGATCACACTAATGATTTTGATGTTTATCTTTTAACCAAAGGGCAGCCACCAAATGATTTTCAGTAAGTCTTAAAGTACACAAATATTTGCAAGCACACATGCTTCTGCTCTGGGTATAACAGGAATGGACTTGAATTTTGGAAAGATTGCTCTGAATGCAGTGCTAAGAACTGTTGAAGAGAAGCCAAATTGCCTGTCAGAAGAACTGTGGGTTATTTCAGTAGAATAGTCAAGGCAATGGAGATGGGTCAGAGATCTATTTAGGCAATGACCTCAGTAGCAATGATCACATTTACTGCAAAAGTTTGGGGATCTGAGCACCATCCCAGTAAAATGGAGTGTTTAGTTGTTGTTCAGTTGCTAAGTCTTGTCTGAATCTTTGTGACCCCATGGACTATAGCATGCCAGACTCCCCTGTCCTCCGCTATCTCCCGGGGTTTGCTCAAATTCATGTCCACTGAGTTAGTGATGCTATGGAACCATTTCGTCTTCTGCCTCCCCCTTCTCCTCCTGCCTTCAGTCTTTTCCAGCATCAGGGTCTTTTCCAATCAGTCAACTCTTTGCATCAGGTGGTCAAAGTATTGGAGCTTCAACTTCAGCAACAGTCCTTCCAATGAACATTCAGAGTTGATTTCCTTTTGGATTTACTGGTTTGATCTCCTTGCAGTCCAAGGGACTCTCAAGAGTCTTCTCCAGCCCCACAGTTCAAAAGCATCAATTCTTCAGTGCTCAGGTTTTTAATGGTCCAACTCTCACATCCGTACATGACCACTGGAAAAACCCATAGCTTTGACTATATGAAGCTTTGTCAGTAAACTGATGTCTCTGCTTTTTAATATGCTGTTTAAGTTTGTTATAAATTTCCTCTGAAAGAGCAAGGGTCTTTTAATTTTAAGTCTGCAATCACTGTCCACAGTGATTTTGAAGCCCAAGAAAATAAAATCTGTCACTAGAGTAAAGGCTATTTCCAGGTCTGGAGAAGGAAAAGAGGAAATCCTGAAATATATTGTTGAGTCAGAAAGCAGTCATGTTCAAAAATGATGGTGGCAAGTCAAAATGATTCAGAAGCCAGGGAACAAGCTAATATGATAATGGATGATAGCACACTGAAGCCAGAAATAGAGTCTGTTATTACACAGTGATAAAATAAAAGTATGTGTGAAGAGAAAACTCTTCTTTCCAAAAGGACGTCAGCTAATAAATGCAAAATGACTGACAGAATTCGACAACCATTATTTTGTAAAATCTGTATAATAATTATTCAAGCAAGATTCATCAGTGGATATTACATTTATTGGGATAATAGAGTATTCAATCTACAAAAACCACCCCACAGATCACTTTTTTAAGTACAGAGAGAAAGCAGATCAAATTCGGCATCATTACTATCAGAACAAACTGACATTACATACTTCCTTTAACCATGCACGCATCTTTTGAGACACACAAAATCACCTAAGTAGTATTTTTGCCAAAAATGTTTAACTGGACTTCTGAAAGTGAGGGAGCCATCCGTCAAATACAGGTGAAGATAACTTTTATATGACAAATCACTTGGAGTCTTCAAAAATGCAAATATTATGAAGAACAAAAAAACACGGTTGAGAATTTGTCACTTCTAGATTAAAGAAAACTAAAGGGACATGACAATTGAAAGTAATGTATAAAAATCAATCCATTGATTGAATGTTGAATAGGGAAAAAATAGCTATAAAGAGCCTTTATCTAGTCAAAGATTATACTGGTGCTTGTTGTGTTATTTTATCAATTTTTCCATTAGTTTGAAATTTAGAAGAGTAAAGAAACTAAAACAAAAGTAAGAAAAAGACAATAACAAGAAGGCCTTGGTGGTATAGGTCAGTGGGCATTGTATAGTTCAGCTGAAATAAGTTTATTATCAATATAAATTCCATACAGGCATGAATTATAGAATAATACATCTTAGAAACCCATATATATATAAATAAATGTATTGTCAAAATTGTCCTAATTATAGTAAATGTGTTTCATTAAAAGATATAGCTTTTATTAAATTTTTTTCTATATATATTATCTTCATTTTTCCATTTTGTTCCTATTACTGTGCAATGCTCTGCACTTCTAAATTGTCATCCCTTGAACACAGGTGTTTGCTTTAATTGCTGTCAGGCATTGTGACAGGTGCTGAAGACACAAAGACAAATGAATAGAAAATGTTTTTCTTTCTCAAAGGAATTTATAGACTATTAAGGAAGAGAACAACAAACAGATAAATTACAATACAATGTGTCAAGAATCTTCACAGAAACTGATTCATTCCTGTGAGCTCCAGTTTAAAATGATGCCTATCAGCATTACTGGCAGCTGATATAGGTTATCTCACATTCTTTCTTAAAATCAAGTCACAGGAAAGGAGAAAAATGGCAACACTACTTAAAGCTAAGGGAAAATCTAATATCAGAATCTGCTTGCAAATCCCACTGACTTTTCCCCTCATTTTATTTATTTTTTAACTGGAATATACTCACTTTATGATGTATTAGTCTCTGCTGCACAATACAGTGAATGAGCTATGTGTATATATATACATATATACCTGTATATACATATATACCCTCCCTCTTGGACCTCCCACCCCATTGACTCTTAAGGGAGCTGGCACTGGACTTTCGGTTTATGGAGCACGGGCTACTGAAAGAATCCCCGTCTATGTGTGCGTCCTGACTTAGAGAACTCAGTCAGAGAGAAACACAGCTGCCTTCTTTAAGGCACTTGGCTACTCTCACCCTCCTTTCTCACACCAACTTTTAGATTGTACAGTTAATTATGAGAATCCTCAAACGTACAGAAGAGTAAAGAGAGTGTATAACAGAAATTCATGTGTTCATTACTGAGACTTTAGAATATATC
This sequence comes from Bubalus bubalis, assembly GCF_019923935.1. Classification (NCBI taxonomy): domain Eukaryota; kingdom Metazoa; phylum Chordata; class Mammalia; order Artiodactyla; family Bovidae; genus Bubalus; species Bubalus bubalis. Next base: position 78,475,831 of record NC_059172.1, on the reverse strand, counting down.
AAATCTCTGTTTTTAATTTAATAAAACAGAAGTGGAAACCTTCTCATTCCCATAGGGTTTACACTCTTTCTTGTTAGAGGTAACTCTGAAATTAATATATGTATTTTCTTTCCATGTTGTTACTTTTTGATATTTTTAATAAGTTGGTTTACGTACATAAGATACATATTGCTGCTTTCTGTGTTTCATAAATATACATGACTTGAATCATACCAAACTTGTACTTTTTAACCTATGTTTATTCATTCAATATTTTCCGTAATTATCCTTGTCAACATTTGTAAACCTTTCATTTTTTTTTAATAGATGCATAAGTTTAAATTCTATTGAAAAGCCATACTTTTATATTCCCCTTTATTTATTTGGGTCTTGAAAGCCCTTCTTTATTCTTTTTTTCTCAGTAGGAGGGTTGAGTTCTTTAAAAACATATTTCAGCTGGGAATACTCCACTTTTGCCTTTTGGTTGAATTCAGCAACTGGGAGACACCAGCTGGAGAGCAGAATGAAATCATAATAGTGATTTACTGTTTACACCCTGTCAGGCCACAGATTCATTCAGGGTTCTGGGTACCCAGTGCAAGACCTTTCCCTCACACCCACAGCCTAGTCAAGGCAATGGCTTCCCCTGTTGCCAGCCCCTCGAGCTTCATCACCTCTTATCGTATTTTTAACCTTGCTCTACTTCTGTCAGTAGACTTTTTGAAATTCTTATCAATTATCTGTTTGAATGTGCCATCTGTTTTTCTACCATGATCCCAACTATTGAAGTTGGAAATACATAAATATAAATAAACCAATCAGATCAGATCAGATCAGTCACTCAGTTGTGTCCGACTCTTTGCGACCCCATGAATCACAGCACGCCAGGCCGCCCTGTCCATCACCAACTCCAGGAGTTCACTCAGACTCACGGCCATCAAGTCAGTGATGCCATCCAGCCATCTCATCCTCTGTCGTCCCCTTCTCCTCTTGCTCCCAATCCCTCCCAGCATCAGAGTATTTTCCAATGAGTCAACTCTTCGCATGAGGTGGCCAAAGTACTGGAGTTTCAGCTTTAGCATCATTCCTTCCAAAGAAATCCCAGGGCTGATCTCCTTCAGAATGGACTGGTTGGATCTCCTTGCAGTCCAAGGGACTCTCAAGAGTCTTCTCCAACACCACAGTTCAAAAGCATCAATTCTTTGGTGCTCAGCCTTCTTCACAGTCCAACTCTCACATCCATACATGACCACAGGAAAAACCATAGCTTTGACTAGACGAACCTTTGTTGGCAAAGTAATGTCTCTGCTTTTGAATATGCTATCTAGGTTGGTCATAACTTTCCTTCTAAGGAGTAAGTGTCTTTTAATTTCATGGCTGCAGTCACCATCTGTAGTGATTCTGGAGCCCCCCAAAATAAAGTCTGACACTGTTTCCACTGTTTCCCCATCTATTTCCCATGAAGTGATGGGATCGGATGCCATGATCGTTTTCTGAATGTTGAGCTTTAAGCCAACTTTTTCACTCTCCACTTTCACTTTCATCAAGAGGCTTTTTAGTTCCTCTTCACTTTCTGCCATAAGGGTGGTGTCATCTGCATATCTGAGGTTATTGATCTTTCTCCCTGCAATCTTGATTCCAGCTTGTGTTTCTTCCAGCCCAGCGTTTCTCATGATGTACTCTGCATATAAGTTAAATAAACAGGGTGACAATATACAGCCTTGACAAACTCCTTTTCCTATTTGGAACCAGTCTGTTGTTCCATGTCCAGTTCTAACTGTTGCCAGTAACGACTAGCAAGTAGTACAGAAAGATGTCTCATGTGCCAGAACAAATATTTATCATTATGTAGGTGTCTGTATGTTGTGTAAGCTGTATTTATACACATCCACTTGATTTTGTGGGGCTTCCCAGTTGGCACTAGTGGTAAAGAACCTGACTGCCAATGCAGGAGCCCCAAGAGACTTGGGTCCGATCCCTGGGTCAGGAAGATCCCCCAGAGGATGGCATGGCGGCCCACTCCTGTATTCTTGCCTGGAAAGTTCCATGGACAGAGGAACCTGGTGGGCTACAGCCTATGGGGTTGCAAAGAGTCAGACACAACTGAGCGATTTAGCACACACACAGACACAAACACACACACACACTTACTTGATTTAGTATATTGGCTTTCTATATTATATTCCTTAATATATATAAAAAAAGATGTATTTTTTAAAAAAAAGATAGAAGTGACTAAATGATTCTGTGCTGGGAGCCGGCATATTGCATATTGAGTGCATATTGCATATTGAGTGCAGCACTTTCCACAGCATCATTTTTCAGGATCTGGAATAGCTCAACTAGAATTCTATCACTGCCGGGAGCCAGCGTGAGGCACTCCGCCCGTGGCAAAAGTCATGAGGAAGGAGGCTCAGCATACGCAAAGGCGGGATCGAGCCTCAGGAGTCCCCCTGGAAATTCTCGAGCATCTACCCCCAAAACCAGAGCCTGCCTACTTTCTGCTTTGTGCTTTCACCTACACCTCTGACTTTACGGGGGGCTGTCCCCCACTACCTCTCTCTGAAAAAAGAGTTAGCTTACAGCTCCAGTTAATAATTCCTGGGTGTGACAGTGTTTAACCTACAAACTCCTTTGGAAATCCTCTAGCCTGCCTGAATAGGTTTTTCCGGCCACATGTGATTGTTCAGAGCCTCCCAACTGTGAGAGGCAGGAGATGTTCTAAACTGTCTAAACACAGATTCCTTTGAGTAGTTAAAAGATTGATTAGAAATTGTATTGGTGAAGGGTTTTTCACTTATTGGGCCAATGTTTGCTGCTAAGTCTCCATACTCCTTACCTACTGTGTCCTTGGCAGTGTATTGATTGATATAATGGGTGCATAGAAATGTAAGTAGTAGCCTCAATGTTTGTAACCTTGGACCCTTGAGTTAATTCTTTTCTTGACTGAGCCCACCTCACCTTTGCCCTATAGGAATGCAGCTTTATCCAATGCTTTTTTGGAGGCTGGTGCCTGACTTTGGAATCATCACTTTTAGAGAAAGATAAGTTTCTTAAAATGTTAACAGGCCTCCTGGCCAGAAGATGATGTAATTCACCTGAACTTTTGCATATGGTAAGTTTGAAAGCCTGGCTTTGATTAGGACCAGGAACTGCTGTCCTTGCATGACTCCACCCCTTCCCCCATTATCCTCTATGCACAACTTAAGGTATAAAAACTACTTTGGAAATAAAGTGCAGGCCTTGTTCACTGAAACTTGGTCTCCCCATGTCACTCTCTCTCTCAAATTCTGGCTGAGTCTCCATCTGGAGCGTGGAACCCGCCATGCTTGCTAATTATGCCTGGGCTTCTAAGATCCGACGGGGGAGGCCTCAGTGTCTCCTCTCCTTTGGGAGAATGGAAGGACGCCTGTGGCCTATGTAAGTGGTGCAAACTTCTTGTCTTGAAGTTTTATTGGTCTCCTGCGTAAACCAAGCTACTCAGCCTCTTTTCTCCATTGAATTTTCCTACTGAGCTATCCTCATTCTATTACTCTTTACATCTCTAATTAATATCTAATTGAAGCTATTGTATCCCGATCGTCGCCGACGCCGTCCCCGCTTCGAACTCCCTGGATCAGCCAGGGCTGGACGTCGGCAATTCTGTATACCAGATTCCTTGGTAGACAGTTTAAATATCATAAAAAAATCGCTATCAGAATTAATTATAATTCAATGCTTATAATAATCCCATTGGACTACTTTTAGAACTTGGTAATGACTTTAAATTTGCCTTGAAAAATGAACAAATAAAGATAGCTAATAAAATTTTGAAGTTCATTTGAAGAATAAGAAAATAAAGATAGTTAATAAAATTTTGTAAATGTATTTAAATGTGGAAGTATTTGATACATCAGATATTATCAAAACAATGTGATTTTAACATGAGGATTTAGAGATGAAAGGGATAATAAAGTAAGCTACGAAGAATCTCATGTGCATATGTTTGACTTTATTAAATAATAAAATGCAAGTAATAAGGAGATAAAAGGAGTCAACCAATGTTTTAAAAAAATGGAGTAATAATTTGAAAATATATAATATCTATATGTCTATATATATCTAACAAATGAATAGTAATTTGAAAACACGTATCTATAGATTAATATTCATATACATTATATACTATCTATATATTAAAATAAATTCCATATATATTGAGGTGTTAAATGAAACAAGAAGCTGTTAAATTCAGGAAAGAACCTATGTATATATTTCTGTAGAGATGGAAAAGACTTTTAACTTAGAAGCATTCTAAACAATCAGTTTCAAACACATAATTTGAAAAATTATTTTAAATGGAATTAGAATTGACTCCATTATTGTATATATTTGGTATGGCATAATATAAATAAATTTGAAAGATGAGTGGAAAATTTTAGGAAACATTTATAGTATGTCACTTGATAGCTTATTATTCAGAGACTTCTCAAATTCACAAATGAACATACACATATAATGTAATGAACAATAGGGCTATAAAACTATTCAAAATCATTAAAGAAAAGTTTAAATGAGATGGTATGGTGCTAGGTATCACATCAAAGACAAAAAAAAAGTTTTAAATTTCAATCCCAAGATACAGATATGGTGACATTCAAAAAAATCCTTTATGTGGTATAGCTGCAGGACAGACAAGGTTCATCCTCAGCTCTTAAATATCAGGTAACAAAGCTGTTGCAAAGTTGTTTTTTAATTGAAGTATAGTTGATTTACAATATTGTGTTAGTTTCAAACATATAGCACAGTGAGTCAGAGATATATATGGACTTCCTTTTTGGCTCAGCAGTAAAGAATCTAACTGCCAATGTAGGAGAATGGGTTCAGTCCCTGGGCTGAGAAGATGCCTTGGGGAAGGAAATGGCAACCCACTTCAATATTCTGGCCTGGGAAATCCCATGGACAGAGGACCCTGGGGGGTTACAATCCATGGGGTTGTAAAATAGTTGGATACGACTTAGGTGCTAAACTATATATATATATATATATACACATATATATATACATATACATATAATACATACTGAAGTGGGTTCATAAAAGCTATCCCTTTAAATACCATTAGTTGGAGTTGAAATTGGATCATCTTTTCCTAAAGGCATTTTGACAATATTTGAAAAAATGTATATGCCCTTTGGCACAAAAGTTCCATATCAACAAATATAACTTGGAATTACAGGTGTATATAATGTGTATATAGAGAAGGGGACGACAGAGGATGAGATGGTTGGATGGCATCACCGATGTGATGGACATGAATTTGAGTAAGCTCTGGGAGTTGGTGATGGACAGGGAAGCCTGGTGTGCTGCAGTCCAGGGGGTTGCAAAGAGTCGGACACGACTGAGGGACTGAACTGAACTGAGAGATTTTATAGCAATCTCATTGAAATTTATTGTTTTAGACTTACTAGTCAGTGCCAACCTAGCTTGCTCAGATTTCTTTTTAATTTATTTAAAATTTTTTCTTGGGGTATAGTTGATTTAAAATGTTCTGTTAGTTTCAGGTGCACAGCAAATGGAATCAGTTATACATACACATATATGACAGTTTTACTTCTTTTCCGATTTGGATTTATTTTGTTTCTTTTCTCTGATACCTGTGACTTGTGCATGTGTGCTGAATTGTTTCAGTCATATCCGACTCTTCAGTCGTGTCTGACTCTTTGTGACCCCGTGGACTGTAGCCCACCAGGCTCCTCCGTCCATGGGTTCGCGAGGCAAGAATACTGGAGTCGGTTGCCATGCCCTCCTTCAGGGGATCTTCCCAACCCAGGGATTGATCTTCTCAACCCAGTCACCTATATTGGCAGGTGGGTTCTTTACCACTAGTGCCACCTAGGATGCCTGATGTCTGTCGCTTAGGATTTCCAAGACTATGTTGAATGAAAGTGACAAGAATGGACATTCTTGTCTTGTTTCTGATCTTAGAAGAAATGCTTTCAGCTTCTCACCATTGAATACAATGTTAAATGTAGGTTTATAATATATGACCTTTATTATGTTCAGGTAAGTTCCCTCTATGCCCACTTTCTGGAGAATTTTATAATAAATGGGTGTTGAACTTTGTCAAAAACTTTTTCTGCATTTATTGAGATGATCTTATACTTATTTTTATTCTTAAATTTATTAATATGGTGTATCACATTGATCGATTTGCAAATGTAAAATCTTACACCCCTGAAATAAATCCCACTCAATCAGGGAGTATGATACTTTTAATGTGCTTTTGCATTCAGTTTGCTAGTATTTTGTTGAGATTTTTTGTGTCTATGTTCATCAGTTATATTGGTCTGTAATTTTCTTTTTTTCGTGATGGCTTTGTTAGGTTTTGGTATCAGGATGATCGTGACCTCATTGAATGAGCTTGGATGCATTTCTTTCCTTGTAGTTTTGTGGAAGAATATGTGTTAACTGTCCTCTTAATATTTGATAAAGTTTGCCTGTGAAGCCATCTGGTTCTGAACTTTTGGTTGTTGAAAGATTTTTAATTACAGTTTCAGTTTCAGCAATTGTGATTGTCTTTTCATTTCTATTTCTTCTTAGTTCAGTCTTGGAAGGTTGTACCATTCTAAGAAGTTGTTCATTTCTTCTAGATTGTCCATGCTACTGACATATATTAATAGTTGCTTGTAGTAATCTCTTATGATTGTTTGTATTTCTGTGGTGTCCATTGTAACTTCTCCTTATCATTTCTAATTTTATTGATTTGAGTCCTCTCCCTTTTTGTCTTGATGAGTCTGGCTAATAATTTGTCAACTTTGTTTATTTTCTCAAAGAACGAACTTTCAGATTCATTGATCTTTGCTATTGTTTTCTTTATCTCTATTTCACTTACTTCTGCTTTGATTTTAATGATTTTCTTTCCTTCTACTAACTTTGGGTTTTATTTGTTCTTCTTTCTCTAATTACTTTAGGTATAAGTTTGGGTTTTTGTTTGAGATTTTTCTTGTTTCTTGAGGTAAGATTGTATTGCTATAAACTTTCCTCTTAGAACTGCTTTTGTTGCATCCCATAAGTTTTGGGTCGTCATATTTTTGTTGTCATTTGTTTCTAGGTATTTTTAACTTCCTCTTTGATTTTTTTGTGATCCACTGGTTGTTAAGTAACATATAGTTTAGTCAAAGTGTATTTGTATTTTTTAGCTTTTGTCCCCTGTAATTGATTTTTAATCTCATAGTGTTGTGGTTGAAAAAGATGCTTGATATAATTTCAATTTTCTTAAATTTACCTAGGCTTGATTTGTGACCTAAAATTGTGATCTATCCTAGAAAATGTTCCATGTGCATTTAAGAAGAAAATGTATTCTGGTACTTTTGAATGGATTGTTCTATAGATATAAATTATTATTAATTCTTTATGGTCTAATGTATCATTTAAGGCTTGTGTTTCCTTGTTAGTTTTCTGTCTAGATATCTGTGCATTGGTATAAGTTGGGTGTTAAAATCTCCCACTATTATTGTGTTATTGTTAATTTCCCCTCTTATGGGTTTTAGCATTTGCCTTATGTATTGAGGTGCTTGTATGTTGCATGTATATATATTTGCAATTGCTGTATCTTCTTGGATTGATCTCATGATCATTATGTAGCATCTTTTCTTGTCTCCTGTGTTTATTTTTTTCTGATATGAGTAATTGCTACTACTCCAGGTTTCTCTTGAGTTTAACTTGCATAGAATATCTTTTTCCAAACCCTGACTTTCAGTCTGTATGTGTCCCTAAGTTTGAAGTAGGTCTCTTGTAGATGGTGTATGTATGGGTCTTGTTTTTCTATCCACTCAGCCAGTTCATGTCTTTTGGTTGGAGCATTTAATCAATTTATTTTTAAGGTAATTATCAATATGTACATTCTTATTAGCATATTCTTAATTGTTTTGGGTTTATTTTTGTAGGTTTTTTTCCTTCTCTTCATCATTTTTTCTCTTCTCTTGTGGTTTGGTGACCATCTTTAGTGTTGTGTTTTGATCACTTTTTCTTTTTTTCTCTTGAGTGTATCTTTTGTAGTTTTTTGGCTTGCATTTCCCATGGTTTTGATAAAGCATACCCACACACTCACACACACACTCTCACACACACACAAAGTTGTTTTAAGCTGTTGGTCTCAATTTCAAATGCAATTCCCATTTCTTGCATTGTACTCTCCTCACAGTTGCTGGATTTGATACCATATTTGCTATCTTCTCACTGTATGTTTGCCTTTACCAGTGAGATTCCCATTTGTGATTTTCTTGTTTATTTTTGTGGTCTTTCATTTTTCCCTGCCCAGATGACTTTCTGTAGCATTTGTTCTGAAGCTTGTTTGGTAGTGATGAATTTTCTGAGCTTTCTCTTGCTTGTAAAGCTTTTGATTTCTTCATGAAATCTAAATGAGAGCCTTGCAGTGTAGAGTATTCTTGGTTGTGAAAGTATGAAAGTGTCAATTGCTCAGTCATGTCTGATTCTTTGCAACCCCATGGACTATAGCCTGCCAGACTCCTTTGTCCATGGAGTTCTCTAGGCAAGAATACTGGAGTGGGTAGCCATTCCCTTCTTCAGGGGATCTTCTCAATCCAAGGATCAAATCTAGTCTCTAGTTTTTCCTTTCTATCACTTTAAATATATCATACCACTCTCTTCTGGCCTACAGAGTTTCTGCTGAAAAATCTATTGATAACTTTATGGGGACTCCATTGTTTGCTATTTTTTGTTTTTCCTTTGTTGCTTTTAATTTTTCTGTATTTAATTTTTGTTAGGTTATTATATATCTTGGTGTGTTCCTCCCTGGGTTTATCCTGTAAGGAACTCCACATGCTTTCTGAAATAGGGTGAATATTTACTTAACCACATTAGGGAAAATTGTCACTATAATCTTTTAAATATTTTCTTAGGCCCTTTCTCTTTTTCTTCTGGGACCCCTATAATTTGAATATTGGTGCATTTAATGTTGTCTGAAATATCTCATTGACTGTCATCTTTTCATTTGTTTTTCTTTATTCTTTTCCACAGCAGTGATTTCCACCATTCTGTCTTTCAGATCACTTATCTGTTCTTCTGCCTCAGTTATTCTGATATTTCTCTTTCTGATTTTTTCATTGTTATTGAATACAATGGTGAAGGATTTCTATGTATTAATTTTGTATTCTGAATCTTTACCATATTCATTGATTAGCTCTAGTAATTTTTTTGTGGCATCTTTAGGGTTTTCTATGTAAGAATCATTGCCAACATCCGCTGGATCATGGAAAAAGCAAGAGAGTTCCAGAAAAACATCTATTTCTGCTTTATTGACTATGCCAAAGCCTTTGACTGTGTGGATCACAATAAACTGTAGAAAATTCTGAAAGAGATGGGAATACCAGACCACCTGATCTGCCTCTTGAGAAATTTGTATGCAGGTCAGGAAGCAACAGTTAGAACTGGACATGGAACAACAGACTGGTTTCAAATAGGAAAAGAAGTTCGTCAAGGCTGTATATTGTCACCCTGTTTATTTAACTTATATGCAGAGTACATCATGAGAAACGCTGGACTGGAAGAAATGAAAGCTGGAATCAAGATCACTGGGAGAAATATTAATAACCTCAGATATGCAGATGACACCACCCTTATGGCAGAAAGTGAAGAGGAACTAAAAAGCCTCTTGATGAAAGTGAAAGTGGAGAGTGAAAAAGTTGGCTTAAAGCTAAACATTCAGAAAACGAAGATCATGGCATCTGATCAAGACCACTTCATCGGAAATAGATGGGGAAACAGTGGAAACAATGTCAGACTTTATTTTTCTGGGCTCCAAAATCACTGCAGATGGTGACTGCAGCCATGAAATTAAAAGACGCTTACTCCTTGGAAGGAAAGTTATGACCAACCTAGATAGCATATTCAAAAGCAGAGACATTACTTTGCCAACAAAGGTTCGTCTAGTCAAGGCTATGGTTTTTCCTGTGGTCATGTATGGATGTGAGAGTTGGACTGTGAAGAAGGCTGAGCTCCGAAGAATTGATGCTTTTGAACTGTGGTGTTGGAGAAGACTCTTGAGAGTTCCTTGGACTGCAAGGAGATCCAACCAGTCCATTCTGAAGGAGATCAGCCCTGGGATTTCTTTGGAAGGAATGATGCTAAAGCTGAAACTCCAGTACTTTGGCCACCTCATGCGAAGAGTTGACTCATTGGAAAATACTCTGATGCTGGGAGGGATTGGGAGCAAGAGGAGAAGGGGACGACAGAGGATGAGATGGCTGGATGGCATCACTGACTTGATGGCCGTGAGTCTGAGTGAACTCTGGGAGTTGGTGATGGACAGGGCGGCCTGGCGTGCTGTGATTCATGGGGTCGCAAAGAGTTGGACACGACTGAACGACTGATCTGATCTGATCTGATCTGATGTAAGAATCATGTCATCTGCAAACAGTTTTACTTCTTCTGTTCCAATATGAATTCCTTTTATTTTTCTTTTCTGATGCTGTGGCTAAGACTTCCAAAATTATATTGAATACTGGTGAGAGTGGGCAACCTTCTCTTGTCACTGATTTCTTTTTTCAGTTTTTTGCCATTGAGGATAATGTTTGCTGTGGATTTGTTGTATATGGCCTTTATTGTGTTGAGATATGCCTTCTTATGTCCTTCTATGCCTACTTCCTGGAGAGTTTTTTTCATAAATGGGTGTTGAATTCTGTCAAAGGATTTTTCTGCATCTATTGAAATGATCATATGGTTTTTATGTTTAATATGTCAATATTGTTTATCACATTGATTGATTTGTGTATATTGAAGAATACTTGCATCCCTGGGATAAAGGCCACTTGGTCATGTTGTATGATCTTTTTAATATGTTGCTGGACCTGTTTGCTAGAATTTTGTTGAGGATTTTTGTATGTTTGTCTATCAGTGATATTGTCCAGTAATTTTCATTTTGTGTGATTATTTTTGCCTGGGTTTTGTATCAGGGTGAAGGTGGCCTTGTAAAGTGAGCTTGGGAATTTTCCTTCTGCAATTTTCTGGAAGAGTTTGAAAAGGATAGATATTAACTCTTCTCTAAATTATTGGTAGAATTCAACTGTGATGCCATCTGGTCCTAGGATTTTGTTTGTTGGAAGGGTTTTGATTATGGTTTCAATTTCTGTGTTTCTGATAGGTCTATACATATTTTCTATTTCTTTCTGGTTCATTTTGGAAATTTATGCTTTTCTAAGTATTTGTCCATTTCTTCCAAGTTGTTTTTTTTATTGACATATAGTTACTTGTAGTAGTAGCTTATGATCCTTTCTTTTTCCTGTGTTGTCTGTTGTAACTTCTTTTTTTCATTTCTAATTTCATTTTTTTAAAAATTTTATTTTATTTTTAGACTTTACATAACTGTATTAGTTTTGCCAAATATCAAAATGAATCCGCCACAGGTATACATGTGTTCCCCATCCTGAACCCTCCTCCCTCCTCCCTCCCCATTCCATCCCTCTGGGTCGTCCCAGTGCACCAGCCCCAAGCATCCAGTATCGTGCATCGAACCTGGACTGGCAACTCATTTCATACATGATATTTTACATGTTTCAATGCCCTTCTCCCAAATCTTCCCACCCTCTCCCTCTCCCACAGAGTCCATAAGACTGTTCTATACATCAGTGTCTCTTTTGCTGTCTCGTACACAGGGTTATTGTTACCATCTTTCTAAATTCCATATATATGCATTAGTATACTGTATTGGTATTGGTCTAATTTCATTTTTATTAATTAATTTATTCATTTTAATTGGAGACTAATTATTTTACACTACTGTGGTGGTTTTTGCCATACACTGACATGAATCAGCCATGGTGTACATGTGTCTCCCAGTCCAAAACGGTCCTCCCACTTCCCTCACCATTCCATCCCTCTGGGTTGTCCCAGTGCACTGGCTTTGAATGCCCTGTTTCATGCATTGAACTTGGACTGGTCATCTATTTCACATATGGTAATATACATGTTTCAATGCAATTCTCTCAAATCATGTCATCAGCAAACTGTGAGTTTTAATTCTTGTTTTAGAATCTGGATTCCTTTTATTTCTTTCCCCTCTCTGATTGCTGCAGCTAAAACTTCCAAAACTATGTTGAATAGTAGTGGTGAGATTGACACCCTTTTTTGTTCCTGAGTTTATGGAAAATACTTTCAATTTTTTGCCATTGAGGATAATGTTTGCGGTGGGTTTCTCATATGTGGCTTTTATTATGCTGAGGTATGTTCCTTCTACACCTGCTTTCTGGAGAGGTTTTTTTTTTTTTAATCATAAATAGGTGTTGAATTCTGTCAAAGGCTTTCTCTGTATCTATTGAGATAATCATATGGTTTTTACCTTTCAGTTTGTTAAAGTGGTGAGTTAATGTGTTGATTGATTTGTGAATATTGAAGAATTCTTGCATCCCTGGGATAAATCCCACTTGGTCATGATGTATGATCTTTTTAGTATGTTGTTGTATTCTGTTTGCTAGAACTTTGTTGAGGATATTTGCATCTGTTTTCATCAGTGATATTGGCCTGTTTTCTTTTTTTGTAGCATCTTTGTCTGGTTTTGGTGTTAGGGTGATGGTGGCCTTATAGAATGAGTTTGGGAGTTTACCTTCCTCTGCAATTTTCTGGAAGAGTTTGAATAGGATATGTGTTAGCTCTTCTCTAAATTTTTGGTAGAATATGTTTGTTGGAAGATTTTTAATTACAGCTTTGACTTCTGTGCTTGTAATGGGTCTGTTAAGCTTTTCTATTTCTTCTTGGTTCAGTTTTGGAAGAATTTCTATGAATTCGTCCATTTCTTCCAAGTTGTCCATTTTATTGGCATATAGTTGCTGATAGTAGTCTCTTAAGATCCTTTGTATTTCTGTGTTGTCTGTTGTGATTTCTCCATTTTCATTTCTAATTTTGTTGATTTGATTCTTCACTGTTTTTTTCTTGATGAGTCTGGCTAATGATTTGTCTATTTTATCTATCTTCTCTAAGAACCAGCTTTTAGTTTTGCTGATTTTTGCTATAGTCTCCTTTGTTTATTTTTATTTCTACTCTAATTTTTATGATTTCTTTACTTCCACTAACCCTGGTGTTTTTCATTTCTTCTTTTTCTAGTTGTTCTAGGTATAAAGTTAGGTTATTTATTTTATTTTTCTGTTTCCTGAGGTAAGCTTGTATTGCTATGAACTTTCCTCTTAGTACTGCTTTTACTGAATCTCATAGGTTTTATGTTGTTGTGTTTTCATTTTCATTTGTTTCTATGAATATTTTGGTTTCTTCTGTGATTTGTTGGTTATTCAGAAGCATGTTGGTTAGCCTTCATATGTTTGTATTTTTAATAGATTTTTTCCCCCCTGTAGTTGACATCTAATCTTACCACATTTTGATCAGAAAAGATGTTTGAAATGATTTCATTTTTTTTTGAATTTACCAAGGCTAGATTTATGGGCCAAGTTATGATCTATCCTGGAGAATGTTCCGTGTGCACTTGAGAAAAAGGTGAAATTCATTGTTTTCAGTGAAACACCCTATAGATATCAATTAGGTTTAACTGGTCCATTGTATCATTTTAAGTTTGTGTTTTCTTGCTAATTTTCTGTTTAGTTGATCTATCCATAGGTGTGAGTGGGGTATTAAAGTCTCTCACTATTATTATGTTATTGTTAATTTCTCCTTTCATACTTGTTAACATTTGCCTTATGTGCTGAAGTGCTCATACGTTGGGTGTGTATATATTTATAATTGTTATATATTCTTCTTGGATTGATCCTTTGATAATTATGTAGTGTCCTTCTTTGTCTCTTTTCAGTTCAGTTCAGTTCAGTCGCTCAGTCGTGTCTGACTCTTTGCTACCCCATCAACCACAGCATGCCAGGCCTCCCTGTCCATCACCAACTCCCGGAGTCCACCCAAACCCATGTCCACTGAGTTGGTGATGCCATCCAACCATCTCATCCTCTGTCGTCCCCTTCTCCTCCTGCTCTCAACCTTTTCCAGCATCAGGGTCTTTTCAAATGAGTCAGCTCTTCGCCTCAGGTGGCCAAAGTACTGGAGTTTCAGCTTCAACATCAGTCCTTCCAATGAACACCCAGGACTGATCTCCTTTAGGATGGACTGGTTGGATCTCCTTGCAGTCCAAGGGACTCTCAAGAGTCTTCTCCAACACCACAGTTCAAAAGCATCAATTCTTTGGCACTCAGCTTTATTTATAGTCCAACATTCACATCCATACATGACCATTGGAAAAACCATAGCCTTGACTAAATGGACCTTTGCTGACAAAAAAATGTCTCTGCTTTTCAATATGCTGTCTAGGTTGGTCACGACTTTCCTTCCAAGGAGTAAGCGTCTTTTAATTTCATGGCTGCAATCACCATCTGCAGTGATTTTTAGAGCCCCCCCCCCAAATAAAGTCAGCCACTGTTTCCCCATCTATTTACCACGAAGTGATGGGACCAGATGCCATGATCTTAGTTTTCTGAATGTTGCGCTTAAGCCAAATTTTTCACTCTTTTCTTTCACTTTCATCAAGAGGCTCTTTAATTCTTCTTCACTTTTGCCATAAGGGTGATGTCATCTGCATATGTGAGGTTACTGATATTTCTCCCAGAAATCTTGATTCCAGCTTGTGCTTCCTCCAGCCCAGTGTTTCTCATGATGTACTCTGCATATAAGTTAAATAAGCAGGGTGACAATATATAGCCTTGATGTACTCCTTTTCCTATTTGGAACCAGTCTGTTGTTCCATGTCCAGTTCTAACTGTTGCTTCCTGACCTGTATACAGGTTTTTCAAGAGACAGGTCAGGTGGTCTGGTATTCCCATCTCTTTCAGAATTTTCCACAGTTTATTGTGATCCATGCAGTCAAAGACTTTGTCTCTTTTCACGGTCTTTATTTCAAAGTTTATTTTATCTGATTTGAGTATTGTTATTCCTGCTTTCTTTTGGTCTCCATTTGCATGAAATATCTTTTTGAGTCCTTCACTTTCAGTCTGTATGTGTTCCTTTATTTGAGGTGGGCCTCTTGGAGACAGCATACATAGGGGTCTTGTTTTTGTATCCAATCAGCCAGTCTTTGTTTTTTGGTTGGGGCATTCAATCCATTTACATTTAAGGTAATTATTGATAAGTATGATCCCGTTGCCATTAACTTTGTTGTTTTGGGTTTGAGTTTTTAAATCTTTCCCGTGTTTCCTGTCTAGAGAAGGTCCTTTAGCATTTGCTCAAGAGCTGATTTGGTGGTACTGAATTCTCTCAGCTTTTGCTTGTCTGTAAAACTTTTGACTTCTCCTTCATATTTGAATGAGATCCTTTCTGGGAATAGTAATCTGGATTGTAGGTTTTTCTCTTTCATCACTTTAAGTATATTCTGCCATTCCCTTCTGGCCTGAATTTCTATTGAAAGATCAGCTGTTATCCTTATGGGGATCCCCTTGTGTGTTATTTATTGCTTTTCCCCTGATGCTTTTAACATTTTCTTTTTGTATTTGACCTTTGTTAGTTTGATTAATATGTGTCGTGTGGTGTTTCACCTTGGGTTTGTCCTGTTTGGGAGTCTCTGGGTTTCTTGGACTTGGGTGGCTTTTCCTTGCCCATTTAAAGGAAGTTTTCAACTATTATCTCCTCAAGTATTTTCTCATGCCCTTTCTCTTTGTCTTCTCCTGGGCACCTATGATTTGAATGTTGAGACATTTAACATTGTCCCAGAGGTCTCTGAGATTATCCTCATTTCTTTAAGTTATTTTTTCTTTTTCCCTCTCTACTTCATTTATTTCCACCATTTTATCTTCCAACTCACTTATTCTCTCTTTGGCCTCAGTTATTCTACTGTTGGCTCCCTCCAGAGTGCTTTTGATGTCAATTATTGCATTATTCATTATTGACTGACTCCTCTTTACTTCCTCTAGGTCCTTTTTAAACATTCCTTGCATCTTCTCAATCCATGTCTCTAGTCTATTTCTCTGTAACTCCATTTTGTTTTCAAGATTTGGGATCATCTGTACTATTATTTTTCTGGATTCTTTTTCAGGTAGACTCCCTATCGCCTCATTTTTTGTTTGGGTTGGCAGGCATTTATCATGCTCCTTTAGCTGCTGAATATTTCACTGCCTTTTCATTTTGTTTAGATTGCTGTGTTTGGGGTGCCTGTTCTGTAGGCTGGCAGTTTGTTGTTCCTCTTTATTTGTATCCTAGAGGAGAGACCAGTCTAGCCAGTAATCAGATCCCTAAGTGGTCACCACAGCCAGAAACACCCAGAGAAATTCACAGTTATGTAGAGAAGAGTTTTGGGGGAAGGATATAGAGGTGACCTGAGGGAGAAAAGGGAGAGTCAAAAAGGGAGAGAGCAATCAAACCATTAATCAAATCCCTAAGTGAAAATGGGTACTGAATATTCGATTCTTAAAGGTACAAAATTGACAACAAATACCAGAAAGCAAAGACTGAAAATATAGAATAGAGGTTAGACTCTCAATAATACAATATAAAAAATACAAAGCAAAATCAATTACAAAAATTAAAAAAAATATATATATATGAAATTTGCTGTAAAAATAAGATCTTTCTTTGGAAGGTAGTAGTATGTTATGAAAAAGAAAATTAAAGGAGTAATGAAAAATTAAATTTTTTAAAAAATTAAGAAGTGATAATTGTAAAAATATATCTAGGAATTTCTCTGGAGCTGTTGTGGGATCAGTTCAGTTTCAGATCGTTCCTTGTTACAGCTTGTAATTATTCTTAAGGTCTATAGGCCTCCTCCAATACACAGTCAATATTAATTGCAGAGTTTTAATCTATTGCACCTGTCACTTCCAGAGTGGTTCCCACTTCTTTTTTTATTTTGGTTTCCTCTGTTTGCAAGTCTCTTCAGTGTCTAATTTCTGCCCTGACACAAGGGGGCAAAGGTGGTCACTTATTTAGATTCACTTGTTCAGTTGTGTTGTGGGGAGGGAGGGACACTGCAAACAAATATCGCTGGCATGTGTGGGGAGTGCTTGCATTGGATGGACCACATTGGGTCTGCCAAAGCCCAAGGCAGCATCCTGGGTCTACACTCTTCAGGCTCCAGGGTGTTCTGCAAGGGCACTGTCCCAAGTGGGCACTGCGTTTCATGCACTTCCCAAGTCTAAGCTGCTCAGGTTCTCAGGTGCTCTGCAAGGGCACAGACCCGGTTGGGCAGTGCATTTTGTGTCCTTCCCAGGTCTGAGCAGCTCAAGCAACTGGCTGCTTGGTGAGCGCACTGTCCCATGTGAGCTGTGCCTCTTAAACACGCCCTGGTCCTGGCTGCTTAATTTTCTGGGCACGCCAGAGAGCACCATTTTAGGTGTGCTGGTAGTCACCTCTGGGGAGCTGATCTCAGGCTGAGATACACCTAGTAGATGTCAACTGTCTAGGATGACAGGAAGACATGGGAGCTTGATCTCAGGTTGGAGGGAAGATGCCATCTCTGGGGCCAAGATTGCAGCAGCCCCTTGCCTTTCGGCTCTGGATGTCACATGCCTGCCTGTCTCAGTAGGGGAGAGGCTTACACACAACTGGATAGCTCTCCTTTGGTGTACACTCAATCCTTTGTTCTGTGAGCACCACCAGGCTGCGAGTTAGAGCCATTTGTGGGAAATGTTTTTCTTTTTTTTTTTTCTCTTTGGCGATCCCATGATTTGGGGTATTATCTCATGTTAACCCCTTAGATTGTCCTCAGGGCATCCAGGCCTGGTTCTTACCCTAATGACCGATGATGCAGCCTATGCTTCCCTGCCCAGCCCCTGCTCGCTGGTGGTGGACGTGAGTGTCTGGGTTACTTCTCCGCTGCCAATTGTGGTTAGGTGTGTATTCTGTGGGTTTTTTTTTTTTTTTCTTTTCTTCTGATTATGTTGCCCTCTGGGATTCCAAAACTCCCCCACAGACCTGCCTGTGGGACGATTTCCTACTGTGTGGAAACTTCTCCTTCTAGTCTCCCACCTGAGGTCGAGTCTCCATTCCTAAATCTTATTTTTTGTTTTTCTTTTTGTCTTTTTTATTTTGACCAACCTCCTTTCGAAGAGAATGGGCTGCCTTTCTGGGAGCCTGGAGTCCTCTGCCTGTGTTCAAAAGTTGTTTTGTGGAAGTTGCTCAACATTCAATGATCTTTTTATGAATTTGTGGGGGAGAAAGTGGTCTCCCTGTCCTATTTCTCTGCCATCTTGGGACCAGCCCCATTTCTAATTTTATTGACTTGAGTCTTCTGCCTATTATCTTAATGAGTCTGACTAATGATTTGTCAATTTTGTTTATTTTTTCAAAGAACCAACTTTTAGTTTTATATTTGCTCTTTTAGTTTTACCTTTCCTATCAGTTCAACTCTGTTGCTCAGTCACATCAGACTTTTTGTGACCCCATGGACTGCAGCAAGCCAGTTTTCCCTGTCACCAACTTCCAGAGCTTACTCAAACTTAAGTCTATCGAGCTGGTGATGCCATCCCACCATCTCATCCTCTGCCACCCCCTTCTCCTACTGCCTTCAATCTTTCCCAGAATAAATGTCCTTTCCAATGAGTCAGTTCTTTGCAGCAGGTAGCCAAAGGATTGGAGCTTCAGCTTCAGCATCAGTGCTTCCAATGTATAGTCAGGACTGATTTCCTTTAGGATTGACTGGTTTGATCTCCTTGCAGTCCAAGGGACTCTCAAGAGTCTTCTCCAGCACCACAGTTCAATAACATCAATTCTTTGTTGCTCAGCTTTCTTCATGGACCATCTTTGACATCCACACATGACTACTGGAGAAACCACAGTTTGACTAGATGGACTTGTCAGCAAGGTATGGTTCCTCTTTTTAATATGCTGTCTAGGTTGGTCATTGGAGAAGGAAATGGCAACCCACTCCAGTGTTCTTGCCTGGAGAATCCCCAGGATGGGAGAGCCTGGTGGGCTGCCGTCTATGGGGTTGCACAGAATTGAACACAACTAAAACGACTTAGCAGCAGCAGCAGCAGCAGCAGGTTGGTCATAGCTTTTCTTCAAAGGAGCAAGCATATTTTGATTTCATGGCTGGAGTCACCATCTACATTGACTTTGGTGCCCATGAAAATTAAGTCTCTCACTCTTTCCATTCTTTACCCATCTATTTGCCATGAAGCGATAGGACCACATGCCATGATCTTAGTTTTCTGAATGTTGAGTTTTGAGCCAGCTTTTTCACTTGCTTCCTTCACTTTTATCAAGAGGCTCTTCATCTCTTTACTTTCTGCCATAAATGTGGTGTCATCTGCGTATCTGAAGTTCTTTGTATTTCTCCTGGGAAACTTGATTCCAGCTTGTGCTTTATCCAGCCCGGCATTTCACATGATGTACTCTGCAAAGAAGTTAAATAAGCAGGATGACAATATACAGCCTTACATACTCCTTCCCCAATTTGGTACCAGTCCATTGCTCCATGCCTGGTTCTAACTGTTGCTTCTTGACCTGCATACAGATTTCTCATGAGGCAGGTAAAGTGGTCTGGTATTCACATGTCTTGAAGATTTTTCCACAGTTTGCTGTGATCCACACGGTCAAAGACTTTGGTATAGTCAATAAAGTAGAAGTATATGTTTTTCAGGAACGCTCTTGCTTTTTCTATGATCCAATGGATGTTGGCAATTGGATCTCTGGTTCCTCTGCCTTTTCTAAATCCAGCTTGAACATCTGGAAGTTCTCAGTTCACGTATTGTTGAAAGCTGGGTGGTGAATTTTGGAATATTCTTTCTAGGCAAATGTGGATGAGCTCCATACAGTCAGCAAAAACAAGACCAGGAGCTGGCTGTGGTTCAGATCATGAACTCGTTATTGCCAAATCCAGACTTAAATTGAAGAAAGTAGAGAAAACCACTGAACCATTCAGGTATGACCTAAATCAAATCCCTTACCATTATGCAGTGCAAGTGACAAATAGATTCAAGGTATTAGATTTGATAGACAGTGTGCCTGAAGAACTATGGATGGAGGTTTGTGACATTGTACAGGAGGCAGGAATCAAGACCATCTCCACGAAAAAGAAATGCAAAAATGCAAAACAATTGTCTGAGGAGGCCCTACAAAAAGCTGAGAAAAGAAGAGAGGCTAAAGACAAAGGAGAAAAGGAAAGATTTACTCATTTGAATGCAGAGTTCCAAATAATAGCAAGGAGAGATAAGAAAACCTTCCTCGGTGATCAATGCAAAAAAATAGAGGAAAACAATAGAATGGGAAAGACTCGAGATCTCTTCAAAAAAATTAGAGATACCAAGGGAACAGTTCATGCAAAGATAGGCTCAATAAAGGAAAGAAATGATATGGACCTAACAGAAGCAGAAGATATTAAGAAGAGGTGGCAAGAATACCAGTTATCAAGACAGTATGGTACTGGCACAAAGACAGAAATATTGATCAATGGAACAAAATAGAAAGCCTAGAGGTAAATCCATGCACATATGGACACCTTATCTTTGACAAAGGAGGCAAGAATATACAATGGATTAAAGACAATCTCTTTAACAAGTGGTGCTGGGAAAACTGGTCAACCACCTGTGAAAGAATGAAACTAGAACACTTTCTAACACCATACACAAAAATAAACTCAAAATGGATTAAAGATCTCAATGTAAGACCAGAAACTATTAAACTCCTAGAGGAGAACATAGGCAAAACACTCTCCGACATACATCACAGCAGGATCCTCTATGACCCACCTCCCAGAATATTGGAAATAAAAGCAAAAATAAACAAATGGGACCCAATTAAACTTAAAAGCCTCTGCACATCAAAGGAAACTATTAGCAAGGTGAAAATGCAGCCTTCAGAATGGGAGAAAATAATAGCAGATGAAGCAACTGATAAACAACTAATCTCAAAAATATACAAGCAACTCCTACAGCTCAACTCCAGAAAAATAAATGACCCAATCAAAAAATGGGCCAAAGAACTAAATAGACATTTCTCCAAAGAAGACATACAGATGGCTAACAAACACATGAAAAGATGGTCAACATCACTCATTATCAGAGAAATGCAAATCAAAACCACTATGAGGTACCATTTCACGCCAGTCAGAATGGCTGCAATCTAAAAGTCTACAAACAATAAATGCTGGAGAGGGTGTGGAGAAAAGGGAACCCTCTCACACTGTTGGTGGGGATGCAAACTAGTACAGCCACGATGGAGAACAGTGTGGAGATTCCTTAAAAAACTGGAAATAGAACTGCCTTATGATCCAGCAATCCCACTGCTGGGCATACACACTGAGGAAACCCGAAGGGAGAGAGACACATGTACCCCAATGTTCATTGCAGCACTGTTTATAATAGCCAGGACATGGAAGCAACCTAGATGCCCATCAGCAGATGAATGGATAAGAAAGCTATGGTACATATACACAATGGAGTATTACTCAGCCATTAAAAAAATACATTTGAATCAGTTCTAATGAGGTGGATGAAACTGGAGCCTATTATACAGAGTGAAGTAAGCCAGAAAGAAAAACACCAATACAGTATACTAACGCATATATATGGAATTTAGAAAGATGGTAATAATAACCCTGTGTACGAGACAGCAAAAGAGACACTGATGTATAGATCAGTCTTATGGCCTCTGTGGGAGAGGGAGAGGGTGGGGAGATTTGGGAGAATGGCATTGAAACATGTATAATATCATATATGAAATGAGTCGCCAGTCCAGGTTTGATGCACGATACTGGATGCTTGGGGCTGGTGCACTGGGACGACGCAGAGGGAGGTTATGGGGAGGGAGGAGGGAGGAGGGTTCAGGATGGGGAACACAGGTATACCTGTGGCAGATTCATTTCGATATTTGGCAAAACTAATACAATATTGTAAAGTTTAAAAATAAAATAAAATTAAAAAAAAATAAAAAAGAAGAAGAGGCGGCCAGAATACACAGAAGAACTATACCCAAATCTTCATGATCCAGATAATCACGATGGTGTTATCACTCAGCAAGAACCAGACATCCTGGAATGTAAAGTCAAGTGGGCCTTAGGAAGCATCACTACGAACAAAGCTAGTGGAGGTGATGGAATTCCAGTTGCGCTATTCCAAATCATAAAAGATGATACTGTGAAAGTGCTGCACTCAATATGCCAGAAAATTTGGAAAACTCAGCAGTGGCCACAGCACTGGAAGAGGTCAGTTTTTATTTCAATCCCCCAAAATGGCAATGCCAAAGAATGTTCAAGCTACCCCACAATTGCACTCACCTTACACACTAGCCAAGTAATGCTCAAAATTCTCCAAGCCAGGCTTCAAGTACATGAGCCATTAACTTCCAGATGTTCATGGAGCTGGATATGGAAAAGGCAGAGGAACCAGAGATCCAATTGCCAACATCCATTGGATCATAGAAAAAGCAAGAGATTTCCTGAAAAGAATCTACTTTTGCTTTATTGACTATTCCAAAGCCTTTGACTGTGTGGATAACAACAGACTGTGGAAAATTCTTAAAGAGATTTGAATACCAGACCACCTTACCTGTCTACTGAGAAATCTGTATGCAGGTCAAGAAGAAACAGTTAGAATCGGACATGGGACCACGGACTGGTTTCAAATTGGGAAAGGAAAATGTCAAGGCTGTATACTGTCACCCTGCTTATTTAACCTCTACACAGACTACATCATGCGAAATGCTGGGCTGGAAGAAGCACAAGCTGGAATCAAGATTGCTTGGAGAAATATCAGTAACTTTAGATACACAGATGGCACCACCTTTATGGCAGAAAGTGAAGAGGTACTATGGAGCTTCTTGATGAAAGTGAAAGAGGAGAGTGAAAAAGCTGGCTTAAAACTCAACATTCAGAAAACCAAGATCATGACATCTGGTCCCATCACTTCATAGCAAATAGATGAGGAAACAATGGAAACAGTGAGAGACTTTATTTTCTTGGGCTCTGAAATCACTGCAGGTGGTGACTGCAGTCAAGACATTAAAAGACAGTTGCTCTTTGGAAGAAGAGCTATGACCAACCTAGACAAGATGTTAAGAAGCAGAGAGATTACCTTCCCCTCAAATATCCTTTTAGTCAAAGCCATGGTTTTTCTGGTAGTCATGTATAGATGTGAGAGTTGGTTTATAAAGATGCACAATGAAGAACTGATGCTTTTTAACTGGTGTTGGAGAAGACTCTTGAGAGTCTCTTGGACTTCAAGGAGGTCAAACCAATCAATCCTAAAGGAAATCGTTCTGAATATTCATTGGAAGGACTGATGCTGAAACTGAAGCTTCAATACTTTGGTCATCTGATGTGAAGAACTGACTCTTTGGAAAAGACCCTGATGCTGGTAAAGATTGAAGGCAGGAGGAGAAGTGGAAGACAGAGGATGAGATGCTTGTATGACAGTAATGACTCAATGGACATGAATTTGAGCAAGCTCCTGGAGTTGGTGATGAACATGGAAGCCTGACATGATGCAGTCCATGGGATCACAAAGAGTCAGACACGACTGAGCCACTGAACCTTTGTAAGTTGTGTAATTAAATCTTACTGGGCTTCCCTGTGGCTCAGGTGGTAAAGAAAGTGCCTACAATGTGTGTGACGTGGGTTTGATCCTTGGGTGGGAAAATGTCCCGCAGAAGGGAAAGGATACCCACTCCAGTATTTTGGACTGGAGTATTCCATGGACTATATAGTCCATGGGGTCTCAAAGAGTCAGACACGACTGAGCGACCTTAAATCTTTTCTATAGTCTGCTTTATTTCTTTTTCATTTATTTCTGTTCTTATTTTTATGATTTATTTCCTTCTACTAACTTTTTTTTTGGTTTATTTGTTTTTTCCCTAGTTGCTTTAGATGTAAATTTGTTTAGTTGATGTCTCTCTTATTTCTTGAAATAGGCTTATATTTCTATGAACTCTCCTCTTCCTTCTGCCATCTTAAGCCTCCCACTCTCAGATTTCACTATCCACATTCAAGGCCATAGAATATACCTGGAGGGCTTTCTAACCTCTGGGATTTATGTGTCTTTCCCACAGATTAAAGAGTCATTCTCCACTATTTGGTCTCCATTTGGATCTTAGTTATTTACCATATCTTAGGTCGCTCAGTCATGCCTGACTCTTTGTGACCCCATGGATAGTAGCCTGCACCAAGCTCCTCTGTCCATGGGATTTTCCAGGCAAGAGTACTGGAGTGGGTTGCCATTTCCTTTTTCAGGGAATCTTCCAGACCTAGGGATTGAACCCAAGTCTCTCACATTGTAGACAGACGCTTTACCATCTGAGGAAGGTGGCTCAGATGGTAAAGCATCTGCCTACAATGTGGGAGACCCGGGTTCAATCCCTGGGTCGGGAAGATCCCCTGGAGAAGGAAATGGCAACCCACTCTAGTATTCTTGCCTGGAAAATCCCATGGACGGAAGGCTACAGTCCTTGGGGTCGCAAAGAGTCGGACACAACTGAGCAACTTTATTTTAATAACTTTAATACCTGCTTTAGATTTCAGAGTCTTAACCTGTAACTTTACCTGGAGGAAAGTGGTCTATTTCACTAATGAATAGGTAAAAGGAATAGAGATCATTATTCTAAAAAATATATGCCAAATATTTGGTTGAGAAATAATAAAATGAAACATCAAAGTGTAAGTTGACAATTTAAAAGTCTTATGCTTAGGATCATCCATCTCTTGAAATCAAATTTGTTCCAGGACCCAAGAAGAATCAGATTAAATCTAAAAGTATATTTCAGTCTTATTTGCCTTTGGGTATATTCCATGAAGCAGAATTGTTGTATCATTTGTAGTTCTATTTTTAAGATTTTTATCCTACTACTATACTGTTTTCCACAGTGGCTGCACCATCAGAATATGTGTTTATTTATCACCATGTCATAATTGTTGGATGAATGGTCTTCCATGTGTTTTAAGAATTTGAGTTTTCCCTGCCAGGTGTCTTCATCATCCCCTAGGAACTGAAACTCTTTTGGTGTATCCTTCTTTCAAGCCAGTAGGTGAGGAAGAAGGGGCATGTAGAGGATCATTGAGAGGTTTTTGATGCCAAGCTTGAAGATAACTTGCATTTATTTTGTTCCTATTTCATTCGACTGAATTTGCCTCTTTATTCTCACCTCTTACTTGTAATTTCAAGAAGGCTGGAGAGTATAGAATGGTACACTGCCCAAGGAAGCAGAAACTGTGACTTATTTATCATTGCATCATGGCTCTATAACAGTGATAGGTGCATAGTAGGAACTCAATATTTGTTGAATAATTGCTTTAATGAGTTTATGAGTTTGTGAATGAATGAATGAACCAATCCTTGTTAGTACAGTAGGAAAAATCATGTACAAGTAGGGAGTAGAAAGCACTGACGTCCATGGTAAATTTAAGTTCAGTGTTGACATATTTAACTAGAGATGAGACCTAATTTCTAGAGCAGAAATTGCTTCTTTGGTCAAGTATAGGAAATATTTTGAAGACTCTCCTAAACATTTGCTTTTTTGAGGATAAAGTGTCAGAAAATATAATAAGGTTATACATTCACTATTATAGCATACAGAATTTTTTTTAAAAAACTGTATTTTTATTGGAATGGGCTATTAGGAAATTTTCTAGCTATAAAATTTATTTTTATAGGCATTATTTAAAACATTTTTACTTTATAAGTCTTCATTGTTTATAAGAGTAAGCTAATTTACATAAGTCATCATAGAGTAATATCTGCTAATCATATTAAGTGTGTAGTGTAGTGTAATGTGTTAGTCACTCAGTCGTGTCTGACTCTTTGCAACCCCAAGGACTATAGTCCACCAGGCTCCTCTGTCCATGGAATTCTCACTATTATAGCATAAAGAATTTGCAAAAATAAAGCTGTATTTTTATTGGAATGGGATATTGGGAAAATTTTAGCTATAAAATTTATTTTTTGTAGACATTATTTAAAATATTTTTATTTTAAAGTTTCATTGTTTATAAGAGTACTCTTGTAAATTTTGAAGATTTAGAATACAGATATTTTGAAGCTGATTGCTATTAAAAATATTTCTTTGAATTGATTTGTAAACACTTTTTTATATTCTTTTGCGAACTCATGGACCTACCTAAAATTCATTATGCCACATTCAGTGATTGAGTTTGAGAGATATAGACCTTTCTCTAAATTGTTACTGTATAGTAAGAGTTAGTGTTTGATTGCTAAAGAAATGGAGGAGAAGAAACAGCCAGGCTTAAAGACTTGAGCTGAATCTAGACCCTGACACTTCTCAACCAGGTATTCTTGGCTATGTATATATCTTCTCCTGGTCTTAAAAAAGAGAAAAAAATCACAGTAAAATGAGACTAACACTTCGATGCTAGCATTCTTGTAAGGGTTAAATGATATTAAATAGGCAAAAAATGTAGCAGTATCTGATACTCTCTGGTTCTCAAAAAAGACAAAAAATGCTGTCTTCTACCTCTTATTTCTCCTCTCCTCCCTATATGCAAAGTAGTCTTCAAACAGAATTAGTGTAGAGATATTGCCTAACATTGCATCATTGCCTCAGCATGGTAAATTAATTTCAGTTTAGTGCTATAGTGGAAGGGGGTAAGAAGATTGCCAGATTCTTCCAGGTCCAGTGGAAAAGGTCCATGAATTTGGCTGATTGGTGTTCTCTACTCAATTTCTTGCATAAATCCTACCACAATGCAGCATTTGCTGTCACCTATTTCTGTCTTTTTATGTCAGGTAAGCATTTAATGACACTGCAATGAATTCTGAAGGCAACATTTTCCTAGATTTTTCTGATTTTGTTCTCTATATTTTTAAAGTTGTTTTTCCCACAACCAAATCAGCAGCAATTTTATATTCAGTTTTATTGAGTTTTCCCAAAGCAATCAATGAGTTTCACATTGATATTTCTTCTGTTTACATACTAGTTAAGCAAATTATGGAGAGAGAAATGGAAACCAACTCCAGTACTATTCTCTGGAGAATTCCATGGACAGAGGAGCTGGACAGGCTACAGTCTGTGGGATCGCAAAGAGTCAGACTTGACTGAGTGATTAACTAGTAACTCATCAAATTATATGTTAAATGCATAACAAATACAAATGGTATAACCAGCTTTGGGAAGAAACACAAAGTATTCTTCTTTTCCATTCAACTTGAGTAAGACAGAAGAGCAGACATACAGGGCTGCCTGCTACCATAGCTGCCATCAATAAATTCTAAAGCAGGGAAGCAAGGTTTGATTAGTCCAGTGAGCCAGTTAAGTAGAAGCTGATTAAAAGAGCTCATACAAACTGAAGTATAGGCTACTACATGGCTTTCTCTTGCAGCAAATATAAAGTGAACATAAATATGAAATGTGGCTACTTACATGCAATACTCAACATTCAGAACAAAACTATAAATTAGAGGCTCAGAGGATGGGGAGACAACTTTCTCCCCCACAAATTCATTGAAAGAATATTTGAACGCTGAGCAAATTCCACAAAATAACTTCTGAATGCTGGCAAATAACTTCAGGCATCCAGAAAGGCAGCCCGTTGTCTTCGAAAGGAGGTAGGGCAAAATATGAAAGATAAAAAGAGAGACAGAAGACGTAGGGATGGAGATCTGTCCCCGGAAGGGAGTCTTAAAAGAGGAGAAGTTTCCAAACACCAGGAAACACTCTCATCGCCGGGTTTGTGGGGAGTTTTGGAATCTCAGGAGGCAACATAACCGGGAGGAAAAATAAATAAATAAAACCTACAGATTACATGCCTAACAGCAACTCTCAGCTCTCGCAGCTGCCACCAGCAAGTGGAGGCTGAACAGGGAGGTGCAGGCTGCATTGCTTAGGGTAAGGACCAGGCCCGAATGCTCTGAGGGCAATCTGAGGGAACTAACGTGAGATAGCAACCCAAACTGTGGGATAGCCAGAGAGAGGAAAAAAAAAAACAAAGAAAGAGAGAAAGAAAGAGAGAGAGAGAGAAAGAACTATCCCACAAAAAGCCCTAACCTAAGGCACTGCCGGGCCACTCACAGAGCAAAGGACTGAGTGAATACCAAAGGAGAGCTAGCGGGCTGTGGATCAGCCCATCCCCCTCTGGAGACAGGCAGGCAGGGGTCAGCCAGAGCTGGAAAGGGGCAAACTTGGCCCCAGAGAGGCATCCTCTACTAAACTGCAAGCAGGCTCCATTGCTAATCAAGACTTTTTGGGATTCTGGACGGTTGACATCTGCTGGGAGGGTCACAGCCAGAGATTAGCTCCCCAGAGGATACACACAGCACACCTGAGAGGAGCACATCTGCAGTCACCCAGAAAACTGAGTGGCTGGGACGGGGGAGACAATAAGATGCACCCCCAACCTGGGGGAGACTGTGCTCGCCAAGCACCTGGTCCCCTGAGCTGCTCAGACCTGGGAAGGGCACAAAACGCAGGCCCGTCTGAATCTGTGCCTTTGTGGAGCACCCGAGAACCTGAACCTGAGTGGCTTACACCTGGGAAGTGCACACAACCTAGGGCCCACCTCAGACAGTTCTCTGGCAGAGCAACCTAGAGTCTAAGTGTAGACTGGGAAAGTGCACTCACTGTGAGCGGGGGCAAATCCAGTGTGGCCGAGACACCGCAAGCACTCCCCACACATGCCAGTGATATTTGTTTGCAGTGTTCCTCCCTCCCCACAGCAGGATTGAACAAGTGAGCCTAAATAAGTGACCACCTTCACCCCCTTGTGTCAAGGTGGAAAAGACACTGAAGAGACCAGCAAACAGAAGAAGCTAAAATAAACAGAGGGAACCACTTTGAAAGTGACAGGTGCAACAGATTAAAACCCTGTAGTTAGCACTGACTACATTGGAAGGGGCCTATAGATCTTGAGAAGTATAAGCTGGATCAAGAAACTATCTGAAACTTAACTGACCCCACACTGTCCACAACAGCTCCAGAGAAATTCCTAGATACATTTTTACTATTATCCTTTGAAAAAATTAAAAAAATAATTTTTAAGTCCTCTATTACTCCTTTAATTTTCATTTTTATGACCTACTATTACCTGTAGTAGTAGAGTCCCTTGGACTGCAAGGAGATCCAACAAGTCCATTCTAAAGGAGATCAGCCCTGGAATTTCTTTGGAGGGAATGATGCTGAAGCTGAAACTCCAGTACTTTGGCCACCTCATACGAAGAACTGACTCATTGGAAAAGACTCTGATACTGGGAGGGATTGGGGGCAGGAGAAGGGGATGCCAGAGGATGAGATGGCTGGATGGCATCACTGACTCGATGGACTTGAGTCTGAGTGAACTCCGGGAGTTTGTGATGGACAGGGAGGCCTGGTGTACTGCGATTCATGGGGTCGCAAAGAGTCGGACACGACTGAGTGACTGAACTGAACTGAACTATTACCTTGCCAAAAAAAGACCCTATTTTAAAAGCAAACTTCATATATATATTTTATAATTTTGGGGACTTTTTTTTAATATTGTATTTTTGAGAGTCTAACCTCTACTCTAGATTTTTAATCTTTGCTTTTTGGTATTTGTTATTAAATTTTGTACCTTTAAGAACCCAGTCTTCAGTACACATTTTTACTTGGGAGTGTGATTACTGGCCTGATTGCTCTCTTCTCCTTTTGACTCTCATTTTTCTCCACCAGGTTGTCTCCCCCCTCCCTCTTTTCTTCTCTACACAACTCTGTGAATCTCTTTGTGTGTTCCGGGCTGTGGAGAACACTTAGGGAACTGATTACTGGCTGGGTCTGTCTCTCTCCTTTTGATTCCCCCTTTTATCCTCATGGTCACCTCAGTCTCCTTCCTCCCTCTTCTCTTTTCTGTGTAACTCCATTAACATCTCTGAGGGATCCAGACTGTGGAGAGCACATAGGGAAGTGATTACTGGCTAGCTTGCTCTCTCCCCTTTTGATTCCTCCACTTCTCCTCCTAGTCACCTCTATCTCCCTTCTCCCTCTCCTCTTCTCCATGTAATTCTGTGAACCTCTCCGGGTGTCCCTCACTGTGGAGAAACTTTTCATAATTAACCAAGATGTTTTATCATCGGTGCTGTATAGATGAAGACGTCTTGAGTCTACTGTAAGCATAAGATAGAAAACCAGAGCCAGGAGGTTTAAGTCCAAAACCTGAGAACACCAGAAAACTCCTGACTCCATGGAACATTAATCGATAAGAGCTCATCCAAAGGCCTCCATACCTACACTGAAGCCAAACACCACTCTAGAGCCAACAAGTTCCAGAGCAAGACATACCATGCAAATTCTCCAGCAATGCAGGAACATAGCCCTGAGCTTCAATGTACAGGCTGCCCAAAGTCACACCAAACCCACTGACATCTCAAAACTCATTACTGGACACTTCATTGCACTCTAGAGAGAATAAATCAAGCTCCACCCACCAGAACACCGACACAAGCTTCCCCAACCAGGAAACCTTGACAAGCCACCCGTACAACCCCACCCACAGTGAGGAACCTCCACAATAAAGAGGAACCACAAATTGTCAGAAACGGAAAGACCACCCCAACACAGCAATCTAAACAAGATGAAAAGGCAAAGAAATACTCAGCTGGTAAAGGAACAGGATAAATGCCCACCAAACCAAACAAAAGAGGAGGAGATAGGGAGTCTAACTGAAAAAGAATTCAGAATAATGATTGTGAAAATGGTCCAAATAGAAAATAGAAAATCTTAACAGATCCATCACAAGTACGGAAATTGAAACTGTAATCAGAAATCTTCCAGCAAACAAAAGCCCAGAAACAGATGGCTTCACAGTTAAATTCTACCAAAAATTTAGAAGAGCTAACACCTAATCCTACTCAAACTCTTCCAGAAAATTGCAGAGGAAGGTAAACGTCCAAACTCATTCTATAAGGCCACCATCACCCTAATACCAAAAACAGACAAACATGCCACACACACACACACACACACACACACACACAACAAAACTACAGGCCAATATCACTGATGAACATAGATGCAAAAATCCTTAACAAAATTCTAATGAACAGAATCCAACAACATATTTAAACGATCATACATCATGACCAAGTGGGCTTTATCCCAGGAATGCAAGGATTCTTCAATATCTGCAAATCAATCAATGTAATACACCACATTAACAAATTGAAAGATAAAAACCATATAATTATCTAAATAGATGCAGAGAAAGCCTTTGACAAAATTCAATATCTATTTATGATAAAAACCCTCCAGAAAGCAGGAACAGAAGGAACATACCTCAACATAATAAAAGCTATATATGACAAACACACAGCAAACATTATCCTCAATGGTGAGAAATTGAAAACATTTCCCTTAGAGTCAGGAACAAGACAAGGGTGCCCACTCTCGCCACTACTACTCAACATAGTTTTGGAAGTTTTAGCCACAGCAATCAGAGAAGAAAAAGAAATAAAAGGAATCCAGATGGGAGGAGAAGAAGTAAAATTCTCACTGTTTGCAGATGACATGATCCTCTACATAGAAAACCCTAAAGACTCCACCAGAAAATTACTATAGCTAATCAGTGAATATAGTAAAGTTGCAGGATATAAAATTAACACACAGAAATCCCTTGCATTCCTATACACTAACAATGAGAAAACAGAAAGAGAAAGTAAGGAAACAATCCCATTCACCATTGCAATGAAAAGAATAAAATACTTAGGAATATTTCTACCTAAAGAAACAAAAGACCTATATATAGAAAACTATGAAACACTGATGAAGGAAATCAAAGAGGACACAAATAGATGGAGAAATATACCATGTTCATGGATTGGAAGAATCAATATAGTGAAAATGAGTATACTACCCAAAGCAAGCTATAGATTCACTGCAATCCCTATCAAGCTACCAACGGAAATTTTCACAGAACTAGAACAAATAATTTCACAATTTGTATGGAAATACAAAAAACCTCGAATAGCCAAAGCAACTTGAGAAAGAAGAATGGAACTGGAGGAATCAACCTGCCTGACTTCAGACTATATTACAAAGCTACAGTCATCAAGACAGTATGGTACTGGCACAAAGACAGAAATATAGATCAATGGAACAAAATAGAAATCCCAGAGATAAATCCACACACATATGGACACCTTATCTTTGACAAAGGAGACAAGAACATACAATAGAGAAAAGACAATCTCTTTAACAAGTGGTGCTGGGAAAACTGGTCAACCACTTGTAAAAGAATGAAACAAACACTTTCTAACACCATACACAAAAATAAACTCAAAGTGGATTAAAGATCTAAATGTAAGACCAGAAACTATAAAACTCCTAGAGGAAAACATAGGCAAAACACTCTCTGACATAAATCTCAGCAAGATCCTATATGACCCACCTCCCAGAGTAATGGATATAAAAGCAAAAATAAACATGGGACCCAATTAAACTTAAAAGCTTTTGCACAACGAAGGAAACTATAAGCAAAGTGAAAAGACAGCCTTCAGAATGGGAGAAAATAATAGCAGATGAAGCAACTGACAAACAACTAATCTCAAAAATATGCAAGCAACTCCTACAGCTCAATTCCAGAAAAATAAATGACCCAATCAAAAAGTGGGCCAAAGAACTAAACAGACATTTCTCCAAAGAAGACATACAGATGGCTAACAAACACATGAAAAGATGCTCAACATCATTCATTATCAGAGAAATGCAAATCAAAACCACAATGAGGTACCATCTCATGCCAATCAGAATGGCTGCTATCCAAAAGTGTACAAACAATAAATGCCATTGAGGGTGTGGAGAAAAGGGAACCCTCTTACACTGTTGGTGGGAATGAAAACTAGTACAGCCACTATGGAGAACAGTCTGGAGATTCCTTAAAAAATTGGAAATAGAACTGCCATATGACCCAGCAGTCCCACTGCTGGGCATACACATCAAGGAAACCAGAATTTAAAGAGACACATGTACCCCAGTGTTCATCACATCACTGTTTATAATAGCCAGGATGAAGCAACATAGATCTCCATCAGCAGATGAATTGATAAGAAAGCTGTGGTACATATACACAGTGGAATATTACTCAGCCATTAAAAAGAATATATTTGAATCAGTTCTAATGAGGTGGATGAAACTGGAGCCTATTAAACAGAGTGAAGTAAGTCAGAAAGGGAAACACCAGTACAGTATACTAACGCATATATATGGAATTTTGAAAGATGGTAATGACAACCCTATATGTGAGATAGCAAAAGAGACACAGATGTATAGAACAGTCTTTTGGACTCTGTGGGAGAAAGCAAGGGTGGGATGATTTGACAGAATAGCATTGAAACATGTATATTATCATATGTTAAACAGATCACCTGTCCAGGTTTGATGCATGAGATAGGGTGCTTAGGGCTGGTGCACTGCGATGACCCTGAGGGATTGGATGGGGAGGGAGGTGGAAGGGGAGCTCACGATGGGGAACACATGTACACCCATGGCTGATTCATGTGAATCTGTGGAAAACCACTACAATATTGTACAGTAATTAGCCTCCAATTAAAATAATTAATCTTTAAAAAGCGCAAAACTATAAATTAACATCAGTCATCCAGATGTTTTAGTTTGTAAAGACATAATTATAATGGCTGAATATTTCATTTTACACCAAATGAGCCTACATTTTTGAATATCCCACTTTGTTTTAGGTGCTCAATAAATAGTTGTTTAATTTATTAAAAGTGAATTCAATAAATTTACTTTCATTGAAAATAAAAAATAAAGTATTAAGTATTATTACAGTTTTCTGATCTTCAGTAGCTGGATAAATTTGGCTTTTTCTTCTTAAAAAAACTAGGCTATGTGGTAAACCAAAGAGTACTCTGTGCTGTGCTCCCTCATACAGGCTGGACAAGACTCCCAGGAATAACGTGGTTGATAGTATGCAAAGAAAGTGAAAAAAAAAAAGCTTGATGAAAAAAGAAATATATTATCCAAGATCCTCAACTGATTAGAAAGTATACCCAATAGACATGGAGTTGTTTCAGTAAAAGAAATTCAAGAGACCGGTGATAAAATAGACTATATTTTGAAAGATGAAGATGACATTAAAATGGAGAACTGAATTTAAAAGACACAAATGGAATCTTCTGGCCAAGAATGAATATTTTCCAGTTTCATTAAAAACAAACAAACAAACAAAAAACAAACAAAACAAAACAAAATAAAAAGAGCTACAAGCTATGCTGGAGGCAGTGAGAGGCAAAGCCCAGGCAGTGGAGTGAAATGCATATGCAATTTTTTTTTTTTTTTTTTTGGCTAGGGCAAGTAGCAATGGGTAACCACGGAGCAGCTCCTTTCCCCCTTGTGGAGTCCTGACCACACTTTGAAGTCTTAGGTTTGAGACAGGTATTTAGACCATGGAGCTGATTCTAGAGCTATCATTTGCCCAGGGAAATGCAGACGTGCTTTTATGTTTTGTTTTTCTCTCTAGTTTTTGGAGATCTCACTTTCTTATTTTTTCAGCAATATATTCTAAAGCAAAACTGTTGGAATTCATCCAGGACAGGAAATTGTATTGCAGCAGAAGAGTTTGTCAGAGTATCTTGTCCCCTATATGGGAGAAGCTGGCCTGGTAATTTCTTAGGAATACAAAGAATGACTATAGAGTAGATGTCTAATTAGAGCACATATATGGACCTCAGCTCCCACTACTGAAAATAACTGCTTCTGTATTTTGCTTCAGCCTTTTTCTTAAAATGTTCTCTAGCATGTTTCTCCTCAAGGCTCCTTTGTGAACATCACTATCAATATTTTCTTACTGATACCTTATTTGATGAACTTCCCTGATGGCTCAGACAATAAAGAGTCTGCCTGCAATGCAGGTGAACTGAGTTTAATCTCTGGGTCCAAAAGATCCCACAGAGAAAGGAAAGGCTACCCACTCCAGTATTCTTGCCTGGAGAATTCCATGGACAGAGGAGCCTGGCAGGCTACAGTGCATGGGGTCTCAAAGAGTCAGACACAACTGAGCGACTAACACTTTCACTTTTTCTTCTTCATCTTATTTAACATTGTCAATATTTAGATACTATCAGACAAAATATTCCTAATATTGACTGAAATTGTTTTTTTTTTTCAGTTGGTAAGGACAAAACAAATTGAGTTCAATGCAACTAAGTTTGAGATAACTGAAATTTCAAAAAGTTCCAAAACCTTGCTGCAGTTTCTGAAGTAGAATATGATTGTGTCTTCTAAACGGTGTTTTTTTGGCATTTCAGACAATGTGAAATTCAAAATAAGTGACAATTTTTGTTTAAAAAGAAACTAAAATGCTATATTTAAAACATTTAGGCTTTGCATAAGTAATAGTTGTCAGTCATAGTCCTTTGATCCCAATAAATTCCTTACAGGTTTCAGATTTTCATCTGTATTAATTAATGTTGGTTTAAAACATTAATAGCATAATAGTGTATATTAATTTGATGTGGTGTGGAAGAACTTCTTTGAAATAATAAGAACACATAAAAAATGTTGTGAACCACATAAAATTAAATATTTCTGTACATTAAAAGCACTGTGTTCTAGCAAAATATGAGCCACCAATTATGAAAAGGACAAATTATGACAAGAACTAAGGCAAATATGTAATGTATTCTTATAGATAAAGAAAAATATCATTGAACACTGTCTTATAAAAGTGTTCAAAATGTAATTCCAACTTATTAATAATTGAATAATATTTAAAATATCATAACCATATTGCTGAGGTCCAGCCCCAGCTGATCCAGGATATTCGAAGGAGAGATGGCGTCGGTGACTATTTAAATATTAATTAGAGATATAAAGAGTAATAGAATGAGGATAGCTCAGTAGGAAAATTCAGTGGAGAAAAGAGGCTGAGTAGCTTGGTTTATGCGGAAAATCAATATAACCTGTGACACCAGGTTAGCTCTGACCACGGAGGCCGCAGGCGCCCTCTCGAATAGCGGAAGGTGCTCCACCTTAGACACCTTCTCGAGTGGGTCTTAGAAGCCCAGGCAAATAAATGGTCGCAGAGGACCTCGGCGCTCCAGATGGAGACTCAGCTGGAAATTGAGGAGAAGAATGACATGGGGAGACCAAGCTTTGGTGAGCAAGGCCCGTAGCTTTATTTTCAACAGGGGCTTTTATACCCTAAGTTGCACATAGAGGATAATAGGGGATGTGAAATCATGCAAAGTCAGCAGTCTTTGATCCTTATCAAAAACCAGGGTTTCTTTCCTGCAAATTTATCGTATACAAATGGTTTAGGTGATTTACATCATCTTCTGGCCAGAAGGCCTATTAACATTTTATGACTCTTGACAAAGGTTTGTCAACCGTAAGGCTTATTTTCTCTAAGAGTAATTATTTTAAGGTTTGGCAGCATCCTCCAAAGGTGTTAGATAAAATTGCATTCCTATAGGGCAGAGGTGCAATGGGTTTACAACAAAGGAAAGAATTTATTACTTTAAGGGTCTAAAGTTGCTAACACCAAGGCCACTACTTATTTTTTCTACATACCAACTATATTAATTAATACACATTCAAGGATACAATACAGGGGATGTGGAAACTTGGCAGCAAGTATTGGCTCATCAATGAAATCTTTTACTAGTTTTATTCTGACAGTTTCTAACTTTCTGAGAGGCTCTAAGCTATTTGAATATCTTAAGCTTCCCGTGCCTCTCGAGGCTGGGAGACTGTAAACAATCATATGCATAGCTGTAGGAGTCCTGGTAAACTTGTCAGGCGAGTTAGAGAGCTATCTGAGGGGTTTGGATTTAAACACTCCTAATTGCCCAGGAACTTATTAATTGGAGCTGTAAGTTAACTCTTTGTCAGAGAGAGCGAGATGGTGGTGGGGGACAGCCCCTGGTAAAGTCAGAGGTGAGAGCACAAAGCAATAAAGTAGGCAGACTCTGGTTTTTTGGAGGTAGATGCTTGAGAATATCCAGGGGAACTCCTGAGGCTTGATCCCGCCTTTGCGTACTCCGAGCCTCCTTCCTCATGACCTTTGTCACGAGTGGAGTGCCTCTCGCTGGCTCCCAGCACCATATTTTGATTATTGAATTGTCATAAAGTTTTAAAACTTATAATGCCCAGTCCCAGGAAGGTAAAGAAAGATTTGTGCTGTATGAACTGCTTGGGTCAGCTTATATTAGTACATGCTTTCTGTGGAGCAAGATTTCTGATAAGTTTCAGAAATATTAAAAATACTCATACTTTTAATCCAGTTGTTCCACTTTTAGGAAGTTGTGTTTATAAAATATACACAAGATTTTGTTAAAATGGTGTTTCTGTGCATGTGTGCTTACAACTGTTTGCAACCCCATAGACTGTAGCCCACCAGGCTCCTCTGTCCATGGGATTTCCCAGGCAATGACACTATAGGGGATTGTCATTTCCTCCTCCAGTGGATCTTCCTGATCCAAGGATTGAACTCCCATCTCCTGTGTCTCTTGCACTGGAAGATGAATTCTTTACCACTGAGTCATGAGGGAAGTCCAAAATGATGTTTACTTCAGCATTATTTATAATACAATTGATGTTACTGAATCCAAAAAGGTAATGATCAAGTTAATGATGATATATCTATATGATGGAATATGGTGCCATCTATTTAATTAAATAGAGTAAAATGCTCATGAGGTATTTTTAAAGAATAGAAAACTTAAAAAATATACAAAGTACACTTCTGTTTTGTATGTGAAAATTTAAAAGAATGAGGGGAAAATGGGTATAATTTAATTTAAAATATAATTTTAAATAAAATGGGTATAATTTAAAAATTTAAATAACGATTCAGATACTGACATTATGGGTGGGCTTATTTTTATCTATATTTTTTCTGTAACATATTGTTCAGACTGAACAGTACCGAACATACTGAACAGACTGGTTCCAAATAGGAAAAGGAGTATGTCAAGGCTGTATATTGTCACCCTACTTATTGAACTTATATGCAGAGTACATCATGAGAAACGCTGGACTGGAGGAAGCACAAGCTGGACCTCAGATATGCAGATGACATCACCCTTATGGCAGAAAGTGAAGAAGAACTAAAAAGTCTCTTGATGAAAGTGAAAGTGGAGAGTGAAAAAGTTGGCTTAAAGCTCAACATTCAGAAAACTAACATCATGGCATCGGGTCCCATCATTTCATGGAAAATAGATGGGGAAACAGTGGAAACAGTGTCAGACTTTATTTTTTGGGGCTCCAAAATCACTGCAGATGGTGACTGCAGCCATGAAATTAAAATATGCTTATTTCTTGGAAGGAAAGTTATGACCAACCTAGACAGCATATTAAAGAGCAGAGACATTAGTTTGTCAACAAAGATACATCCAGTCAAAGCTATGGTTTCTCCAGTAGTCATGTATGGATATGAGAGTTGGACCATAGAAAAAGCTGACAATGAAGAATTGATGCTTTTGAACTGTGGTGTTGGAGAAGACTCTTGAGAGTCTCTTGGACTGCAAGGAGATCCAACCAGTCCATCCTAAAGGAGATTGGTCCTGGGTGTTCATTGGAAAGACTGATGTTGAAGCTGAAACTCCAACACTTTGGCCACCTGATGCAAAGAGCTGACTCATTTGAAAAGACCCTGATGCTGGGAAAGATTGAGAGTAGGAGGAGAAGGGAACGGCAGAGGATCAGATGGCTGGATGGCATCACTGACTCAATGGACATGGGTTTGGGTGGACTCTGGGAGCTGGTGATGGACAGGGAGGCCTGGCGTGCTGTGGTTCGTGGGGTCTCAAAGAGTCGGACACAACTGAGCAACTGAACTGAACTGAACTTTCTGTAACATAATGCTTCTTATGCTACACAATATATTCATTTATACATTTACATGTTTTTATGATATCAATCTACTAGTTTAATAATTACATAAATAATGCTTCTCAATTGCACTGAGTAGAATTTGAAGTTTGGTTAAAAAGAAAGAGGGAAGAGAGGGAAATGCTGCAGGGTAGATAAGAAAGGATGTGATAGAAATTTTTTACTTTTTCTATACTTTTGGTGACTTAACAGCAGCAGTATAGTTTCAAAATGTGCCTTGCCTTGTATCTCAGTGGCAAGAGATGTGAATAAAAAGAAATAATAGAAGAAAAACAGCTAATTCCATAGATTTGATGAAGCACTTAAATATATTGTTGGGAGCTGTGATGGTTTATTGCATTGTCTATACATGAGTAGAAATAATTTTTTCTTTTAGTAGAAATCAGAGTACATCTTATTTTTGATGTACATTTACACCAAAATGCAATGGAGACAAAATGCAATTGCTGTTTTATTGAGGGCTTTTAATATTCTTTTATCCTGATATATTTCACATTCCTATGCCTAAGATTCAAATTTATAAGTTGATAAATTATTGGCATTGATAAATTGGAACTGACAACTAAGTAAGCTAGCACACGAGAAAGCAACAGTAATTGATTTAAATAGAAGAATTTTTTTTTTTTGAATGTGGGAATTCCATTCTTTCTCTATTTAAAGTAAAATTTGTTGCATCAGTTTTTATTGGCATTGCAATTCTGTTTCATTTGGTTATTGAGCATAAATTCTTTGAAATCTGTATGTTTTGAGAGTTGATGCATTTCTCTAAGTTTATAACGTGAGGCATTTGCTCACTAGAACTTTTTGTTTTCATGTACAACTGTGGTCAGCAAGGAGGAAGCCAAAAATTCAGAGTTTAGTCTCGCTTGAGAGGTCACAGAGATAGCACAGCACAGTATGTTATCATTCCATGTGGTTGAATTGCATTGTTTTGTCACAAATGTACTTAGAAGAAATGTTCTTTTTCCCTGTATGTGAGCAGCTCATGAGGTTTTACTCTCCTTTTCCTGTCTTCACAAGGATCAGAGCACAAATGCATTCATAATTCCCCTATTGAAAATAACTAGTTATTTCCATTTCTGTGTTCAATTTCAGAGACATAGGGTTTTCTAAATTCCAGGCACTTAATTGTATTATCTGGGCTCCTAGGCCTTCAGCATAGCCTTAACGGTGGTGAAGCACTGACTACCTCAGTGCTGTCTTGTGTTCTTTGCTTTCAGACTTTTGACTTTTGACTGCATCTGGCCCATTGAAATATTTCTAATTCTTATACCTACCCCAGGCCTTGTTATTTACTTTAGTACCAGATGGTTATAATTCTTGTTTCAAAGGTACCTTCTTTTTACCTGCCCTGTCTTAAGGTATTAATAGCTTTGGTTTTCAGTAAAAATAGAAAATTATTATTTGGCAACTTATGTTTTACATCTAAGAGTATGATTTCTTGATCTTTTCATGCTGATGCATAAAAATGCATTTCATCTTTTGGAATTGCTGCAGAGTAGTGTCACAATATGGTATCATAAAATGTATTTAACTATTTTCCTGAATAGTTAAAAAGCAGGCTTTGATTTTTTTTAATCACAATTGCTGGCTCAAAAAGTATACACTTTTAAAATTTTGATAAATAATTAATTAATTCATTCAGTTGCTAAGTCATGTCTGACTTTTTGCAACCCCGTGGACTATAGCCCACCAGGCTCCTCTGTCTGTGGGATTTCCCAGGCAATATACTGGAGTAGGTTGCCATTTCCTTCTCCAGGGGATCTTCTCAACCCATGGATCAAACCCGGGTATCTTGCAATGGCAGGTATGCACTTTATCACTGAACTACCAGGGAAGCCCTAATAATTAATTACTTTTAATCAAAATTACCAAATTTTCCATTAATATGACTAGCTTACATTCTAGTAATCATATTTGAAAGTCAGTTTCTTCATATCTTTATCAACCCTGGTTGTAATCAGTCTCCACGATTTTTACTAATTCAGTGATGGGAAAAACCTCTTTAAAAATTGTATATTTTGTATCACTGTGCTGTGTGACTTATAGGATCTTTGTTCCCTGACCAGGGATCAAACCTGAGCCTATGGGAGTGAAAGCATACAGTTCTAATCCCTGGACTGCTGAGAAATTTAAAAACTTGCATATTTTGATTGCTAGTAAGGGTGAGCATATTTTGAACTGCTTATTGACTCTCTATTTCTTTTTTGTGCAGTTCCTATTGTGATTCCCTGTTTATTTTTATGTTTTAAAGTTTTGTGTATGAAAGTTCCTTATATGTTAAGGACTTCATTTGTTCTTTTGATATTTTAACCTTTTTTGTTTTACTGTGAACTATAACACATACACAGAGACAAAAATTCATATCGTTTTATTTATTTTTTTGTCATACTTACATAACCTAGAAATGAACCTTATATGATTTAACTGGTGTTGTCTCAATCATGAACAGCTAAATATTTTGTTTTCCTAACTCCCTTCCTTCTGGGAATAGTAAAAACTTTGCCCCCTGATCACAGAGGATACGGGTGATAGATCTGGGCTATGGGAATATGAAGTCATTCTTTCTCTGTGGATGAAAGTGGAGCCAAAAAGATGAGAGAAGCAAATATAGGAGGGAGGAAGAGAGACTGAGAGAAGTAATAATATGGTATCCATTTATCAAGTTTTATTCTGAAGTCATATAGCAATCCTGTACTTAGATTTGATGAAAGCACAATGTTGTTAGGATAATTTTCTTGTATGTTTAAGCTAGCTCAAGATGGATTTTTATGACATGTAGCAGAATGCATCCTCATGAAGGCAGAATTTCTTCCGAATTTTGAGGTTCAGTTCAGTCGCTCACTCATGTCCGACTCTTTGCGACTCCATGAATCACAGCACACCAGGCCTCCCTGTCCATCACCAACTCCCGGAGTTCACTCAAACTCATGTCCATAGAGTCGTTGATGCCATCCAGCCATTTCATCCTTTGTCGTCCCCTTCTCCTCCTGCCCCCCAATCCCTCCCAGCATCAGGGTCTTTTCCAATGAGTCAACTCTTCACATGAGGTGGCCAAAGTATTGGAGTTTCATCTTCAGCATCAGTCCTTCCAATGAACACCCAGGACTGATCTCCGTTAGGATGGACTAATTGGATCTCCTTGCAGTCCAAGGGATTCTCAAGAGTCTTCTCCAACACCACAGTTCAAAAGCATCAATTTTTTGGCACTCAGCTTTCTTCACAGTCCAACTCTCACATCCATACATGATCACTGGAAAAACCATAGCCTTGACTAGATGGAACTTTGTTGGCAAAGTAATGTCTCTGCTTTTCAATATACTATCTAGCTTGGTCATAATTTTCCTTCCAAGGAGTAAGCGTCTTCTAATTTCATGGCTGCAATCACCATCTGCAGTGACTTTGGAGCCCAAAAAAATTAAGTCTGACACTGTTTCCCCATCTATTTCCCATGAAGTGATGGGACCGGATGCCATGATCTTCGTTTTCTGAATGTTGAGCTTTAAGCCCACTTTTTCACTCTCCTCTTTCACTTTCTTCAAGAGGCTTTTTAGTTCTTCTTCACTTTCTGCCATAAGGGTGGTGTCATCTGCATGTCTGGGGTTATTGATATTACTCCCAGCAATCTTGATGCCAGCTTGTACTTCTTCCAGCCAAGCGTTTCTCATGATGTACTCTGCATAGAAGTTCAATAAGCAGGGTGACAATATACCATCTTGACGTATTCCTTTTCCTATTTGGAACCAGTCTGTTGTTCCATGTCCAGTTCTAACTGTTGCTTCTGACCTGCATACAAATTTCTCAAGAGGCAGGTCAGGTGGTCTGGTATTCCCATCTCTTTCAGAATTTTCCACAAAATTTATTGTGGAAAATTATTAAGCCACAGTCAAAGGCTTTGGCATAGTCAATAAAGCAGAAATAGATGTTTCTCTGGAACTCTCTTGCCTTTTTGATGACTCAGTGGATGTTGGCAATTTGATCTCTGGTTCCTCTGCCTTTTCTAAAACCAACTTGAACATCTGGAAGTTCACGGTTCACATACTCTTGAAGCCTGACTTGGACAATTTTAAGCATTACTTTACTAGCGTGTGAGATGAGTGTAATTGTGCAGTAGTTTGAGCATTCTTTGGCATTGTCTTTCTTTGGGATTAGAATGAAAACTGACCTTTTCTAGTCCTGTGGCCACTGCTGAATTTTCCAAATTTGTTGGCATTTTGAGGTAGATTACTTTATTTACTTCCAATAAAGAGTTTGGTTATAGATTTCTAAGGAGTGCATTAACAAGCCACTGAATAAACAAGCTATGTTCAGACAAAAACTTTTTTTCATATGGGTAAGACAGATGGTATTTATTCTTTATTATCATGAGCTTTTCTTATTGGAATATAATTGCTTTAAAATGCTGTGTCAGTTTCTGTTATACAACTAAGTGAATCAACTATCAGTTCAGTTCAGTTCAGTTGCTCAGTTGCGGTTCTCTGCGACTTCAAGAACCGCAGCACGCCAGGCCTCCCTGTCCATCACTAACTCCCAGAGTCCACCCAAACTCATGTCCATCGAGTCAGTGATGCCATCCAAACATCTTATCCTCTGTTGTCCCCTTCTAGTCCTACCCTCAATCTTTCCCAGCATCAGGGTCTTTTCAAATCAATTATATGTATACATATATCCCCTCCCTCTTG
Organism: Bubalus bubalis; assembly: GCF_019923935.1. Taxonomy (NCBI): domain Eukaryota; kingdom Metazoa; phylum Chordata; class Mammalia; order Artiodactyla; family Bovidae; genus Bubalus; species Bubalus bubalis. The sequence continues at coordinate 78,432,455 of NC_059172.1, read as the reverse complement.
AATATCCTTCTCAACCCTCTCCCATTCCATTCCTCTAGGTCATCACAGAGCACTAAGCTGAGTTCCCTGTGCTATACAGCAGCTTCCCACCAGCTATCAGTTTTACACATGGTAGTGTAATAATGGCAATGCTATTCTCTCAAGGGTAGGATGAATTGAGACAAATTTATTGATGAGATACCAATATCTTTGACCCTTTTGCTTGTAGATTGCATATTTTAGTAACGTTGGTAGAGAGTAGGTGATAGAAGAATAGGGAGAAGAAAAGGATACGAATTTTTGAAAGGTTGTCAAAACCACTGATAAAATACAGAATACGGATTTAAACTTCAGTTTTCTGTTCTAGAAGAGTTAATTTGTTCTTTTAAAAAATTGTCTTAGAAGATGGTGGAGGAATAGGACAGGGAGACCACTTTTTCCCCACAAATTCATCAAAAGGTTATTTGAATGCTGAGCAACTTCCACAAAACAACTTCTGAATGCTGGTGGAGGACACCCGGCACCCAGAAAGGCAGCCCATTCTCTTCAAAATGAGGTAGGACAAAATATAAAAGACAAAAAGAGAAACAAAAGAGTTAGGGACAGAGACCCATCCTGATGAGGGAGTCGTGAAGGAGAAGTTTCCAAATAGTAGGAAACCCTCTCATAGGTGGGTCTGTAGGGAGTTTCGGAATCTCAGAAAGCAAGAAAACTGGGAGACAAAAACAACAACAACAACAACAAAAAAACCCACAAAATACGTGCCTAACTGAAATTGCCAGTGGAGAAGTAGCCCAGAGGCTTGTATTGGCCACCAGCAAGCAGGGGCTGGGCAGGGAGACTCAGGCTGCATAATCGGTACTTAGGGTAAGGACCAGGCCTGAATGCCTTGAGGAAAATCTGAGGGAGCTAACATGAGGTAGCAACCCAAATGGTGGGATTGCCAGAGAGAAAAAAATGAGAACTTTTCTGAGAAAGGCTCTAACACGCAGTCTGGCCTGCTCACAGAACAAAGGATTGAGCAAACACCAAAGGAGAGCTAGCTGACTGCGTACAGACCCCTCCCCCTGGCTGGAGGCAGACAAGCAGGCATGTGACAGTCAGAGCCCAAAGGCAAGGGGCTGCTGCAATCTTGGCCCCAGAGACCAGCATTTTCCACCAAACTGTGAGCAGGCTCCCAATTGCTAACCACGTCTTCCTGGGGTCCTGGATGGTTGAAATACACAGGAGGGTCACAGCCTGAGATCAGCTCCCCAGAGGAGACATGCCCTACAACTGAGATGGTGCTTTTGCAGCACACCCAGGAAACTGAATGGCCCGGACTGGGGAGGTGATTAAGGAGAATGGTCCACCTGGGACAGTGCACTTGCCAAGCACCTGGTCGCCTGAGCTGCTGGGACCTAGGAAGGGCACAAAATGCACTCACAACCGAGTCTGTGCCCTTGTAGAGTACCAGAGAACTGGAGTGGCTTAGACCTGGGAAGTGCATGAAACTCAAGGCTCACTTGGGACAGTGCCCTGCAGAGCACCCTGGGCCTGAGCAGTGTAGATTTGGGAAGCACATGCTGCCTTGGGCTTTGGCAAACCCAATGTGGTCCATATTCTTCGAACACTTTGACGCAAGCCAGCCGTATTTGTTTGCATGAACCTCCCTCTCCATAGCACAACTGAACAAGTGAGCCTAAAAAAGTGACCACCTTCACCCTCTGTGTCAGGGTGGGAATTAGACACTGAAGAGACTTTCAAACAGAGGAAGTCAAAATAAACAAAGAAGAGGGAACTGCCCTGAAAGTGACAGGTGCAAAAGATTAAAACCCTGTAGTTAACATTGACTAAGCATTAGAGGGGGCCTATAGACCTTGAGAACAAGTACAAGCTGGAACAAGGAGTGATCTGAAATTGAACTGACCCCACACTGCCCACAACAGCTCCAGAGAAATTCCTAGATATATTTTTACTATTATCACTTTTTAATTTTTAAAGTTCTTTATTCTTCCTTTAATTTTCATTTTTATGAGCTACTATTACCTTCCCTAGTAATAGTCCAACTAGTCAAGGCAATGGTTTTTCCAGTGGTCATTTATGGATGTGAGAGTTTCACTGTGAAGAAAGCTGAGCACCGAAGAATTGATACTTTTGAACTGTGGTGTTGGAGAAGACTCCTGAGAGTCCCTTGGACTGCAAGGAGATCCAACCAGTCCATTCTAAAGGAGATCAGCCCTGGGTGTTCTTTGGAAGGAATGATGCTAAAGCTGAAACTCCAGTACTTTGGCCATCTCATGCGAAGAGTTGAGTCATTGGAAAAGACTCTGATGCTGGGAGGGATTGGGGGCAGGAGGAGAAGGGGACGACAGAGGATGAGATGGCTGGACGACATCACTGACTCAATGGACGTGAGTTTGAGTGAACTCTGGGAGTTGGTGATAGACAGGGAGGCCTGGCATGCTTCGATTCATGGGGTCGCAAAGAGTCAGACACGACTGAGCAACTGAACTTAACTGAATTACCTTCCCCCAAAAGACCCCATTTTTAAAGTAAATTTCATATTATATATTTTTTAATTTTGGGGATTGATTTTGTTTTGTATTTTTAATATTGCTTAATTGAGAGTCTAACCTCTACTATAGATTTTTAATCTTTGCTTTCTGGTATTTGTTATCAATTTTGTACCTTTAAGAATCTAATCTTCAGTATCTATTTTCACTTAGGGGTGTGATTACTGGCTTGATTGCTCTTTGCCCTTTTGACTCCTCCCCCCTCCCTCAGGTCACCTCTATGTCCTCCCTCCCTCTTCTCTTCTCTACTTAATTCTGTGAATCTCTCTGGGTGTTCTGGGTTGTAGAGAACACTTAGGGAACTGATTACTGGCTATATTGCTCTCTTCCCTTTTGACTTCCCCTCTTCTCCTCTTGGTTACATCTATCTCCCTCCTCCCTCTTCTCTTCTGTATGTAACTCTGTGAATATCTCTGGGTGTTCCAGACTGTGGAGAACACTTAGGGAATTGATTACTGGCTAGATTTCCTTTCCCATTTTGACTCCCCCTCTTCTCCTCCTGATCACATCTATCTCCCTCCTCCCTCTTCTCTTCTTTATGTAACTCTGTTAACCTCTCTGGGTGTTCCTCACTGTGCAGAATTGTTTCACTATTAATCTAGATATTATATTATCTGTGCTGTAGGGGTGGAGAAGTCTTGAGGCTACTGTAAGAATAAGACTGAAAGCCAGAGACAGGAGGCTTAACTCCAAAATTAGAAAACGTCAGAGAACTCCTGATTCCAGGGACCATTAATAGACAAGAGCTCAACCAAAATCCTCCATACCTACACTGAAACCAAGCTCCACTCAAGAGCTGACAAGTTCCAGAGCAAGACATACCATGCTAATTCTCCAGCAAAGAAGGAACACAGCCCTAAGCATTAAAATACAGGCTGCCCAAAGCCATACCAAACCCATAGACACCAGAAAACTCATCACTGGACACTTCATTGCACTCCAGAGCGAAGAGAGCCAGCTTCATCCACCAGAACACAGATGCAATCTCCCCCAACCAGGAAACCTTGACAAGACACTAGTCCAACCCCACCCACAGGGAGCAGCCTCCACAATAAACAAGAAATATTCAGCAGGAAAAGGAACATGATAAGTGTCCACCAAACCAAGCAAAAGAGGAGGAGATAGGGAGTCTACCTGAAAAAGAATTCAGAATAATGATAGTACAGATGATCCAAAATCTTGAAATCAAAATGGAGTCACGGATAAATAGATTAGAGACAAAGATTACAAGAAATGTTTAACAAGAACCTAGAGGAAGTAAAAGGAGTCAATCAATAATGAGTAAGGCAATAAATGAAATCAAAAGCACTCTGGAGGGAGCCAACAGTAGAATAACTGAGGTAGAAGGAAGATAAGTGAGGTGTAGAATGGTGGAAATAAATGAAGCAGAGAGGAAAAAATAATTAAAAGAAATGAGGACAACCTCAGAGACCTCTGGGACAATGTTAAACACCCCAACATTCGAATCATAGGTGTCCCAGAGAAGAAGAGAAAAAGAAAGGGCATGAGAAAATACTTGAGATAATAGTTGAAAACTTCCCTAAAATGAGCAGGGAAATAGCCACCCAAGTCCAAGAAACCTAGAGACTCCCAAACAAGACAAACCCAAGGTGAAACACCACAAGGCACATATTAATCAAACTAACAAAGGTCAACACAAAGAGAAAATATTAAGAGCAGCAAGGGAGAAAAGCAACAAATACACACAAGGGGATCCCCATAAGGATAACAGCTGATTTTTCAATAGAAGTTCTTCAGGCCAGAAGGGAATGGCATGACATACTTAAAGTGATGAAAGAGAAAAACCTACAACCCAGGTTACTGTACCCAGTAAGAATCTCATTCAAATATGAAGGAGAAATCAAGACAAGCAAAAGCTGAGAGAATCTAGCATCACCAAACCAGCTCTTCAACAAATGCCAAAGGATCTTCTCTAGACAGGAAACACAGAAAAGGTTTATAAACTCAAACCCCAAAAAACAAAATAAATGGAAATGGGATCATACTTATCAACAATTACCTTAAATGTAAATGCATTGAATGCCCCAACAAAAAGACAAAAACTGGCTGAATGGATTAAAAAACAAGATCCCTATATATGCCGTCTACAAGAGACTCACCTCAAACCAAGGGACACATACAGACTGAAAGTGAAGGGCTGGAAAGAGATATATCATGCAAATGGAGACCAAAAAAAAAGCAGAAGTGGCAATACTCATATCAGGTAAAATAGACTTTGAAATAAACACCATGAAAAGAGACAAAGAAGGATACTACATAATGATCAATGTATCAATCCAAGAAGAAGACATAACAATTATAAATATATACACACCCAACATAGGAGCACCTCATTACGTAAGGCAAATGCTAACAAGTATGAAAGGGGAAATTAACAGTAACACAATTATAGTGGGAGACTTTAATACCCCACTCACACCTATGGATAGATCAACTGAACAGAAAATTAGCAAGGAAACACTGAATGATACAATGGACCAGTTAGACCTAATTGATATCTATAGGGCCGTTTACCCCTAAACAATGAATTTCACCTTTTTCTCAAGTGCACACGAAACATTCTCCAGGATAGATCACATCCTGGGCCAAAACCTTAGGCTTGGTAAATTAAAAAAATTTGAAATCATTTCAAGCATCTTTTCTGTTCACAATGTGTAAGATTAGATGTCAATTACAGGAAATAAACTATTAAAATACAAACACAAGGAGGCTAAACAACATGCTTCAGAATAACCAACATATCATGGAAGAAATCAAAAATTAAATCAAAATATGCATAGAAACAAATGAAAATGAAAACTCCATAAGCAAAAGCCCATGGGATTCAGTAAAAGCAGTGCTAAGAGGAAGGTTCATAGCAATACAAGCTTACCTCAGGAAACAAGAGAAATATCAAATAATTAACCTAACTTTACACCTAAAGAAACTAGAAAAATAAGAAATGAAGAACCCCAGGGTTAGTTGAAGGAAAGAAATTATAAAAATTAGAGCAGAAATAAATGATAAAGAAACAATGGGGGCTATACCAAAAATCAGCAAAACTAAAAGATAGTTCTTTGATAAGATAAATAAAAATGACAAACCATTAGCCAGACTCATCAAGAAAAAAACAGTGAAGAATCAAATCAACAAAATTAGAAATGAAAATTGAGAAATCACAACAGACAACACAGAAATACAAAGGATCATAAAAGACTACTATCAGAAACTATATGCCAATAAAATGGACTACTTGAAAGAAATGGACAAATTCTTAGAAAAGTATAACCTTTAAAAACTGAACCAGGAAGAAACAGAAGATCTTAACAGACCTATCACAAGCACGGAAGTTGAAACTGTAATAAAAAATCTTCCAACAAACAAAAGCCCAGGACTAGATGGTTTTATAGGTGAATTCTACCAAAATTTTAAAGAACTAACACCTATCCTGCTCAAACTTCCAGAAAATTGCAGAGGAAGGTAAACTCCCAAACTCATTCAAAGAGGCCACCATCACCCTAACACCAAAACCAGACAACATGCCACAAAACAAACAAACAAACAAACAAAAACTATAGGCCAATATCACTGATGAACATAGATGCAAAAATCCTCAAAAATTCTAGCAAACAGAATCCAACAACATATTAAAAAGATCATACATCATGACCAAGTGGGCTTTAGCCCAGGGATGCAAGAATTCTTCTAAATTCATAAATTAATGAAAGTGATACACCACATTAACAAATTGAATGATAAAAACTGTAAGATTTTCTCAATAGATACAGAGAAAGCCTTTGACAAAATTTAATCTTCATTTATGATAAAAACTCTCCAGAAACCTGGCATAGAAGCAACATACCTCACATAATAAAAACCATATACAAAGAACTCACAGAAAACATTATCCTCAATGGCAAAAAATTGGAAGCATTTCTTCTAAAATCAGAAACAAGAAAAGGGTGGCACTCTCACCATTACTATTCAACATAGTTTTGGAAGTCTTAGCCATAGCAACCAGAGGAGAAAAAATAATAAAAGTAACCCAGATTGGAAAAGAAGAAGTAAATCTCTCACAATTTGCAGATGACATGATCCTTTACATAGAAAACCCTAAAGAGACCACCAGAAAATTACTAGACATAATTAATGAATATTAAAAAGTAGCAGGATATAAAATTAATACACAGAAATCTCTTGCATTCCTATACACTAACCATGAAAAAACAGAAAGACAAATTAAGGAAACAATCTCACTCACCATTGTGATAAAAAGAATAAAATACTTATGAATAAATCTACTGAAAGAAACAAAAGGCCAGGACTTCTCTGGTGGTCCAGTGGTTAAGACTCTGCACTTCCAACACAGGGGACATGAGTTCAATCCCTGGTCAGGGACGATCCCATATGCCTTGTGGCCAAAAAATAAAATTAAAAAAAAAAAATAAACAAAAGACCTATATATAGAAAACTATAAAACACTGATGAAAGAAATCAAAATTCCACAAATAGATGGTGAAATATACCATGTTCATGGATCAGAAGAATCAATATAGTGAAAATGAGTGTACTACCCAAAGCAATCTATAGATTCAATGCAATCCCTATCAAGCTACCAATGGTATTTATCAGACAACTAGAGCAAATAATTTCACAATTTTTATGGAAACACAAAAAACCTGGAGTAGCCAAAGTGATGTTGAGAAAGAAGAATGGAACTGGAGGAATCAACCTGCCTGACTTCAGACTATATTACAAAGCTACAGTCATCAAGACATTATGGTACTGGCACAAAGACAGAAATATAGATCAATGGAACAAAATAGAAAGCCCAGAGATAAATCCAGCACCTATGGACCCCTTATTTTTGACAAAGGAGGCAAGAATATACAATGGAGAAAACATAATCTCTTTAACAAGTGGTGCTGGGAAAACTGGTCCACCACCTGTAAAAGAATGAATCTAGAACAGTTTCTAGTAGTCCTGTGTGGATGTGAGAGTTGAACTATAAAGAAAGCTGAGTGCCGAAGAATTGATGCTTTTGAAGTGGGGTGTTGGAGATGACTCTTGAGAGTCCCTTGGACTGCAAGAAGATCAAATCAGTAAATCCTAAAGGAAATCAGCCCTGAATATTCATTGGAAGGACTGATGCTGAAGCAGAAATTTCAGTACTTTGGCTACCTGATGCAAAGAGCTGACTCACTTGAGAAGACCCTAATGCTGGAAAAGATTGAAGGTGGAAGAAGGGTATGACAGAGAATGAGATGGTTGAATGGCATTACTGAATCAATGTACATGAGTTTGGGTGGACTCTGGGAATTGGTAATGGACAGGGAGGCCTGGTTTGCTGTGGTCTATGGGGTTGCAAAGAGTCCGACACGACTGAGTGACTGAAGTGAACTGAAGAACCGTTTCTGACACCTTACACAAAAATAATCTCAAAATGGATTAAAGATCTAAACATAATACCAGAAGCTATAAAATCCTTAGAGGAAAACATAGGCAAAACATTCTTTGACATAAATCACAGCAAGATCCTCCATGACCTACCTCCCAGAGTAATGGAAATAAAAGTAAAAATAAACAAATAAGACCTAGTTAAACTTAAAACCTTTTCCACAACGAAGGAAACTATAAGCAAGGTGAAAAGACAACCTTCAGAATGGGAGAAAATAATAGTAAACAAAACAACTGGCAAATAATTAATCTCAAAAATATACAAGCAGCTCAATTCCAGAAAAATAAATGAGCCAATCAAAAAGTGGGCCAAAGAACTAAACAGACATTTCTCCAAAGACATACAGACAGCTAACAAACACATGAAAAGATGTTCAACATCATTCATTATCAGAGACATGCATATCAAAACCACAGTGAGGTACCATTTCACGTGGGTCAGAATGGCTGCTATCAAAAAGTCTACAAATAATAAATGCTGGAGAGGGTGTGGAGAAAAAGGAATCCTCAAACTAGTACAGCCACTATGGAGGACAGTGTGGAGATTCCTTAAAAAAGTGGAAATAGAACTGCCACATGACCCAGCAATCACACTGCTGGGTATACACACCAAGGAAACCAGAATTGAAAGAGACATGTGTACCCCAATGTTCATCGCAGCACTGTTTATAATAGCTAGGGCATGGTAGTAACCTAGATGTCCATCAGCAGATGAATGGATAAGAAAGCTGTGGTACATATACACAATGGAATATTACTCAGCCATTAAAAAGAATGCATTTGAATCAGTTCTAATGAGGTGGATGAAACTGGAGCCTATTAAACAGAGTGAAGTAAGTCAGAAAGAAAAACACCAATACAGTATACTAAAGCATATATATAGAATTTAGAAAGATGGTAACGATAACCCTATATGTGAGACAGCAAAAGAGACACAGATGTATAGAACAGACATTTGGACTTAATGGGAGAAGGCGAGGGTGGGATGATTTTTAGAGAATAGCATTGACACATGTATATTACCATATATGAAATACATGTCTAGTCCAAGTTATATGCATGAAACAGGGCGCTCACAGCCAGTGCACTGGGATAACCCAGAGGGATGGGATAGGGAGGGGGTTCATGATGGGGGACACATGTACACCTGAGGCTAATTGATGTCAATGTATGTCAAAAATCACAATATTGTAAAGCAATTAGCCTCCAGTTAAAATAAGTTAATTTTAAAAATTCTTATTACTTTTATATAGTTTCCAATTCCTCTGAAATATTTTCAAGATTAAAAGATTTTAACATACTCAGCATACTTTTCATAGTGTGTATGATAATTCCAATAGATAAAGTATTTCTGAATATTTCAATTATCTTGTTCTTCCTGTGTTTTGTCTTTCTTTTTTATATGTTGATTTTTAAAGTGTGGTTTTCCAAGCTCAACAGTTAAACTTCCTTGTTATGTTTGTGTTGAAAATCTAGAAAAGTGTTAGCTTACTTCCAGTTTACTCTTCCCCTTGAGAGTCCCAATTTAAGGTGTGGGTGGTGGTGTCTCAGGATGCCTCCTTAGGGAGGCGCTGACTTTTGCTTTAATTGTCATCAGTCTGAAAAACTACTGAACCCCTGTTCTGTTCATAGCTCTCTCTTTATGTGGACAAATGCTCTCAAGGTAAAAGAGGTTTTGCAAACTGTTCTTACCTTATTGGGTTCCTATGTCTTCTTAGATTTCTACCTGGTAATTTTCATTTAAATTGTCATTCATCTGTTTGTCATACATTATGTACATAATGTTGATTTTTAATTCTGCTAGGTGGAAAGCTGGTCTTAATTACCTGAGGCAACATACTAGAAGTGGAATTATTTTGTCCTAGAGCAGAAAGCAGACCAGGGGCTGCTAGAACCTGGGTGGGCAGGAAGATTGGCTACATATAAGGGATTTGCTACATATGGGTAGGAGGGAACCTTTGAGCATGATGCAAGTGTTCTAAAACTGCATTATGGTGATGGTTGTATAACTGTATAAATTTGCTAAAATGCATTGATCTATAAACCTAAAATGTGTAAATTTTATGGCATATGAACTATCCCACACTAAGGCTGTTTAAAGAAAGACTCTGGAGGTGGTTAATAAAGAATGAGAGAAATCTCAGAAAGATTGAGAAGGGGGTGTGCAAGCAGAGAATGGTTGAACCCTCATTTTCCATTAGGTTCTCAGGTAGCAGACCATTTCACAGGGAGCCCCAAGGCCAACATGGAGAGCCTACATGTTGGAAATGATAATGATAATTGCGCATGTTTGAGTAGAGAGTGCTGGCGATCTCTTCCCTCTCTTAAAAAAACTGTCTTAGCTGGATATCATGAAGAGAGATCCAGAATTTCTCACACATTCTTGTGGAGAGCCAATGACATTGTCATGGCGAGGACTGTGGTAGCCACCTAACAGAGGCTGCAGTGTGACCAGCCAAGGTAAAGACTAGACAGAAAAAGCAGAAGAGACCCAGAGGACTCAGGAGCTGAGATGGGAGGCTTGGGGTGAAGGGCAACAACCACCTCATATGCTGGAGGGACAGACCACAAGTTACATAAGCTGAACATTCCAGAAGCAGATGTAGTGAGGACAGAAGCTACAGACAGACCTGGCAAGATGAAGTTGCTGGGGTATGTTATCTACACCTCCTCTCCATCTGGAACCTCAACCAGAGCCGGATTGGTGCTCCCACTGCTCTAACTCCCTGGGTGTTCACGAGACTTACTCCGTTCCCAGAAACTGTCTCATGAAGGAGGAAAGCAGTCTGTTTGACAGAGGAACGGCAGCCCTAATGTATAGTTTGAACTTTGAATTGGCTGAATATCTTCCTGAACGGAACTTTTGTATTATAAAAGACCATTTTGGACTAGAAAAGAATGATTCACCTCTAATTGTCATTTTAATGTTCTGCCCCCATCCCACCCCCAGCCATATGCCAGAATGGTGCTTGGCAGGAAGCTTAGTGCTTTTGTAGAGAAATTAAAACACTTCACTTTTGTTATACCTCTGAGCTCTAGTGTGTAGATTTTGACACATGACTACCATTACTGTGGCATCATCTACGGCCTGTCAATAACAAAAACAATAAATTCCAATGGGGAGAAGTGGCTGTCAAATGATATGTACTTGGATAAGAAAAGGCAAAGGGTGTTTTGTTTCTCTGGCTCTGTCTCTTCTCTTTGTCAATACTGGTATATATTTCGCTTCTGCTTAAAAGAGCTCATGAGACAATCTGGTTAAGATGGCAAAGATGTTCAATAGTGTGGGTCCTGCTTCAATTTCCCACAGTTTCAGCCAAGGTCAGTTAGGTCATCTCTGTCCTAGAAATGTCACAAGCTGTGAGTGAAAGTCACTCAGTTGTGTCCGACTCTTTGGGAGCCCATGGGCTGGAGCTTGCCAGGCTTCTCTGTCCATGGAATTCTCTAGGTCAAAATACTGGAGTGGGTACCCATTTCTAAATAAGATCTATTTTTGTTGTTGCTTTTTATCCTCCTTCTCTTCTCCACCTGGTCCAAACACTCTCTTTTTTCCAGGCTCAACTTGTACATCCTCCCCCATGGCTCCTCCTCCAAGTACTTTAAATCATACCCTTTTCCTACTCTTCTGGGCTCACATAGCACTTCAATGCAGACCACGTCTCTGGCTGTCAATCACACACTGCCTACGAGGATAATTTAGCTATGTCTCATATGGTAATCTAAAACTTTCCCAAGCTGTGTGAAGTTAGAACCTACAGCTTATCTGTCTTTGTATATACCTGTAGAGCATGGTTGGTTCATTGTTTGGTTGCAGCCAAATGTGACTGCTGCTTTACTTATTCGATGACCCTGAGCAAACACCTTAGCTTCTCTTAGCTTAAGTTTTCTCATGGGGCTGTTGAGAAGATTAGTGATATTAGACATGTAAAGAGTTTAGCTCAGTGTATGTATATTTTGGTATATGAATATTGAATATGAATCAGTTATCTTTTAGAGAAAGACCTTTAAGGGCAAAGATTGTCTCTTTTCCTCTTTCCTGTTAACTCTATCTTCAAAGTATATTCACATCCAACTTCTCCTTCAGCCAGCCTCCACCTGATCCTGGTCCCTGTCATCTCTGGTCTGAGAGGTAGCAGTGCCTCCTGACAGTTCTGCCTGTGTCTCTCCTGTCTGCAGACCATCCCCACACACAGAACCAGGAGAGATTCTATTGAACTGAAGAGTCTTGGGATTCTGAGAAGACTTTGAAATCATTCAATAGCTTATTTCTCTATGTGTAAAGTCCTGTGATTTCAAGGACTGCTTCCAACACTCCTTTGTGACTTCATCTCCATGACTGTTCCTTCAGTCACTTGACTTTGACCATGCTGGCTTCCTCCTGCCTCTGGACTGCAATCAGAATTTAGTCTGAGGACCTTAATACTCACTTTTTCACCTACATGTCTGCTCCTTTGCATTTTTCAGTTCTCTGTTCAAACCTTCTGAGGTCAGTCTTCCTTCATTACCCAAAGCAATACTATTTCTCATCTTGTCTTCCAACACTATCTCCTTTACTTAGCTTTATTTCTCTCTGATTCACTGACTCTCTGATATATTTTTATTTGTTTTCTGTCACCTTCCACTGAAAGGAAAACTCCATGTAGGTAGTCTTTTGTTCACTGCTCTATTCCCAATGTTTTTTTAAAAAAGTATCTGGCATAGAGCATAAAAGAATGAGTACATTAATGAAAAAGCAAATAATTAATTGCATTTGCTTATAGCTATATGTTGAAAAGTTAGCTGTATTATCTTCTCTAAGGTGGTGGGAATATGGGTATTCTCCATGTTTCTATTTTCTAGCTTTAAAAACTAATGCACATGTATTTCTCTGTTAATTTTGCAAAATAAAATTTTTAAACACAAAAAAGGAAAAGTCATCTGACTCCGTTTGCAATAGAAATGATGAGACATTTTAGTATGCAAGCCTATGCTATAACCTTCAAAATTTTAGTATATTTTCTAACTAAATTAATTCTAATATCCCATAAATTTTGATTACGTCTGGGTAGATATATTCATTGCATGCTATGTTTTGTACCATTTTTCATTCACTGTGTGGTGATCACAGTATTTATATTTTGTGCCCTGTTAGACTGTAATCACTGGAATCCATTACTAGTAAGGTTTCCAGATTGGTACATAAAATACAGGATGCCTAGTTATATTTGAATATCACCAAAATAAATTATATTTTAGTATTAAGTATATGGCTCAGAGGATAAAGCGTCTGCCTGCAATGCAGGAGACCCGGGTTCGATCCCTAGGTTGGGAAGATCCCCTGGAGAAGGAAATGGAAACCCACTCCAGTATTCTTGCCTGAAGAATCCCATGGATAGAGGAGCCTGGCGGGCTACAGTCCACGGGGTCGCAAAGAGTCGGACACCACTGAGAGACTTCACACATTCACACATACCCCAAATACTTATGGATCATACTTATCTCCTAAAAATTCAATGCTTGAAATTTAACTGGACATCTGTATTTTATCTGGCAACTACAATTATTAGCATCAATATCCTAAACTGTTCGCCTCACAGTTCTGAGAGCTTTCTTTTCCAAATCAGAATCAGGCAACTTTAGCCTGACCACCTTGGCCTATGCTTTGCTGTTGATGTACTTGACCACTAGAGGGATTATTTCACTTTTGTTTTGGCTCTTTGTAAAAAGTAAAGCCAAAAGATAGGAATGATTAAATAAGAGCCCTTCCTTACCTTGACTCCAGTAAAAGAGAGGCTAGAGGACACATAGTTGGATTAGAATTTTACTTTGTGAAGGAGCCTTGAATAATGATTTGCTCTCTGTAATGGCTTTAGTCACTTGTTTCAAGTGTTAACTCACCATCATGAAACAGTAGGCCTGGTGTGGAATGTGCCTACAGAGCTCTGTTTATGGGGAAAAACTTTGCTAAGGGCTGTGTTTATTTCTGTTTTCTAATTACCCATTTGGTGGAGATATTTTTGGAATTTCCTGTGGTGAAAGTTACTTGGTTGAGGATTTGATTTGAAATCTATGTGTCTTGTGTAGAACAGCTAGCATCTAAGCTCTTGGTTTACTATGGTTTTCTGTATTGTCCATTGAGACATAAATAAAATAATTTTGGACATGAATGAAGGTCCCATAAGTTACTTCAAAAAATTTGTCTGTACAATAATAGTGATTACTCTGCTGTACAAAAATGTGTAACTTGGTCTGATACATTTAATTTCTTTTCCATTTTAATATTCTTATTTAATAGGTTGTATTTACTTCTGATTTTAATCCCAGACTAAAGCATCATCAGTTGATGTACATGTGAATCACTACATCTGACAAGGCATTTAAATTTATCCAAATGCTTCTTAAGATATGGGCTTTTGGTTTTCAAAGCCATTTGACTCATTAACCAGAGTAAAATTCTCATATGCTGCTTTTTAGTTCTCCTATTTTGTCCATAAACTATTCCTATCTTTGACTTTCTAAAGATAAGTACAACTCTGTGAGGAAATTGCATTCTTAGAATTATTAAACTAGAGTGAATGGCAAACATTTATAAAGAGAGTAAATATTAAAAGAACAGCCAGTGTGGTGTACAGCTTAGATTAAATAGTATTTGGTTTGCTTTGTTCTCTTACCTTTCAAGTTTTGCTTACTCAGAGGCGCCATACGAAACAAAAATGTCCATTATTGTGTACATATCAGGTTAGTAAGAAAGCAATGACACATCTTGAATAATATTAAGTGCCCAGTGTCTTTCCTCAAGGCTATTTTCCCCAGCTCAAGTAACAACAACAATAATAATAAGAATTACAGTTAATAGTTTCAAGCACTTACAATATGCTAGGAACTTTTAATATAATATTTTACTTTTTCTTCTTATTCATGGAGAAGAGCAATCATGTTAAAATTCTTCCAACAGATTGTAAGTTCTTCAAGGATACTGACCATCTTTTTATCTCTGAATTCCTAGTAACTAGCACAGTTGTTCTATTTCTTCAGTAAGAGGAGAGTAAATAAATGAATAAGTGAAAGAGAAGACTACTTTACTTAAAATGTTAGAGAATATTTACTGGATCATTTATAGGATTTAGTCAAATCTGACAATATATAAAAATGATATTTATTTTCCTTTTTAATTCATATTTTGGAATATATACACAAAATAAAGCATGGTATACTAATTAATCACAACCAACAATCTAAATTAGATCTTAGTTCATTGCTAATAACTCTCACTCACTTTTATCTTCTTCCCCTCATTTAGTCCTTGTTCCCCCCCACCCCACATGATTCCTATGAAATTTTGATTTATCATTCCATCATTTTTATCTTTTATATTTTTATTACATACATACATGTGTCTAAAGAATGTACTATTAAGCTTTACTTGCTTTTGAGCTTTATAAAGTATGGTATCACACTAAATGAATTCTGCAGAAATATGCTCTTTTTTATTCAACATTAAATTCCTAAGATTCATCCATATTTTTGCATACAACTGTAGGTCATTCATTTTTACTACTGTATAATATTCCACTGTGCAAATTAACCATAGTTTATTTCTTCTCCTGTCAATGGACTTTTGGAGCTTTATGTTTTGCTGGTAAAAAATAGTGATGCTATCAATATTCTTGGACATGCCTTCCTGCCCATGTGCTAGGAGTTCCTTCAGATATATGCCTACAATTAGAATTCCTGGGACAAAGTGTATGTGATGTTAATGTCAAATGATTTAAGATGGCCATCACCTTATCTTCTTGGGTGAGCCAGAATTGAGAATCCAAGTTACGCAAATTCAAATTACTTACCTTGTTTTTCTTTTAAGTGTTATGACCCAGAGACTATATATCTTGTTAAAGGGCAAATTCTAGCAAGGACAACATCTTAAGGCATAGAATTAAGTGTTCCTGGTGATAGTATATGATATAAAAAGGATATTTATTGCATAACATCTGTGAGTGATGTTTTTGTAAACCAAAACCCTAAACTCTGTGGTGGTGGCAAAAATACAGAATGCTAGCATTGTCCTGAAGACTTTGTAATTCCAAGAGCTTCTCTTCATCTAAATCCCCCTGAACACAGAAGCACTATTTTGAGGAAATAAAATGACAAAAGTATTTCTATTCCATTTTGTTAGGGTGGAGAACAGTTCAATATAGGATGAACTGAGCTAGTCAATTATTTGCAGGGTGTTATTCCTTTTTTATAATTTATCCTTCTCAAGATTGTGGGCTGGTCTATCATTATATTGTAAGAAATGTAAAAAAAATCTGTTTAAAGCAACTGATTTCTAAAAGAGTGTTTATCCACATATGTTCTAAGAAAAAATGTTAATGTAGATAATTATATACATACAGTCATATCTTTATAAGGCATCTTGGTATGTCTACTGCAGATTGGAAATTTTAACTGAGGAGAATACGCATATTTTAAGGACGCTTTCATCTGACCTAAAATTCGGATCTATTTGGCAGATTACTTCCCTATAGATTCCAATTGTAATCCAGGTTCTTGAATTGACTATATTGTTCAGATTCAGACAAAAAGTTATATGGTGTAACTATGATACCACAAAATAGACCTACTATGTAAGAAACTACTGGTGTTCTGCTTATATGCAGGAGTCACTCCTCAAGTGTTGTGTCTGTGCTTTCAAATTGATCAAATCATTGGTCTTTTGTTTGAAATTTGTCTTTAAATTTCATATTCTCAACATTTGGAATAGGTAAGAGGGCCAAATAAATAACAATTGATCTATTCTTCAAAGTACTGTTATTGAGCACACACCAATGTGCCATGTTCTGTACCAGATACTATGGTAGTAGATGAGGATACAGCTTTACTCTGCCCTCTGGAGCTGAAGATGAATTTTATATTGTAATAAACAATAAACTCTGTAGTGTAGAACATCAAATGTTGAGTGAAAACTGTAATAATTTGGGGAGTAATCCATCCATTGAACAACTTATTTGTATTTCTGTCTATATTTATAAATTTAAATAGAAGATCAAAAGGCTTCTTTAATTTTATAGTTTCATATTTTGAATAGCTGGATTGATAATAATAATGGCTAATTATAATAGTAGCTAATTTATAATATGTTATACTTTTAATAATATTAAATCTATTC
This sequence comes from Bubalus bubalis, assembly GCF_019923935.1. NCBI lineage: Eukaryota > Metazoa > Chordata > Mammalia > Artiodactyla > Bovidae > Bubalus > Bubalus bubalis. Next base: position 78,415,319 of record NC_059172.1, on the reverse strand, counting down.
AGATGTAGATTTTTAATTACTAGAAACTATTTTTTTTTGATAAAGTTTGGTTCACACCTTATCCTTATTGTTTATAAAAGTGTTTAGCACATAGTAACTGCTCAATTAATATTAATTCCATGGGCTATCACCATTTAAAGTAATAAATATAAAACTGAATATAAAATATATTAAGCCAACTTAATGATATTCAATACATAGTGACCAGAAATAAATGGGAGAAGCTCAGCCAGTGTCTGAAAATATTGCTTATGGAATAACCAAGGAGTGAAAAAGGTAGAGTCCTATTCACCATAGCTGTGCTCAAGATATTTTATTGTCAAAAATGGCCCCTAAAATAATATTGGAGATGAGGATTTAGTGACGGCAGATTATGAGACACAAGGTTATTTTAGTACCTGTAAGGTTCTCCTTAAAACAATTTGCTCAAAGTCAACTTGGAGCAAGGTTATGATTAAACTTTGACCCAGATTTGAAATGCATTGTTATATACATTCATGCCTAATTTATAATGAATTTCTTTAAAGAGCAAAATAGAAGATGGTAAACTAAAAAATAAGTCTATCTATCTATCTTTTTCTTACAAATATTTGCTCATATTTTTCCAGGGAAAGCATTAAACCAAAAAGGAAATAGTCAATCATTCACAGCATATAAATACCAGTAATCAGTGATAGTCATAACTCACTGTGAATAACGAAAATTCTATTAAATACTTGTGAAGGAGTTCATGATTTGTAAAATGGTCTTCATACATATTTTTTCACTCACCTTTCCCTATATGACTTTATATAGCATAGAATCATACACACCAAATAGATAAGGAAACTGAGGCCCATTTTGGTTGTGACTTCCCCAGTCTTTCATGATTAATAACTTGCCATTGTTCTTTCACTGTTGGGCTTATCAATATCATTTCTTCTATTATTGTTTTATGTGTTACATTTTAATTGAGTTTAACCATAATATACATAAAAACTACATAAAAGTTTATATTTGGCTTGCTTGCTACAATATATATTTGTGTTATTATTTAAGTTTTTCAAGTATTATCCTAATTATCTGTGTAATATTTTATTGAAAGGATGTGAGTCACTTACTCCATTCATTGAAAAACATTTACTAAGCTCTTATAATGTTCCAGGCAGTAGGCAGTGAGGATATAGCACTGAACTAGGCAGTTTGTTGCTGACAGGAACTAAAAAGTTTTTAGAAAGTATTTTCTAATATGTGATGCATATGGAAAAACAACACTGCTTGCGCTGTTCATAAAAATTAGCCTGTTCCCTATGATATTAGGTAAAAGAGATATTTTAAGAATGACCCTTGACATATGAACTGCTTTTCAAATAGATTGAAAAATGTACATAGTCATTGAGTGTGTAATAATATTTAATTGCCCAAATTCTTACCAGCATTTAACTGTATACTTTTTTACAAATGTAGTTTTTCTCTCATGTGAAACATCTACTCATGGCTCAGTCCATTTGGATTTTGAAATATAAAAGTCAAAATAGAGAAATCCAACAATATTTATGAAGAATCTATTTTTAGTTTCCTAATTTTACCACCTTTTCCACATATCTAACTCACATATATTTAGACATGCTTCTGTCTTAGTTATATTTAAATAGCTAAATATACTCAATTCTAAATGTGGCTTAGTAATATCTGTTTAAATCACATTGTATTTAAATGCTTTTAAACATCTGATAAGGCACTTTGCCCCTTATTCATCATTCTATTCAAAAGTGTACTAACTTTTCTTGATCATTTATTTACTTACTTTGATCATTTGTTTACTTCATTTACTTTGATAATGAAAGAAACATTATCATTTTCTTTATAGAAGTTCTATATGTAAGATTTGTTTTACTCATTACATACACATGCACAGGTTATACATTTTTCAGTTTTTGCTATTATTAATGGACATAGTTTCTTTACAATTTCTAAATAGCTTTTTGACAATATGTGAGAAACTTTGAGGTTTGCTTATATATTTTCTAATTGGCCAATTTACTGAACATTTAATTTTCTTCACTTATTTGCTTTGACTAAAAATTCAAAGACAAAATTATGATTTTGAATAATATGCAACAATGTGATATTCCAATCTTTGTGATGAAAACAATTGGGCAAGAATTAAAAAATTAAGCCACTAGATTGCTGTTGAAGCAATGAGAGCTGGAATGGACAAAATTCAGGGGCAGGGAGAACCACAGTGAGCTGAATTGTTCTGGAGAGGCTCTATTTGCATAAATTGAAAATTTTATAAATGAATATCTTGGATAACATCCAAAAATCTGTTAAGAATTACACGGTTCAGTTCAGTTCACTTCAGTCGCTCAGTCCTGTCCGACTCTTTGTGACCCCATGGACTGCAGCACGTCAGGCTTCCCTGTCCATCACCAACTCCCGGAGCCTACTCAAATTCATGTCCATTGCATCGGTGATACCATCCAACCATCTCATCCTCTGACGTCCCCTTCTGCTCCTGCCTTCAATATTTCCTAGAATCAAGGTCTTTTCCAAGAAGTCAGTTCTTCTCATCAGGTGGCCAAAGTTTTGGAGTTTCAGCTTCAGCATTAGTCCTTCCAATGAATATTCAGGACTGATTTCCTTTAGAATTGACTGGTTGGATCTCCTTGCAATCCAACGGACTCCCAGGAGTCTTCTCCAACACCATAGTTCAAAAGCATCAATTCTTTGGTGCTCAGCTTTCTTTATGGTCCAACTCTCACATCCATACATGACTACTTGAAAAACCATAGCTTTGACTAGATGGACCTTTGTCAGTAAAGTAATGTCTCTGCTTTTTAATATGCTGTCTATGTTGCTTATAGCTTTTTTTCCCAAGGAGCAAGCATCTTTTAATTTCATGGTTGCAGTCACCATCTGCAGTGATTTTGGAGCTCAAGAAAAGAAAGTCTGTCACTGTTCCCATTGTTTCCCCATCTATTTGCCATAAAGTGATGGGACCTGATGCCGTAATCTTTGTTTTTTGAATGTTGAGTTTTAAGCCAGCTTTTTCATACTCTGCTCTTTCACTTTCATCAAGAGGCTCTTTAGTTCTTCTTTGCTTTCTGCCATAAGGGTGGTGTCATCTGCATATCTGAGGTTACTGATGTTTCTCCCAGCAATCTTGATTCCAGCCTGTACTTCATTCAGCCTGACATTTTGCATGATATACTCTGCATATAAATTAAATAAGCAGGGTGACAATATACAGCCCTGACGTACTCCTTTTCCTATTAGGAACCAGTCTGTTGTCCCATGTCCAGTTCTAACTGTTGCTTCCTGACCTGCATATAGGTTTCTCAAGAGGCAGATCAGGTGGTCTGGTATTCCCATCTCTTTCAGAATATTCCACAGTTTACTGTGATCCACACAGTCAAAGGCTTTGGCATAGTCAATAAAGCAGAAATAGATGTTTTTTCTGGAACTCTCTTGCTTTTTTGATGATCCAGCAGATGTTAGCAATTTGATCTCTGATTCCTCTGCCTTTTATAAATTAGGCATATTTTATTTTTTTTAATTTTTTAAAATTTTATTTTATTTTTAAACTTTACAATATTGTATTAGTTTTGCCAAATATCAAAATGAATCCGCCACAGGCATACATGTGTTCCCCATCCTGAACCCTCCTCCCTCCTCCCTCCCCATTCCATCCCTCTGGGTCGTCCCAGTGCACCAGCCCCAAGCATCCAGTTTCGTGCATCGAACCTGGACTGGCAACTCGTTTCATACATGATATTTTACATGTTTCAATGCCATTCTCCCAAATCTTCCCACCCTCTCCCTCTCCCACAGAGTCCATAAGACTGTTCTATACATCAGTGTCTCTTTTGCTGTCTCGTACACAGGGTTATTGTTACCATCTTTCTAAATTCCATATACATGCATTAGTATACTGTATTGGTGTAGGATTTGAGGAAAAGAATTGATAATTGATTCAAAAAGTAATATGAAAATTTAAAGAGACTAAATAAGCCAAAGCAGTAGAGAAAAAGTAGAAGTCAGACAATTTGCACATACTATGCAACTACAGTAATCAAGACTTGTGTTGTCTGTCAAGAAAGACATTTATGTCAATGTAATGGGATAGAGATTTCAGAAATAAGCATTTACATTTATGTTCAATTGATTTTCAGTAAAGCTGTCAAGAAAACTCAATGGTGAGTGGATAGTCTTTTCAACAAATATTGCTCAAAGTATTGGATATCCATATGTCAATAAAAGAAAAAGCTAGCTTCGACCCTTATGTCACATTATATGCAAAAATTAACTCAAAATTGATCATACACCCAAATGTAAAAGTGAAAGCAATAAAACTTCTAGAAGAAAGTATAGAAGAAGCTCTTTGTGACTTTGAGATAAGCAGAGATTTCTTAAGTATGACACCAAAAACCTGATCTATAAAAGCAAATGGTTGATACATAGGATCTCATCAAATGAAAGCATTTTGCTCTTTGTTGTTGTTGAGTCGCTAAGTCTTGTCTGACTCTTCACAACCCTATGACCTGCAGCAGGCCAGGCCTCCCTGTCCTCCACCATCTCCCAGAGTTTGCCCAAGTTCATGTGCACTACATCAATGATGCCATTCAATCATCTCACACTCTGTTACCCTCTTATCCTCTGCCTTCGATCTTTCCCAGCATCAGGGTCTTTTTCAGTGAGTCAGCTGTTTGTATTAGGTGGTCAAAGTATTACCCTTAAAGTATTTTGTTCCTTAAGAGACACCATTAAGGAAAAGAGAAGCTAAAAATTGGGTGAATATGCTTGCAAATGTGTAGTTGATAAAGAAGTTGTATCCATAAGATGTAAAGAACTATTGCAACTCAATAGCAAACAACCCAATTAGATCAATCAATTTTTTTTTAATTGGCAAGAGATTTGAACAGACATTTTGCAGTGAAGATATATAAATGACTAAAAATGCTCACAGTTAGCTGTCCAACATCATTAGTCATTGGAAAATGCAAATTATGATCACAATGAGAAACAACTTTATATTCACTAGAGTGACTGCAATTGAAATCGACAAAACTGTCAACTGGAGCCCTTGTACAATGCTGCTGCTAAGTCACTTCAGTCATGTCCAACTCTGTGCGACCCCAGAGATGGCAGCCCACCAGGCTCCCCCATCCCTGGGATTCTCCAGGCAAGAATACTGGAGTGGGTTGCCATTTCCCTAGAAGAGCTAAATGGTACATTTACTTTTGGAAGCAACTTGGCAGTTTTTTAAAAAAAGTTAATATGTACAATTTATAAATTCTACTTCTTGCAAAGCAAAAAGGACTTTTGATTGGGGTGGGGAGGGGTGATAAAATGTTCTAAAACTGCACTGTGGTGGATTGCACAATACTAAGAATTTACTAAAAAATTATTGAGCTGTACATTTGCAAATACTTAAAGTGTATGTCAATAAAGATGTTAAAACAATCACTACTACTGTAACAAAATAGACTTTGAAAGACAAATATTTTGAAAACAAAAAAGCTGAAAATGTAAAGCAAGCATTACATGAATGCATTATTCATTATTTGTATAACTTTGGGCTAATTGTTTCATTTGTTGGGAGCTAGAGGTGGGCTGCCATCTCTGGGGTCGCACAGAGTTAGACACGACTGAAGCGACTTAGCAGCAGCAGCAGCAGCAGAGGTAGTCCAGTTAAAAACTTATTCTACAGTGAAGAAATTGGATTTTATTTTACATAGATCTGATGAGAGCTTTCTATTCCACACTATTAGTCAATTTCTGTCTTGTAATTATCATTGCTTCAAAATGAGTCCTGTACATTTTGAGCAAGTTCCAGAAGACTGCATACAACAGGTATACTTTCAAAAATTAAAAATAACTTTAAAAATATACTCCTAAGAAATGTATACATGAAAAATTATATGAAGAATAAAAATAATAAGAATATCACCAGTTTCAGGAAAGTGTTAAACTTGAGTAGGAACAGGTAGAGAAATGGGATGGGGAGGAGGCAGATGGAGAAATTGGTTATGCTCCACGACTCCCATTGGGTGGTGAATTCATAGTATTTGTTATATTAATAATAAACATAGGAGACAGATTGGTTCAAGATGGCAGAGTAGAAGGACATGTACTCATCCCCTCCTGCAAGAGCACCAAAATTGCAAATACCTGTTGAACAACCATCAACAGGAGCATGCTGGAGCCCACCAAAAAAAGATATCTCATATCCAAAGACAAAGGAGAAGCCTCAGTGAGGTGGTAGAAGGGGCACAATCACAATAAACTACCAGGGGGGCAACCCACAAACTGGAGAACAATACTACCAAAGAAATTTTCCCACTGTTGTTCTGAGCCCCATACCAGGCTTGTCATCCTGGCGATCTGGCAGAAAGACTAGGAATCCCCAGGGAATCTTGATAGCTTACAGTGAGTAATGTTGGATTCATGACCTCAGAAGAAGATTTAGCTTTGGAATCAGGGACCAGGCTTGATCACTCAGGGCTCTCGTGTGGCAGAAGTTTTATTACAGTGAAAAAGGACAGAAAAGCTTCTGTCATAGACGTCAGAATGGAGACCGAGCATGCCCCACTCATCAGTCTTATCAAGGCCTTAAATACTTTTACCAAACCCACTCTACAACATACATCTTAAATTAGCAAGATTAGAACTGCAATATAAAGGTTTTACCAGACCTACTCCCACAACCTACCTCTTAAGAACACATGATTAGTCAGAAGTTCAGTTCAGTCATTCAGTCATGTCCGACTCCTTGTGACCCCATGAACTGCAACACTACAGCCTTAGCTGTCCATCACCAAACCCAGAGCTTGCTCAAACTCATGACCATTGAGTAACTGATGCCATCCTACCATCTCATCCTCCGTAATCCCCTTCTTCTCCTGCCTTCAATCTTTCCCAGCATCAGGGTCTTTTCAAATGGGTCAGTTCTTCCCATCAGGTGGCCAAAGTATTGGAGTTTCAGCTTCATGATCAGTCTTTCCCATGAATATTCAGGACTGATTTCCTTTAGGATTGACTGGTTTGATCTCCTTGCAGTCCAAGGGACTCACACGAGTCTTCTCCAACACCACAGTTCAAAAGCATCAATTCTTTGGTGCTCAGCTTTCTTTATGGTCCAACTCTCACATCCATACTTGACTACTGGAAAAACCATAGCTTTGACTAGACAGAACTTTGATAGCAAAGAAATGTCTCTGCTTTTTAATATGCTGTCTGTGTTGCTCATAGCTTTTTTCCAAGGAGCAAGTGCCTTTAATTTCATGGCTGCAGTCACTATCAGCAGTGAATTTAGAGCCCCCAAAAATAGTCTGTTGCTGTTTCCATTTTTTCCCCATCTATTTGCCATGAAGTGATGTGACTGGATACTATGATCTTCGTTTTTTGAATGTTGAGTTTTAAGCCAGCTTTTTCGTTCTCCCCTTTCACCTTCATTAAGAGGCTCTTTAGTTCTTTTTGTTTTCTGCCACAAGGGTGATGTCATCTGTGTATATAAAGTTATTGATATTTCTCCCATCAATCTTGATTGCAGCTTGTTCTTCATCCAGCCTGGCATGTCACATAATGTACTCTGCATATAAGTTAAATAAGCGGGGTGACAATATACAGCCTTGGCATATCGTTTCCGGATTTGGAACCAGTTGTTCCATGTCCAGTTCTAACTGTTGCTTCTTGACCTGCATATAGATTTCTTAGGAGGCAGGTAAGGCAGTCTGGTATTCCCATCTCTTTAAGAATTTTTCAGTTTTTTTGTGATATACACAAAGGCTTTGGCCTAATCAATAAAGCAGAAGTAGATGTTTTTCTGGTACTCTCTTGCTTTCTCTATGATCCAACGGATGTTGGCAATTTGATCTCTGGTTCCTTTGCCTTTTCTAAATCCAGCTTCAATATGTGGAAGTTCACAGTTCATGTACTATTGAAGCCTGGCTTGGAGGACTTGGAGCATTACCTTGATAACATGTGAGATGAGTGCAATTGTGAGGTGGTTTGAACATTCTTTGGCATTGCCTTTCTTTGGGATTGGAATGGAAACTGACATTTTCCAGTCCTGTGGCCACTGCTGAGTTTTCCAAAATTGCTGGTACATTGGGTGCAGCACTTTCACAGCATCACTGTATATGACTTGAAATAGTTCAACTGGAATTCTATCACCTCCACTAGCTTTGTTCATAGTGATGCTTCCTAAGGCCCACCTGACTGCATTCCAGGATGTCTAGTTCTAGGTCAGTGATCACACCATCATGGTTATCTGGGTCATAAAGATCTTTTTTGTGTAGTTCTTCTGTGTATTCTTGCAACCTCTTCTTAATCTTTTCTTCTTCTGTTAGGTCCATACCATTTCTTTCCTTTATTGTGCCCATCTTTGCATGAAATATTCCCTTGGTATCTCTAATTTTCTTGAAGGAGATCTCTTGTCTTTGCCATTTGATTGTTTTCCTCTATTTCTTTGCATTGATCTCTGAGGAAGGCTTTCTTATCTCTTCTTGCTATTTTTTGGAACTTTGCATTCAAATCGATATATCTTTCCTTTTCTCCTTTGCCTTTCACTTCTATTCTTTTCACAGCTATTTGTAAGGCCTCCTCAGACAACCATTTTGCTTTTTTCCATTTCTTTTTCTTGGGGATGGTCTTGATCCCTGCCTCTGGTACAATATCACCAATCTCTGTCCATAGTTCTTCAGGCATTCTGTCTATCAGATCTAATCCCTTGAATCTATTTGTTGCTTCCACTGTATAATCATCTGTACAATTGTCAAAATGTTCTTGTTAAAAATGAGAAATGTGTCCTCAATTAACATACATGTTGTTATATAATCATTAGTACAGAGCTTAAGGAAAAACATACCTTTCAGGAAGATGAGTTGTTTTGTTATGTATTCATTAGCTCAGGGCTTAAAGAAAATAACATCTTATGTGACTAAGGCTAAGGAAAGTAGAAAAAGAAAGTTTTTCCTTTTCTCCTCCTTGAAAGCCTGAGACCTCTTTCACCTCCTTGGGGACCCCAGACTTTTTATGAACCTACCTAAAAATTACTTCTCTCAATCTAACTTTGAAGACAAGCAAGATTTGATTAGAGGACTGGGGGAAACAGAGATTCCACTATTAGAGGGCACAAACAAAATCTTGCATGCATCAGGACCCAGGGGAAAGGAGAAGTGACCCCAAAGAATACTAGACAAAACTTACCTGCTAGTGTTGGAGCATCTCCTGTGGAGGCATGGGTCTGCAGTAGCTTGCCACAGGGACAGGGGCACTGGCAGCAGAAGTCCTGGAATACTCCCCTTGGTGAAAGCCCTCTTGGAGTTAACCCTACCACAGAACCTGTAGATTTCAGTGCTGGGTCACCTCAAGCCAAACAGTTAATGGAGAGGGGACACAATCTCACCCATCTGCAAAAAAGAGGATTAAAATTTTACTGAGCATAGCCATGTCCACCAGAGTAAGACCCAGTTTTTCCCACTTCCAGTCCCTCCCATAATCTTGTCTGAGGAGTCCTGACAAATAGCTGGGAAAAGAAGAGAAGTGAAAGGCAAAGAAGAAAGGGAAAGATATACCGAACTGAACACAGAGTACCAAAGGAGAGCAAGAAGATATGAGAGCCTTTTAAATTGAACAATGCAAAAAAAAAAAAAAAAAAAAAAGGAAGAAGAAGAAGAAAACAATAGAATGGAAAAGACTAGAGATGTCTTTAAGAAAATTAGAGATACCAAGGAAATATTTCCTGCAAAGATGAGCACAATATAGGACAAGAAGGACAAGGACCTACCAGAAGCAGGAGCAATTAAGAAGTAGCAAGAATACAGGGAACTTAATGACCCAGATAACTATGATGGTGTGGTCACTCACCTAGAGCCAGATATCCTGGAATATGAAGTCAAGTGGGCCTTATGAAAGAAGCTAGTAGAGGTAATGAATTTCCAGCTGAATTATTTCAAATCCTAAAGGATGATGCTGTAAAAGTGCTGTGCTTAATATGCCATCAAATTTTGAAAACTCAGCAGTGGCCACAGGACTGGAAGAGGTTAGTTTTCTTTCCGACTCCAAAGAAGGGCAATGCCAAAGAATGTTCATACTACCGCACAATTGTGGTCATTTCTCATACATCAAGGTAATTCTCAACATCCTTCAAGTGAGGCCTCAACAGTACATAAACCAAGAACTTCCAGATGTTCAAGCTGGATTTATAAAAGGCAGAGGAACTAGAGATCAAATTGCCAATATCTGTTGGATCATAGAGAAAGCAAGGCAATTCCAGAAAAACATCTATTTCTGCTTCATTGACTATGCCAAAATATTTGACTGTGGATCACAGCAAACTGTGGAAAATTCTTCAAGGGATGGGAATACCAGACCACCTTACCTGCCTCCTAAGAAACTTGTATGCTGGTCAAGAAGCAACAATTAGAACCAGACAGAGAACAATGGACTGGCTCCAAATTGGGAAAGGTGTATGTCAAGGCTGTATATTGTCACCCTGCTAATTTAACTTCCATGCAGAGTATATCACGTGAATGCCAGGCTGGATGGAGCACAAACCTGAATCAAAATTGCCAGGAGAAATATCAGTAATCTCAGATATGCCGATGATAACACTTTAATCTCCTGGCGTGCTGCAGCTCATGGGTTCACAAAGAGTTGAACTTAGAGACTGAACAACAGTAGCAATCCCTCCAATCAGGAAGGTTACACAAGTCTCAGCCTGATTCACCAGAAGACACAGAGATGAAACAAGAACTACAATCTTCCAAACTCCTGAAAAAAATCCACATCACAGAAAATTAATCAAAATGAAAAAGCAAAGGGTTTTGTCCCAGATTAAGGGAAAAGATAAAATCCTCCCCAAACCACTAAATGAAGTGGAGATAGGAACAACCTTCCAGAAAAAGAATTCAGAATAATGATAGTGAAGATGATCCAAGATTTTGGAAAAAGAATGGAGAAAATGCAAGAAATACTTACCAAAGACCTAGAACTAAAGAACAAACTAACAGAGATGAAAAATACACTCAGTTCAGTTCACTTCAGTAGCTCAGTCATGTCTGACTCTGCGACCCCATGAATCGCAGCATGCCAGGCCTCCCAGTCCATCACCAACTCCCGGAGTTCACTCAGACTAACGTCCATCGACTCAGTGATGCCATCCAGACATCTCATCCTCTGTCGTCCCCTTCTCCTCCTGCCCCCAATACCTCCCAGTATCAGAGTCTTTTCCAGTGAGTCAACTCTTCGCATGAGGTGGCCAAAGTACTGGAGTTTCAGCTTTAGCATCATTCCTTCCAAAGAAATCCCAGGGCCGATCTCCTTCAGAATGGACTGGTTGGATCTCCTTGCAGTCCAAGGGACTCTCAAGAGTCTTCTCCAACACCACAGTTCAAAAGCATCAATTCTTTGGTGCTCAGCCTTCTTCACAGTCCAACTCTCACATCCATACATGATCACTGGAAAAACCATAGCCAAAGATGAACCTTTGTTGGCAAAGTAATGTCTCTGCTTTTGAATATGCGATCTAGGTTGGTCATAACTTTCCTTCCAAGGAGTAAGCATCTTTTAATTTCATGGCTGCAGTCACCATCTGCAGTGATTCTGGAGCCCAGAAGAATAAAGTCTAACACTGTTTCTACTCTTTCCCCATCTATTTCCCAGTGATGGAAGTGATGGACTGGATGCCATAATCTTAGTTTTATGAATGTTGAGCTTTAAGCCAACTTTTTCACTCTCTTCTTTCACCTTCATCAAGAGGCTTTTTAGTTCCTCTTCATTTTCTGTCATAAGGGTGATGTCATCTGCATATCTGAGGTTATTGATATTTCTCCCAGCAATCTTGATTCCAGCTTGTGCTTCTTCCAGCCCAGCGTTTCTCTTGATGTACTCTGCATATAAGTTAAATAAGCAGGGTGACAATATACAGCCTTGACGTACTCCTTTTCCTATTTGGAACCAGTCTGTTGCTAGATGTCTAGTTCTAACTGTTGCTTCCTGACCTGCATATAGATTTCTCAAGGGGCAGGTCAAGTGGTCTGGTATTCCCATATTTTTCAGAATTTTCTACAGTTTATTGTGATCCACACAGTCAAAGGCTTTGGTATAGTCCATAAAGCAGAAATAGATGTTTTCCTGGAACTCTCTTGCTTTTTCAATGATCCAGTGGATGTTGGCAATTTGGTCTCTGGTTCCTCTGCCTTTTCTAAAACCAGCTTGAACATCTGGAAGTTCACGGTTCACGTATTGCTGAAGCCTGGCTTGGAGAATTTTGAGCATTACTTTACTAGTGTGTGAGATGAGTGCAATTGTGCAGTAGTTTGAGGATTCTTTGGCATTACCTTTCTTTGGGATTGGAATGAAAACTGACCTTTTGCAGTCCTGTGGCCACTGCTGAGTTTTCCAAATTTGCTGGCATATTGAGTGCAGCACTTTCACAGCATCATCTTTCAGGATTTGAAAGATCTCAACTGGAATTCCATCACCTCCACTAGCTTTGTTCATAGTGATGCTTTCTAAGGCTCACTTGACCTCATATTCCAGGATATCTGGCTCTAGGTCAGTGATCACACCATCGTGATTATCTGTGTTGTGAAGATCTTTTTTGTACAGTTCTTCTGTGTATTCTTGCCATCCTCTTCTTAATATCTTCTGCTTCTGTTAGGTCCATACCATTTCTGTCCTTTATCGAGCCCATCTTTGCATGAAATGTTCCCTTGGTATCTCTAATTTTCTTGAAGAGATCTCTAGTCTTTCCCATTCTGTTGTTTTCCTCTACTTTTTTGCATTGATCTCTGAGGAAGGCTTTCTTATCTCTCCTTGCTATTCTTTGGAACTCTGCATTCAGATGCTTATGTCTTTCCCTTTCTCCTTTGCTTTTTGCTTCTCTTCTTTTCACAGCTATTTGTAAGTCCTCCCCAGACAGCCATTTTCCTTTTTTGCATTTCTTTTCCATGGGAATGATCTGGATCCCTGTCTCCTGTACAATGTCATGAACCTCATTCCATAGTTCATCAGGCACTCTATCTATCAGATCTAGTCCGTTAAATTTATTTCTCACTTCCACTGTATTATCATAAGGGATTTGATTTAGGTCATATCTGAATGGTCTAGAGGTTTTCCCTACTTTCTTCAATTTCAGTCTGAATTTGGCAATAAGGAGTTCATGATCTGAGCCACAGTCAGCTCTCAGTCTTGTTTTTGCTGACTGTATAGAGCTTTTCTATCTTTGGCTGCAAAGAATATAATCAATCTGATTTCAGTGTTGAACATCTGGTGATGTCCATGTGTAGAGTTGTATTGTTGGAAGAGGGTGTTTGCTATGACCAGTGCATTTTCTTGGCAAAACTCTTAGTCTTTGCCCTGCTTCATTCCGTGTTCCAAGGCCAAATTTGCCTGTTACTCCAGGCGTTTCTTGACTTCCTACTTTTGCATTCCAGTCCCCTATCATGAAAAGGACATCTTTTTTGGGTGTTAGTTCTAAAAGGTCTTGTAGGTCTTCATAGAACTGTTCAACTTCAGCTTCTTCAGCATTACTGTTTGGGGCATAGACTTGGATTACTGTGATATTGAATGGTTTGCCTTGGAAATGAACAGAGATCATTCTGTCATTTTTGAGATTGCATCCAAGTACTGCATTTCGGATTCTTTTGTTGACCATGATAGCTACTCCATTTCTTCTGAGGGATTCCTGCCTGCAGTCATAGATATAATGGTCATCTGAGTTAAATTCACCCATTCCAGTCCATTTGAGTTTGCTGATTCCTAGAATGTCGATGTTCACTCTTTCCATCTCTTGTTTGACCACTTCCAATTTGCCTTGATTCATGGACCTGACATTCCTGGTTCCTATGCAATATTGCTCTTTACAGCATCGGACCTTGCTTCTATCACCAGTCACATCGACAACTGCATATTGTTTTTGCTTTGGCTCCATCCCTTCATTCTTTCTGTAGTTATTTCTCCACTGATCTCCAGTAGCATATTGGGCACCTACTGACCTGGGGGGTTCCTCTTTCAGTATCCTATCATTTTGCCTTTTCATACTGTTCATGGGGTTCTCAAGGCAAGAATACTGAAGGGGTTTGCCATTCCCTTCTCCAGTCAACCACATTCTGTCAGACCTCTCCACCATGAAACCCAAGTAAGATGGTAGGTGTTGCAAGAGGGCATCAGAGGGCAGACACACTGAAACCATACTCACAGAAAACTAGTGAATCTAATCACACTAGGACCACAACCTTGTGTAACTCAATGAAACTAAGCCATGACCGTGGGGCCACCCAAGACGGGCAGAACAATACACTAGAAGGAATCAATAGAAGAATAACTGAGGTGGAAGAGAGGAGAAATGACTGCCACATAACAAAATACAGAAAAAAGAATGAAAAAAAAAAAAGAAAAGAAAACAGCCTAAGAGACCACTGGGGCGACATTAAAGGTACAAATATTCATATTATATGGGTCCCAGAAGTGTAAGAAAAAGGAGCTGAGAAAATATTTGAAGAGATAATAGCTGAAAAGTTCCATAACATTGGAAAGGAAATAATCAACCAAGTCCAGGAAGCACAGAGTACAAGGCAGGATAAACTCAAGGAGGAACACACAGAGAGACATAGTAATCAAACTGACAAAGATTGAGACTAGAGAGAACAAGATGGCGGAGGAGTAGGTGGACGTGGACTACCTTTCTCTCCATGGATACATGAGAAATACACCTTCAGACACAGAAGTGCATGCAGAACACCAGCTGAGTGGACAGGTGTACCTGACCAGTGGAAAAGAATATATAGAACCATGCAAAACTAGGTAGGACAAAGGAACTGGGGGAAAAACAGAAGTGTTAGTAGGACTGGACCTGCCCTCAGTGGGTGGGGGAACTGAAGCAGGGGTCTGATCCCCACATTGGGGAAATTGTCTGAGTCAGAGGAGAAACTTTTAAGTGAAACAGCTGATCTGTGGCAGCCTAAATGGAATGAGAATCAGACAGTTCTTGCCACAGCCATACATACGCTGGACAGGGACCCAGGTTCCCTGGAAGGTGCAGCAGCTGGGAGCTGGAGTTCAGGGATTGTGGACCAATCCCTTGGCAAGGGCTGCTGTTGACTGTGGAGAAATGGATTGAGGGGATGTGAGGGAGGAGATTGTGGTGGGAAATGCCTGTGGAAGAAAGCCAGGCAGCCATGGAAGCAAGGAGATACTGCTGCGTCATACGTAAGGGGTGGAGCCATCACCATAGCTTCTCTCCCCACAGGCCAGCAGCCGAAGCTGGACAATAGGGAGGCTGGCCCATCAATCGCCTGAGGCACTGAACTACAGAGTAGGACCCCAAACAGGGTGCCCCTTTATGTGCTTGATAAGCTGAACTACAGAGTAGGACTCCAGCCGGGGGGCACTTCTATGTGCCTGATGCTCCGAACAACAGAGAAGGACCCCAGGCAAGGGAGCCCTCTAAGTGCCTGAATGGGCGGAGCTACAGAGAACACTCACTAAAGAGGCCTTCTCATTGCCAGCTACAAGAGGCTTGAAAAAAGACTCTCATAGGACCATAACTCCTGCAGCAGAGGCAGGCCGTGTCCCTGCACACTTGGCGACACCAGAGTCCCTGCAAGCCAAGCAGCTGTGCTACCTTCACGCTCAACTTTCACTGGGGCAGAGCTGCCACAGGCAAAAAAAGTCTTACATCTATGTGCACAGGGTCATTTTGGTCCTGTCTGACTCTTTGCAACCCTGTAGACTGTGGCCTGCCAGGCTTCTCTGCCAGTGGGTTCTCCAGGCAAGAATACCCGAGAATATTGGCCAACACTGGTTACCATACCCTTCTAGAGCACTATATTTCCTGCTGCCCTAGCTGCCAACTCCCCTGAGTACCTGGTGCTGCCAGAATCCCTGCAACCTAAGCAGCTGCACCACCTCCACCACTGCCCCTCACAGGGCAAACTCGAGTCCTCCAGGGCAGCCTCAGGAGCTAACCCCAATGGATGACCCACATACAGAGGTGGAAATAAAACCACAGTTGAAACCCAGGGGCAATGGGACTAAGCCAAAAGACCCAAAACCTTACCACCAGCTATACAAGCTGCAGATTAAACCCACACAATCAACTAGGCAGACTCTGTGTCTATGGAATTTAACAAAAGGTCATGGAGAGTGCCCACAAGAGAAAATGCACTCGTTCTGATAGATGTGGACATTAGAGGCAAAAACACAGAGTACTAGGACCCGATTAGAATCTGAGCTGCCCCTACAATAGGTCCAGAGATCAGCACAGTGTTGGAGGGCATCCTAGGGAGGTGAGGTGGACTGACTCCCAGTGATGGAAAGGACTCTGACAGCAGCAATTCAAGAAAAACATTTATTATTCTTATGTTTTGACTTGTTCTGTAGATTCTTTTGGATTTTTTCTTTTTTTTTTTTTCTCCTTTCCCTCCCGCCCCCTACCCGTCTGTTGTAGCTGTTGATTTTATTGGCACTATGAAATCTAATTAAGCCTTTGAGCTTTTTCTTTTTCTTTTCCTTTTCCTTTTTTCCCCCTCAGTCACATTTTTTATTGTTGTTATAAACGTCTGCCTCTACATTGGGCTTTTGCAATTCTGGGGAGTTTTCCTTTTTTTGTTAGTTTGTTTCTTTCCTCTTTTTTAATTTTTTAAACCTATTATAATTTTCTCTATGTTTATTCCTTTGTTTGCTTTTCCTATTGTTCTTTTCCCCTTGCAGTTCATCTTTAATGTATATAAATCTTATTTATCTACCTCTATTTAACTTTGCATATCTATTTTTCTTTCTATTCTTTCTTTCCTTTCCTCTCAATACAGTGGCTTCCCCACCCCCCATTGCTTTATTCCCCAATTGGCACCTTGCTTTAGTTTTGTTTTCCAGTTTGTGCTTTAGTTAGCTTTGTTCTGGTAGACATAATTTTTGGTTTCTTTTGTTCACTGGGTCAATCTATTGTACTTTTTTTTTGTTGTTGGGTTGTTTTGATTTTGCTTATGGGTGTATATGTATATGTGTATGTTCAGTCACACTTTTTATTATTGTTATAAACCTCTGCATCTATGTTAGGCTTTTGCAGTTCTCTGGAGTTTTAATTTTTTTCCTCTTTTTTCTTCGTTCTTCCGTTTTTGTTTTGTCTTTTCTCTTTTGTTATAATTTTAACTTCTAATTTTTAAAATCTCTTTTATTTTTTTTACATTTATTCCTTTGTTTGACTTTCCTACTGTTCTTTTCCCTTTGCAGTTAATCTTTAATGTATATAAATCTTCTTCATCTACCTATATTTAAACTTTGCATATATATTCTTTATTTCATTTCTTTCTTTCCTTTCCTCTCAACAGATTTGTTAGTTTCATTTTCATTGCTTTATGCCCTACTTGACACCTTGCTTTAGTTTTGCTGTCCATTTTGTGCTTTGGTTAGTTTTGTTCTTAACTGGTAAATATAATTTTTTATTTCCTTTGTTTTCCTGGTCAATCTATTGTACTTTATTTTTGTTGGACCATGTTGACCTTGCACATGGGTGCATATGTATGTGTGTATATTCCATTAATTTAAATATTATTTGCATGATTTTATAACTGCCATTTGTCTGGGGTTCATCTTTGGTTTCTCACGTTTGGATATTTCTTTTAATCTCACTTAATGCCATAACAAACCATGTGTGGAATCTTTGTTCCTGAACAGATATCAAGCTCCAAGCCTTTGGAGTGGGAGCACTGATACCAAGAACCTAGACTACCAGAGAACTAACCCTAGGGAATATCAAATTGTGATAACTCACACAAAGGAAACCACCTGAATACAAGACCCGGAATCATCCAACCACCAGTAGCACCCTGTGCAGGACGCCTCATCCAAAGAACAACAACAAAAAAAAACAAAAATACAAGCCCAATCATCAGCAGACAGGATTGCCACCTCACTTAACCTTTTCCATAAGAGGAAAAACAAACAACAAACAAACAAATGAAAATTCAGCATGAATCTCACCCTATACAAAGCTTACACAAACCACTAGACCAATATCAGGAGGGCAGAAAACAAAAGGAAGAAAGAATTCAACCTTGAAGCCTGGGAAAAGGAGACCTCAAACACAATAAGTTTAAAAAAATAGTGAAAAGGCAGAGAAATACTACAGAAATGAAGGAACAAACTAGAAACACAGAAGTCCAAATAAATGAAGAGGAAATAGGCAAACTACCTGAAAAAGCATTCAGAAAAATGATAGCAAAGATGATAAAAAAAAAAAACCTTGAAAACAAAATGGAGAAAATGCAAGAATCAATTAACAAAAACCTAAAAGAATTAAAGAATAAATATGCAGAGATAAACAGAACAATTACTGATATTAAAAATACAGAGACAAACAACACAATTACTGAAACTAAAAATACTCTAGAAGGAACCAATAGCAGAATATCTGAAGCAGAAGAACAAATCAGTGAGCTGGAAGATAAAATGATGGAAATAAATTCTGAAGAGCAGAATAAAGTAAAAAGAATGAAAAGAACTGAGGATGGTCTCAGAGACCTCTGGGACAATATCAAACCACCAACATTAGAATTATAGGGGTCTCAGAAGAAGAAGAGAAAAAGAAAGGGCATGAGAAAATTTTTGAAGAGATTATAGTTGAAAATTTCCCCAACATGGAAAAGGAAATAGTCAATCAAGTTCAAGAGGTGCAATGAATCCCATGCAGGGTAAACCCAAGTAGAAACATGCCAAGACACATACTAATCAAATTAATAAAGACCTAATACAAAGAAAGAATATTAAAAGCAGCAAAGGAAAAGCAAGTAACATACAAGGGAAACCCCATACTCTTAACAGCTGATCTTTCAGCAGAAACTCTGCAGGCCAGAAGGGAATGGCAGAATATATCTAAAGTACTGAAAGGGAAAAATCTACAACCCAAGATTATTGTACTCAGCAAAGATCTCATTCAAAAATGATGGAGAAATAAAAAACTTTCCAGACAAGCAAAAGTTAAGAGAAATCAGTACCACCAAACCAGCTTTACAACAAATGTTAAAGGGACTTTATAGTCAAGAAATACAAGAGAAGGAAAAGGATTCACAAAACCAAACCCAAGCAATTAAGAAAATGACAGTAGGAAGATATATATCAATAATTACTTTAAATGTAAATGGATTAAATGGTCCAACCAAAAGATGCATACTGGTAGAATGGATACAAAAACAAGACCCATATATATGCTGCCTGCAAGAAATCCACTTCAGACCTAAAGACACATGTAGACTGAAAGTGAGAGGATGGAAAAATATATTCCATGCACACAGGAAGCAAAAGAAAGCTGGAGTAGCAATCCTCATATCAGACAAAATAAACCGTAAAGAATATTACAAGAGATGAGGAAGGACACTACAGAATACCAAGGGATCAATCCAAGAGGGAGACATAACAATTGTGCATATCTATGCACCCTACACAGGAACACTTCAGTATACAAGACAAACACTAACAGACATAAAATAAGAAACTGACAGTAACACAATAATAGTAGGAGACTTTAACACTCCACTCACACCAATAGACAGATCATCAAAACAGAAAATTAATATGAAATACAAGTCTTATATCATACATTAGAGTAGATGGATCTCATTGATATCTTCAGTAAATTCCATCCAAATGCAGAAGAATACAACTTCTTCTCAAGGGCACATGAAACATTCTCCAGGATAGACCACATCCTGGGTCACAAATCAAACCTCAGTAAATATAAGAAAGTTGAAATCATATCAAGCATCTTCTTTGACCACAATGCTATGAGACTAGATATCAATTACATGAAAAAAACAGCAAGAAGCACAAACACATGGAGATTAAACAAAATGTTTCTAAATAACCAACAGGTTACTGAAGAAATCAAAAGGGAGATTAAAAAAAATTTCTAGAAACAAACGATAATGAAAACAACAATTCGAAACCTATGGGACGCAGCAAAAGCAGTTCTAAGAGGGAAGTTTATAGCAATACAATCCTACCTCAAGGAAAAAGAAAAACACCGAATATACAATCTAACTTTACATTTAAAACAACTGGAAAAAGAGAACAAAACCCCCACAAAATTAGCAGAAGGAAAGAAATCATAAAGATCATAACAGAAATAAATGAAAAAGAAATGAAAAAAACAATAGTAAAGATTAATAAAACTAAAAGCTTGTTCTTTGAGTAGATAAAAGTAGATAAAAATTGGGTTTAGCCAGACTCATCAAGAAAGAAAGAGAGAAGAATCAAATCAACAGAATTAGAAATGAAAAAGGAGAGGTTACAACAGACAGTGCAAAAATACAATGGATTATAAGAGACTATTATGAACAATTATATGGGAATAAAATGGATAACCTAGAAGAAATGGACAGATTCTTAGAAAAGGTCAATATTCCATGACTGAAGCAGGAAGAAATAGAAATTATGAACAGCCCAATTATAAGCACTGAAATTGTAGCTGTGATCAAATATCTCCCCAAAAACAAAAGCCCAGGACCAGATGGTTTCACAGGAGGACTCTATCAAATATTTGGAGAACAGCTAATGCCTATTCTTCTAAAAGTTTTTCAAAAAAATGCAGAGGAAGTAACATTTCCAAACTTATTCTACAAGGCCACCATCACCCTGATACCAAAGCCAGACAAAGACAACACAAAAAAAGAAAACTACAGGCCAATATCACTGATGAACATAGATGCAAAAGTCCTCAACAAAATTTTAGCAAACAGAATTCAGCAACACATCAAAAAGCTCATACACCATGATCAAGTTGGGTTTATTCCAGAAATACCAGGATTCTTCAATACACACAAACCAATCAATGTGATACACCATATTAACAAATTGAAAGATTAAAAACCATATGATGATCTCAGTAGATGCAGAAAAAGACTTTGACAAAATTCAGCACTCATTTATGATTAAATCTATTCAACAAATGGGCATAGAAGGAACCTACCTCAATATAATAAAGGCCATATATGATAAACCTACAGCAAACATTATTCTCAATGGTGAAAAACTGAAAGCAGTCCCCCTAAGATCAGGAACAAGATAAGGGTGTGCACTTTCGCCACTAACATTCAACACAGTTCTGGAAGTCCTAGCTACAGCAATTAGAGAAGAAACAGAAATAAAAAGAACCCAGATCTGAAAAGAAGTAAAGCTCTCACTGTTTGCAGATGACATGATATTGTATATAGAAAACCCTAAAGATACTATCAGAAAATTACTAGATCTAATCAGTGAACTTAGCCAAGTTGCAGGATACAAAATCAATACACAGAAATCGCTTGCATTTCTATATACTAACAATGAAAAATCAGAAAGAGAAATTAAGGAATCAATCCCATTCACCTTTTCAATAAAAAGTATTAAATATCTAGGAATAAACTTAGCTAAGGAGACAAAAGAACAGTATACAGAAAATTAAAAGACACTGATGAAAGAAATCAAAGATGACATAAGGAGATGGAGAGATGGAACCCATGGTCCTGGGTAGGAAGAATCAATATTGTGAAAATAAGTATACTACCAAATGCAATCTACAGATTCAATGTGATCCCTATCAAATCACTAGTGGCATTTTTCACAGAAGTAGAACAAAAAAAATTCACATTTGTGTTTCATTTGAAACCACAAAAGACCCTGAATAGCCAAAGCAGTCTTGAGAAAGAAGAATGGAACTGGAAGAATCAACCTTCCTGACTTCAGATTATTCTACAAAGCTACAGTCATCAAGACAGTATGGTACTGGCACAAAAACAGAAATATAGACCAATGGAACAAGATAGAAAGTCCAGAAATAAACCCATGCACCTATGGGCACCTTATTTTTGACAAAGGAGGCAAGAATATACAATGGGGCAAAGGTAGCCTCTTCAATAAATGGTGCTGGGAAAACTGGACAGCTATATGTAAAAGAATGAAATTAGAACACTTCCTAACACTATACACAAAGATAAACTCAAAATAGATTAAAGACCTAAATGCCAAAAAAAGGAATAAAAAGCCATAAAAAGGAATACATTGGAGTCAGTTCTAATGAGGTGGATGAACCTAGAATTATTATACAGTGAAGTGAGTCAGAAAGAGAAAGATAAATATCATGTTCTAATGCACATATATGAAATCTAGAAAAATGGTACTGAAGAATTTATTTACAGGGTAGCAATGGAGAAAAAGACATAGAGAATAAACTTATGGACATAGGGAGAGGGGAGGAGAGGGTGAGATGTAAGGAAAGAGTAACATGGAAACTTACATTACCAAATGTAAAATAGATAGCCAACGGGGATTTGCTGTATGGTTCAGGAAACTCAAACAAGGCTCTGTATCTACCTGGAGGGGTGAGATGGAGGAGGGGGAGATTGGAGGGAGGTTCAAAAGTGAGGGGATATATGTACACCTATGACTGATTCATGTTGAGGTTTGACAGAAAACAAAATTCTTTAAAGCAATTATCCTTCAATAAAGAAAATCAATGAAAAAGAAAAAAACTTACAAAGATTAATAAAAAAGGTATAATATTAAAAGCAACAAGGGTAAAATGACAAATAACATAAAAGGAAATTCCCAAAAGGTTTTCAGCTGATTTCTCAACAGAGACTCTAGAAGCCAGAAGAGAATGGAATGATATATTTAAAGTGGTGAAAGGGCAGAACCTATAGCCAAGCACACTCTACCCAGTAAGAGTATCATTCAGATTTAAGGAAGAAATCGAAAGCTTTCCAGAAAAGCAAAACTTAAAAGAATTCACCACCACCAAACTAGCTTAACAGTAAACACTAAAGGAACTTCTCTGAGCAGGAAACACAAGAGAAGGAAAAGACTTACAAAAAAATAAATGCAAAACAATTTAAAAAATGATAATAGGATCATACATATCAATAATTACCTTAAATATAAATGTATTAAATTTACCAACAAAAAGATATACTGGCTATGCAGGATGAAAACATGTACATGTATGCACTTCCACTTACCACATCACTCTACTTAACCCTTCTAATTGTATGCAATTATTTTATATTGTTAGGTTAATCATTTCCATTATGGCTTGCAATTATAATTATCTTTTTATTTTTTGTCTGGTTATTGACAATGGAAACTGATAAACATCTTTTAATATTATGATTAAGGAAATATTATTCATTTTAATACTATTGTGTCTTGGTTGGTCAACAGAAAATAATAGAATTCGGTGTCACTAAAACAGTCATTTAATAAAACTCTGTAGTAGATTCAATGCAATCCCTATCAAGCTACCAATGGTATTTTTCACAGAACTAGAACAAATAATTTCACAATTTGTATGGAAATACCAAAAACCTCTAATAGCTAAAGCAATCTTGACAAAGAAGAATGTAACTTGAGGAATCAACCTACTTGAATTCAGACTATACTGCAAAGCTACAGTCATAAAGACAGTATGGTACTGGCACAAAGACAGAAAAATAGGTCAATGGAACAAAATAGAAAGCCCAGAGATAAATCCATGCACCTGTGGACACCTTATCTTTGATGGAGGAGGCAAGAATATACAATCTCTTTAACAAGTGGTGCTGGGAAAACTGGACAACCACTGTAAAAGAATGAAACTAGAACACTTTCTAACACCATACACAAAAATAAACTCAAAATGGATTAAAGATCTAAATGTAAGACCAGAAACTATAAAACTCCTAGAGGCAAACACAGGCAAAACACTTTCTGACATAAATCACAGCAGGATCTTCTATGACCCACCTCCCAGAGTAATGGAAACAAAAGCAAAAATAAACAAATGGGACCTAAGTTAACTTAAAAACTTTTGCACAAATAAGGAAACTATGAGCAAGGTGAAAAGACAGCCTTCAGAATGGGAGAAAATAATAGTAAATGAAATAACTGACAAAGAGTTAATCTCAAAAATATACAAGCAGCTCATGCAGCTCAATTCCAGAAAAATAAGCAACTGAATCAAAAAATGGGCCAAAGAACTAAACAGACATTTCTCCAAAGAAGACATAAAGATGGTTAACAAACACATGAAAAGATGCTCAACATCACTCATTATCAGAGAAATGCAAATCAAAACCACAATGAGGTACCATCTCACGCCGGTCAGAATGACTGCTATCCAAAAGTCTACAAGCAATAAATGCTGGAGAGGGTGTGGAGGAAAGGGAACCCTCTTACACTGTTGGTGGGAATGCAAACTAGTACAGCCACTATGGAGAACAGTATGGAGATTCCTTAAAAAACGAAATAGAACTGCCATATGACCCAGTAACACACTGCTAGGAATACACACCGAGGAAACCAGAGTTGAAAGAGACATGTGCACCCCAATGTTCATTGCAGCACTGTTTGTAATAGCCAGGATGTGGAAGCAACCTAGATGTCCCTCAGCAGACGAATAGATAAGAAAGCTGTGGTATATATACGCAATGGAATATTACTCAGCTATTAAAATAATGCATCTGAATCAGTTCTAATGAGGTGGATGAAACTGGAGCCTATTATACAGAATGAAGTAAGTCAGGAAGAAAAACACCAATGCAGTATGTTAATGCATATATATGGAATTTAGAAAGATGATAACAGTAACCCTCTATGCGAGACAGCAAAAGAGACACAGATGTAAAGAACAGACTTTTGGACTCTGTGGGAGAAGGCGAGGGTGGGATGATTTGAGAGAATAGCATTGAAACATGTGTATTATCATATGTGAAATAGATCACCAGTCCAGGTTCGATGCATGAGACAGGGTGCTCAGGACTGGTGCACTGGGATGACCCTGAGGGATGGGATGGGGAGGGAGGTGGGAGGGGGGTTCAGGATGGGGAACATGTGTACACCTATGGCTGATTCATGTCAATGTGTGGCAAAAACCTCATACAAAGAGTTGACTCATTGGAAAAGACCCTGATGCTGGAAGGGATTGGGGGCAGGAGGAGAAGGGGATGACAGAGGATGAGATTGCTGGGTGGCATCACTGAATCGATGGACATGAGTTTGGGTAAACTTCGGGAGTTGGTGATAGACAGGGAGGCCTGGTGTGCTGTGATTCATGGGGTCACAAAGATTTGGACACAACTGAGTGACTGAACTGAACTGATGGCAAAAACCGCTACAATATTGTAAAGTAATTAGCCTCCAATTAAAATAAATTAATTAATTAAAAAAAACTTATAGTAACTTGTTTTTAGTTGGAGGATAACTACTTTACAATATTGTGTTGGCTTCTGCCATGAATCAGTATGAATCAGCCACAGGTATACTTATGGTCCCCTCTCTCCTGAGCTCCCTTCCCATCTTCCACCCAGTCCCACCCCTTTAGGTTGTCACATAACACTGGGTTGAGCTTGCTGTGTGACACAGCATGTTCCTACTTTCTATCTATTTTGCATATGGTAATGTATATTTAAAATCCAGATGCATCTAGCAATCCAGCATCTAGCATTACTGCTAAAATCTAGAAAATTTACTATCTTAGTGATTATCTTAAAAAAAAGTGAGTGAGGCTTGAAACTTGTAATCCAATTCTGAGAATATAAATACTATGTTGTAAAAACACAGGAAATTAACATGCCTGGCAGGCTACAGTCCATGGGGTCACAAAGAGCGACTGAGCGACTTCACTTCACTTCACTTCACAGTACCATTAACTAAAGTATAGATTTTGTTCAAATTTCACACACACAAAAAATGACATAAATAAATAAGCAAATGAATACACATAAACTATTTTTCTTTGAAAAATAATAATATATGTAAGATGTTTTGAAGTTTACAGTCTTTTAAAGGAAAAGGCAATCTATATTATACAAAGCTGAACACTTATTAATGTTTAAGTACAAAAAACTACGGATAGAATTTAAAGTTTGCAAAGCACTTTTCTATTATCTCATATGATTTCTCTAATTATGCTATAATGCAGGCAAACTAAATCCTATAATACCAATTTTCTTGATAGGGAATTGGAATTCAGAATCATTAGGTGACTTACCCAAAATAGCACAACTGAAAAATAAGGAAGAGTTAAATCTTCACTTTGTGTTCTCAAACTCTTTCATTAAAGCTGCAATCTCTGAAGGTACAGAGTAGAAAGGTGATTAAAGAGACGTATATGAGAAATAAAAGGTGAAATGTTAAAATGAAATGCGTATAATTTTGTGCCTCCTTGCAGGCAGCACTTTCATTGGTTTCTACTTTAAGAATTTGGATACGCTGAACTTACCGAAACCCCTTGGAAGTGGTTTTACTTGCAATGTGTTTTCCTGCGGCTCTTCAGTTTCAAGTCTAAACTTAGCTCTCAGTAGAGTTATTAATCAGTTGGTTGGCTGACTTTCTTTTGATTTTTTTTTTTTACATGAAAAGTGACTTGGTGATTGGGATATTTGGGGCATTTCTTTCCCCAGGACATTTGAACTAATTGAAAGTGGATGTTTTTTATACTCTATTGTTGTGAGTATGCAATTCAGCAGGATGTAGAGACCTTTAAAATGAATTAGGAATTTTAATTACAGTCCTCTGGGCCACTTGTGGTCAGTGGGCTTGTGAACAAGAGGTCACTACAGGCCTTATGGCTTCTTTGCCAGTTTACAATGATTCATTTTTAATTTTTAGAACATGTTCCTGCAAACTCTTTAATTATTCACACACTGTAGGGCAGGGTTGGATGGGGGCAGGGTAAATGAAAAAATAAATGTTTTTTTGACAAGTTATGACTGAACTTTTCTAGAGTACCAAAGCAATTTAGTAACAAATCTGGATTCAGAGTTCAGTTATGTTAAATTCCTTAACAAAAAATAGCTTTACACCAGTTTAATTTGGAGGAAATACAGTTCCCAAATTCTTAACAATGATTATACTGGATATATGAGTTTATTGTATTTAAAAAAGCTTATAAGTGTGATTTTTTTGCTTCTCCCTTTTGCAAAATTATGATATGGCTAAATTTATACCTTTTTCCTATCTTTTCCTAAAAAGGGTAGTTTTAATTGGATATCATATACCATAAATTATGGAAATATACTGTTTTCTGTTGTAAGTTTAGTGGCTACTTTGTAAATATTTATTTAAAATAGAAGTATTGTTATGAAAAGTGCAGATGACTTTGATTCCATTTTCTAGCCAAACCTTTTCATTTACAAATAAGGAAATTAGGTCAAGGGGTTAAGAGACTTATGTTCAAAAGTTTATAGCTAGTAGGCAGCAGAATTAGGATTATAACTGAAATCACAAGACCCTCATCCTGTGTACTTTCCACTCTACCATTTTTGTTGTTCAGTCACTCAGTAGTGTCCAACTCTTGCAACTCCAGGCACTGTAGGACTCCAGGCTTTCCTGTTCTTCACCATCTCTTGGAGCTTGCTCAAGATCATGTTCATTGAGTCAGTAATGCCATCCAACCATCTCATCCTGTCATCCCCTTCTTTCACCTTCAATCTTGCCCAGCATCAGGGTCTTATCCAATGAGTTGGCTCTTCGCATCAGGTGGCCAAAGCATTGGAGCTTCAGCTTCAGGAGCAGCCCCTTCAATGAGTATTCAGGATTGATTTCCTTTAGGATGGACTGGTTGGATCTTCTTGCAGTCCAAGTGACTCTCAAGAGTCTTCAACACCACAGTTCAAAAGCATCAATTCTTCAGCACTCAGCCTTCTTTATGGTCCAACTCTCACATTCATACATGACTATTGGAAAAACCATAGCTTTGACTATATGGACATTTATTGGCAAAGTAATGTCTCTGCTTTTTAATACACTGTCTAGTTTTGTCATAGCTTCTCTTCCAAGGACCAAGAGTCTTTTAATTTCATGCTGTTACCATCTGCAGTGATTTGCCAGACCAAGAAAATAATGTCTGCCACTTTTTCCTTTGTTTCCCCATCTATTTGCCATGAAGTGATGGGACTGGATGCCATAATCTTCATTTTTTGAATGTTGAGTTTTAAGCTAGCTTTTTCACTCTCCTCTTTCAGCTTCATCAAGAGGCTCTTTAGTTGTTTTTTGCTTTCTGCCATAAGGGTGGTGTCATCTGCATATCTGAGGTTATTGATATTGCCCCCGGTAATCTTGACTTCAGCTTGTGCTTCATCCAGTCCAGCACTTCTCATGATGTACTCTGGATATAAGTTAAATAAGGGGGGGGGGGTGACAATATACAGCCTTGACATACTCCTTTTCCAATTTGGAACCAGTCCATTGCTCCATGTCCAGTTCTAACCTTTGCTTCTTGACCTACATACTGTTTCACAGGAGGCAGTAAGGTGGTCTGGTATTCCCAACCCTTTAAGAATTTTCTGCAGTTTGTTGTGATCCACACAATCAAAGGCTTTAGGGTAGTCAATGAAGCAGAAGTAGATGTTCTTCTGGAACTCTGTTGCTTTTTTCATGATCCAATGAATATTAGCAATTTGATCTCTGGTTCCTCTTTCTTTTCTAAATCCATCTTGAACACCTGGAAGTTCTCAGTTCATAGACTGTTGAAGCCTAGTTTGGAGAATTTTGAACACTCTTCCATAATGCAGATTAAATTAAAAAATTCCACAGTATAACATGGTTGCAGTTCTATTACTCTATCAGTATTAGTGAAATATATGGCTGGGGTTTAGATTTTAGTCATTTTAAAAATTAAAACTCTAAATGTGCACTTTTCACCAATCTTTTGATAAAGAATCCAGGGCCCACTGATTGGGCAACTCAAGGTTTTTCTTAACATGTCACAGCAATGGTATAGCATTTACTCTTTCCCTTGTCAATTTTTTCAGTTTAAAGAAATTACATTTGCAAAGTATTTTGAATCCAGATTTTATTGGTCTCCTTCCCCATTCTTTTAAGTTAGCCCTACATATTAGGCAAGTTCTCTCTCTCTCTCCTTCTTTCTGTCAATTTACTGGACTTTATGGAATCCTTTCAAAACTGTCAACTTGGTTCTTAGAAACAGCAGCTCTCTTTGTTTCCTTGCTCCTATTTCATCTATTTACATACTAGTCAGTTAAATTACAAAATAACAATAATAAGTGCAACCAGCATGTGCAGGCTTGGGCATCTCTAATAGATCTTTGTGAACATTACCTAATTGTTGGCAGCATTAATACTGACGTGTTCTGGAGAGTGTCTTGCTGACTGTGACTGCTCAGAGTGTGCAAGGATCAGGATGTTGAGAGAGCAAGGGAAAGAAGAGTCCATCAGTTTTACTAAACATGATAATTATAGTGTTAGGTGCTCAGGTGTGTTCAATTCTTTGCCACCCCATGGACTGAAGGCTGCCAAGCTCCTCTGTCCATGGAATTCTCCAGTGCCTAAGTAATGATTAAAATTTTTTCTTTTGGGATTGCCCTGATGGGCCAGTGGTTAAGAATCCACCTTCCAATGCAGGGGACACAGGTAGGGTCCCACTAGTAGGGAAGTAGGGAAGCAGATCTCATGTGCTGTGAGGCAACTAAGCCTGTGCACCACAGCTAGAGAAGGCCACAGGCTGCAGTGAAGAACCAGCACAGCCAAAAGAATTACATCTTTCATTGATTTACACTATGGATATTTCCCACATTAAATGTTTTTTCAAAGTGTATATTTTAAATAATTTTGCAGGATTTCATACTATGAATTCCCTAAAATTTCTTGTGTGCCTGTGAGCATGCTCAGTTGTGTCCAACTCTTTGAGACCCCGTGGACCTGCTAGGGTCCTCTGTCCATGAGATTTCCCAGGCAAAAATATTGGAGTGGTTTGCCATTTCATTCTCCAGGGGATATTCCCAACACGAGGGTTGAACCTGTGTCTCTGAGGCTTCCCAGAGCCTCAGAGGCTTACCCAGTGTCTGGGGAAGCCCTAAAATTGCTTACCTAATGGAATATTATTGTATGTTTAATTATCCTTAAGCCTTTTCTTCACTTCTAAGGAGAATATACTAGAATAAATAAAAACATGAACTTTATAGTCAGTATTTGCTAATCATAGAATATGACACAAAGAATAAGTGCCTAAAAATATTAGTGTCATATATCTGGCAGTGTAAACCCTCATTCTCATGTTTTAAAGCAATTTTTGTGGCTGTGTATGTGTATGCATGTGTATATATATATATATATATATATATATATATACACCTTTTGAGTAGTGGTTGGATTTGTATTATTCTTATAAACAAATTTGACAGGGAATAATATTGAGTCTTGTCATCAAGGAACATATGTTATCTTTCTATCTATTTACATTTTGTTTTAGGTCTCTTCATTGAGTTCATTGTAGTTTCTTTGATATGGTGATGTATATTTCTTTTCAAGTTTATTCTGGGTATTAGTATTTTGTGATTATTGTAAAGACACATGTTCTTTTTTGTTACATTCTAATTTGCTCAATTGTGAGCTGTTGAACTCTATTCTTAGTTTTTAAGGGTTCTTAGTTGAGTTTTTTTAAAAAGACCTATTTAATACAGCTGGTCATTTTAATTGAACATGAACTAATGAAACAGTTTAAAAGCAGAAGAAAGAAATGTCCAAATCAGGTAAGTTTAATAAAGACACTCCTGCCTGTACTGAGTCAGTTTTCCCAGTTGATTAAAACTTATGTACATTTTCATAACCTCATAATCTCTTAGCCACTTTGTAACTGACAGACTAAAAAGAAAACCTGATGGGATCTGATGGAGTTATGTTCACAGATGTTGTCTTGTGCCAACAAGCTGAGATAGCAGATGAGCAACACACATCTGAGCTGCAGTGTTCTGGTCCTAGAACACCTTTCAGAGCATAGAATAACTTCTGCTTCATATCTACCTTTCAAATCTCTTTATGAGTATCTCTTGAAGCTCATTCTGACCTCCAATAATATAAAGAAAAGGATTTTGGGAATCATGGTTCCAACTTAGCTAACTTGACACACTACAGAGTCACAACACCTTCCATTCCTGAGTCAAAATGTCTTATTAAGTGGAATTCTAAATTTTCATAACATATAGGTTGAAAACAATATCTAGCACCATGGTCAGTATAATTGTATTAATATCTTGTCCTCAGGGCTGCTGTTTCCCCTATCACTCTTTTATTTATTTAAAATTTTTTATCTTTTCCCTTTTTATTTTAATCAGAAATTTTATTGTTGATTTCATCAGAGGTAACTAGAATAGCACAGGTTAAAAATTTCCTTACTTTATCTTCATTATCAGATGGCACACCCACTACCTCTGTGGTTTCCATTACCCAATGAAATATAAAATTAATGTTTAATAAAACATGCTTATTGGTATGCCTTTGTCTTTAAAAACACAGAGAATCATATTTGGTCAGATGACTTTCTAAAGTCAGGGTTCAGTGTCTTGCATTCCTAATAGGTCTACTACGAAGGTGGCTTGCTGTCATTAGCCAACCCTATAAAACAAAACACCCTAGAATGTATTAATAGAAGAAGATAATTGGTAAATTGATATTCATTTGTTTGTGTAATTCTACATTTAAATGGTGGTTATCTTCATTTTCTCCAGGGAAACTATTTTAGTACTTTTGTACATTCAGTTCTTTGGGAGGCATTTTCATTATTTCTAATAAATAAAATGCAATGAATTATAAAATGCTGCAAATGGCATTTCTTTTTTATGCATAAAAGGAGAAAACAAGGAATATGATTAATGGCAAGAACTATGAGATTGGAATTTCTTAGTATTTTTCTCTCTGCTCTCAACCTCTCTCTTTCTATATTCCTCTCTGATAAATACAAATATTGTGTTAATAACTTACATCGTGGTGGTTTAGTCACTAAGTCGACTCTTGCCACCCCATATAGTGTAGCCCACCAACGTCTGTCCATGGGACTTCCAAGGCAGGAATACTGGAGTGGGTCACTATTTTTTTTCTCCAGGGAATAACTTAAATAGCTTATATACTTAGAATCTTCATTGAGTTATTCAGTTCAGTTCAGTCACTCAGTCATGTCCGACTCTTTGCGACCCCATGAATCGCAGCAGGCCAGGCCTCCCTGTCCATCACCAACTCCCGGAGTTCACCCAGAGTCATGTCCATCGAGTCAGTGATGCCATCCAGCCATCTCATCCTCTGTCGTCCCCTTCTCCTCCTGCCCCCAATTCCTCCCAGCATCAGAGTTTTTCCAATAGTAAAAACTGTTGATAGGTAATTATGTTTTAGGTATTAAACATAAATTTTTAGTACATTAAATTTAAATCCCTAAGCCAAAGAATTGAAAGTGATTTTGGGAGTAATTGGGCTTCCCTGGTGACTCGGAGAGTAAAGAATCCATCTGCATTGTGGCATACCTGGGTTCAGTTCCTGGGTTGGGAAGATCCCCTGGAGGAAAGCATGGCAACCCACTCCAGCATTAATGCCTGGAGGATCCCCATGGACAGAGAAGTGTGGTGGACTATAGTCCATGGGGTCACAAAGAGTCGGACACGACTGAGCAACCAAGCACAGCGCAGCATATGGGAGTAATTTAGTCAGTCAGTTCAGTCACTCAGTTGTGTCCGGCTCTTCACGACCCCATGGACTGCAGCACACCAGGCTTCCCTGTCCGTCGCCAACTCCTGGAGTTTACTTAAACTCATGTCCATCGAGTCGGTGATGCCGTCCAACCATCTCATCCTCTGTCGTTCCCTTCTCCTCCCGCCTTCAATCTTTCCCAGTATCAGGGTCTTTTCTAATGAGTTTATTCTTCTCATGATGTGGCCAAAATATTGGAGTTTCAGCTACAGCATCAGTCCTTCCAATGAATATTCAGGACTGGGAGTAATTAGTTTTCAAATTTTTCATTTAAATGAAAAAAAAAATCTGCCCAGAAGAAATTCTTAAGAGATGAATTTAATTAAATTCCTCTTGCCAGGCAATTCCTTTCTACTTCCTTTTAAATGACTTCAGCTTGATGGACCATCTGTTCGTTGAGTCTGTTCAGGGCCTAACTTCAGCTTATTAAACCGGCCAGGTTACATTACTGTGAATTCCAGGTTTCATTCCTGCAGATGTTCCTGTCTTTGTGTCAAGTGGCCCCTGATTTCCTAAACCTTCTGCCTTAGAAATCATAGTGACAATCCTAGCCATTTTCATCCACTCATATGGCCTACTTGGATGACTTTACTTCAGTTTGGGATCTTCTGTCATATTTAAAATCTATAAAGAATAAGTCAGTCAAATCTTACTGCATGTAGTCTTGGCATCCAGTTATATCATTAGGATGCCCTAGGTGCCAATTAACAGAAACTAGCATATAAATGGGAAGAAACACAAACATGTTATTTCATAAGGGGAAGTCCAGGGGTAGAGCAGACTCTAGGGTTACTCAGTCAGTCAGTTGCATGGTACTTTCATTCCTCTTATTCCTCCTTATCTGTCCTCTTTGACAGAAGCTTTTCTTCAGGCTGGTATGAAGCTGTTGGTAGGCATCTCTTCCAGACAAAACCATATCTCAAAGATGAAGAGAAGTGTTTCTGGTTTGGTTCATTCCAAAGAAAGCAGAAACTCTTTCCCCCAAAGCATTTCCCATCAGCTCCCCTTCCACCAGCAGATTTGCTCTGTTATTGGCCAGAACTGATTTGCACTCCTCCCCTACACTAGTCATTGCAAGGAGATTGCTTTCAATCATGCACCCCTTGAGTAGGGGATGCTGTCTCCTTCTGAACTACATGGTGATGTGAGGAGAGCAAATATCTTAACAACATTTGGATTTTTTCAAGAAGAAGAGAGAATGGACGCTAGTAGGCAACCAGTATTGCCTGCCATGTCACCATGCATTGCTTTGGTATTCATGGACCAAGCCTGGGCTGTGGAGTCAGACAGATCTGGGTTCAGTTCTTGAGTAAAGCTTGGACAGCCAAGTGACCTTGATCAAACAGCTTAGCATTTATGAGGTTCAGGGCTTTTTCCACTTTAAAGCAGATACAAATGTAAATATCCTTTAGGTTTATTTAAATTGTTAAGTAAGAATAGCTACAACAACTATAAAACAAAAAAATTTATAGACTTCTGTCCTCAGTAAGTTCTCAGTTTACTTTTTACCCTTCCATTAGTATTTGCTTAAAACTATAAACTCCCTATCCCAGGAAATCACTTCAAATTCTACAAATTTTACTAGTGGTTTAAAATGCAATAATTTTTCTTAGAAACACAGGGTCAAACCTCTTCCAATTTACTATATAGCACAGCATTTTGTTTCCTTTCTATTGAGCATAGAAGTGTTTATTATATTGGAATATTGGCAAATTTTTCATTTATAAAATAAAATATTAATGATTACATAACCTGTCTAGCACAAAGACAGTGCCATGTTGTTTTGACTTAGAAAACTGTAAATTATGCAAAAGGGTGAGAGTCAGATACACTAGACATAAAATATGTGTCAATTTGTCACAAAACCTGAAACAAGTAGAAACCAACTTCACCTTCATGAAATCTTATCCAACCTAATTTCAAACAATGTTTTGAATTAAAGTTGGTCTTAAGCCCACAATACCCAAATTGGAATTGAGTGGTCACCTTGCAATAAAATCTCATTCCAATTTTCAATTGAAAATAAATTTGATGGCTCTCTTTAAATATTTGAATTCATTTTTTTATGAGTTCAAATTCTTTAGATGGAAGGATATATGGTGAGTTCTGAGAGTAGGTTTGGAACAGGAAACTCAATGAACTTTTGCGCAGAGCAGCAGTAGAGGCACAGAACTTGAGAAGAGACTATGGATACAGCTTGGGGGAGGAGAGGGACAAGGAGAGGGTGGGAGGTATAGAGAGAGCAACATGGAAACATGCATTACCATACTTAAAATAGATAGCCAATGGGAACTTGCTATATGACTCAGGAAATTCAAACCTGGGCTTGGGAACAACCTAGAGGTGTGGGATGGAAAGAGAGGTGGGAAGGACTTTCAAATGGGAGGGGACATGGGTAAACCTATGGCTGATTCATGCTCATGTTTGGTAGAAGCCAATGCAATACTGTAAAGCAATTATCCTTCAATTAAAAATAAATAAATTTTTAAAAAGAGCTGTATAACTTGCATTGGTAAGTTCATTAATTATTCACTTAAACTTTTATAGTAAATGTATCTTGAGAGTAATAATTTCCCATCCTTTCTCAGGGTGCAATTTTTACCTTTTTACTCTAGGGCAGTCAGATAGAGTAAAAAAACAATCTGACTTTCCACTTTTCCTGCTTGGGAGTTGAGAGTCTTTATGAGAAATGATTTTACTTAAGCTCCTGTGTGGAGGAGCAGCTTACTTGAGCTCTAATTTGTCCCTGGTAACTGCTACCTCACAGCCTGTAACAAAAAGCCATGTTCTCAAGGCCTATATGTCCTTGGCCTCACAAGCTATGATTGGAACCTCTAACTCTGGTCTGGTTTCTCCAGCTTTTGCCCTGTTTCCTCTCTCTGGTGAGCCCTTTCTTACCAAGAATTTGGTTGATGCCATGCCTGAGTTTCTATCTCAGATTTTTTTAAAAATGATCTTTTAATTCAATCTCAGGTCTTTGGTGTTGCCTTAACTTTGAACTGGAATATAAAACCATGCAAATATACCCTGTCACCCTGCACCATCAGATTCTGCAGAGGACAGCCCTAAAACTGTAACTAGCTTCAGTTTCTATTATCTATTTTTAGTTGAAATACAGTAGGTCAACAGCATGGAATGTTAGTTCCAGGTGTACAACATAGTGATTTGATATTTCTATGCATTACAAAGTGATCACATTGATAATTCTAGTTACCATCTGGCACCATAGAAATTTATTACAATATTATTGACAATATCTCCATGCTGTATATTTCATCCCAATGGCTCATTTATTTTCTAACTGGAAAATTTATGCCTCCTGCTGCTGCTAAGTTGCTTCAGTCATGTCCGACTCTGTGCGACCCCATAGATGGCAGCCCACCAGGCTCCCCTATCCCTGGGATTCTCCAGGCAAGAACACTAGAGTGGGTTGCCGTTTCCTTCCCCAACGCATGAAAGTGAAAAGTGAAAGCGAAGTCGTTCAGTCGTGTCTGACTCTTCGCAACCCCATGGGCTGCAGCCTATCAGGCTCCTCCATCCATGGGATTTTCCAGGCAAGAGTACTGGAGTGGGGTGCTAATCTCCCTCAAATTAATATTATATTTTCTTCAGATAAATAGTCAGAACTGGAATTGCTGGACTGTATGGAAGTTCTTCTTTTTTAAAATTTATTTGCAGTATTGTGTTGGTTTCTGCCAAATATCAATATGAATCAGCCGTAGGTATACATATGTTCCCTCTCTCCCACCTCTCTCTCCATCCTACCCCTCTTGGTTGTTACAGAGCCCCAGCTTGAGTTCCCTGAGTTACACAGCAAATTCGCATTGGCTGTCTATTTTACACAGGGTAATGTATGTGACTGCAGCCATGAAATTAAAAGACGCTTATTCCTTGGAAGGAAAGTTATGACCAACCTAGAGAGCAGATTCAAAAGCAGAGACATTACTTTGCCAACAAATGTTCGTCTAGTCAAGGCTATGGTTTTTCCTGTGGTCATGTATGGATGTGAGAGTTGGACTGTAAAGAAGGCTGAGCGCTGAAGAATTGATGCTTTTGAACTGTGGTGTTGGAGAAGACTCTTGAGAGTCCCTTGGACTGCAAAGAGATCCAACCAGTCCATTCTGAAGGAGATCAGCCCTGGGATTTCTTTGGAAGGAATGATGCTAAAGCTGAAACTCCAGTACTTTGGCCACGTCATGTGAAGAGTTGACACGTCATGTGAAGAAAAGACTCTGATGCTGGGAGGTATTGGGGGCAGGAGGAGAAGAGGATGACAGAGGATGAGATGGCTGGATGGCATCACTGACTTGATGGACGTGAGTCTTGGTGAACTCCGGGAGTTGGTGATGGACAGGGAGGCCTGGCGTGCTGTGATTCATGGGGTCGCAAAGAGTCGGACATGACTGAGCGACTGAACTGAACTGAACTGAATGTATGTTTACATGTTACTCTCTCCATGCACGGAGGGGAGCCTCCATGTCCATAGTCTGTTCTCTATGTCTGTGTCTCCATTGCTGCCCCACAAATAATTTCATCAGTACCATCTTTCTAGATTCCATATATATACGTTAGTATACAATATTTGTTTTTTTCTTCTGACTTACTTCATTGTGTATAAAAGGCTCTAGGTTCATTTACCTCATTACAGCTGGCTCAAATGTGTCCTTTTTATAGCTAATATTCCATTATATATATGTACCACAACTTCTTTAACCATTCATCTGTCGATGGACATCTAGGTTGCTTCCATGTGCTAGCTATTGTAAGTAGTGCTGCAATGAACAATGGGATACATGTGTCTTTTTCAATTTTGGTTTCCTCAAGGTATATGCCTAGGAGTGGGATTGTTGGGTCATATGGTGGTTTTATTCCTAGTTTTTAAAGGACTCTCTGCACTGTCTTCCATAGTGGCTGTATCAATTTACATTCCCATCAACAGTGTGAGAGGTTTCCCTTTTCTCCACACCCTCTCCAGTTTTTATTGTTTGTAGACTTTTTGAGGATGGTCATTCTGACTGGTGTGAGGTGATATCTCATTGTCATTTTGATTTGCATTTCT
The DNA here is from genome assembly GCF_019923935.1 of Bubalus bubalis. NCBI lineage: Eukaryota > Metazoa > Chordata > Mammalia > Artiodactyla > Bovidae > Bubalus > Bubalus bubalis. Next base: position 78,377,788 of record NC_059172.1, on the reverse strand, counting down.
TTAATAATGAGCTATACTGAGCAGCTTAACTCTTATCACTATTATTCAACATAGTTCTGAAAGTCCTGGCTATGGCAATCAGAGAGAAAAAGAAACAAAAGGAATCCAGATTGGAAAAGAAGCAAAACCCTCACTGTTTGCAAATGACATGACAGTATACACAGAAAACCCTAAAGATACTATCAGAAAATTACTAGAGCTAACAAGTGAATTTAGTCAAGTCACAGGATCAATACACAGAAATCACTTACATTCCTATATGCTAACAATGAAAAATCAGAAAGAGAAATTAAAGAATCAATCCCATGCACCATTGCAACAAAAAAAGAATAAAATATCTAGGAATAAACTCCCTAAGGAGACAAAAGAGCTGTATATAGAAAACTGTAAGACATTGATGAAAGAAATCAAAGACGACATAAAGAAATGGAGAGATATTCCATGTTCCGTGTGAGGTGGTATCTTCATTGTCATTTTGATTTGCATTTCTTTAATAATGAGCTATACTGAGCAGCTTAACTCTTATCACTATTATTCAACATAGTTCTGAAAGTCCTGGCTATGGCAATCAGAGAGAAAAAGAAATAAAAGGAATCCAGATTGGAAAAGAAGCAAAACTCTCACTGTTTGCAAATGACATGACACTATACATAGAAAACCCTAAAGATACTATCAGAAAATTACTAGAGCTAACAAGTGAATTTAGTAAAGTCACAGGATACAAAATCAATACACAGAAATCACTTGCATTCCTATATGCTAACAATGAAAAATCAGAAAGAGAAATTAAAGAATCAATCCCATGCACCATTGCAACAAAAAAAGAATAAAATATCTAGGAATAAACTCCCTAAGGAGACAAAAGAGCTGTATATAGAAAACTGTAAGACATTGATGAAAGAAATCAGAGATGACATAAAGAAATGGAGAGATATTCCATGTTCCTGGGCTGGAGGAATCAATACTGTGAAAATGACTAACTACCAAATGCAATCTACAGATTCATTGTGATCCCTATCAAATTACCAATGGCATTTTTCACAGAACTAGAACAAAGAATTTTACAATTCATATGGAAACAAAAGACTCCAAATAGCCAAAGTAATAATGAGAAAGAAGAATGGACCTGGAGCCTTCCTGACTTTACACTTCAAACTACAGTCATCAAGAGAGTATGATACTGGCATAAAAACAGAAATATAGGCAAATGGAATAAAATAGAAAATCCAGAGGTAAACCCACATACTTCTGCATACCTTATTTTTGACAAAGGAGGCAAAAATATACAATAAGGCAAAGATAATATCTTCAATAAGTAATTCTGGGAAAATCAAACAGCTACAAGTAAAAGAATGAAATTAGAACATTTCTTAATGCCATACACAAAGATAAACTGAAAATGGATTAAAAACCTAAATGTAAGGCCAGAAATTGTAAAACTCTTAGAGGAAAACAGACAGAACACTCAATGACATAAATCACAGCAAGATCCTCTATGACCCATCTCCTAGAGTAATGGAAAAAAATAAAAAATAAAAAAGTTGGGCTTAATTAAACTTAAAAGCCTTTGCTCAGCAAAGCAAACTATATATGAGGTGAGAAGACAACCCTCAGAATGGGAGAAGTAATAACAAATGAAACAACTGACAAAGGATTAATTTCCAAAGTATACACGTGGCCCACACAAGTCAATATCAGAAAAACAAGCAACACAATCAAAAAGTGGGAAGAAGATCTAAACAGATATTTCTCCAAAGAAGACATAAAGATGGATAATAAACACATGAAAAAATCCTTTTAATTTTTTAAGAAAACTGTATACTGTTTCCACAGTGACTGCACCAATTCACATTACCACCAACAGAGAGAGAGGGTTTCCTTTGGTCCACAACTTTACCAATATTGTTCTTTGCTGTCTTTTTTTTTTTTTTATAATAACCATTCTGACAGGTATGTTTGGTTTTGATATGCATTTCCCTGCTGATTAGTGACATTGAGCATCTTTTCATGTGCCTGTTGGCCATCTTTATGTCTTTGGAAAAATGTCTATTTAGGTCCTCTGCTCATCTCTTAATTAGAAATATTATTTTAACCAGTTTATACTTTTACTCAATTTCATATTGGTGTACTAAAAAATATATTTGGCTTCTTATGTGAGGGCAATATAAATTAGTTTTATTTTGAGGGAGCAGTCTAAAATACTTAAGCATGACTATGTATTTATATTCTCTGTTAATTTTTCTTCTTATTAACTTTTTATTGAAGTATACTTGATTTACAGCATCATATTATTTTAGGTATTTAGCATAGTGATTCACCATTTTTGCAAATTATATTCAATTATACAGTATTACAAGATAAAGGTTATAATTCCATGTGTTATACAGTATGTTTTTGCTGCTTATCTATTTTATACACAATAGTGTCTATCTGTTCGTCTCATATCACTAGTTTGTCCTCTGTTCACCTCTCTCCTTTGGTAACCCCAAGTTTGTTTTCTGTATCTGTGAGTCTGCTTGCATTTTTCATATGCATTCACTTGTATTGGATTCCACTTATAAGTCATATCATGGACTACTTGTCTTTCCCTGTTTGACATTTCATTAAGCATAATATTCTCTAGATCCATTCATGCTAATGCAAATGGCAGAATTTCATTGTTTTTTTTTTTTTATGGCTGACTAATAACCCATTTAAAAATATATACCACGTCTTCATCCACCCATCTGTAGGTAGGCATTTGTGTTGTTTCCATGTCTCGACTACTGTAAATAGTGCTGCTGTGAACATTGGGATGCATGTATCTCTTTGAGCTCTTGGAATGGAAGAATTAATATTGCTAAAATGGCCATACTATCCAAAGCAATCTACAGATTTTTAAAAATTCCTACCAAATCACCCATGATGTTTTTCATAGAAATATAGCAAATAATCCTAAAATTTATATGGAACCAAAATAGATCCAGAATTGCGAAATTAATCCTGAGAATAAAGAACGAAGCTGGAGGCATAACCCTTCCAGACTTCAGATAGTACTATAAGCTACAGTAATCAGAATAGCATAATGATGGCACAAAAACAGATATATGGATCAGTGGAACACAATAGAGCATCCAGAAATAAACCCTCAAGCCGATGGTCAAGTAAATTGTAACAAAGGAGGCAAGAATAAATAATGGAGAAAAGATAGTCTGCAGCAAGTTGTGCTGGGAAAGCTGGAATCTTCATGCAGATCAATGAAGTTAAGAACATTCCTTCACATCATACATGAAGATAAACTCAAAATGGCTTAAAGACTTAAATGTAAGATGTGATGCTATAAAACTCCTAGAAGGGAACATAGGCAAAACATTCTCTAACATAAATCATAGCAATGTTTCTTATATTCTCAAGTCAGTCTCCTAAGGCAAAATAAATAAAAGTAAAAGCAAACAATTGTGACGTAATCAAATTTAAATGCTTTTGCATAACAAAAGAAACCATAAACAAAATTAAACGACAACCTACAGAATAGGAGAAAATATTTACAAATGATGAAACTGACAAGGGATTAATATATAAAATATAAACAGCTTATACAGCTCCAGAAAGCCAAACAACCAAATTCAAAACTGGCCAGAAGACCTAAATAGACATTTTTCCAAAGAAAATATACAAATGGCCAATAAGCACATGAAAAGATGCTCAGCATCATTAATTATTAGAGAAATTAAAATAAAAACTACATTGAGGTATCACCTTATACAACCAGAATCAGTTCAGTTCAGTCACTCAGTCATGTCCGACTCTCTGCAACCCCATGGACTTCTGTATGCCAGGCTTCCCTGTCCATCACCAACTCCTGGAACTTGCTCAAACTCATGTCCATTGAGTCGGTGATGCTATACAACCATCTCATCGTATGTCGTCTCCTTCTCCTCCTGTCTTCAATCATTCCCAGCATCAGGGTCTTTCAAATGAGTCAGTTATTCGCATCAGGTGGCCAAAATATTGGAGTTTCAGCTTCAGTTTCAGTCCTTCCAATGCATACTCAGGATTGATTTCCTTTAGTTCCCACTTGAAGTGGGAACTTCCCACATGAAGTGATGGGACCAGATGCCATGATCTTAGTTTTCTGAATGTTGAGTTTTAAACCAACTTTTTCACTCTTCTCTTTCACTTTCATCAAGAGGCTCTTTATTTCTTCTTTGCTTTCTGCGGTAAGTGTGATGTTATTTGCATATCTGAGGTTATTGATATTTCTCCCTGCAATATTGATTGCAGCTTGTGCTTCATCCAGTCTAGCATTTCTCATGATGTACTCTGCATATACTCTGATTTCCCTGGTGGCTTAGACGGAAACTGTCTGCCTACAATGCGGGAGACCTGGGTTCAATCCCTGGGTTGGGATGATCCCCTGGAGAAGGAAATGGCAACCCACTCCAGTATTCTTGCCTGGAAAATCCCATGGACGGAGGAGCCTGGTAGGCTACAGTCCATGGGGTCCCGAAGAGTCGGACATGACCGAGCAACTTCACTTTCACTTTCACTCTACATGTAAGTTAAATAAGCAGGGTGACAATGTACAGCCTTGGCGTACTCCTTTCCTGATTTGGAACCAGTCTGCTGTTCCATGTCCTTTCTAACTGTTGCTTCTTGATCTGCATACAGATTTCTCAGGAGGCAGGTCAGGTGGTCTGGTATTCCCATCTCTTTCAGAATTTTCCACAGTTTGTTGTGATCCACACAATCAAAGGCTTTGGCATAGTCAATAAGGCAGAAGTAGATGTTTTACTGGAACTCTCTTGCTTTTTTGATGATCCAACAGATGTTGGAAATTTGATCTCTGGTTCCTCTGCTTTTTCTAAATCCAGCTTGAATATCTGGAAATTCACAGTTCACCTACTGTTGAAGCCTGGATTGGAGAATTTTGAGCATTAATTTACTAGCCTATGAGATGAGTGCAATTGTGCAGTAGTTTGAGCAATCCTTTGGTATTGCCTTTCTTTGGGATTGGAATGAAAAATCTTTTCCAGTCCTGTGACCACTGTTGAATTTTCCGAATTTGCTGGCATATTGAGTGTAGCACTTTCACAGCAGCATCTTTTAGGATTTGAAATAGCTCAACTGGATTTCCATCACCTCCACCAGCTTTGTTCTTAGCAATGCTTCCTAAGGTCCACTTGACCTCACATTCCAAGATGTCTGACTCTAGGTGAGCGATCACAGCTTCATGATTATCTGAGTCATGAAAATCTTTGTTTAGTTCTTCTGTGTATTCTTGTCACCTATTCTTTTGTCTACTGCTTCTGTTAAGTCCATACCATTTCTGTCCTTTATTGAGCCCATCTTTGCATGAAATGTTCCCTTGGTATCTCTAATTTTTTTGAAGAGATCTCTAGTCTTTCCCATTCTATTGTTTTCCTCTATTTCTTTGCACTGGTCACTGAGGAAGGCTTTCTTATCTCTCCTTGCTATGCTTTGGAACTCTGCATTCAAATGGGTATATCTTTTCTTTTCTCCTTTTTTTAAAATATAAATTTATTTATTTATTTATTTATTTTTTATTTTTTTAATTTAATTTTATTTTTAAACTTTACATAACTGTATTAGTTTTGCCAAATATCAAAATGAATCCGCCACAGGTATACATGTGTTCCCCATCCTGAACCCTCTTCCCTCCTCCCTCCCCATACCATCCCTCTGGGTCGTCCCAGTGCACCAGCCCCAAGCATCCAGTATCGTGCATCGAACCTGGACTGGCAACTCGTTTCATACATGATATTTTACATGTTTCCATGCCATTCTTCCAAATCTTCCCACCCTCTCCCTCTCTCACAGAGTCCATAAGACTGTTCTATACATCAGTGTCTCTTTTGCTGTCTCGTACACAGGGTTATTGTTACCATCTTTCTAAATTCCATATATATGCGTTAGTATACTGTATTGGTGTTTTTCTTTCTGGCTTACTTCACTCTGTATAATAGGCTCCAGTTTCATCCACCTCATTAGAACTGATTCAAATGTATTCTTTTTAATGGCTGAGTAATACTCCATTGTGTATATGTACCACAGATTTCTTATCCATTCATCTGCTGATGGACATCTAGGTTGCTTCCATGTCCTGGCTATTATAAACAGTGCTGCGATGAACATTGGGGTACATGTGTCTCTTTCCCTTCTGGTTTCCTCAGTGTGTATGCCCAGCAGTGGGATTGCTGGATCATAAGGCAGGTCTATTTCCAGTTTTTTAAGGAATCTCCACACTGTTCTCCATAGTGGCTGTACTAGTTTGCATTCCCACCAACAGTGGAAGAGGGTTCCCTTTTCTCCACACCCTCTCCAGCATTGGAGGCTAATTTCTTTACAATATTGTAGTGGTTTTGCCATACACTGACATGGATCCACCATGGGTGTACATGAGTTCCCCATCTTGAACCCCCCTCCCACCTCCCTTCCCATCCCATCCCTCTGGGTCATCCCAATGCACCAGCCCCAAGCACCCTGTCTCATGCTTTGAACCTGGACTGGCGTTCCTTTTCACATACGATAATATACATGTTTCAATGCCATGTATATTATCATATGGAATTGAAACATGTATATTTCCTTTTCGCCTTTGCCTTTCACTTCTCTTCTTTTCACAGCTATTTGTAAGGCCTCCTCAGCCATTTTGCCTTTTTGCATTTCTTTTTCTTGGGGATGGTCTTGATCCCTGCCTCCTGTACAGTGTCACGAACCTCTGTCAATTGTTCTTCAGGCACTCTGTGTAACAGATCTAATCTCTTGAATCTATTTGTCACTTCCAGTGTATAATCATGAGGGATTTGATTTAGGTCATACCTGAATGGTCTAGTGGTTTTTCCTAGTTTCTTCCATTTAAGTCTGAATTTAGCAATAAGGAATTCATGATCTGAGTTATAGTCAGCTCCCAGTCTTGTTTTTGCTGACTCTATAGAACTTCTCCATCTTTGGCTGCAAAGAAATGTAATCAATCTGATTTTGGTATTGACCATCTGGTGATGTCCATGTGTAGAGTCTTCTCCTGTGTTGTTGGAAGAGGATGTATAGTCCATGGGATTCTCCAGGTCAGAATACTGTAATGGGTGGCCTTTCCCATCTCCAGGGGATCTTCCCAATCCAGAGATTTAACCCAGGTCTCCCACACTGCAGGCAGATTCTTTACTAGCTGAAGCACAAAGGAAACCCTACAATCAGAATGGCCAATATCTAAAAGTGTGATTTTCCATTTCCTGTAGAGTTGGACATGACTGAGTTTACTAATACTTTGTACAATATACATACAATTGTCCATATATTTGTATATGAACAACAATAGAAAAGTATATGTTTCACTTTTGCTGCTTTTAGTATTCTTTAACTTTGTCATTTTAATTATGACAAATTGATTGGTTATTTGATTATGTCTTGGGGTTGGTCTGTTTGGGTTCATCTTGTTTGGGACCACCTGTGCTTCCTGTTCCTGGAAATCAGTTTCCTTCTTTAGACTTGGAAAATTTTCAGCCATATTTTCTTCAAATACATTTAGATCCCCTTCTCTTTCTTTTCTCCTTCTGAAACCCCTATAATGCAAATATTGACATATTTAATGATATCTCAGAGATCTTGTATGTTACATTCATTTTTTCCCCCATTTTTCTTTCTATCTGCTCTTCTGACTGGTGATTTTCATTATCTTATTTTCCAGATAAGTTATGTGCTCTTCTGTGTCATTTAGTCTGCTATTCATTGTTTCTAGAGTGATTTTTTAAAATTTCAGATACTGAATTGCTTATTTTTGATTGGTTATTTCTTATATTTTCCTGTTTCTTACTGAAGTGATCTATGCTTAGATAAATTCTCTTCCCTAATTCAGTTGGCATTTTATTAACAAAGTTTTGAATTCTTTATCTGGTAAATTGCTGTATTATTTATTTTTTCAGGGATTTTCTCTTGCTCTTTCCACTGATAGCAGATTCTCTGCCTTTTCAGTTTACTTTACTTTCTGTGTCTGTATGACTTTAGGTGAAACAGTTACTTGCTGTGTCCTTAAAGGGGTTTTCTTATGTGGATGTGTCCCTATATGGACTGTATTTGCCCATGGCATTTGGTGGGAGGGCTGGATTTGATGTGAATGCCAGTCATGTCTTTCTTCAGGGTGTGTTGGCTTCTACCCCCTTAGTAGGGGATATGACTCATGAAGGAGGAGCTAGAGCCTATACAAGATGTGAGGTAGCACTTCCTTTCTGCTCAGTGGCTATCTGTGCCCTGTCAAAGCTGAGATCACCTAAGCTGCCAGAGCGGAAGCCTGGAGGGATGGGCTTGAGTTGACTCTGTTCCCTTTAAGTGTGATTTCCTCTCAGTATACTGGGGTCTTTGATCCAAAGAAGGGTAGTACTAAAGCAAGGGGGCTCACATGCTTACAGAAGTTTCATGCTCTGCCTGTGTAGGTGTTTGCAGCCTATGGATGCATCTTTTTGGGGTTGTGATTGTCCCAGGTTGAGTGTTGCACTGTAGTATGGAGTGACTAGGGCTGGAACATTCCTTTGGCTGGGACTAGCGGGTGCAGCAAGGCAGTGATGGGAAATCTGGCAGCCACAGTGGTGTCAGAAATCTGGGCTGCTTCTGGGACATCAATTGAATAAGTGCCAATGATGACCTCTATCACCACACCTGGACCACACCCTGGGCCCTTGGGTCACCTCTGTGTAACTATGTCAAATCTTTCCCCAGGTCCTGGCTGCCCTAGGTCCAGTACCAAGCTGTGGTATGGAGGAAACACAGCCAGTGTGTTCACTCAGCTGGGTCTGGGAGCAAGGCAAGTTGGCAGTCACTATAGCTGCCCTGCCTGGGAGCAAGTTAGCACTCATACCCTCTTCACGAATGGAGTCTAGCCTTTTAGGGCCTTCTATTTGTCCCAGTGGTTCTCTGAGCAACTAAGGGTGATGGTCTCCTATGCATAAGACCCCAACAGGAATGCCCAATCTGTTGCTCAACCCACTCACTTTCCAGGGTGAGTGCCTGCCCATACAATCACCCATTTCTTCTGAGTCCCTTCCCAGGGACACAGGTGCTGACCCAATTACTTTTCTTACACTCTTACTTGATTACATGTGTATCTTTCTTCAGACTTGGTTGTCCAGGAGTCTTTCTGCAAATTTCCTGTTAGTTTTTTTATGAGACTTGTTCCACACATAGGTACATTTTTTGACATATTCATGGTGAGGATGTGAGCTTCACATCCTCCTCTGGGTTGTTTATTTTTTGATGTTCAGTTCAGTTCAGTCGCTCAGTCGAAAGTTAAGTGATTTTATCAGAACAGTGTTTGTAACTGTGACCTGACTTTATTGTAAAACTAGCTATCCATCAGTTCAGTTCAGTTTAGTTCAGTTGCTCAGTTGTGTCCGATTCTTTGTGACCCCATGAATTGCAGCATGCCAGGCCTCCCTGTCCATCATCAATTCCTGGAGTTCACTCAAACTCACATCCATCGAGTCAGTGATGCCATCCAGCCATCTCATCCTCTGTCATCCCCTTCTCCTCCTGCCCTCAATCCCTCCCAGCATCAGAGTCTTTTCCAATGAGTCAACTCTTTGCATGAGGTGGCCAAAGTATTGGAGTTTCAGCTTTAGCATCAGTCCTTCCAATGAACACCCAGGACTGATCTCCTTTAGAATGGACTGCTTGGATCTCCTTGCAGTCCAAGGGACTCTCAAGAGTCTTCTCCAACACAAAGTTCAAAAGCATCAATTCTTTGGCACTCAGCCTTCTTCACAGTCCAACTCTCACATCCATACATGACCACAGGAAAAACCATAGCCTTGACTAGACAGACCTTTGTTGGCAAAGTAATGTCTCTGCTTTTGAATATGCTATCTAGGTTGGTCGTAACTTTCCTTCCAAGGAGTAAGCGTCTTTTAATTTCATGGCTGCAGTCACCATCTGCAGTGATTTTGGAGCCCAGAAAAATAAAGTCTGACACTGTTTCCACTGTTTCCCCATCTATTTACCATGAAGTGATGGTACTGAATGCCATGATCTTAGTTTTCTGAATGTTGAGCTTTAAGACAACTTTTTCACTCTCCACTTTCACTTTCATCAAGTCTCTTTAGTTCTTCTTAATTTTCTGCCATAAGGGTGCTGTCATATGCATATCTGAGATTATTGATATTTCTCCTGGCAATCTTGATTCCAGCTTATGCTTCTTCCAGCCCAGCATTTCTCATGATGTACTCTCTATATGTTAAATAAGTAGGGTGACAATATATAGCCTTGACGTACTCCTTTTCCTATTTGGAATCAGTTTGTGGTTCTGTGTCCAGTTCTCACTGTTGCTTCCTGACCTGCATACAGATTTCTCAAGAGGTAGGTCAGGTGGTCTGGTATTCCCATCTCTTGAAGAAATTTCCACAGTTCATTGTGATCCACACAGTCAAAGGCTTTGGCATAGTCAATAAAGCAGAAATAGATGTTTTTCTGGAACTCTCTTGCTTTTTCATGATCCAGCAGATGTTGGCAATTTGATCTCTGGTTCCTCTGCCTTTTCTAAATCCAGCTTGAACATCTGGAAGTTCATGGTTCATGTATTGTTGAAGCCTGGTTTGGAGAATTTTGAGCATTACTTTACTAGCATGTGAGATGAGTAAAATTGTGCAGTAGTTTGAGCATTCTTTGGCATTGCCTTTCTTTGGGATTGGAATGAAAACTGACCTTTTCCAGTCCTGTGGCCACTGCTGAGTTTTCCAAATTTGCTGGCATATTGAGTGCAGCACTTTCACAGCATCATCTTCCAGGATTTGAAATAGCTCAACTGGAATTGTATGGATGTGAGAGTTGGACTATGAAGAAGGCTTAGCGCTGAAGAGTTGATGCTTTTGAACTGTGGTGTTGGAGAAGACTCTTGAGAGTCCCTTGGACTGCAAGGAGATCCAACCAGTCCATTCTGAAGGAGATCAGTCCTGGGATTTCTTTGGAAGGACTGATGCTAAAGCTGAAACTCCAGTACTATGGCCACCTCATGCAAAGAGTTGACTCATTGGAAAAGACTCTGATGCTGGGAGGGATTGGGGGCAGGAGGAGAAGGGGACGACAGAGGATGAGATGGCTGGATGGCATCACTGACCCGATGGATGTGAGTCTGAGTGAACTCCGGGAGTTGATGATGGACAGGAAAGCCTGGCATGCCGCGATTCATGGGGTCGCAAAAAGTCGGACACGACTGAGCGAATGAACTGAACTGAACTGAACTGGAATTCTATTACCTTTTGATATTAAGTTGTATGAATTATTGGTACATTTTGAATATCAACCCCTTTTTTATTATATTGTTTTAAATATCTTTTCCCATTTAATAGGTTGCTTTTTCTTTTGATAGTTTCCTTTGCGGTGCAAAAGTTTCTTAGTTTGATGTAGTTCCATTATTTATTTTGCTTTTGTTTCAGTTTCCTGAGTAGACATATCCAAAAGAAAATATTGCTAAGGTCAATGTCCAAAAGTTTACTGCCCATGTTTTCAAGGAGTTTTATAGTTTCAGGTATACATTTAAGTCTTTAGTCCATTTTGAGTTTACTTTTGTATATGTGATGTGAGAAAGTAGTCCAGTTTGATTCTTTTGCATGTAGCTGTCTAATTTTCCCAAGTTTTGAGAGACTATGTCATAGATTAATTGACCATATAACATGGGACTTTTTCTGGGGTCTGTATTCAGTTCCGTTGTTCTATGTACCTGTATTTTTTCTTTGTGCCAGTACCATACTATTCTGATTGCTGTAACTATGTAGTATGTAGTATAATTGGAGATCAGGGAGCATTATACCTCCATTTCTGTTCCTCTTCCTCAAGATTGTTTTGACCATTCAGTGTATTCTGTTTTTCTATACAAATTTTAGAATTTTTTTGTTTTGGTTCTGTGAAAAATGCCATTGATACTTTGATATCAGTGGGATTGCATCAAATCTGTAGATTTCCTTGGGTAGTAAGGTCATTTTAACAATATTAATTATTTCAGCCTATGAGTATAATATATATATTTCCAATGTGCTTTTTCAATTTATTTAATCAACGTCTTATAGTTTTCTTAGTGCAAGTTTTTAGTTCAAGTCCTACTGCTGTGGTATGGGCAACTGCTTTGTGAAGGTAGGACTGGTCCTGGCCCAGTAGGTAGCCAGACATGTGGAAAGGCTGCTGGTGGGCAGGCCTGGCTTCTGAGGATGCCGGCTGAAGGCTCTAGGGGCCCTGGGGCTGATGCTGGCCTGCTGGATAATATGGCACCTTTTCAATGTTTTGAGGGAAAAAGTTACTCCTATATTATATAATACTATATAATGCTTAGGTATATTTCTTGGCTCTTTCTGAGGTTTTGTAAATCTACTGATTTTTTCTAAAAAAAGGTGATGTAGCTTAAAGGTTTAGAGCATGGTATCTGGAGCCAGAATATCTTGATTTCAGTCCTAACTCTGTTTTTAGAACCTGTGTGAATTAGAGCATAATACTCAGCTTCTCTGTGCCTAAGTTTACTTGTTATCAGTATAAGAGAAATTATTGTAGTCCCTACTTTATGACATAGTGTGAGGATCAAACTAATACATATAAAACACACATTTGAATACATGAATAAATTATATATTAAACTTTAAGTATTATTCTAATTTGTTTTCTAGTATTATTTCCTTAGCTTTTTGTTAATATTGCATTCTTTACATTATCATAGCTTCATAAAAAAGCCAGATATATGATAAAGCCAGTTGCCTCTTCTGTTCTTTTTCAAAATTGACCTTGATACAGACTTCTTCTTCTGGTCAGGAATAACAGAGGTTGGCTTTGCCCTCTGCCTTATACAATTGAAATATATGAAACAACGTGTTTTAGATATTGAACAATGGCAGAATAGGACAGTGATCCCTGAGAGAAGGGAAACAAATGAAGTGAACTTTATGATTGCCTCAGTTTACTGTCTGGAAGGAATTTCCAAAGCCAAGGAGGAACCAAAACAGTGTATTGCCTCCCAAGTTGTGGAGACATAGTTCAGAATTCAGGGAGACTAACATGCCTAGGATATTCAGGACAGAATATTAGACAGGAGGGAACTGGAGAGACAGAGAATATTGGAATTCTGTAGAGGGTTTGACAATCCTCAGATATGTGCTGATCAGTGCCTGCCTATGAGGAAACTATCTCAGGCCAGGATAAGAACCACTGTGAACAAGAAGGTGAAGAATTCCTGAAGTTTACACAAGGTTGGAGTAATTCACATTCCCAATAGCCAGACTGAAAAAATCTCATAATATATCTGGCACTGGGTTAAGTATTCAGTGAACATTTTACTTTAATAAGATCCAAATAGCTCTTGGACTTAAGCCTCCTCTGATTCCACTTAACAAAGCTTAATAGCAAACTTGACATTTATTTGTTTCCAAATAATTTTACTGGGTTCCAGAAGACTGCTAAAAATATTTCAAGAAATGAAAAAATTTCACACCTAATAATGTAAAATTCACAAGGTTTGCCATTCAGTTAAAAAAAATGTATTGGTTATGCAGAGAAGCAGGAATATAGAATCCGTAATGAGAAGGAAATGAACTCAATAAAAATAGACCCAGAAATGATGCAGATGATAGAATTATTAGAAAAGGACATTAAAGCAGCCTTTACAAAGCACTATGTCAAAAAAGGTAGAGTGAAGCATTCCATGTTAATGGAAGGTATAGAAGACACCTCCCCCCCAAAGGTAAAATGAGAGTCACTCCTGGTGATGGCACATACATACAATATCTTAGAAGAAAATACATTGGATGATGTTAATAGCATATCAGACAATTTAGAAGAAAATATTAGTGAATTTTGAGGCAAAGGGATAGAAATAGTCTCAAATTAAGCATAGAAAGAAAAAGGACTAAAAATAAATGAACCAGAGCAACAGGAAACTGTGGGATAAATTTAAGTTGTCTGAAGATATGTTTAACTAGGGAACTCCCAGAAAGATGAATTGGGGAGTGGCAATAAAAAACGATGGAAGAAATAATGGCTGGAAATTTTCAAAATTTATGTAAATTATAAACATATCGATCTTCAAAACTCAACAAACCACAAACATAGGAAGCATGAAGAAAAAACACCAAGGCACATCATAAAAAACTGCTTAAATTTGGTAAAATAAAGAAACTCTTAAAGGGATTAAAAGAGCTTCTTGATGAAGGTGGAAGAGGGGAGTAAAAAGGTTGGCTTAAAACTCAACATTCAAAAAATGAAGATCATGGCATCCAGTCCCATCACTTCATGGCAAATAGATGGGGGAACAAAATCACTGCAGATGGTTCACTGCAGGCACAAAATTAAAAGATGCTTGCTTCTTGGAAGAAAAGCTATGATGAACCTAGACAAAGTATTAAAAAGCAGAGACATCACTTTGCTAACAAAGGTCCATATAATCAAAGCTATGATTTTTCTAGTATTCATGTACAGATGTGAGGATAGGACCATAAAGAAGATTGAGCACCAAATAATTGATGCTTTTGAACTGTGGTGCTGGAGAAGACTCTTGAGAGTCCTTTGGACTCTAAGGAGATCCAACCAGTCCATCCTAAAGGAAATCAACCCTGAATATTCATTGGAAGGATTGATACTGAGGCTGAAGCTCCAATACTTTGGCCACCTGGTGGGAAGAGACAACTCAGTGGAAAAGACTCTGGTGCTGGGAAAGATTGAGGGCAGGAAGAGAAAGGGGCAACAGAGATGAGATAGTTGGATGACACCATTGACTCAATGGACATGAATTTGAGCAACCTCCTGGAGACAGTGAAGGACAGGGAAGCTGGCATGCTGCAGTCCATGGGGTCACAAAGGGTCGGACACAACTGAGTGACTTAACTGAACTGAACACAGACAGAAGTAGAATGACCATAGCACAAAAGTCAGAATTGGTGAAATGTAAGTAAGATGTTATATAAGGTATCTCCAGTGAGGGATAAAGTAGTATAATATTACTTGAAAGTAGAGTGGTAAGTTGAAGGTGTATACTACTAACCCTACAGTGACCACTAAAAAACAAGAAGAGTATCTAACAAGGAAATAAACTAAAATATAATATATGAATTTTTTATTACTATGCAACAATTACCACAAATTTAACGTTAGACAGCATATATTTATTATTTCACAGTTTCTGTGGGTCAGGAATCCAGGCATAGTTAGCCTAGTCCTTGCTGAGGATCTCATGTGACTGAAATTCAAGGGGTTGCCTTGGCTTCATTCTTAGCCAGAGGTTTGGCTCAGGAAGATCTGTTTCTAAGCTCATGCAAGCTACAGGCAAAATTCACTTAATTGTGTTTGCATGACTTTGTTGTTGTTGTTGTTGTAAGTCAGAGACCACTCTCAGCTCCTAGGGCTGCTCTCAGACCTTTGCTATGCTGTCCTCACAGGCTATTCCACATCATGGGAACTTAAGTCTTCAAGTTCAGCAGGAAAATCTCTACACTCTAATCTCCCTTTCTAAGGAAGGACTGGACCTTTAAAAAAAAAAAAAGGCTCACCAAGGATAATATCTTCTTGATTAGTTCAAAATTCATTGTTCAGGGGCCTTAATTACAGAAAAATGTCTTTATATTTGCTATATAAGTGTGCTCTGCTAAGTCCCTTCAGTCATGTCCAACTCTTTGTGACCCTATGGACTGTAGCCCACCTGGCTCCTCTGTCCATGGGATTCTCCAGGCAAGAATACTTGTGTGGTTGCCATGTCCTCCTCCAGGGAATCTCGCTGACCCAGGGCTCAAACCCGAGTCTCCAGTGGCTCCTGTATTGTGGGCAGATTTCCTTTACTGCTGAGCTTCCTGAGAAGCCCCCAAGTAGTGTGAACAAATAAAGGGAGTAAAATTCCATCACATTCATGAGCCCTGTGCACACTCAAGGGTAGAGGAATAAACAGAGTGCATAAACCTGGGGCAACAATCTTGAGAGACATCTGAGAGTTGTGCCTGCCATATGGATGAATAAATAAGACTTAACAAATATTAAAGAGGGAAGAAAAAGGAAAAAGTGAACACAGAAGAGATGGGACAAATGTAAAGCAAAAAGCAGTAGATTTAAACTGAACAATATCAATACTCATATTAAATTTAAATGATCTAAATACCAAAATTAAATGGCAGAGTTTTTTCTGTTGGATAAAGAAGCCAGATAACTATGTGCTGTCTATATGAAACCCATTTAAAATATAAACACACAAATAGATTAAAAGTAAAAGAACAGAAAAATAAACCATCCCAATACTAAGCAAAGGAAAGCTAGAGTGGCTTTATTTGTAACAAAGTCAATTTCAGAATCTTACTAACAGTAAATAAAGTCCTTTGATAATAAGTAAAGGGTAACTTTATGCAGGGGGCATAACAATTTTAAATGTTTCTTTATTAATAACAAAGTTTCAAAATACATGAAGCCACAATGCTCTAACTGAAAGGAGAAATAGATTCCAGATGTAGTTGAAGAATCAGCACCCATATTTCAACAAATAGTAAAAATAAAATCAGTAAACAGAAGCCTTGAACAGCACTTTTGATCAATGTAACCTAACTGACATTTTGCAAACATGCTAGCCAATGACAGCAGGATATGCATTCTCAACCTTGGCACTATTTGCATTTTATCCTGGATAACTCTTGTGGGAGGCTGTCTTTTGAACTGTAGGATGTTTGGCAGCATCCTCAGCCTTTACCCACTGGATGCTGGCAATATATTGCCTTCATTATAACAAACAAAAATGCCTCCAGGCTTTGCCAAATGTTCCTTAGGGGCACAATCATCCAAGTTGAAAATTGATGATTTAAAACATGGTTTTACTCTGAAAAGTATATTTGAGGAAAAATATGGCTAGCTAGTTTCCCAATAAAGTCAGGTCACAGTTTCAAACACTGTTCTGATAAAATTAGTGGGCTTTCAAAAATTTAGTAACAATCCTCTGAGTTCCATTGCAAAATGTGGACTTGGGCTGTGGTTTATTCATGAATCTTCATTGCATTGTTAGTTAGAAACTGGCACACGGTGAATCAGCACTCCTCATTTTGTGCCATTATTTATCCATTTAATTCAACAACTGTTTATAAAACTGCCTTCTATCAGCTAGTTGCTGTTCTAGCATTGGGAATGTATCAGAGAACAAATGAATGCTCTTCCCTTAACAGAGCTCACATTTGGTAGAAGAATAGAATAATAAACAAGCAAATTCTCCAAGCAAGGCTTCAATAGCATGTGAACAGAGAATTTCCAGGTGTTCAAACAGGATTTAGAAAAGGCAGAGGAACCAGAGATCAAATTGCCAACATCCGTTGGATCATAGCAAAAGCAAGGGAATTTAAGATAAACATCTACTTCTGCTTCATAGACTATGGAAAGTCTTTGACTATGTGGATCACAACAAACTGTGCAAAATTCTTCAAGAGATGGGAATACCAGACCACCTTACCTGCCTCCTGAGCAACCTGTATGCATGTCAAGAAGCAACAATTAGGACTGGACATGGAACAATGGACTGGTTCCAAATTGGGAAAAGAGTACATCAGGCTGTATACTGTCACCCTGCTTATTTAACTTATATGCAGAGTATATAATGCAAAATGCCAGGCTGGATGAAGTACAAGCTGGAATCAAGGTTGCAGGGAGAAATATAAATAACCTCAAATATGCAGATGACACCACCCTTATGGCAGAAAGTAAAGAGGAATTAAAGAGCCTCTTGATGAAGCTGAAAGAGGAGAACGAAAAAGTTAACTTAAAACTCAACATTCAAAAAACGATCATGGCATCCAGTCCCATCATTTCATGGCAAATAGATGGAGAAACAATGAAAACAGAGACTATTCTGGGGGGTTCCCAAATCACTGCAGATGGTGACTGCAGCCATGAAATAATAGATGCTTGCTCATTGGAAGAAAATCTATGGCAGACCTCGTGAAAGTGGCTCAGTTGTGTCCGAGTTCTTTGAGATCCCATGGACTATACAGTCCTTGGAATTCTCTAGACCAGAACACTGGAGTGAGTAGCCTTTCCTTTCTCCAGGGGATCTTCCCAAACTAGGGATCAAACCCAGGTCTCTCCCGTTACAGGCGGATTCTTAATCAGCTGAGCCACAAGGAAAGCCCAAGAATATTGGAGTGGGTAGCTTATCCTTTCTCCAGAGGATCTTCCCAACCCAGAAACTGAACCAGGGTCTCCTTCATTGCAGGCAGATTCTTTACCAACTGAGTTATCAGGGAACCCTATGACCAACCTAGACAGCATATTAAAAAGCAGAGACGTTACTTTACCGACAAAGGTCTGTATAGTCAAAGCTATGGTTTTTTGAGTGGTCATGTATCCAAGTGAGAGTTGGACCATAAAGACAGTTGAGCACCAAAGAACTGATGCTTTTGAACTGTGGTGTTGGAGAAGACTCTTGAGAGTCCTTTGGACAGCAAGGAGATCAAACAAGTCCATCCTAAAGGAAATCAGATGCTGCAACTGAAACTCCAATACTTTGGCCACCTGATGTGAAGAACTGACTCATTTGAAGAGACCCTGATGCTGGGAAAGATTGAAGGCAGGAGGAGAAGAGGATGATAGAGGGAGGATGAGATAGTTGCACGGCATCACCGACTCTATGGACATGAGTCTGAGCAAGCTCCAGTACTTGGTGATGGACAGGGAATGCTGCAGTCCATGGGGTCGCATAGATTTGGACAAAACTGAGCCACTGAAGCAAACATACAATTTGTAAGATAGCTTTGCTGCTTCTGCTGCATCACTTCAGTTGTGTCCGACTCTGTGTGACCCCATAGACGGAAGCCCACCAGGCTTCCCGTCCCTGGGATTCTCCAGGCAAGAACACTGGAGTGGGTTGCCATTTCCTTCTCCAATGCATGAAAGTGAAAAGTGAAAGTGAAGTCGCTCAGTCGTGTCAGACTCTAGCGACCCCATGACTGCAGCCTACCAGGCTCCTCCGTCCATGGGATTTTCCAGGCAAAAGTACTGGAGTGGGGTGCCATTGCCTTCTCCAAAGATAGCTTTAGAGGTATGGAAATAAACAAAGTAGGATAAGAAAGAGAAGGAGTAAGAAAAGTGGTCAGGGATTGTGGCAGTTTAACAGAGGACCTGAAAGAAGTAAGAGTGAGTAATGTAGGTGTATGATTTTCCATTTCAGGTAGAAGGACAAATAATAACCAATAACTGTTTGAGTGTGTTCTAGGAAGAGCAATGACGCTGGTGTAGAAGCAGCAGAGTGAGTTAGAGTGGAAGGAGATGGGGTTAGTGAAGTTGCAGTGTGGCCAGATCACAAAGAGCCTCTAGGTCACTGTAAGGATTTTGGCTTTTAAGTAGAAAGCCATTAGAAGGTTTTAAGTGAAATGATGAGATACTAAAAATAGTGTAAGAGAATCATTTTGTTGGTTAGGTTGAGCCTAGATGGTAGGGGAACAAAGTGAGAAGCTGAAAGACCAGTTAGGAGTCTGTTAGAATATTCCAGGTGGGCTATGATGTTGACTCTGTCCACAGTAGAAGCAAGGAAGATGGTAATAAGTATTGGATTTTGAAGTGTTTTTGGAGGCCCAACAAAAAGGATTTTTTGGCAGGAAGCAGTTTTGGATGAGTAAAAGAAGAGAGTCAATGATAACTGAGGATTTTAGCCTGTGAAACAGGAAGAAATGAGCTGGAGCTGTTATTTGCTAATATAGGGAAGACGGTACAAGGACCATGCATTTGGAGACATTTTAAATTTGAGATGACTTTTGGAAATTTATGTGGAAATATTGTGAACCACTGGCTAAACTAATTTGGAGTTTAGAAAAGAAGTCTGATCCAGAGAAATAAATGTGAAAGTTATCAATATTTATCTGGTATTTTATTTTGTTATTTATTTTCCAGTTTTACTGAGTTATAATTAACATAAAATTGTATCAGTATAATACAATGTTCTGATATATGCATATACACAAAATGACTACCACAGTAAATTTAGCTAACATCTATCACTTCACATAATTACAAGTTTTTATTTCTTATAATGATGAGTTTAAAAATCTACTCTCTTAGCAATTTTCAAATATGTAGTACAGGAGTGTTAATTAATGTCATAATCCTGTATATTACATCTCCAGAACTTATTTATCATACAACTGTAAATCTGTACATTTTGACCCCCTTCACCCATTTCTTTCATCATGACCCCTCCATTTCTGGCAACCACCAATGGTTTGATTTTTAGATTCCATATATATTAATACATGAGATCATACAGTATTTATCTGAATTATTTCACTTAATGCCCTCAAGTTATATCCATGTTGTTACACACTGCAGGATATACTTTTTTATGATTGAATCCTGTTACATATATATGCCACATCTTTATTTGTTCATCAATGAACACTTATGCTGTTTCCAAATCTTGGCTATTGTAAATAATGCTTCAGTGAACGTGGGAGGGCAGATATCTTTTTGAGATAGTGATTTTGTTCTCTTTATCTAAATACCCAGAAGTGGGATAAATAGATCATATGGTAAGTACATTTTCTATTTTTTTGAGGAACAGCTATACTGTTTTCTATAGCATTCCCACCAACAGTGCAAGAAGATTCCCTTTTCCCCCCATCTTTCCCTATATTTATTTCTTATCTTTTTGATGATCGTTATTTTAACTTGTGGGTGGTATCTCATTGTGGTTTTGATTTTCATTTTCGATAGTTTGTATTTTTAAAGCCTTTAAATTAGCTATTTTAAGGCTATTAGGGGATGGGGATGGGAAATCAAAGATCCTAGGAATGAGCTCTGGTACAGGCCAATATATAGAGGTTGGATTGATGAATATATGGTTTGTTATTACTTATGAAATGAATTACCAAAAATTTAGTGGCTTAAAAACAGTAAGTTGTATTGCCTTATGAGTATGGAGATCTGAAGTCTAAAATCAAGTTCTATCAGGGCTTCAAGCCAGCATTCCTTTGGAGGCCTCAGGGAACAGTCTGTTTCCTTCTCTCTCTGTCTTTTTTTTTTGTTTCTAGAGGTGCTCAGCTTTCCTTGGCTCATGACCCTTCCTTGTATTACTCCAATGTTTTGCTTCCATCATCACATCACTTACTACTGACTCTAATTCTCCTGTTTTTCTCTAATCAGAACCATCATGGTTACATTGGTCCCACTTGGATAATCCAGGATAATCTCTACTTCAAGATCCTTAACTCAATCATATTTACAAAACCCTTTTAACCATGTAAGGTAGCATAGTTATAGTTTTCCACTGTTAGGTCATGCATACCTTTGGTGGACCAATATTTTAGCCCACAACCAAGAAGAATCAGAAGTTAAGACTAGTGAGGTGGACAGAGAACTGAGGAAGTGTGTTCTGGAATTAGGTGAAGACAGTCCTTCAAGGAAAAAGGAGTGACCACTCTGTTATATGTCACTCATTGATCCAAGAAGATGCAGATGAGAATTAACTAGGAGATTTAACCCAATGGAATTTATTGTTGACCCTGACAAGAACTACATTCTGGAAAATGAAAGACTGACTGGAGTATCTTAGAAGATGGAGCAGGACCAGCTTAGTGGGTATAAGATCTGCACTGTCCCACAAAGCCCCACTTTTGGATGAGTCACACAGGTGGATTAATGTTTTACTCTCACTGGGTCAGGAAGATCCCCTGGAGGAGGGCATGGCAGCCCACTCCAGTATTCTTGCCTGGAGATTCTCATAGACAGAGGATCCTGGCCATAGTGTGGAAAAGAATCAGACATGACTGAAGTGACTTAGCACACACACACGTCACTCTAGAAATTCTTAATTTTGAAAAAGGATCTTACAAAGAAGTCTCACAGTTTTATTTTGCACTGAGCACAGCAGATTATATAGCTTGTCCTGCAATGGAAGAAAAACAAAACAAAACAAAACTGGAAACAGTGATCATGGATAACTCTTCCAAGGCATTTTACGCAAATGAGATCAGAAAAATGGAGCCAGAGGAGGAAGTGGAGTCAAGTGAGAATTTTTAAGCTTAAGATGGTTGCTTTCTAGTTTGGTGCTTCCTATGTAACAACGGATAGTCAGGACTGACCAAGACTGATTCTGTCTAATGCCAGATGTCCCACATGTGGTTTTAGCAGAGTTTACAGCATGGTTTCACAGATCCCTGCGTAGGAAGATACACCTCTGCTTCTTGGCTCTCCTCTATTATTTTTCCAGTGGATTGATGGCTTCATGCAGGAAGGATCAAAACCTTATAAACTCCAACATATTTTCTTAACCTATCAATCTGATGTCACTCTGAACTCTGGCATATGAGATAAAATTTCCAGCCTTTGTTCTTCACAGATCCATGGTCTTTTAGAAGCAATTGCAAATTGATTTTTATCATGATTTGCTCTAGCATTTTCCCAGGCATACCAGTTAAGCTGACTCAGGGCCAGAGACATTCATTGCTGGCCTCAGGAAAGATACACTGTTGGCACTCATCCAACTTTCAGGCATTTTTTCCCCCCCATCTATCCTAGTCACTAGAAATAAATTGCACTGTGAAGCCCTGCTAACCAGACTTAACAAATAACCATCTGAAGAGCTTGCACTAAGCAGCCAAGCCTATCAACTCTCCTGTCAACTAAGTAAGCAAAGGTCTCATTAAGCAATATAACCTTGACTATTATAGGTTAGAAACTTTCAGAAATCCCTGAGATGATTGCTATTTATCTAAGATATCTCAGAAAAGAAAATTTGCCAGCCTCTCAAACCACCTTTAATACTTAAGCAAAAATAATGTTTACTTATTGGATCAAATTATCTTTTGTATAACTCTTTCAATTTTCAGTTCAGTTCAGTTCAGTTCAATTCAGTTGCTCAGTTGTGTCTGACTCTTTGCAACCCCATGAATTGCAGCACACCTCCCTGTCCATCACCAACTCTCGGAGTTCACCAAGACTCACGTCCATCGAGTCAGTGATGCCATCCAGCCATCTCATCCTCTGTAGTCCCCTTATCCTCCTGCCCCCAATCCTTCACAGCATCAGGGTCTTTTCCAATGAGTCAAATCTTCACATGAGGTAGCCAAAGTATTAGAGTTTCAGCTTCAACATCAGCCCTTCCAAAGAAATCCCAGGACTGATCTCCTTTAGGATGGACTGGTTGGATCTCCTTGCAGTCCAAGGGACTCTCAAGAGTCTTCTCCAGCACCACAGTTCAAAAACATCAATTCTTTGGCGCTCAGATTTCTTCACAGTCCAACTCTCACATCCATACACAACCACTGGAAAAACCATAGCCTTGACTAGATGGACCTTTGTTGAAAAAGTAATGTCTCTGCTTTTGAATATGCTATCAAGGTTGGTCATAACTTTCCTTCCAAGGATTAAGTGTCTTTTAATTTCATGGCTGCAATCACCATCTGCAGTGATTTTGGAGCCCCCAAAAATAAAGTCTGACACTGTTTCCACTGTTTCCCCATCTCTTTCCCATAAAGTGATGGGACCAGATGCCATGATCTTCATTTTCTGAATGTTGAGCTTTAAGCCAACTTTTTAACTCTCCTCTTTCACTTTCATCAACAGGCTTTCAATTTTACCCAGGGATAATTCCTCAATGAACTCTATTTTAATAATTTAATAAAATTTAAATAAAATGATGTTATCTGATGTTTGGAAAATTCAAATTTATATAGGACTTCCTTTCCTTTCGCCTGAATTGAAACACTCACTGCAGTGCTTCCTCTCAGTATTTATTCAATAAGTATCTTCCAATTTGCAGGTGACGAGGGAAGAAATATGAAATAATGAACACATGGATGAAAAGACAGGTGTCAGTAATTCTAAAAGCAGTTTACTTGTATAATTTTTCCTTTTTAATTGAAGAATAGTTGACATACAATGTTATATAAATTTCAATTGTATAATAGATGATTTGACAATTACATACATTACAATTGGGCTTCCCTGGTAGCTCAGATGGTAAAGAATCTTCCTGCAATGCATTAGACTGGGGTTCAGTCTCTGGGTAGGGGGCATCCCCTGAAAAAAGGATTGGCTACCCGCTCCAATATTCTTGCCTGGAGTATTCCATGGATAGTGGAGCCTGGTGGGCTACAGTCCACAGGGTCACAAAGAGTTGGACAAGACTGAACAACTATCACTTTTACTTTTTCACTTTCACATTACAAATTGATCACCATGACAAATATAATAACCGTCTGTCACATGCAAAGTTATTACAGCATTGTTGACTATATTCTCTATACTGTAGATTACATCCTCATGACATTTGTTTTATAACTGGAAGCTTATTCTTTTGATCTTATCTCTTTGGCTCAACCCACTTCCATGTTCCCCTCTGGTGACCACCAGTTTATTTTTTGTATCTATGAATCAATTTCTCTTTTATTTGTGTTAGTTTTGATTTTTAGATTCCACATGCAGGTAAAATTTTGTGGCATTTATCTTTTTCTGTCTGGCTTTCTTCACTTAACATATTACATTTCAGATCCATTGATGTTGCAAATGGCAATATTTCATTCTTTTTTAATGCTTAAGTAATATTTTATTTTATACATATAACAAATCTTCTTTATCCATTAATCTATCAATAAACATTTAAGTTGCTTCCATTTCTTGCATGTTGTAAATAAGACTGCAATAAACATAGGAGTTTATATGTTTTTGAATTAATGATTTTAGTTTTATTCAGCTAAAAACACAAGAGTGGGATTGCTGGATCATATGATAACTCTATTTATTTTGGGGAGGATCGCCATACTGTTTTCCATAGTAGCTGTACCAATTTACATTCCCACCAACAGGGTATAAATGTTCCCTTTTCTCCACATCTTTGTTAACACTTTTTATTTGTGGTCTTTTATTACAGCTATTCTGAGAGATGTGAGGTGACATTTCATTGTGGTCTTTTCATTTTCCCGGTGATTAGTGATGTTGAACATCTTTTTGTGTGCCCATTGGCCATGTGTATGTTTTCAGAAAATGTTTATTCAATTTCTCTATTTTTACATCAAAAATTTTTAAAGTTTTTTTTTTTTAATAGTAAGTTGTGTGAATTCTTTATATATTTTGAATATTAACCACTTATCTTTTAGAATATCAAAGGTCCATCTAGTCAAAGCTTTGGTTTTTCCAATAGTCATGTATGAATGTGAGAGTTGGATTATGAAGAAAGCTAAGCACTGAAGAATTAATGCTTTTGAACTGTGGTGTTGGAGACGACTCTTGAGAGTCCCTTGGACTGCAAAGAGATCCAACCAGTCCATCCTAAAGAAAATCAGTCCTGAATATTCATTGGAAGGACAGATATTGAAGCTGAAACTCCAATACTTTGGCTACCTGATGCGAAGAACTGACTTGTTTGAAAAGACCCTGATGCTGAGAAAAATTGAAGGCAGAAAGAGAAGGGATGACAGAGGATGAGATGATTGGATGGCTTCACTGACTCGATGGACATGAATTTGAGTAAGCTCTTAGAACTGGTGATGGACTGGGAAGTCTGGTGTGCTACAGTCCATGGGGTTGCAAAGAGTTTGACACAACTGAGGGACTGAACTGAGCCACTTATCAGATATATCATTTGCAAATATCTTCTCTCCCATTTAGTAGGTCATCTATTTGTTTTGTTGATAGTTTCCTTTGTTGAGCAAAAATTTTTGATTGGGTGTCATCTCATTTGTTACTCTTGCTTGAGGAAGAAAGCATAAAAAATGTAGCTAAGATT
Source organism: Bubalus bubalis (assembly GCF_019923935.1). Classification (NCBI taxonomy): domain Eukaryota; kingdom Metazoa; phylum Chordata; class Mammalia; order Artiodactyla; family Bovidae; genus Bubalus; species Bubalus bubalis. Next base: position 78,352,095 of record NC_059172.1, on the reverse strand, counting down.
GAAATAAAAAAGTATATTTTCTATACTAAAATTTTTATGGCTCCAGGTCTTATATGTTCATCTTTAACCCATTTAGAGTCTACTGTTGTATATGGTGTAAGAAAAGTGGTCTGGTTTCATTCTTTTGCATGTAGCTGTCCAGTTTTCCCAACCCTATTTATTGAAGAGACTGTCTTTTCCTCACATATGTTCTTGGTTCCTTTGTTGTAAATTAAGTGACAACATGAGTTTAACTCTGGGTTCTCTGTTCTGCTCCTTTGATCAATGTTTTTTTGTCAGTACTGTATAGTTCTGAGTACTATAGCTCAGTAGTGTTCTTTTAAGTCAGAGAGCATGATGTAGTACCTCAAGCTTGTTTTTCTTTCTCAAGATTGCTTTGGCTATTTGGGATCTCTTGTTTTTCCATACAAATATTAAAATAATTTGTTCTAGTTCTGTGAAAATATTATTGACATTTTAATACGGATTGCTTTGAATCTGGAGATTGCCTTGGTTAGTATGTTCATTTTAACAAATTCTTCAAATTCACGAACATGATATATCTTCATTTTTTGGGTCATCTTCAATGTATTTCATCAATGATGCACAATTTTCAGTGTATAAGTCTTTTATCTCCTTGGTTAAATTTATTCATGAGTATTTTATTTTTTTAATGCAATTGTAAATAGGATTGTTTGTTTCTCCTTCTGAGTTATGTGTGTAGAAATACATGAGATTTCTGGTATACTCATTTTGTATCTTGTGACTTTAATAAATTTATTGATAGTTCTAATAGATTTTGATGGTCTTTAGGGTTTTATATGAATAGTATCATGTCATCTGCAAAGAGTGATGGTTTTCCTCTTTTGTTTCCAATTTAGATGCCTTTATTTCTCTCTCTCTTCTTTTTAACTGAAATCAGACTGCTTATGTTCTTTGCAGCCAAAGATGTATGGAGAAGCTCTATACAGCCAGCAAAAACAAGACCTGGAGCTGACTATGGCTCAGTTCATGAGTTCCTTATTGAAAAATTCAGGCTTAGATTGAAGAAAGTAGGAGAAACACTAGATCACTCAGTTCAGTTCAGTTCGGTTCAGTTGCTCAGTCGTGTCCAACTCTTTGCGACCCCATGAATTGTAGCCCACCAGGCCTCCCTGTCCATCACCATCTCCCTGAGTTCACTCAAACTCATGTCCATTGAGTCGGTGATGCCATCCAGCCATCTCATTCTCTGTCATCCCCTTTTCCTCCTGCCCTCAATCCCTCCCAGCATCAGAGTCTTTTCCAATGAGTCAACTCTTTGCATGAGGTGGCCAAAGTATCGGAGTTTCAGCTTTAGCATCATTCCTTCCAAAGAACACCCAGGGTTGATCTCCTTTAGAATGGATTGCTTGGATCTCCTTGCAGTCCAAGGGACTCTCAAGAGTCTTCTCCAACACCACAGTTCAAAAGCATCAATTCTTCAGTGCTCAGCTTTCTTCAGGTATGACCTAAATCATATCCCTTAAGGTTATATAGTAGAGGTGATGAATAAACTCAAGGCATTAAATCTGGTAGATCGAGTGGCTGAAGAACTATTGACTTAGGTTCTTAATATTGTACAGGAGGCAGTAACAAAAACCATTCAAAGAAAAAGAAACCAAGAAGGCAAAGTGGTTGTCTGAGGAGGCTTTGCAAATAGCTGAGGAAAGAAGAGAAGCAAAAGACAAAGGAGAAAGGGAAAGAAATACCCAATTGTATGCATAGTTCTCAAGAGAATAGCATGGAAAAATAAGGCCTTTTTAATTTTTTTGAGAGAATAAGATAATGGTATATAATTAGGATGTTTTTGAAACTACAGATAAGTGCAAATTTATACATACAATACAGATGTTCTTTTTTTTTTTTACAATTAATTAATTTATTTTTATTGGAGGCTAATTACTTTACAATTTTGTGGTGGTTTTTGATATACATTGACATGAATCAACCACGGGTGTACATATGTCCAACCATCCTGAAGCCCCCTCCCACCACCCTCCCCACCCCACCCCCTGGGTTGTCCCAGAGCACTGGCTTTTAGTGCCCTGCTTCATTCATCAAACTTGTACTGGTCACCTATTTTATATATGGTAAATACATGCTTCACTGCTATTCTCTCAAATAATCCCACTCTCACATTTTCCCACGCAGTCCAAAACTCTGTTCTTTACATTTGTGTCTCTTGTGCTATCTTGGATATAGGATCATTGTTACCGTCTTTCTAAATTCCATATATACATGTTAATATACTATATTTGTGTTTCTCTTTTGGACTTCATTCTGTATAATAGGCTCCAGTTTCATCCACCTCATTAGAAGTGACTCAAAGGTGTTCATTTTTATACCTGTGTAATATTCCATTGTGTTTATGTACCGCAACTTCCTTATTCATTCATCTGCCAATTGACATCTAGATTGCTTACATGTTCTAGCTAATGTAAACAGTACTGCAATGAACATCGGGGTACATGTGTGTCTTTCAATTCTGGTTTCCTTGATGTGTATGCCCAGCAGTGGGATTGCTGGGTCACATGGCAGTTTTAGTTTCAGGTTTTTAAGACATCTCCACACTGTTTTCCATAGTGGCTGAACTAGTTTGCATTCCCACCAACAGTGTAAGAGGGTTCCCTTTACTCCACACTCTCTTCAGCATTTATTGTTTGTAGACTTTTTGATAGCAGCAACTCTGACTGGTGTGACATGGTACTTCATTGTAGTTTTGGTTTGGATTCCTCTGATAATGAGTGATGTTGAGCATCTTTTCATGTGTTTGTTAGCCATCTGTATATCTTCTTTGGAGAAATGTCTGTTGATTTCTTTGGCCCACTTTTTGACTGGGTCGTCTATTTTTCTGGTATTGAGCTGCATGAGCTGCTTGTATATTTTGGAGATTAATTCTTCGTCAATTATTTCATTTGCTATTACTTTCTCCCATTCTGAAGGCTGTATTTTCACCTTGCTTATAGTTTCCTTCATTGTGCAAAAGTTTTTACATTTAATTAGGTCCCATTTGTTTATTTTTGCTTTTATTTCCATTACTCTGGGAGATGGGTCATAGAGGATCTTGCTGTGATTTATGTCAGAGAAAGTGTTCTGCCTGTTTTCCTCTAAGAGTTTTTTAGTTTTTGGTCTTACATTTAGATCTTCAATCCATTTTGAGGTTTTTTTTTTTTTTTTTTTTTTGCATATTGTGTTTGAAAGTATTCTAGTTTCATTCTTTTACATGTGGTTGAGTAGTTTTTCCAGCACCACTTGTTAAAGAGATTGTATTTTCTCCCTTGTATAATCTTGCCTCCTTTGTCAAAGATAAGGTGTCCATAGGTGTGTAGATTTATCTCTGGTCTTTCTATTTTGTTCCATTGATCTATATTTCTGTATATGTGCCAGTACCATACTGTCTTGATGACTGTAGCTTTGTAGTATAGTCTGAAGTCAGGAAGGTTGATTTCTTCATTTCCATTCTTTTTTCTCAAGATTGCTTTGGCTATTCGAGTTTTTTGTGTGTGTGTTTCCATACAAATTGTGAAGTTATTTGTTCTAGCTCTGTGAAGAATGCTGTTGGTAGCTTGATAGGGATTGCAGTGAATCTATAGATTGCTTTGGGTAGTATATTCATTTTGACTATATTGATTCTTCCAATCCATGATCATGGTATATTTCTCCGTCTATTTGTGTCACCTTTGATTTCCTTCATCAGTGTTTGGTAGTTTTCTATATATAGTTCTTTTGTTTCCTTAGGTAAATTTATTCTTAAGTATTTTAATCATTTCACTGCAATGGTGAATGGAATTGTTCCCTTAATTTCTGTTTCTGTTTTTTATTGCTAGTGTATAGGAATGCAAAGGATTTCTGTGTATTAGTTTTGTATCTTGCAACTTTATTGTATTCATTAATTAGCTCTAGTAATTTTCTGGTGGTGTCTTTAGGGTTTTCTATGTAGAGGATCATGTCATCTGCAAACAGTGAGAGTTTTACTTCTTTTCCAAACTAGATTCCTTTAATTTATTTCTCTTCTCTGATTGCTGTGGCTAGGACTTCCAAAACTATGTTGAATAGTAGTGGTGAGAGTGGAAACCCTTGTCTTATTCCTGATTTTAGATGAAATGCTTTCAATTTTTCGCCATTGATGATAATGTTTTCTGTGCGTTTGTTGTATATGGCTTCTATCATGTTGAGGTATGTTCCTTCTATATCTGCTTTCTGGAAAGTTTTTAATTATAAATGGGTGTTGTATTTTGTCAAAGGCTTTCTCTGTATCTATTGAGATAATCATATGGTTTTTATCTTACAATTTCTTGATGTGGTGTATCACTTTCATTGATTTGTGAATATTGAAGAATCCTTGCATCCCTGGAATAAAGCCCACTTGGTCATGACATATGATCTTTTTAGTATGTTGTTGGATTCTGTTTTCTAGAATTTTTGTTGAGAAATTTTGAACCTATGTTCATCAGTGATATTGGCCTGTAGTATTCTTTTTCAGTGGCATCTTTGTCTGGATTTGGTATCAGGATGATGGTGGCCTCATAGAATGAGTTTGGGAATTTATCTTCCTCTGCAAGTTTCTGGAAAAGTTTGGATAGTATATGTAACAGACTGGTTCCAAATAGGAAAAGGAGTACATCAAGGCTGTATATTGTCACCCTACTTAATTAACTTATATGCAGAGTGCATCATGAGAAATGCTGGGCTGCAGAAAGCACAAGCTGGAATCAAGATTGCTGGGAGAAATATCAATAATCTCATATATGCAGATGACACCACCCTTACAGCAGAAAGTGAAGAGGAACTAAAGAGCCTCTTGATGAAAGTGAAAGAGGAGAGTGAAAAAGTTGACTTAAAGCTCAACACTCACATAACTAAGATCATGGCATCTGGTCCCATCATTCATGACAAATAGATGGGGAAACAGTGGAAACAGTGGCTGACTTTATTTTTCTGGGCTCCAAAATCACTGCAGATGGTGATTGCAGCCATGAAATTAAAATTCACTTACTTCTTGGAAGGAAAGTTATGACCAACCTAGACAGCATATTAAAGAGCAAAGACATAACTTTGCCAACAAAGGTCCGTCTAGTCAAGGCTATGGTTTTTCCAGTGGTCATGTATGGATGTGAGAGTTGGTCTATAAAGAAAGCTGAGCACCCGAAGAATCGATGCTTTTGAACTGTGGTGTTGGAGAAGACTCTTGAGAGTCCCTTGGACTGCAAGGAGATCCAACCAGTCCATCCTAAGGGAGATCAGTCCTGGGTGTTCATTGGAAGGACAGATGCTCAAGCTGAAACTCCATTACTTTGGCCACCTGATGCGAAGAACTGACTCATTGGAAAAGACCCTGATGCTGGGAAAGATTGAGGACAGGAGAAGAAGGGCATGACAGAGGATGAGATGGTTGAATGGCATCGCTGACTCAATGGACATGGGCTTGGGTAAACTCTGGGAGTTGGTGATGAACAGGGAGGCCTGGTGTGCTGTGGTTCATGGGGTTGCAAAGAGTCAGACACGACTGAGTGACTGAACTGAACTGAACTAGCTCTTCTCTAAAAATTTATGTAGAGTTCAACTGTGAAGCCATCTGGTCCTGGGCTTTCATTTGTTGGAAGATTTATGATTGCAGTTTCAATTTTTGTGCTTGGGATGGGTCTGATAAGATTTTCTGTTTCTTCCTGGTTCAGTTTTGGAAGGTTTTACTTTTCTAAGAATTCATTCATTTCTTCCAAGTTGTCCATTTTATTGGCATACAATTGCTCATAGTAGTCTCATGTTCTTTTTTATTTTTGTGTGTGTTGTGATTTCTCCATTTTCATTTCTAATTTTATTGATTTGTGTCTTCTCCCCCCATCTTTTTTTTGATGACTTTGGCTAACGGTTTGCCTATTTTATTTATCTTGTCAAAAAAAAAAAAAAAAAAGCTTTTAGTTTTGTTGATTTTTGCTGCAGTCTTGTTCATTTACTTTTTCATTTATTTCTACTTTGATTTTGTGATTTCTTTCCTTCTACTAACTTTGGGGTGGTTCTTTTCTTCTTTTTCTACTAGCTTTAGATGTAAAGTTAGGTTCTTTATTTGATGTTTCTCTTGTTTCTTGAGGTAGTCTTGTATTGTTATGAACCTCCCTCTTAAGACTGTTTTTCCGGAATCCCATAGGCTTTGGGTTGTTGTGTTTTTATTTGTTTGTATGCATATTTTGACTTCATTTTTGATGTCTTCCATGATCTGTTGGTTATTCAGAAACGTGTTTTTTAGCCTCCATGTGTTTGTATTTTTAATAGTTTTTTTTTTTCCTGTAGTTGACATCTAATCTTACCACATTGTAATCAGAAAAGATGCTTGAAATGATTTCAATTCTTAAAAATTTACCAAGGCCAGGATGTGATAAACAATGAAAAGAAATAGAGGAAAACAATAGAATGGGAAAAGTAGAGATATCTTCAAGAAAATTGGAGATACCAGGGAATATTTCATGCAAAGTTGGGAAAAATAAAGAACAAAAACGATCTAACAGAAACAGACGAGGTTAAGAAGAGGTGGCAAAAATACACAGAAGAACTATATAAAAAAGACTTTCATGACCCAGATAACTACAATGGTGAGGAAAGTGAAGTGGGCCTTCAGATGCTCTACTAATAACAAAGCTAGTGGAGGTGATGGAAAGCCTGCTGAGCTATTTTCAAATCCCAAAGGATGATGTGGTTAAAATTGCTGCACACAATATATCAGCAAATTTAGAAAACTCAACATTAGGCACAGGACTGGAAAAAAATCAATTTTCATTCCAATTCCAAAGAAAGGCAATGTCCAAGAATGTTCAAACTACCATTCTATTGTGCTCCTTTCACATGCTAGCAAGTTTATGCTAGTGCTTATTCTCCTTTGCTTGCTCTTACTTTTTTCTCAATTGTAAAAATCTTTTTTAGTGTTTGTATTTTGAATATTTAGAAATCATTTCTTTTAAACTGTTACAGCTTTAAGTCTGAGTTTAAAATAAACTGATTACTTTTATTAATTATGGACTTAATTATACACTTGTATCCTAATTTTAAAGTTATTTTTTTGTGAAAGTGCTTTGTCTATTAAAATGTCATATAGACTCAGGGATAGACGAAAAAATATATAAACATATTAAAAAAAAAAAACATGAACCCATAACTTACAGATGTAAAAGCTGGTTTGGAAAAGATGGAGGAACCAGAGATCAAATAGCCAACATTCTCTGAATTATAGAAAAAGCAAAGGAATTCCATGAAAAAGCATCTAATTCTGCTTCATTGACTATTCTAAAGACTCTGACTGTGTGAATCACAGGAAATTGTGGAAAATTCTTCAAGAAATGGGAATACCAGACCATCTTTCCTGTCTCCTGAGAAACCTGTATGCAGATCAAGAGCAACAGTTTGAACTGGACGTGGAAAAACAGACTGGTTCCAAATTGGGAAAAGAGTACACCAAGGCTGTATATTGTCATCCTGCTTATTTAACTTCTATACAGAGTACATCATGTGGAATATCAGGGTGGATGAATCACAAGCTGGAATCAAGTTTGCAGGGATAAATGTCAACAACCTCAGATATGCAGATGATACCACTCTAATGGCAGAAAATGAAGAGGACCTAAAGAACCTCTTCATGAGGGTAAAAGAGGAGAGTGAAAAGCTGACTTAAAACTCAACATCAAAAAACTAAGATCATAACATTTGCTTCCATCACTTCATGGCAAATAGAAGGGAATAAAGTGGAAGTGGTAGCAGATTTTATTATCTTGGGCTCTCAAATCACTGCAGATAGTGGCTGCAGTTATAAAACTAAAAGAAAAGCTTTTTTTTTCTTCCTTGGAAGAAAAGCTGTGACTAACTTAGACAGCACATTGAAAAGAAGAGACATTACTTTGCCAACAAAGGTCAAAGCTATGGTTTTTCCAATAGTCATGTATGGACGTCAGAGTTGTATCATAAAGAAAGCTGAGTGCCAAAGAACTGATGCTTTTGAACTGTGGTGTTGGAGAAGACTCTTGATAATCCCTTGGACTGCAAGGAGATCAAACCAGTCCATCCTAAATGAAATCAGACCTGAATATTCATTAAAGGAATGATGCTGAAGCCGAAACTCCAGTACTCTGACCACTTGATGAGAAGAACTGACTCATTGGAAAAGACCTTGATGCTGGGAAAGATTGAAGGCAAAAGGAGAAGAGGGTGGCAGAGGATGAAGGTTAGATAGCTTCAACAATTCAATGAGTGTGACTTTGAGCAAACTCCAGGAGGCTCTAGAGGATAGAAGAACCTGACTTGTTGCAGTTCATGAGATCTGAACTATCTGGAGATAACTTAGTGACTGGGCAACAACAAATCTCTTTTTCTTGCCTGATAACTTTTGCTAGAACTTCCAATACTGTGTTGAATAACAGTGTCAATAGTGGACATCCTTGTCTTGCTTCTTATCTTAGAGAAAATGCTTTCATCTCTTCGTGGTTCACGTATGATGTTGGCTGTAGTAGCCACATGTCTGCATGCTAAGTTGTTTCAGTTGTGTCTAACCCTTTGGGACCCCCTATGGAGCGTAGACTGCCAGGTTCTTCTGTCCATGGGATTCTCAAGGCAAAAATACTGGAGTGGGTTGCCATGTCCTCCTCCAAGGGGTCATCACAACCCAGGGATTGACCCTGTGTCTCTTATGTCTTCTTCACTGGCAGGTGGGTTCTTTACCACTAGCACCACCTGAAAAGCCCAGGATTGTCCTATATAACATTTTTTATGTTGAGATATTTCCCTCTGTACCAACATTGTTGAGTTTTTGTCAAAAATGGATGTTGAATTTTAACATACTATTTCCTGTGTATATGGAGATGATCAGACACTATTTAATCTCTTGTTATAAATATGGTATATCACACTGACTAATCTATGAATTTTAAATCATCCTTACATCCCTGAGATAAATCCCACTTGACCATGATGTATGATTTTTTTTAATGTGTTGTTGACTTTGGTTTGTTAACATTTTTTGAGAATTTTTTTATAACTGAGAGATGAATTGTTTTAGTTGTTTTTAGTTTTTAGTCATGAAGTTTTTAGTCATTATTTCTTCAAGCAGATTTTCAGCCCCTTCTTGCTCTTCTCCTGAAGTGCCTGTATAATTGAAATGTTAGTATGCTTGATGTTCCAGAGGCCTCTGAAACTTTCCTCATTTTTTGACTTTTGTTTTCTTTTGCTATTCTGATTGCGTGATTTTCACTACCCTGTCTTCTAGATTGTAATTTTCTCTTTTTAAAGTAGTCTTTGTCTAGTTTTGGTATCAGGGTGTTCCTGGCCTCATAAAATCAATTTGAAAACATTTGTTCCTTTTCCTTTTTTGGGGACAGTTTCAGGAATGTAGATATAATACCTCTTTAAATGTTTGGTTGACTTCAGCTGTGAAGCTGTCTGAACCTGGGCTTCTATATATTGAGAGTTTTTGATTAGCAATTCAGTTTCATTACTGGTAATTGGTATGTTTATATTTTCTATTTCTTTTTGGTTCAACCTTAGAAGACTGTGCATTTCTAGGAATGTATCCATTTCTTCTAGGTTATTCAATTTGTTAGTACATAATTATTCATAGTAGTCTCTTATGGTCCATTGTATTTCTGTGGTGTTAGTTGTAATGTCTCTTCTTTCATTTATGATTATATTTATTTGTGCCCTCTTCCTTTTTTTCTTGATGAGTCTGGCTAAAGATTTACCAATTTTGTTTATCTTTCAGAGAACCAACTCAGTTTTTATTGCTTTTAATCTCTATTTTATTTATTTCTGCTTTGAGCTTTATTATATCCTTTCTTCTACTAGCTTTGGGTTTTGATTATTCTTCTAGTTCTTGTAGTTGTAAAGTTAGATAGCTTATTTGAGATTTTTCTCATTTCTTAAGGTAGGCCTGTATTGTTATAAACACCCCTCTTGGAATTGCTTTTGGGATTCCCTGATGGCTCAAATGGTAAACAGTCTGCCAGCAGTGCAGAAGATTCCCTGGAGAAGGAAATGGCTACCTACTCCATTATTCTTGTCTGGAAAATTCCATGGATAGAGGAGTCTGGCAGGCTATAGTCCATGTGTCCCAAAAAGTCAGACACAATTGAGCTACTTCATAGCTATATTTGCTTTTGCTGTGTGAGCTACTTCATAGCTATATTTGCTTTTGCTGTGTCCCATAGACTTTGGAATGTTAGTTTCTATTTTCAACTGTCTTGAGGTCATTTTTTGCTTCCTCTTTAATTATTTCAATGACCTATTGTTTGTTTAGCAGCAGATTGTTTATACTTATAATGTTTGTGCTTTTTCCAGTATTTTAAATGTAGTTGATTTTTAGTGTCATATTGTTGTGGTCCAAAAAAATGCTTGACATGATTTCAATTTTGTAGAATTTATTGAGACTTGCTTTGTGATTTAGCATGTAATCTATTGTGGAGAATGTTTCATGAGCACTTGAGAAGAATGTTTATCTGTGCATTTTGTTGCTTTTGCATGAAAAGTTGTATCAGTTCAGTTCAGTTCAGTCACTCAGTCATGTCCGACTCTTTGCGACCCCATGAATTGCAGCACGCCAGGCCCCCTGTCCATCACCAACTCCCAGAGTTCACTCAAACTCATGTCCATCGAGTCAGTGATGCCATCCAGCCATCTCATCCTCTGTCCTCCCCTTCTCCTTCTGTCCCCAATCCCTCCCAGCATTAAGGTCTTTTCCAATGAGTCAACTCTTCGCATGAGGTGGCCAAAGTATTGGAGTTTCAGCTTCAGCATCAGTCACTCCAGGACTGATCTCCTTTAGGATGGACTTGTTGGATCTCCTTGCAGTCCAAGGGACTCTCAAGAGTCTTCTCCAACACCACAGTTCAAAAACACCAATTCTTCGGTGTTCAGCTTTCTTCACAGTTCAACTCTCACATCTATACATGACCACTGGAAAAACCATAGCCTTGACTAGACGGACCTTTATTGGCAAAGTAATGTCTCTGCTTTTGAATATGCTATCTAGGTTGGTCATAACTTTCCTTCCAAGGAGTAAGCGTCTTTTAATTTCATGGCTGCAGTCACCATCTGCAGTGATTTTGGAGCCCAGAAAAATAAAGTCTGACACTGTTTCCCCATCTATTTCCCATGAAGTGATGGGACCAGATGCCATGATCTTAGTTTCTGAATGTTGAGCTTTAAGCCAACTTTTTCACTCTCCTCTTTCACTTTCATCAAGAAGCTTTTTTTAGTTCCTCTTCACTTTCTGCCATAAGGGTGGTGTCATCTGCATATCTGAGGTTATTGATATTTCTCCTGGCAATCTTGATTCAAGCTTGTGCTTCTTGTGTGTGTGTGTGTGTGTGTGTGTATATTCCATCTTATATAACTAATAAAGACCAGTGTTTCCTTATTGACTCTGTGAGGATGCTCTATCTACTGACATAAGCAGAGTGTTAAAATCCCCTGCTATCATTGTATTATTGTCAATATTTTATTTTTAATTTGCTTTATATATTTAGGTGCTCTTAAGTTGAGCGCTAAGATTTTATAAATATTATATCTTCTTGTTGGATTAATCCCTTTATCAATATATAATGTCCTTCGTTGTGTCTTGTTACAGTTTTCTATGTTCTTTTCTTTTATAGTCTTTGTTTTAAAGTCTGTTTTCCCTGATATAAGTATTGCTACCAACTTTTTTAAAATTTCCATTTCTATGGAATACATTTCCCATCCTTTCACTGTTAGTCTATGTGTGTCTTTAGATCCGAAATGAGGCTCTTGTAGGCAGCATACAGGTAAGTCTTGTTTTTTTAATCCATTCAGCCACCATATGCTTTTAATTGGAGCATTTAGTTTATTTAAATTGAAAGCATCTATTGATAGATATGTATTTATTGTCATTTTGTTTATTGTTTTCTGGTAGTTTTTGTAGTTCTTTGTTCCTTTGTTTTTCTCTGGCTCACTTTTCTTACAATTTGATGACTTTTGTGTTATATTTGTATTCTCTTCTCTTTATTTTTTGTGTATCTGTTACAGATCTTTTTGCTTATGGTCACCAGGAGTTCATTTACAACAATTTATATATATAGCAGTCTATTTTAAATTGGTGTTCATTTGAGTTCAGATGCATTCTGAAAGCATTATATTTTTATTCCCCTGCCCCATGCTTTCTGCTTTGAAATCATATTTAGCATCTTTTAATTTTTTTGTAGCACTTAATTATTTTATATCAATATATCAATATTTACTACATTTGTCTTTTTTCATACTACCTTTAAGGTAGTTGATCTTTACTATATATTTGCTTTTACTTGTGAGATTTTTTTTCTTTCATAGCTTTTTTTTTTTCTAAAAACCCTCTGTTTAAAGAAATCCCTTTGGCATGTATTGCAAGTCTGGTTTAGTGGTGAGAAATTGCCTTCAGCTTTTGCTTTTTTTTAGTCTCTTTCAAGTCTGAATGATAATCTTACCAGGCAGAATATTCTTGTTTGTATTTTTTTTCTTTTCAGCTCTCTGAAAGTATTGTATAATTCCTACTGGCCTATAAAGTTTCTTTGAAAAATCAGCTGCTAGTCTTATGGGGGTTTCCTCATATGTGATTAAATTTTTTTCTTGCTGCCTTGAATATGGTCTCTTTAACTTCTGACATGTTAATTACAATGTGTCTTGGTGTGGGTCTCTTTGTTTTCTTCTTTTGGTGGCTTTCTGTGCTTCTGGTGCTTGGGTATTTATTTCCCTTGCCAGGTGGCGGAAGTTTTTAGTCATTTCTTCTTCAAGCAGATTTTCTGTCCCTTCTTCTTGCTCTTCCTCTGAGGTGCCCTAATTGAAATGTTGAAATGTTAGTTGCTTGATGTTCCAGAGGTCTCTGAAACTTTTCTTGTTTTTTGACTCTTTTTTCATCTTTTGTTATTCTGACTGTGTGATTTTCACTACCCTGTCTTAGTCTAGATTGTGAAACTGTTCTTCAACCTCCTTCAATCTGCTATTGATTGCCTCTGGCATATTTTTTTTTTTTTCAGTTACAGTATTTTTCATTTATGACGGATTCTCATTATATTTTTCCTCTCAGTTAAAGTTCTTACTCTGTTCATCCATTGTTCTGAGTTTGGTGAGCATGTATGAGACTAATTTTTAAACTGTCCTTGAGTAACTAATAATAGTCAAAGATTATAATTGTACAGTATTGAGAAGTATAGAGCAAAGATTATTAATTTAAAATATTTTTTCAAGAAAATTGCTTATATCTATTACATTTAGTTCTTTTTAGGGGATTTGTTTTTTTCTTTCATTTGGAAGGTATTCCTTTATCTCTTAATTTTGCCTATTTGTGCTTGTTTCTAAGTAGTAGGTATATTAGCTATGTCTCCCATTTTTGAAAGAGTTGCTTCATGCAGAAGGTGTCTGTGAAGCCCAGTGGCATGATTCTTACCCTGTTCATCAGAACCAGGTGCTCCAGGGGTATCCCCCGTGTGGGCTGCTTGCATATTCCTATTTTGGTTGTGCTGCAATAGCTGTGAGTGTGCTTTTGGGTAGTGTTGGTGCCCAGGCTGGCTAGCTGCAAGACCCAACTGCAACTGCTGTGAACACTCTGCTGAGTGGGGCTGGTTCCTGGTAACCACGACTGCTGTGGCTGTGCTGATGTATCGGGCTGACCCCTTGGAGCACAAGTCTCTTTGGAGGTGAGTAATGTTGGCCAAGATCATCTTCCACGTGGGGCACAGTTGGAGCCCCAGGAGCTCTGGAGACGTACCAGTGCCACCTGTATTTGCCTGCTGGGTGGGGTGAGTTGGGAGCCATTTTGGAAGGGCTGGCTGAGTAGGTCATATGGTATTAGCTAAGTTGACTGAAAGTGATAGAAATGGCACTAACTAGCTAGATAGAAGGAAAATTAAAAAAAAAAGAAAGAAAGAAAAAGATGTGTATCACCATTTCTGTACCACTATTTCCTTCCCTGGAGAAAGTTCCACCAGATCCCTGCCCCTGTGCCACGTGCTCTAATATTAGCCAGTGAGTCTTCATTTTGAATGACTCAGGTGCTTTTCAAGCTGCTGCCTATGTTCTGTGACTCAGACTGAGTGAGTTTGTGCAGTAGCCCTTCAAGAGTGCGTGTCTTGGTTTCCTACAACCTTCTGGTTGTCCTGGATGTAACACTGCTGGTTTTCAAAACCAGACATTATTCAAGCTATTTTCCTGGCACAGGTTCTCTGGTCTTAGGAACCCAATGTGGGACTCAGACACCTAACTCTTCTGGTAGGGACCTCCGTGTTTGTGAAATCCTTCCTACTTGTGAGTTGCTGCATCAGGGGTGTGGGTTCTGACTAGCCCACATATTTGCCCCTTCTACCTATCTTGATATTGCCTTATATCTTTAGTTGTAGAAAATGTGTTCTGTCAATCTTCAGGTCATTCTCAAAGATAGTGCTGTATGTAGTAGTAGTTTTGATATATCCATGGGAAGAACTGAGCTCAGGGTCTTCCTACTGGGCCACCTTGACCTGGAATTGGTCTCAAGAAAATTGAAACAGACTTTTCATTCATCTACTCAGTTTTTCCTTAAAATTCTATACACTAACACAAGGTTCTTAAAGAGATGGGAATACCAGACTACCTTTCCTGTCTCCTGAGAAACCTATATACAGGTCACAAGGCAACAGTTAGAGCTGGACATGGAAAAATGGACTGGTTCAAAATTGGGAAAGGAGTACATCAAGGTTGTATATTGTCACCCTGTTTATTTAACTTATATGCAGAGTACATCATGTGAAATGCTAGGTCGAATAAATCACAAGTTGGAATCAAGATTGCTGGGATAAATATCAGCAACCTCAGATATTCAGATGATACTACTTTAATGGCAGAAAACAAAGAGAAATTAAAGAGCCTCTAGATGAGAGTGAAAGAAGATAGTGAAAAAGCTGGCTTAAAACTCAACATTAAAAAAACAAAAATCATGGCATCTGGCCCCATTACTTCATGCAAATTGATGCAGAAAAAGTGGAAAAAGTGATAGATTTTATTTTCTTGAGCTACAAAATCACTGCAGATGGTGACTGCAGCCATGAAATTAAAAGACGCTTGCTCCTTGGGAGAAAAGCTATGACTAACCTAGACAGTGTATTAAAAAGCAGAGCGATCACCTTGATGACAAAAGTCCATATAGCTAAAGCTATGGTTTTTCCAGTAGCCATGTATACATGTGAGAGCTGGACCATAAAGAAGGCTGAGCAGTGAAGAATTGATGCTTTTGAACTGTGGTGAAATGGACTGGAATGGGTGAATTTAATTCAGATGACCATTATATCTACTACTGTGGGCGGGAATCCCTCAGAAGAAATGGAGTGGCCATCATGGTCAACAAAAGAGTCCGAAATGCAGTACTTGGATGCAATCTCAAAAACGATAGAATGATCTCTGCTCGTTTCCAAGGCAAACCATTTAATATCACAGTAATCCAAGTCTATGTCCCAACCAGTAACGCTGAAGAAGCTGAAGTTGAACGGTTCTATGAAGACCTACAAGACCTTTTAGAACTAACACCCCAAAAAGATGTCCTTTTCATTATAGGGGACTGGAATGCAAAAGTAGGAGGTCAAGAAACACCTGGAGTAATAGGCAAATTTGGCCTTGGAATATGGAATGAAGCAGGGCAAAGACTAATAGAGTTTTGCCAAGAAAATGCACTGGTCATAAACAAACACCCTCTTCCAACAACACAAGAGAAGACTCTACATATGGACATCACCAGATGGTCAACACTGAAATCAGATTGATTATATTCTTTGCAGCCAAAGATGGAGAAGCTCTATACAGTCAGCAAAAACAAGACCAGGAGCTGACTGTGGCTCAGACCATGAACTCCTTATTGCCAAATTCAGACTGAAATTGAAGAAAGTAGGGAAAACCACTAGACCATTCAGGTATGACCTAAATCAGACCCCTTATGATTATACAGTGGAAGTGAGAAATAGATTTAAGGGCCTAGATCTGATAGATAGAGTGCCTGATGAACTATGAATGAGGTTCGTGACATTGTACAGGAGACAGGGATCAAGACCATTCCCATAGAAAAGAAATGCAAAAAAGCAAAATGGCTGTCTGGGGAGGCCTTACAAATAACTGTGAAAAGAGGAGAAGCAAAAAGCAAAGGAGAAAAGGAAAGATATAAACATCTGAATGCAGAGTTCCAAAGAATAGCAAGAAGAGATAAGAAAGCCTTTTTCAGAGATCAATGCAAAGAAATAGAGGAAAACAACAGAATGGGAAAGACTAGGGATCACTTCAAGAAAATCAGAGATACCAAAGGAACATTTCATGCAAAGATGAGTTCAATAAAGGACAGAAATGGTATGGACATAACAGAAGCAGAAGATATTAAGAAGAGATGGCAAGAATACACAGAAGAACTGTACAAAAAAGATCTTCCCGACCCAGATAATCACGATGGTATGATCACTGACCTAGAGCCAGACATCCTGGAATGTGAAGTCAAGTGGGCCTTAGAAAGCATCACTACGAACAAAGCTAGTGGAGGTGATGGAATTCCAGTTGAACTATTCCAAATCCTGAAAGATGATGTTGTGAAAGTGCTGCACTCAATATCCCAGCAAATTTGGAAAACTCAGCAGTGGCCACAGGACTGGAAAAGGTCAGTTTTCATTCCAATCCCAAAATAAGGCAATGCCAAAGAATGCTCAAACTACTGCACAATTGCACTCATCTCACACACTAGTAAAGTAATGCTAAAAATTCTCCAAGCCAGGCTTCAGCAATACATGAACCGTGAACTTCCAGATGTTCAAGCTGGTTTTAGAAAAGGAAGAGGAACCAGAGATCAAATTGCCAACATCTGCTGGATCATCGAAAAAGCAAGAGAGTTCCAGAAAAGCATCTATTTCTGCTTTATTGACTATGCCAAAGCCTTTGACTGTGTGGATCACAATAAACTGTGGAAAATTCTGAAAGAGATGGGAATACCGGACCACCTGACCTGTCTCTTGAGAAACCTGTATGCAGGTCAGGAAGCAACAGTTAGAACTGGACATGGAACAACAGACTTGTTCCAAATAGGAAAAGGAGTACATCAAGGCTGTATATTGTCACCCCGTTTATTTAACTTATATGCAGAGTACATCATGAGAAATGCTGGACTGGAAGAAACACAAGCTGGAATCAAGCTTGCCGGAAGAAATATCAGTAACCTCTGATATGCAGATGACACCACCCTTATGGCAGAAAGTGAAGAGGAACTAAAAAGCCTCTTGATGAAAGTGAAAGTGGAGAGTGAAAAAGTTGGCTTAAAGCTCAACATTCAGAAAACGAAGATCATGGCATCCAGTCCCACCACTTCATGGGAAATAGATGGGGAAACAGTGGAAACAGTGTCCGACTTTATTTTTCTGGGCTCCAAAATCACTGCAGATGGTGACTGCAGCCATGAAATTAAAAGACCCTTAGTCCTTGAAAGGAAAGTTCTGACCAAACTAGATAGCATATTCAAAAGCAGAGACATTACTTTGCCAACAAAGGTTTGTCTAGTCAAGGCTATGGTTTTTCCTGTGGTCATGTATGGATGTGAGAGTTGGACTGTGAGGAAGGCTGAGTGCCGAAGAATTGATGCTTTTGAACTGTGGTGTTGGAGAAGACTCTTGAGAGTCCCTTGGACTGCAAGGAGATCCAACCAGTCCATTCTGAAGGAGATCAGCCCTGGGATTTCTTTGGAAGGAATGATGCTAAAGCTGAAACTCCAGTACTTTGGCCACCTCATGCGAAGAGTTGATTCATTAGAAAAGACCCTGATGCTGGGAGGGATTGGGGGCAGGAGGAGAAGGGGATGACAGAGGATGAGATGGCTCGATAGCATCACTGACTCAATGGACGTGAGTCTGGGTGAACTCCGGGAGTTGGTGTTGGACAGGGAGGCCTGGCGTGCTGTGATTCATGAGGTCGCAAAGAGTCGGACACTACTGAGTGACTGATCTGATCTGATGGAAAAGACTCTTGAGAGTCCCTTGGACTGTAAGGAGATCAAACCAGTCAATTCTGAAGAAAATTACACTGAATATTCATTGGAAGGACTGATGCTGAAGCTGAAGCTCCAATAACTTGGCTGCATGGTGGGAAGAACCCACTCAGTGGAAAAGACTCTGGTGCTGTGAAAGATTGAGGGCAAGAGGATGAGATGGTTGGATGTCAGTACTGAGTCAATGGACATGAGTTTGAGCAAATTCCAGGAGATAATGAAGGACAGGGAAGCCTTGCATGGGGTTTCAAAGAGCTGGACATGACTTAGCGACTAAGCATCAACAACACAGGGTTAGAAAATGTAATTCTTGCAAGCAAGCTGGGAGACAGATAAATGAACAAGAAATGACCTCATATTGTGAGTGGTGGCATGTAATCACAACTTCAGTCTTTGGAACCCTCCCTTTCTTTCCCAGCTTTAATGAATCTTAAATCTCCTTATGGTGCTCAGACTTCTCTCCTTGATTTGGTTTCTTTCTCTTATGTTTTCCATTCTTACCATTCTTCCATCTGCACTTAGCTATTTCCATGTGTAAGTCACTTCAGTTGTGTCCAGCTTTTGTGATCCTCTGGACTGTAGCCCACCAGGCTCCTCTGTCCATGGGATTCTCCAGGCAAGAACACCGGAGTGAGTTGTCATGTCCTTCTCCAGGGTGTCTTCCCCACCCAGGGATCAAACCCGGGTTTCATGTCTCCTGCATTGGCAGATGGGTCATTTACCACTAATGCCACCTGGGAAGCCCTACCTATTTCCACATTTATTCTGAATTGATAAAATCTACTCCTACTATGTGAGTAATTGAATAGGTAGCCCTTCTTAACAACATTGCTAAACAATATTAAGTTCAGTTATGAATCTTGAAAGGTATTTTCTTCTTCAACTTTTATTTAAAAATAAGCTATGAGTGACAACTCCAGACATTTTACTAGGCAAATGTGACATCCTAAGAAAATCATTGTCATCTAAGACCAATTAATAGCTGCTTTGGGGGGATATACAATTTATAATAATATCTTAATTTATAAAACATTTTGAAGTTTCATTAATGTTTTCAGGTATGTTTTATCATTTGGTATTTATATCTAGCCTATATACATTTTACTTATTTTTATTTTATGGATGAAGAAACAGAAATCCAGGTCAGATTCACTCAGCTAGTAAATAACAGATTTCAAACATATATACTTGCAATTTTAAATCTGGTACTTTTACTAAGACTTTTTTTTTTTTTTTTTTTTTGCTCCTCCAGTTCCAAAAGCCAGGTTTCTGAAGGGCTCAGTCATATATTTGACTTGGGAAAAAGGAAAGAAGATAGAAAGGAAGGTAGGGAGGGAAGAGTGAAAAGTGGAGTGAAGGGAGGAAGGAGAGAAAAGAAGAAAGGAAAGAGTACATAAAGGAAAGAAGAAGAGAAAGGAAGGAAGGAAAGAAGAAAAGAGGAAGAGCAAGGAAGAAAAGAGGAAGGAAGACTATGTAATGCAAAAATATCAATTAAGGTACAGGTGGAAGTTGAGACAGCAGACTGAATATGCTCTGTGCTAAGTGTGGTACACAAGAGGATAAGTTTCTCCCATAAGCTCTTCCATTACTGCTCTTCCCAGCAGCAAGTCAAAAGATAGAGAATTCTGAAAATTAAAATAGATGGGTAAATACAGAGTTTTCTTTGTCATATTGAAGCTTGAATTAATAAATTAGAAAAGTAACAGCTGGAGAGGCATCTGCAGCTTCGTTGTGTCTAAGATCTCTAATGCAGTATGGCATATTTATCAGGTGATTAACTTGGTAGAACCTTTACAAAAGATTCACTCTGTGTTGTTTGAAGATCTTTGATCAAGGTAGAATAGCTTTAGTTCTGAAAGATAAAATTAGCTTAAAGTAGGTTTAATCTATTATTCATATCTATAAAAAGAACAGATGTAGAAAAATTTAGTGATTTGAGTACTAATCTATAAGGTGGTTATTTTTGATGAAATCAGCCCACACTAGTTTCTTTTCTTTCTTTTTTCCATATTAATTATTGAATCTACATATGATTTCATCATTTTGCTTGTAGAAAAATAATCTTATTTCTCTTCTAGATATTTATCTTGATGTCAATGACATGCCAAATACTTTTAAAATGAATTCCTGATAATATTTAGCAGAGTAATCACATAAAGAAATTCAGAATCACCCATTTTAATTAAAATAGCTTGAAATTTTATCAAAAGAATAACTTTCTTTAAGAAAAAAATCCAATAAAACCTCATACTTTGTTCTCTTCTTATATAAGAAAAAGATTTCAAATAAAGCTATTCACAACAGTTATCTCAATCAACTCATCTTATTCATAGAATGTTGCATACAGTAAAATCTCTTTAACACAGCAATTTCAAATAATTAGAATCGAGAAAATGTGTGTGTGTGTGTGCGTGTGTGCTAAGTCACTTCAATTGTGTCCAACTTTTTGTGACCCTTGGACTGCAGCCCACCAGGTTCCTCTGTCCATGGGATTCTCCAAGCAAGAATACTAGAGTGGATTGCCATTTCATTCTCCAGGGGATCTTACCAACCCAGGGGTTGAAACTGCATCTTCTACATCTTCTGCATTTTACCTACTGTTCTTTAACAAAAAAATATTTTTTAAAATGTATAGAACAATTAAGGTGTACTTGATGTTACAATATTGAATCTTACAAACTGTGTATATAGTATCTCTCTTCATTTATTGTCTTCTCTAATTTCTCTCATGTCCAATAGTTTTGTTTGCAGAGGGTTTTTATATCTTGTGTTAAATTTATTCCAGGGTGTTGATGTATTTTAATGTTTTGGTGGTGCTTGCATGCTCAGTATCCAACTTTTTGCAATCCCATGGACTGTAGTTCCTTTGTCCATGGATTTTCCAGGCAAGAATATTGGAGTGGGTTGCCATTTCTTCCTCCAGGGGATCTTCTGATCCAGGGATTGAACCCGAGTCTTCTGCAGTTCCTGCATTGGCAGGTGAATTCTTTACCACTAAGCAACCTGGGAAGCCGTTCTAAAAGTTGTCAGTATATAATTTTCATTTTCCAAATTTTGCAATGTTGAGGATTATGTTAATACTGTATATAGAAACATTGCTGAGTTAATCAATTATACTAGTTTTTCTAAATTGTAAGTAAATGACAATTTTAAATTTTCTTCCAATACTCTTCCTATTTATTTATTAAACCCCATCTCACTGACCAAGATCCCCAGAAACATGATGAATATCAGTGGTGATAGTGTCATTCTTATCTCACTTGTCTTAAAAAAGCAGCTTTCACTATTTAATTATTATATACTGCATTTGCTAGAGGTTTTGTTGGTATCTTTTATCAAATTGAGAAAGTTTCCTTCTATTTGTAGTTGATAAGAGTTTTTATCATGATTAGGTGTTGGACTTTATCAAATGCCCTTTACTCATCCAATTAAAAAATTTATTGGAATACAGTTAATTTACAGTGTTATGTTAGCTTCAGGTGTACAGCAAAGTAAACCAGTTATATATATATATATATATACATATATATATATATACATGCATACATTATTTTTAAAATTCTTTTCTCCATAAAAGTATTGATAATTAAATCTACTTACTAGCAAGCAATATGTGAACCATGAACTTCCAAATGTTCAAGCCGGCTTTAGAAAAGGCAGAGGAACCAGAGATCAAATTGCCAACATCTGCTGGATCATGGAAAAAGCAAGAGAGTTCCAGAAAAACATCTATTTCTGCTTTCTTGACTATGCCAAAGCCTTTGACTGTGTGGATCACAATAAACTGTGGAAAATTCTGAAAGAGATGGGCATACCAGACCACCTGACCTGCCTCTTGAGAAATCTATATGCAGGTCAGGAAGCAACAGTTAGAACTGGACATGGAACAACAGACTGGTTACAAATAGGAAAAGGAATACATCAAGGCTGAATATTGTCACCCTGCTTATTTAACTTCTATGCAGAGTATATCATGAGAAACGCTGGGCTGGAGAAAGCACAAGCTAGAATCAAGATTGCCAGGAGAAACATAAATAACCTCAGATATGCAGATGACACCACCCTTATGGCAGAAAGTGAAGAGGAACTGAAGAGCCTCTTGATGAAAGTGAAAGAGGACAGTGAGAGAGTTGGCTTAAAGCTCAATATTCAGAAAACGAAGATCATGGCATCTGGTCCCATCACTTCATGGGAAATACATGGGGAAACAGTGGAAACAATGTTAGACTTTATTTTTCTGGGCTCCAAAATCACTGCAGATGGTGACTGCAGCCATGAAATTAAAAGATGCTTACTCCTTGGAAGGAAAGTTATGGCCAACCTAGATAGCATATTCAAAAGCAGAGACATTACTTTGCCAGCAAAGGTCCATCTAGTCAAGGCTATGATTTTTCCAGTGGTCATGTATGGATGTGAGAGTTGGACTGTGAAGAAAGCTGAGCGCTGAAGAATTGATGCTTTTGAACTGTGGTGTTGGAGAAGACTCTTGAGAGTCCTTTTGACTGCAAGGAGATCCAATCAGTCCATTCTGAAGGAGATCGGTCCTGGGTGTTTTTTGGAAGGAATGATGCTAAAGCTGAAACTCCAGTACTTTGGCCGCCTCATGCGAAGAGTTGACTCATTGGAAAAGACTCTGATGATGCTGGGAGGGATTGGGGACAGGAGGAGAAGGGGACAACAGAGGATGAGATGGCTGGATGGCATCACTGACTCGATGGACGTGAGTCTGAGTGAACTCCTGGAGTTGGACAGGGAGGCCTGGCGTGCTGCGATTCATGGGGTTGCAAAGAGTCGGATACGACTGAGCGACTGAACTGAACTGAACTGAAGTATAACTTTGCTTTATTTTTTTCTTGAATTTCCATCAGTATATTTTGTTAAAATATGTTTTGGAGATGGTAAGCATTGCTGTCAGGCTAAGAAACTTAAGCAGTATTTTCCTCCAAGCTAGTATATTCTCTTCAAAATAAATTACAATGTGAAATCGTTATTGCACTTCATAGTGATTGATAAGTTAGTGACTTGAATGGTCATACTGCCTCTTAAAATAAGAAAATTTAGTCAAGAACTATTTATCTTTCTGATACCTTAAATATGTTGGAAACATCCATTTTAAGAAAACAATGCTTCTTTGTTTGAGCATTTACATTTTTCATATATTTGTATAAAAATAGAAGCTTAAAAGGAAATGTATGAACTTGGATTTAAAATTAAATTTAAAATTAAATTCAAGTTGATAAATAGGCACATATTTCAAGTAGTAACTTGGAACCACTGAAAGGAATAGTTGGGCTTGTCCAGGAACATCTGAAATAATTAACTCATTTATTTTTTCACTAATGTCTTGCAAAATCTATTTATAACTGCCTTGCATTCAAGATGTTTCTTTTTCTGTCCTAAGAGAAAGAAAACATCATTCTGTACAATGCACCTAATAGATTATACAAGCGCAAAGGGTAAACCTGTTTAGCATTTATCCATTTTAGGCAACATATCTTTCTAAGGCAATTTACCAAAGCAATCTTTCTAAGGCTAATTTATCTTATAAGCTGTAGGCTACATTCATTTTAACCTGGTAAGGTTTCCACTCTAAGTAGAAATACTGAATCAAAAATTTAAAAATTGTTAGCTGCCAGAACATTAAAAAAATAAATAAAGCAGAATTCTGATTAGCATTAGCTCAGTAGACCTAGAGATAAGAGCTATGGGCTTTCGCCCTCCATAGCCTGTGGTGTGACATGATGGCAGTGTGAACTCATTATCTGATTTCACAAAGACCTTTTCCTGCACCTGTGACCATGACATCACAGTTCCATCCTTCATCTCTTGTTTGTTTTCACTGTGATTGGTCCAGTGTGCTTTCAAGACAGCTTTCTTAAATTCAACCCAAACTGCCATACCTGAAGTGTATGTTGCGTCTTTCACTATTTAATCTGCTGAATAAACAGCATGGTAAATTTATCCTCGTGCCTGAAGTTTGATCCCTGGGTTGGAAAGATCCCCTGGAGAAGGAAATGGCAACCCACTCCAGTATTCTTTCTGAGAAATCCCTTGGACAGAGGAACCTGGCAGGCTACAGTTCATGTGGTTGCAAAGAGTCAGACATGACTGAGCAACTGAGCCCATTCTATTTGCTTTCACAGTGATTTTATGTATACACAGCTTGTGCACACACAGACACACACACAGATATATTTTTTCTTGGGCTCTTAGGTCCATTTCTAAAAGCAGTAATGTGTAGCACATACAATTATCATGTTTTGTGCTAGATGTTATGAGAGATAACAAGATGAATAACATAGTCTTTTTCCCAAGGGAGGAGATCTTGTGGAGAAAAGATCTACCAGATATATGAATAAATAAATACATGCAATGTTTTTTTGGGGCTCCCAAATCACTGCAGATGGTGACTGCAGCCATGAAATGAAAAGACACTTGCTCCTTGGAAGAAAAGCTATGGCCAACCTAGACAACATATTAAAAAGCAGAGAGATTACTCTCCCAACAATAGTCTGTCTAGTCAAAGCTATGGTTTTCCAGTAGTCAGGTTTGGATGTGAGAGTTGGACAATACAGAAAGCTTAGTGCTGAAGAATTATTGCTTTTGAACTGTGGTGTTAGAGAAGACTCTTGAGAGTCCCTTGGACTGCAAGGAGATCCAACCAGTCAATCCTAAAGGAAATCAGTCCTGAATATTCATTTGAAGAACTGATGTTGAAGCTGAAGCTCCAATACTTTGGCCCCCTGATGTGAAGAACTGATTCATTTGAAAAGACCCTGATGCTGGGAAAGATTGAAGGCAGGAGGAGATGGGGGCAACAGAGGATGAGATGGTTGGATGGCATCACCGACTGGATGGACACGAGTTTGAGTAAGCTCCAGGAGTTGGTGATGGGCAGGGAAGCCTAGTGTTCTGCAGTCCATGGGGTCGCAAAGAGTCAGACATGACTGAACTGAAATGAAATGTTAGAGAACATCTTTGGAATGATAAACAAGGTGACATTAAAAGTACCCCATGGATGTTGCATATTAAAAGCAATTCTACTGAGGTATCACTTATATACAATAAAATGCATCTATTAAAAAAAAAGAACACTTGGATTTTAAGTTCTTTTTGAGCCACTCATAAGTCTGTGACCATGAACACCTCTCTGATGGGATTGATTAATGTCAGCTTCATAGGCTCTTACTGAGTTTAAATTTAAAATAATGGATATGAAATGGAACCCCTTTACAATTACCAAATGATATACATATCAAATTTATCTGTATTTTCAGCAAAAAATTTCATGGAGCGTGTGTAACTTTCATGACAATATCTTTAATAAGCAGGCAATCTGAATATCTCTTTTGGTCCCAGGCTTCCACTTAGCTAAACTTTGTCTCTCTCTTAAAAGGACAGATTTTTTAAACTATATTCCTGAATTCTTTTTTGAGATTTTCACCCTTTCTTTTTTCTGTCTAATTTTTAAAAATTTATTTATTTTTTAATTGAAGGATAATTGCTTTACAGAATTTTGTTGTTTTCTGCCAAATATCAACATGAATCAGCCATAAGTGTACATATATCCCCACCCTCTTGAATGTTCCTCCCATCTCCCTCTCCATCCCAGCTGTCTAGGTTGCTACAGAGCCCCTATTTGAGTTCCCTGATTCATGCAGTAAATTCCCATTGGCTATCTATTTTACATATGTTAATGTAAGGTTCCCTGTTACTCTCTCCATACATCTCACCCTCTTATTCCTCCCCCGACATGTCATAAGTCTGTTCTCTATGCCTGTTTCTCCATAGCTGCCCTGCAAATGAATTCATTGGTATCATCTTTCTGGATTCCATATATATGCTTTAGCATATGATATTTATCTTTCTCTTTCTGACTTACTTCACTCTGTATAATAGGCTCTAGGTTCATTCACCTCATTAGAACTGACTCAAATGCATTTGCATCCCATTGATATATGTACTACAGCTTCTTTATCCATTCATCTGTTGATGGACATTTAGGTTGCTTCCATGTTCTAGCTGTTGTGGATAGTTCTGCAATGAACACTGGGGTGCACGTTCTTTTTCAATTTGGTGAACATGTGTCTTTTTCAATTTTGGTTTCCTCAAGGTATATGTCTAGTAGTGAGATTACTGGGTCATATGGTAGTTTCATTCCTAGTTTTTAAAGGTATCTCCATACCACCTTCCATAGTGGCTTCATCAATTTACATTCCTAACAATATTACAAGAGGGTTCCCTTTTCTCCACACCCTTTCCAGCATTTATTGTGTATAGACTTATAGATGATGACTATTCTGACTGGTGTGGAATGATATCTCATTGTAGTTTTGATTTGCATTTCTCTAATAATGAGTTTGGATGAACTCCGGGAGTTGGTGATGGACAGGGAGGCCTGGTGTGCTGCGACTCATGGGGTCGCAAAGAGTCGGACACGACTGAGCAACTGAACTGAACTGAACTGAATAATGAGTGATGTTGGGCATCTTTTTATATGTTTGTTAACCATCTGTATGTCTTCTTTGGAGAAATGTCTGTTTAGATCCGTTTCCCACTTTTTGATAAGGTTGTTTATTTTTTCTGGTATTGACTTGTATGAGCTGCTTGCATATTTTGGAAATTAATCCTTTGTCAGTTGTTTCATTTGCTACTATTTTCTCCTAGCCTGAGAGTTGTCTTTTCATCTTGTTTATAGTCCTTTGCTTTGAAAAAGGTTTTAAGTTTAATTAGGTCCAACATGTTTACTTTTGGTTTTATTTCCATTACTCAGGGAGATGGGTCATAGAGGATCATGCTTTGATTTATGTCATTGAGTGTTCTGCCTATGTTTTCCTCTAAGAGTATTATAGTTTCTGGTCTTACATTTAGGTCTTTTATCCATTTTGAGTTTATCTTTGTGTATAGTGTTAGGAAGGGTTCTAATTTCATTCTTTTACATGCAACTATTCAGTTTTCCCAGCACCATTTATTGAAGAGGCTCTCTTTGCCCCATTGTATATTCTTGCATCCTTTGTCAAAAACAAGGTACCAATAGGTGTGTGGATTTATCTCTGGGTTGTCTATCTTGTTCCATGGGTCCATATTTCTGTTTTTGTGCCAGTACCATACAGTCTTGTTGACTGTAGTTTTGTAGTGTAGTTTGAAGTCAGGAAGTTTGATTCCTCCAGCTCCGTTCTTCCTTCTCATGACTGCTTTGGCCATTCCAGGTATTTTGCATTTCCATTTGAATTCTGAAATTTTTTTTCTAGTTGTGCCGTTGGTATTTTGATAGGGATTGCAATGAATCTGTAGATTAAATTTGGTAGTATAGTCATTTTCACAAAATGTATTCTAACGCAAGAACATGGATTCTTTCGACAGTGTCTTATAATTTTCAATGTACATTTCTTTTGTTTCCTCAGGTAGGTTTATTCCTAGATATTTTATTCTTTTTGTTGCAATGGTGAATGGGATTGATTCCTTAATTTCTCTTTCTGATCTTTCATTGTTAAGATATAGAAATGCAAGTGATTTCTGGGTATTAACTTTGTATCCTGCAACTTTGTTAACTTCACTGATTAGCTCTAGTAATTTTCTGATAGTATCTTTAGGGTTCTCTATGTATAGTATCATGTCATCTGCAAACAGTGAGTTTTATTTCTTTTCCAAGTTGGATTCCTTTATTTCCTTTCTTCTCTGATTTCCATAGCTAGGACTTCCAAAACTATGTTGTATAATAGTGATGAGAGTGGACACCCTTGTCTTGTTCCTGATCTTAGACTAGGGAATGCTTTCAGTTTTTCACCATTGAGAATAATGTTTGCTGCGGGCTTATCAACCTTTACTATGCTGAGGTAGATTCCTTCTATGCCCCTTTAATGAAGAGGTTTTTTTTTTAATCATAAATGGGTGATGGATTTTGTCAAAGGCTTTTTCTGCATCTATTGAGATTATCATATGGTTTTTATATTTCAATTTGTTAGTATGGTGTATCACATGGATTGATTCATGTATATTGAAGAATACTTGTATCCCTAGAATAAACCTGACTTGATCATGGTGCTTGAGCTTTTTAATGTGTAGTTGACTTCTGTTTGCTAGAGTTTTGTGGAGGATTTTTGCATCTATGTTCATCAGTGACACTGGTATGTAATTTTCTGTTTTTTTTTTTCTCATCTTTGCCTGGTTTTGGTATCAGGGTAATGGTGGCCTCATAGAATGAGTTTGGAAGTGTTCCTTCCTCTGCAGTTTTTTGAAAGAATTCTAGAAGGATAGGCTTTAGCTCTTCTCTGAATGTTTGGTAGAACTCAAACATTTCATTTGTGAAACCGTCTGACCCTGGGCTTTTGGTTTTGGGGAGATTTTTGATCACTATTTTGATTTCAGTGCTTGTAATTGGGTTGTTCATGCTTTCTTTCTTCCTGGCTCAGTCTTGGAAGATTGAACTTTTCTAAGAATCTGTCCATTTTTCTAGGTTGTCCATTTTATTGCCATGTATTTGCTCATAATAGTCTCATAATTCTTTTATTTCTGCATTGTCTATTGCAACGTCTCCTTTTCCTTTTGTAATTTTGCTGATTTGATTCTTTTTTTCTTGATAAGTCTGGCTAAAGGTTTGCCAATTTTGTTTATCTTATCAAAGAATCAGCTTTTAGTTTTATTGATATTTACTATTGCTTCTTTCATTTCTTTTTCATTTATTTCTGCTCTAATCTTTATGATTTATTTCCTTCTGCTAATGTCAGGCTTTTGTTGTTGTTCTTCTTCTTTTTCCAGTTTTTTAGGTTTAAAGTTGGGTTGTCTATTTGATGTTTTTCTTATTTCTTGAGGTAGGATTATATTGCTATAAACTTCCCTTTGAGAACTGCTTTTGCTGCATCCCATAGGTTTTGAGTTGTCGTGTTTTCATTGCTATTTGTTTCTAGGAATGTTTTGATTTCCCTTTTGGTTTCTTCAGTTACCTGTTTGTTATTCAGAAACATATTGTTTAATCTTCATATGTTTGTGTTTTTTACAGTTATTTTCTAGTTATTGATACGTAGTCTCCATAGCATTGTTGTCAGAAAAGATGCTTGATATGATTTCAATTTTCTTAAATTTACTGAGATTTGATGTGTGACTCAAGATGTGATCTATCCTAGAGAATGTTCCATGTGCACTTGAGTTTTTTCTGCTTTAGAACTCCAGAACTATTCTACTTCTCTTGGAAGAGTGAGCATGATCTTGTTTTAAAATCTTTTCATAATTAAGGCTTCACAATTAACTATTATCACTAACACAAAAAATTACCTAATATTAAAAATTATGTTCAAAAGTAGATCAGATGCTCAAGCTCAGGAAATAAGAGTAGGAGTAATCTGTCACAAAGTACATGGGATTTGTACATGAGATTCTAATTTGTTAGAAATTCAGGAGCCTGTGGAAATTTAATTTCTGAAATATTAATCTTATATCCCATTAGTATGTTGATATGAAGCAAACAGCTACACCTAATACAATACAGTCAGCCAAGTTATCTTCCTCAACTTCTCATTATAGGATGTCTTTCAAAGATACAAAATGTTAACAATCCATATTCTAGAAATCACAAGTCTTAGAGATCATAATTAAGAGTTACAATTGCTGGTCAAGCTATTTTTCCTTTCAAATAGTTTATTTCCAAAGAATCACATACAGGCTATTTAAGGATTAACATACCAATTTTTCTAGTTATTTTTTGCTTTTGGTTGGAAGGAGGGATGGAATAAGAGGCAAAGCCTGCCATGTGATGTGTTTGAGACAAGCTTATAGTTGATAAAATTTGTAGTTGAAAAAATGTTTTAAACTCAGATAATTAAGCTTCATATCAAAAGGTTTGTTTTAGTTGTACGTATTAAACTGACAATATGTTCACATATTTCATCTTCATTTGGGACATAATGGGGGTAATTGATAGGCTTAGAACTTGTACTTCTTTAAAAATTAGATATATAACATTCATTGTGCTCATCCATAGCCTTCTAAAATATTCGCTCATAAGCTGCTTTATTATCTAGAATTTATTCACTGTGTATTAATTCAAAAGGAAATGAATGCATCTCCTTTGCCTGTGAGTGTTTCTGTGACATTTGTGTTATCCTGTTATTGTGATATAAAGAACAAGTATGTTTATATATTGTGTTTGATTGGTGTGACATTGTTAGATGCTATTTATGCTTATTAATTCATCTGCAATTTTTTCAGTACCACTGAAATGTGTTAGGTGAGGGCTAGCAAATTGGATTACTCATATTTGATAAATCAAAGGATATATTTAATGTTTTATTTTTCTTAAGAGGAATGTTTATTTAATCTAAATGTTATACAATGACTTTCATAATTGTTTCCAAGATTTTTCTCTCCTTGGAACCTGAAATTTTACAGCTATGTTAATTAATAACAATGTTTTGCAGTTCTGTGGCACCTTTTTGTCTGAGAATCTCAATGTTTACTTAATGTTCATCATATCTTTGGAGAGATGTGAAACAGTAATATTTTCTTTTGTACTTTTTTTTTAAAAATACAAGTAGTGCATGCATTTAAAAAACCCCTCTTTTGTTCAGTAATGCATTTGCATGGTACACTGTGCAAATAAAAAGAGAGTCTCACTCAGCTGTTGTTCTCAAGGAACCTGAATGGGCCTTAACTTTCTTGCCTTCATTTGGTGAAGGTGCAAATGAAGTCATAAGTAAAGCTACAAAAAAGTCCATTTCATGGACTTCTTGGAGGTAAAGATCATGCTTTTGCTTTTTTTGTTTGTTTGTTTGTTTTCACATTATAGGTATGGTCTAGGTAACTGTGAACTCCAAATATACACATTCTACATGATAATGGAATGATACTATCCTTGTAGGCTAAGGTGAACTACAGTCAAAAGGAATTTGAGAACTACAGATTAAGTCTAGATTCCTTGTGTTCGCAACCTACTGCTGCATAACAGTTACCACAAACTCAGGGGCTTCAAACAACACAGGTTTATTGTTAATATCTCATGGTGTCCAAGGGTCCAAGTCTGAGTTCTCTGCTTAGGATCTCAGAAAGATTCAACCAAACTGTTAGCTGGGATATGTCCACATTTGGAGGCTGATGGGAAGAATTCACTTCCAAGGTTACTTAGGATGTCAGCAGAATTCATTTCCTTTTGGTTGTTGGACTGAGGACCCTGCTTTGTTGCTGGCTGTTGGGTGGAAACCGCTTTCAGATCCTAGCGACCATCCTCAGCTCCTTGCCAGATGAGTCTTGCTGGCAAGGAAAAAGAAAGTTGGCTAGGGCAAAAGACTCTAGTTAATCTGCCAACAAGATAGTCTTATAAACATAATATAAACAGGAGGGACTTACCTTATGCTTTGCCATTTTTCCACCAACTAGAAGCAAGTGATGGGCTTTTCCCACACCCCAGGGAAGGCAATTCTATGTGGCTATGAGAACAAGGAGGTGGGGATTAGAAGGACCACTGTAGAGTCTGCTCACCATAGTCCTTAGCCTGTCTATATTGACTGAGATTAAGGAAAGTTGCTTATAATGGAAAAGCCAAGTTAATAGTGACTAAAGCAAAATTAGAACTTAATTTTTCTCTCACATAAAAACAGAGGAAGATAAATCTGGAAGAAAGCATGTCAAGACCAGTATGGCAGGTCCTCTTATTCATCTGGGGCCCCAAATCTCTCTTTGTTCTGTGCAATTCTTAGTGTATCTTTCAGTCATAGCTTTTAGTCTTAAGGTCACTTCATCGTTAAGTATGGCTACTGATAGTTGTAGCCATCACTAACATAAAAATAGAATAGATAGAAAAATAGAAAAATGTTCAACTCAGCTAAAGCAGCTTCAATAAAGCAGTCCATCACTTTGGACAAACCTTACATATAGCTGAGGCTTACATATACCTTAGTTGCACAGAGCTGACAGGGAGACTGAAAGATGTAGTTTTTAACTGGAGCTATTGTTGCCCCAATTAAATCAAGGTTCTTTTTCTAAACAAGAAAATAAGAATAGCTATCGGGCGGTAAGTTGCTGTTTTTGCCATGCTGTCAGTGAGAGCTCCTTATAAGTTTTCCCTAACAAAATGTTGAACCTAACTGTCCTAAACTCCTATGGAAACATGTTCCTGGGCCTGTATTCAGCCATCCCTAAACAGAGAAACTGGGTTGGGAAGATCCCCTGGAGAAGGAAATGGCAACCCACTCCAGTATTCTTGCCTGGAGAATCCCATGGACAGAGGAACTTGGTGGGCTACAGTCCATGGGGTCACAAAGAGTCGGACACAACTGAGTGAGTTCACTTCATTAAACAGAGAAACTATGGGACTTCCTTGGTGGCTCAGAGGTTAAGAGTTTGCCTCGTAATGCAGGGGCCATGGGTTCGATCCCTGGTTAGGGAAATAAGATTCCCTCATGCAGCAGGGAAACTAAGACTGCCCTCCACAACTAGAAATTCCGTGTGCTTCAGTGAAAGATCCTGCATGATGCAAGGAAGATCCCACATGCTGCAACTAAGAAATGATGCAGCCAAATAAAAACAGAGGAACAATTTAGATCCTTTCCTGTGCTGGTCCAGGTGTCTTTATCATGGAATGTTTCATACATTGGTTTTCCCCATCCTTGTCAGAGTTCCTGCATTGGTAACATGAGCAGTAAATCAATCAGAAGTACTTGGACTGTGCTTTGTTTTGATTAATTCCATCCTTCATCCTCACCCCTTGGTTTCTAAAGCCCTTGAGTTGGTGTCCTGGCCCAGTGCCTGCCTCCCTTCTACTTGGTGATTTATTGCCTGCTCTGGAATCCCCATCACTGTGTGCTGGCTTCATTTCAGGACACAGATCACTCCCTTTTATGTCTTTGATGCCACGTCCTTGTTTGGGTGTGTTGTGTTCTCTGTCCTCACGCTCCTGGCTACCATGCTATTCTGTCAGTTACAGCTGGGACTGACCCCAGTGCCTGTCCTATCTCATTGTCAGAGTGTAGTTCACAATTTATCTATTAATACCTGCAGCCTCAGCCTGCCACACCTACAGCAATTATATAGGCCACACCAGAGGTTGCACAGATGGCAATGATTAGCCTAGGTGTATGATAGAAAGTTGGTGAACATTTGAACTGAGTTTAATGAATATTATATTTTGGGAGAAGATTCTTTGATCATACTAATGCCAACTTCCCTTCCATACACAGGTTATGATTTTTTCCTTCTCTAAAAATATGCCAGTACAAGTCCAAGACCATTCTTACATTCTTAAATACTTATGTCAGGCAATGGTCTTGGACCTAACTTTGACAATACTATAGGCCAAAAATCTCACTCTATCCACTCAAAACAGGGCATCACAGTATCAGTTTCCATTCATACTACTAATATTTATGAAAACTTTCTTTGTATAAGACCCTGTTCTTGTTGTTTGGGAGACAGGACTGAATAAAATAATGCCCTAATCTTATATCATTTATAATCTAGAGAAAGACATTGACAGTGAACAGGAATATGAATGGACAAACATGCAAATATCTGCATTGCCAGAAATTAAAGTAAGCTATTGTATTAGTGAGTGACTTATGTTTAAATAATTAAGAAAGGCCTCTGAAGAATTAATTAATCAGTATATGCCAGGAATTTTTTCCAATAGCCAAGATATAGAAACAATCTGTCTGTTAACAGATGAATGGATAAAGAAAAGTGGTGTGTGTGTGTATATATGTGTGTGTATATATATATATATAGTTCAGGCTAAAAAAGAAGGAAATCTTGTCAATTGTAACAACATGGATGAAACTGGAGGGCATTATTGAGTTAGACTACACCATTCTCCTCCATGACATTGCATCTCAGGAGATTATTCATCGGCAAACTCAAGTTCTCTGGCATCCACAGTATGGTACGAAAGTAAAACATAATAAGAGCCATCTGACCAAGGAAGCACAATTGGAATAAATGAGGACCGTAAGGTTGGATGAAGTGTAAACATACTTATTAATGATGACTTGCATCCCAGTCTTCATTGATATCTAGCTTAAGGGGTTAGACAAATCCCCAAAGTGCCACTTTGTGCAAATGGCCTGATTACAGAACTATACTGCTTCCATAATAAAGAGCATCACAATGTAAAAATGTCTTATCAACAGTAATAGTGCCATGTATATGTGTGTGTTAAGTTGCTTCAGTCGTGTCCGACTCTTTGCGACTGTGTGGACTATAGCCCACCAGGCTCCTCTGTCCATGGGATTCTCCAGGCAAAATACTAGAGTTGGTGAGAGTGCGGTTGAAATAGGGAGAGGTTGGACAAAGGTTAAATAAATAAATTTGAAGATTCTAACATATAGTATAGTGACCAAAGTTCATAATAGTGTATTGTATACTTGAAATTTGCTGAGAGTAAATCTTTAGTATTTTTACCAAAAAAGAAAAAAAAAATGTATATATATATATGCCTTCAGTGTGAGAGACCCAGCTTCCATCCCTGGGTCGGGAAGACCTCCTGGAGAAAAGAATGGCAACCCACTCCAGTATTCTTCCCTAGAGAATCCCATGAACAGAGGAGCCTGGTGGGCTACAGTCCATGGAGGCACAAGGAGTTGGACACAACTAAGTGACTAACACTTTCATTTTCTTTCACACGAGTTCATAGATATGTTATTTATCTTCATTCTATGACTCTTTCACAATGTATATGTATATCAAATCATTATGCTGGACATTTTCAATATATTACTATTTTGTCTGTTATACCTCAATAAAAACACAAAAGTGAAGTAAAATTAAAAAAATGTATATGCTGGGATCTTGAAAATACTTATCACTAGATGTTTAACAACATAATTTTTAATGTATCCATAAAGTATGCAGTCACTAAAACTAATGATGATGTATATTTAGATAAAGAAGAAACTGTGTGTGTGTTTAAATGTGCATACAAGTTTATACCACAAAATGTTTATAATCACAACCTGTAGGTAGTGAGGTTAGGAATCATCTTTAAAAATTCTGCTCTTCATATGTTTCCTGACCTTTTTATTGCAGTGTGTATGATTTTTTTCTTATAAAAAGAAAAGAATAGCAATACAAATTACATCATAAAATAGATAAAAAGGAATACAGACAGGCTGTCTCTGAGCATTTCTCTTTTGCAGATAAAGGCTGATGACCTTCGCCATCACAGGGAGGAGCTGATTTTCTTACTAACACTATTTTTAGACAACTAGAGTAAGCACTACCTAATACTAGATTTATTAATGCTTCATCTGAATAAGATGGAGCCATGTGCAGCTTAGAGTTGCAAGGAAAGGAAACCTCAGACAAGCTAATGGGAGAAGAAAGAAACAGGCCTCTGAAGATGTCTGCTTGCCACTGAGCTAAAAATTCTTTCCCAGATTACTTTTTTGCCAGCTGTGCTAGGTGACCCAGTGCTTTGCCCATGAGAACTTCCATGTTCAATGGATTGTAGTGGAACAAAAATTCACCCATGAAGGAACATTTGTATATTTCCAAAGAGGGAGCTTAAGCAAGTTTAAGAGCAAAATGAATCCTTATATTGTGCTGAACTCTTTTTTATATACATGCACATATCATAATTACGCTCAGTTGACTAACTAGTTATTTATTATGAAGACATAACCCTTCTTGCTGATTCTGAAAGAGAGAGCTACAAATTATTATATGGGTACATTTATCCTATTTTTCCACTTCATTATACTTCTGGATAATTAATACTCTGCAGAGAACTGCAATCAGTATGTACTCAAATATAATACACATTGTACTGAAATGACAATTTAGAATTTTTTTTTCAATAAACACAGTGATTCATTTCCATGTGTGTTACAATGTACTTACTTCTTGAAGTTGGATCCAAAGCCCTTAGAGTACGAATGTACCTTGTTCCAGTAGTGGCAGAGATATTTATCTCAGGAATTTGAGAATAACAAAAAGCAGGAAAAAAAACTGTAAAGGATATAATCCTTAAAGGGGGAAAACTTCACTGGGCGGGATGCATTTTAATAAGGCTTTTTCTCTGAGGGAAATCTCTTGTTTGAGAGGCACAGAAAAGCTGGAAATGAGCAGAAGGCTGTTTTGTTACTGACTTGAGATATCAGAGGATAGAGCTGAGGGCTGCCAGAATGGCTGGAAATTGAGTGAGGAAATCCTAACAAGAAAGAAACCACAGAAGGAAGAGCCCCTAAATCTTTACATAAATCCCTCTCAATTCCCCCAACATAGGGGAGATGCTCAGACACCCTACAGAAAGCAACAGTGGAAAGGTTGAAAGAAATTTCAGTTGCTGCCTCCGCGAGGGAGAGAAGAGTTTATAGTTTAGAGTCGGCTGTATTGAAAGGCTTGGTTAACTCAAGCTGTTCATGGAAACCCCCCAAATTTCAAGTCATTGGACTAAAGACTATGTGCCAGATCTAAAGGGTTCACCTTAGGTCTGAACATAAATCATGAGACTCACTCCTGACATCATAGAACCAAACCTTCACGAGTCCAATGTAAATGGCCAGTAATGTAATAACCTGTTAGATCAAAAACAAACACCATCCAGAGGATGATAGGAGGATCCAGAGCCTCTGCACTCTTCTACCCACAATGTCTAGTACATACTAAAAATTAGTAGATATGCAAAGAACCAGGAAAATATGACGCAGGGTCAAGAAAAAAATGAGCCAAAAGAACAAACCCTGATGACACCGATGTTGAAGCTAGCAGACGAGAATGTTAAAGCAGCTATTATAACTATATGCAAACTGGAATTCATCTATTTATTGTTTCTCAGTCCCAATTCAACCTTCCTTTGCCCCGCCTTGTGATATTGGAACTAGAGTCTACAAACACTTCTCTTTTGCTAGCTGGCACAGTGAAAAAGTTTACTAATAGAAGGTACTAAATGAGTTATTGCAAGGGATAGAGGCTCCTCTTCCTGGTTATGATGTGCTTTTAACTTTTTAAAAATGCTGGTTGTTGCAGCATGAGGCAGCCAGTAGAATGTGTGACACCATACGGTGGCTTTCCAATGAGTTTTAGCAGCACCTCAGCAGGCAGCTTCCCACTTGTTTCTCCACTGGACTGCCATACCAGCAGGGGATTTCCTGCTTTCCGTCCCTTGCCCAAAGTACACCATGAACTTTCCTACCATCCAGTGGTCCAAAGATACACTCAATCTAATGTTGTATGAATCTCAGTCTTGAAGATGAAAGTGGCTTATTCCATGTCTATTTATACCTCATTCCATGTCTATTTATACCTTATTCCATGTCTATTTATACCTGAATTAGTGGCACTGGCTGCTCCCTGTGTAGATTATTTATATATTCTTTCGAGTTCTCTTTATCTGTCAGTAGTTAATTCCCTGGAACTAGTTAATAATTCTTTTAATTATAATTTTCCTATTCATATTATTGGTGTATTTTCTTTCTTATGGGTCCCTGAACTGCAAAACATATTCAAAGTGCACACAAAGTTGTCTAAAAATAAGTTCAAAATGAATAGGATACATAAGTAGAGTTTCTGGAGCTAAAAACTAAACTGAATAAAATATAAAATAGCTATAGGAAAAATAATCAATATATAAAATATACTTCATGGGAAATAGATGGGGAAACAGTGGAAACAGTGTCAGACTTTATTTTTGGGGGCTCCAAAATCACTGCAGATGGTGACTGCAGCCATGAAATTAAAAGACGCTTATTCCTTGGAAGGAAAGTTATGACCAACCTAGACAGCATATTGAAAAGCAGAGACATTACTTTGCCAACAAAGGTTTGTCTAGTCAAGGCTATGGTTTTTCCTGTGGTCATGTATGGATGTGAGAGTTGGACTGTGAAGTAGGCTGAGCGCCAAAGAATTGATGCTTTCAAACTGTGGTGTTGGAGAAGACTCTTGAGAGTCCATTGGACTGCAAGGAGATCCAACCAGTCCATTCTGAAGGAGATCAACCCTGGGATTTCTTTGGAAGGAATGATGCTAAAGCTGAAACTCCAGTACTTTGGCCACCTCATGCAAAGAGTTGACTCATTGGAAAAGTCTCTGATGCTGGGAGGGATTGGGGGCAGGAGGAGAAGGGGAGGACAGAGGATGAGATGGCTGGAGGGCATCACTGACTCGATGGACGTGAGTCTGAGTGAACTCTGGATGTTGGTGATGGACAGGGAGGCCTGGTGTGCTGCAATTCATGGGGTTGCAAAGAGTCGGACACGACTGAGCCACTGAACTGAACTGAAAATATCTATCAAATTCATGACATGAACTTACTAGCAGATTGACCATGACAAAATGTCTGACCTTAAAAATTGGAAAACGTCTATGCATTTCTCTGACCTTAAAATTGGATAATGTCTATGCATTTCTCTGTGTTTCCCTGGTGGCTTAGATGGTAAAGAACCTGCCTGCAATGCGGGAGAGCTGGGTTTGATCCCTGGGTTGGGGAGGTCTCCTGGAGACGGTCATGGCAACCCACTCCAGTATTCTTGCCTGGAGAATCCCATGGACTGAGGAGCCTGGCAGGGTACAGTCCATGGGGTCGCAAATAGTCAGACACAACTAAACGACACACACACACACATGTATTTCTCAGGTGAACTTAAAAAACAGAATGAATAAAAATAATTGAACAGAGATTTAGGGACCTGTGGAATACCGACACAAAAATATACTATACATATAATTATAGTCTCAGAAAGAGAGGAGAAAGAGAAAATTAGAAGAATAGTTTTAAAAATAATGGCTGAGGGGGAGGGGCTAAGATGGCGGAGGAATAGGACAGAGAGACCACTTTCTCCCCCACAAATTCATCAAAAGAACATTTAAACACCAAGTAAATTTCACAAAACAACTTCTGAATGCCAGCAGAGGACATCAGGCACCCAGAAAAACAACCCATTGTCTTCGAAAGAGGTAGGAAAAAATATAAAAGACAAAGAGACCAAAGAGGGAGGGATGGAGCTCCGTCCCGGGAAGGGAGTCTTAAAAAGAGAGAAGTTTCCAAACACCAGGAAACACTCTCACTGCCGAGTCTGTGCCGAGCCTTAGAAGCACAGAGGGCAAC
Source organism: Bubalus bubalis (assembly GCF_019923935.1). NCBI lineage: Eukaryota > Metazoa > Chordata > Mammalia > Artiodactyla > Bovidae > Bubalus > Bubalus bubalis. Next base: position 78,313,072 of record NC_059172.1, on the reverse strand, counting down.
ATAACAGGGAAGAAAAATATATAAACAGTTAAAACCCACAGATTACGAGCCCAACGGTAACTCCCCCAGCGGAGAAGCAGCGCAGACGCCTGCACCCGCCACTAGCAAGTGGGGGCTGGGCAGGGAGGCATGGCGCGGGCTGCATCGCTTAGAGTAAGGATCTGGCCTGAATGCCCCAAGCACTATCTGAGTGAACTAATTTGGGCTAGCAAACCAGATAGGTTTCTACCTATCTGGTGCAGGATATCTACCACGCAATAAGCCAGCCCTAACCTAAGACACGGCCAGGTCCGTGCACGGAACAAAGGACTGACCAGAGATAGCCAGCTGCAGACCATCCCCCTCCGGTGACAGGCAGCCAGAGCAGGAAGGGGGCAATCGCAGCCCCAGAGAGACATTATCTACAAAACTGTAAGCAGGCTTCTTTGCTAACGGTTAACATCTGCCTGAGAAGGTGCGCTGGTTGTACACCCAGAAAACCGAGCAGTGGGGAGGCAATAAGTCGCAGCAACCGTGCTCACCAAACACCTCATCACCTGAGCTGCTCGGACCTGGGAAGGGCACAAAATGCAGGCCCAACCGAGTCTGCGCCTCTGAGGACTACCCGAGTCCCTGAACCTGAGCTGCTTAAACCTGGGAGGTGCAAGCAGCCCAGGGCCGGCCTCGGATGGTTCCCAGTGGAGCAACCTAGAGCCTGAGCAGTGTGGGCAGGGAGGCTACACGCACCGTGAGTGGGGGCAGACCCAGTGTGGCTGAGGCACTGCGAGCACAGGCCAGTGTTATTTGTTTGCAGCGTCCCTCCCTCTCCACAGCGCGACTGAGCAAGAGGGCTTTAAAAAAAAAAAAAAAAGTGTCCACCACCACCCCCTTTGTATCAGGGTGGAAATCAGACACTGAAGAGACCAGCAAACAGAAGAAGCTATAACAGAGGGAACTGCCTTGGAAGCGACAGGCAATAGATTAAAACCCTGTGGTTACTACCGACTACATAGGAAGGGGCCTATAGATCTTGAGAAATATAAGTCGGACCAAGGAACTAGCTGAAAATGAACTTACCCCACAATACCCACAACAACACCAGAGAAAGTCCTAGATATATTTTTACTATTTTTATGATCATTCTTTCTTTCTTTTTTAAAAAATTTTTACGTCCTGTATTACTCCTTTACTTTTCACTTTTATAACCTATTATTACTTTGCAAAAAAAAAAAAAAAAAAAAAAAAAGACCCTATTTTTTTAAAGCAAACTTCATATATATATTTTTTATAATTTTTGTGACCTTTATTTTTTCTCTTTCTTTTTTTTCTTCTTTTCTTTAACATTGTATTTTTGAAATTCCAAACTCTACTGTAGATTTTTAATTTTAACTTTTTGGTATTTGTTATCAATTTTGTACCTATATATTTTTTTAATATAATTTTTGTGACTTTTTTTTCTCTTCCTTTCTCTTCTTTTCTTTAACATTGTATTTGTGAAATTCCAAACTCTACTCTAGATTTTTAATTTATGCTTTTTGGTATTTGTTATCAATTTTGTACCTATATTTTCTTTATAATTTTTGTGACTTTGTTTTTGGTTGTTTGTTTGTTTTTTTCTCTTTCTTTTTCTTCTTCTTTTCTTTAACATTGTATTTTTTAAATTCCAAACTCTACTCTAGATTTTTAACTTTTGCTTTTTGGTATTTGTTATCAATTTTGTACCTATATTTTCTTTATAATTTTTGTGACTTTGTTTGTTTTTGTTTGTTTGTTTTCTCTTTCTTTTTCTTCTTTTCTTTAACATTGTATTTTTTAAATTCCAAACTCTACTCTAGATTTTTAATTTTTGCTTTTAGGTATTTGTTATCAATTTTGTACCTTTAAGAATCTGACCTTCAGTACCCATTTTTTACTTGGGAGCGAGATTACTGGCTTGACTGCTCTCTCCTCCCTTTGGACTCTCCTTTTTCTCCACCAGGTCGCCTGTGTCTCCTGCCTAACCCCTCTCTACTCTACCCAACTCTGTGAATTTCTGTGTGTTCCAGACGGTGGAGAACACTTAGGGAACTGATTACTGGCTGGATCTGTCTCTCTCTTTTTCATTCCCTCCTTTTATCCTCCTGGCCACCTCTGTCTCCTTCCTCCCTCTTCTCTTCTCTGTATAACTCCATGAACATCTCTGAGCAGTCCAGTTCTGGAGTGCACATAAGGAAGTGATTACTGGCTAGCCCATTCTCTCCTCTACTGATTCCACCTCATCTCATTCGGGTCACCTCTAACTTCCTCCTCCCTCTTCTCTTCTCCATGTAATGCTGTGAACCTCTCTGGGTGACCCTCACAGTGGAGAAACTTTTCATCTTTAACCTAGATGTTTTATCAATGGTGCTGTATAGAAGGAGAAGTTTTGAGACTACTGTAAAAATAAGACCGATAACTGGAAGCAGGAGGCTTAAGTCCAAACCCTGACTACAGGGAACTCCTGACTCCAGGGAACATTAATTGGCAGGAGTTCATCAAACGCCTCCATACCTACACTGAAACCAAGCACCACACAAGGGCCAACAAGTTCCAGGGCAAGACATACCAAGCAAATTCTCCAGCAACACAGGAACACAGCCCTGAGCTCCAATATACAGGCTGCCCAAAGTTACTCCAAAACCATAGACCTCTCATAACTCATTACTGGACACTTCATTGCACTCCAGAGAGAAGAAATACAGCTCCACCCAACAGAACACCAACACAAGCTTCCCTAACCAAGAAACCTTGACAAGCCACCTGTACAAACCCACACACAATGAGGAAACTCCACAATAAAGAGAACTCCACAAACTGCCAGAATACAGAAAGGACACCCAAAACACAGCAATATAAACAAGATGAAGAGACAAAGGAATACCAAGCAGGTAAAGGAACAGGATAAATGCCCACCAAACCAAACAAAAGAGGAAGAAATAGGGAATCTACCTGATAAAGAATTCCAAATAATGATAGTGAAATTGATCCAAAATCTTGAAATCAAAATGGAATCACAGATAAATAGCCTGGAGACAAGGATGGAGAAGATGCAAGAAAGGTTTAACAAGGACTTAGAAGAAATAAAAAAGAGTCAATATATAATGAAAAATGCAATAAATGAGATCAAAAACACTCTGGAGGCAACAAATAGTAGAATAACAGAGGCAGAAGACAGGATTAGTGAATTAGAATATAGAATGGTAGAAATAAATGAATCAGAGAGGAAAAAAGAAAAACGAATTAAAAGAAATGAGGACAATCTTAGAGACCTCCAGGACAATATTAAACACTACAACATTCGAATCATAGGAGTCCCAGAAGAAGAAGACAAAAAGAAAGACCATGAGAAAATACTTGAGGAGATAAGAGTTGAAAACTTCCCTAAAATGGGGAAGGAAATAATCACCCACGTCCAAGAAACCCAGAGAGTCCCAAACAGGATAAACCCAAGGCGAAACACCCCAAGACACATATTAATCAAATTAACAAAGATCAAACACAAAGAACAAATATTAAAAGCAGCAAGGGAAAAACAACAAATAACACACAAGGGAATTCCCATAAGGATAACAGCTGATCTTTCAATAGAAACTCTTCAAGCCAGAAGGGAATGGCAAGACGAAAATAACCTACAGCCCAGATTATTGTACCCAGCAAGGATCTCATTCAAATATGAAGGAGAAATCAAAAGCTTTACAGACAAGCAAAAGCTGAGAGAATTCAGCACCACCAAACCAGCTCTCCAACAAATACTAAAGGATATTCTCAAGACAGGAGACAAAAAAGAGTGTATAAACTCGAACCCAAAACAATAAAGTAAATGGCAATGGGATCATACTTATCAGTAATTACCTTAAACGTAAATGGGTTGAATGCCCCAACCAAAAGACAAAGGCTGGCTGAATGGATACAAAAACAAGACCCCTACATATGCTGTCTACAAGAGACCCACCTCAAAACAGGGGACACATACAGACTGAAAGTGAAGGGCTGGAAAAAGATTTTCCATGCAAATAGGGACCAAAAGAAAGCAGGAGTAGCAATACTCATATCAGATAAAATAGACTTTAAAACAAAGGCTGTGAAAAGAGACAAAGAAGGTCACTACATAATGATCAAAGGATCAATCCAAGAAGAAGATATAACAATTATAAATATATATGTTCCCAACATAGGAGCACCGCAATATGTAAGACAAATGCTAACAAGTATGAAAGGAGAAATTAACAATAACACATTAATAGTGGAAGACTTTAATACCCACTCACACCTACGGATAGATCAACTAAACAGAAAATTAACAAGGAAACACAAACTTTAAACAACACAATAGACCAGTTAGACCTAATACCTATAGGACATTTCATCCCAAAACAATGAATTTCACCTTTTTCTCAAGCTCACACGGAACTTTCTTCAGGATAGATCACATCCTGGGCCATATATCTAGCCTTGATAAATTCAAAAAAATTGAAATCATTCCAAGTATCTTTTCTGACCACAATGCAGTAAGATTAGATCTCAATTACAGGAGAAAAACTATTAAAAATTCCAACATATGGAGGCTGAACAACAAGCTGCTGAATAACCAACACATCACAGAAGAAATCAAAAAAGATATCAAAATTTGCATAGAAATGAATGAAAATGAAAACACAACAACCCAAAACCTGTGGGACACTGTAAAAGCAGTCCTAAGGGGAAAGTTCATAGCAATACAGGCATACCTCAAGAAACAAGGAAAAAGTCAAATAAATAACCTAACTCTACACCTAAAGCAACTAGAAAAGGAAAAAATGAAGAACCCCAGGGTTAGTAGAAGGAAAGAAATCTTAAAAATTAAGGCAGAAATAAATGCAAAAGAAACAAAAGAGACCATAGCAAAAATCAACAAAGCCAAAAGCTGGTTCTTTGAAAGGATAAATAAAATTGACAAACCATTAGCCAGACTCATCATGAAACAAAGGGATAAAAATCAAATCAATAAAATTAGAAATGAAAATGGAGAGATCACAACAGACAACACAGAAATACAAAGGATCATAAGAGACTACTATCAACAATTATATGGCAATAAAATGGACAACGTGGAAGAAATGGACAAATTCTTAGAAAAGTACAACTTTCCAAAACTGGACCAGGAAGAAATAGAAAATCTTAACAGACCCATCACAAGCACGGAAATTGAAACTGTAATCAGAAATCTTCCAGCAAACAAAAGCCCAGGTCCAGACGGCTTCACAGCTGAATTCTACCAAAGATATAGAGAAGAGCTAACACCTATCCTGCTCAAACTCTTCCAGAAAATTGCAGAGGAAGGTAAACTTCCAAACTCATTCTATGATGCCACCATCACCCTAATACCAAAACCTGACAAAGATGCCACAAAAAAAGAAAACTACAGGCCAATATCACTGATGACAACCAAGTCGCTTCAGTCGTGTCTGACTCTGTGTGACCCCATGGACTGCAGCCTACCAGGCTTCTCCGTCCATGGGATTCTCCAGGCAAGAACACTGGAGTGGGTTGCCATTTCCTTCTCCAATGCATGAAAGTGGAAAGTGAAAGTGAAGTCACTCAGTCGTGCCTGACTCTTAGAGACCCCATGGACTGCAGCCTACCAGGCTCCTCTGTCCATGGGATTTGCCAGGCAAGAGTACTGGAGGGGGGTGCCATTGCCTTCTCCCATCACTGATGAACATAGATGCAAAAATCCTTAACAAAATTCTAGCAATCAGAATCCAACAACACATTAAAAAGATCAAACACCATGACCAAGTGGGCTTTATCCCAGGGATGCAAGGATTCTTCAATATCCACAAATCAATCATTGTAACACACCACATTAACAAATTGAAAAATAAAAGCCATATGATTATCTCAACAGATGCAGAGAAAGCCTTTGACAAAATTCAACATCCATTTATAATAAAAACTCTCCAGAAAGCAGGAACAGAAGGAACATACCTCAACATAATAAAAGCTATATATGACAAACCCACAGCAAACATTATCCTCAATCGTGAAAAATTGAAAGCATTTCCTCTCAAGTCAGGAACAAGACAAGGGTGCCCACTTTCACCATTATTATTCAACATAGTTTTGGAAGTTTTGGCCACAGCAGTCAGAGCAGAAAAAGAAATAAAAGGAATCCAAATTGGAAAAGAAGAAGTAAAACTCTCACTATTTGCAGATGACATGATCCTCTACATAGAAAACCCTAAAGGCTCCGCCAGAAAATTACTAGAACTAATCAATGACTATAGTAAAGTTGCAGGATATAAAATCAACACACAGAAATCCCTTGCATTCCTATACACTAATAATGAGAAAACAGAAAGAGAAATTAAGGAAACAATCCCATTCACCATTGCAACGAAAAGAATAAAATACTTAGGAATATATCTACCTAAAGAAACTAAAGACCTATATATAGAAAACTATAAAACACTGGTGAAAGAAATCAAAGAGGACACTAATAAATGGAGAAATATACCATGTTCATGGATTGGAAGAATCAATATAGTGAAAATGAGTATACTACCCAAAGCAATTTATAGATTCAATGCAATCCCTACCAAGCTACCAACAGCATTCTTCACAGAGCTAGAACAAATAATTTCACAATTTGTATGGAAATACAAAAAAATCTCAAATAGCCAAAGCAATCTTGAGAAAGAAGAATGGAACTGGAGGAATCAACCTGCCTGACTTCAGGCTCTACTACAAAGCCACAGTCATCAAGACAGCATGGTACTGGCACAAAGACAGAAATATAGATCAATGGAACAAAATAGAAAGCCCAGAGATAAATCCACACACATATGGACACCTTATCTTTGACAAAGGAGGCAAGAATATACAATGGATTAAAGACAATCTCTTTAACAAGTGGTGCTGGGAAAACTGGTCAACCACTTGTAAAAGAATGAAACTAGAACACTTTCTAACACCATACACAAAAATAAACTCAAAATGGATTAAAGTTCTAAACATAAGACCAGAAACTATAAAACTCCTAGAGGAGAACATAGGCAAAACACTCTCCGACATACATCACAGCAGGATCCTCTATGACCCACTTCCCAGAATATTAGAAATAAAAGCAAAAATAAACAAATGGGACCTAATTAAACTTTAAAGCTTCTGCACACCAAAGGAAATTATAAGCAAGGTGAAAAAACAGCCTTCAGAATGGGAGAAAATAGCAAATGAAGCAACTGACAAACAACTAATCTCAAAAATATACGAGCAACTCCTGCAGCTCAATTCCAGAAAAATAAAAGACCCAATCAAAAAATGGGCCAAAGAACTAAATAGACATTTCTCCAAAGAAGACATACAGATGGCTAACAAACACATGAAAAGACGCTCAACATCACTCATTATCAGAGAAATGCAAATCAAAACCACTATGAGGTACCATTTCACGCCAGTCAGAATGGCTGCGATCCAAACGTCTACAAGTAATAAATGCTGGAGAGGATGTGGAGAAAAGGGAACCCTCTTACACTGTTGGTGAGAATGCAAACTAGTACAGCCACTATGGAGAACAGTGTGGAGATTCCTTAAAAAACTGGAAATAGAACTGCCTTATGATCCAACAATCCCACTGCTGGGCATACACACGGAGGAAACCAGAATTGAAAGGGACACATGTACCCCAATGTTCATCACAGCACTGTTTATAATAGCCAGGACATGGAAGCAACCTAGATGTCCATCAGCAGATGAATGGATAAGAAAGCAGTGGTACATATACACAATGGAGTATTACTCAGCAATTAAAAAGAATACATTTGAATCAGTTCTAATGAGGTGGATGAAACTGGAGCCTATTATACAGAGTGAAGTAAGCCAGAAAGAAAAACACCAATACAGTATACTAACTCATATATATGGAATTTAGAAAGATGGTAACAGTAACCCTGTATACGAGACAGCAAAAGAGACACTGATGTATAGAACAGTCTTTTGAACTCTGTGGGAGAGGGATAGGGTGGGATGATTTGGGAGAATGGCATTGAAATATGTATAATATCATATATCAAACAAGTCGCTAGTCCAGGTTCGATGCAGGATACTGGATGCTTGGAGCTGTTGCACTGGGATGGTATGGGGAGGGAGGAGGGAGGAGGGTTCAGGATGGGGAACACATGTATACCTGTGGCAGATTCATTTTGATATATGGCAAAACCAATACAATATTGTAAAGTTAAAAAATAAAATTAAATTAAAAAAATAAAAATAATGGCTGAAAAGTTCCCATCTTGGGGAAACATATAAATCTAGATTCAAGAAGTTCAGCAAATTCTAAAGTAAATATATATATACTTTATATATATATATGTATATATATACATATATATATACACTATCTTTCTCATGCATATCATAGTCAAATTGCTAAAAATTAATTATAGGGAGTCTTGAAAACACACCAAAAAAATTGATAATTATATAGACAACCAATAATATAAATGGCTGCTGGTTTCTCATTTGAACTAATGAAGACCAGAATGTAGAAAACATCTTTAAAGTACTGAAAGAAGAAAAAAAGTCTGCTCTGAATTACTTCAGTAAAATATCCTTTATAAATATATCAAGATAAGTTAAAATAGACAAGAACTTTCTCAGATGAAAAAGAAAAATTGATAATTCATCATCATCTGCCCTATACTATAAGGGATACTTAAGGGATTTCTTTAGAAGAAAATTACACTACAGGGAAAATCATGTTTACAGTTTTGAATGAAGGCACCAGAAATTTTAAATATATGCGTGAATGCAATGAAAACTGATTTTTTCTCTTAATTTTTATAAAATTCATACAATCAAGTAAAGTAAAACAAAATTTATAATATATGCAGATACACGATATATGAAGAAACAAGCTGGAATCAAGATTGCCAGGAGAAATATAAATAACCTCAGATATGCAGATGACACCACCCTTATGGCAGAAAGTGAAGAGGAACTCAAAAGCCTCTTGATGAAAGTGAAAGTGGAGAGTGAAAAAGTTGGCTTAAAGCTCAACATTCAGAAAACGAAGATCATGGCATCCGGTCCCACCACTTCATGGGAAATAGATGGGGAAACAGTGTCAGACTTTATTTTTCTGGGCTCCAAAATCACTACAGGTGGTGACAGCAGCCATGAAATTAAAAGACGCTTACTCCTTGGAGGGAAAGTTATGACCAACCTAGATAGCATATTCAAAAGCAGAGACATTACTTTGCCAACAAAGTTTCGTCTAGTCAAGGCTATGGTTTTTCCTGTGGTCATGTATGGATGTGAGAGTTGGACTGTGAAGAAGGCTGAGCGCCGAAGAATTGATGCTTTTGAACCGTGGTGTTGGAGAAGACTCTTGAGAGTCCCTTGGACTGCAAGGAGATCCAACCAGTCCATTCTGAAGGAGATCAGCCCTGGGATTTCTTTGGAAGGAATGATGCTGAAGCTGAAACTCCAGTACTTTGGCCACCTCATGCGAAGAGTTGACTCATTGGAAAACACTCTGATGCTGGGAGGGATTGGGGGCAGGAGGAGAAGGGGAGGACAGAGGATGAGATGGCTGGATGGCATCACTGACTCGATGGACGTGAGTCTGAGTGAACTCCAGGAGTTGGTGATGGACAGGGAGGCCTGGCGTGCTGCAATTCATGGGGTCGCAAAGAGTCGGACACGACTGAGCCAGTGATCTGATCTGATCTGAACACAAAGGAGAAACACAAAGTGAATGGAATTATGTTTCAAGGTTCTTACAGTTTTATAAAAAACAAAATTTTAATTCTAAGTAGACTGTGACAAATTAAAGAAGCAGAGTGTAATAGCTACAGCTGCAATTTAAGTAGAAGTATACCCAAATACAAAGAATTAAAAATGCAATAATATAACTATTAAGTTAATCTTAAATAAAGAATGAAAAAGGAGAAAGCAGAGAGAGATATAGAAACAAATTGTAAAAAGGTAGACCTAAACACCACCATGTGATTGCATTAAATGTTAGTGGACTAAGTGTCCCAGTTAAAAGGCAGAGGCTATCCAACTGCAGATTGCTTATCTTAAAAAAAAAAAAAAAAAAGTGATATCTGGTTTGCAGTAACTGTAAAGATAGAGCATGTAAACTGTAAATGGGTGGGGGAAATATACCATTCATAAATTAATATATGAAAGCTGGTACAACCATCTAAGCATCAACAACACAGACTTCAAGAAAAAAAATATGAACAAAGTGCAAGTTTTTAACTGTTAAAAATTCCACAGGCTGACATCATATGTGTAAATACATAGACACACAATAAGAAGAAGAGCTTCAGAATACATGAAGCCAAACTGGCAGCACTAAAACGAGGAAGAGACAAATCTAAAATTAGAGTGGAGCATTTTCCCATTCTCCTCTAATTAATAGGAGGACTGGATAATAAAACAGTAAGAATGTGGAATGTATTTAACAACATGATCATCCATCTTGACCAACTGACATTTTTACACTAATTGAAAGTGAGCAGTTGAACAACATATCTTTTCCAGTACACATAAAATGTACATCAGAATAGAACAAATGCTGGGCCATAAAAATGTTTTCAATTAGCTAAAAAAGACTGAGTCTTAGAGAGGATGTTCTTTGACAAAAGAAAATTAAATTAGAAACCAACAAAAATTAAATATATAGAAAAGCCCAACTGTGGGTAAATTAGCAACATGTTTTAATATATCCTATGAATCAAAGAAAAAGACACTAGGAGAAATTAAAAATATTCCAACTTAAAGATAATAAAAACAGTATATAAAAATTGTTTTTTTTCTTTAGTTGCCAAGTCCTGTCTGACTCCAAGACCCCATGGACTGCAGCACGCCAGGCCTCTCTGTCCCACACCATCTCCCAGAGTTAAATCAAGAGTTTTCCACAGTTTGTTGTGATCCACACTGCTTACTCCTTGGAAAGAAAGTTATGACCAACCTAGACAGCATATTAAAAAGCAGAGACATTACTTTGTCAACAAAGGTCTATCTAGTCAAGGCTATGGTTTTTCCAGTGGTCATGTATGGATGTGAGAGTTGGACTATAAAGAAGCTGAGTGCTGAAGAATTGATGCTTTTGAACTGTGGTATTGGAGAATACTCTTGAGAGTCCCTTGGACTGCAAGGAGATTCAGTCCATCCTAAAGGAGATCAGTCCTGGGTGTTCATTGGAAGGACTGATACTCAAGCTGAAACTCCAATATTTTGGCCACCTGATGTGAAGAGCTGACTCATTGGAAAAGACCCTGATGCTGGGAAAGATTGAGGGCAGGAGGAGAAGGGGACGACAGAGGATGAGATGGTTGGATGGCATCACCGACTCAATGGACATGGGTTTGGGTAGACTCCTGGAGTTGGTGATGGACAGGGAGGCCTGGTGTGCTGCAGTTCATGGGTCGCAAAGAGTCAGACATGACTGAGCAACTGAACTTGACTGAACACCATTAAAGGCTTCAGTGTAGGCAATAAAACAGATGTATATGTTTTTCTGGAATTCCCTTGCTTTCTCTGTGATCCAGCAAACGTTGGCAATTTGAACTCTGGTTCCTCTGCCTTTTTTAAACCCATCTTGGACATCTGGAAGTTCTTGGTTCACATAATGCTGAAGCTGAGCATGCAAGATTTTGAGCATAACCTTACCAGCATCAGAGATGAGTGTAATTGTCTGGTGGTTTGAACATTCTTTAGTTCTACCCTTCCTGGGAGTTAGGATGATGATTGACCTTTACCAGTCCTGTGGTTGCTGCTGGGTTTTACAAATATGCTGACATACTGAGTGCAACACTTTGATAGCATCATCTTTTGAGATTTCAAATAACTTCTGGAATTCTATCACCTCTACTAGCTTTATTGACAGAAGTGCTTCCTAAGGCCCACTTGACTTCACACTCCAGAATGTCTGGTTCTGGGTAAGTAACCATACCATCGTGGTTATCCGGGTTATTAAGATGTTTTTTGTACAGTTCTTCTGTATATTCTTTCCATCTCTTCTTGATCTCTTCTGCTTTTATTAGATCATTACCATTTCTGTCCTTTATTGTGCCTATCTTTGGATGAAATATTCTTTGATATTTCCAATTTTCTTGAAGAGATCACTAGTCTTTCCCCTTCTGTTGTTTTCCTCTATTTCTTTGCATTTTTCATTGAATAAAGCCTTCTTGTCTCTCCTTGCTATTCTCTGGAACTCTCCATTTAGTTGGGTGTACATTTTCCTTTCTCCCTTGCCTTTTGTTTCTCTTCTTTCTTCAGTTATTTGTAAAGCCTTTTCAGACAATCAATTTGCCTTCTTGTTTTTCTTTTTCTTTGGGGTGGTTTTGTTAACTGCGTCCTGAACAATATTGTGGGTCTCTGTCCATAGTTCTTCAGGCACTCTGTTTACTAGATCTAATCTCTTGAATTTATTTATCACCACCTGTATATTTATAAGGGATTTGATTTAAGTTGTACCTGCCTGGCCTACTGGTTTTCCTCACATTCTGTAGTTTAAGCGTGAATTTTGCTATGAGAAGCTGATGATCTGAGCCAGATCCAGGTCTTGTTTTTTTGCTGACTGTATATGGCTTCTCCATCTTTGGCTACAAAGAATGCAATCAATCTGATTTTGGTATTGACCATTTGGTGATGTCTATGTGTAAAGTCATCTCTTGTGTTGTTGAAAAATGGTGTTTTCTATGACCAGTGGATTCTCTTGGTAGAATTCTGTTAGCCTTTGTCCTTCTTCATTTTGTATTCCAAGGCCAAACCTGCCTATTATTCCAAGTATCTCTTGACTTCCTACTTTTGCATTCCAATCCCCTATGATGAATAGGGTATCTTTTTTTTTTTTTGGTGTTTGTTTTAGGAGGTCTTAAGGTCTTCATAGCACTGATCAACATCAGCTTCTTTGGAGTTGGTGGTAGAGCATAGACTTGAATTACTGTGATGTTTAATGGTTTGCCTTGGAAACGAACTGAGATCATTGTATCGTTTTTGAGATTGCACCCAAGTACTGTATTTAGGACTCTTGTTGATTATGAGGGTTACTCCATTTCTTCTATGGGATTCTTACCCACAGTAGTGGATATAAGGCTCATCTGAATTAAATTCATCCATTCCTGTCCATTTTAGTTCACTGATTTCTAAGATGTCAATGTCTACTCTTGCCGTCTCCTGCTTGACCATGTCTAATTTACCTTGATTCATGGACCTAACATTCCAGGTTCCTATGCAATGCTGTTCTTTGCAGCATCAGATTTTACTTTCATCACCAGACACTTTCACAGCTGAGTGTCATTTCTGCTTTGGCCCAGCTGCTTCATTCTTTCTGCAGTTATTGTCCTCTGCTCTTCCCCAGTAGCATATTGGACACCTTCCAACCTGGGGGACTCATCTTTCAGTGTCATATCTTTTTGCCTTTTTATACAGTTCATGAGGTTCTCACAGAAAATATACTGAAATGGTTTGCCATTCCCTCCTCCAGTGGATCATGTTTTGTCAGAACTCTCCACTATGACCCATCTACCTTGGATAGTCTTGCACAGTGTGGCTCATAGCTTCACTGAATTATGCAAGCCCGTCTACCACAACAAAGGCAGTGATCCTTGAAGGGGATAAAATTGTTAGATGCAGTTATAATTGCATTGACTGAATTTTATAACTTTAAATGCTTATATCATTAATTTCAAACTCACTTCGTTAACCTTCCAGATTAAAAAGCTTCAAAAGATGTGCAAATTAAAACCAATCACTCAGTAGAAAATTAGCACATACATAAATTAACAAAACCTAATGTCCATTCTTTGAAGAGACTAATATATATTTTAAAAACCTAGTTCAAGTATATCAAGAAAGAAAAACAACTATCTCCTCTTTAATTCCCAGTATTAATAATTTAACTACTTATGTCACAGGCCTAAAAATATAAAGGAAGGAGTAGCATAAACCACTATGAATCTGACAATAAATTCAATTTTATTGAATTAGAAAAATTTCTTGAAAAAAACATTTCAAAATAGACACAAGATGACATAGAAAATATGTTACATTGTAGAAATATAAATTATGGTACTTAATAAATTAGAAGAAGAGAGTAATGAGTAAGAAGGAGGAATTGAGCAGGATACCAGAGCCATTGACTCAAGCAGTTGTGCAGATTACACTGATATTTATTGTAAAGGAAGAGACTAGAGGATAAATAGATTTTTTTAAGAATGGGAGTGTATATGATATGAGTTCAGTTTCCAACTTATTAAGTGTGAGATTTCCCAAAGAATATATAAATAAGCAATTGTGCATATAGGTATGGAAGGTAGAGGGTTGAGTGAGAGTTGTAAATATGAGTAAAAAGTTAAGCTACAGAAACAATGACATTACCTAAAGAGGTGATGGAGAAAAGAAGATGGCTTAGGCTGAAAACATATAAACAACATTTAGAGGTAACAGAAGTGGAGTCTATAAAAAAAGATAAAGAAAAAATAATCGGCAGATATGAAGAAAAACTAGAGCATAGAATCATAAAAGCCAGGAGAGGATAGTGTTGAATTTTTTAAAATGTCTTTTCTGAATCTATTAACAAGACCATCTAAGTAATTCTCTTTTGTATCATTTCATTGAGTAATGTTAAGCCAACTTTGTATTCCTAGGGGATAACCATACTCAGTCACAATGGCTCATTTTTTAAATATTAATGTTTTATTAAGGATTCTTTATCCTTATTCATTGCTCATGGTAGCTATTGTTCTATGCTTTATTTCCGTTGTAATGTATCTGGCAAATTGTGTTATCAAGCTTGCACTGGCCCCATAAAACCAGTTGAACAGTATGGCCTCACCCTAGTGTCTCAAATACTTTGTACAATGTTAGTACTGTTTCTTCCTTACATGTTTGATGCAATGGAAACATATAGTTCTATAGTTTTTCTTTGTTGGGAATTTTGATTTAAAAACATCCAGTGTCAGATGTTAGGTTATCTCATAGTTTCTATTGGCAGAAATATTGTGATTTAACTGGATGTCTCTGGCTCAAGTTCATTCATGAAGTCACAGTTAGGCTTAGGCTGTTGACCAGGATTACAGTCATTACAGGACTTGACTGGAGCTGAAGAATTCTCCTCTAAATCCCTGACATGGTTGTTGTAGGCTTCAGTTCCTCGGTGGTTTTTGGCCAGTTCCTTGCCACATGAAACTCTTCTTAGTTTGCTTGAGTGTCCTCACAAGTGGTAGCTAGCTTCCACTTCCAGAGTGAGCAATCAAAGAGAGAGCAAGAGTGCAGAACAGAGTTCCCAAGAAGAGAGTCAGAGGCTTTTTGTTACTGAATCCCAGACCTGATATTCCATCACTTCTGTTATATTCTACTCATCAGAAACAAGTCACAAGGCCCTGTCCACACTCAAGTGGAGGGCATCACACAAAAGTGATGAAAGTAGGGGTCACTGGAGGCCACTTTACAGGCTGCCCACGATACTCATCATTTCACTCAGAAATTGGCCTTAATCTCTAGGTAGGAAGTACCCCTGAGTTCTGGATGGTGACGTGAATAATGGACACAAATTTGTGTTGTCATTAAAGGTGTCAGTAATGCTGATTAGGCTTCCCTGGTGGCTCAGATGGTAAAAGAGTCTGCCTACAATGCAGGAGACCCGGGTTCGATTCCTGGGTTGGGAAGATCCCTGGAGCAGGAAATGGCAACCCACTCCAGTATTCTTGCCTGGAAAATCCCACGAACGGAAGAGGCTGATAGGCTACAGTCCATGGGTCCCAAAGAGTCGGACATGACTGAGCAACTTCACTTCACTTCACTTCAGTGCTGATTAAGTACCACTTCTGAAATAAACCCTATAATACACACCACTCTAGAGTCATTACAGTTCAATGTAACTATAAACTTAGAAACACATTTAAATCATAGACATAATCAAATTTGAGCCAAAAACTGACTTGTACACACAGATTACTTTTAAAAATCGCCCGACTGTATGTTCAGAAATAGGAACTGTAAAAATACTTCTTAGAAAATAAGCAAATTAAAAAAGAATATTTTGAATACATACATAATTCATGTACCTTATCCTAATATTAAGTATTGTAGAAAATGTCCGTTCTATTTTTTTCAAAGAAAACTACCTTCTAATCTAGTGTCAGCTTAATACAGCTTAATAGGTACTTAATAGGTACTACCCACCTTTGTTAGTTGTTCTTACCTTTATGATTAGTCTGATAATCTTCCATATACCAAAGCAGAATTCTCTTCAAGCCTTCTTCTGCAGAGCAGTAAAAGTAATCTTTTCAAATCATGGATCAGAGGAGATCAACTTTCTAATTAAAGCCTTTTGAAGGTATCTCAGGGCACTTAGACTAAAACTGGAGCTCTTTACCATAATCAACAAGGCCTAACATGATCTGCCACTGCTTGCCATCCAATCTCATCTAAAACCATTTTCATCTTTTACTATGCTCCTGCAATCATGGTCATCTTTCTTTTCTCAAACACACTGAACTGCTACCCGCCTTGGAATCCTTTGTTCTTTTTGCCTGGAACACTCCTATTCAAGAGGGTGATATGGATGATACTTTCTTGTTATCCAGGGCACCACTCAAATGTCATCGCATTAAAAAGGCCCTTCCCTGATCAGCCAGGGCTATATAGTACAGCTCAAGAGGTCACTATTTACACTGTGGTTTATGCAATGGTACTGGAGTTGGGCAATGTACAGCCTGGTTCAGTTTTGGACATCCATCCTGAATCACTCTGTAAAATTGCTCCCTACCATTCTTGAGCATAGAACCTTATTGTTATCTGAAATAATGTTATTTATTCATTTACTTTATAGAATGTGTACTTGCATATTGCCACTTTTATCCCAAGAAGACAGGATCCTGTCTTATTATTCATTGCTATATTCACAAAATTTTGAGCAAAACCTGGAACATGGTTTGGCACTTCATGTATGTTTGTGTAATGAACAAATATATGGACAAATATAAAACAAACATGGGTGGTAGGAGCATCTCCATGCAGATCATAGGTTATAGGTCTTGTCCCAGAGGTCTTGTTTGTGTGTTCCTAAAAGGGCTCAGTGGCTTACACTGATTTTTTGTAACAGATGCTAAGTGCTTAATAAATACTTCTTGGATAAAATTATTGTGAAGACATTAATTAAGATGGTAACATATTCGTGCAAGGATAGATAAATAGAAACATAGATACAAGAATGCAGATAATTAATTTCAAAAAGATTTTAATGTAATTAAAAGCACAGTGAATTTTGTTTTGTCAATTAATGGTGCTGGGGAACTGGTAAATTCATATGGAAAAAAGTAACTCTTTACCTTATAACTTATACCTTATATAAAAATTTATTTATTTTAGAGACCTAAATGTGAGAACTAAAATTGTAAAACTTCTTGAAGAAAGCAAGAGAATAGCTTTAAGACTTGGGGTATATAAAGATTTCTTAAACAGAAAACCAAAACACTAGCTATAAGAGAAAAAGTTATAATTAGACACTATAAAAATGAAAAATCTGTTCATCAAAAGACATCATTAAGAAAGTGGAAAGGCAAGTCATATGCTAGTGGAAGATATTTATAATTCATAAATTGACAAGGTCTTATATCAAGATTATATAAAGAAAAAGAAAGGCAACCCTAGTTTTTTAAACACAAGCAAATAAAATATCCAAAAAGCTGAAAAATATATAAAAAAGTGGTCAGCATAATTCATCACCAGCAAAATGCAAATTAAAACCATAATCTAGCAGCACACAGTTCTTTAGTCCTCCCAAAGGACTAAAGTTTAAATGGCTGACAATACCAAGTGTATTTCCAAGAATTTGGATCAGAGAGTTTTTTTTTTTAAACCACAGCCCAAATTGAAAACAGTCTTAATGGCAAATGGATAATGGTGTGGATACCTTATAAACATGATGTGGCACATCATGGAAGAATGTTAAAACATTTGGTTGAATCAAAGAAGTGAAAAGAGTATGGAGCATATGATTTCTTTTATATGAAGGTTTTTGTTGTTGATAAGTCACTCAGTCATGTCTGACTTTCTGACCCCATGGACTGCAGCATGCCAGGCCTCCCTGTCCTTCACTATCTCCAGAAGTTTGCTCAAACTCATGGACATTGAGTCTATGATGCCATCCAAATATCTCATCCTCTGTCACCCTTATCCTCTTGCCTTTACTCTTTCCCAGCATCAGAATGTTTTCCAATGAGTCAGTTCTTTGAATCAAGTGGCAAAAACGTTGGAGCTTCAGCTTCAGCATCAGTCCTTCCATGAATATTCAAGACTGATTTCCTTTAGGATTCACTGGTTTGATCTCCTGGCAAACCAGGGGATTCTCAAGAATCTTTTCCAACACCACAGTTCAAAAGCAGCAATTCTTCAGTACTCATCTTTCTTTATAGTCCAACTCTCACATCCATACATGACTACTGGAAAAACCATAGCTTCGACTAGATGGACCTTTATCAGCAAAGTAATGTTTCTGCTTTTTAACGCACTGTCTAGGTTTGTCGTATCTTTTCTTCTGAGGAGCAAGTGTCTTTTAATTTCATGGCTGCAGTCACTGTCTGCTGTGATATTGGAGCCCAAGAAAATAAAGTCTGACACTGTTTCCATTGTTTCCCCATCCACTTGCCGTGAAGTGATGGGACCAGATGCCATGATTTTAGTTTTTTGAATGTTGAGTTTTAAGCCAGCTTTTTCACTCTCCTCTTTCACTTTCATCAATAAACTCTAGTTCCTCTTTGCTTTCTGCCATTAGGGTGGTGTCAACCATATGTCCAAAGTTATTGATATTTCTCTCAGCAATCTTAACTCCAGCTTGAGTTTCATCCAGCCTTGTATTTCTCATGATGTACTCTGCATGTAAGTTAAGTAAGCAGGGTGACAATAAACAACCTTGACATACTCATTTCCCAATTTGGAACCAACCTGTTGTTCCATGTCCAGTTCTAACTGTTGCTTCTTGACCTGCATACAGGTTTCTCAGAAGGCAGGTAAGGTGGCCTGGTATTCCTATCTCTTTAAAAATTTCCTACAGTTTGTTGTGATCCACATAGTCAAAGGCTTTAGCGTAGTCAGTGAAGAAGAAGTAGATGTTTGTCTGGAACTTCCTTGCTTTTTGTATGATGCAGTGGATGTTGACAATTTGATCTCTGGTTCCTTTGATTTTTCTAAATCCAGCTTGTACATCTGCAAGTTTTCAATTCATACATTGCTGAAGGCTAGCTTGAAGGATTTTGAACATTAACTTGTTGGCATGTGAAATGAGTACAATTGTGTGATAGTTTGAACCTTCTTTGACATTTCCCTTTTTTAGGTTTGAAATGAAAATTGACCTTTTCCAGTCTGTGGCCACTGTTGCTTTCCCAATTTGCTGGCATATTGAGTGTAACACTTTGACAGCATCATCCTTTAGGATTTGAAATAGCTCAACTGGAATTCCATCAGCTCCACTAGTTTTGTTCATAGTGATGCTTCCCAAGGCCCACTTGACTTTGCTATGGCTATATGTGAGGTCTGGCTATAGGTGAGTGACCACACCATCATTGTTATCCAGGTCATTAAGACCTTTTTTGTACAGTATTTCTGGGTATTTTTGCCACCTCTTCTTAACCTCTTCTGCTTCTGTTAGGTCCATATCTTTGAGAATAGACAAAATTTTTGTTAGGATTGATTGGGAAGGTACATAGGGAATGAGGAAAATGTTCTACATATATTTTTTAAACTGGAGTGGTTATATGAATGTCTACATAGGAAAATTTCATTGACCTATGCAATTAACAATTGTACATTTCATTACATGTAAATTATAATTAATTAATAGACTAAAAAAAGAAGAGAGATATGTTTTGAGTTTGAGAAAAAGGAAAAATTGTTTAGTACATAAAAATAAGTGTTCAACAAAGGCTAAAATACAATTTTTCCTTTAGAACCACATGCTTCTCAGTTTATTTCAAGCACTTATTAATGCTGCATATTGCTTTAAAGTAATGAAAAATGGCAAAAAATATTTATATTCAGAATTTGGAGCTAAATTTTTAAACTCTTTTTAACTGAAGGAGGAAGGAAGTCATGATTTCTACCCTATAAACAACAGAAATTTGCCTAATGTCAGACAGTTGCAAATAGACTGCATCAAACTGTGGCCCACAGTTATGAACCTATAATAACAGCAAGATGACCTTCCTTTCTGGTTCCATGAGATAAACAGCTTAACATCCTAAATAAGTTTCACAAATGTTATCTCAGTAGCAAAAAAAGGAACCTATTTATAAACTATGCTGTGCACGTTTCACACTCTTCCTTTTATGGTTTCCAAATTCTGTCATTTTCCTTCTCCCTATATCTCTTATACTGAACCCCTCCTCATCATAATTCAAGACCTTGAACATGCCTCATGGAGAGTGAGGATGGTATAATAAGGAAGCATGATGACATTTTCCCAATTATCATTTGATTCTACTTTCAATAATGGCATCCACAGATTGCGGGGCCTTTGCCTGGCCCAACTAAGTACGTATTATGACCCACTTTATTCCCCATCTTCATCACATGGGTCTTCTTTGAAGCCTCATAATATTGTCACAATTGTTTTCTCTATTGTTTTTCTCATAATCCCCTCTACAAGTCAAGATAATGATTTCCTATTGCATTTTTCACTGGTGCTTTTTCTCTCAGCCTTTCTGCCTTTGTCTAGTATTTTGCACTTAATATGTACCCACTGTCTTAAGATATGGCATAAATATAGGGTTGCCTAATGTTCTGGAAGGTCTTTCCTGGTGGCTCAGTGATAAAGAATCTGTCTGCAATGCAGGAGACGTGTGTTTAATCCCTGATCCAGAAGATTCCCTGGAGAAAGAAATGGCAACCCATTCCAGTATTCTCCCTGGAGAATTCTATGGACAGAGGAGCCTGGTAGGCTACAGTCCATAGGGAAACAAGAATCAGACATGACTTAGCAACTAAACCACCACCACCAATGATTTGGATATTCCTGCTTGCTTTCCCAAGTCTGCTCTTCACCTTTGCCTTTAGGCTCTGTGACTTAGGAAGCTGACTGCTTTAATTGTCACTCATAATCCTTCACTCTCTAGACTCTGGTTGGATTTTGTGGATGAATTTCAACAGCCAGATATTAGTAATTGGGAATAGAGAGAGAAGGGGGTATTTATTTGGGGAGGATTATAATGACTGCATTCCTTCAGCTAAGGCCATAGTTACCATCACATGACATCTCACCCACACTATAAATTTTGCTGTTTTCTTAAGAGCTACCTCTACCTATCCTTACCCCTTCAACTGAAGACAGGTAGAATCTTCCTGTGATTTCTAGTCCTGGGATTCATCACCACTACTTGTAAGTTCCAGACTTGCCCACAGCCTCTTAAACCATTTCTTCATAAAAGACTCTTTGCTCTCTTCTCTGGGTGTGCTATTTCCCAAGAACCTGATTGATTACATCTGTTTAGTGTAAAACAAACAACAAAAAAAATGAGACTGGAATATGTGACCATCTCAGAAAACATGAGTTTGTTTCCTAAGTTTTAAAATATTATTTTTTATCTTTGTTTCATATTTTAGAGGATGTGTATAGAGTGCTACAGCAGCCCAGAAGCCTCATGGAATTCTGTGTAGCCTTTTTAAAAATGGGATTTACCTAGCCTGTAGCTTTGGACTGAAAATTTCCCAAATTGCTTTGGAGATTTGAATCGTAGAGCCTTGAAATCAGAACCAGAAGGGGCTTCATCTAATAAAAACCTGATTTTTCCGGCTATATTAATTGTACACAAATTTCATGCAAATAACAAATAATAGCTAGGATTTATCAAAAGCTTACCATATACATTGGGATAATTGCTTTACATTCATTTTGTCATGTAATTAGGACTATGCTCGTCCCTACCAAAAAAAAAAAAAAAAGTAATGGAACCTCACTCCAGGCTGTGGGGATTTTACTGAATATGAGTGTATAACTCTATGCTATAATGTTTGGCCCTTTCATTTGACAACTGTTAAGAGGTTAAGAAAATGAAAAGGATACATACTGGGATATCCCAAGATGTCTTTAATGCTTACTCACTGGAAATATTTTGTTTCTCTAATTAAATTCATCACCTAAAACACCATCCCTAGTTGAATTTTCTTTATGGTGAACTGACTTGGGATGAGGTATTGCTTTCAGTTAACATTTACTGAGCCTTCATTAAGTATCCTCTAGGGCTTTCCTGGTGGCTCATTCAAGAGTCTGCCTACAATGCAGGAGACCCTGGTTCAGTCTCTGGGTCGGGAAAATCCCTGGAGATGAGAATGGCAGCTCACTCCAGTATCGTTGCCTGGAGAATCCCATGGACAGAGGAGCCTGGCAAGCTGCAGTCTGTGGAGTCACAAAAAGTCAGACACGACGTTCACTTTCACTCACCTGTAAGACACAGTTCTTTCAGTAACAGAGAGATGAACAAGACCAAGTCTGTGACCTCAAAGAGCTCACAAACATGGACACCAATAAGATGACTATGCAAATATAAAGCGTAACTAGGTTCCCCAATTTTTTTAAAGTATATTATCATGAAGGAAACTGGAAAGCATCTAATCCACCCTGCTCATTTTACACATTAAACCCAACTCTAAATGACACATGCAGTACCCGGATTTATGAATTCATGGGCTCTTTAATGTCAAAATTTAAATGGCTACACGTCCTCTTTCCTCATATTGAGGGAGTAGTGTGTCTTACCAAATGTATGCAGTTTGTCAGGGATTAAAAGTTTTATGGTCCTGTTCCATTCCTACAGTTTTGAGAGCACTTAGCCTTAGTAAAGTCTTGCTTTCTGCAACCATTCAGTCCTCTGTCTCTGGGATGAACAAGACATGGAGCATAGTCCCCCATTTCTGATGTCTCTGAAGTACCACCCATACAAGGCAGTTGGCAGTTTTGAGGGTAAGGGAGAGACACACTATTGCATATAAAATCACATAAAATTTAATGTTGAACTTTATGGTTCATAAAAGTCACTTGGGTATTCCCTACATGAGGAATCATATGGAAGAAATCGTGTAATGAGCTAAGCCTTGAAGAACAATAGGATTTATACACTTAGAAATTGGGAAAACCAGGGCATTTATCAAGGAAACATTAGAAACAAAGATAAGAATAGGGGTGGGATATGAAAAGTGATCTTTCATGAAAATGCTTTTTCAGATTGTCCACCACTCTTCCTACACACACATGCTTCATCTGGCTGCAGTTGAGAGCTGCACTGGCGTAGGGATATGGTTTTGCCACATTGAGGATGCATACATCAGTACTGTGGATGAGAACTTAGAGAGCTGGTTTGAGGGGGAGATAAAGGAGAACTAGCCAAATTAAATTTTATTGCATTTTTTGAAGCTCAGGCTGGTTTTTGCACAGTCGGGTGTCATGAGTAAACCTGGCCTGTTGGGAGATTGATCTGGGGAATTGGTTATAATATGTGTGGTGAATTACAGTGGGGACAGGGGGAAGGAGGAATCCAGCTGTGGTGAACAATGAGATATGCCCCCAAATGAGGGGAATGATGCTGGGAGTGCTAGCCACAGGCAGCCTTTGATTGTCAGGCTTGCCATGGATTGGCTCAGCTATCTTGGCCAAGGTCAAGTTTCTGACAGGAGAAGCTCACATCCAGTGACTATTTTATGCAGTACTATAAAGGCTTCCCTAGTGGTAAAACAACAACAACAACAACCAAAAAACCCCCACCTACTAATGCAGGAGACTTTGCAGATGTGGGTTTGATCCCTGGGTCAGGAAGATCCCCTGGAGGAGGGCACTGCAACCCACTCCAGTATTCTTGCCTGGAGAGTCCTATGGATAGAGGAGCCTAGCAGGCTACAGTCTATAGGGTTATACAGAGCCGGACACGACTGAAGCAACTTAGCACTCATGCACATAAAGGCTTGCATATTTTGTCCAAACTTGGGACAACTCAGAAGAGTCATCCTGGCTTCTAAGCTTACTGTGGGGTTGGGCTGAGCTCAGGCTGCCCATGGACTTGATTGTGGCTTGACTTTTCTCTCTGTCCACTCCTGCTTCCTTTTCTTCCCTTACACAGATATTGATCCCAAGGGTAATTCTTAATATGCTGCATCCTAAACTCTATCTCAGAGCCTGTTTTCCAGGGAAATCTATCATTACTCATGATATGACTGCACTACTCATCCAGGTGATGGGCAATAGGACATAAATTAGAGTAGTGTCATTTGGAATAAAAAGGGCAGACATAACGGAGTCAGCTCATCCATTAGATGCGTTTTGCTGTATGTAGACACCCTTGGGGATCCTGTAATTAGGATTCACTAGGACCACTCTATGTGACTGCAAAAATGATTCAGCCTCATCCATTCAAAGCATATGTGAGAACATGAATGAGTGAGTAAATTAATGAATAAATCAACAAGTGAAACAGATGTGGCAAGTTCATTTATAGTTTCATGAATAGAGTGAGACCAGAAATACAGATTCTACTTTTTGGAGGGCTATGGTAACAAGCCACAGAGAAGCTGACTGGTTGTTTTTGTCCTTGCATCTGATTCTGTTGTACTTACATACACAAAGACTGTGATGAGGAAAGCAGTGCAGAACATTTTCAATGAGATATTTGCTGTGCTACAATCGCAAGTCCTATGAATGCTAATCAGGGATTTGAGATCCCCTAAATAGGTGCGTCTTAGCACAGTTCACTGCCAGCTGGGGACCTGAAATGGCCCCTTTTCCCATTTAAGGCACTAACTTCATAGGAGGGTGCACTGAAGCTTCACCTAACAAGATACAAATATTTGTTACTGTAAAGCATCCAGGAATTTTTTTAACCAACACTTTTATTTTATGATCTAGTCAAAATAAAGCAAGGTGATAAAGAGAATTTACAATAAAGGAGCTATTTCTGTGTTAATGTGTCTCTTCTTACTAAAGTTTGAGAGCAAATAAAACTTGAATAATTTTAAATATTGTAGTTGGGCACCAGCTAATTGGTTTTTTACTCTATTAAGAAAAGATAATTCAGAGGATAGTTTAATTTCTACACTGATAGAGACAACTTTCTACCCTGAGTATGTCCACAGCTCAGACATAACAGTTCTTAAACATTAAAATATAAAATATACTTAATGCTCAAAAGAAATTTGAACTGTGGTACTAGAGAAGATCCTTGAGAGTGCCTTGAACAGCAAGGAGATCAAGCCAGTCAATCCTAAAGAAAATCAATCCTGAATATTCATTGAAAGGATTGATACTGAAGCTGAAGCTCCAATACTTTGGCCACCTGGTGCAAACAGCCGACTCATTGGAAAAGACCTTGATGCTGGGAAAGATTGAGGGCAGAAGGAGAAGGGGATGACAGAGGATGAGATGGCTGGAGGTCGTCACTGCCTCAGTGGACATGAGTTTGAGGAAACTCCATGAGATGGTGAAGGACAGGGAAGCCTGGCATGCTGCAGTTCATGGGGTCACAAAGGGCAGGACACAACAGCAACTGAACAACAAAAGAAATTCATTTTTGCTCAATATGTTATCATCAAGGTCATTTTTTATTAATTCCACAAATATTTACTGAGTACTAAACATGTACTGAATATCATGCTAAACAGGGGTATTTAAATTTATCAAACAATAAAATCAGCCAAGAAGAGGGGGAGGAAGAGGAAGGAGATGTCTAGAAGGAAGGGAAAAAGAGGGAATGTCTCAAAGGAAAGAATGTTGTACAGTGTCAATGTTCATGAGGGTTCAAATACAGTAAGAACCAAACAGCACCTATTAGATTTGATACCTGGCTCATTATAAGTAACTTTTGAAAAGCAGCTTCTGCAGGGAAGAGGACAGAATGTAGCGGTTTCATATTAATGAAGGAAATGTACATAGCAGATTCTGAACAGCTCTCAGAGAGCTAATATAAAGCACAAGAAAAATGTAGGGTGTGACTTAGGGAGAGGAATCAATATAGAGAAAGTTTTTTTTTTTTTTCAGTTATCAGAGAAGTGATCCATGCTGAGAGAAAAGGGCTACTAGAGAGGAAAATTTGGAAGATACAGGAGAGAGACAGGATTAATGATGAAGTAAGAGGTTCCAGGAGGCTACCTGGGATGAAACTTTAAGAATAGATGGGATCAGGTTTGGACAACAGCCATAATAAAAACAATGATGATGACTAAGAAGTATTGATCATTGCCTGGCACACCTGCCTGAATATTGCATGTTATTTAGTCTTCTCTACAAAGCATTGTCAGTTTAGTTTAATTATTATTTCATTTTTATAACTGGGGAAAGGAGACACAAAGAGGAGAATGTAGATGCAGATTAGTTCTTAGGTGGGGGAAAGAAATCGATATTTTGATGCTTATAGACCTCACCTTGGCTCTGTAAAACAGAAGGTGAGGAAATCTGCTGAGAATGAGGAGGAAGCTTACATGACAAGTTGGGTTTTGAAGGCTGGAAATAGTTGTGAAGAAGTAAGAGTGAGAAATATCAATAGCTACAGATATGCAGATGAAACCACCCTTATGGCAGAAAGTGAAGAGGAACTAAAAAGCCTCTTGATGAAAGTGAAAGAGGAGAGTGAAAATGTTGGCTTAAAGCTCAACATTCAAAAAACTAAGATCATGGCATCCAGTCCCACTACTTCATGGCAAATGGATGGGGGAATAGTGGAAACAGTGGCTGACTTTATTTTCTTGGCTCCAAAATCACTGCATATGGTGACTGCAGCCATGAAATAAAAAGACGCTTACTCCTTGGAAGGAAAGTTATGACCAACCTAGACAGCATGTTAAAAAGCAGAGACATTACTTTGCCAACAAATGTCAGTCTAGTCAAGGCTATGGTTTTTCCAGTAGTTATGTATGGATGTGAGAGTTGGACTATAAAGAAAGCTGAGCACCGAAGAATTGATGCTTTTGAACTGCGGTATTAGAGAAGATTCTTGAGAGTCCCTTGGGCTGTAAGGAGATCCAACATAGTCCATCCTAAAGGAAATCAGTCCTGAATATTCATTGGAAGGACCGATGCTGAAGCTGAAACTCCAGTACTTTGGCCACCTGATGCAAAGAACTGACTCACTGGAAAAGACCCTGATGCTGGGAAAGATTGAAGGCAGGAGGAGAAGGGGATGACAGAGGATTAGATGGTTGGATGGCATCACCAACTCAATGGACATGGGTTTGGGTAGACTCTGGGAGTTGGTGATGGATAGGGAGGCCTGGCGTGCTGCAGTCCATGGGGTCACAAAGAATCGGACATGAATGAGCAACTGAACTGAACTGAAGAGTGAGCTCTACCTAGAAATCACAGAAGAATTCCTGACCAATATCAGCTGAGTTTCAAGATCATGAATTTTCACTGTTTCCAATCAACTTAGTTGTGCAGTGCTGGCCTCTGGAAACAGAGCAGGTGAGTGTTTGGCATTGACAATAGGCTCACAGTCTTCCTCTGCACATCTAAGAACTGTTCTGGAGGACATCAGTGTCAAGATGGTAGCCCATAGCCCTACTCCATCATCAAAGTTCCTTTACCTTCTTTATTACAATTACATTTCTGGCCACTTCATTTTAATTGCTCACCCCATGGACATTTCAATAACTTTACTATGAAGCTTAATCACACATTATATGTAATGGGACCCCATTAAGATTCCAACTTAAGCTTCCTATTTTACCCCAAGTTATACGCTTTTTCTTATCTTGTTATGATCGCAGGTTTACTCATTTTATTCATTAACTGATGCTGCCCAGACTACAGCCTCCCTATGTTCTTGCACATGCCCTTTCCTGTCTAGATATACTTTTCTTTTTTTTGCCTGACAAAATTTGTTCCATATTTCAAAGTTATATCAACATCAGCTTTTCCAGGAATCCCTCCAAGTCCCCTTATCCTAAGCTTATTTTTAGTTATGTGTCTCCTAGATCGCTGCTCCCTCCCGGTTCTCTTTACAAGTCTTCATATCCTGCAAAGTGATGATTAGTTTGTTTTCTGGTGTCCCACATAACTAAATCAAGTTGGGGTTGTGTTTTTGTTTAATGTCTGTATGCATGTAACCTAGCATAGTGACTTACAGTTTATCTATCTATCTATTTATTATTATTATTATTTAGTTAAAATTGTTTGTGTTTAATACTAGGTTTGAAGAAAAATGAAGAGATGCAGAAAATTATGATAGTTCAAAAACTATAAAAAAAGCTAAGGGTAATAAACTGGGCAAATCTGACATAGCTTATTAAATAAGTGCTTGAAAATACTTGAGGAGTTGGTGATGGACAGGGAGGCCTGGCGTGCTGTGATTCATGGGGTCACAAAGAGTCGGACACAACTGAGCAACTGAACTGAACTGAAAACATAAATATTCCTCTACTCAAAATTTCATATACTTGATATAAACTTTTGAATTAGATACCTATTGTTGTGTAAGAATTTAATAAAACTAGATTAACATGCCAATTTTTAGTAAACTACACCAATATTCAGACTCTTGATGCCATGTACTTAGTCACTCAGTGGTGTCTGACTCTTTGTGAACCCATGGACTGTAACCTGCCAGGTACATCTGTCCATGGGGATTCTCCAGGCAAGAATACTGGAGTGGTTGTCATGCTCTCCAGGGGATCTTCCCAACCCAGGGATGGAACTCAGGTCTCCCGCATTGCAGATGGATTCTTTACTGTCTGAGCCTCCAGGGAAACCCTTTGATGCTCTTATTTATGATTTCTTAAGCTGTGATACATCACATGTAATTCCTGAGAAAACATCTCAGTATTAATATCAGTGATGTTGGATATTATGTGATACTGGACTGAAAAAGTTATTATATTGTCCTTCAAATAAATATATTTTTTTAATGTACTGGGTATCCAGTGCATAGTCTGTCTGATTTATTTTGTGTGGAATAACATATACAGAAGCCAGATTACAGGTCAGTTATAAAAAAACAGGACTCAGGAATAGCCACATGGAAAACATGCATTAGGACAATGTATGGGGAAAGGGTGTAGGGCTTTCCAAGCACCTCCCAGCACCTCTACTGATTCACCAACCCTGAAGCTCGGAAAGTATTTTTTAAAGGGATTATCTGTAGATTCCAAAGCTTTGTGCTAAGCTTTGCCACTATAGAGAATTTAGCTATGAGACCCAACAGTGTCCAGCCTCATTCTCTGCACTCCTCTGTGTGTTGCTCATCTGTCCTCAATGAAGATGAAACAGTATTTTCACTATTCATAGAGCATCTTGCTATTTAGAAATGGTGATAAATAATTGGTATTTAAAAGTTAATTTTCACTGATCGAAGAGTTGTATAGCATTTCTAAGACAAAAGTAACAGTATAAGAGTGACAGTGTAATGCCAAAGTCTGAAGATGTTTAGAATTGCATTATTTATTTCTTTTTCTTTTCTTTTCTTGCTTTACACTTTATTTTGTAGAGTTTGGACTGCATACAAATTTAAGATATGAACACCATAATTTGTTGTGTATATTTTTTTGGTCTAGGTCTCCTGGTCTAATCTCTTTGTTTTTGTACACCCGTGGCAGATGCATGTTGATGTATGGCAAAACCAATTCAATATTGTAAAGTAAAAAATAAAGTAATAAAATAATAATTAAAAAAGAAAAGAATTGCATTATTTAAATTTGGAAGTTTACGATGTAGCCCCCCCTGATCTTCTGCTGTCTCCCTTAGTAACTGATCTGTGTACAGAGCTCACAGGGTGGCGGCCATTTTGAGACGAGAACCATCCAATTCTAATGTCACTGAGCTGCCTGCAGATGTCACTCAGAGATAAGGCCAATGGCTCTGCACCTGTCGTTCCTCTCTTTGAGCTGCTGTTCCCTCAAATAAAGAGGAAGAGAACTAACATTCTGTTGTCTATTATGCTGTCCAGCCTTACCATTTTATTTTATGTCATCTCATCCTCACACAGTACTACAAAGTAGGTATTCCTTAAAATTTATAGACTAGGAAACTAAGGGCTACTTACATTAATTATTATCTTTTTAATATAAATTTATTTATTTTAATTAGAGGCTAATTACTTTACAATATTGTACTGGTTTTGCCATACATCAACATGAATCCGCCACGGGTGTACACGTGTTCCCCATCCTGAACCCCCCTCTCCCACCTCCTGAGGAAACCAGAATTGAAAGAGACACATGTACCCCAATGTTCATCACAGCACTGTTTATAATAGCCAGGACATGGAAGGAACCTAGATGTCCATCAGCAGATGAATGGATAATAAAGCTGTGGTACATTAATTATTAATAGCATTAAGGAGACCCCTTGAAAAGAGCACAGGCTTTGGGGTCAAGCATTGGCCTTAACCATTTCCCAAGGTATTTCAGAGGCAAACTGTTTACCCTCTCTAGTCTTCAGTCTTTAAATATGTAAATAATGATAATAAACATCTCAGAGCATGATTTTGACAGCTAAGGTAACATATAAAGCACTTACCACAGTCCTAGGAACATAGGTATTACTAGGCGTGCACACACACACACACACACACACACACATATACTATTTAGAGCCTAATATATATATGTATTTATTGTAGGAAAGTAAAACTCTCCTGGACTTATTAACCTGTTCTTGAGCAGGGGATTTAAGTTCTACAAGTTTCTGTTCCCTTAGTTGTAAGATGCAGATAGTACAGATATTTGAAAGATACAATGACATGATTTGTGTAAAAGTATTTGCAATAATATTTTAGTGTTTTCCACAAAAATTACTGTAACTTCTATCACTTTTTCTATATCCAATACTTGTACTTCTATAACCATCCCCAGATATTTCTCCACACAATTTCATTTAAAGCTCACAAAACCCTTGATATAATGACTTTTATTATCCAGTATTTACAGATGAAGAAATTAAAGCTTAGGGAGTTTAAATCACCTTCTCAAGATAATAGACCTATTCAGTGGTAGAGTAATTTGGTATATAAGGCACTTTACAAAGTAATTTGCCAGTAGAGACAAGACATAATGGCAGAAGTTAATTGTATCATGTAACAGAATGGTTAATACTCATAAGCAAGCACTTGGAAATTTTCTCAACCATTCATACTGAAGCTTCTTACCTCTGAATTAACAGGAGCTGTGGGCAGTTATGAGTATTCCAACATCACCTACCCTGGAAGGATATTGGTTCACTGCTAAGGCAGTGGAGGAAACCTTCATAAACATGCCCAGACGGATGGAGGCCTGGACATTGATGGAGGCTGTGTGAAGCACTGGAAACAGCCCCAACTTGGCTTCACTTACAAGTGGACTAGAAACCAGCTTTGCCATATTGTGGCTTTAGAAAGTTAGCGTTCAGTACTTCACTTTTCTTAGGAATGACTGTACATTAATGATTTCATTAACATGATAGTACAGTGACCCATAAGCCAGAAGATTTGCAAGAAAATAACTAGAAAGTTAAAACATGTCTGCAAACTCTCACTAGGTAGATGTCATTAAAATAATCACTCATAAGTGTGGTCCACTTTATGATCCAAATAGCCAAACTGAACTAGAACTTGTTTCATGAGAGGCAGAAGAGCTGACATGAAGCTAACACAATCACACAAACTGTAATCTGAGAAATGTGAACAATACATTGCAATGTTGTTCTTCAGTCACTAAGTCTTATCTGACTCTTTATGACCCCATGGACTGCATCATGCAGGCTTCCCTGTCCCTTACCATCTCCTGGCATTTGCCAAGTTTATGTCCATTGAGTTGGTGATGCCATCCAACCATCTCAACCTCTATCACCCTCTTATGCTTCTACTTTCGATCTTTCCCCAGCATCAGGGTCTTTTCCAATGAGTCAGCTGTTCACATCAGGTGGCTAAAGTATTAGAGTTTCAGCTTCAGCATCAGTCCTTCCAATGAATATTCAGGGTTGATTTCCTTTAGGATTGATTAGTTTGATCTTCTTGCAGCCCAAGGGACTCTTAAGAGTCTTCAGCACCAAAGCTCGAAAGCATTAATTCTTCAGCACTCTACCATTTTTATTGTCCATCTCTCATATCTGTATGTGACTACTGGAAAGCCCTCACTATACAGACCTTTGTGGGCAAAATTCCATCTTTGCTTTTTAACACACTGTCTAGTTTTGTAATACCTTTCCTGCCAAGAAGCAATCATTTTCTAATTTCATGGCTGTAGTCACCATCCACAGTGATTTTAGAGCCCAAGAAGAGGAAATCTGTCACTGCTTCCACCTTTTCCCTTTCTATTTGCCATGAAATGATGGAACAGATGCTGTAATGTAATTTTTTAAACATTGAGTTTTAAGCTGGCTTTTTCACTCTCCTTCACCCTCATCAAGAGGCTCTTTAGTTCCTCTTCACACTACCGTTAGAGTGGTATCAGCTGCATATTTGAGGTTGTTGATAGTTTTCCTGGTAATCTTTTTTTTTTAATTTCTTTTTTAATTGAAGGATAACTGCTTTACAGAATTTTATTGTTTTCTGTCAAATCTCAACATGACTCGGCCATAGGTATACATATATCCTCTCCCTTTTGAACCTCCCTCTCATCTCTCTCCCCATCCCACCCACCCCTCTAGGTTGATACAGAGCCACTGTTTGAATTTCCTAAGACATACAGAAAATTCCCATTGGGTACCTATTTTACATATTGAAAAGTAAATTTCCATGTTACTCTCTCCATACATCTCACTCTCTCCTCACCTCTGCCCATGCCCATAAGTCTGTTTCTTATGTCTGTTTCTCCATTGCTGCACTGCAGAGAAATTCTTTGGTACTATCTTTCTAGATTTGTTATATATGTGTTAGTTTACATTACTTTGCCAACAAAGGTTCGTCTAGTCAAGGCTATGGTTTTTCCTGTGGTCATGTATGGATGTGAGAGTTGGACTGTGAAGAAGGCTGAGCACCCAAGAATTGATGCTTTTGAACTGTGGTGTTGGAGAAGACTCTTGAGAGTCCCTTGGACTGCAAGGGGATCCAACCAGTCCATTCTGAAGGAGATCAGCCCTGGGATTTCTTTGGAAGGACTGATGCTAAAGCTGAAACTCCAGTACTTTGGCCACCTCATGGGAAGAGTTGACTCATTGGAAAAGACTCTGATGCTGGGAGGGATTGGGGGCAGGAGGAGAAGGGGATGACAGAGGATGAGATGGCTGGATGGCATCACTGACCTGATGGACATGAGTCTGAGTGAACTCCGGGAGTTGGTGATGGACAGGGAGGCCTGGCGTGCTGCGATCCATGGGGTCGCAAAGAGTCGGACACGACTGAGCAACTGATGTGATCTGATCTGATCTGATGATATTTATCTTTCTCTTTCTGACTTATTTCACTCTGTATAATAGGTTCTAGGGTCATCTACCTCATTAGAACTGACTCAAATGCATTCCTTTATATAGTTGAGTAATATTCCATTTTTTTACATGTACCACAACTTCTTTATCTGTTCATCTGTTGATGGATGTCTAGGTTGCTTCCATGTTCTAGCTACTGTAAATAGTGCTTCAATGAACAATGGGGTATGTGTGTCTTTTTATTTTTGGTTTCCTCAGGGTATATGCCCAGGAGTAGGATTGCTGGGGCATATGGTGGCTTTATTCCTAGTGTTTTAAGGAATCTCCATACCACCTTCCATAATGGCTGTATCAATTTACATTCCCACCAACAGTACAAGAGTGTTCCCTTTTCTCTACACCCTCTCCAGCATTTATTGTTTGTAGACTTTTTGATGATGGCCATTCTGACTGGTGTGAGGTGATATCTCATTGTACTTTTGATTTGTATTTCTCTAATAAGGAAAAATGTTGAGCATCTTTTCAGGTGTTTATTAGCCATCTGTATGCCTTCTTTGGGGAAATGTCTATTTAGGTCTTTTCCCTATTTTTTGATTAGGTTGTTTGTTTTTCTGATAACAAGTAGTATGAGCTGATTGTATATTTTGGAAATTAATCCTTTGTCAGTTGTTTCATTTGCTATTATTTTCTCCCATTCTGGGGGTTGTCTTTTCACCTTGCTTATAGTTTTCCTTTGATATACAAAAGCTTTTAAGTTTAAACATGTCCCACTTGTTTATTTTTGTTTTTATTTCCATAACTCTAGGATGTAGGGCATAGAGGATCTTGCTTTGATTTACACCATCGAGTGTTCTGCCTATGTTTTTCTCTAAGAGTTTTAAAGTTTCTGGTCTTATATTTAGGAATTTAATAAATTTTGAGTTTATCTTTGCATATGGTGTTAGGAAATGTTCTAATTTCATTCTATTACATGGAGCTCTTCAGTTTTCCCAGCACCACTTATTGAAGATGCTGTCTTTGTCCCATTGTATATTCTTGCTTCCTTTGTCAAAAATAAGGTACCCATAGGTGCATGGGTTTATTTCTGGGCTTTCTATCTTGCTCCATTAGTATATATTTCTGTTTTTGTGCCACTACCATACTGTCTTATTGACTGTAGCTTTGTAGTATGATCTGAAGTCAGGAAGGTTGATTCCTCCAACTCCATTCTTCTTTCTCAAGACTACTTTGGCTATTTGGGGTCTTTTGTGTTTCCATATGAATTGTGAATTTGTTGTTCTAGTTCTGTGGAAGATGCCATTGGTAATTTGATAGGTATCACATCACATTGAATCTGTAGATTAAATTTGGTAGTATAGTCATTTTCACAATATTGATTCTTCCTACCCAGGACCATGGGTTCCATCTCTCCTTTTGCTTATATCATCTTTGATTTCTTTCATCAGTGTCTTATAATTTTCTGAATACTGTGATTTTGTCTCCTTAGGTAAGTTTATTCCTAGATATTTTATTCTTTTTGTTGCAAAGGTGAATGGGATTGATTTCTAAATTTCTCTTTCTGATTTTTCATTGTTAGTATATAGAAATGCAAGTGACTTCTGTGTATTGATTTTGTATCCTGCAACTTTGCTAAATTCACTTATTAGCTCTAGTAATTTTGTGATACTATCTTTAGGGTTTTCTATGTACAGTATGCCATCTGCAAACAGTGAGAGCTTTATTTCTTCTTTTCTGATCTGTATTCCTTTTATTTCTTTTTCTTCTCTGATTGCTGTAGCTAGGACTTCCAAAATTATGTTGAATAATAGTGGTGAAAGTGGGCACCCTTGTCTTGTTCCTGATCTTAGAGTGAATACTTTCAGTTTTTCACCACTGAGTATAATTTTTGCTGTGGGCTTGTCATATATGGCCATTACTATGTTGAGATAAGTTATATCTATGCTCATTTTTTTTGAAGAGTTTTAATCATAAGTGGGTGCTGATTTTTGTCAAAGACTTTTTCTGCATTTATTGAGATTATCATATGTTTTTTATCCTTCAATTTGTTAATATGGTGTATCACATTGATTGATTTATAGATACTGAGGAATCCTTGCATCCCTGGAATAAACCAAACTTGATCGTGGTACATGAGCTTTTAAATGTAGTGTTGAATTCTGTTTGCTAAAATTTTGTTGAGGATTTTTGTATCTATGTTCATCACTGATATTGACCTGTAGTTTTCTTTTTTTGTGTTGTCTTTGTCTGGTTTTGGTATCAGGGTGATGATGGCCTCATAGAATACGTTTGGAAGTGTTCCTTCCTCTGCAATTTTTTGAAAGAGTCTTAGAAGGATAGGTATTAGCTTTTCACTAAATGTTTGATAGAATTCACCTGTGATGGTCTGGGACAGGGCTTTTGTTTTTTGGGAGATTTTTTAATCACAATTTTATTTCAGTGCTTGTAATTTGGTAGTTCATAATTTCTATTTCTTCCTGCTTCAGTCTTAGAAGATTGACCTTTTCTAAGAATCTGTTCATTTCTTCAACGTTATCCATTTTATTGCCATATAGTTGTTCATAGTAGTCTCTTATAGTCCTTTGTATTTATGCATTGTCTGCTGTAACCTCTCCTTTTTCATTTATAATTTTGTTGATTTGATTCTTCTCTCTTTTTTTCTTGATGTGTCTAGCTAAAGGTTTTTCAGTTTTGCTTATCTCAAAGAACCAGTTTTATTTTTATTAATCTTTATATTGTTTGTTTCATTTCTTTTTCATTTATTTCTGCTCTGATCTTTATGATTTCTTTCCTTCTGCTAATTTTGGGAGTATTTTTTCTTTTCTTTTTCCAATTTTTTAGGTGTAAAGTTAGGTTGTCTATCCGATGCTTGTTTCTTGAGGTAGGGTTGTATTGCTATAAACTTCCCTCTTAGAGCTGGTTTGGCTGCACCTCATAGGTTTTGAGCTGTCATGTTTTCATTATCATTTGTTTCCAGAATTTTTTTGATTTCTTCAGTTACCTGTTCATTATTTTAAAAAGTATTGTTTAATCTCCATTTTTTTGTGATTTTTACCTTTTTTTTTCCCTGTAATTGATATATAGTCTCATAGCATTGTGGTCAGAGAAGATGCTTTGATACAATTTCAATTTTCTTAAATTTACTGAGGTTTGATTTGTGACCCAAGATGTGGTCTATTCTTGAGAATGTTCCATGTGCACTTGAAAAGAAGGTGTATTCTTCTGCATTTGGATGGAATGTCCTGAAGATATCAATGAGATCCATCTCATTTAATGGATCATTTAAGACTTGTGTTTCCTTATTAATTTTCTGTTTTGATGATATATCCATTGGTGTAAGTTGGGTTTTAAAGTTTCCTACTATTATTGTGTTACTGTCAATTTCTCCTTTTATGTCTGTTAGTGTTTTTTTGTGTGTGTGTATTGAGATGTTCCTATGTTGGGTGCACAGATATTTACAATTGTTATGTGTTCCTCGTGGACTGAACCCTTGATCATTATGTAGTGTCTTTACTTTTCTCTTATAATATCCTTTATTTTAAGGTCTACTTTTTCTGATATGAGGATTGCTACTCTAGCTTTCTTTTACTTTCCATGTGCATGGAATATATTTTTCCATCCTCTTACTTTCAGTCTATATATGTCTCTAGGTCTGAAGTGGGTTTCTTGTAGACAGTATATATATATGGATTGGTCATGTTTTATTTCCATTCAGCCAGTCTGTGTCTTTTGGTTGGAGCATTTAATCCATTTACATTTAAAGTAATTATTGATATATATGTTCCTATAGCCATTTTCTTTTTTTAGGTTTTTTTTTTTTTTTTTTTTTTTTTTTTTTTTGTAGATCTTTTTCTTCCCTTTTAATTCCTGACTATATATGGACAGGGAGGCCTGGTGTGCTGCAATTCATGGGGTCGCAAAGAGTTGGATATGACTGAGCGACTGAACTGAACTGAACTGAACTGATATATGTCCCTTTAACATTTGTTGTAAAACTGGTTTAAGTAAGTGAAGTCTTTCAGTCATGTCCAACTTTTTGTGACCCCATGGACTGTAGCCTGCCAGGCTCCTCCACCCATGGGATTTTTCAGGCAAGAGTACTGGAGTGGGTTGTCATTTCTTCCTTTCCTTCTCCTTCTATTTCATTCTTCTACTGAATTTTCTTTACTTGAGTTTGTCTGAAAAGCTTTTGATTTCTCCATCAATTTTGAATTAGAGCCTTGCCAGGTGGAGAGTAATATTGGTTATAGATATTTCCCTTTCAGTACTTTAAATATATCCTGCCATTTCCTTCTGGGCTGCAGAGTTTCTGCTGAAAGATCAGCTGTTAAACGTATGGGGTTTCACTTGCATGTTACTTGTTGATTTTCCCTTGTTGCTTTTAACATCTTCTTTGTGTTTAACCTTTGTTAGTTTGATTAGTATGTGTCTTGGGCATGTTTCTTTTTGAGTTTATCCTGTATGGGACTCTTTGCACCTCTTGGACTTGATTGACTATTTCCTCTTCCATGTTAGGGAAATTTTCAATTATAATCTCTTGAAAAATTTTCTCATACCCTTTTTTTTTCCCTCTTATTCTTCTGAGACCCCTATAATTCAAATGTTGGTGTGTTTGATATTTTCCAGAGGTCTCTGAGATCATTCTCAGTTCTTTTCATTCTGTTTACTTTATTCTGCTCTTCAGAAGTTATTTCCACCATTTTATCTTCCTACTCACCGATCCGTTCTTCTGCTTCAGGTATTCTGCTATTGATTCCTTCTAGAGTATTTTTAATATCAGTAATTGTTCTGTTTATCTCTGTATATTTATTCTTTAATTCTTTTAGGTTTTTGTTAATTGATTCTTGCATTTTCTCAATTCTGTTTTCAAGGTTTTTGATAATCTTTACTTTCATTATTCTGAATTCTTTTTCAGGTAGTTTGCCTATTTCCTCTTCATTTCTTTGGACTTCTGTGTTTCTTGTTTGTTCCTTCATTTGTGCAATATTTCTCTGCTTTTTCATTATTTTTTTAAACTTATGGTTTTTGAGGTCTCCTTTTCCCAGGCTTCAAGGTTGAATTCTTTCTTCCTTTTGGTTTCCGCCCTTCTAAGGTTGGTCCAGTGGTTTGTGTAAGCTTCATATAGGGCGATATTTGTGCTGAGGTTCCCACCTCTCCTCTGATGGGCAGGGCTGAGTGAGGTGGTAATCCTGTGTGCTGATGATTGGATTTGTATTTTTGTCTTGTTTCTTGTTTGGATGAGGCATCTTGCACAGGTGCTACTGTTGGGTGATGCCGGGTCTTGTATTCTACTGGTTTCCTTTGTGGAAATTCTCATGATTTGATACTCTGTAGGGTTAGGAGTTCTGTGGTAGTCTAGGGTCTTGGAGTCAGTGTGCTCACTCCAAATGTTCAGGGCTTGATCTCTGGATTATGGAAATAGCCTTCTGACTTGTCTTCCTGCTTCTGCCTTGGCCGACTTCAGTTAGTTCTCCATCACATTCTTCATGATCCTGTGTTATCATAGTCTAGAAGTTCAGTTTGTGTGGATTTATCTACTCTTGAAGCAAAAGCCTTCTGTAAGTGCTGAACTTTTTCCAATTCTTCCTGAAGTTGGGAAATTAGTTCATCCTTTTCTTTCAGCTGCAGCTTCAGTAATAAGCATTCATCTTTCATTATATCCTGACAAATCCTCTACCAGCTAAATCAGGAGCTCCAATGCTAAGACTGCCTGTGAGAGGAATGCACTCTCTCCTGGCAATCTTGATTCCAGTTTGTAAGTCATCCAGCCTGTCATTTTGCTTGGCATGCTCTTCATATAAATTAAACAGACAGGGTTACAATAAGTAGCCTTGTCCTACTCCTTTCTTAATCCTGAACCAGTCAGTTGTTTTATACAGGGTTCTAACTATTGCTTCTTGACCCGCATAGAGGATTCCGAGGGGACAGGTAAAATGGTCTGGTATTCCCATATCTTTAAGAGTTTTCCACAGTTTGATATGATCCACATAATCAAAGGCTTTAGTGTAGTCAATGAAAGAGAAGTAGATGTTTTTCTAGAATTCCCTTGCTCTTTCTATGATCCAGCAAATGTTGGCAATCTGATAAAATGAGATGCATCCAATCTGTTGAGATGAGGCAGTACATGAAAAGCTATTCCTTGTTTGTGTGTATGTGTGTGTGTGTATGTTGTCTTTTATGCTTCATTAGTACTTTGGTACTTATTAACCCAAATCCTTTCAATACTGCCACCTCAGAGTGGAGTGCAGGAGAGAGAGCTTTTGAGAAGTCACCTTCAGACAGTACTAGAATAGTACTCGCTCCCTTTGTCCTGAGGCAAATTTCACAAAGGAACATCTCAGTTCACACTTAGATCTACTCATGGGGGAGAAATGCATTGACAGTAAAGTGTTCAGATGTTTTCTGTCTCCAAGGCAGAGATGTTTCATGATTTTTCAACAGTTTCCTATGCTGCTTACCACAGGAAGAGAACATGTTTGGCCTTCATCTGCTGTCACTGTGGCAGCTGTTTTCCAACGGGTAATGTTAGTCTCTTGTGTATTTTACCCAGCATGAGTCAAGTCCTCAGGGCCTGGCCATCTAGAGGCACTGACTCAATATTGTTTCTGGGCCTACAAAGCACGTCTTCTCAGAAACTGCAGCTTCCCTCCACACACCAACCTATGTTACACACAGACCATGCCCATTATGAAGAACTGCTTGGGTGTCATGAAAGGACTCTTGGATACTAAGGTTAGCATATAGATGCCTAGAAAATTATGAGAAAATGTACTCTTAAAAGAAATCCATTTTGCAACCCTAGGCAGGCCATGGGAAAAGTGACCTATGCCAGTGCTTCCTGTCATCCTTCCTGTGACCTTGTTCCTGCTTCCTCAGATCTGTAAGAGCCTGACTGAATCTCTGTGTTGCAAGACAACTTCATAGCATAAATTCAAAACTCACCTGAATATTTTAGTCTGACTTGATAATTTTCCACCTCTAGAAGTAAGTGGACACTGAACCCACTCAATACACATGTGTACACATCACATCTCAGGATGGGAGATGGCCGTCTGGATGAATGAGTGAATTTTCTGTTTATGGAGCACTTCATAACTTCAAATTCAGAAAAGCACAAAGCAGACAACATACTTATTGAATCTCAGATGAATTTTTCTCTTAAAAGCTATCTCACTCTTATCAGTTTTC
Organism: Bubalus bubalis; assembly: GCF_019923935.1. Lineage (NCBI taxonomy): Eukaryota > Metazoa > Chordata > Mammalia > Artiodactyla > Bovidae > Bubalus > Bubalus bubalis. The sequence goes on along the minus strand of NC_059172.1, from coordinate 78,272,586 downwards.
TTCTATCTATAACTATTAGTCTGCGTTTCAGAAAAAAAAAAAATTAGCCATACTGTAGTTGAGAATGCATCTCAAAAAGATGAAATTTGATTAAGGTTCATCTGTTATGACCCTGGGATCACACCACACATGTGGTTATATAAAAAAATTTATGTCGGATGGATGCTTGATCAGTCAGTGTCCAATTGGGAAAAGAGAAACACTTTATTTTTTTCAAACAGAGTAAGTGTAATATAAGACATTGGTTATACAGGGGTAGAAAAGTTTTTCTTTTAAAAAATCCAATTGGAGGTGCTGAGGCAATTTTGAGATTACTGATAGCAGGAAGGTAACAGAAGAAATGCTTCCAGGCTGTAAAAGCTAGAACTGTTTGGAATGTGTCAGAAGATAGGCATTACTAGTTGAGAGCAGAGAACACAGCTTTTTAAGGTCTTGAACTCTAGTTAAGATCTGTCTGCTGCCAAACACCATAAGAAGAAGAGAAGGAGGGAGGGAAAGACTTTGGCTTATTCCTTGCTTCTGCCAGCTACACCAACTAGTCAAAAGTACCATGAAGCCAGAAAGAAGAGATGCTAGAAAATATAGCTTCCTATAGCACAGAGTATAAGGAAAAAGTAGGAAATTAATATAAGAGAAAACAGAGTGTTGACCTACATAAATGCTATTTTGATCATCTGTATTTGTGCTAAGAAGAGTCTAATGAGGTATAAATTTTGTGAAAATAATTTAGAAGGGACCTGGGCATTAACCTTTCCCACTGCACTTCATCACTCTTCCAAACTCTTCTTTTCGATGACACCCATCCTTATTCTTTTACTGCCTTTATTAATGAAAAGCTATCCTTCCTTAATCCAAGTTTCATAAATCTAACTGCGCTCATAATTATATTCCATATATTAATCCATGGATCATCCTCTAACACCCTTCTCTCTCCCCTTCCCCTCTTTCTTTCTCTCCCTCTCTCTTTTTATTTTCAGCCAAGACTGTAAATATTTAAGCATATAACATCAGATAACATAAATACACAAAGCAAATACTAACAGAACTGAAAGGAAAAATAGCCAAAAATACAATAATAGTAGGGGGCTTCAATACTCCATTTTCAACATTAGATAGATCACCCAGACAGAACCCCCATAAGGAAACAATGAATTTGAACAACATTAATACACAAATGGACCTAACAGATATAAACAAACATTCCAGGCAACAGCACTGAGACACATATTTTTATCAAGTATACATAGAACATTCTCTACAATAGGCTGCATGTTGAATTCAAAGCAAGTCTTAGCAAAATTAAGAAGACCGAAATCATACTATCTTCTGATCACATTGGAATGAAACTAGGAGGGAAACTATAAAATTTACAAGCACCTGGAAATTTAAACATTCTCTTGAAAAGCCAGCGTGTTGAAAAAGAAATCGAAAGGGAAATCTGCAAGTATCATGAGACAGACAACAAAACAAAGTGAAACATAACAAAACTTATGGAATGAGGCAATATGAGTCTGAGAGGGAAATTTATAGTGATAGATGCTTATATTAAGAAAAAACATATGAAATAAACAACTTTATGCCTCAAGGAATTAAATAAGAACCAAGTAAGCCCACACTTAGCAGAAGGAAGGAAATAATAAAGACTAGAACAAAAATCAGTGAAATAGAAAATAGTAAAAAGACAGAAAAAAATATCAAAGTAAGCTTTTCTAACAAAATTGACAAAATCTTAGCTAAACTACCCAGGAAAAAAGAAAGGACTCAGATAAAAGTAATAAAGAAAAAGAAGACATTATATTTGACACACAGAAATCAAAGGATCATAAGAGGCTGCACTGAACAATTATATGTCAACAATTGAAAAACAGAAGAAATGAATAAATTCTTAGAAATATATATCATACCACATTTGAACTCATGAATATAATCATGAATCATATCATTCAAATCATGCCAAATTTGAATCAGGTTAATAATGAGTAAGGAGTTTAATCAGTAACCAAAATGCTCTCCAAAAAGAAAAGCCAGGATCTGATCATTTCACTGATGAATTCTATCAGATATTTAAGGAGAATTAACTCAAATTCTTCTCAAATTGTTTCAAAAAATTAAAGAGGAAGAAATACTCCCCAATTCATTTCTAAAAGACCAGATTACTATGATATAAAAGCCAGATAAGGACACCATAGGAAAAACAATAACAAACCTACAGACTGATAACTCTGATGAATGAAGTTATAAAAATTCCTAAGAAAACACTAATAAGCTGAGTTTAACAGTACATTAAAAGGGTCATACAGTATAACCAAGAGGGACTTATCACTGGGATAAAAGGATGGTTTACTAACAGACATCAATAAACATGATTTATTACATTAATAGAATGATTGATAAAAATCATAGATTCTCTAAATAGGCACAGGAAACTGACAAAAATCAATGTCTTTTCATGATAAAAGCACTCAACAAACTCGGTGTAGAAAGAACACACCTCAAGGTAATAAAGGTCATATATGGCAAGCCCACGGCTAACACCATGTTCACTGGTGAAATATTGAAATGTCTTCCTCCAAGGTCAGGAACAAGACAAAAAGGTGCCCACCTTCACCACTGCTACTCAACCTAGTGTGGAAGTCCTAGCCAGAGCAGTTAGGCAAATACAAACATACATATAACTAGATTTTTTTTTAAAAAAAGGTATCCACATAGGAGAGGAAGAAGTAAAACAGTAGTTGCCAGGGACTGAGGGGTGAGGGAAATGAAGAGACATTGGTCAACTAGCACAAACTATCTGTCATAAGATGAATAAATTCCTGGGATCAAGGATACAGCCTGGTGACTATAGTTAGCAATACTGTATTGTATATTTGGAAGTTGCTATGAGACTAAAGCTTAAATGTTCTTACCATAATAACAACAATGACAAAATAGTAATATGTGAGATAAAGAATATGTTAACAAACTTTTGTGGTAGACATGCTGCATTATATATGTATATTAAATCATCACATTGTACACTTTAAACTTACACAATGTTATATATGTGACATATATATGTCAATTATATATACATGTCAATATATGTCTAAGGCTGGAGAAAAGTAATTTTGCTGCTGAATTTGCTTTTATTGACCTCTCCCTCTTTCATATTCTTTCTTTACTTGTAGTTGTGAAGCCAGTTGCTCTAAGCTTTCCCCTTTCTTCCTAAATAGGTTTGCTGTTGTTGATGATGATGTATTCCTTTTGCAATTTTGAACCAGTCCATTGTTCCACGTCCGGTTCTATTAATTTTTGTTCTGCATACAAGTTTTTCAGGAGACAGGTAAGGTGGTCTGGTATTTCTATATCTTTAATAATTTTCCACAGTTTTTTGTGATCCATACAGTCAAAGGCTTTAGCATAATCAATGAATCTTAATTTATCCCTTGTCTTAAATAGGTGAGAGGTAAATTTGTTATCTGATGGCAAGGATATAAGAAGAGGAAGGCAAGGCCAGTGGAGGAAATAATGTACTATCATTCTTGGAAAGAAGAAGTTGGAAGGTAACTCCCAACCTACCCAATAATCTCTCAGGGACAATCTTCTATTTTGTTCCCACTAAATGGATGCTAGTGCCTATGAGATTCCTGTGGAATATGCCACATTTCCTTTGAAAAGGGAAGAAAATCTAGTAAAAGATCATACATAGGTCCCAGTAAAGTGGAAGTTCTCAGCCCCAGCTACAAATTATATACTGTATACAAGCTATGCTCATGATGCAGTATAGCTGAGACAGGTTTGAAGCCACCCCCACCAGTGAGGGTGTAATAAGTCTCCTGTGTAGATTTATATCAAAGAGCTAAAATCTTGGAGAGTATTAAGTACTTTGCTGTGAGTTTTAGCGGCATTAACAATTGTCCACTCCCATGGAAGACAGTCTGTCTAGTCTTTTGGTTTCCAGAATCTCTCTCTCTTCTAGCTCTTTGCACCCTGCCAGACATCTTACTGTACCCGCGCCAGCTGGCTGGGACATGCATTCTTTTCTCATTCCTGCCCAGCTTTGTTTCTTTGGACTAAGCTCTGTTTTGAGTATTCCATGGTTCATCTCAGAAAGAGAATATCCAGGGCATGTCTCTGCCATCTGGTTGCTATGTCTTTCTCTGATCTGCTCTTCTGTCCATGGGATTCTCCAGGCAAGAATACTGGAGTGGGTTGCCATTTCCTTCTCCAGGGGATCTTCGTGACCCAGGGATGGAACCCAGCTCTCCAACACTGCAGGAAGACTCTTTACCAACTGAGCCACCAGGGAAGTCACCTTCTCTCCCCTCCTGAAATCAAATCTTTGCTTTGTTTCTTGAATGTGAGGCTTTGATACTTGGTATGAACCTTGGTGTCCATCCTTTCCTAGGATCAAAAATTTCTATGCCATCCAAACATCTCATCCTCTGTCCCCTTCTCCTCCTGCCTTCAATCTTTCCCAGCATCAGGGTCTTTTCAAATGAGTCAGCTCTTCACATCAGGTGGCCAAAGTCTTGGAGCTTCTGCTTCAACATCTGTCCTTCCAATGAATATTCAGGACTGATTTTCTTTAGCATTGACTGGTTTGATCTCCTTGCAGTCCAAGGGACTCTCAAGAGTCTTCTCCAATACCACAGTTCAAAAGCATCAATTCTTTGGTGCTCAGGTTTCTTTATAGTCCAATTCTCACATCCATACATGACTACTGGAAAAACCATAGCTTTGACTAGATGGACCTTGTTGGCAAAGAAATGCCTCTGCTTTTTAATATGCTGTCTAGGTTGGTCATAGCTTTTATTCCAAGGAGCAAGCATCTTTTAATTTCATGGCTGCAGTTACCATCTGCAGTGATTTTGGAGCACCCCAAAATAAAGTTTCTCACTGTTTCCATTGTTTCCCGATCTATTTGCCATGAAGTGATGGGACCAGATGCCATGATCTTCATTTTTCGAATGTTGAGTTTTAAGCCAGCTTTTTCACTTTCCTCTTTCACTTTCATCAAGAGCTAATTCTTTTCTCACTCATAAATCTTACTCACATGGAAGAAGATGGATGGGACCAAGCAACCGAAATAGTTAAAGCATGCTCTTACAAGACAGGTTTTCTGAGGCTGGAAACTTTGAGCCTCTACTCACACTGTTCCCAACTGTACCAAATATCAAAGAAGGAGACGTAGGAAGGATAACCATTGATCCAGACTCTAAAGAGTCTATGACCTAATTGAATAGATGTGTAAACAAGTGAAAAGTAACTAAACGTTAGTTCCAATCTGGACTCTCACCAACTGTGTGACTTTGAGACTTTAAGAGGTAAAACACTTTTCTTCCCTATAGTACATGAATAGAAACACATGGAGCAGGAGGCAGAGCCACAGAGAACCTGCCTTTATTGCTAGGGAAGGAGTCATAGGCACAGAGAGAGGGAAGGAAAGGCCCTGGTTTCTCTTTTCATTCTGCCCCCCAGTCTTTAGGGAATGCTTCACATTAGCTGAGTCCTGCTGGAAGCCAGCTTATACAGAACTGGGAAGTGAAGTTGCAAAAGTTTATCCTCCATCCCCTCACTCCCTCTTCAATAAAGCCAGGGGGTAAAGATTTAGGGATAAGCCTGGAACTGACACAAGCACTTGCTGTAGGTGTTGTGTACCAGGTGGGGAAGGGAGTGAGCTTAGAGATGTGTAATGTGTGTGTGTGCAGGAGATAGGAATGACGTTGTTGGGGGGGGGGTGCAGAAATGCATGTGGGGGCTCTAGGAAGAGTAAGTCTAGGTCAGTGGCCAGTGATCATATGTAAGAAAACCAGACTGAAGCAACAGGCAGTGGGAGTCATTGTTGATTACTGGGTGAGATCAGTGACAAAATGTGTGATACAGTGTCCAAGCCAGCGCCTTGTGAGTATTAGTAGCATTTAGAGCCAAATAGATTTAGTACTTTAAATTTAAGTGCTGGCTAGTTTTAATAATCTACCTGCTGGCCTATCTGGTTAGTAAGAAACTAAAACTCATACTTTTTTTTTTTTTTTTAATCAATTTTAAAAAACAGTTTCAGGTTCAAAACCTCAGAACTTTCATAGGAATAATAAATGAATACAAAGAAGACTCTCTCAAGAGTTTTTCTGATTTAGTCAGAATTAAAATATACCTGGATCTACTCAGTAAATATAAAATGGAATTAAATGGTTATTTGAAGAAATTTTTACACAGCTGCTTTGAAAATGTGCAGTATTATAAAATTCAGTTCTATTTCTAATGAATTTTCTTAGCTCTCTCTGTGTAATATAAATCAGGCTGTCTCAAAAAGCAGGTTTGAGAAAAATCTGTGTATTTCTTCTCATACAGTAAACTGGTAGTGCTGAGGTTCATACTGAAGTGTTTCTGCACTACTCTACAATGTTGTTCCTGTCCCATTTATCTTGCTTGCCCACTGGGTGCTGAGCTCCCCTGGGGCAAGATATATTTTTCTTTTCTGAAGCTCAGGGCCTACCACAATGTCTGGCACACAGTAGGATGCAAGTTCATCTTTGACAATTTGTTCTCATTAAATCAACTGTAGAATATTCTTACAAATGAGGTCACAGGAGATACTGATACTGTTCCTGTTTCTTGTGTTTCCATGATAAGTTATCCAAAGAGGTCTTGAAGTACTGCTTCTGACAAAAGGTGGACTCATGTCCACTTCTTATGCTCCCTGATCTGTACTCAGATTTCCTCTCTACCATGCAAACTAGTTTCTACTCATGTGAAATGAGCTTCTCTGACCTCAGCATTGGCATTTGTAACATAAGCTCCCTATAGTTATTCAGAAATCTGTGAAGGTGAAAGAGAATCACATAGCGGGAAATGAACAATAATGATTAAGTACTCACTACGAGCCTGGCATGGTGTCAGTCATTAATCTGCTAAAACATGACTCATTCCCAGTGGGGCTACACTTTGGACGGCTTTCCAGGTGATATGGAAGTCTCATTAATTTGAAGCTACAGAGTTAACTTCAGGAAAGTTGACTAAGTGTACTACAACTGCTTAGTTAAGTGTAACTGCTTAGTTAAGTGTATGATCACCTCATACCTTTAACAATTCTTTTCTTCCATTAATTTCCCATGGCACAAAGTCCATCTGGTTCTTCCTCTGAAATATGCCTTACATTTCATTTCTTCTATCTATTACCTTTGCTACCATATAGCCATATGCTTTTACCCTCATGCTGGATTACTGCAATTATTTCCTCATCATCTCTTCAACACCTGCATTTCTGTCCTTCCATTTCCATACATGCCTGCTAGATTTATCTTCCTGAATAATTTGCTCCAAACCTCACTTTGGTTAGAATTGCATTTATAAAGTTCAAAATTTCAAAGAGTGTTTCTACCAGTCTTAAAAATAGAACAAAATAAAAGCTAAAAACTATTTTTACTTTTTTATTTAACATTTTATGCAATGATTTTGAAAATAGCAGGATAGACATCTTTCTGAATATAGGATATTACATCAACTTGGTGGTTTTATTTTAATATAAAATTCATTAATATAACATTTCTTTACTGAGATCATTAAAAATTTTACCATAGATCAGTATTCAAAAACACTAAAATACACATGTTGTTTAACAGATGCTTGGAACCAAAGGCATTCTCTAAAACTAAGCTCCAATAAATAGTTAAGGAAGTTGGGGATTGGGAAGACAGGATAAGGAATGGAAATAATTTCTTCCATAAACTTTACTGAACTAGTTCTATTCCTTCCCTATTTCTGTAGGAACTAGGAAGTTCCCTGACTAGTCCCATGTAACCCACCTCTGTAACCTAACTTAATGTCTCATTCTTCCACTCACCTCTTGCTACTGGGAAGATTTCCATCCCTTGCTATCCCTGATCACATAAACCCTGCTCATCACTTAGATGGCAATAAACAAAGATGGAAAGGCCATGTATCCCAGATCATGAGCTTTGGACCCAGGAAACTATTTTAGAAATCTCAGGTCTGCAGCTTAACTATATACAAGCAAATGTCTTAAAATATCAGGGTAAAAATGTCAGTACACATAGTTCTTGGTATATCAAAATTGCTCAGTAATTGGTAGCTCTTATACTATAACTTTATTTTAGAACTTGAGAACAGGAATGGAAAAGGTAAAGGTGCCGTTGCAAAGCTGTTTGTAGGTGCTTAGTCATGAACAAAATAGAATTAAAGCTTCCGAGTCACTTTTATTTCCTCTCTTGAGCCATTTCGTTACTCTCTTTGTCCTATTTTGTGCAGCACAGCAACTATATTTCCTCTTACCAATATACAGAGAATGAGTTCTGATTTTTTCCTAACATCTATGTTAGTTGCACCAGACATCAATGGAATATGTCACATCATTTCAGAGAAACAAAAATTCATTTTAAATGTACCCTTCTGTATTAATTCCATGTCTATGAAAAAGCAAAACCAAAAAGGACGGGAGCAGCCAAATTCAGGAAATAAGATTCATGGGACTAGTCAGGGAACTTCAATAAATCCTCAGAAAGAGGCTCAAAGGAAAGCGCTTCTGCTTAAGCAGAATAGTAAAGGTCACCCTTGCTTATTTTTGCTGTTTCAGGGAGAGAAGAGGAAGACTTAAATATATTCAAACGCTTAAAACAGAATGAAGTTGAGACTGCCTGGTTTATCTGACTGCTGCACTTTTTCAGTTGCACTGAATTCTAAACCATTCTAAACAGAGTCAATCTGTGTGAAGTGTTGAAAACCCACACTGAAAAAAACAGATGACCCAGAACCACAAAGACTCGGTGGAAAATAAGCCAAATTTAAGAGAGCTGATATGCAGGGTTTATGTTCTTACATATGTAAATATCACCTGTAAATGTCATAAGACAAAGTACATCCTGAGCCTGGCATCTTATGAAAGTCAGTTTAACTCTCTTCCTGAGAAATCTGTGAATATGTGAACTTCTAATACAGAATCTAAAAAAGCAAATTTTTCATCGAAGCAAAGCACCAAATTTCTTCTTTAAATCTATATTTTAGAGTGAAGAAACTTTATCTAACCCAGTACTGATTTGTCCAATATCTAATTTGAAATGTTTACATAATCTTATATTTCTTTAAATGTGTGTGTGTCCCATACATTATCAAAGTGTCTGACAGTGAAGACTAGAATATGAGAGAAATACTGGTGGGTCATTCCCTCACCAGGAGGAAAGTTGTGAAGTGTGAAAAACAAGTTTTAGGAGAAAGAGCTGGAGTAAAGGCAGAGTGACAATTACTTATAAATAGATCAGATCATTAACTGAACTGAGATTTCACAGCTATGCCCTTTATTCTCCTGGAACTCCAGGTGCTTTGGTATAGCCAGTGGGATCCTAGGTCAAACCCAGGAAGAAAGTGAGCAACCACAACTAGAAGGGGAACACAGAACTGTGAGTGGCTTAGCACACTGCACTGGAAACAAGTGAGTTTTGAGCCCTCAAGAAAGTCGTGGGTGATGCAGAAAGGTAGGATGGGATTAAAAAGCATTTGTGATGATGTGCTTAGAGCTACTCTGGATGGTTTCCCCTGATGTCTTGAAATTCACATTTTTATCCAACATTTTAATTTTGCAGTGGAGAGAGAAAGGCCCCAAAAGATGAAAAAGATTTAGACAACGTCATGAGAAAGTGGAAGTTGCTCAGTCTTGTCCGACTCTTTGTGACCCCGTGGACTATACCATCCATGGAATTCTCCAGGCCAGAATTCTGGAGTGGATAGCCTTTCCCTTCTCCAGGGGATCATCCCAACCCAGGAATTGAACTGGGGTCTCCTGCATTGCAGGCAGATTCTTTACCAACTGAGCTATCAGGGAAGTCCAAAGTCATATAACCCATTCATTTATTCATTTATTCCTAAGTATGGTCTATAATGGTGCTTCCCAGGTGGTACAGTGATAAAGAATGCACCTGCTAATGAAGAAGATGCAGGCAATATGGGTTCAGTCCCTGGGTGGGGAAGATCCCCTCTGGAGGAGGAAATGGCAATCCACTCCAGTATTCTTGTCTGGAAAAATCCCATGGACAGAGAAGCCTGGTGGACTATACTCCATGGGGTCACTTTACAACCCCATGGATGGGATTGTATTTGCCATTATCTGCCACATACTTGGCACATAACCAGAAAATGACAAAGAATCCAGGTATTCTCTGTCATAATCCAGTGGCCTTGCTACTAAACTTAGGTTCTGGGAATATCATGAAGCCTCTAGATCCTTCTGATTTTACCATCTTCTTCAGAGGAAAATTGTGCCAGGTAATTCTTAATGTATCAAGAATCAACTAATTGCAATCTGCCTGCCTGTCTATTGGATCAAGTCAAAGGAAATCTATGTCAGGTGCCATAGTCCAATTTGAAATGCCTGGACACTGTTGAATTTGTTCCTTGGCAAGAATAGATACTAGAAAAATGTAGGTGGATAATGCAAGCTTTGTTGACCAGTTTGGAGAGCACAGGACCCAGATTGGGCTTCCTTGGTGGCTCAGTGGTAAACAATCCACCTACCAATTCAGGAGACATGGGTTTGATCCCTGGGTCAGGAAGATCCCCTGGAAAAGGATATGGTAATCCACTCCAGTAGTTCTGCCTGGGAAATCCCATAGAGCCGGGTGGGCTGCAGTCCATGGGGTCACAAAAGGAGTTGGACATGACTAGTGACTTAACAACAGGACCCAGATTGGCTGTGTGGTGTACACATACCCCTCCAGTTGAAATTCCATCCCACTTCCTCATCCCACCCCTATAGGTCATCACAGAACACTGGGTTGAGCTCCCTGTGTTGTACAGCAACTTCCCACTAGCCTTCTATTTTCCATATGGTAATGTATATGTTTCAATGATACTCTCTCAATTTGGCCCACCTTTCCTTCCAACTGCTGTGTCTGCAAGTCTGTTCTCTGTGTCTATGTCTCTATTCACGCCCTGCAACTAGGTTCATCTGTACTGCTTTTCTGGATTCCATATATATGTGTTAATATATACAGTATTTGTTTTTTTCTTTCTGATTTTTTTCACTCTGTATAACTGGCTCTTAGGTTCATCCACCTCAGTCCAACTGACTCAAATTCATTCCTTTTTATGGCCAAGCAACATTCCATTATATATATACCAAATGCTGGAGAGGATGTGGAGAAAAGGGAACCATCTTGCACTGTTGGTGGGAATGTAAGTTGATACAACCACTATTGACAACAGTATGGAGATTCCTTATAAAACTAGGAATAAGACCACCATATGACCCTGCAATCTTACTTCTGGGCATATATTCTGAGAAAAACCATAATTGAAAAAGACACATGTACCCCAATGATCATTGTAGCACTATTTACAATAATCAGGACATGGAAGCAACCTAGATGTCTGTTGATAGATGAATGGATAAAGAAGTGACGGTACTACAGTTAATTTATCCATTCACCTACTGAAGGACATCTTGGTTGCTTCTAATTGTTGACAATTATGAATGAAACTTCTATAATCATGCATGTGCAGGTTTTTATGTGAATGTAAGTCTTTAACTTCTTTGGCTAAATATCAAGGAGCATGACTGTTGGATCATGTGGTTAGAGAATGTTGAGTTTTGTTAAAAAATGCTTAAGTGTCTTCCCAAGAAACTGCCATTTTGCATTCCTAGAAGCAATGAATGAGAGTTTCATTGCTGCACATTCTGGCCAGCTTTTGAGGTTGTCAGTATTCTGGACTTCAGCTATTCTAGTAGTATGTAGTGGTATTTCTTTGTTTTTAAATTTGCATTTTCTTGATGACCTATGATGTGGAGTATCTTTCCAAATACAAATACTTAATTTCCATCTGTATATCTTCTTGGAGGAGGTGTCTGTTAAGGTCTTTGGCTCATTTTTAAGTTGAGCTATTTGTTTGAAAGTTATTTGAGTTTTTTTTTTCTTATAGTCATTTATCAAATATGTATTTTACAAATGGCTTGTCTTTCTTTTTATTCTTTTGATGATTTCCTTTGCAGAGCAGAGATTTTTAATTTTCATGAAGTCCCGCATATCAATGACATTGATGTTATATCTAAAAAGTCATCACCAACCCCAAGAGCATCTAAATTTTCTCCTATGTTGTTTTCTGTGAGTTTTATAGTTTTGCATTTTATATTTAGGTCTGTGATTTATTTAGAGTCAATTTTCATGCAGAATGAAAGATTTTTGTTTAGATTTATTATTCTTTTGCATGCAGATATCTAGTGGTTCCAGCACAATCTGTTGAGAGCTTCTTTTCTCCATTGCTTTTGCCCCTTTGTCAAAGATCAATTGACTATATTAGTATAAATCTATTTCTAGTCTCCCTATTCTGTTCCACTGATATATTTGTCAATTTTCTCTTAAATACCATACTGTCTTGATTACTGTAACTTTACAGTAAGTTTAAAAATTGGATAATATCAGTCCTGTAACTTTGTTCTTCTTCAACATTGCTTTGGCTATTCTGGATCTTTTGCCTCTTCATATGAACTTAGAATTTGTTTGTTGATCCCATAAAATAGATTGCTGAATTTTTGTTGGGATTGCCTTAAATCTATAGATCAAGTTGGGAAGAAATGAAAATTTTACACTATTGAGTCTTTCTATCCATGAGCATGGAGTGTCTTTCCATTTATTTTTTGATAAAGTTTTTTTATTACTCTCATCAGTGTTTCATAGTTTTCCTCATATAGATCTTGTACATATTTTGTTAGATTTCTGTCTAAGCATTTTTGGAAGTGCTATTATAAATGGTATTGCTTTTTTAATTTCAAATTTCACTTTTTCATTGCTGGTACACAAGAATGCAATTGATTTTTAAATATTAACCTTGTGTCCTTGCTCTAATTGTTTTATTAACTACAGGAATTCTTTGATCAATTCTTTTCAGATTTTACATAGATGCCCATGTAATCTGCAAAAAAAAGAGACAGGTTTATTTCTTCCTTTTAATTTTCATACATTTTATCACCTTTTTTATTTTATTGCATTACGTGGGATTTCAATATGATGTTGAAAAGCATGGTGAGAGGGCATATCCTTGTCTTGTTCCTGATCTTAGTGGGAAAGCTGCAATATTTATCCACCATTAAGGATAATGTTAGCTGTAGGTTTTTTGTAGATATTCTTTAACAAGTTGAGGAAGTTCCCTTCTATTCCTAGTTCACTGAAAATTTTTGTTATTAATGGGTATTGGTTTTCCTCAAATTCTTCTTCTGTATCTATTGATATGATCAAGAAATTTCTCTTCTTTAGTTAGGTTATGTAATTGATTATATTAGTGATTTAAATGTTGAATCAGCCTTGGATACCTTGGATAAATCCCACTTGGTCTTAGTGTATAATTCTTTTCATATATTTTTGGATTCAATTCAACTTTGGAAAATTGTGTCTTTCAAGGAACTAATCCATTCATCTAAGTTATCAGATTCATGGTCATAGTTATTTACAGTATTTCTTTTTTCAGGTTGGTAATATAGCATCTATTAAAATAATGTTATGAATTAATAGAAACAATAAGGAAGCAAAAAATTAAAATGAAAGCTATATAAAATTCCAATTAAAATCCAAAACTATCTAATATGTTCATATATTAGTTAATTAAAAACCCAAGAAAGATAAGACACTCAATATAATAAAGCACTGCAAAACAATTGGCATTTTTCTGTTATCAAAATTGTGGATTTTGCATCTTATATGCTTTTCTTAATCAAGAAAAATTCCTTTTGAATGTTCTATGGCATATATATATATATATAACTGAATAGAAAATGCATTAGAAATTTGGAAAAATGGTTGTAGATAAAGTATCTTGCATGTTTCTTATAGGGAATATCATGGTTACGGTACAAACATAGCATAAAATAACTAAGATAATAAAGAATAGACAAAATTACGTGTTAGCTGTATGGTAACATACAAGCAAGGCTCCCATCTACTCATGCTAAAAGAATTACATAATACTGTCAGAAAAAAAGTTCTTAGTATTTCTTTTTTTTTTTTTAATTTTATTTTATTTTTAAAATTTACATAACTGTATTAGTTTTGCCAAATATCAAAATGAATCTGCCACAGGTATACATGTGTTCCCCATCCTGAACCCTCCTCCCTCCTCCCTCCCCATTCCATCCCTCTGGGTCGTCCCAGTGCACCAGCCCCAAGCATCCAGTATCGTGCATCGAACCTGGACTGGCAACTCGTTTCATACATGATATTTTACATGTTTCAATGCCATTCTCCCAAATCTTCCCACCCTCTCCCTCTCTCACAGAGTCCATAAGACTGTTCTATACATCAGTGTCTCTTTTGCTGTCTCGTACACAGGGTTATTGTTACCATCTTTCTAAATTCCATATATATGCGTTAGTATACTGTATTGGTGTTTTTCTTTCGGGCTTACTTCACTCTGTGTAATAGGCTCCAATTTCATCCACCTCATTAGAAATGATTCAAATGTATTCTTTTTAATGGCTGAATAATACTCCATTGTGTATATGTACCACTGCTTTCTTATCCATTCATCTGCTGATGGACATCTAGGTTGCTTCCATGTCCTGGCTATTATAAACAGTGCTGCGATGAACATTGGGGTACATGTGTCTCTTTCCCTTCTGGTTTCCTCAGTGTGTATGCCCAGCAGTGGGATTGCTGGATCATAAGGCAGGTCTATTTCCAGTTTTTTAAGGAATCTCCACACTGTTCTCCATAGTGGCTGTACTAGTTTGCATTCCCACCAACAGTGTAAGAGGGTTCCCTTTTCTCCACACCCTCTCCAGCATTTATTACTTGTAGACTTTTGGATCGCAGCCATTCTGACTGGTGTGAAATGGTGCCTCATAGTGGTTTTGATTTGCATTTCTCTGATAATGAGTGATGTTGAGCATCTTTTCATGTGTTTGTGAGCCATCTGTATGTCTTCTTTGGAGAAATGTCTATTTAGTTCTTTGGCCCATTTTTTGATTGGGTTTTTTATTTTTCTGGAGTTGAGCTGTAGGAGTTGCTTGTGTATTCTCGAGATTAGTTGTTTGTCAGTTGCTTCATTTGCTATTATCTTCTCCCATTCTGAAGGTCGTCTTTTCACCTTGCTAATAGTTTCCTTTGATGTGCAGAAGCTTTTAAGGTTAATTAGGTCCCATTTGTTTATTTTTGCTTTTATTTCCAATATTCTGGGAGGTGGGTCATAGAGGATCCTGCTGTGATGTATGTCAGAGAGTGTTTTGCCTATGTTCTCCTCTAGAAGTTTTACAGTTTCTGGTCTTACGTTTAGATCTTTAGTCCATTTTGAGTTTATTTTTGTGTATGGTGTTAGAAAGTGTTCTAGTTTCATTCTTTTACAAGTGGTTGACCAGAGTTCCCAGCACCACTTGTTAAAGAGATTGTCTTTAATCCATTGTATATTCTTGCCTCCTTTGTCAAAGATAAGGTGTCCATATGTGCATGGATTTATCTTTAGGCTTTCTATTTTGTTCCATTGATCTATATTTCTGTCTTTGTGCCAGTACCATACTGTCTTGATAACTGTGGCTTTGTAGTAGAGCCTGAAGTCAGGTAGGTTGATTCCTCCAGTTCCATTCTTCTTTCTCAAGATCGCTTTGGCTATTCAAGGTTTTTTGTTTTTCCATACAAATTGTGAAATTATTTGTTCTAGCTCTGTGAAGAATGCTGTTGGTAGCTTGATAGGGATTGCATTGAATCTATAGATTGCTTTGGGTAGTATACTCATTTTCACTATATTGATTCTTCCAACCCATGAACATGGTATATTTCTCCATCTGTTAGTGTCCTCTTTGATTTCTTTCACCAGTGTTTTATAGTTTTCTATATATAGGTCTTTAGTTTCTTTAGGTAAATATATTCCTAAGTATTTTATTCTTTCCGTTGCAATGGTGAATGGAATTGTTTCCTTAATTTCTCTTTCTGTTTTCTCATTATTAGTGTATAGGAATGCAAGGGATTTCTGTGTGTTGATTTTATATCCTGCAACTTTACTATAGTCATTGATTAGTTCTAGTAATTTTCTGGTGGAGTCTTTAGGGTTTTCTATGTAGAGGATCATGTCATCTGCAAATAGTGAGAGCTTTACTTCTTCTTTTCCGATTTGGATTCCTTTTATTTCTTTTTCTGTTCTGATTGCTGTGGCAAAAACTTCCAAAACTATGTTGAATAGTAATGGTGAAAGTGGGCACCCTTGTCTTGTTCCTGACTTTAAGGGAAATGCTTTCAATTTTTCACGATTGAGGATAATGTTTGCTGTGGGTTTGTCATATATAGCTTTTATTATGTTGAGGTATGTTCCTTCTATTCCTGCTTTCTGGAGAGTTTTTATCATACATGGATGTTGAATTTTGTCAAAGGCTTTCTCAGCATCTATTGAGATAATCATATGGTTTTTATTTTTCAATTTGTTAATGTGGTGTATTACATTGATTGATTTGAGGATATTGAAGAATCCTTGCATCCCTGGGATAAAGCCCACTTGGTCATGGTGTATGATCTTTTTAATGTGTTGTTGGGTTCTGATTGCTAGAATTTTGTTAAGGATTTTTGCACCTATGTTCATCAGTGATATTGGCCTGTAGTTTTCTTTTTTTGTGGGATCTTTGTCAGGTTTTGGTATTAGGGTGATGGTGGCCTCATAGAATGAGTTTGGAAGTTTACCATCCTCTGCAATTTTCTGGAAGAGTTTGAGCAGGATAGGTGTTAGCTCTTCTCTAAATTTTTGGTAGAATTCAGCTGTGAAGCCGTCTGGACCTGGGCTTTTGTTTGCTGGAAGATTTTTGATTACAGTTTCCATTTCCATGCTTGTGATGGGTCTGTTAAGATTTTCTATTTCTTCCTGGTTGAGTTTTGGAAAGTTGTACTTTTCTAAGAATTTGTCCATTTCTTTCTCGTTGTCCATTTTATTGGCATATAATTGTTGATAGTAGTCTCTTATGATCCTTTGTATTTCTGTGTTGTCTGTTGTGATCTCTCCATTTTCATTTCTAATTTTATTGATTTGATTTTTCTCCCTTTGTTTCTTGATGAGTCTGGCTAATGGTTTGTCAATTTTATTTATCCTTTCAAAGAACCAGCTTTTGGTTTTGTTGATTTTTGCTATGGTCTCTTTTGTTTCTTTTGCATTTATTTCTGCTCTAATTTTTAAGATTTCTTTCCTTCTACTAACCCTGGGGTTCTTCATTTCTTCCTTTTCTAGTTGCTTTACGTGTAGAGTTAGGTTATTTATTTGACTTTTTCTTGTTTCTTGAGGTATGCCTGTATTGCTATTAGTATTTCTTAATTACTATTTTAACATTCATGGTTTTGGCAGTGATGTTCTCCCTTACATTTTACTTTTTTTTATTAAAGTATAGCTGATTTACATATTATATTAGTTCTGGTGTACAACATACAGAGCTAATGGTTTTTATAGACTATACTCCCTTTAAAGTTGTAAAATAGTGGCTATATTCTTTGTGCTATAAAGTATATCCTTGTATTTTATCTATTTTATACATGGTATTTTGTACTTTTTAATCCTCTACCTTTACTTTGTCCCTCCTCTATCCCTCTTTCCATTGGTAACTACTAGTTTTTTTCTCTATATCTGTGAGTCTGTTTCTGTTTTGTTATATTCATTCCCTTACTTTGTTTTCTAGATACCATAAAAGTGATAACACACAGTATTGTCTTTGTCTGAATTATTTCACTAAGCTTAATACCTTTCAGGTCCATTCACATTGAAATGCAAATTGAAAAATTTCATTTGGTGTTTGGGGGAGAATGGGTCCATGTATATGACTGAGTACCTTCACTGTTCACCCGAAACTATCACAACATTGTTAATCAGCCATACCCCAATACAAAATAAAAAGTTAAAAAAAATTTTTTAATGACTTACTAGTAATCATATATATATATAATCACTTCTTTATCCATTCATCTATAGATGGATACTTCCTAATCTTGGTTATTGTAAATAATGCTGCAATGAACACTGGGTTGCATGGATCTTTTCAAATTAGTATTTTCTTCAGATATATACCAAGAGGAATTCCTGGATCATATTGTACTTCTATTTTTAGTTCTTTGAGAAACTTCCATACTGGCTGCACCAATTGACATTCCCACCAACACTGTACAAGTGTTCCCTTTTCTCAGTCCTCTCCAACATTTTATATTTGTGTTCTTTTTGATAAAAGACATTCGGCAGGGGTAGGGTGATATCTCCTTGTGTGTTTTTTTTATTTTGGTTTCTTTGTTTTTGTTTTTTTTTAAATTATTTATTTTAATTGGAAGATAATCACTTCACAACACTGTGGTGGCCCCTGCCACACATTGACATGAATCAGTCATGGGCGCACATGCACCCCCACATCCTGAACTCCCCTCCAACTTCCCTCCCCACCCCATCCCTCTGGGCTATCCCAGAGCACCAGCTTTGAGGGCCCTGCCTCATGCATCAAACTAGCACTGGTCATCTCTTTTACATATGGTAATACACGTTTCAATGCTATTTTCTCATATCATCCCACCCTCGCCTTCTCCCACATAGTCCAGTAGTCTGTTCTTCACATCTTTGTCTCTTTTGCTGCCTTACATATAGGATTGTCATTACTGTCTTTCTAGATTTCATATATACGCATTGATATACTGTATTGGTGTTTCTCTTCCTGACCTGCTTCATTCTGTATAACAGGCTTCAGTTTCATCCACCTCATTAGAACTGACACAAATGCATTCTTTTTATAGCTGAGTAATATTCCACTGTGTATATGTACCATGACTTCCTTATCCACTCGTCTGCCAATGGACATAGAGGTTGCTTCCATGTCCTAGCTATTGTAAACAGTGTTGCAATGAACACTGGGGTGCAAGTGTCTCTTTCGATTTTGGTTTCCTTAGTGTGTATGCCCAGCAGTTGGATTGCTGGGTCATGCAGATGACACCACCTTTATGGCAGAAAGTGAAAAGGAACCAAAAGCCTCTTGATGAAAGTGAAAGAGGAGAGTGGAAAAGTTGGCTTAAAGCTCAACATTCAGAAAACGAAGATCATGGTATCTGGTCCCACCACTTCATGGGAAATAGATGGGGAAACAGTGGAAACAGTGCCAGATTATTTTTCTGGGCTCCAAAATCACTACAGATGGTGACTGCAGCCATGAAATTAAAAGACACTTGCTCCTTGGAAGGAAAGTTATGACCAACCTAGATAGCATATTCAAAAGCAGAGACATTACTTTGCCAACAAAGGTTCGTCTAGTCAAGGCTATGGTTTTTCCTGTGGTCATGTATGGATGTGAGAGTTGGACTGTGAAGAAGGCTGAGCGCCCAAGAATTGATGCTTTTGAACTGTGGTGTTGGGAGAAGACTCTTGAGAGTCCCTTGGACTGCAAGGAGATCCAACCAGTCCATTCGGAAGGAGATCAGCCCTGGGATTTCTTTGGAAGGAATGATGCTAAAGCTGAAACTCCAGTACTTTGGCCACCTCATGCGAAGAGTTGACTCATTGGAAAAGTCTCTGATGCTGGGAGGGATTGGGGGCAGGCGGAGAAGGGGACGACAGAGGATGAGATGGCTGGATGGCATCGCTGACTCGATGGACGTGAGTCTCAGTGAACTCCGAGAGTTGGTGATGGACAGGGAGGCCTGGCATGCTGTGATTCATGGGGTCGCAAAGAGTCGGACACGACTGAGTGACTGATCTGATCTGATGGCAGTTCTATTTCCAGTTTTTTAAGGAATCTCCACACTGTTCTCCATAGTGGCTGTACCAGTTTGTATTCCCACCAACAGTGTAAGAGGATTCCCTTTTCTCCACGCCCTCTCCAGAGTTAATTATTTGTATACTTTTTGATGGCAGCTATTCTAACCAGTGTGACATGATACCTTATTGTGGATTTGATTTGTGATGTTGATAATCAGTGATGTTGAGCATCTTTTCTTGTGTTCATTAGCTATCTGTATGTATTCTTTGGAGAAATGTCTGTTTAGTTCTTTGGCCCACTTTTTGATTGGGTTGTTAGTTTTTCTGGGATTGAGCTGCATGAGCTGCTTGTATATTTTGGAGATTAATTATTTGTCAGTTGATTCATTTGCTATTATTTATTCCCATTCTGAAGGCTGTCTTTTCACCTTGCTTATAGTTTCCTTCATTGTGTAAAAGCTTTTAAGTTTAATTAGGTCCCATTTGCTTATTTTTGCTTTTATTTCCATTACTCTGGGAGGTGGGTCATAGAGGATCTTCCTGTGATTTATGTCAGAGAGTGTTCTGCCTATGTTTTCCTCAAAGAGTTTTATAGTTTCTGGTCTTGCATTTAGATCTTTAACCCATTTTAAGTTTATTTTTGCATATGGTGTTAGAAAGTATTCTAGTTTCATTCTTTTACATGTGAGTGAGCAGTTTTCCTGGCATCATTTGTTAAAGAGATTGTCTTTTCTCTATTGTAAATTTTTTGCTTCCTTTGTCAAAGATAAGGTGTCCATAGGCACGTGGATTTATCTCTGGGCCTTCTATTTTGTTCCACTGATCTATATTTCTGTCTTCATGCCAGTACCATACTGTCTTGGTGACTGTAGCTAGACTGTAGTATAGTCTGAAGTCATGAAGGTTGCTTCTTCCTGTTCAATTTTTCTTTCTCAGGATTTCTTTGGCTATTCAGGGTCTTTTGTGTTTCCATACAAACTTTGAAATTATTTGTTCTAGTTCTATGAAGAATATCATTGCTAGCTTGATAAAGATTGCATTACATCTATAGATTGC
Source organism: Bubalus bubalis (assembly GCF_019923935.1). NCBI lineage: Eukaryota > Metazoa > Chordata > Mammalia > Artiodactyla > Bovidae > Bubalus > Bubalus bubalis. The sequence goes on along the minus strand of NC_059172.1, from coordinate 78,251,862 downwards.
TTTGGGTAGTATACTCATTTTCACTATACTGATTCTTTCAGTCCATGAATATGGTATATTTCCCCACCTCAAACCTAGGAACAAATACAGACTGAAAGTGGGGGGCTGGGAAAAAATATTTTATGCAAATGGAGGGCAAAAGAAAGCAGGATAACAATGCTTATATGAGATAAAATAGACTTTGAAATAAAGACCATGATAAGAAACAAAGAAGGACACTACATAATAATCAAAACTAATACAATTATGTAAAGTTTAAAAATAAAATAAAATTAAAAAAAATCAAAGGATCAATCCAAAAAGAAGATATAACAATTATAAATATATATGCACCCAAAATAGGAGCACCTCAATATGTAAGCAAAAAATGCTAACAAGTATGAAAGGGGAAATTAAGAGCAACAAAATAAAACTGGGGGACATTAATACTCCACTCTCCTATGGATAGATCAACCAAACAGAAATTTAGCAAAGAAACACAAGCTTTAAATGATATAATGGACCAGTTAGACCTAATTGATATTTACAGGGCATTTCTCCTTGTAGTTTTGAGTTTCCTTGATAACTAGTGTGATTGAATATCTTTATTATTATTATTATTCTTTATTGATGTACAATATTCTGTAAGTTATAGGTGTACAAAGTTTTGCTCCATAGTTATTATAAAATATTGGCTATTTTCCCCCTGTTGTATAATATATCCATATACCTTACATTACTCTTGATAGTTTGTACCACTTAATCCCCTATACCTGTACTATTTCTTCCCCCACTGGTCTTCCCAGTGATAACCAAATTCGTTCTGTATATCTGTGAGTCTGTTTCTTTTTTTTGTTTATTCACAGTTTGCTGTATTTTTTAGATTCTTTCTATAAATGATATAATACTATATTTCTCTGTCTCTGTCTGACTTATTTTACATGATGCTGTCCAAGTCAATCAGAGTTGAACATCTTTCCATGTGCCTATTGCCATTTGTATTTCTTCTTTGAAAAAAATGTTTATTCTGGTTTTCTGCACATTTTTAAATTGTTTTTTTTAAATATTGAGCTATATGAACTGTTTACTCTCTGCATCAAGGTTGCCAAAGTATTGGAGCTTCAGCTTTAGCATCAGCCCTGTCAATGAATGTTCGGGGTTATTTCTTTTAGGATTGACTGGTTTGATCTTCCTGCAGTCCAAAGGACTGTCAAGAATCTTCTCCAACACCACAGTTCAAAAGCATCAATTCTTCTGCATCCAGTCTTCTTTATGGTTCAACATCCACATCCATACATGACTACTGGGAAATCTATAGCTTTGACTAGATGGACCTCTGTCGGTAAAGTAACGTCTCTGCTTTTTAGTATGTTGTCTAGGTTTGTCATAGCTTTTCTTCCAAGGAGCAAGCATCTTTTACTTTCATGGCTGCACTCACCATTTGCAGTGATTTTGGAGCCCAAGAAAATAAAGTCTGTCATAGATTATTTGACCATAAATCTGTTTGTTTATTTCTAGGGTCTCTATTCTGTCCTACTGACCTTTGTATCTGTTTCTATGACAGTATCATATGTGTTAGATTACTGTAGCTTTATAGTGGAGTCTGAAGTCAAGGAGCTTGATACATTCAGCTTTGTTCTTTTTATTCAATATTGCTTAGGCTACTCAGAGTCTTTTGTGGTGCCATATAAATTTTATGGGGCTTCCCTGGTGGCTCAAATGGTAAAGAATCTGCCTGCAATGCAGGAGACCTGGGTTCAATCCCTGAGTTGGGAAGATCCTGTGGAGAACGAAATGGTAAGCCACTTCAGTTATACTTGCCTGGAAAATTCTATGGGCAGAGGAACCTGGTGGCTATAATCCACGGTGTCACAAAGAGTTGGACACAACTGAGTGGGGGATTATTTCTTCTAGTTCTGCAAAAAATATCGTGGATAGGTGATAGAGATTACATTAAATCTGTAGATTGCGTTGAGTAGTATGAACATTTCATTCATTTAAGAAGTATTAATTCTTCCATAAAAATAGGATATCTTTTAATTTCTTTGCATCACTTCCAGTTTCCTTCATCAATGTTTATAATTTTCAGAGCATAGGTCTTTCACTCTGTGCTTATGTTATTACTAGGTATTTCATTCTTTTTGATGTGATTTTAAGTGGGATTTTTTTTTCTTGGTTTGTATTTCTGATATTTTATTATAATGTATAGAAAAGCAGAATATTTCAGTATATTAATTTTGTATTCTGGAACTTTACTGAATTAATTTATTAGTTCTGATAGTTTTTTAGTGGCAACTTTAGGGTTTTCTGTATATAGTATCATATCATCTGCAAATACTGATAATTTTACTTCTCTTCTAATTTGGGTGCCTTTCATTTCTTTTTATTACTGATTGCTGTAGCTAAAACTTTCAATATTACATTAAATAGAATTGGTGAGAATGAGCATTCTTGTCTTGTTCTTGAATTTAACAGGAAACCTTTTAGCTTTTCACTTGTGAATATAATGTTGGCTGTAGGTTTGTCATAAATGGCCTTTATTATGTTGACCTATGTCCCCTTTATACCCACTTTGATGAGAAACAAGAAAAATCTCAAATAAACACCCTATCCTAACATGTAAAGGAATTAGAAAAGGAATAACAAACACAAAGTCAGCAGAAGGAATATATACCTGGAAGAAATGGACAAATTCTCAGGAAGCTACAAACTCCCAAAACTGAACCAGGAAGAAATAGAAAATATGAACAGACCAATTTCAAGTACATCCCAATGATTTTGGAAAGTTATATTTTTATTTTCACTTCTTTTGAGGTATTTTCTGATTCTCTCTTTGATTTCTTTATTCACCCATTGCTTTTTAGTATCATGTTGTTTAGTCTCCACATATTTTTGTTTTCCCCATCTTTTCTTTCTGTAATTAATCTCTACTATTTCATACCATTTCATTAAGGTTGGAAAAGATGCTTAAAAAGACTTCTAGCCACTTAAATTTGTTGAGACTTGCTTTGCAGCCCAACATGTGATCTATCTTGGAGAATGTGCACTTGAAAAGAAAGTGTATTTTGCTGACTTGGGATGAAATGTCCTGTAGATCTCTATTAAGACCAACTGGTCTAATGTGTAGTTTAATACCATTCTTTTCTTACTAGTTTTCTCTATGAATGATCTGTCCATGATGTAAGTGAGATGTTAAAGTTCTCTATTATTATTACATTACTGTCAATTTCTATCTTTAAGTCTGTTAATATTGGTTTTATGTATTTAGGTACACTTATAAGGCAATGGCACCCCACTCCAGTACTCTTGCCTGGAAAATCCCATGGACAGAGGAGCCTGGTAGGCTGCAGTCCATGGGGTGGCTAAGAGTTGGACACGACTGAGCGACCTCATTTTCACTTTTCACTTCCATGCATTGGAGAAGGAAATGGCAACCCACTCCAGTGTTCTTGCCTGGAGAATCCCAGGGACGGGGGAGCCTGGTGGGCTGCCGTCTATGGGGTCGCACAGAGTCAGACACGACTGAAGTGACTTAGCATAGCATAATAAGTGTATGCTGCTACTGCTAAGTCACTTCAGTCGTGTCCAACTCTGTGCAACCCCATAGACAGCAGGGATTCTCCAGGCAAGAACACTGGAGTGGGTTGCCATTTCCTTCTCCAATGCATGAAAGTGAAAAGTGAAAATGAAGTCGCTCAGTCGTGTCCGACCCTCAGCGACCCCATGGACTGCAGCCTTCCAGGCTCCTCCATTAATGGGATTTTCCAGGCAAGAGTACTGGAGTGGGGTGCCATTGCCTTCTCCGACTAATAAGTGTATGTATGTTAACAAATGCTAACATCTTTTTTGAATTAATTCCTGTATTATTACATAATGCCCCTCTTTGTCTTTTGTTATAGACATTGTTTTAAAGTCTACATCATCAGATATGAGTATTACTACCTCTGCTTTTTTTGTCATTTACATTTGTATGAAATATCTTTTTCCATCCCTCACTTTCAGTCCATAAGTCACTGTTATTTCCTTCTAGTGTATTTTTCATTTCAGTTATCATGTTCTTCATTTCTGTTTGTTTCTTCTAATTTCTCACTCTGTTAATATACTCTTCTTTTAGTTTTTTAAACATCTTTATGATACATACCTTGAACTCTTTATTGGGTAGACACACTTAACTCCACTTCACTTAGGTCTTCTCCTAGAACTTTGTCTTGTTCCTTTGTTTGGAACATATTCATCTCTCACCTCATTTTGCCTAAATTGCTATTTTTATTTCTATGTATTTGGTAAATGTGGAGAAGTGGCCTTTTGTAGAGAATATCCTATATGTCCCAGCAGTGCACTTCGCTCTGGTCACCAGAGCTATGTTTTAGGAGTGCCCTCTAATTTGTGCTTCATGGATCCTTCTGCTTTGGAGGGCTGACTATAGGTGGTCTGGCTGGCATGGGTAACGCCCCAGTCTGGTTCGTTGCCAGGCCTTGACTTGTACAGAGGTTATTGGTCACTGGTGGGCAGGGCTAGGTAATGAGGTTGCTGGCTGTGAGGTTCTCGGAGTCCGAGGGCTAGCGCTGTCCTACTGGGCAAAGCTGGGTTATGGAGTGGGTGGCTGTGGGGTTGGTGGTGCTGGATCTGGTTTCAACCAGTTCCTGACACAATTGACTGCAGGTTCAGAGATATCCCCAAACTGGTGCATACTCACTGGTGGGTGAAGCTGATCCTTGGACTAACGCTAGTGCACTAGTGCATAAGGCCAGGTTCTGGGCCTTCTGGTAGACAAGACAGGGTCACACTATGGCTCACCAGTTCTTAAGGCAGTAGGCCTGTTCATGGGTAGGACTGTGTCTCCACACAGCTAGTGTCTTGGTCTGTAGTGTCCCAGTATTGGTAAGCGTCCTAGTATTGGACAGGCTAGTGGATGTGGTTGGGTCCCAGTGCTAATAAGATAGCAGGAGATTCCAAAATGACACTTGCCATCACCTGGGTCCAAATGATAGAACAAGCCCCCCCAAATGGGTGCCACCAATGTTCATGTCCTCAGGATGAGTTTCTATTGCCTCTTGTCTCTCTGGGAGGCTCTCCATGATCAGCACGTAGGTCTGACCTAGGCTCCTTTCAAATTATTTCTTCTTTCCTGGGTCCTCAGTTATGTGAGACTTTCTATGTATCCTTTAAGAGTGGAATCTTCCCACAGTCCTCTGGCTTCCCTGAAAGGAAGCTCCACTGGTCTTCAACCAAGTGTTTTGGAGGTTCAACTTTCTGGTGCAGAACCCCATACTGGAGAGTTCAGTGTACTGGTCAGACCCATTGATCCTTGGGTGCAATCTCTGTAATTGTAATTATTTTCCCAATTGTGGGTTTCCCTCAGAGGGTATGGGGTCTTGACTGTATCTACCTCTGCTCCTCCTACTTCATTGTGGTTCTTTACATTTTTAGTAGTGGAAAATATTTTCTGCTAGTCTTCCAGTTTCTCTCATCAATTAACTCTTCTCTAAATGTTTGGTAGAATTTGCCTGTGAAGCCATCTGGTCTTGGATTTCTATTTGCTGGGAGTTTTTGAATCACAGTTTTAATTTCAGTACTTGAGATTGGTCTGTTCATATTTTCTATTTCTTCCTGGTTCAGTTTTGGGAGTTTGTGGCTTCCTGAGAATTTGTCCATTTCTTCCAGGTTGTCCATTTTATTGGTATATATTAATAGTTGCCTTTAGTAGTCTCTTATAATCCTTTGCATTTCTGTGGTATCTGTTGTAACTTCTTTTTCATTTCTCATTTTATTGATTTGAACCCTGGTTAACTAGCTTCTCCTGAGGGCAGAGCTTATCAAGAATAAAAGAATGTTCTGGAATATTTAAAAAATGGTTTTGTCTCCACTTTCTCTGCAGGAAGTACTGGGAGATTTTCTCTTATATTCACCGTGATAATCTGATAGAGTTTCAGAAAGTAAACTTCACAGACATGCGAGGGCCTCCTAGTAACTGGTTTCTTTGGAGTTTTAATCCCTCAGATGGCCCATATCAAACCTCCAGCATTTGTTAATTGCACTTTAGGGTTTCATACTCCACCACAGGTTCCCATGGACATTTCTGCTCCAGTGAGTATGATTCTCCGTACTCGCTCCTCAGTCTCTCCAATTAAGGGAGAAACACTTTGCTCTGTGGCCTCTTTTGTCTTATGGATCTAAGAAGAGTTGTTGAATTTTCAGTTTGCTCAGCTTTTTGCTTGTGGTTAGGGTGACTTTTTTTTTTTTTCCAGGCATTGTTTCCTTTTTATTTTATAATTTCTTTTACGTTTTTATTTTTAATTGTTTTACATTGTTGTGTTGGTTTCTAACATTCAACAAGGTGAATCAGTTATAAGTATTCATATGTCCTCTCCCTCTTGAACCTCCGTCCCACCTCCCACTTCCCACCCGATCCCACTCCTCTAGGCCATCACAGAGCACTGGGTTGAGCTCCCTGTGTTGTACAGCCACTTCTGCCTAGCTATTTTACATAGGGTAATGTATATGTTTCAATGCTACTCTCTCAATTTGGCCTGCCCTCTCCTTCTCACTGCTGTGTCCACAAATCTGTTCTCTACATTTGCACCTCTATTCCTGCCCTGCAAATATGTTCATCATTACCAATTTTCTAGATTCCATATATATGCAATAATATAAAATTTTTTTTTCTCTAACTTCACTCTGTATAACAGGCTCTAGATTCACCCACCACATGAACTGACTTAATTTTTTTCCCCCAAACTCCTTAAATGCTGGCCAGAAACTGAAACTATCAATATATTTTAGCCAAATACACTGGAAAAGTAATGTTGGACTGACAACCATCTGGAGTTGTATTTGAGAGGGTGACCAGGGATATCCTAATAAAATTCAGAAGAATTTTTTCAAAACTGAACATAACCAGATTTTTAGTCAAACTTACAGATGTTTAATATCTCATAGAGTTTACATCCCTGTCTGCTTCTACTACATATAACAGGAGTCAGTGGTCACCCTGGAGAGGGCTCACTGGAGGAAATATTGTGTTATAATAATAAACTTTCCACATTTAAATTTTCTCTGTGACTGACAGAAACTGAGTTATCTTTGGAACAGAAAACCTTCCAAACTGTATTTCAGGAATATTTTGGTCTCATTCAGCTGGGAAAAAAACAAATTTTCGATCTCCATATTTCCCTCCAATTCCCAAGGAGCTTCTAGGCCAAATCACAGACTAAAAATAGCTTAGACTAATTTAGGCTCAGTTAGGCAAGCTATTTTTCCTGTTTTACATAGTTCCTTTTTTTTTTCTTTTTTGAACATCTAGTCATAGACATTCTATTAATGCTATGAAATCATCTATATGGTATGGACAAGACTGCTGTACATATGGAGTCACTTTCTTGAAAGTAGTTCTCAGAATTCAGCTTTTGCTGAGCATCTATTATTTGTGTTTCCAATTGCAGTTTGTTACATGCCATTACCATATTATTACTGCAAATTCTTCATCATCTGCCTAGTTACTGAACAACATGTTCAATTATATAAACAAGTACATTCTCAACATCTAAATATTTCGGTTGTAGAATTAGATAGTTTTACATATTTCCCTGTCTTTAATTTCTGGGTTTCTTTGGTCACTGTATAATGAGTATTTTTATTTATATGTTTTTGTATTTATATGTATTTATATTTCTGTAGCTTTTCTCCCTTGCATATATACAGTTTATTTGAGTGAAGATACTCCATTTCTTCCTTGAACATTGTGATTATTATTCATTAATGCTTCATCCATGCTTAGGTTTCTGACTCATTATATCTTTCAAGTTCTTCCTTCAAATTTTTTTCAATTTGTCTAAAATTTATCTAACATCTCTATTTCTTCATATGGCTTTTCATGAATGATCAATTTGTAATTCTCTCAGTGTGTAGAATAGTTGTAAAGACTAATTGCAAGTATGTACTTTCTATGGTTAAATACTTTCTAGTTATGCCCTATCTTACCTACATTTTGGGCTTCCCTGGTGGCTCAGATGGTAAAGAATCTGCCTGCAGTGCAGGAGACCCAGGTCTGTCCCTGGGTGGGGAAGATCACCTGGAAGAGCATGGCAACCACTCCAGTATTCCTGCCTGGAGAATCCCATGGACAGTGACGTCTGGGAGGATACAATCCACAGACTCTCAAAGAATTGGACACTACTGGGAAAGACTAGAGATCTCTTCAAGAAAATTAGAGATACCAAGGGAACATTTCATGCAAAGATGGGCTTGATAAAGGACGGAAGTGGTATGGACCTAACAGAAGCAGAAGATATTAAGAAAAGGTGGCAAGAATACACAGAAAAACTGTACAAAAAAGATCTTCACGACCAAGATAATCACGATGGTATGATCACTCACCTAGAGCCAGACATCCTGGAATGTGAAGTCAAATGGGCCTTAAATAGCATCACTATGAACAAAGCTAGTGGAGGTGATGGAATTCCAGTTGAGATCTTTCAAATCCTGAAAGATGATGCTGTGAAAGTGCTGCACGCAATATGCCAGCAAATTTGGAAAACTCAGCAGTGGCTACAAGACTGGAAAAGGTCAGTTTTCATTCCAATCCCAAAGAAAGGCAATGCCAAAGAATGCTCAAACTACTGCACAATTGCACTCATCTCACATGCTAGTAAAGTAATGCTCAAAATTCTCCAAGTCAGGCTTCAGCAATACGTGAACCATGAACTTCCAGATGTTCAAGTTGGTTTTAGAAAAGGCAGAGGAATCAGAGATCAAATTGCCAACATCCACTGGATCATCCAAAAAGCAAGAGAGTTCCAGAAAAACATCTATTTCTGCTTCATTGACTATACCAAAGCCTTTGACTGTGTGGATCACAATAAACTGTGGAAAATTCTGAAAGAGATGGGAATACCAGACCACCTGACCTTCCTCTTGAGAAACCTATATGCAGGTTAGGAAGCAAAGTTAGAACTGGACATGGAACAACAGACTGGTTCCAAATAGGAAAAGGAGTATGTCAAGGCTGTATATTGTCACCCTGCTTATTTAAATTCTATGCAGAGTACATCATGAGAAACGCTGGTCTGGAAGAAGTACAAGCTGGAATCAAGATTGCTGGGAGAAGTATCAATAACCTCAGATATGCAGATGACACCACCCTTATGGCAGAAAGTGAAGAGGAACTAAAAAGCCTCTTGATGAAAGTGAAAGAGGAGAGTGAAAAAGTTGTCTTAAAGCTCAACATTCAGAAAACGAAGATCATAGCATCTGGTCCCATTACTTCATGGGAAACAGATGGGGAAACAGTGGAAACAAGGTCAGACTTTATTTTTGGGGGCTCCAAAATCACTGCAGATGGTGACTGCGGTCATGAAATTAAAAGACATTTACTCCTTTGAAGAAAAGTTATGACGAATCTAGATAGCATATTGAAGAGCAGAGACATTACTTTGCCAACAAAGGTCCATCTAGTCAAGGCTGTGGTTTTTCCAGTGGTCACATATGGATGCGAGAGTTGGACTGTGAAGAAAGCTGAGCGCCAAAGAATTGATGCTTTTGAACTGTGGTGTTGGAGAAGACTCTTGAGAGTCCCTTGGACTGCAAGGAGAGCCAACCAGTCCATTCTAAAGGAGATCAGCCCTGGGTGTTCTTTGGAAGGAATGATGCTAAAGCTGAAACTCCAGTACTTTGGCCACCTCATGCAAAGAATTGACTCATTGGAAAAGACTCTGATGCTGGGAGGGATTGGGGGCAGGAGGAGAAGGGGATGACAGAGGATGAGATGGCTGGATGGCATCACTGACTCTATGGATGTGAGTTTGAGTCAACTCCGGGAGATGGTGATGGACAGGGAGGTCTGACATGCTGCAATTCATGGGGTCACAAAGAGTCTGACACGACTGAGCGACTGAACTGAACTGAACTGAAGAGACTTAGCATGCATGTAACTATATTTTAAGTTAACTATCCCAGCTTTTAGCAACCTTAAGTCTTGCCTCACTTTGTCATTCCTGCCCCCAACAAGTATCAGGTTCTGGGGTGCATTATATTTTGCTAAATTAATAAAGAGTAAAGTGGTTGAATTGGTAAGACCCAAGGCATATTTTTGATGTGGCCATTAATTCTTGAGTGCTAACTACATGCCAGGCATTAGTTCCTGTGCACTAAAAATCCATTGGTAAGATAGAAAAAGTCCCTGTACTCAATAATCCAGTCAGGAAGACAGACAATGAACAAAACCAGCATTAGGTGCTATAAAGACAACTGGGAAAACAGGATAGGGAGTGATGTCCTGAATTTCTTTTTCATTGGATACATATTTTTAACTTTAATATTCAGAAAGGGCTTCTCTGGTGAGGTAACAATTAAAAGCTCAGATGTGAATTTGAAGGCGAGGAGTCAGCTGTCAGACATCTACAGGCAGGAGCATTTCAGGTGGGAGGAGCATTTCAGGTGGGCGGAGCAGGATGACCAAAGGCTGGAAGGCAGAAGTGCTCTTGGCATGTTTGAAGAAGAGCCAGGAGAGGAAGTAAAAATGCAGAACCACATTTGCCAATCTCTGAAGCGATCTTATCTGCTAATACCTCTTGAGGAAGCAAGTCACACAGCCAACCTCAGAATCAAAAGATTAGAAAATCGACTCCACCTCTTCAGTAGGAGAAACTATAGTCACATGGCAAAGGGAATAGACAGAAAAACGGGTGAAAAATTGAGATTGTCTATAATAATATTTATTCAACTCCCTAATTATTCACTTAGAATTAAAAAAAAACCAGGAATTAAGAGATGAATGATCTTTTGAGCATTTTCCTTTAAATTATTAATGCAGCAAATTGTTGTTCAGTAATTCATTTGCCTCCAACTCTTTGCCACCCCATGGACTGCAGTATGCTAGACTTCCCTATCCTTTACTATCTCTCAGAGTTTACTGTCTCCCAGAGTCCCATGTCCATTGAGTCAGTGATGCCATCCAACCATCTCATCCTCTGTCACCCCCTCCTTCTTCTTCTGCCCTCAATCTTTCCCAACATCAGGATCCTTTCCAATAAGTTGGCTATTTTCATCAGGTGGCCAAAATATTGAAGTGTCAGCTTCAGCATCAGTCCTTTCAATGAATATTCAGGGTTGATTTCCTTTAGGATTGACTGGTTTGATCTCTTGCTGTGCAAGGGACTTGCAAAAATCTTCTCTCGCACCATAGTTTGAAAACATCAATTCTTTGATGCAAAGTACCTTGCTTGATTTTTTAATATTAAATTCCTCTTACATTCTTAGGAGAAAGTCAATTTGCTCATTATGTACATGATACTTAGGTATTTATGCTTTTTTTTTGTTTGTATGTATTTGGGCTTTTTAAGTTACATGAATGAATAGTAATAAGCAAGATTAGCCTAGAAATTTCTTCTTACATTGCCTAGTTTGCTCTGATATTGAGACTATGAAAGTAAATTGGAAAATATCCCACCTCCCTTTTTTTACTATTCAATGGATAAATTAGTTTCAGACTGGACTTTGTTCCTTGAAATGTTGAAGTCATTTGGTACTATTTTCTTTGTGGGGCAGTATTAAATGCTAATTCAGTTCTTTAATAATGTAGGACTAGTAAGACATATCTTCTTGTGTTAGTTTTGATAAGCTATATTTTTCTAGGACTTCTGTAACTTTCATATGGTTTTAACTGTTTATAATAGCTTTTCATTATTTCTTAGTGTCTGTAAGAGGTATAGTGATGTTCTCTTTTGAAATTTTTGTTGTTTTATTTTGCCCTTTCTTTCCTTTTTTTTTTTTTTTTTTGGTAAGTCTTGCATTAGGTTTATCACATTCATCAATTTTTTTAAAAAAATTTTGGCTTTTATTGTATATTTTTATGTCGGATTTTATTCCTTTACTTTCTGTGCTTATTATTTATTTTCTTCTACTTTCTTTGGTATCATTTTGCTTTTGATTTTATTACACCATTATATGAGTAATTCCATCATTAATTTTCACCATTCTCTTTTTGTAATACATGAATTTAAAGCTGAATTCTTTAAATTCTGCCTTAGCTTCATCTTTTAAAGTACAAAGTGTATTTGTGTTAGTAAGATAGGATGGGCTGTTAATCCAAATATCAGGGGCTCAGCACAGTAAAGATTTATCTTTCACTTATGTATGAGTCTAATGTGGGTCAAGGAAAACTCACGGGCCAGTCTTCTCCAGGTGGCCACTCAAACATCCAGGCTCCTTTTATTTTATCAGTATGCCCGCCAAACTTCCTGCTATGAGAGAGTCATTATGGAAGAGAACTTAAGAGTAGGTGGGATTTATGGCTAGCTATCAAAGTGGCATGTATAACTCCTACCTCTATTCCACTGATAACTGATCTGGTCACTATAGCTGCATGACCAACTACCCCCAAGCTTAGTAGTATGAAATTACCATTTTCTTATGTTCACAGAGTCTCTGGGTCAGGTATTCTCATAGGGTACATCAGTTTGTCTCTGGTCCCCAAAGTCTGTGGCCTTGGTTGTTAACACTTGATGGCTTCAAAGCTCAGGGCTGTAACTATGACTGTCTCTGTGCATATATCTGGCTGTTGCTGCTGATTGTCAGCTGGAACTCTCACCTTTCCATGTGGTCTGGATTCTTCACAGAATGAGGCTCTCCAATCGGACCTCCAGTTGGGTCATGCTGAAGACAAGTGACCAGAGAAAGTTAAGTGGAAACAGAGAAAGGCTTTTTTTTTTTTTTTTTAAACTTTGCCATGGCAGTTACTCATTATTGTTTCTCTTGCATTCTAATAGTTATAAATGGGTCATTAAAGTTGATTCCAATTCAAGGGGTGGGGACATAGACATATCAGTTTTGAAGAGTGTCAAGTGATGTACAGAAATGTTTAGAACACCCTCATAGTCAGTTACATGGCCTTTAAGTGTAGAAGAATTTGACAAGTGCTATTTTCTTACATTCTCAGAAAGAGGAAAATTAAATAGAATTTGATGAATACATCCTAAGTAGATAAAGCAGCATATTTCATCATTTATTAACAAACCATTATGAGATCTTCTTTGACTGACATTTTAACATTTCAGGTATGTTTGTAAAGGTATGTGTATGGGTCAGCATTTTGTTTTTCTCTCTGTGGGCCACTTATGGTCTTTGTAACAATTTTTTCTTTATTTTTTCACAACTGTTTTAAGATGTAAAAACCATTCTTAACTCACATTTCATTCAAGAGCAGGTCATAGGCAGAATTTGGCTCAGTTTGCTGGCTCCTGCTCCAATTGATTGTTCTATATATAACTGTTAGTTCATATATTGTATATATGCTAATCTATTAGTCTATATATGACTAATAGACCGTATATTGCCAATTTATTTCTATTTGTAGACCTATTAGTTTTGCTTTATATATTTTGAGGCTTTATTATTGAGAACTGTTATATAAGCAATTTCTGCTTAATATCCCCATGGAAATATGCCCATGGAAAAATGACATTATGTGCAAAAATACTAATCTGGAATGTTGTTTAGTCACAAAGCCATGTTTGGCTCTTGCGACCCCATGGACTGTAGCTTGCCAAGTTCCTCTCTCTATGGGATTTCTCAGGCAAGAATACTGGAGTGGATTGCCATTTCCTTCTCCAGAAGATCTTCCTGACCCAGGGATCGAACCTGCATCTCCTGCTTAGTAGGTGAGTTCTTTACCACTGAGACACTGGGGAAGCCCCTGTAACTATCTATATGAATATAAAGTAACATGATAGGATACAAAAAAATGTTCAAAACACTACTTTTTAATCACCAAAAAAACTAGTTTATCAATATTTGTTAACCAATATCTTTTTTTCATAAAATAACAGTTTCTTTTAACACCAATAATATCTCAGGTAAACATTCATTACTTTTGTTGACACGCTGAATGCTTTTCAAAATGTCTACCTTTATAGCACAAAAACAATGTTACAGATCAATATTTACTGTGAATACTGGTACAAAAATCCCAAATAAAATATTAGCAAGCAACATTCTGTACCATATTTGGGACATAATATATTAATATAATGATCAAGTGGGATTTATTCTGGTACTGCAAGAATGGTTCAGTACTGTTATTCATTAGTATAATGGACCACATTAATAAATCTCAAGAGAAAAGTTACATTATTATGTCCATAATGATTTGGAAAGCCTCTTTTTTTAAAAAAAATTAAAGTTCAAGAAAATATAAATTGACAGACATTTCCTTAGCATATACACCCCCCTCACATACACACACATTTCTATTATTTATATTTAATCTATAGTAATATTAACAATATTCTGGTAACAGGAAACTAGAATAGTAGAAATTTGAAAATAAAATAGAAAATCTATCTCTCATTCAAATGATATGATGGTATTTCTGGAAACCTTAGAGAGTCAATGATAAACTGAAAAAATAAAAGAACCCAGTAAAGTATCAGGATATAAGATTAACCTAGAAATCAGTTGATTTAATATAAGCAAAAATAACTGTTTATACAATATAATGGAAGATAATCAGTATTTAAAATAGGTTGATAAACTTTTTAAATGTGGGAATGTGCTTAGAAAGAAATGTGTAAAAGTTGTATGAATAAAACTTTAAAACAATTCTACAAGACACAAAAATAGATATGCGCAAAGGAAAAAAGCATCCCTTGTATTTGGATATAACTGAGAGCCATAAAGATGTCAGTTTGCTTAATTTATAATTGTAATGTGATCCCAATAAAAATACCAACGAATATTTTTTTTCTGGAGTTAGCAAAGTTGATACCAAAGTTCATATGGAAAAATAAGCATACAAGAATAGCTAGGAAAACATAGAAAAGAAAAGCTAAGAGAAGGCACAAATCTTACAATATGTTAAAATATATTATTAATCCTCTGTAGTTAAAATAGTTTGGAACTCACATCTGAATAAACAAACATTAATGGAATAGGATAGCAAGTCTGGGTATAGACCGAAGGCAATGGCAACCCACTCCAGTGTTCTTGCCTGGAGAATCCCAGGGATGGAGGAGCCTGGTGGGCTGCCGTCTATGGGGTCGCACGGAGTCAGACACGACTGAAGCAACTCAGCAGCAGCAGCAGCAGCACACATGAAAATTTAATATATGATAAAGATGGTATCTAAAATCACTGGGACACAAGTTAAGTTTTTACTCAGTGGTGCTGGGGTAAATGGATAGCCATGTGGAAGAAGATAAAAGTAAGTCCATATCTCATACCACACACAAGAATAAATTTCAAAATGATATAAAAATAAAGTCATGCAATTACTAGAAAGGGTAATTTTCTCTACACCCATACAATCTAACTATGACTCAAAACCCAGATTTGATAAGATTTAACAAAGCTGTATTGCTGTCTTCTGGCCCTTAGAGAGAAGTTACTACCTTAACTGAATTGTTGGTCCCCTGTGTATAATGTGTGGTTTGCCACCAGTTTCTTTCAAGATTGTCTCCTTGCCTTTGGTTTTCAGCAGTTAATCTATGATGTGCCTACTTCCATACTGTAAATTCCTTTCAGACTCAAACCTACCATATGTAATAACTATTAATTGCGGACAAAATACAAAAAAAATAGACAAAGTCACTTAAGAATCATGAATAACTCGCTCAGGATTTCTTGAGGAGTGTGAAGACTTGAAAGAAAAGGCTCACACACAGCAAGTTTTCCCCCTGTACAGCTTTTATGTGAGAACAGGCCAAAGCAGTCACCAAGTAGGGTGGGTAAAACTCCAATATCCATAGTGTGTATAGACTATAGAACAAAGAACAGGAGTCCAGGCCATTTCAGCTGCTGGGAAGTCTGGAGAGAGTCCTGAAATAAAGTCAGAGTAGAGTAATTTTCAAATTTTGTGAGTGAACTCTGGCTAAGTCTTTGGCTGGCCCTTGAACTATGCACACAAGGAGAGGAGAAGATGGGACAGAGAAAAGTATTTGAACATATAATTGCCTAAATTTTGTTTTTCAAATTCAAGAAACTCTGCATTTGCTTTTGATCCTGCTTCTAGGAATTTACTTTAAAGATGTATCTCTAATAATTTGAAAACACTTATATATAAAGCTATTAATTTTATCATCATTAATAATTTAAAATATTGGATACATCTTAATATCAACACACTGGATATTATTTGAACAAATTTTGAATAAATTTCATCAAGTGATAGCCTATTTTTTTAAAGAGCCAGATAGTAATTTTTGGCTCATACTGTCTCTGCTTCAGCTACTTACTTCTGTGGCTATAACAGTCATGAACAATGTGTAAGCAAATGTTCATGGCTGTGTGTCAATAAAACTTTATTTACAAAAAGAGATAAATGGTAGGGTCAGATTAAGCCAGTGGGTCATAATTTATCAAGCTCTGATTTACATAATGGAGTACTATGCATCTATTTTTTAAGAAAAATTGACAGTCTCTCTGTAAACACATGGAATATTTTCATATTTCTTCCAGCAAAATATGAAACTGGCTCCCCTACACAGAAGGCAAGGAAAGACTGAAGAAAGAGCACACCATTCAATTGGTAGGTGCAGGATTAATAACCAAGACTTGTCTTGGGGGGCTGCAAGATGAGTAGATCTTTGCATTTACCTGCAAGCATCTCGAACATTTACAGAGAGAACTTGACTGGGCTCAGTCACATATACAGTCCAGGTGATCTCAAGAACACATACGATCTCAAGGCTGTGTCCTTGAAACAGGTTTAAGTGTAGGTGCTTTCACACATTCCAAGGACAGGAAAGCCCAGGTTCAGTTTGAGGATCAAATGGGAGTCATGCCCTCTTGGGGATCTCTTCTAACAGAATGACATTCCTTATCTCCATCACCAAAATTAGTAATTAGAAGTGGAGTGATTCTGTTAACAAGACAAAAGAACACACAAACTAAACTGAAATGTGTAGCATTTCCTCAGATGCCAAGTGATGGTAGACAAATAACTTGTTATCAACTCCTGGAAAGAGGGCAGTTCATATTACTGGTGTTATGTGGTAGGAAAAAATGTCAAAAACTGTCACCTCCAATTACTTGGAGGACAATGTACCTAATCATAAAGAAGGATTGAAAAAATGAATGTTCATAGCGGATGTTGGTTACTATTGGCTATATTTGGCAATTTGACAGGAAAGAGATGATCTCTGAACAGTATTGGAAAGTTTGTGAGCAAAACTGAAAAAGAATAGAGTCCTGAAATTCAGAGACCTGTACAGTTAAAGGTTTCCCTGGTGGCTGAGACAGTAAAGATTCCACCTGCAATGCAGATCTGGGTTCAATCTCTGGATTGGGAAGATCCCCTGGAGGAGGGCATGGCAACCTACTCCAGTATTCTTGCCTGGAGAATCCCATGGACAGTGGAGCCTGGTGGGTTATAGTCCATAGAATCATAAAGAATCAGATATAATTTAAGCAAATTAACAGGCATGCACCCATGCACATCAGAGTTAAAGAGGCTGTTGTTAGTTTTCATCCCCAAACAGTAAAACTATAAAATTGAGAAATTATTTGAGCCCCCAAAGACCTACACCCCTCAGTCTTACATTAAGGATCAAGTCAAAGTTGTGGCCATGAGGCTCACTGTTAAAATCCTGATGGACTTAGGTGGCACAGAGTAAATCCTTCCAAGAGCAGGAAATGGCTAAGAGTGTGGGGCTCCCACTGCACCCTGATCTGTGTGAGGTGTCTGCATTTATAAAAGACAGTGAGGGAATAGGAGAGTCACGGGGGTGAAGATGTAATGAAATGTGGCAAACCCAAGAAATGTGACTAGAAAAGAATGGGTATAACCACTGGTACATGAAACTGCAATCAAATGGAAAGAAATTTTTTAATTTTCAGAAAATTATCTGTCAAAGGAACTACAAGTCCACAATACAGCTCAAACTTTAACCTGCTGCCTCTTTGAAGACTCCCAGAAATTCAGGTGAGTGGCATCAGTGGCATCTGAGTTACATGTTCAGTTCAGTTCAGTCGCTCAGTTGTGTCCGACTCTTTGCGACCCCACGAATCACAGCACGCCAGGCCTCCCTGTCCATCACCAACTCCCAGAGTTCACCCAGACTCACGTCCATCGAGTCAGTGATGCCATCCAGCCATCTCATCCTCTGTCGTCCCCTTCTCCTCCTGCCCCCAATCCCTCCCAGCATCAGAGTCTTTTCCAATGAGTCAACTCTTCGCATGAGGTGGCCAAAGTACTGGAGTTTCAGCTTTAGCATCATTCCTTCCAAAGAAATCCCAGGGCTGATCTCCTTCAGAATGGACTGGCTGGATCTCCTTGCAGTCCAAGGGACTCTCAAGAGTCTTCTCCAACACCACAGTTCAAAAGCATCAATTCTTCGGCGCTTAGCCTTCTTGCTTTTATTAGTAGATTCTATAAATTTAAATTTTGCTTGTTTGTTTCAACTGTTGGTGAATTCTTAGGCTGGCATTCTCCACTTGAAGATTACATATTGTAAATAAATTTCACTCCTATCTTTCTCTAATAGGATTTAGAGATTTAAAATTACATTCAACTTTTTAATGTCGTCCATTAATTTTGACAAAGGTGGAGACAGAAATCTCTCATCCAGTTTCTTTTATTCAACATTTCCTCATTTCCCCTCTTGAATTAAGATGTATTCTTTATCATATCATAAAATCTTTAATATATTGAAGTATTTCACTAAACTTTCTCTTATATTCTTTGAATGCTTCTATTTTGTTAATATGAATCTATTTGTTGTGAACAAATAATCAAAACTTATTCAATGTTTAATAGAAAAATATCCTTTCATTCCTTTTTTAAAATGATTTTTCTTACTTTTTTCACATCTATTCTTGGAAAAAATAAATAGTAGAGAAAAACCTGTCCTTAGAGGGAAAGCCAATATTGAAAATATTACATTCCACTCATTAATCTGTAAATTTTAATATCAGTTTCATCATACTCTCAATAAAATTTATTGTATAATTTGAGTTAGGCCTTTGACTCATCTTAAAATTAGGTCTTGGTAAACTTTTACAATTTTCTTTACATAGGTCTTACAGTGCTTGGTTAAATTTATTTCAATTTATTTTATGCTTGGTAAAGCTTTTATTATATTTTGACTGGCTATTGCTAGTATATAGGAAAGCTACTGAAGTTTCTATGCTTACCTTTATAACATAACATTGTTCACATAACATTGCTCCAAACATATTTCTTACTCTGTAGTTCTAATATTTTTCAGCTAAAGATCTTGAAATTTTTATGGTAAGACAAGTATATCATCCATAAACTAATAGGTTTATGTTCCTTTTCAAATTTTTACTTCCTTTATTTATCATGTTTTATTTAGCTTATTATAAAAGTTCTTAGCTAATAATTAATAGTAATGATGGTAATATCTTTGTCTTATTCCTTACACTTACGTAAACATGTCCAGTATTTCCCCATGTTGGTTTTGTCTGAAGTTGATCTTCTTCACCATGTTAAAGAACATACCTGTTTACTAAGCCTTTATGAAAAAAAAAAAATAGTAAGTCAAGAAAAGATGGAATTTTATCAGTTGTGCATTTTGGATCCACTGAGATGACAATAAGTTTTGAATTTCAGACTTTTCTTAAAGGATCTTAGAGTTCATTTAATTTTCCACAAATATATTGGCTCATTTTATAGCAAAACTTGAGGTCTAGGCTGCATTTGAATGTGTCCAGTGATGGGAAACTACCTAGTTACCAAGTAACTCCATCCATTCTTGACATGTCTCCATTTACTGAGCCTGAGTGACATTGATCCATAGACCACCCATCTTCTCAACAGTCTTCTGACTACTTCCAAATCATACATCTGCTCCTCAGTCCACATAGTTCAATCTTACTGATAAATGTCATATAATGCCCTTGGCCAGTAGTTTACTGAAACTATTTTAATAATTCTATTAAAAGAGATTAATTTAGTCAAACATGACTTGTTCTAAGTGAAATCATGGTAATCACAAGTGCTTCCAAAATACCCATATGATAATGTTAGAATTTTAGATAGCTATGTTAAGCTCAAAGGAAATATTAAAATAGGTCACTATTTTAACTTTTTGTTGTAGCTGTTTAGTCACTAATTTGTGTTCGACTCTGTTGTGACCCCATGGACTGTAGCCGGCCAGGCTCCTCTGTGCATGGGATTTCCAGGCAAGAATACTGGAGTGGGTTGCCATTTCCTCCTCTAGGGGATATTCTTGACCCAGGGATCAAATCTGCATCTCCTGCATTGGCAGGCAGATCCTTTACCACTGAGCCACCATTTTAACTCTACTGCTTCTAATACTTAATATAATAAAGTTTTAATATCTGCAGTAGAGATTTAAATATAACTGTTACAGCCCTTTCACTTTAATAATAAAGCAACTGAGGTTCAAAGATCTGGTATCACCTGCAACTATTTCACTCAAACCAGAATTTACAGAGGACCTTTGTTCATAGATCAGGCCTTCTGAAGCTTCCAGGGTTATTGTTGGTTTGTTTGTTTCTTTCCCCTGTAGATTCTCCCCTCTAAATTCTATGTGCATGAGAAGACAGGGCTCTGGGTCTCCACGTTTTGAATTATCTACATGAATTTCTGACTAAAGCATTATTTGTAGCTGTTGGTCAACTAACCCCAAAGCATTTCCCAGAAAAGCTCTTGTGCCAGTGGCTTCTCATCAACAGTAGCATCTGATAAACAGCAACTGCCTCAAGTCTTCCATGCAATGCCTTCTTTTTGAGTCATTAGGCATCTACCAAGGTTTTCTCAACCTTTTGTCCCTGATGCCACTAGAAATATCATTTTCTTTCCCTTTGGGGTCTTGGTTTGAGACCTTCTAGAGGGCAACTCTTCTTCTTGACTTTTCAAAATACTGCGTTGCATTAAAATCAATCAGTCAAACAAACTGCATGTATGTATAATGAGGTGAAAGTCCTCTCTTAATGGCATCCCACCCTTTGCCCATTCAGACACACAGCCTGCCTTCATCTCCGCATCTCAGACCTACCACTTGGTGTTCTTTTTTATTACTATCATAAACATATGACGTACATACAACATAAAATTGCATAGCAATGTTTTAAGCTCTGTGAAATGGTTCAACAATTTTTTACTTTTTTCTTTAACTTCATTCCCCAATTTTCTTCATTACTCCAGATATACTACTCAACAATGCCCCACTTGATTAAAAATATACATTAATTGGTTGGGAGGTCGTCTTCTTTTTAATGTAACTGAAGAGATAACTGCATCATAAAGTCAAAGTGAAGTCACTCAGTTGTGTCCAACTCTTTGTGACCCCATGGACTGCAGCCTACCAGGCTCCTCCGTCCATGGGATTTTCCAGGCAAGAGTACTGGAGTGGGTTGCCATTTCCTTCTCCAGGGGATCTTCCCAACTCAGGGATTGAACCCAGGTCTCCTGCATTGTAGGCAGACATTTTACCCTCTAAGCCACCTGGTGGCTGAAGAGATAACTGCATAGGTAAGGATAAAACGCAGAAAGTTAGAGACTGAGGAGAGCTTTGTAATTATATCTCTGCTTACTGGTTAGTGAAAGAGGCAGAGAGAAATTAGATATTCTTTTTGAAATTATACAGTTTCAGTTAGTGGAATGGTTAGAACAAGGCTTTCAGGCTTCCAGTCAAACGCTCTTTCCACTTCATCAGATCATTAAACTCTTTCAGAATCCTCTAATCCTTTGTCCATCACCTTCTCCCTTCTGTGAAAACAGCCCTGGAATTTTTTTTGGTCTGGTACTAACTACATTTCAAATAACAGAGAAAAGCATGTCTTATCTTGCAAAATGATAAATTTATATCACATTATAAGTTTACTGTAATAATTTTTCCAGTGTGAAGGTTGCTACCTGAGAATGAAAAAGTGTTATAAGAAAAGGCATAAACAGCTCAACTAACTATGACAACACCATTAATTCTGTCTCAATTTTTGTTTTCTTAGTTAAAGACTAACACTTACACTAACACCACCAGTCATTTCTAACTTTTCTTTAGCTCACAGAATTTGAGTCAGTTCAAAAACATTTGATTACTCACCCCACTAATTTTTTTTTTTTTTTTTGCCATGTTGTGACTTCATTTGCAGCCCTGGGGGTTTCTGTCTAGTCAGGGAGTCTGAGCTTCTCTTGTTGCATAGAACACAGGCTCTAGAGCGTGCGGGCTTAGTAATTGTGGTGGTTGGGGTCTCTACTTGCTTAGTTGCCCTGTGGCATATGGTATCCTAGCTCTCTGCCCAGGGGTCAAACCCCCATTTCCTGTATTGAAAGGCAGTTTCTTCACCACTGAACCACCAGCTCAGCTCAGTCGCTCAGTCATGTTCCACTCTTTGCGACCCCACGGACTGCAGCACGCCAGGCCTCCCTGTCCATCACCAACTCCTGGAGTTTACCCAAACTCATGTCCATTGAGTCGGTGATGCCATCCAACCATCAGGGAAGTCCTTAAATTGTTTACTATACTTGATGTTCTCAAACAGATTATCTTGGCACTATTTAATTAAACATTTATTAACTAATTTATTCAAGCATGAAAACTAGTGTTCTTACGGATAGTAATTGCCACAAACAAATTTCAAGGAGTGAACATTATCACTATGCATAATTATTAGGCAATAGTAAGAATTTTAAGCCACGGCTCCACATGATGAGAAATCCAAAGAGATTCTTAATCAGGAATAATATACTTCAGAATGATGGCAATTAGTTTTTCAGGATAAATGTTGTTTTAGTGGTCAAGACTCTTTTCTTATTTTTTCTGTACTTCATCCATCCATCCATCCATCCATTTATCCATTCATTCATTCCACATACCAGTGGCAAATACAGAACCAGACCCTAAGAATACAATGGTTCCTGTCTTCTCTGAGTTTTAGTTCTTAGAGTAGTGGCCAAGTAAAAGCTCTAAATTTGTGACACCTTTTCTCTTCTATTAAGTTCACTGCTTTCACACTTCCAACATACATTTTATCATCCACCTACTTATGGGATGCAAAAGTACCTTTACAACAGAATTTCTGACTGTCTGTCTTTCTTCAATCCTTTTGCAACCAGTTTCTGATCTTTTCATATCTGGCTCCTTGCCCTGTCGATCTCCACTTAACTAACACCTGCTTGGAAAGGCCTCTTTAAACCACCTAATAATATTAAACAGACAGTCTCCAGTTATTATAACATCAACCTGTCTTATTTTTATTGTGATTTTTGTCTCTGATTCCTTTTCTGTTTAATCTCTGTCTCCTCTTCCATTAAATCTCTACAAGGGCTGATGGGGGCCTTAGCTGGCTAGTTTGCCTCTGAATCCTAAAACGCTGCTTGGAAACTGGGATCAATGAAATATTTGTTGAATAAATGAATGGGTTCTTAATTGACAATTGCTTGAACTACTACAGTTAGTGATTCATCCTTGTTGAGTAGTTTTACTTCACACGTGTACGGAGATTAAGTCAGAATTTAAAACTAAGTCTTAAAATTAAAAACAGTTCTGAAATGTGGGAAACATCTGGCAGAGAAGTAATTCTGGCATTTGCAATGATGGAAGAAAAGTTTTTTCTCTGAAGTAAGCAGGTTGTTGGCCTCTATTGGTGTTATCGGAAAATGCTGGCCTATTTTGGTTGATTTGCTCAGGAACTGGGACCATCTGGCACTGGGAACACAGAATGTTGTTCATTATAAAGTGAAGAGTTATCACTTCGGGGGTAGGGAGGGAGAGAGAGAATGCCCTAAGAAGATGAAGGCAGTACGGAGCAAGGAGAGGCTCCTGTCTTTTAAAACAGTTGAGTTCTTGGTTCTCTGAGTCTTATTTAAGAGAAGCTTCCTAGAAAGTTCTTCATTTGGATGGTTTCTAAATAAGCACTCTTAGGGCCTAGAAAAAAAAAAAAGTGTGTGGCTCCACCTACTTGAGGTTCCTCTTGGCTCTGAAAGTTGTGGCTCCACGATAGGCTTCGGCTGCTTTCTGGAACCTCGTTCTGATCCCTTTAAAGGTGGGATCATGACGGAGGGCGCAGGGGAAGAAGGCGGGAGCCGAGGGCTGGAGTCTCGGTTGACATAGTAACTCCAGCGCTGTCTCCCGGGCTCTCGGCTCTCAGGCTCCGCTGCCGCCCTCCGACCCGCCTGGGCTCGCTCGGCCCGGGAGCCCTAGCCACCTCCTTGAGGGTCCCCGGCTCCGTCTGCTTGGCGCCCCGCTACGTGGCGACTGCTTCCCGGGCCCGCGGGGCAGCCGCGCGCGGATCTTAGCCCGCGGGGCGTCTGCGCGCCCAGCCTCAGCCTCGCCCCGGGGGCGCAGGGCCGCCGCGGGCCCCTGCGCACCGGGTCCCCGCGGGAATTGCTGAGGCGGCTCCGTCACGAGCGGGACCCCGGCCCGTCAATCGGGCTTCCCCGCCATGAACCAGAGCCCGGCCGCGTTCGGGCCCCGGAGGGGCGGCTCTCCCGCTGTGGCGGCCGGGGCTGGCGCACGGCGCAACGAGAGCCAAGACTACCTGCTCATGGACTCGGAGCTGGGAGACGACGCGCAGCCCCCGCTGCCTGCCTACGGCTACTACCCCTGCCTGTGAGTGCTCGCGCCGCGGGCGGGCGGGCGGGTCCCCCGGGGCCCGAGGGGGCCGAGCGCGCGGGGCCAAGTGCGCCCCTGCGAGCGCGCGCGGGGCGCCGGGTCCCGACGCCGCCCCAGCCGGTCTGCTCCGTTTCCCCCGCGTCCTCGAGGAGCTCCCTCGTCACAGTCGTGGCCCGGGCTGATTCACAGTTGCGTCCCCTGTGGCACGCCGCTGTGGGTTGATGAGAACTCTCAGGGTCGCCGGTGCAGCTTGGCGCTCCTGCCCGCAGGGGGCTCGGGAACCCGCGCGCCCCGCCGTCCGAACGCGCCCCGCCGGCGCCCTTCAAGAGGCGCCCACAGGCCCGCGGGCCCTGGCCGGCCGCCGAGTTCGCAGGCGGCGGAGAAATGCCGCCTCCAGGCTCACCTCCCCGCCGCGCGCACCTCTCACCGAGGGCTCCCGGGAGGAAACTGTTACAGGTGGCGCCCGGGAGACTCGGCAGGGGAGAAGCCCCAGAGGGCGGTGGGGGGTGGACTCCGAGGAACTACGAGATCTTATTCAAAAGTCTACAGGGTTTCTTTTTTGGCGGGTAGAGGATGAGAGGCAGGGGCGAGCCGAGGGCAGAAGCGGGGAGAAGTCTCCCGCTCGCCGCAGGCCTGGGCCCAGAAGTGTGGCGGGCAGAGAGCCTTTCTGTCTCCCTGCCCCTTTAGTTGACTGTGCAGTCTGGTTTCTTGACACGTCACATTATCTGCATGGGGTTTCCCACGGAAAGCAGTTCTCAGTAGCAGTTCTGTAAGCAGCTCTAGAGGGGTGTGTGTGTGTGTCTGTGTGTGTGTGTGTGTCTGGAGGCGGAATAGGGGGGCAGGATCGATGGGGACACCTTCAGATCACTGCTCAGGGCTGCGCAGCGTCAAGGTCTGCTGTGGATCCTTTTCCCAGGAGGAAGTGACCCCCAGAAGATGCTGCATGTAATTTTCCCCCTAGATAAAAAGAAAAAAAAATTGTAACTCCTTCCCTTCATCTGTGTACTGTACGGTTGGAAAACATCCTCCCCTAAAGAAATCTTATACTTTAACTTGACATTAAATTAGAAAGTATTACTATGTCTGTTATTACAGAAATTGTCAAACTTTAATGGCCACGTGAATTACCTGTGGAGCTTGTTAAAATGCAGATTCTGATTCAGTAGGGTCTAGGTGCAGCCAAAATTTCTGCATTTCCAACAGTCTCTGAGAAGATAAGGAGACTGCTGGTCCGTGGAGCACACTTTGAGTAGCAAGGAGATATATCTCAAGAAAAGACAGAATATAAATCAATTCTGCATACTCTGAATGTAGCTACTTGCAAGTTTGCTTCGAGGGTATGTTTAAAACACATGGATTTTTTACATTGACTTAGATTTGAGCTTACCCTTAAGTCTGAGGGTTATGTTTGGTAATGTTACCTGTGAGTAAGTTAAGTAACTTATAAAAGCTATATTGCTTTTTAAAAGTTATGCTGTTCCATAGACAAAAATCTATTTTTTTAAATCATTTAATCATTCTGTAGTCACTTGTTACTTTGTGGGGAAAATTGATTTTTAAAACTTGTGGATATATATTAGTAGTGAGAGAGACGAAATAAAATAGTAATTCCAAGTTGTCCTGAAAAATAACCCTAATGCTTTCTTCAAATGTGGTTTCCTTCCTCGTTGATTTATCTAGTTTTTATATCATCTACTATTTAGAGAAAAAGTATTTTTCTGCATTAAGAAATCCCAGATCATTTTTAATGCATTGGTAACAGATCAACAGAAATATTTTAATGTGCTTCAATTCATAATGAACACCTCCTTTCAGGTCAAACATATGATAGCAAACTTAAGAGTGAGCCATGTTTCTAAATAAGACTTTGGTCTTGTCCAAATCTATTATTTCCGAAAGGTTCTATAGTAACTTTTCATCACTGTTTACTCTTACAAGGTTTTTATTTTTTTCCTCTTGAATAATCAAGTTACTGAAAAATCTTCACCAATAAACATCAGCACTTCACACCTGTGATTTATGAGAAAGAATTAAGGAAAATTATTTCCTTCTGGTAGAGGATACAAATAATCCTTTGTCTATGCTTTTGACTTATAATTTAAACAATTTCATATATTTTCCTAGAGTAGGAGGCATATTATTTTTGAAAGTTGAAATAACTAGTATACTTTAGGTTTTGTTCTGTCATTATCTCAAATTATTGAGATTTTCCCATGTAAGAACAGATTTTTGCAAATTGTCGTTTCTGTGGGATAAGTTCTATGGACTCTTGCTAAAATATTCTTTTTCATAGTTTACTTTTGTAGAAAGATTTTCTTACATATATTTATGAGGCTTTTACTACTGAAATTTGTGCCTAGCAATCTTGTTTGAGAGTAATTACATATTCTCAGGCTTTAAGTGCAATAAGTAACATTTTGAAGTTAGTATTTAGACGAAAAAGATTCAAATTCTTTTTTTCAACTTCTAATTGAAAATAAATTAATTCAATCTATTTTAATCAGTTTGTAATGGTGATTAGCAAGAAATGTCCATGTCCTGGGAGGACCCCAGAAGTTATATCACAGAATTCCTTCATTTTGAACGTAAATATGTCTTTAGTCCATCACTTCTGAACATGGAGAAGAATTCTGGACATAAAGCATGTTAAGTGTTTCTAAATTCTCAAGATCTGAAACAATTCAGCTAAAATTCCTGCTTGGAAATGACTGATTGATTACAAACTGTAAACTAAAGCTCTGGCAAAACAGTAGACTGAGATATTCTGAAACAGACTCTTGGTTACAAACGCCTAGCAGTAATGGATAAAATAATTAAAAGGATTTTAACATGTTGCCCAATTTTGCAAAAAAAAAAAAAAGTGATTACTCTTTGCCAAAAGCAAGGAAGTTAAAAGCCAGAGGATATCCTGGGGACTGATGCTGTGGTTGCCCCAGGGGTTAGAGGTTTGGGTGACCAGGAAGCTGGAGTATAATATCCATTTGAGGTAGGGAGAAGCTAAGGCCTTGGCCCCAGATGAGGCAGAGAGTTGGAATTGAGACATCCCTGCTGCTGCTGCTGCTAAGTCACTTCAGTCGTGTCCAACTCTGTGTGACTCCACAGACATCCCTAGTCCCTGCTTAAAACCAGGACCCTATCTATATTAGTGAAAAGTTAGGCTAGAATAATATGCTGTTGGCACAGTGAGAAAAAGAAACTTTCTTTTCCTCTTAAAAGAAGAACTTTTAAGAGGAAAAGAAATCTTCCCTTAAGAATTTCATTCTTCAGGCCTGCACATCATGTGACTTTGTTTTGCTTTTGTTTTTTATACCACCTAACTGACCTAGAAATCTTCAAATTGACAAATACCCCTGAGGCTCCTAGACCAGTAAAACAGAAAACCATTCTGAAAGTACAGAAGTAACCATCTAGACTGCTAAGGATTTTCAAGAAAACAGCAAGCCCTGCTAAAGACATGATCGCTGTAATACATGATGAAACACACAAGGAAGCAATCGACTAAACAAAAGTTAGCAGACGGTACAAGCCATGAGAGGGAAAATTAACATGAGACCTAACAGCAGTACTGGATCCTTAAAAACTTGAGATGATATTGCAGCATAAAAGGGAATATATAAAGTGAATATGTGTATAGTTTTGAGGGCTTCCCTGGTGGTTTAGATGGTAAAGCATCTGCCTGCAATGCAAGGGACCCAGGTTTGATCCCTGGGTTGGGAAGATCCCCTGGAGAAGGAAATGACTCCCCACTCCAGTATTCTTGCCTGGAGAATTCCATGGACACAAAACCTTAACAGTATAAAAGAAGACATTAAGCCCTAACAAAGAATAAGTTATTTAAAAAAAACAAAAACCACAAGTAGAAAACCTGTAAAAGGAAAATACAATTTTGAAATAAAAACTCAATGGAAGATTTAAAAGTAAAGACTAACCATGGTATAATTGATAGTAATACCTAGAATACAGAGATATAAATAAGTGGAGAATATAAACATTAAGGCAAAAGCTCCAGAAGGAGAAAATATAGAGAATGAGGGTGAGGCAATATTTGAATAGATAATAAGTGATAATTTTTCAGAAGTGATTCATTCTCATGTTTATGAAGTACAAGAATATTAGTGTGATGCAGAAACATAAACTTATTTAAATGTATCATATTGAAATTGAAGAACACTAAAGAAGAAACATTAAAAAATAAACCAAAATATGAGAGATTTGAATGAGTAAGTTTTAAAATTCAAAATATGGAAATGTACTCATACTGTATCTTGATACCTAGGTTATGCAATGTGAAGCTTATGAGAACTATGGTTTTCTTTTATGTAAAGCAGTTTTTACTCTCTAGTTATTAATGTAGTTTTTAATTTTTTTAATACAAAGTCACTGCTCCATTGCTGGTAGGATTTGTTTAAACATGGATACAGACATAAAGGGATTCCAAGGATCATTAAATCATGGTCTCAGAAGAAACCCAAAGAGATTCTTTAATTCACATGATGAAACAAAAATGACCTTTTAAAGAAATGTTTTAATGGGTCACAGACCTTTTAAAATCGCTATTGACCTCAGGATGGTTTTGGACGAAACCTGTCTAATGAGCCCAAGAACCCAGACTATGAACTCCTGATTTAAGAGAGGTAACTTAATATCAGAGACCACAGATAAATAGAATCCCCCCATGTAGCCTTCTTTTCTCCATCAAAATTATGTATTAATAAGGAAATGAAAAATTCAGGCTGCAGGCTAGAAAATGTTTTTCTGACATTAATTGTTGACAGAGTATAGTACATGACTCTCTCGAAGTTTGATTGAAGTTAGGGTATGGATACACCTTCAATCAAGCTTCAAGAGAAGTTTGCAATGCAGGAGACCCCAGTTTGATTCCTGTGTTGGGAAGATCCACTGGAGAAGGGATAGTCTACCCAGTCCGGTATTCTTGGGCTTTCCTGATGGCTTAGCTGGTAAAGAATCCACCTGAAATGTGGGAGAATTGGGTTCAATCCCTGGGTTGGGATGATCCCCTGGAGAAGGGAACAGCTACTCACTCCAGTATTCTGGCCTGGAGAATTCCGTGGACTGTGTAGTCCATGAGGTGGCAAAGAGTCGGACACGACTGAGGACTTTCACTTTCTTTCAGAGTATCCATCAAACCTATGAATCACATTACATTTTCATATGCTTGTTATACCTCCATCATTTTTGCCTCCACATGTGTGATAAATATGTTACTCAAACATCTATTTCACTTTTCTACACTTCTTTGCTCAAATATCTGTTTCTACCAGACCATATGCCTCCAGAGGTGGGGCTGTCCTTCATCCCTTACACTTAGCAGAGTGTCTAGCAAAGAGAAGGTATAAATTAATTTATTCTTCAACAGAGACATGGTACTCTTCTCGGCATTTATTCTGATAAGGAATAAAGTGATGCTGGCTCTTTTCGTAAAATAGCATCTGAGTCCTTTAAGGAAGGTAAAAGAGTGAATGTCCACCTAGAAGGAGATACCCAGATCTTCTATGCCAGCTGCTGGTTTGTGGAGATTCACCCTCTTCTGGGGAAGCTGTCACTAATGACCTTGCCACAACACTACTCTCCTTTTAGCTCTAGCCCCAGGCTCTTCCCTTCAGGTTCCTTCTGTTCACCTGAGGTAAGGTGAGCAGAATTATCAGCCCAATTCAGTTCAGTTCAGTCTCTCCCTCGTGTCCGACTCTTTGCGAGCATGCCAGGCCTCCCTGTCCATCACCAACTCCCGGAGTTTACTCACTTGTCAAACGCTTAGAGATAACAAAAGAGAATTAACATACAGAGACAAACTCCCAGCTGGCTGTGACTGTCTTTCCCCTCATTTGTGAAGCTTCTTAAGGACTGACTCCTCCCTAATCCCAAGCTTCATCCAGTTGGCAGAGAGTATTCTCCCCCACTCTACCTCACAAAGACCATCCCCAAACAATCTAGCTCTTAATAGTCAGTCTTAGCCCAGATGGATAAAGGAATACCACTCACTTAAGATATGCCTTTCAAACTCCCATTTGTTTTTCTAGTTTCTCCTTCCTTCTTTCCTGGATCATTGACCTTAGGTATGTCTAATCCTTTAAACAGAGACCCCACCACTTACCCCAACAGGTATGACTTCACTCTTGGACCCATAGGGGCAGTTACTTGAGAACATAACCACCCAGCAGCTGTAAAAGGGATTTCCAAATAAAATCAAGGGTCTCATTTCCTTATAAAAACACACTTATCAAAAGAAATATAAAATCCATCAAAGGAATTATGTGTGATATCATGATTTCTTATGATATCACAAACATATGTAGTTGTTTAGAATTCAGAGAATCTTAGTATCTATTATGTCCTTTGAAAAAAAATAGTATCCATAAACATAAAGCAAAAACCTGGACCTTGGTTAAGAGTTTGCAGTTTGGAAGCTGCAAAGCAAGTGTGAAAATCACCTTTGGCTCTGCTTCCTCTTCTTCATTTAGCAATCAACATCTCCTCTAGCTGCCATTTGGATTAATGGTGGATCTCTTTCAGTTGACCACTTTGCAGGATTATGTTCTGCATGACAGAAACCCAGATATTTTGTTTCTAAATCTCCCTGGATTGAAGTAATCAACATCTGCTGATAACAGTTTATTGTCATGAAATGTTATCAGGGTCTCAGCACTGTGAGCTGTAGCGTTATTGCAGGATGTGCTGAAATGCACACACTTGTTCTGTAACAGAATGTTTACCTCTAGGAAGACCTTGCATAATTTTTTTTTTCTCTAGACAGTTATATTCCTTGAGTTTTACGAAGTAAGTTAACTTCATAAGGCAATTCATCTTTGCCTCTTAGAGAGTAAATCATAAAAGGAAAACATTTTCTTGAGCCCATTATTCGTTTCCTGCCTCTGTCATAAAAAATGCTAAACATAATTGGATCCAGTTGGGTAAAATTACCATTTGTGATTGCTCTTTGTTTAGGAGTCATCTGCTGGGTTTTAGTACATGGAGAAGTGCTCATCTGTATGCCAAATTTCAGTTAAACTTGTATATCTAAAACTTGGTATGCTGTTGAAGACCCTTAAGCAGTTGGAATGGACTGAATCACATTTCTTATAGAATGTCCATTTGGAGCAGGGTATAGAAATGATACATGCTGTTACAATGAAACAATGATACCCAAACAACATATGCAGTTGCAGCCTAATTGTTCTCAGCCCCAAAGAGGAGCAATGGTGTTAACTATAGAGTTAGTTATTTACAGGCCCAGGCAAGTTGCTGTTTCTGTAGAGGAGTAATCTGTAAAGTATTTACATATATTTTGAGGGACTACCATTTTTTGAATACCTACTCTGTAGCAGATCCTTTTCTAATTGTCATACAAATGTAATTTGCTCTTCAAGGCAACTACTTGGCTATTTTTAATGTCCATTTTATAGATGACCCATGTTGAAGTTTAGAGATGTTAGACAATGTTTAGAAAGTTACATAGCTGGCAAACTGTTGTCAACTGGATAATAACCAAATGCAGTTTAGATACTGCAGGCTGGAGCTCATGGAGGAAGGGCTGGCTGGTTGCAGAGTCTCCTCTCAGCATCCTGTATAATCATGCCTGCACCCAGCACAGCTGGCTATGTTGTGGGTGTGCTCTGGGAGTGCACACTCATCACTCCTTCTCATCTCTTCTTTGATAGGCACTTGAGAAGCCACAGGTTGGCTCTGATGCACTGAACCAAGATTCCTGACCTGTGCTCTTTTTATCTAAGTTATACTCTGGCAAGAGAAGAAGACAGGAAGAAAGGTTATGAATAGCAGGAATAAGTATGTTTCACTTCTACCTCTCCTCTCTGTTGAAATCTTAATCACCTCTGAAGGTCAAGCTTTATATTCCACTAATTCATTAATCTGTTTATTCATTCATCTTTTACCTTATGTGATTATGTCACATAATAATAACAATAGCAGCTAGATTTATTAGGGGTTTCTGTGTGCTAGGGCTTCCTCTAAGTGCTTTATAGCCTTTAATACTTCTAGCAAATCTGTGAGGTATGCACTTTTATAATCACTGTTTCACTGATATTTTATTGATAAGAAAGAAAAAAAAAAAGCAACCACAGCAATGAGAGGGTAACTTGCCAAGGATTACACAGCCAGCAGTTGATAGAAAGAAAGGGAAGAACAGAAGATTCTTTTTTTATCACTTATCTAGACAGTGAAACTAGGTTTTAAATAACTGCCAATCTCTGTCACCAAAGGAAGATTAATAATGCATCAAAGCTAGATAATCTGTAAATTACTAATTATACCAATGGTCCACAAGCTGATTATGACACTTTAAAGGTTACAAAAGATGAAACTTTCTTTTGGTCTTGATCTCTATCAAGTGGATAAATTGCTTCTGTGCTATAAAACAGGTTGTATCAGAAAAACTGACCTGACTCAGAGGGTAGTGTGATACTGTGGATTTATTTCATGGCAGGATTTGCATAATTTTTAAAGCATTTTACATGGTATTCATCTGAAAGTATATATTGCCAGAAATCAATTACAGCATGAATAGCTATGTTAAGATTGATTGCCTTTTCAAGGCAGATTCCATGTTTTGGTTACAGAAACTCTGCTTGTAGCATAAAGAGCATTTTGCCCTGACATGGGTGGGTCAGCACAAAACCCTTGCACAAAACTGGGAAGCGTTCTCTTCATGGGGATTACTAAGAAAATTATTTTGAAAGTTATAATAAGAATTGGAAATGATGTGATTTCTAAACTCTTTTAAGGTTTCTTTTAGGCAGTTAAACTGTTAAAGTAATAATACAAATAAGTTTTATCTATGTTAACCTTTTTGAAACAGAATTTTGAATTGAACAGGTTGAAGGATGGCTGTGGTTGCTATGAACAGCTGATTTCTGAACACTGTAAGAATCCTCTCCCCAGGAAAATGTTTTCTGCAGGACCCCTTTTCTTGGAGGAGCATTCAGGGCCAGACACAGTATTCTTTATTGAATAATGTATTCATTTTTTTCAATGAATGTTTTTTAAGCTCCTTTAATGGGCCAAGTTCCATATTAGAGAACTCTGGATATCATATTTCATAGAGTCCAAGGTTCTATCAATTTTAACCTATCCTGATGTTTTATATACCTTTGAAAAGCAAGAAAAGATGATATCAATTACATTATACCTTAGATTTTTATATAACTATTGAACTATGTCTTTATATTTAATTATGGGCTTTCCTGGTGGCTCAGTAGTAATGAATCCGCCTTCAGAACAGGAGATGCAAGTTCAATCCCTGGGTCAGGAAGATATCCTGGAGAAGGAAATTGCAACTCACTCCAGTATTCTTGCTTGGGAAATCCCATGGACAGAAGAGCCTGGTGGGCTATAGTCCATGGGGTTGCAAAGAGTCAGATGTGACTTAGTGACTAAACAAGATCAAGGTATAGGTTTGGGTCATATATAACTCTTATGCACATATGAAAAAAGAAAGTCTAAACAAAATGAATTTAGTTAAAGTTCTAATAAAGCTTCTTAACATTAAGAGATGAACTTTCCTGAGCCCTTTTCAACTCAGAATTTTCAATATCTATGTTTCTCCACACAGTCTTATCCTCTGTTCCCAAAACCAATTGGTGATGTAGCATTTCTTTAAAGAATCCAAAGAAACGAAAGCTTTTGTTTCTAGGCAGTTAGGCTAACTTTGCAGTTATGTGTGTTCAGTCCCTCAGTTGTGTCTAACTCTGCAACCCCCTGGACTGCAGCATGCCAGGTTTCCCTGTCCTTCACTGTCTCCTGCAGTTTGCTCACATTCATATCCATTGAGTCTGTGATGCTGTCTAACCATCTCATTCTCTGTCATCCCCTTCTCCTGCTCTCAATCTTGCCCAGCAACGGGGCCTTTACCAATGAATTGGCTCTTTGCATCAGGTGGCCAGAGTATTAGAGCTTCAGCTTCATCATCAGTCCTTTCTAGTGAATATTCAGGGTTGATTTCCTTCAGGATGAGCTGGTTTGATCTCCTTGCTGTCCAAGAAACTCTCAAGAGTCTTCTCCAGCACCACAGTTCAAAAGCATCTATATTCTTCAGCACTCAGCCTTCTTTATTGTCCAATTCTCACATCTGTACATGACTACTGGAAAAACCATAGCTTTGACTATATGGACCTTGGTCAGCAAAATGATATCTTTGCTTTTTAATACACTGTCTAGATTTATCATAGCTTTTCTTCTAAGGAGCAAGAGTCTTTTAATTTCATGGCTGCAGTCATTCTCAGCAGTGACTTTGTAATTATATAGAGCTAGACTATTTTGACTTAACAGTTCCTGAATGTTGCTGAACAAATGTGATTCACAACCATTTCCCATGTCTGATCCATCCTCCTCGATACACACATGCACATACATACATGTATTAGTTTCTTAGGCTTGAGAGGTATGCTTATCTATTGTTTCCAAGATTTATTTTCAAGCCACTGTCATCCATTTTGCAATTTTGGAGCCATTTCTTTTAATTCCTACACAGATACTGGCAATGGAAAACTATCATGGTAATAACTGATATTTGACTAGCAGCAATTTCAAGAAGGCTATATGATAACATGTTCTATTCCAGAGAAGTTGAAGTGGGAGGAATATATGTCCTAGAATCAGTGAAATTTGGTTTTTGATGTGCTAGAGTTGGGGTAAATGAAAGCAGGTGAGATAGGAAAGATGACAAGGCAGACAATATGCTTTATTATCTGTATAGAATTTGAGAGTTTTGAATTTTAATCTCTACCTGACTTTGAAACACAGGTAAGACCATACCAATCTTGTTTGATCCTAACAGCAAACTTGTGTGATAGGTAGTGTTATTTCTACTTGTAAATGAGGAGACGAGTTCAGAAAGGTTAAGTAACGTGTCTATGAATTTATAGCTCTTAAAAATTTGAACTTGGGTTTGAACTCATATTTGACTGTTTTGTTTGTTTGCTTGTTTGCTTTTCACCTTCACTCTCTGAACTTCTTCCCCCACTGGAATGGCAGCTCTATGAGGGCAGAGATACAGTCTGTAAATGCTGACTAGCATTTGGCAGGGTCTCAGTAAATATTTGGTGGGTGAATGAATGCAAAGTCTTCTTTATACAAATTGATTCCAGTTGACTGGCCTTACCACTAAAATTCTTTTTCTGGGCATCATACAGTTTTGTGAGACTTTGCTTTTAGGGTACCATGTTTTCCTCTTAGTCTTTTAAAGAATACTACAATATTAGAGTCTTGTATTCTTGCAGCTTCCATCATTTAATGAATTCTAAGAGTTTTGTGATATATATATTATTTGATCCCTAACATTGTGCTTGTTAAATATTTTTAAATAATCCTACAAACAAGAAAATATGAATATAATGCAATTATTTTGCATTATGTTGATAGACCACTCATGGGGATTAATCTTTTTTGTTTTTACTATAATGGCAAGAGGAAAGGCACTTGAGTTTCTGTTTGTTTACACTGAAAAAGTTTATGAAAACTGAACTTCCAGGGATCAAAATTCATTACATTCAGGAAAGTTTTAAATACATAAATGAAAAAAAAATCCAGCTTACAATTGAGAAAGTGAGGAAAGAATGGTTAAATAAAATGATCTAAAAATTACATGTTAATTATAATGCAACTATTTGAATCACATTGTGCCTGGGCAAAACTTACACTGTCATTTAGTTGAGTTTCATGGCAATATGTCTTCTTGAAATTTGATTGGTTATTCTCAAATTATATTGCAACCTGACTCAGACTTAGACAATTTCCTTAGACAACTTCTCTTTTCTACATGTAAAAGTCTGATATACCCTCAACAGAATAGTGTTGCACACTGACTGATGTGAACACAGAAAAAATGTCAGCAGCCTTTTGTCTAAACATGCATCAGATGATGGGGATGAAAAAATGTTTTTATCAGTGGTTTAATAATCTGGCTATATATTAGACTCACTTCAGTTCAGTTGCTCAGTTGTGTCCGACTCTGTGACCCAATGGACTGCAGCACACCAGGCATCCCTGTCCATCACCAACTCCCAGAGTTTTATCAAACTCATGTCCATTGAGTCAGTGATGCCATCCGACCATCTCATCCTCTGTCATCTCCTTCTCCTCCCACCTTCAATCTTTCCCAGCATCAGGGTCTTTTCAAATGAGTCAGTTCTTCACATCAAGTGGCCAAAGTATTGGAGTTTCAGTTTCAGCATCAGTCTTTCCAATGAATATTCAGGACTGATTTCCTTTAGGATATACTGGTTGGATCTCCTTGCAGTCCAAGGGACTCTCAAGAGTCTTCTCCAACACCGCAGTTCATAAAGCATCAATTCTTTGGTGCTCAGCTTTCTTTATAGTGCAACCCTTACATCCATATATGACTACTGGAAAAATCATAGCCTTAACTAGACAGACCTTTGGTGGCAAAGTAATGTCTCTGTAATATTTCTTGCAGGGGGATGTGGATATGGCCTAGGATTAATATTTTTTTTAAATTTCCCCGGTTGATTCAAATCATAGTCCATTTTACAAACCTGTTGTTACAGCTACTTTAGATTCACTATGAAAAGCAGTTAGGAACTAAACCTAATTTCAATCAAGAAAACCGTTACTGTGTATTCATCCATGCAACGACATGAGATTGAAATTAATTTTTCTACCTAAGATCCAATGATCAGATAAATTGAAATATAGAATATTTTAATTCAGCAAATTTTCATCAAATAACCTGCTCTACAGAATGTGTATTCTTGATATATTTTGGAGAATAGTGATAATATAGGAAATATGCTTGATGTCAGGAGAGTAATAGCTTGTTTTGTGAGAAAGTACATGATAAAAACTAGTCTGTTTTTCCAGTCTGTTTCTTAAATCAAAACATAACACAATAATTTTATATTTGAATTAGAGGAGAATGTAATTTGTTTGAATTTTATTTTTATCTTAATGTTGACCTTCTTCTTGATTTGAATTATCTATTTTCAGAAAATATGGAGGAAGTTTGACCTTCTTAAATCATCCACGATTTTATGAGTTGAAATTTCTTAAAAGGATGAAAATTCTGTTATATAAGCTTATTATCATTTAACTGGATTTCTTTTTCTGAATATTATCAAGTTTTGAAACACTCTTTTGAAATTCTGCCTCCAGCAGAATAATCTTGGTGATCATCCTGTTACAAAACAACTAGATTCTGCATGAAATATAGTAGTTTATATTTGTGTGCTTATAGGAAGTAAGGAAAATCTTACCCAACCCTGTATGCAAACGCACACATGATAGAAGTCACAGATTTCTATCAGAGCAGTAGTGAACAGTGCTGCTGCTGCTGCTGCTGCTGCTAAGTCGCTTCAGTCGTGTCCGACTCTGTGCGACCCCATAGAGGGCAGCCCACCAGGCTCCCCCGTCCCTGGGACCCTCCAGGCAAGAACACTGGAGTGGGTTGCCATTTCCTTCTCCAATGCATGAAAGTGAAAAGTGAAAGGGAAGTCGCTCAGTCGTGTCCGACTCTTAGCGACCCCATGGACTGCGGCCCCCCAGGGTCCTCCGTCCATGGGATTTGCCAGGCAAGAGTACTGGAGTGGGGTGCCATTGCCTTCTCTGAGTGAACAGTAAACTCTCTTTAAAGGCAGAATTCCATAATAAGGTGCTAATGTCAGCATTATGGTCAGGAGACTCAGCTTTGAACCTGAAAATTCTTAGTTAATCCTGGTCCCCTGGGTTCCCTACAAATTGGTAATCTTTAAATGTGATTATATATTTAATTTACAATAATTACACAAGAAAACAGCCATCAGAAGTAGGAGTCATCAGAAATAACAAGCAAGATATAAGCAAGATATAAGCATGTCAATGTAAAAATTAAAGATAAGCACATAAAATTACTTTGAACTGTGTAAAGACATAGAGTCTCAAAAGTGAAAAAAACAAAGGAAAGCTGTCAAAAATGAGCAAGCATGTTGAAAAAAATGACAACAGTAGAGCTTTCAGAAAAAAACCAAAAGCTGTTGAAATAAAAGTATCAATGGACCAGAGTTCTTTGTGGAAGATTAAGAGCAGCTAGCAAGAGAATTGATAATTGGGGAGATAGATACTAAAAAGTTTCTCAAAATGCAATACAGAAAGATAAGAATTGTAAAATATGAGAGAGGTTAAGAAATATAGAGGCTAGAATTGGAAAGAACAGTTTACATATATTCAAAGTACCATAAGCAAAGAATAAAGGGAATGTAGTTGAGGAAACAATTCGAAAAATGGTGGCTTAGGTTTTGTTTTTTCCAGAATTAATGAACAATATAAAGCTACAGAGAAAGGCTTCTATATATCAAATAAATAAAAGGAAACTCACACCTAGTTACAAGGAACTGAGTGCAGAATATTAATATGACTTTGGACATATCATTCTTTTCTGCTTTCCTTTCTTACTGTTGAGATATTTGCTGGAAGAAAATTCTCTTTCTTTGGTACATAATCTGTATTTTTCTGACTGTACGAATCAGTTCAGTTCAGTTCAGTTCAGTCACTCAGTCGTGTCCGACTCTTTGCGACCCCATGAATCACAGCAAGCCAGGCCTCCCTGTCCATCACCAACTCACAGAGTTCACTCAGACTCACGTCCATCGAGTCAGTGATGCCATCCAGCCATCTCATCCTCTGTTGTCCCCTTCTCCTCCTGCCCCCAATCCCTGCCAGCATTAAGGTCTTTTCCAATGAGTCAACCCTTTAAGTGAGGTGGCCAAAGTATTGGAGTTTCAGCTTCAGCATCAGTTCCTCCAATGAACCAAAAAAAGTAAAGTATATAAATATGTGGGGTGATAAATGTGTTAATTAACTAGATGGGGGAATCCCTTCACAATACTTACGTATATCAAATCATGATGTATATGCTATAGATATCTTATAATTTATAAAGTCAATTATATCACAATAAAGCTGATACAAAACCCCAAATTATTAGCATATTTCCTGCATAGTGAAGTCCCCAAATTCTGTAGACAAATATAGAAATAATAAAAGAATTTAACACATTGTTATGAGATAAACATATAAAATCAATTACATTTATTTATATCAGCAACAGACTGTTATAAATCACAAAAATTACTATTCACTGAAAAAAAATAATACTTAAGGCATCAGTACTAAATCTAACCATAAATGTGCATGCTTTTATGAAATAAACTTTAAAATTGTACTGAAAAATTAAAGAATGTTCACGAAAGAAAACATGAACAGCCACCATTATGAGAGAGGTGGCTGGGCAGCTTCAGCTGCCCTTTCTGAGAGAAAGCTGATTTTTCATTAAAATAGTGATAGAGAAATTGGACATCCATATGGGGGTAAAAAAGTATAATATAAATTGGATCTCTAACTCACACCCTACAGAAAATTCTACTCCAGATGATTTTTAAGAGGCAAAACATTTGTTTTCATTTTTTTCTAAACATTTTAATGACTTTGGGATAGAAAAGGATTCCTATGGCACACAAAAAAATCACAAAACAGAAATAAAATTGATAAGTTTAACACATAAAAATTAAGAAACTATGCTTACCAAAAGATACCATAAGTGGAAAAGGAAGATAAGATTACAGTTTGGCAAAAGATACTGAAAACATATAAAATAATGACTATATAGAATACTGACAATATATAGATTCTCTAAAAATTAACAAAGACACAGCTTTTTCTTACAGCAGCAGAAACACAAATGACCAATAATCATCCACAGTCATATTAATAATCTGGAAAATGCCAAAGAAATCACAGAGAGTTACTCTTTGACATCCAGTAAATTGACAAAAAAAAAAAAATGAGTTTAATTATATTAAGTGTCTATGATGATATAGATCAATGAAACCCTATACCCAGTTAGTAAGAGTTTACATCAAATGGGAAAAACTTTGTTAGAATAAAAATGGCAAAACTTAGTAAAGGTGAAGATGGGAACACCATATCACCCAATAATTTCACTCCTTGGCATATACCTAAAGCACTGGTCTTGATGATGTTCAGGTTGGTTACCCTAAAAGAACATTAACATCTGAAACGTTCATCATAATTTTAAATAGTTGCAAAAAATGTAATTGTCATTATATTGTGAAATTAATGTTTATAAATAAAATTGATCCATTACTTTTAAAATTGTGTTATAGTCACCATTAGCTTAAAAAATATGTAAGTTCTTTAATTACAAATTTTTACTTCCTTTTACTTGAAATCATTTTTTACATAATTTAACCATCATGTTGCAACATATTTTTGAAGGCTTTTTTGTTAATGACCTTAATAAAATTTTCTGAAACAAATCTATTTAAAATGGATTAAGTTAAAAAAAATGCTTAAGTTAAAAAAGATTAAGTTTAAGATTAAGTTAAAAAAATATCCTGAGATATTATTATTGCCATTAATAATTACAACAACAACAACTGTAGGCTAACAAATATAGCATTTCCTATGTGCCAGATACAATTCTAAACATTTCTAAATATATTAATGTATATAATTTACACTTACACTATTTATGTGTATCATTTAATGTGCATAATAATCAAAAAAGGAACTTACCATTTGCTTTTTATAGAGGCAGAGTTTGAGGCACAGGGAGATTAAATAACTTTCACAGATAGTTAAGTAGTTCAGGATTGGATTCTATATATTTTGACTCCACTTTTCAGATTTTTAAAAATAAAATCTTCATAAATTTTGATCAGTAATAGTTAATTTTTTGTTTACTAATGAGTAGAAAGGGCTTCCCTGGTGGTTCAGACACTAAAGAATTGGCCTGCAATACAGGAGACCCAAGTTTAATCCCTGGTTCAGGAAGATCCCCTGGAGAAGACTCCAGTATCCTTGCCTGGAGAATCCCGTGGACAGAAGAGCCTGGCGGGCTCCAGTTCATGGCGTGGCAGAGCTGGATATGACAGCCACTAACACACACACGAGTAGAAAAGCATCTACTGCAAAGATGGGCGGGGATACTTCTGGTGCCCTGATTAAGAGAGGTGTTGAACTTTGGAACATTTGTTTAATATTCAAGAAGGCTTTACACTTGAGGTCAGTGTTAGGAATGGATGAGGGTCGTGTTTTTCCTTTGCAAAGTGAGACAAGGGCGACGTGGCTGGGAAGTGGTGACTGACGACAAGCGTGTTCTGAGGGAAACCTGAGGGGTGTTTTAGGAAAAAACACATTCAGATATGGGGGAGTTGATAGATTTCAGTGGACTCTTTCCGACCCTTCACCTCTTGCAAAGTTGTGTCGTCCACAGGTAGGGGTACTCCAGTTTAAAGACAGAGCTCTGGAGCAGGGCTTCTCAAAGCATGTGCTCAATAGCACCCTGGAACTTGTTAGCAATCCAGATCATCAGGCCTTATTCCAGACTAACTGAATCAGAAACTGAGGGTGGAGTCCAGCAATACATGTGGTTTTTATTTGCTTTTTTAAGGTACAGCCTGACTTCAGACCGCTGATCTAATCACCATAGATTCTACACAGCTCTCCCGGCATGATGCTCTTTTGCGCTATCTTTATGATCTCATCCAGTTGAAAGCACCCCAATTGTAAGATAAAGTCCAATTTCAAAGGTTTTAAAATGTAAAAGAAGTATCTTTGATTGAATGAAGTGTTGTCCTGCCTTACCAGAGGATCGATCCTACCCAAAGGCAAGAATCGTGGCTTCTTTCTCTCTGTGTTCCTCTCACCCTTCAGGACTTGGTTATGTGGACCTGTGGAGTAGAGACTTGCTGAGTGCCTGTCAACATTGGGCTTCTCTGTTACATGTCCTTCTGGGTTCTTACTTTTCCTTTTTTTGCCCTGACAAGAGCCTCATCCTGAGGAAACAGGAGATGCTCAGTAAACATCTGTGGATTCACTGACCTATTATGAAAGGAGCAGTAGGCTGGTGTCAGGAATTGAGTCAAGTAGAAATTGAGGACTTGGTGACGTCTTTGGCTATGGAAGGAAGGATATAGGCACTGCTTATATTCCTAAACAGTGAGAAAGGGGACAGAGTGTCCTCTGCTCTGAAAAGTGTGGTGTTAGAGTCAAGAGATAAGTCTCTGATTGACCAGTATTAATCTCTCCATTATTTTAAATCATGCTGTTTGTATAGCCTCACTAGTGTATAATCTCAGTGAATGAGGGACTTAGAGACCTTTTCTACTATATTTTCACTGCCTAGAATGGCACCTCGGAGAAGGCAGTGGCACCCCACTCCAGTACTCTTGCCTGGAAAATCCCATGGATGGAGGAGCCTGGTGGGCTGCAGTCCATGGGGTCACTAAGACTCTGACATGACTGAGCAACTTCACTTTCACTTTTCACTTTCATGCATTGGAGAAGGAAATGGCAACCCACTCCAGTGTTCTTGCCTGGAGAATCCCAGGGATGGGGGAGCCTGGTGAGCTGCCGTCTATGGGGTCACACAGAGTCAGACACGACTGAAGCGACTTAGCAGAATGGTACCTATTTCATAGCAGATAATCAGTATGTTTTGAATAAACACTTGATTAAGGTATCAA
This sequence comes from Bubalus bubalis, assembly GCF_019923935.1. Taxonomy (NCBI): domain Eukaryota; kingdom Metazoa; phylum Chordata; class Mammalia; order Artiodactyla; family Bovidae; genus Bubalus; species Bubalus bubalis. Next base: position 78,208,838 of record NC_059172.1, on the reverse strand, counting down.
CTGAGGTTTACTAAAACCCAAAAGGAGTTGTGATGTGTGGAGAAATTTTTTTACAACAATTCATGTTGTTTGTTTTGTTTTTTTTTTGTTTTGTTTTATTTATTTATTTGGCTGCACTGGGTCCTAGTTGTGACATGTGAATCTTCACTCTTCATTTCAGCATTCGGGATCTTTAGTTGCAGCAGGTGAGTCTTAGTTGTAACATGTGGGATCTAGTAATAATTCCTAGACCAATGATCGAACCCCAAGCCCCCTGTATTGAGAGCTCGGACTTTTAGCCACTTGGCCACCAGGGAAGTCCCAATAATTAATGGCTTAATTTTATTCATTTACATTGAGTTGCAATATTTAAACCCTAGTGTTTCTCAAGCTTTAGTTTTAAAAAATATTTATTTACTTTATTGTTGTAATTGACATATAACATTGTATTAGCTTGAAGTGTTCAACATGGTTTGACATGTGTATATATTGCAAAAGGATCACCACAAATGTCTAGTTAACATCCATCATCACACATAGTTAACAAATCTTTTCTTAAAAATCTATTCTTTTAGTAACTTTCAAATATATTATACAGTATTATTGACTACAGTCACCATGTGGTACATTACATCCCCAGGACCTATTTATTTTGTAACTGGAAGTTTTGATCCACTTCACTCATTTGGCCTCCCCCTCACCCTCTTGCAATGGCAACCACCCACCTGTTCTCTGTCACTCTGAATTCATTTTTTGTTTTCGGATTCCACTTATAAGAGCGGCAGCCTGTGTTTTAACAAGCTCTCTAGGTGGTTCTAATACATGTTAAGTTTTGCAAGCTACTCCCCAAGAGAAATTTTCATTCATGTATCCCAGTGTATACATGCAGGAATGTTCAAAACACTGTTTCTAATGTCAAGCAGGAATTGTAGGCTGTCTGCAGACCTGCCAACTTGGAAAACAAATTAGCAGTAAAGGACACTAACATAGCCAGAACCAGTCAATTTCCCTCATGTTAGTTTCCTTGGGGGGAGGTCCTTGGACCTTCGCAATGTGTGCGTGGATAGACATTGTCCATTGCTACAGCTCCATGAAGTAAACATATAACCCTGTTTTCTCCCAGGTCACCTTTTTCTTACTCGATATGTACAGGTAAAAAGTGGGATAAAGAAGGGAAATCCTTAGTACAAGCAGGGTGGGCATCCCCAGGCAAAGGATGAGGGGGCGTGATCTGCTCTCACCTTCGGTCTCCATCTGCCCCGTGCTGCCTTCTCCTCGGGGTGTGCTCTGCTGACTCTTTCTGCCGGAACCTCTCTCCTCTCTCCTGCCCTTCCCTCTCCTCCTTCCTCCAGCCTCACTTCCAGATGCTCATCCTCACCATCCTCACTCCATTCAGATTTGACTTTTAAAGCTCATTACTATGAAAATATATGGTGACCAGTCATGTGGTGAAGCTTGTGCAGGGAACAAGAAATTAAAAAGATGAACGAGACACAAATAAGGTCAGTGTATGGAGTTGAGATTTTAGTTACACAGATGACTAATGAACAGCTTTAAAATTCTGTAATGTTTTCCTACGTAAAATGTAGTCACCCTTCAAGTCTCCTTACAGTTAATTTTCCTGATTCATCAGCCTGCCCCCACCCTTACAAGCACATGGGGCACACACAGGCTTGCACAGACAGACATGGTATCCTCTGCATTTCATATGGCATCTGGTCCAGAGGAGACCCTCACTCCATGTTTAATGACTGCCTGACTCAACTAATTCTGTTCCTGGGGTTTCTCTTGTACTGCTACTATTATAATTATCCATTTCTAACACAACACTGTGCCATAGAACTTTCTGGGGCCTTGTGTTTTATACCTGCCATGCCCAGTATGACAACCACTGGTACTAAGCCCCTGAAATGTGATGAATGTAACTGAGCAACTGAATTTTTTAGCTTCATTTAATTTCAGCTAAGTTGAATTAAAGCTTCAATTGCTACTTGTGGCTACAGGCCACTATATTGGACAGTGCTGTTCCAACACCTTTGCACAGGTTAGTTTTCCAGATTCCTAGCAGAGGCAGCTTTCATAAAGAACAGACAATGCGCCAGGCACTGCCCTAAACATTTTCCACCTATTAATTCATTTAAACCTCACTATGACCCTATAAGGTAGAGTTTAATGGACAATCTTACAGCTTAAGATAACATGTTTAAAAATAAAATTCCCTCCTAATGATGACTTGAATCCTGCCACTCAGTGGGAGAGGCAGCAGATCTTGTAGGATCGTATCTGGAATTGACTTTATTTCATTTGGTTCCTATTTATTTTTAACTTTTATTTTTATTTCATTGAAAAGGTAATGCTCAGGTTTAAGCAAGTTTTGCAAGTTGCTTTGTTGTCAGAAAACTGAAAGAAAGAAAGTAAGTGAGGCCGCTCATTCGTGTCCAACTCTTTGTGACCCTGTGGACTGTAGCCCACCAGGCTCCTCTGTCCATGGGATTCTCCAGGCAAGAATATTGGAGTGGGTTGCCATGCCCTTCTCCAGGGGGTCTTCCCGACCCAGGGATCAAACCCAGGTCTCCTGCATTGCAGGCAGATGCTTTGCCCTCTGAGCCACCAGGGAAGCCCCTTCAGAAAACTGAATGTGTACACAAAAGTGGTTTTTTTTTGGGGGGGGGGTGGTGGTTACATAGATCTTTTTAAATGAAGTTGTTTTCTATGTGCCTTTTTCATAGCCACTCAGGTGGAGTGTTCCAGGTCGTTTATCACAATATGCAGAAGGCAGTCTATCTGTGTTTTCTGTGTTTTTCATCTGTGATGCCTCTGATGCTCAGCACACCCCAGCCCACCTTCTCCTTCCTCTCCCTCAAGGCCCACGTCTCCTTCCCTCCCTCCCGAGCACCCATGGGCACAGAGTGCACCTTGCCAGCTCCAACTGCACCATATTTATCTTTCCCCAAAGCCACACCTCCACCCACGTCATCTCCATATAGAATAGGAAACGTAGGCAGACATAGCTAAAGTCATTTTCCCAATTGTCACCTCAGATTCAAACCCAAGCAGTCTGACTCCAGAGTCTAGGATCCTAAGCCCTTATTCTACACTCTCTAGTAAGATAGTTTTAATACCCATTTCCGGCATAATAATCCCAAAGGTCAGAAACAAGGAAAAAGATACATTTCCTATTATACTTGAACTCGAAACAGAAGGTAACTACCTACTTATGAATATAAAGTGCATTACAAACTAAGATTCTTTGTTGGAATGTCTAGGACAAAATTTAACCACTTTAAAATTTCAGGTTGTACAGAAAATGCCATTTTTATGAAAGAAATTGAAAGAGAATAGAGAAGAATTTTAAAATACGTGATTTGCAAAGGGATTTACCCTGGTGACATTCTGGGACCAAGGATGAAGTCATAAATTTCCTGAATTTAGGGACTGCCCCAAAAAGATAGTTACAAAATATATAAATGCTTATTCAAACTCTAGCAAGATCCACTGAAATTGGGTGATTTCCCATGGTTTCTTCTCTTCCTCTTGTGTACCTTTTCTTTTTTCAGTTCTTTATTTTTTAATTCCTTTCTTTTCCTTCTCTTCTATGACCTGGCCTATCCATTTTTAAGAAGGTTAGAGGAGGAAGAATTAGGAACCACTTATGGTCAAAGCAGGTTTGGAATTTTAGTATCTCAAAATGTTTATTTCGCCACAGGTTCACTCACTCATCCGAGCAACTGAGACCATCTTTTTGTGATGTTATGGTGTCTCTTAGGCATTTATGATGGAGAAGGCAATGGCACCCCACTCCAGTACTCTTGCCTGGAAAATCCCATGGATGGAGGAGCCTAGTGGGCTGCAGTCCATGGGGTTGCTAGGAGTCGGACATGACTGAGCGACTTCACTTTCACTTTTCACTTTCATGCATTGGAGAAGGAAATGGCACCCCACTCCAGTGTTCTTGCCTGGAGAATCCCAGGGATGGGGGAGCCTGGTGAGCTGCCGTCTATGGGGTCGCACAGACTCGGACACGACTGAAGCAACTTAGCAGCAGCAGCAGTAGCAATGTAATCTCTAGAATCCTGATACTGACCTGCCTTTTCATATGTTTTGGAAGCGAGAGTAGAAGAGAGGAGTGAGACTTGTGTATAACCCAGCCTATACTGTCTGTATCCAGTCCAAGGAAGATTCTTTCCCTTTTGATATCCAGCAGCTCGGATGTAGAGAGAAATAAAGGGATGAGAGCCACTGATCTCAAATGTATTCAAGTCTACATGAAAGTTAAAAAAAAGGGCAAGGAGATGGTTCTGAGTAAATAAAAGAGTTGGCATGAAGTTAAGGCATACCGGTTTATAAAAGTACCAATCCCAACCTAAATAAAAGACATATTGTATGTATTTGTAATGAGTCTGATCCTTTACTTTTAGCCTATATTGTTTCAGGAAAAACAAATAAGGGGGAGACAACACTTGAGACTTCTTACTTTTCCCTCATGCTTTCAATTCACCCAACAGGTATATATCAAAAAAAGATGAGTCTACTCAAGTTACTTATTGATTGTATCTACTATCAACATTTATATCCAATTCCAAGATTTTTGAAAAAAATTCTTGTTCTTTGCTGCTCAGAAAAGTTTACTGAAAATACCAAGTCCCTGAAAGCACTGAAATCTGCTGTCTGTCTTCTGCTAAATAATGTTTAGAAGTGTGGAGAGTTCTCCCGCCATACAGTCATGGCAGGTGACTACGTTCGTGCAAGGTGAACGTAGTCTGTTGGCATCCATATGATTGGAGACAGGCAGGTCGAGTCTACACAGCCGTCTCCCATTACATTCGGGATAGTGTGCTAAAGATTTGTTCGCTTTAATACAGACAGATTATGGTAAAGTAGGGGAAAAAAAAAGATGTTACTCAAATAGAATACTATTAACATAGGAGGAAGAGTCCCACTTATGGAAATGAAAGTGTTAGTCACTCAGTTCTGTTTGACACTCTGCGATCCTATGGACTGTAGCCTGCCAGACTCCTCTGTCCATGGTTTTCTTCTGGCAAGAATACTGGAGTGCGTAGCCATCCTTTTTCCAGGGGATCTTCCCAACCCAGGGGCTGAATCCAGGTCTCCTGAATTGTCAGGGGGCATGGGATGCAAAAAAGGCAAAAATGGCTTCTGAGGAGCCCTTACAAGTAGCTGAGAAAAGAAGAGAAGCAAAAAGCAAAGGAGAAAAGAAAAGATATACCCATTTGAATGTAGAGTTCCAAAGAATAGCAAGGAGAGATAAGAAAGTCTTCTTAAGGGAATGCAAACAAATAGAGGAAAAAACAACAGAATGGGAAAGACTAGTGATCTCTTCAAGAAAATTAGAGATACAAAGGGAATATTTCATGCAAAGATGGGCTCAATAAAGGACAGAAATTGTATGGACCTAACAGAAGCAGAAGATACTAAGAAGAGGTGGCAAAAATACACAGAAGAACTATACAAAAAAGATCTTATGACCCAGATAATCACGATGGTGTGATCACCCACCTAGAGCCAGATATACTGGAGTGCAAAGCCAAGTGGGCCTTATGAAGGATCACTATGAACAAAGCTAGTGTAGGTGATGGAATTCCAGCTGAGCTATTTCAAAACCTAAAAGATGATGCTGTGAAAGTGCTGTACTCAATATGCCAGCAAATTTGGAAAACTCAGCAGTGGCCACAGGACTGGAAAAGGTCAGTTTTCATTCCAGTCCCAAAGAAAGGCAATGCCAAAGAATGCTCAAACTACCACACAATTGCACTCATCTCACACGCTAGCAAAGTAATGCTCAAAATTCTCCAAGCTAGGATTCAACAGTACGTGAACTGAGAACTTCCAGATTTAGTAAAGGCAGAGGAATGAGAGATCCAATTGCCAACATCCATTGTATCATCGAAAAAGCGAGAGAGTTAGAAAAAGACATCTACTTCTGCTTTATTATTAAAGTCTTTGACTGTGTGGATCAAAACAAACTGTGGAAAATTCTTAAAGAGATGGGAATACCAGATCATCTGACCTGCCTCCTGAGAAACCGGTTTGCTGGTCAAGAAGCAACAGTTAGAACCAGACATAGAGTAATGGACTGGTCCATACTGGCAAAGGAGCATATCAAGGCTGTATATTGTCACCCTGCTTGTTTAACTTAAATGCAGAGTATATCATGTGAAATGCCGGGGTGGATGAAGCACAAGCTGGAATCAAGATTGCTGGGAGAAATATCAATAACCTCAGATATGCAGATGACACCACTCTTATGGCAGAAAGTGAAGAGGAACTAAAGAACCTCTTGATGAAAGTGAAAGAGGGGAGTGAAAAAGTTGGCTCAGAACTCAACATTCAGAAAACTGAGATTATGGAATCTGGTCCCATCACTTCAATGGCAAATAGATGAGCAAACAATGGAAACAGTGACAGACTTTATTTTCTTGGGCTCCAAAATCACTGCATATGGTGACCGCAGCCGTGAAATTAAAAGCTGCTTGCTCCATGGAAGGAAAGCAACGACCAACCTAGACAGCATATTAAAAAGCAAAGACAGTACTTTGCCGACAAAGGTCCATCTAGACAAAGCTATGGTTTTTCCAATAGTCATGTATGGATGTGAGAGTTGGACTATAAAGAAAGCTTAGAACCAAAAAATTGATACTTTTGAACTGTGGTGTTGGAGAAGACTCTTGAAAGTCCCTTGGACTGCAAGGATATCAAACAAATCTATCTTAAAGGAAATCAACCCTGAATATTCATTGGAAGGACTGGTGCTGAATCTGAAGCTTTGGCCACCTGATGAGAAGAACTGACTCATTGGAAAAGACCCTGATGCTGGGAAAGATTGAAGGCAGGAGGAGAAGGGGACGAAAGAGGATGAGATGATAGGATGGCATCACCAACTCTATGGACATGAGTTTGAGCAAGCTCCAGGTGTTGGTGATGGACAGGAAAACCTGGCACTCTGCAGTCCATGGGGTCACAGAATGGGACACGACTGAGCCACTGAACTGAACTCCTGCATTGTGGGCAGATTCTTTACTTTCTGAGCCACCAGGGATCCCTTATTTATGTAAGAGGAAGATTCCCACTTATAGCACTGGTATTTTATTGGCAGTGATTTAATCATTGACATTTATATTGCTCTTCTTGAGTCATCAAAAGAAATTTAAATTTATCATTCCATAATTTAAGAAAGAAGAGATGTATGCAATGCATTTTAGGAAGATTTTAAATCCAATATAGCTAACAAAAATGTCATGTTGTAAGACATGGGAGTAAACTGTAATGTTCCTTTATGTGGATTCTTTTTTTGATGCCACATATAATCTGAGGCCCTATGTGGGCAACTCAGTATACTGGCATCTTCAATCTGACTTCTTTCCATCTCAAACATCAATCCTCTTCACCTTTTTCCAGTCTTTGTGTTCTCACGATAAAAGTACAGACACTTTTGACTGCTGTGCCTTTCTTCAGACTATTCAATCGGCCTAAATTATCCTCGTCTCCTTTGTTATCAGGCACACTCCTTCAGGGACTCCTTCCCTGAACCCTTTTATCCATTCCAGACTGGAGTTGCTCCACTTCAGAGCTCTCGTGTTGTTCAGAGCAGATCTCTGTCATTGCTTTTACAATGCCATAGTTCAGTGATTCATTCTGTTGTATGGACTTCTGAGTATTCAAGGGCAGAGGGAAGGGCTAAGTAATGTACTTGCTAGTTGCAGAACAGTGTCATTTGTTGTTGTTGTTGTTCAGTTGTTTTGTCATGTCCGACTCTTTGCAACCCCATGGACTGCAGCATGCCAGGCTTCCCTGTCCTTCACCATGTCCTGGAATTTGCTTAAACTCATGTCCACGGGATGCTATTCAACCATCTCATCCTTGGTCGTCCCCTTCTCCTCCAGCGTTCAATCTTTCCCAGCATCAGGGTCTTTTCCAGTGAGTCGGCTCTTCACATCAGGTAGCCAGAGTATTGGAGTTTCAGCTTTAGTATCAGTCCTTCCAATGAATATTCAAGATTGATTTCCTTTAAGATTGACTGGTTTAGTCTCCTTGCAGTTCAAGGGACTCTCAAGAGTCTTCTCCAACACCACAGTTCAAAAGCATCAGTTCTTCAGTGCTGAGCCTTCTTTATGGTCCAACTCTCACATCCTTACATGACTACTGGAAAAACCATAGCTTTGACTACATGGACCTTTGTCCACAAGTGATACCTCTACTTTTTAATATGCTGTCTAGGTTTGTCATGGAGAGGGCAATGGCTCCCCACTCCAGTACTCTTGCCTGGAAAATCCCATGGACAGAAGACCCTGGTAGGCTGCCGTCCATGGGGTTGCGAGGAGTCGGACACGACTGAGCGACTTCAGTTTCGCTTTTCACTTTCATGCATTGGAGAAGGAAATGGCAACCCACTCCAGTGTTCTTGCCTGGAGACTCCCAGGGATGGGGGAGCCTTGTGGGCTGCCATCCATGGGGTCACACAGAGTTGGACACGACTGAAGCGACTTAGCAGCAGCAGCAGCAGCAGGTTTGTCGTAGCTTCTCTTCTAAGGAGCAAGCATCTTTTAATTTCATGGCTTCAGTCACCATCTGCAGTGATTTTGGAGCCCAAGAAAATAAAGTCTGACACTGTTTCCACTGTTTCCCCATCTATTTGCCATGAAGTGATGGGACCAGATGCTGTGATCTTAAGTTTTTTAATGTTGAGTTTTAAGCCAACTTTTTCACTTTCATCAAGAGGCTCTTTAGTTCTTCTTCACTTTCTGCCATAAGGGTGGTGTCATCTGCATATCTGAGGTGATTGATATTTTCCCAGCAATATTGATTCCAGCTTGTGCTTCATCTAGTCTGGCATTTCTCATGATATACTACAATAGCTAAAAATGTCTGATGAATGCAAGACTGGTAGAAAGATTCAATAGTGTCAACTCAAATGCCTGGGCAAATTATGGGAAGAAATGAATCAAGTCTGCTGGAAAGGCTGGGAGTGTTGGGAGTGTTGTGACCTGGAGGAGACGCCCTGTATGAAAGTGGCAGTCTCCACTTAGCACTTTCAGTTGTCACCATGAGGCACTAGAGGCCCATGCTCCTAAACTCTCCAGCTTTTAAAGAGAAGCCCAAGGTAAGGTTTTTATATGAGAGATATTTTCATTTTTAAAAAATCATATGGTCCAAAAGGTCTACAGACCAGATCCAACTCCCAGACTGACAATTTTAAAGATTTAGAATGAGTAAAAGGTCAGTTTCCATGAAACCTTAGTTAGAGGTTTAACAAATTTTGCTTGCTGATATTCTATTATAATGGAATCTACCATATTATTGATAAAAAGAGAATGTTACTATATCTTGGTGACATATAGGTTTTTATTGTAATTTTCAACTTGGACTTACAGATGTTACTTTTACATAAGATGGAGATGTTATTTTAAAAAGAAATTGTAAAAAAAAGTGAATTGATGCTTTTAAAGAAATAAATCTTTAAAAATCTCAGTAATAAAAATACCTCCAAATTATCAAGAAATTCTGTTAACTCCCTGGTTGGAAAAAAAAAAACAAAACTGTTTGCCCTTATTTAAAGGTACATTCATGATGTTATGATTTTTAAGGTTTATTTACTCTGTTAAAATCTATAAAGATAATTTCATGAAAAAACACTCTCTAGGGATAATGCTCCTCAAAATTTTATGAATAAAATTTTTTATGTAAAATTTTCAACATTTTCTATCCCCAGCCACAGGGGAAAAAAAAAAGACTGGTTCTCATAGAAGCCTTTGAGACTGGTAGAGTCCACTGGAGGCACAAATATTCTTTGACATCTGCTTTCCAATACAAGTTTGCACTTTATTCCATAATGTTCCCATATTTATGGGGAAAGGAAATAGCTTTCCACCACCTCTTCTTCCAGAAAGATGTAATATGTTTATTTATAGTTTTGTGTACCATTAGGTCTTGCCACATGCTCAGAGGTACTAATATAGGATGGGGAAGAGCCAGTGAGTCACATTAGTGACTATGAACAGAAAATGTCAACTCAGCCCCTTCCCAAACTCAGACCATGAGCAAATATACTGAGCACTTAGGAGCTTCCTAGACAGGAAAAGACAGTTAGGGGAGCCAAGAGGAAGCCTTTGTAAAATAATGGAATAAGAGGAAGTTCCCTTTCGGCATGCTGAAAAAGTAGGGTGCCACATGGCGATGTTGAAAAGAGAGGTGTTTGGAATGGAACAAATAAAATGGAACCCCAATATGTTCCATGACTGGTTGACACCAAGCATAAAGCATCCTGCTTTGAAGAATAGGTGAAGAAAGAAGACTTCACCAGTAAGAGAGTCTGTTGGATCATCTAGTGAATGGACATGCCATGTCCATAACCAGCACCAAGAGGAAGCTCCAAAGCCTGAACTCCCTGCTCAGGGCTTGGCAAGTGAGGGCTCAGTGCACTCAGTGCATATCAGCCCTCACTGTGCTGTCTCTGAAAATTAGGTAAACACTGATGCAGCCTGATTGCATATATGGGATGGCATCTTTGTGGCCTGTTCTAAGACTCCGAAGTACAGAGAACAAGACAAACTGTGAGAGGACAGGGAGGGAGCAGAGCAGGGGAGCTAGTGCCCACACCTGTGTGTGCTGTGCTTACTTGCTCAGTCCTGTCCGACTCCCTGTGACCCCATGGACTGCAGCCCGCCAGGCTCCTCGGTCCATGGGATTCTCCAGGCAAGAACACTGGAGTGGGTACCCCATCCCTTCTCCAGGGGATCTTCCTGACCCACCGATTGAAACAGGTAAATTGATTCTTTACCAAGTGAGCTCCCCAACATCTAAGGCGAGGAGACAGGGCTGAGATCTCTCGAGGGAACATCCAGTTCTGATAGGTGGGCCAGCTGCTGTCGGTCTGAGCTTGCAGATTAAATTTCTTTATCTTTAGTTAATAAGTAATATTTTAGATTGGTTGTATTTCATTTTTGTTTAATTTTTTTTTAATTTTATTTTATTTTTAAACTTTACATAATTGTATTAGTTTTGCCAAATATCAAAATGAATCCACCACAGGTATACATGTGTTCCCCATCCTGAACCCTCCTCCCTCCTCCCTCCCCATTCCATCCCTCTGGGTCGTCCCAGTGCACCAGCCTTATCACTGTTTGCGTGAGGCCAAAAACGGATGCGGTGAGACAGATAACTTGTCTCTTTTTGCCCTGCCCTAGGCAGGTACCAGCTGAAACTGGCCAGGACACAGGGGTTACTGTATTGGTCACTGACTCTCCCTGGAGCCAGGAAGACCCCCATGCCCAATTCATAGATACTTCACAGTCAGAGTCATACAGACCTGGGAAACATGAGGGATTCCAGCATATTAGGCTATTGCTTATTCTCGTAAGTGGCCAACTTCCCACTGTTGCTCAGCTTTCAAGTAAGCTTGTGTCTAGTTGATATGCTGCTACTGCTGCTGCTAAGTCGCTTCAGTCGTGTCCGACTCTGTGCGACCCCATAGACGGCAGCCCACCAGGCTCCCCGGTCCCTGGGATTCTCCAGGCAAGAACACTGGAGTGGGTTGCCATTTCCTTCTCCAATGCATGAAAGTGAAAAGTGAAAGTAAAGTTGCTCAGTCGTGTCCAACTCTTAGCGACCCCATGGACTGCAGCTCACCAGGCTCCTCCGTCCATGGGATTTTCCAGGCAAGAGTACTGGAGTGGGGTGACATTGCCTTCTCCATTGATATAGTTGATATACCAAGCATAAAATAAATGCAAACAAAAGTTTAAGAAGATGAATATATGCAAATCAAAACTTTTTTGTACAGCTTCTCTGAAACTGAGCCCTCAATAATAAAAATGAAGTAAGAAGGAACAGTGCTGACTTTCAGTTCTTCCTGTTGAAATGACAGCACATGGTCTCATACTTCCTTCCATTACACACACTAGTCTGTCTGCCTGGGCTGCAGACGGTCTTCTTTCCTCTTCACTTAGACAGCCTCTTTGCATTTTCTCAATGTATTTTAAAATCATCTCCCTGTGAATTCCGCTCCAACTCAGGTTAAGTTCAGTGTGTCTGTTTCTGTATTTTCATGTTCATTATATAAACTTCTGGTATAACATTTAAAACAAATATGAAAGATGTGAACATTTTTCCCACTGAAGTATGAACTTATCACAGCTTCCTGTACAGAGCAGATGTTTACAAAATACTTCTTGTCTGCAAGTGTTTTATTTTCCTTTGTGTACATCCTATTACTACGGGTTGGTCTCTGGAATACGACAAACGTTAAGTGAATTTCTGTGGAAAGAATGATGTGTGAGTGTATTTTCTCTTCTAGAACTAACTGTGGGGGTCAATGGAGAAATGAATACAACAAAGGAACTTTCAGATACAATGTGATTGAAAATTTTATGATTCTTTGTGGACCTGATACAGTGTATGCTGAGATCGCAAGCAAGTGAACTGTTTGAGAAGGGAAGAAAGCCAGGAACTATTAGAAACACAGTCTAGGTTGATTCTACAGTTTTGGTCAGGAGTCATGGTTATAATGTCCAAAAGCATGGGACCAAGTTACTTGGTTTAGGTGATTGGCACCCACAGCCGTCTGTTCTAACAGGTGGGCAAGGCAGCAGGAGTCAACAGCTAGTGAGACATTTAGATTTGTTCTATGACATCATCTTAATTATTTTTTATTCATCTATTTTGATATAAGATACCAACTCTAATAAAGATTCAAGGAGAGAATTACAAAGCCTAGGCAGGGAGACACATAAAAGCAAGGCTGTATCAGGACTGGCAAATGTGGGACAGGTTGTAGGGAATAATACAGCTCAGGAGGATTCTGGTTTCTGAACCACGACTGTTTCGATTCTTAACTGTACAGACTAGAGTAAATGACTGGTCAAGACCAGCTCAGATTCATGGTCTTGAGCACCAGCTGCTGAGTCAGGCATGCAAAGGAGAGACTGTCTGCTTCTTTTTAAAATTACATTCCACTTCATAGCTCTTATCTTACTTCTCATTAATACCCTACTTCCTGATTTTTGCAAACCAGACTTTAAGAAAGCTTCTCATTTCACAGTAAATGAATACAGCTTAATTTCTTCTCCATTTTAAGGGGGGAAAAATTATTTCCCAGACACGATATTTTTGTTTCATTTCTGCCACTTGCAACAGGAAAACCACACTGGATAAAGTCCAACAATATTTATAACTATCATTCTTGTTCACATAATAGCATTTACACATCTATTTTTCTAGGCATTGCCTAGAACCTGGAATTAGACCAGATCCTAATTTATTGGGGTAAGATAAATACTCAATACTAATACACAATAATAATGTGGGAATTGTAGAGGAAATGTGCAGAGTTTGAGACACATAATCAATTGGACAGAATTTTTAAAAACTGGGTAGTCTGATAACTAAGACAATTTCTTTTAGAATTCATGGTTGGAGTTTTAACCATTGCTCTTTTTTTGGGGGGTGGGGGGGCAGCAACAAATAAACAGACCTAAATGGAGAGAAAAGAAGATGTCTCAAAAGCAAAGCTTGAAGTTTCTGGCTTACTGCCTTAGCTTCTATTTTGTGCCAGAATGGATTGACATAAATTTTATTATTTCATACAAATGCTTCCTGGACCATTTTTAGTTCTTGATATATAAAACAATGAGACGGAAGGTGACACAAATATTTAGAGCCAAGTAATTTTGGAAAATTCTGTCCCATGTGGCTTTTTTTATGATTTTTTCAAATATAGGTCATTGTGTGTTTCAAATATGGGTTACGTCGATTTCTCTTCATCATGTATTTCTTTAGTCTCTTAAGCTAACAGTAGCTAGCTGCACTTTGGAAGATGTGCAGTGAGTGGCCCTGGCTTCATTTAGTTAAAGAAAATCACAATCAAATAAATTCTGAAAATAATTTATAAACTGTATGTAAATTACATGTCTGATCTCCAGGACAGCGCAGGGTTTGAGATCTTACTTCACTTGCAGACTTACAAGACCGCCTGTCACAGCTTCATGGACACTGGTAGAAGACACAAGTCTCTTAGGTCAGAGATAAAGGACAGTTTGTTATACTAGCGTAACTAGCATAACTGTATACTAGTTATACTAGCATAACTGTATAACTATACTAGTTATACAGTTTGTTATATATAGTATACTATATATAGTATAGTATACTATACTGCTAGTATAACATGTATTCTCATGTTTGGATTGGTCCCCCAAGCCCCAATTTCCACACGGCGACATGGGTGCTCAAGATGGTGCTGTCCTCAGTGAGTTACGTTGCAGGAGAGAAACTCTGAGCTTAGGGAACCTAAATCTTTAGAAATGGACAATGGCCGTGACTGCCCTTGTGCTCTGGAGAAAGACAGCATCTCTGTCTTCCAAGGCTGTTTGCTATACCAGCATCCTGTAAATTATAGTTTGGAACAAAGGACAGTCATTGCCTCACACACAAACTATGTAGGCACTCTAGACTCATCTGTGAATAACTGCATTTTAAGAGTCTTTTTGAGACAATATCTTGGGGGGAAAGGTGATTTTAAAATTATAACTATAGAAAAAATTGCATACTTATGACTGTATGAGGAAATAGTGGAAAGCTATTTAACTTAGGTTTGAAAATGTTAAGTCGGGTTTTTTAAAAATGTGATTTAGAAGACTCGAGAGTCCCTTGGACTGCAAGGAGATCCAACCACTCCATCCTAAAGGAAATCAGTCCTGAATATTCATTGGAAGGACTGATGCTGAAGCTGAAACTCCCAATACTTTGGCCACCTGATGTGAAGGACTGACTCATTGGAAAAGACCCTGATGCTGGGAAAGATTGAAGGCGGGAGGAGAAGGGGACGACAGAGGATAAGATGGTTGGATGGCATCACTGACTCAATGGACATGAGTTTGAGTAAACTCCGGGAGTTGGTGATGGACAGGGAGGCCTGGTGTGCTGCAGTCCATGGGGTCCCAAAGAGTCGACTACAACTGAGTGACTGAACTGAATTGACTGATTTCTCAGGAGAGCAATTTAAATAACATTACTCCTTTTTCAAAAACAGAAGTTATGCTCCCCAAAGAAAAATAGTTTAAACGGTCAAAGCTAAATATTTTTGGACTTTTTTTAAACAAACTTTTTATGAAAGTTTAAAATTAAGATTGTCACCCTAAATTGGCCATTAATATAGTTTACTCTAATGCTTTTAAGTTGGTCATGCTTAATGAGTGCCAATTCATGCTATTCGTTTAGTCCTTTTAATTTATTTCCTAGTTTCACTGAATGTATTTACTGATTAAATATTAAATACTCATTTCTATGATGTTGAAATCATGCTATTTTTATAGAAGTATATTAAATTTAAAAATATGTTCTTATATGGAGAAACTATTTTCTGATTACAAAAGAAGCATTTTCTCCAAGCAAGCTAGACTGTAGAAACTAACTACTTTATCCTAAATACTTACATATTTATAGTAATATAACTACTCTTACTGAAAATGATTGTTTTAATTTTGGCTAATGAGGCACCAAAAATTAAATTTTGGTTTCAGTTTTAAATCATATGATTCATTTTCTTTTATTATTACAATTCAGTAAAATGTAGGAATCATCTTTTACCTCACAACACTTGTTAAGTGAATGTAATGAACACAAAATTTAGCATGTGTGTTATTTTTTAAGTAAATTGAAACATCTATGTGGAATTTTACAAAGTACTATATTTGATCCAAATGTTTAATATTTCTCTAAATATTAAAGGTTATATTAATACCTCCTATTCTGGATATATCGCATATACTTTTGCTAAACATGTTTGTGTATTGTGATATGTCACCTTCAGTTGAGTTCAGTTCAGTCACTCAGTCGTGTCGGACTCTTTGCGACCCCATGAATCGCAGCACGCCAGGCCTCCCTGTCCATCACCAACTCCTGGAGTTCACTCAGACTCACGTCCATCGAGTCAGTGATGCCATCCAGCCATCTCATCCTCTGTCATCCCCTTCTCCTTCTGCTCCCAATCCCTCCCAGCATCAGAGTCTTTTCCAATGAGTCAACTCTTCCCATGAGGTGGCCAAAGTACTGGAGTTTCAGCTTTAGCATCATTCCTTCCAAAGAAATCCCAGGGC
The DNA here is from genome assembly GCF_019923935.1 of Bubalus bubalis. Lineage (NCBI taxonomy): Eukaryota > Metazoa > Chordata > Mammalia > Artiodactyla > Bovidae > Bubalus > Bubalus bubalis. The sequence continues at coordinate 78,192,750 of NC_059172.1, read as the reverse complement.
TGATCTCCTTCAGAATGGACTGGTTGGATCTCCTTGAAGTCCAAGGGACTCTTAAGAGTCTTCTCCAACACCACAGTTCAAAAGCTCAGTTCTTCGGTGCTCAGCCTTCTTCACAGTCCAACTCTCACATCCATACATGACCACAGGAAAAACCATAGCCTTGACTAGATGGACCTTTGTTGGCAAAGTAATGTCTCTGCTTTTGAATATGCTATCTAGGTTGGTCATAACTTTCCTTCCAAGGAGTAAGTGTCTTTTAATTTCATGGCTGCAGTCACCATCTGCAGTGATTTTGGAGCCCCCAAAAATAAAGCCTGACACTGTTTCTACTGTTTCCCCATCTGTTTCCCATGAAGTGATGGGACTGGATGCCATGATCTTCGTTTTCTGAATATTGAACTTTAAGCCAACTTTTTCACTCTCCACTTTCACTTTTCATCAAGAGGCTTTTTAGTTCCTCTTCATTTTCTGCCATAAGGGTGGTGTCATCTGCATATCTGAGGTTATTGATATTTCTCCCGGCAATCTTGATTCCAGCTTGTGCTTCTTCCAGCCCAGTGTTTCTCATGATGTACTCTGCATATAAGTTAAATAAACAGGGTGACAATATACGGCCTTGATGTACTCCTTTTCCTATTTGGAACCAGTCTGTTGTTCCATGTCCAGTTCTAACTGTTGCTTCCTGACCTGCATACAGGTTTCTCAAGAGGCAGATCAGGTGGTCTGGTATTCCCATCTCTTTCAGAATTTTCCACAGTTTATTGTGATCCACACAGTCAAAGGCGGGCATAGTCAATAAAGCAGAAATAGATGTTTTTCTGGAACTCTCTTGCTTTTTCTATGATCTAGCGGATGTTGGCAATTTGATCTCTGGTTCCTCTGCCTTTTCTAAAACCAACTTGAACATCTGGAAGTTCACGGTTCACATATTGCTGAAGCCTGGCTTGGAGAATTTTGAGCATTACTTTACTAGCGTGTGAGATGAGTGCAATTGTGCAGTAGTTTGAGCATTCTTTGGCATTGCCTTTCTTTGGGATTGGGGTGAAAACTGACCTTTTCCAGTCCTGTGGCCACTGCTGAGTTTTCCAAATTTGTTGGCATATTGAGTGCAGCACTTTCACAGCATCATCTTTCAGGATTTGAAATAGTTCAACTGGAATTCCATCACCTCCACTAGCTTTGTTCGTAGTGATGCTTTCTAAGGCCCACTTGACTTCACATTCCAGGATGTCTGGCTCTAGGTCAGTGATCACACCATCGTGATTATCTGGGTCGTGAAGATCTTTTTTGTACAGTTCTTCTGTGTATTCCTGCCATCTCTTCTTAATATCTTCTGCTTCTGTTAGGTCCATACCATTTCTGTCCTTTATCGAGCCCATCTTTGCATGAAATGTTCCCTTGGTATCTCTAATTTTCTTGAAGAGATCTCTAGTCTTTCCCATTCTGTTGTTTTCCTCTATTTCTTTGCATTGATCTCTGAAAAAGGCTTTCTTATCTCTTCTTGCTATTCTTTGGAACTCTGCATTCAGATGCTTATATCTTTCCTTTTCTCCTTTGCTTTTTTTCTTTTCACAGCTATTTGTAAGGCCTCCCCAGACAGCCATTTTGCTGTTTTGCATTTCTTTTCCATGGTGATGGTCTTGATCCCTGTCTCCTGTACAATGTCATGAACCTCCATCCATAGTTCATCAGGCAGTCTATCTATCAGATCTAGTCCCTTAAATCTATTTCTCACTTCCACTGTATAATCATAAGGGATTTGATTTAGGTCATACCTGAATGGTCTAGTGGTTTTCCCTACTTTCTTCAATTTCAGTCTGAATTTGGCAATAAGGAGTTCATGGTCTGAGCCACAGTCAGCTCCTGGTCTTGTTTTTGCTGACTGTATAGAGCTTATCCATCTTTGGCTGCAAAGAATATAATCAGTCTGATTTTGGTGTTGACCATCTGGTGATGTCCATGTATAGAGTCTTCTCTTGTGTTGATGGAAGAGGGTGTTTGTTATGACCAGTGCATTTTCTTGGCAAAACTCTATTAGCCTTTGCCCTGCTTCATTCTGTACTCCAAGGCCAAATTTGCCTGTTACTCCAGGTGTTTCTTGACTTCCTACTTTTGCATTCCAGTCCCCTATAATGAAAAGGACATCTTTTTTGGATGTTAGTTCTAAAAGGTCTTATAGGTCTTCATAGAACTGTTCAACTTCAGCTTCTTCAGCATTACTGGTTGGGGCATAGACTTGGATTACTGTGATGTTGAATGGTTTGCCATGGAAACGAACAGAGATCATCTGTCATTTTTGAGATTGCATCCAAGTACTGCATTTCGGACTCTTTTGTTGACCATGATGGCTACTCCATTTCTTCTGAGGGATTCCTGCCCGCAGTCGTAGATATAATGGTCATCTGAGTTAAATTCACCCATTCCAGTCCATTTCAGTTCGTTGATTCCTAGAATGTCGACATTCACTCTTGCCATCTCTTGTTTGACCACTTCCAGTTTGCCTTGATTCATGGACCTGAAATTCCAGGTTCCTATGCAATATTGCTCTTTACAGCATCAGACCTTGCTGCTATCACCAGTCACATCCACAACTGGGTATTCTTTTTGCTTTGACTCCATCCCTTCATTCTTTCTGGAGTTATTTCTCCACTGATCTCCAGTAGCATATTGGGCACCTACTGACCTGGGGCGTTCCTCTTTCAGTATCCTATCTTTTTTCTTTTTCATACTGTTCATGGGGTTTTCAAGGCAAGAATACTGAAGTGTTTTGCCATTCCCTTCTCCAGTGGACCACATTCTGTCAGATCTCTCCACCATGACCCATCTTGGGTTGCCCCACGGGCATGGCTTAGTTTCATTGAGTTAGACGAGGCTGTGGTCCTAGTGTGATTAGATTGACTAGTTTTCTGTGAGTATGGTTTCAGTGTGTCTGCCCTCTGATGCCCTCTTGCAACACCAACTGTCTTACTTGGGTTTCTCTTACCTTGGGCGTGGAGTATCTCTTCACGGCTGCTCCAGCAAAGCGCAGCTGCTGCTTCTTACCTTGGACAAGGGGTATCTCCTCACCCCCTCCCTTCCTGACCTTCAACGTGGGATAGCTCCTCTAGGCCCTCCTGCGCCCGAGCAGCAACAGCTCCTTAGAAACATTTATATATAAACAGTAATATAATATTCAACTGCCCTTTGTCACTTTTTATTAGTGCTTATAACTAATTATAAATTTTGCAATTGAAATTAATTTTTCTTTTTGTTGCTTAAAAACACTGCACTGTGTTTTAGGGTTATAAAATTTATCATTAGTTCCACAAATATTTTCATAGCAGCATAAATAGAAATAAACTTAAAATTAAGAAAAAAGTATAAATACATCTGAACCCTAACAAATCAAAATATAATTCTTTTACTTTCTTTTACCCAGGTGTATACATGTATTATTTTACATCATAGTTTATATCTCTATACTTTCTACATGTAATGTAGTAATATACCTGTGTTTTCACATGTAGGATATGTATTTTTTATAATCATTATGTTGAAAGTCACATAAAATTCTATTGAGAAAATTTTATTGAAGAATTAAATATGTTATTAATAATTCCCTTATTGTTTGTCACATATAAGTTGATTCTAAATTTTTATACTTATACATGGTGTTTAGAAAACCATCCAGTATGCATATTTTTTCCTTTACACTTTTTTAGAATAAATTCCAAGAGGGAGAATTCTAAAGTACAAAAACTTAATACATTTTCAGTATTCTTAGACATATTATTTAATTATTTTCCAAAAGGATTTTTCAAATTTGTGTCATCAATGAAAAAGGACAAATTTCACTTCACTCATATACTTATGGTGATATCATTCATATTTATTCAGGTCCTATGACCATTTTAAGATCAGACTTTTTTTTCCATTCTATTGTAAGAACTTCTTATATATTTTGGATGTTAACTCCTTATCAAAGAGATCATTCAAGTATTTTTTCTGATTCTGTTTATTTCTATTTGTTTATTTTTGCTATTGTTGCCTGCACTTTTGTAGTCAGATGTAAAAAGTCATTGCCAAGACAGATGTCAGTGAACTTTACCTCAATGTGTGTTTTAGAAATTTTATGGTCTCAGGTGTTATGTTTAAGCCTTTTTTTTAAAAAAAATAATTATTTACTTTAATTGGAGACTAATTACTTTACAATATTGTAGTGGTTTTTTCCATACATTGACATGAATCTGCAATGGGTGTACATGTGTTTCCCATCCTGAATCCCTCCTCCCACCTCCCTCCCCATCCCATTCTTCTGGGTCATCCCAGTGCACCAGCCCTAAGCACCCTGTCTCATGCATTGAACCTGGACTGGCGATCTGTTTCACATAAAGTAATATACATGTTTCAATGCTATTCTCTCAAATCATCCCACCCTTGCCTTCTCCCACAGAGTCCCAAAGACTGTTCTTTATATCTATGTCTCTTTTGCTGCCTTACATATAGGGTCATCATTACCATCTTTCTAAATTCCATATGTATGTGTTAGTATACTGTATTGCTGTTTTCCTTTCTGACTTACTTCACTCTGTATAATAGGCTCCAGTTTCATCTACCTTATTAGAACTGATTCAAATGCATTCTTTTTAATGGCTGAGTAATATTCCATTGTGTATATGTACCACAGCTTTCTTATCCATTCATCTACTGATGGACATCTAGATTGTTTCCATGTCCTGGGTATTGTAAACAGTGCTGTGATGAACATTGGGGTACATGTGTCTCTTTCAATTCTGGTTTCCTCGGTGTGTATGCCCAGCAGTGGGATTGCTGGGTCATATGTAAGTTCTATTTCCAGTTTTTTAAGGAATCTCCACACTGTCCTCCATAGTGGTTATACTAGTTTGCATTACCACCAACAGTGTAAGAGGGTTCCCTTTTCTCCACACCCTCTCCAGCATTTATTGTTTGTGGACTTTTTGATACAAGCCATTCTGACCAGTTTGAGTAGCAGAGGTGTTAGCTCTTTTCTAAATTTTTGGTAGAATTCAGCTGTGAAGCCGTCTGGTCCTGGGCTTTTGTTTGCTGGAAGATTTCTGATTACAGTTTCAATTTCCATGCTTGTGATGGGTCTGTTAAGATTTTCTGTTTCTTCCTGATTCAGTTTTGGAAAGTTGTACTTTTCTAAGAATTTGTCCATTTCTTCCAAGTTGTCCATTTTATTGGCATATAGTTGCTGATAGTAGTCTCTTATGATATTTTGTATTTGTGTGTTGTCTGTAGTGATTTCTCCATTTTCATTTCTAATTTTGTTGATTTGATTCTTCTCCCTTTGTTTCTTGATGAGTGTGGCTAATGGTCTGTCAATTTTATTTCTCTTCTCAAAGAAACAGCTTTTAGCTTTGTTGATTTCTGCCATGGTCTCCTTTGTTTCTTTTTCATTTATTTATGCCCCAATTTTTATCATTTCTTTCCTTCTGCTAACCCTGGGGTCCTTCATTTCTTCCTTTTCTAGTTGCTTTAGGTGTAGAATTAGGTTATTTATTTGATTATTCTCTTGTTTCTTGAGGTAAGCTTGTATTCATATGAACCTTCCCCCTAGCACTGCTTTTACTGAGTCCTATAGGCTTTGGGTTGTGTTTGCATTTTCATTCATTTCTATGTGTATTTTGATTTCTTCTGTGATTTCTTGGTTATTCAGTAGTGTGTTGTTTAGCCTCCATATGTTTGTATTTTTAATAGTTGTTTTTTTTTCCTGTAGTTGACATCTAATCTTACTGCATTGTGATCAGAAAAGATGCTTGGAATAATTTCAGTTTTTTTGAATTTACCAAGGCTAGATTCGTGGCCAAGGATGTGATCTATCCTGGAGAAGGTTCCATGTGCACTGGAGAAAAAGGTGAAATTCATTGTTTTGGGGTGAAATGTCCTATAGATATCAATTAGGTCTAACTGGTCCATTGTATGATTTAAAGTTTGTGTTTCCTTGCTAATTTTCTGTTTAGTTAATCTATCTGTAGGTGTGAGTGGGGTATTAAAGTCTCCCACTATTATTGTGCTACTGTTAATTTCCCCTTTCATACTTGTTAGCATTTGTCTTACATATTGTGGTGCTCCTATGTTGGATGCATATATATTTGTAATTGTTATATCTTCTTCTTGGATTGATCCTTTGATCATTATGTAGTGTCCTTCTTTGTCTCTTTTCACAGCCTTTATTTCAAAGTCTATTTTATCTGATATGAGTATTGCTAATCCTGTTTTCTTTTGGTCTCCATTTGTGTGAAATATCTTTTTATAGCCCCCTACTTTCATTATGTATGTGTCCCGTATTTTGAGGTGCGTCTCTTGTAGACAACATATATAGGGGTCTTGTTTTTGTATCTATTCAGCCAGTCTTTGTCTTTTGGTTGGGGCATTCAACCCATTTACATTTAAGGTAATTATTGATAATATGATCCCGTTGCCATTTACTTTGTTGTCTGTGGTTTGATTTTATATACCTTTTCAATATTTCCTGTCTAGAGGAGATCCTTTAGCATGTGTTGAGAGCTAGTTTGGTGGTGCTGAATTCTCTCAGCTGTTGCTTGCCTGTAAAGCTTTTGATTTCTCCTTCATATTTGAATGAGATCCTTGCTGGGTACAGTAATCTGGGTTGTAGGTTTTTCTCTTTCATCACTTTGTGTCCTGCCATTGCCTTCTGGCCTGAAGAGTTTCTATTGAAAGGTCAGCTGTTATCCTTATGGGAATCCCCTTGTGTGCTATTTGTTGCTTTTCCCTTGCTGCTTTTAATATTTGCTCTTTGTGTTTGATCTTCATTAATTTGATTAATATGTGTCTTGGGGTGTTTTGCCTTGGGTTTATCCTGTTTGGGACTCTCTGGGTTTCTTGGACTTGGGTGACTAATTCCTTCTCCATTTTAGGGAATTTTTCAACTATTATCTCGTCAAGTATTTTCTCATGGCCTTTCTTCTTGTCTTCTTATTCTGGGACTCCTATGATTCAAATGTTGGGGCATTTGACACTGTCCCAGAGGTCTCTGAGGTTGTCCTCATTTCTTTTAATTCTTTTTTCTTTTTTCCTCTCTCCTTCATTTATTTTCATCATTGTATCTTCCACCTCATTTATCCTATCTTCTGCCTCAGTTATTCTACTGTTCGTTCCCTCCAGAGTGTTTTTAATCTCAGTTATTGCATTATTCATTATTTATTGACTCTTTTTTATTTATTCTAGGTCATTGTTAAACATTTCTTGCATCTTCTCAATCCTTGTCTGCAGACTATTTATCTGTAACTCCATTTTGTTTTCAAGATTTTGGATCATTTTTACTATCATTATTCTGGATTCTTTTTCAGGTAGACTCCCTGTCTCCTCCACTTTTGTTTGATTTGGTGGGCATTTATCATGTACTTTTACCTACTGAATATTTCTCTGCCTTTTCATTTTCTTTAGATTGCTGTGTTTGGGGTGACCTTTCTGTGTGCTGGAAGTTTGTGGTTCATCTTTATTGTGGAGGTTCCTCCCTGTGGGTGGGGTTGGACGAGTGTCTTGTCAATGTTTCCTGCCTAGGGAAGCTTGCGTCAGTGTTCTGGTGGGTGGAGTTGGATCTCTTGTCTCTGGAGTGCATCAAAGTATCCAGTAGTGAATTTTGAGGTGTCTGTGGGTTTGGTGTGACTTTGGGCAGCCTGTATATTAATGCTCAGGGCTGTCTTCCTGTGTTGCTGGAGAATTAGCATGGTATGTCTTTCTCTGGAACTTGTTGGTTCTTGGGTGAAGCTTGGTTTCAGTGTAGGTATAGAGGCTTTTGGATGAGCTCTTGTCTATTAATGTTCCCTGGAGTCAGGAGTTTTATGGTGTTCTCAAGTTTTGGATTTAAGCTTCCTGCCTCTGGTTTTCAGTCTTATTCTTACAGTAGCCTCAAGACTTCTCCATCCATACTGCACCTATGATAAAACATCTAGGTTAATGGAGAAAAGATTCTCCATAATGAGAGATACCTAGAGAGTTTTGCAGAGTTACATGGAGAAGAGAAGAGGGAGGAGGGAGATAGAGGTAACCAGGAAGAGAAGAGGGGGAATCAAAAGGGGGGGAGAACAGTCTAACCAGTAATCAATTCCCTATGTGCCCTCCACAGCTTGGAATACCCAGAGAAGTTCACAGAGTTACATAGAGAAGAGAAGAGGGAGGAAGGAGATAGAGGTGACCAGGAGGAGAAGAGGGGGAATCAAAAGGGGAGGGAAAGATCTAGCCAGTAATCAGTTCCGTAAGTGTTCTCCATAGCCCAGAACACCCAAAGAGATTCACACAGTTGGGTAGAGAAGAAAGGAGGAGGGAAGAGATAGATGTGTCTTGGGGGAGAAAAAAGGAGAGTCAAAAGGGGGAGAGGGCAATGAAGCCAGTAATCACACTCCTAAGTAAAAATGGGTACTGAAGATTGGATTCTTAAAGGTACAAAATTGATAACAAATACCAAAAAGCAAAGATTAAAAATCTAGAGTAGAGGTTAGACTCTAAAAAATGCAATATTGAAAAAACAAAACAAAATCACAAAATTATAAAAAATATATATGAAATTTGCTTTAAAAATAGGGTCTTTTTTTGCAAGATAATAGTAGGTTGTGAAAATGAAAATTAAATGAGTAATAAAGGACTTAATAAAAAATGATAATAATAAAATATATCTAGGCATTTCTCTGGAGCTGTTGCAGGCAGTGTGGGGTCAGTTCAGTTTCAGATAGTTCCTTGTTTCAGCTTATACTTCTTCTTGAGATCTATAGGCCCCTTCCAATGTAGTTGGTGCTAACTACAGGGTTTTAATCTGTTGCACCTGTCACTTCCAAAGTGATTCCCTTTGTTTATTTTGGCTTCATCTGTTTGCAAGTCTCTTCAGTGTCTAATTTCCACCCTGCCACAAGGAGGAAAAGATGGTCACTATTTAGGCTCACTTGTTCGGTTGTGCTATGGGGAGGGAGGAATACTGCAAACAAATATCACTGGCATGTGTGGGGAGTGCTTGCAGTCTGGGCTGCACTTGGTTTGTCCCCACTCATGGCATGTGCTTTCTTGGTCTGCACTGCTCAGTCTCCAGGTTGCTCTACAGGGGAACTGTTTAAAATGGACCCTGGGTTGCGTGTACTTCCCAGGTTTAAGCCGCTCAGGTTCAGGTTCTTGGGTACTCCACAAAGGCACAGACTTGGTTGGGCCTGGGTTTTGTGCCCTTCCCAGGTCAGAACAGCTCAGGTGACCAGGTGCTTGGCGAGCACACTCCTACCAGGTGGGTGGTGCCTCTTATCACTTCCCTGGTCCCAGCCTCTTGGTTTCTTTGGTGCGCAGTGGTAGCACTGTCTCAGGTGTGTCGTGTGTCTCCTCTGGGGAGCTGATCTCTGGCTGCGACCCTCCTGGTGGATGTTAACCGTCCAGGATCCCAGGAAGACTTGGTTAGCAACTGGGAGCCTGCTTGCAGTTTGGTGGAAGATGCTGTCTCTGGGGCCGAGATTGCTCCTTGCCTTCTGGCTCTGGCTGTCGCCTGCCTGCCTCCCTGCCTCCAGTGGGCGATGGGCTGGTCCACTGCCAGCTAGCTCTCCTCTGGTGATGGCTCAGTCCTTTGTTCTGTGAGTGGGCCGGCAGTGCCTTAGGTTAGATCTTTTCATGGGAAAGTTCTGTCTCTTTTTTCTCTCTCTCTGGCAATCCCACGGTTTGGGTTGTCATCGCACGTTAGCTCCCTTAGATTGTCCTCAGGGCATTCAGGCCTGGTCCTTACCCTCAGCAACGCAGCCCGCACCTCCTTGTTCAGCCCCCGCTTGCTGGTAGCAGATGCAAGCATCTGGGCTACTTCTCCGCTGGAAGTTGCGGCTAGGTGCGTAATCTGTGGGTTTTATTTATTTATTTTTCCTCCTGGTTATGTTGCCCTCTGAGATTCCAAAACTCCCCACAGACCAGCCAGTGAGAGGGTTTCCTGGTGTTTGGAAACTTCTCCTCTTTCACAACTCCCTCCCCAGGACAGCTCTCATCCCTAACTGTTTTGTCTCTCTTTTTATCTTTTATATTTTGTTTTACCTCCTTTCAAAGACAATGGGCTGCCTTTCTGAGTGCCTGGTGTCCTCCACTAGCATTCAAAATTGTTTTGTGGAATTTGCTCAGCATTCAGATGATATTTTGATAAATTTGTGGGTGAGAAAGTGGTCTCCCCATCCTATTCCTCTGCCATCTCAGGACTGCCCTCCTATGTTTAAGTCTTTACTTCATTTTGAATTTATTTTTGTGTTTTAAGATAACAGTCCAATTTTTTTCTTTTGCTCATTAAGATATTTGTCCAATTTTCCCAACCCCACTTAAAAAGAGGGGTTGCTCTTCCTTCCATTGTATTTTCTTACTGCCTTTGTCAAAAGTCAGATGGCTGTATACTGTGGGTTTCTTTCTGGAGCCTCTATTCTGTTCCAATGATCTATGAGTCTTTTTTTTTTTTAATTCAAATACTGTACTGTTTTGACTGCTATGGCTTTGTAATATAGTTTGAAAGTCTCCAGCTTTACTTCTTCCTAGAGATTGCTTTGGGGGCCTTTTGGAGTTCCACACAGATTTTAGGATTGTTTTCAATTTGCCACTGGGATTTTGATAGGGATTTCACTGAATCTGTGGATTTCTTTGGATGTATGGATATTTAATATTAATTCTCCTAATTCATGAACATGGAATATCTTTCTATTTATTTGTGTCATCTTCAATTTATTTCATCAGTTTTTCATAGTTTTCAATGTATAGCTCTTTAATTCCTTAGTTAAATTTATCCCTAAGTATTTTATTTTTTTGATGCTATTGCAAAAGGGCTTAAAAAAATGTCTTCTTCAGATAGCTTGTTGTTTCTGTGTAGAAATGCAACTCATTTTTGTATATTGATTTTGTACCTTGCAAATTTGCTCTATTCATTGATTAGTCCTAACAGTTTTTTACTGGAGTCTTTAGGGCTTTCTGTATAAGATTATGTTTAGCTTTCCTGACTAACTAAGGAAAAAAGAAAGTGTGAAACAATAGATTCAATGTAGATGGTAAAACTTCTGTGCTTTGAACAGCCTTAAAGAATCTTAAGGTCATAATTGGCATCTCCAGAGACAGTTTATATGTAAGAAATGTGTGTGAATACATTTGAATGTAGTATATTTATTGACATAACAATTTTGATGTTGAAGTTGGTTAGTAGTCTCACTTTAGTGCTTCTTGGTTTGCTCTGTAGCCATGAATATCAGAAATTAATAATAGGAAGAAAGAGGCAACAGGCTAGGAGAATATAGTGCCTATTGAGACCAAATAAAATATGTGTGTATAATTGTCAAGGCTGTATATTGTCACCCTGCTTATTTAACTCATATGCAGTGTACATCATGAAAAATGCCAGGCTGCATTAAGCACAAGCTGGAATCAAGATTGCCAAGAGAAGTATCAATAACCTCAGATAATCAGATGACACCACCCTTATGGCAGAAAGCAGGAAGAACTAAAGAGCCTCTTGATAAAAGTGAAAGAGGAGAGTGAAAAAATTGGCTTAAAACTAAACATTCAGAAAACTAAGATCATGGTATCTGGTCCCATCACTTCATGTCAAATAGATGGGGAAATAATGGAAACAGTGACAGACTTTATTTTTTGGGGCTCCAAAATCACTGTAGATGGTGACTGCAGCCATAAAATTAAAAGGCACTTGCTCCTTGGAAGTAAAGCTATGACCAACCCAGACAGCGTATTAAAAAGCAGAGACATTACTTTGCCAACAAAAGTCCATCTAGTCAAAGCTATGGTTTTCCCAGTAGTCATGTATGGATATGCGAATTGGACTATAAACAAAGCTGAGCACTGAATAATTGATGCATTTGAACTGTGCTTGGAAAAGACTCTTGAGTGTCCCTTGGACTGCAAGGAGATTCAACCAGTTAATCCTGAATATACACCAGAAGGACTGATCGTGAAGATAAAACTCCTGATGCGAAGAACTGACTCATTTGAAAAGACCCTGATGCTGGGGAAGATTGAAGGCAGGAGGAGAAGGGAACGACAGAGGATGAGATGGTTGGATGGCATTACTGACTTGATGGACATGAGTTTGAGTAAACTCCGGGAGTTGGTGATGGACAGGAAAGCCTGCCGTGCTGCAGTCCATGGGTTTGCAGAGTTGAACACGACTGAGTGACTGAACTGAACTGAACTGATAATATACCTGTTCCATTCTCCATGTGCCTATGTTAGTGTATGTCTGGCTTTTGAAATGTCTGTTAGGACATGGGTCTGAAACTCTCACAGGAAGATTATCACCTGGATGTCTTCTAGGAAAGCCTGTTTTCTGTACAAAGTTTCTTAATTTCAGACAGGAAGAGACATTCATAAGACTAAGATTTAACAGTAATTAATGCCCTCCTGGGGGTATGCTTGGCATAATTTGCAGGGATCATATATTCTTAGTTTGAACCAAGGAGGTTTTTGGGATTTCTAAATTCAGGTACTAGAATTCTAGAATGTTTTCCTTGCATCAGAGCTTTCTTCTTTGCCATTCATCCTATGTACACTTTGGAAAACTTGAGCTGCTTTGTTATTTCCCATGTCAAAAAGGAAAAATTTTACTAGAATGGTTTATGAGTGCCTAGGAATCTTAACCCCTGCCTTGCTCCTAGGTATAAGGATACTTTGGGGATATTGAGAACACTGGGTATGAAAGGCCTTTGTGAGTCTCTGTCTTGGTGTTTCTCTACATGGGACCACAACTCTGAGATTGTCTTATTTTTCTTCATTTATTCATTCAATAATTTATTTATTTATCAATACTTTCACACTCACAATAGTAACCCAATGTTTAGGCCCAAATTTCTTCCTCTAAATACTTCATTTTCATGGAGAGTGTGTTAGTTACTCAGTCCTGTCTGATTCTTTGCAACCCTATGGACTGTAGCCCACCAGGCTCCTCTGTCCAAGGGATTCTCCAGGCAAGAATACTGGAGAGGGTTACCATTTCCTTCTCCAGGGGATCCTCATGACCCAGAGATCGAACCCAGGTCTCCTGCATTGCAAGCAGACTCTTTATGGTCTGAGCCACCAGAGAAGCCTTTTGATGCAGAATCCTGACAAATATATAAGATAAGCAAACACATTTTAAAGTGTGGTAAAATATTACTTTAAGAAAATGAAATTGTGCAGTGGGATACAATGTGATAGGATGTAGAGCTTCTTTAGCTAGGCTGTGCAAACAAGTACTATCTGAGGAGCAGGGAGCTACCTATAAATCTGGAGGGAAGTTCATTGTAGATAGACTGGAGAGACCCTGAAACAGGAATGGACCTGGCATATTCCTAGAACAGCAATGGCAACAAAGCCAGTGTCCGTGAGCAGAATGCAAAATGGGCAGAAGTGTGAACCATATATTATCAGACTGCTAGTTACTGATTTGATTTTTTTTTTCCTGATTTGCCTTGGGAAAGAGTTTAATACTGTTTGATTGCAATGGGAAACTATTGGAGTTTATCTTATGCCAAAATAAGTATATTGTCTGATTTTATATTTTGAGAAAATATTTGGACCTCTATGTAGGGGGCAAGAATGTATGCAAAAGAGCTGTTGTAGAGTTATTGTAGATCAGGGATGGGGTGAGAGAGGCTTAGACGAGGATTCTAGGAGCAGACACATTGATGAGTATTAGATTCCAAATATATTTTGGAGATAAAAACACTGAAAATTTTACTTGTAAGGAAAAGACATAGATGAAGGATTGCTCCAAGTTTTCACCCTAAGTTTGATAGCGGGACCATTTGCTGAATTAAAGAAAATTGGGGAACAGGAAAAATAGATATAAGAGTGCCATTTTGGCCATATTAATTTTTTAAATGCCTGTTAGGCATCAGGAAGTGGAATCAATGGCCTCAGGGATGAGGCTAGGTCTGGGTATATTGATTTGACATTTAAAGTCACATACTGGATGAACTCTTCTAAGAAGTAAGTGGAAACAGAAAAGAGAAGGGAACCAGGACAAGAACCCTGGGTATTATAACTTTTAGGCATCAGGCAGTTGAGGAGGGACCGACTAGTACAATGGGAGAAGAACATGGGAATGTGGCATCTCAAGAACCTAGGGAAAGTAAATCTTTCAAGAAGGTAAAACACTTCTTTTGTGTCCTGATGTCGGCACAACAGTCAAGATGGATATAAATGAATTGACTTCTGAATTTTCACAGTAGAGGTCAATAACCGCCTCGGTGCAAAGTGTTCAATGCAGCCAGTAAATACAAAATCCAGGTTAGAATAAGTTGAGGACAGTATAAGGTTGAGAGGATGGAGATAATAGATCTATTCGAGACTTCTGAAAACTTTTGCTACTTAGGGGGAGTTTTTTGTAAAATCAAACTTCCAGTGCCCTCCCCACATTAACCTGTTGAGAATACAGTAATTTAGGGGTTATATAAGAGGAGGTCAGTGAAGAAAATAGCCTATATATGGTCATTGGATTGTGCCTTTAAATTGGAGAATTCAGGTATGTTAAAGAACATAAGGATTTGGATTCCTACTAAAAAAAAATCTCTGACCCTAGTTTCACATATGTAGATTTTATGTATTTGTAAAAGAAAAGAAACATTAATTAAAAACAGTGTCTAAGAATAATGATAATAATTATACTTTTGTTCCTGTTCTTTATTGAGATACATGTCACACATACAGAAATATTAAACCTATGTATGTAATAGTTTAAATAATAATTGCAAAATGACCTCCATGTAACCAATACCAAGATGGAGAAACATAACATGCAAAAACCCAGAAGACTCCCATGGGCTTCTTTCCAACCTGACCTTTGTAATGATCATTTCTCTGTTTCTCTTTACCTTTTAGCACCTGTGTATTTATTCTTTAAAAATAAAAAAAAAACAAAAAAAAGTTTTTATTTTGTATTGGGGTATAGCCAATTAACAAAGTTGCAATAGTTTCAGGTGAACAGGGAAGGGACTCAGTCATACACATACATGTATCCATTCTCCCCCAAACTCCGCTCTCATCCAGGCTGCAGTAAATTATTGAGCAGAGTTCCATGTACTCGACAGTAGGTCCTTGTTGATGATCCATTACTGTTTTTGAACTTTATGTAAATGTATTATGCTATCTGTATTCTTTTATTTCTGCTTCAGTTCAGTTCAGTCCAGTCGCTCAGTCGTGTCTGACTCTTTGTGACCCCATGAATTGCAGCATGCCAGGCCTTCCTGTCCATCACCAACTCCCAGAGTTCACTCAGACTGACGTCCATCGAGTCGGTGATGCCATCCAGCCATCTCATCCTCTGTCGTCCCCCTTCTCCTCCTGCCCCCAATCCCTCCCAGCATCAGAGTCTTTTCCAATGACTCAACTCTTCGCATGAGGTGGCCAAAGTACTGGAGTTTCAGCTTTAGCATCAGTCCTTCCAAAGAAATCCCAGGGCTGATCTCCTTCAGAATGGACTGGTTGGATCTCCTTGCAGTCCAAGGGACTCTCAAGAGTCTTCTCCAACACCACAGTTCAAAAGCATCAATTCTTCAGCACTCAGCTTTCTTCACAGTCCAACTCTCACATCCATACATGACCACAGGAAAAACCATAGTCTTGACTAGATGGACCTTTGTTGGCAAAGTAATGTCTCTGCTTTTCAATATGCTATCTAGGTTGGTCATAACTTTCCTTCCAAGGAGTAAGTGTCTTTTAATTTCATGGCTGCAATCACCATCTGTAGTGATTTTGGAGCCCAGAAGAATAATGTCTGACACGGTTTCCAGTGTTTCCCCATCTATTTCCCATATTTCTGCTTAATTTGCTTTTATGATAATTTTGAGAGTCGTCAATTTGGTGTGTAGCTCTAGTTCATTTTCATGACCATATGGTTTCCCATTGTATAAATGTATTGCAATTCATCCATCCTATTCTTTATAGTTATATGTGTTATTTCTAGCTTGGAGTATTATGATCAATACTGCTGTAAGCATTTGATAGTGCAGCTGTTAGGCTGTACTATCAACTATGGCAAGCACTAGACTGACAAATTTAAATTAGTTAATATTAAATGAAATTAAAAATGCAGCCTTTTAGTTGTGTTAACCACATTTCAAGTGTACAACAGCCACACTGTGTCACCAGTACCATTGACTGATAGCAATAGTATTGGACAGCACCATTTCTGGCACATTTCCATCATTCTGGAAAGTTCTATTCAACAGCAATAGTCTAGGAATACATACCTGGGAGTGGAATTGTTAAGACCTCAGATAGACATTTCCAAATGATGTCACACTGTTTTACAAAGTGGTTGTACTAGTTTGTATTCCACTGAACTGTATAAGAGAACCCTGCTCCTAAGGCCCCTGCATCCTCAACAGCGCTTGGTTTGGAGCTCAGCAGTTAAGGCTTCTGTAGCAAAGTACCACAAACTTGGTGGCATAAGTATCAGAAATTTATTTTCTAACAGTTCTGGGGGGGGCGGGGGTGGAAGCCCAAGATCAAGTTGTCAGCAGGCATAGTTCCTTTGGAGGGCTGTAAGGAAAGGATTTGTTCCAGGCTTCTATATTTGGCTTGTGGATGGCCATTTTCTCCAGGTGTCTTCACATTGTATTCCCTCTGAATGTCTCTGGGGGCAAATTTCTCCTCTGACCTCACCCTTATGACCTCATTTTAACTTGATGACCTTTGTAAAGGTCCTATCTTCAAATAAGGCCCCATTCTGAGGAACCAGGGTTTAGACCTCAGTAGATATATTTGGACACAAGGGGCATAATTCAGCCTATAACAGGTATATTAGATGTTTCAATATTTGCAAATCTGGTAGGAGTATAATGGTATTGCATTATAATTTTAACTTTACTTCTCTGATTTTTCACATATTATTCTATTTTTTTCACATGTTATTTATAATCTGATAGTCTTTTTTTTTTTTTTAAGTACCATGTCAAGGTTTGACCCTTTATTTCTCTTAGGCTGCCAACTTTTTTCATACTTCTTTATAGGAATTCTCTTTACTATTTTGGACACTAGTACTTTTTTGATCATCAGTTCAGTTCAGTCGCTGTCATGTCTGACTCTTTGCAACCCCATGAACTGCAGCATGCCAGGCCTCCCTGTCCATCACCAACACCTGGAGTTCACTCAAACTCATGTCCATCGAGTTGGTGATGCTATCCAGCCATCTCATCCTCTGTCGTCTCCTTCTCCTCCTGCCCCCAATCCCTCCCAGCATCAGAGTCTTTTCCAAGGAGTCAACTCTTTGCATGAGGCGGCCAAAGTACTGGAGTTTCAGCTTCAGCATCATTCCTTCCAATGAACACCCAGGGCTGATCTCCTTTAGAATGGACTGGTTGGACCTCCTTGCAGTCCAAGGGACTCTCAAGAGTCTTCTCCAGCACCACAGTTCAAAAGCATCAATTCTTCGGTGTTCAGCTTTCTTCACAGTCCAACTCTCACATCCATACATGACCACAGGAAAAACCATAGCCTTGACTAGCTGGACCTTTGTTGGCAAAGTAATGTCTCTGCTTTTGAATATGCTATCTAGGTTGGTCATAACTTTTTTTCCGAGGAGTAAGCATCTTTTAATTTCATGGCTGTAGTCACCATCTGCAGTGATTTTGGAGCCCCCCCAAAATGAAGTCTGACACTGTTTCCACTGTTTCCCCACCTATTTCCCATGAAGTGATGGGACCAGATGCCATAATCTTCATTTTCTGAATGTTGAGCTTTAAGCCAACTTTTTCACTCTCCTCTTTCACTTTCATCAAGAGGCTTTTTAGTTCCTCTTCACTTTCTGCCATAAGGGTGGTTTCATCTGCATATCTGAGGTTATTGATATTTCTCCCAGTAATCTTGATTCCAGCTTGTGCTTCTCCATAGGTGTTGCAATTATGTTCTCCTACCCTGTGGTTTGCCATTTACTTATTTTTTATAATAAAAGTAAGTTCCTAAATTTTTATTTGATTTAGTAAACATTTTCCTATGGTTTGTATTTTTTCTGTCTTGTTAAGAAATCCTTCCTTGCCCTGAGGTTATGGATTTCTTCTTCTATATTTTTTTCCTAAAACCTTACAGTTTTGTTTCTCTCATTTAGGTCATTTTTCTACCTGGGATTGTTTTTTGTTTTTGTTAAGTGGTGGTAAAATTTTATTTTCTTTTTATAATAAATGAAATTAGATTTCCACCATCATTTATTGAAAGTTCTATTCTTTCTCCCCAAATCTTCTGTATCAAACAATGTCCATTGGTCTGTTTATACTACTTTATTTAGTTCTCCTGGTGTGTTTTCTACCACTATGTCTATATGACCCTTCATTATTATGAAAGTTTTACAATAAATTTTATTTGATAGTGAAAGTCTTTCTAATTTGTTCTTCAAGAATTTCTTATCTATGATTTGATATTTGCATTTTCTAGTTTTTTATAGCCATGTTTTGACAGACTAAGTTCCCTTCTATTCCTGGTTTGCTAAGAGCCTTCTTTTCTTTTTAAAATCATAAATAGAAGTTAAATTTTGTCAAATCTTCCTGCAGCTGTGCTTTACTTTTTCAAAAGTCTACTGTTTCCCAAATGATGTGCTAGATGCTTTATATATACATAATGTCTAGTCCTCAGATCAGTTCTGCCAAGTAAGTATAATTATTCCCATCTTGGAAATGAAAAAATAAAACAAAGCTCTAGAGGAAAGGCTAAGTAGTTTGCCCAAATTTCTAGGTACTAAGCGGAAGAGCTAGGATTCAAACTGAGATTTCTCTGGCCCCTTAATTAACTCATTAATTAATTTATGCATGTATTAAATCAGTAATTGTTATTGAGTAACCTCTGTGTTCCCTTGAAACCTTTGCACTTGCTATTTTATCTCATTATCATCTGAGTCTGGGTACAAGTATACCTTGGAGGTATTGAGGATTCCACTCCACTGCAACAGAGTTAGTCACACAGAGCTTTTGGTTTCTTGGTGCACATAAAATTTACGTTTACACTATATCTAAAAAAATAATGTACATACCTTAATTAAAAAATACATAATTGCTAAGAATGCTAACCATCCCTTGAACCTCCATATTTTTCTGCTTGTGAAGGATCTTGCCTCAATGTTGATGGCTGCTGGCTGATCAGGGTGGATACTGCTGAAGGTTGGGGTGGCTGAGATAATTTCTTAAAATAAGAAAAGAAGTTTGCCACATCGATTGACTCTTCTTTTTAAATAAAGTATTGTGTGTCAGGGAACAGGGAGGCTGGCAGAGAGGGAGAAAGATGGGAACTGCTGGTTCATGAAATGGAACACACACACATTTATCAGTAAAGTTCGCCATCTATATGGGCAAGTTTCATGGTGCCCCAAAACAATTACAATGGAAACACCAAAGGTGCCTTGAGAACACATTGTTGTTAACAGTGCTAAACATGCATGTGTGTTTTAGTTCTTGAATTATTGAGAATGCTAACAGGATGACACTGGTTATCTGTAAATGGCAATTGAAAAAGGCATTTCCCAGTCCAACATCCTCCAAGGAATTTTGCAGTCCTTGGCAAAAGGAGGCATGAGTGGAGCCCTTAATCAGAAGCTGCATGTGAAGAATTCCCTCATCATATCCCATCCATTCAGCTTGGCCCTGGCCAAGCTTTTGATCTCATGGAGGCTATCAGAAATACAGTCTTTTTACATATAGCAACAAAGTTAAACAAGAATGAATTTTAGTATACTCAAACACATATGATAAATGGGGACATTAAATACTACATAGAAGCCTGGGAAAATACATATGATAAAACATTTTTTAAAAAAGTATTGAC
Source organism: Bubalus bubalis (assembly GCF_019923935.1). Lineage (NCBI taxonomy): Eukaryota > Metazoa > Chordata > Mammalia > Artiodactyla > Bovidae > Bubalus > Bubalus bubalis. Next base: position 78,172,980 of record NC_059172.1, on the reverse strand, counting down.
TATGGAAGATACCACTTCTTCCCTTTGTTTCATATCTTTAAGAATGGTGAAAAGTGAAAGATAACGGCTTTAAGTACCTAAGTCTACTTGGTTCCCTGCCCAGTTTTGTGTTCCCTCATCTGTTCTTGATCGGCTGTGAGACTTCCCAGTTGGGGAGGAGAGGCCTAAGGCAGTCTTCTCCTATCTATCCCATGGTGTTACCTCATTTTCATTGCTGATAATTGTTTAAGCACTTCCTAGAAAACACGACTGAGCGACTTCACTTTCACTTTTCACTTTCATGCATCGGAGAAGGAAATGGCAACCTGCTCCAGTGTTCTTGCCTGGAGAATCCCAGGGACGGTGGAGCCTGGTGGGCTGCCGTCTGTGGGGTCGCACAGAGTAAGACACGGCTGAAGTGACTTAGCAGCAGCAGCAGCAGCAGCAGAAAACAGGAAGTTTTACACAAATGTGTTGCTCAGTACTCAGAGGAACTACAGACATTTTGAATAAATTTTTCATCTTCTTATATAACTCACTCAATTCCTTGCTGTATTTTGACATAACTGGAGACTTAAAGATGATTTAGTATTTCAGACATATCATTAATCTCAGAACAAAAGTAAATGGTCCCATTGAAATGTCTATAATTGACTGAATGGCTGTTGCCTTTACCACCTGCCACTTCCTCAGCATTGATGCTCCTAGTCTGTAATATACAGGTGGGTCTCACTTCACAAACACCCCAGATTCAAAAAATGTACAGTCTAAGGCATAATTAGATATATATTTTAAGTAACTCTTTTTACAGAGTAACTTATTACTAAATTTCTTTATAAGAAAAGCTGCTACTGGGTGATTAAAATATGGCCCACTTTCTAAGAATGATATTTACAAGCAATTTTTCAAAAATATCTATATGTCTAGATAAGACTTGAAATTCTGGGAAGATGGTACCAGCAGAAGACATCTGGTTTTTTAAAATGTATTTGAATTCCCACACATAAACAACCAAGGTAGCTATTTAGCAGAACCAAAACCAATGGACATTTACAACAAAACTGGTAACAACATATCTCCACAATCCCCCAAAATGCAGGCTGCTGGAATAAACGCTGTAGCCACAAGGCCAGCTTGTTATCAGTGTCGAGCTGCAGGTAGCAGAGAGACCCTGAACATGGGTTCTGAGAAACTGAGAGCAGGTCAGCTCACAGCTCTTTACCAGAAGTCCCAGGACAATTGCAGAACAGCAGCTGCAGCTGGGCAGCTGGGAGGGTTTTGCTCATCTCTGTAGCAAAGCGCAAGGGCTTACTGTGAATCCTAAACACGCAAGCAGCCGGGTCCCTGTGAAATCTCCAAACTGAACCTTCGGAGCTCCTTTTGGAGAAAGGTTCTCACAGTGAAGTATGGAGTCAAAACTGAACATGATAAGAATGACAGAGAGAAAAAGGAAGGTTCAGATAAAATGAGTGAGCCAAGAGCCTCAAAAAGATATGGAGGAAACTTAAATTACATGTCACTAAGTCAAAGAAAATCTGCAAGACTTCATAGTGTGATAGTCAAACTCTACAACATTCTAGAAAAGGCAAATCTATGGAGAGGGTGAAAACCTCAGTAACTGAGGGAGCTAGAGGGTAGGGAGAGATGAGTAGGCAGGGCAGAGGATTTTAAGTGTAGCGAAACTGCTGTGTTTGATGTTTTAATTATGGATAGATTTCATTGTGTATTTGCCTAAACTCATAGAACATACCAAGAGTGAACTCTAATGTAAACTGTGGTCTTTGATTGGTAATGACGTGTCACTGTAGGTTTATCTGTTGTAAGAAACATGTCACTGGCATGGGGGACATGACTCTAGAGGAGGCCCTGCATGAGTGGAGGCAGGGCATGTATGGGAAATCTCTGCACCTTCCAGTCAGTTTTGTTCATGAGCCTAAAACTGCTCTAAAAAGTTGTCGTTGTTTAGTCACTATGTCATGTCTGACTCTTGCGACCCCATGGACTGTGGCCTGCCAGGCTCCTGTGTCCATGGGATTCTCCAGGCAAGAATACTGGAGTGGGTTGCCATTCCCTTCTCCAGGGGATCTTCCCGATCCAGGGATTGAACCCAGGTCTCCTGCATGGCAGGCAGATTCTTAATAGACTGAGCTACAAGGGGAGCTCTAAAAAGTAAAGCCTATCAAAAAAACAGGGTGTGTTTGCTTACCTTAGTACTGTAAGGCATTTCTACAAACTTAGTGACTTAGAAACAACATAAATGTATTATCTTAGAGTTCTTAGGTCAGAATTATGAATGGTTTCAGGTGACTCTGCTACGAGACTTAAACCAAGGTGTATGTGTCTGGGCTTTTATGGGGAGATTGTAGGAAGAATCCCCTTCTGTTCATTCAGGTGGATGGCAGAGCTCTCTGCCATGTGTTAAGGGACTGAGGTCCTGTTTCCTTGCTGTTTGCTCCAAGGGTCATTTCTCAGCATCCAGAGCATGGCAGCATTCTCTGCTTAGTGGCCTTCCTCATTTTTGAGGCCAGACTCAGGGGCCTTTTCATGTGGGTCAGTCCTCCTGTCTCAGATCTCTCTTACTCTTGTTCTGCCCCATCCCTATTGCCTCCAGCTAAAGAAAGTTCTCTTGTTTTAAGGTGCTTATATGATTCAACTGGGTTTCCACAGATAATAACCCGGGATATCTCCCTGGATTTTAGTTTATGGTCTGTAACCTTAGTTATATCTTTACAGGTTCTAGAGATTAGGACTCAGATATCTGGGGTGACCATTCATTCTACACTATGAGGAGAGGGGCACAGAGCCTGGAGATCTCAGGAAGCAAGCTGCTGTACAAAAATAACAGACGAGGGAGCTCCGTGATGTTAAAAATTTAGCCTGAACTGTGCCTCCTTCTAAAAGTTCATAGAAACTAAATTCAACAAAAAGTATAAATATGGCCTTTTATAATATTTCAAAAATAAACTAAAGATTTAAAGATATGGTATAAGATGTGAAAGAACAATATTCATCAGAGAAAAATTCAGAAAGGAGGTAATGGAACTGAGCTGAGGTATTGGAAATAAAAGAAAACAAATTCAACACAAGAGAGAATAAAGAAATTACTTTAAGAAAAACTGATAATAAAAAAGAACAACATATCAAATATAAAACATGAAAAATTTAAAGAAGAATTGGAGATAAAGTTAAAAACACTGAGAACTGGCAATAAAAGTTCAATATAAATGTTATTGAAGTCTCTGGAAAAAATTGAAAGCAAAACAAGAAAATAGGAAAACCCACTAACAAGAAGACTTTCTGAAAATATGTATATGTTTGAAATTATGTATTAGATACACACTGAGTACCTAAGAATATCAATCTAGAATGACCAAAATCAAGATATATTCTAGCAAAATTACTACAGCTTAAAGGAAAAAAAAGCCTTATTTTTTATCTTGGCAAAATCAGCAGGTGATTTATAAGGGAAAGAAAATTATGTTATCATCAGAACTTTTTTGTTAGTAGTACTTTATGCTAAGAGAAAATGGAATAACATAAAGTTAAGGTACTCAAGGGAAGAAATGTTGGCCAGGGATTTTATATTCATCAGACTTACCTGCCAGTTTAAAGGGTATAGACAAACAAATAGCATTAGAACTCAAAGAAATAGTTCCCAAGATTTCTTCCTGAAGAAGCTTCTAGAGACTGTGCTCCTGAACTACCAAAATGACAAGAGAAGCAGCAACATAAGGCCATGTGGTGTCATTAAATGTTTAGTTACTTATAAAACTCAAGAGTAAATGATTTTAGGACAAGAGAGGATACTATATAATGGCTATATGCTTAGGAATAATATAGTCCAGCTACTAAGCAATAGAGAGTAAAAAGCACATATGTAAAAGAAAAAAATATTCACCCATTCTCAGTAATTATATAGGTAACTAATAATTCTAATATAGTAGAATTACTATTGTTATTCTGAGACCCTTATGTGTGTAATGTGGGAAAAAGTAAATGAATATATGTGGGATATTCTGTTATTCCCTGTGTCCTTGAGACGTAGGATTCTTGGTACAGATGAAGGGTATATAAGAAAGAAGTGAAGTGAAGTGAAATAAAGTGAAGTCACTCAGTCGTGTCCGACTCTTTGCGACCCCATGGACTGTAGCCTGCCAGGCTCCTCCGTCCATGGGATTTTCCAGGCAAGAATACTGGAGAGGGTTGCCATTTCCTTCTCCAGATATAAGAGGGAAGTATATATAAAAGTATATAGAAGAACTCTGGTTTAGAATTTGGGTTTGAATTGAACGTATCAGTACAAATGTTATCGTAAAAGATTAAATTATCTTAAAAGTTTTACTAAAGGAAGTGACACTCAGTGGCTGCATTATTTTATCCCCAATTCCTACTTCTCCTACACGGTAAGTCCAGAAACTTGATAAGCCACATTTAACCCTTTAAATCCTTTACTTCTTCTTCATCCCCTCTTAACAGACAAGCAGCCTGCAAATTCAAACAACTCTTGTTCAGTTGCTCAGTTGTATCTGACTCTCTGTGACCACATGGACTGCAGCACGCCAGGATTCCCTGTCCTTCACTATCTCCTGGAATTTCCTCAAATTCATATCTATTGAGTCAATGATGCCCTCCAACCATCTCATCCTCTGTCACCCTCTTCTCCTCTTGCCCTCAGTCTTTTCCAATAAATCAGCTCTTCTCATCATGTGGCCAAAGTATTGGAGCTTCTGCTTCAGCATCAGTCCTTCCAATGAATATTCAGGACTGATTTCCTTTAGGATTGACTGATTGGATCTCCTGGCAGTCTGAGGGGCTCTCAAGAGTCTTCTCCAACACCACAGTTCAAAAGCATCAATTCTTTGGTGCTCAGCCTTCTTTATGGTCCAGCTCTCACATCCATACATGACCACTGGAAAAGCCATAGCTTTGACTAGATGGACGTTTGTTGGCAAAATGATGTCTCTGCTTTTTAATATTCTGTCTAGGTTTGTCATAGACTTTCTTCCAAGGCGCAAGAGTCTTTTAATTCATGGCTGCAGTCACCATCCACAGTGATTTTGGAGGCCAAGAAAATAAAGTCTGTCACTGTTGCCATTTTTTTCTGCATCTATTTGCCATGAATTGATGGGACTGGTTGCTGTGATTTTACTTTTTTAATGTTGAGTTTTAAGCTAGCTTTTTCACACTCCTCTTTCACTTTCATCAAGAGGCTCTTTAGCTCATCTTCACTTTCTGTCATAAGGGTGATGTCATCTACATATCTGAGATTACTGATATTTCTCTAACAACTCTACCTTTTAGATATTTCTCAAATCCATCCATTCTTCTCCATCTTAATGGTGCCACCATCTAACCTGGAAGCTCTGCAGTCATCTCCTCAGTGGTCTCCTTGCATCTCTCTTTGCCCCTCCAATCCATTCCTCATTTTGCAAAATGATCCCTGTATAGTAAGTATGATCATTCCGCTCCACATTTTAAACACATCAGTGGCTTCCCAGAGTCCTGAGAGTGGCTACAATGGCCTGGATGATGCAACCGCTGTTGATGCTGAGTCTTCAGATGCACCATTTCCCTCCAGCTCTGAGTTTTCAGTCCTGCTGGGCTTCTTTTGGCTCCTCAAACATGCCAGAGTTTTTAGGGCCATCACATGGATTGTTTTCTCTTCCTGTTACACATTCTTCCTCCTATTGCGGCATCTCATTCTTCCTTACAGCTTCAGCTTAAATATCACCTTCTCCAGATTCTCCTGATCACCACCCCTAATTAAAGGAAATACCCCTGAGTATTTAACATCCTATACTTCTAAGAACACTGAGCACTTGCATTTTTAATGCCAATTTTCCCCATCAGCATGGGAGTTCCATGAAGAGGGGAATCTACCTATTTCCCACTTAACTCCCATTTCGTAGCACATGGCAGTTACTGATTAAATATTTACTGAATGAATAAAGGAGTGAAAGTGAAAGTCATTCAGTGTCTGACTCTTTGTGACCCCATGAACTATACAGTCCATGGCATTCTCCAGACCATAATACTGGAGTGGGTAGCCTTTCCCTTCTCCAGGGGATCTTCCCAACTGAGGGATCAAACCCAGGTCTCCCACCTTGCAGGCAGTTTCTTTACCAGCTGAGCCACAAGGGAAGCCCATGAATGAGGGAATGATTGTCTAAATAGGGAAGATTGAGACATAAAAATGTTGGTTAATTTCTTTCCTCTAATCTTTGCATTTATTAAAACCAAGTGTGATGCCATCTATTTTATATTTATAGGAATATTATATGTAGGATATTCTCCCTTTCCACAGTCATTTAATTTTTCCAGTCAGGCCTTTAGATTTAATCATAGAACATTTTATTCTTTCCATCTAAACTTTTAAATGGACTTCCGGGGTGGCGCTAGTGGTAAAAAACAAAAAACAAAAACCCTGCCAATGCAGGAGACATAAAAGATGTGGATTTGATTCCTAGGTTGGGAAGACCCCCTGAAGGAGGGCATGGAAACCCACTCCAGTATTCTTGTCTGGAGAAGCCCATGGACAGAGGAGCATGGTGGGCTACAGTCCATGGGTTGCAAAGAGTCAGACATGACTGAAGTGATTTAGCTTGCCACGGAAAACTTTGAAATAGTTCAATAAAAACGATTAACTAGTATTCTCAATTAGTAATGCTTTTATACTCTGCTTTTAACAGGCTAAGAAAGCACAATGAGGGGAAAGACTATTATCAGAGGTTTTACTAAATTGTAAACAGAACCACTAAGTTATGTCCCAGAGTTAGCCCAGCTTTCTACATTTTTTTCTATTTGAGGTTAGCATGAATGTTCAGAATAAGGACCCTATGGTCCTCTGAAGTCCCACATCATGAAAAAGAGATTTAATTATCTTGGCCTAAAAGTGGGCAACTATTTTTATGAGGACTTTCAGTAATAAAGGTAAAAACAGGAAAAACAAAATAAAATTAATGGGTTGTTTGTATAGTAACTAAGTTAACAACAAAATAAATTAACCAGAACACATTACTTCTGAGCATCCTGGAAACGTTCGAACTCCTCTTTTATGTTACTATATATTTCTTAGTTGCTTTGACATCCCATGTAATTTATATGTGTGTATTTTCTCACATAAATCTTATGTCAGCTGTACATTATTTCTGTTGTGCAAATCAAGATTTCTTAATAAACCATTGTTTTAATTTCTGAAAAAAACATATTGGACTAAAACTTTGGTTTGCTGTGAAGCATGCATCATAGAGAAGTGACCCATCACAACAGTTATGAACCATTGTTTCTACTGTGGGAGTGAGAAGCTCTGAAGCTCCTTAGCTTCAGGATAAATGTGCCCTGAGTTCAGCTGTGCAGTGTGGTTGCTTGATCTGACCTCTGACCTTGCTTTTGCCTTGGCACTATGAGTAATTGGTCTGACCTGGGCGCTTGTTTATCCACCTGTGCCTCTGTCTTAGGATATGGCTCACCTCATCTTCAGAGGTAATGACCTGCAGAGCCATCCCTGACCAGCTCATCTCTGCTATGGCTAAAACAGGAAGAAGGAGATGGAGAAAGAACACCAAGGACATACTTGCAATAATCTGGGTGATAAGAATTTGAACTTCAGTGGAGCAGAGAGAACAGGGAGAAGAGAGGGTGAACTTGACTGGTTATAGGGGATGAAAAAAGGAAAACAGTACATGGAATTAATACCAAATGACTGGGAGAGGGGGAATGGATGTGGAAAAGTTGCTAATGTGGGTCTGCATATCTATATTAGCTGAAAATATGACAGTAAAATTGTGTCAATACAGAAAGTCTCAAATTATGTCTACTTTATTCATATTCACAGGATTCTAATCTTCCTTTAGAACAACCAAACACATATTATTATATTCAAGATTGTGAGTCAAAATATTTCTTAGAACACAGGCTATGCATGCTGTTCATATACATTATCACTGCCTTTCATATTGTAGAGAATGTAACATGCAGTGCCTACCCAGATAAAAGGTAACACATTAAAGAGGTGAAGGTGGCAGACTTGGGCCAGACTTCCTGGCACCAAATCCAGCTTTGTCACTGAGGAGACCCTTGTATGGCTAAGAGCAAGTTACATATGCTGTCATCCTCAGTTTCCCCATTTGGACGGTGGAGATACTATAGTTATATACCTTGTAGTATTAAAGTTGTTATGACAATTGAATTATTAATTATAAAATAAACTTTAGAATTGTACCTGGCATGTACAGAGTAAGTACTAAGTATTTCATAAATAAATGTTTTCTAAGATTCTCCTAATTCTCAGATTATCTAATTTTATAGAAGAGTCTGTTCTGCCCAGTCTTTAGCCTTGTTTTACTTTGCCTTTAGGTGATTCTACATTGACAAATATTTTAAAACATACCATTTATGTTAGTGTTAGTCACTCAGTTGTGTCTGACTCTTTGCGACCCCATGGACTGCAGCCTGCCAGGCTCCTCTGTACATGGAATTTCCCAGGCAAGAGTACTGGAGTGGGTTGCCATTTCTTCTTTAGGGGATCTTCGTGATCCAGTGATCGAACCTGGGTCTCCTGAATTGCAGGCAGATTCTTTATCATCTAAGCCACAAAGGAAACCCATGTATGTCAGAGGACCTAGTTAAAGGACAAAAGTCTGCTCAGTGCACACTCATGCCTTTCCCTGGGCCATTTAATTCCTTTGCTGCAGCAGTAGCATCTGCAGGTCCCTCAAGAGAGGGCTCTGAAGGCAGGGCTTGCAGAGTCAGGAGGCAGCCTGGTTTCATCCTGGCATCCCATTGCTTCTGTGTCACTCCATCCTAACTGATTAATCGACTGCATGTGCGTCATCCTACTCCCATCTTTAGCAGCATGCAAACTCCTTTAATCCTTCCTTATCTTGAACTTTGCTAACCTTCTGAGCTATAAACCTTTCAGTTCAGTCACTCAGTGGTGTCCGACTCTTTGCGACCCCATGAATCGCAGCACGCCAGGCCTCCCTGTCCATCAACAACTCCCGGAGTTCACTCAGACTCACGTCCATCGAGTCAGTGATGCCATCCAGCCATCTCATCCTCTGCCGTCCCCTTCTCCTCCTGCCCCCAATCCCTCCCAGCATCAGTCTTTTCCAATGAGTCAACTCTTCTCATGAGGTGGCCAAATACTGGAGTTTCAGCTTTAGCATCAGTCCTTCCAAAGAAATCCCTTTATAAAGCTATAAATGAAATCTTATGGATCTACAAGTCTGGCACTTAAAACACATGAGAATTCCTTAGCAAATATACTTTCTTTTCCTTGAAGAGTGAAAGTCACTCAGTCATGTCCAACTCTGCCACCCCATGGACTGTATGTAGCCCACCAGACTCCTCCGTCCATGGAGTTTTCCAGGTAAGAATGCTGGAGTGGGTTGCCATTCCTTTCTCCAGGGGATCTTCCTGATCCAGGGATTGAATCCCAGTGTCCTGCATTGCAGGCAGGTTCTTTACCACTGAGCTACCTGGGAAGCCCTTTTATTCCTTACTTTCAACTGAAATTCAGTTCATTAGTAGTTAAAAAGAGGAAAACTGTGCTTGTCCATGGTTAATGCCTCCTTCCTACCAGTAGGTTATTTATTGATTAGTTGGAAATTTCCAGGATCTATGACTTGCAAGGATCATTAATATTTTCATGATTTCCAATACCAATTGGTGTTTGGTATTAGTTTATAAATTACTGCTTCATTTCTAGACTCTTAGATCAATTTAACCTCCTAGAAGGTATCTAAGAACTTTTTTGGCTTGTCAAAATTCTGTCTGATAGAATTTTTCTTGGTACATTTACTTATGACCTCACACTCCTGAGCAGGTTTATATTTTTAAAATACACATAGGTGAGAGGGCATCACATGGCAAGAGCAATGGTCCTGCATCCTTACAGATTTATATGAGAAGAGAAAACAGCCTACAAATGAGAGGTATTAATAGAAACAATAAGGAAATAATGATAACAGCATTTATTGTGTCTTATGCCAAGGGCCACACTAAGCAGTTCTTTATATGTTATATTATATAGGGCTTCCCTTGTGGCTTAGGATGGTAAAGAATCCACCTGCAACTGGGGAGACCTGGATTTGATCCCTGAGTTGGGTAGATCGCCTGGAGAAGGGAAAGGTTACCCACTCCAGTATTCTGGCCTAGAGAATTCCATGGACTATACAGTCCAGGGGGTCACAAAGAGTGGGACACGACTGAGTGACTTAAAAAAAAAAATAGAGGACACACCCTAAGGTGATATCTGTATTTTAAAGATAATTTTTAACCAAAATATTTCATAACAAGATTACATTAGTGAATAAGATTACATTGGATACACTACTTTATGAACTGCATTGCATTTGTAAATCATATCTTAGTTTCCCTTTCCCCTTTTAAAATCACAGTAGACCTCTTTCCATGTCAGTATCTCTAAATCTCACATTTGGCTAATACTTATTAATCTGACTTTTACCTTTTCCATCACACATGTTTAAAATAAAAAATGCATAAATGTAACATAAGTATATTTATTAAAATAATTTAAAACCTGATTATAGATATGGATATACAGATAGACACAGATAAAATATATAATCCATTGTATATCAAAAAGTATTTGTGGTGGCAGAGATTTAAAGAAAAAACTAAAAACAAAAGGTGTAATTATTTAGTTACTTCATTGTAAAACATGTTCTTTTGTAAACAGATAATTTCATGAATTTAATAAATTTTAAATTGTGCACTATTGTTTTTATAAAAGCTGTAAAGTGTCCATGGTATGGACCTAACAGAAGCATAAAATATTAAGGAGTGGTGGCAAGAATACACAGAAGAACTGTATAAAGAAGATCCTCATGAACCAGATAACCACAATGGTGTGATTACTCACCTAGAGCCAAATATCCTGGAATGTGAAGTCAAATGGGCTTTAAGAAGCATCACTATGAACAAAGCTGCTGGAGGCAATGGAATTCCAGTTGAGCTATTTCAGATCCTTAACAGTGGCCACAGGACTGGAAAAGGTCAGTTTTTATTCCAATATCAAAGAAAGGCAATGCAAAAGAATGCTCAAACTACTGCACAGTTTTAGTCATCTCACATGCTAGAAAAGTAATGCTCAAAATTCCCCAAGCCAGCTTCAACAGTATGTGAACCATGAACTTCCAGATGTTCAAGCTGGATTTAGAAAAGGCAGAGGAACCAGAGATGAAATTGCCAACATCCATTGGATCATAGAAAAAGCAAAAGAGTTTCAGAAAAACATCTACTTCTGCTTTACTGACTATGCCAAAGCCCTTGACTGTGTGGATCACAACAAACTCTGGAAAATTCTTAAAGAGATGGGAATATCAGACCACCTTACCTGCCTCCTGAGGAGTCTGTATGCAGGTCAAGAAGGAACAGTTAGATCCGGACATGGAACAACAGACCAGTTCCAAGTCAGGAAAGGAGTACATCAAGACTACATGTTGACACCCTGCTTATTTAACTTCTATGCAGAGTACATCATGCGAAATGCCACACGGGGTGAAGCACAAGCTGGAATCAAGAATGCTGGGAGAAGTATCAATAACCTCAGATATGCAGAGACACCACCCTTATGGCAGAAAGTGAGGAACTGAAGAGCCTCTTTATGAAAGTGAAAGAGGAGAGTGAAAAAGTTGGCTTAAATCTCAACATTCATAATAGTAAGATCATGGCATCCAGTCCCATCACTTCATGGCAAACAGATGGGAAACAATGTATACAGTGACAGACTTTACTTTTGGGGGCTCCAAAATCACTGCAGATGGTGACTGTAGCCATGAAATTAAAAGACACTTGCCCCTTGGAATAAAAGCTATGACTAACCTAGACAGCACATTAAAAAGCAGAGATATTCCTTTGCCAAAAAAGGTCTGTCTAGTCAAAGCTGTGGTTTTTCCAGTAGTCATGTATGGATGTGAGAGTTGGGTGCTGAAGAACTGATGCTTTTGAACTGTGGTGTTGGAGAAGACTCTTGAGAGTCCCTTGGACTGAAAGAAGATCCAACCAGTCCTTCCTAAAGGAAATCAGTCTTGAATATTCACTGGAAGGACTGATGCTGAAGCTGAATTTCCAATACTTTGGCCACCTGATGCGAAGAACTGACTCACTGGAAAAGACTCTGATTCTGGGAAAGATTGAAAGCAGGAGGAGAAGGGGATGACAGAGGATGAGATGGTTTGGTGGCATCACTGACTTAATGGACATGATTTTGAGCAGGCTCTGGGAGTTGGTGATGGACAGGGAAAACTGGTGTGCTGTGGTCCATGGGGTTGCGCGAAGAGTCAGACATGACTGAGTGACTGAACTGAAAGTGTCCTTGAAAACAATTAACGTATCATATGCAGACACACACATATGCACATATACATACCCCATTTCACAAATGTATATAGTCCCCTGTCAATCTAATATATAGTACTGGACCTCTGTCATCAAAAAATATAAATTGTGAAATCTATGTTTTCTCTCAACATTATATAAGAACACTTGCTTGCTCAGTCCAGTCATTGTGGGCATAAAATGATCAAGCAAAGTCAAAAGATTTTACTTCATGAATGTTTAAGTGTCATAGAAGATTCAATTTTAATTATTGGTAGTGGTTTCAATTGTTTTTAAAAATTTTTTTAAGTTTTTTAAACTTTTAACATTTTAAAAATAACTTAGCAATTATTCTTAATTGGTAAAACAAGTTTAACCAAGACTTAAAGGCAATAATTCAACAGAGACCGCAAAGCCCAGGATCATCACTTGGCATTTTCAGAAGTGACGATTTCAGAGGAAAATAAATGTTCTGCAGGAAATGAAAACCAAAAGACATTACTTTTATTCCTGAAAATTTATAACTAATTAAATTTTTCTTGTATTGCTAGTCATATTTCCTTCTCCAGTTTCAGTACTATGATGTATAAAATATTGCACAACCTTGTACCTATACATTTTGAAATTGTAGCCTTTTTCATCCCATCAGCATTTGTGTGTATAGTGAATAGTATAATTCATTAGAAACATGACTTAATTAATTATACTTTAAAATGTACACTGCCTATACTTTGGGAGATGTCTATCTAATAAAATCATCTTTTGATATCAGAACATTCTAGAAAGTACTTATATATACAATAAAAGACAATTTAGGAATGACACATCTGGAAAAAGCCCACTCAGTAAAAACTAACTGTGGTTATTGACTTTGATTTTAAAAAGGGGAAGGGAAACTAAGATGTATAACATTTTTTGAAAATTAAGAAGCATATATAAGCTTCTAAGGACAGAAAATAAACCATAGATAGCTTATGTTCAGTGTTTAATACAGTTTCACATGGAAGTTAGCTCTCAGAGCTTTAATGGGGATGATGGTGCTCCTCTCTACGCTGGAGGAAACAATTCCATTATTTTGAGGTGTCTGCATTATCCACATGAGTATTCATTGTTCAAAGGAGGGATGCAGAATGGGAAGGAGATTCATATTTATGCCTCTTCATTAATGTTTATATATATCGAACCCTCTCCACATGCCAGAAATTGTGTGTGGGACTGAAAAAGAAAAGCTTGATTTTTGTCCTGCTTGAACTTACATTTTACCATGTGATGAAAGCTCATTATGGTAAGTACCCTACTATGCAGGCAGTGAGTTCAAAGGGCTATGGAGCACAGAAGGGAAGCCACTGCTCTTATCCAGGGGTCAGAGAAAGCTTTCCTGTGTGTTTCTCAGTCCCCGTTCTTGCTGCCCTGTGTTAGGTTGTCCTCGTCTTGCACCCCGCTTTTAGCCATAGTCTCCTAACTGGTCATCCTGCCTCACATCCTTGCTCCTGTCCACTCTAAATCTAATTTAGAAGCTTTCACTCTCCCCACATCACTCTCAGGATTGCGTTCAAACACAGTATTATGTCTCAAAACATCTTTAATAGTTGGGATGCCATGTTCTTCCCATCCTAATCTCTAGCCATCTTGTTACATTGGACGCTAACGTGTAACTAAACTACCTTGAGTTCCAAGGACACATTATGTTTATGCATCTTATCTGCCCCTGGTTCATGTACTTCCTCTTTCTAGAACATTCTCATCTCCTTTACTGCACCTGTACCTGGTTAATTCATTCTCATTGTTTAGGTTTCTGTTCAGATGTATTCATCCAAGCCAAAAACAAAAGTGTATTCCTACTGTCTTCCCTTTTTCTTGTCCTTTTCATTTATTCATCAAATCCTAAAAATTCTAAGCCTAAAGCACAAGCTGGAATCAAGATTGCCAGGAGAAATATCAATAACCTCAGCTATGCAGATGACACCACCCTTATGGCAGAAAGTGAAGAGGAACTAAAAAGCCTCTTGATGAAGGTGAAAGAGGAGAGTGAAAAAGTTGGCTTAAAACTCAACATTCAGAAAACGAAGATCATGGCATCCAGTCCTATCACTTCATGGGAAATAGATGGGGAAACAGTGGAAACAGTGTCAGACTTTATTTTTTTGGGCTCCAAAATCACTGCAGATGATGACTGCAGCCATGAAATTAAAAGACACTTACTCCTTGGAAGGAAAGTTATGACCAACCTAGATAGCATATTCAAAAGCAGAGACATTACTTTGCCAACAAAGGTTCGTCTAGTCAAGGCTATGGTTTTTCCTGTGGTCATGTATGGATGTGAGAGTTGGACTGTGAAGAAGGCTGAGCGCCGAAGAATTGATGCTTTTGAACTGTGGTGTTGGAGAAGACTCTTGAGAGTCCCTTGGACTGCAAGGAAATCCAACCAGTCCATTCTGAAAGAGATCAGCCCTGGGATTTCTTTGGAAGGAATGATGCTAAAGCTGAAATTCCAGTACTTTGGCCACCTCATGCGAAGAGTTGGGTCATTGGAAAAGACTCTGATGCTGGGAGGGTTTGGGGGCAGGAGGAAAAGGGGACGACAGAGGATGAGATGGCTGGATGGCATCACTGACTCGACGGACGTGAGTCTGAGTGAACTCCGGGAGTTGGTGATGGCCAGGGAGGCCTGGCGTGCTGTGATTCATGGGGTCGCAAAGAGTCAGATACGACTGAGCGACTGAACTGAACTGAAGCATCTTTACTGTGAATTATTTAAATTTCTCCTACTTACTAACGCATACCTGCAAGGTTGGTATTCTTGTTCCCCTGGTAAAACTAAAGCTAAAAGGGATTAAGTTGCCAACTCAGGAGCACACATTTAATAGGTCACACATCTGGGATGAAATCAAATTCCATCTGACTTCAAAGCCAAAATGCTTTAGCACATTGCCTTTCTCCTACGTTTCCAGACTGAACCATTGGGTGTTTGCTCCAAAAATGTTTTTACTTTAAGATGTTTAATTTAATTTTTTGTTTCTTCCATATTTGTATAAAAATCAGTGGCTAACAAAATTGAGCACTAGACTTTTACTTTATATTTCTAAGGGATAGAAAGTGAGAAATAATTGAAAAGTGAATGAAGCAGATACTTTCATTTTAAATAAAAGAAAAATAAATTATTTAAAGAGGATTTCAGGCTGATCTCATTTTATATGTAGAATCTAACAAAGCTGAATACACAGAGACGTAAGTAAAATGGTGGTTACCAGGGACAGGGAAATGGGATAAATGGGGACATGTTGGTCAAAAGGTACAAAGTTGCAGTTATGTAAAATTAATGGGCTAGAGATCTCAAGTACAGCATGATAATTATAGTTAATAATTCCATATTGAATACTGGAAATTTGCTAGGAGAGTAGACTACAGATATGCTTACTCTCACAAGAAAGGTAACTATGTGAGTAAATGGATATATTAATTAGCTTGACCATAGTAATCATTTGCTATGTGTACATATATCAAATCATCATGTTGTAAACCTTCAATATAATGAATTTTATGAAAAAATAAAAATTATAATCAGACAAAAATGTCATTGTAGTTATGAATCTCCTATGAACAAATAAAAATTTTAAGATATTGCAAGCAAACTGTAGGAAATTCTACCACCATTGGTAGCAAATTTTCTATATTTTGTAGATTATATATATAATAATGTATTCACATGTATCATACTTCCTGCTACTCACTCTTTTGGGGGAAATGGAGAATATTGAAACAAAAGATCCAGTCTTGAAAGCAAAGCCCTTACAATATGGTAGAATTACATTTTGACTTAAATACATTCAGATCTAAGGGATAAAACAGGCCTGACAGACATTGAAGTCCCTGTCTTTAGACATTCGCCAGAATGGTCTTGATGGGTACACAGTCCAAATTTGTGAAAGTGACACTACAGTGAAGATAAAAATCAGTATGAATGAGAGACTACTTCCAGATTGGAGAAATGCTAGCTGACTTTCACTGAGTAATCCCAAATTGACTTTGGCAAGGACAGAGCCTGTCTAGTTTGAGGAGATCCTTCCAAATTAATTATTATAATTTTAAAACCATAAAAGAATACAGAGGCAGAGAAGTGAGAGAGAAGTGAAAGTTTGTCTCAAATGTTGACATGGGAGGGGCAGAAAGTTTCATGTGGAATCACTGTATCCATTTTTGATTTTTTAATGCATCAGAAAAATTGTAAACAACTTTTTTCCATTTATATATACATTACTTAAATAGTCATTGCAAGTAGAGAATATTTAAGTAGTTATTAGATACATTTTTTATCACAAATGAATAGCTTTGGTTTTTTTCAATTTGTTTTGTTTCAGTTTCAGATAAATATTTGTGGACAGTTGTCTAACCTAAGGGGAAATATAGAACTTTTGCTTTTTACTGAAGATTTCAGTTGGTTTTATCACAGAGTTAGTCTCTAATGATTAGTAAAATCTGTGTTTTATTTCTGCTGCAGTTGATTTGAAATGTTTCAGAATAAAGGCAAAACAAAAGAGAATTTCAGATAAAGGAAGACAAGGGTCACTGCATAGCTTCTAGTCTTCTAATATATCTTAGAAATGATAAAGAACAAGAAAGAACAAATAAAATTTCACAGAAACATACCCATGGTATAACTTGAAAACAAAGAGTGATCAAACTTGAATATAACTGAAATAAGAAAATGGAAAACAAACCTACTAAAATCCTAGTGCAAGATCACATCCTCCTGACAGCTCTGCTCTACCGTGGCCTGCTTAGCAAGGACAGACCAAGAAAATCCGTGGGTAAGAGAGAAGAAAGCTAGTGGAGAGTTTCAGGTTGGTCTAAAAGCACTGTCAGAAAGACTATGCTATGCTTAGTCACTCAGTCGTGTCTGACTCTTTGTGACCCCATGGACTGTAGCCCGCCAGGCTCCTCTGTCCATGGGATTCTCCAGGCAAGAATATTGGAGTGGATAGGCTATCCTTTTGCTAGGGGATCTTCCCAACCCAGGGATCGAACCAAGGTCTCCTGCATTGCAGGCAGATTCTTCACCATCTGAGCCACCAGGAAAGCCCAAGAATACTGGAGTAGGTAGCCTATCTCTTCTCCAAGGGAAATTCCGTACCTGAACTGGGGTCTGCTGCATTGCAAGCAGATTCTTTACCAGCTGAGCTACCAGGGAAACCCCAGAAAGACTAAGCCTACACTTAGTCTGATACTAAAAAAAAAAATGCGCCTTGGTAGATCAGAGGGAAAGAGCTACAGGGTATATGTTTAGCATTCTTGAAAATGTATACCTTCTAAGGGGAAAGGCAAAAATGATGTAAAAAGCCCCCTTTGGCTATTTATTAAGTAGTGAAAGATAAAAGAGGCCAAAAAGAGAAGTCTCTGTCCAGAAAGACAATGGATAACCAGAAATTTGAAGGATATACAACCTGATCTCCAACCACCAAAAGAGCAACAGTCTACTCACCTATCTGAGCTTTGCAATATTAACAGAAGAGGGTACAATTGAACTAGGAATCTTGTACAATACAAAATGGAACACAAAATGTTCCAGTTGTCCTGCATCCATACCAAAACATGGTGTGATCATTGTTTTTAATTTTAGCCATCCTAACTGCAGCCATGAAATTAAAAGATGCTTGCTCCTTGGAAGAAAAGTTATGACCAACCTAGACAGCATATTAAAAAGCAGAGACATTACTTTGCCAACAAAGGTCTGCCTAGGCAAAGGTTTGGTTTTTTCCAGTAGTCATGTATGGATGTGCTACTGTTGCTGCTGCTGCTAAGTCTCTGCAGTCATGTCTGACTCTGTGCGACCTCATAGACAGCAGCCCACCAGGCTCCCCCATCCCTGGGATTCTCCAGGCAAGAACACTGGAGTGGGTTGCCATTTCCCCCTCCAACGCATGAAAGGGAAAAGGGAAAGTGAAGTCACTCAGTCGTGTCCAAGTCTTAGTGACCCCATGGACTGCAGCCCACCAGGCTCCTCTGTCCATGGGATTTTCCAGGCAAGAGTCCTGGAGTGGGGTGCCAGTGCTTTCTCCAGTATGGATGTGAGAGTTGGACTATAAAGAAAGCTGAGCACCAAAGAATTGATGCCTTTGAACTGTGGTGTTGGAGAAGACTCTTGAGAATTCCTTGGACAGCAAGGAGATCCAACCAGTCCATCCTGAAGGAAAGCAGTCCTGAATATTCATTGGAAGGACTGATGCTGTAGCTCAAGCTCCAATACTTAGGCCATCTGATGTGAAGAACTGACTCATTTGAAAAGACCCTGATGCTGGGAATGATTGAAGGCAGGGGGAGAAGGGGATGACAGAGGATGATGTGACTGGATGGCATCACTGACTCAGTGGACATGAGTTTGAGTAAACTCAGGGAGTTGGTGATGGACAGGGAAGTGTGTTGTGCTGTGGTCCATGGGGTTGCAAAGAGTTAGACATGACTGAGTGACTGAACTGAATTGAATAAGTATGCACTGATATCACATAAAGGTTATCGTTTGCATTAATTTTATGGCTAATAACATTGAGCATCTTTTCTTATGCATATTTGTCATCCATATTTATTTTTTGATAAAATATCTGTCAAATCTTTGCTTATTTTTAGCTGGGTTCTTTATTTCATTGGGTTCTTTTTTTCTTTTTAATCAATTTTGTTTACATAAAAGTTCTTTATGTATTCTGGATACAAGTCCTTTATCAGGTAGGTAATTTGCAAACAGTCAGTGACTTGCCTTTTAATTCTATTAACAGTGTCTTACAAAAAGTGAAAGTTCTTTACCTTGATGAAGCACAATTTACTAATTTTTAAATTTATGGATCATTACTTTGGTGTCATATCTAGGATTCTCAAAATTGTCTAATTTGTAGGCATAAGGTAGTTCGTAATATTCTATTATCCTTTTAACATCTGTAGAGTCAGTAATAATGTCACTTTTCATTCTTGGCATTGTTTCTAATCTGGTAGAGCTTTATAATTTATTTATTTTTAATTGAAACATAATTGCTTTACAAATTGTGTTGTTTCTGCCATATATCAACATGAATCAGCCATAGGTATACATATGTCCCTTCCCTCTTGAACCTCCCTCCAACCTCCCACCTCATCCTACCCCTCAAGGTTGTCACAGATTACCTCAAGGTTGTCAGAGATTACTGGGTTTGAGCTCCATGCATCACAGAGCAAATTCCCACTGGCTATCTATTTTACATATGGTAGTATATATGTTGGAGAAGGCACTGGCACCCCACTCCAGTACCCTTGCCTGGAAAATCCCATGGACGGAGGAGCCTGGTGGGCTGCAGTCCATGGGGTTACTAAGAGTCTGACATGACCGAGCGACTTCACTTTCACTTTTCACTTTCATGCATTGGAGAAGGCAATGGCACCCCACTCCAGTACTCTTGCCTGGAGAATCCCAGGGATGGGGGAGCCTGGTGGGCTGCAGTCTATGGGGTCTCACAGAGTTGGACATGACTGAAGTGATTTAGCAGTATATATGTTTCAATGCTTCTCTCAATTTATCCCACACTTTCCTTCCCCCACTGTGTTCACAAGTCTATTTTGTCTGCATCTCAACTGCTGCCCTGCAAATAGATTCATCAGTTCCATCTTTTTAGACTACATATATATATATATATGTGTGTTAGTCAGAGAAGGCAATGGCAACCCACTCCAGTACTCTTGCCTGGAAAATCCCATGGACGGAGGAGCCTGGTAGGGTGCAGTCCATGGGGTTGCGAAGAGTCGGACACGACTGAGCAACTTCACTTTCACTTTTCACTTTCATGCATTGGAGAAGGAAACAGCAACCCACTCCAATGTTCTTGCCTGGAGAATCCCAGGGATGGGGGAGCCTGGTGGGCTGCCATCTATGGGGTCGCATAGAGTTGGACATGACTGAAGTGACTTCGGCTCTAGGTTCATTCACCTCATCAGAACTGACTCAAATGGGTTCCTTCTTATGGCTGAGTAATACTCCATTGTATGTACCACAGCTTCTTTATCCATTCATCAGTTGATGAACATCTGGCTTGCCTCCTAACTATTGTAAATAGTGCTGTAATGAACATTGGGATGCCTGTTCTTTTTCAGTTATTGTTTCCTCAGGGTAAATGCCCAGAAGGGGGATTCTTGGGTCATATAGTAGTTTTATTCCAATTTTTTTTTAAGGAATCTCCTTACTGTTCTTCAAAGCGGCTGTATCAATTTGCATTCCTACCAACAATGCAAGAGGGTTCCCTTTTCTCCATACCCTCTCCAGCATTTATTGTTTGTAGATTTTTTGATGATGGCCATTCTGACTGGTGTTAAGTGATACCTCACTGTACTTTTGATTTGCATTTCTCAATAATGAGTGACATTAGGCATCTTTTCATGTGCTCATTAACTTTCTGCACGTCTTATTTGGAGAAAGGTCTGTTTAGGTCTTCTGCCCACTTTTGATTGGGTTGTTTGTTTTTCTGGTATTGAGCTACATGAAGTGTTTGTATATTTTGGAGATTAATCATTTCTCAGTTGCTTCATTTGTTATTATTTTCTCCTATTCTGAGGTTGTCTTTTCATCTCGTTTATAGTTTCTTTTGTTGTGCAAAAACTTTTAAGCTTAATTAGGTCCCATTTGTTCTTTGTTGTTGTTTGTTTGTTAATTTTTTTGTTTTTATTTCCATTTCTCTAGGAGGTGGGTCATAGAGATTCTTGCTGTGGTATATATCAAGGAGTGTACTGCCTATGTTTTCCTCTAAGAGCTTCATATTTTTTGGCTTTATACTCAGGTCTTTAATCTATTTTGAGTTTATTTTCATATATGGTTTAAGGAGGAGTTCTAGCTTCATTCTTTTGCTTGTAGTTGTCCAGTTTTCCAAGCAGCACTTATTGATGAGGCTGTCTTTTCTCCGTTGTATATTCTTGCCTACCTTTCAAAGATAATGTACCCATAGGTGTATGGATTTATTCTTGGACTTTCTATCTTTTTCCATTGGTCTATATTTCTGCTTTTGTGCCAGAACTGTATTGTTTTGATGACTGTAGCATTATAGTAGTCTGAAATCGGGAAGGTTGACTCCTTTAGCTCCATTTTTCTTTCTCAGGATTGCTTTGGCTATTCGGGGTCTTTTGTGTTTCCATACAAATTGTGAAATTTTTTGTTCTATTTCTGTGAAAAAAATTGGTAGTTTGATAGAGATTGCATTGAAAATGTAGATTGCTTTGGGTAGTATATTCATTTTCAAATATTTATTCTTCCAACCCAAGAAGATGATATATCTCTCCATTTGTGTTATCTTTGATTTCTTTCATCACTGTCTTATAGCTCTCTGCATACAAGTCTTTTGTCTCTAGGTAAGTTTATTCCTAGCATTTTATTCTTTTTGTTGTAGTGGTGAATTGGATTGTTTCCTTAATTTCTCTTCCTGATTTTTCATTGTTCGTGTATAGGAATGAAAAGGATTTTTGTGTAGTATTTTTATATCCTACAACTTTTGCCATATTTATTGATTAGCTCTAGTAATTTTCTGGTGGCAGCTTTAGGGTTTTCTATGCAGAGGATCATGTCATCTGCAAACAGTGAGAGTTTTCCAATCTGAACTCCTTTTATTTCTTTGTCTTCTCTGATTGCTGTGGCTATGATTTCCAAAACTGTTGATAATAGTGGTGAGAGTGGGCACCTTTGTTTTGTTCCTGATCTTAGAGGAAATCCTTTTGGTTTTTCTCCAGATAGAATTTTATAGATTGTATTGTTCTCAAAACAACAACAATAACAAACCTCCAAATAATGCTGGTACTGAAACTACACCTACCCAATTTCTTATAGGCAGTCAATCTAGGGTATATCTATTCATCTTTTCATCCATTCAGCAGACATTTACTGAGAATTTACTAGATACATTGAGAATACGTTAGGTAAAAAGCCCATGCCTTCATAGAATCTACATTATTGTGAGAGAAACAGATAATAAACAAGACAAATAAGTAGAACGTGTTGATGTTGATGATATGCGGTAAGATGAAATAAAAGCAGGGTATGTTAGAGGTTTGGATTTTACTTTAAATAGTAACCAGAGAAGACCTCAGTGAGAAGGTGACTATTAAGTGAAGACTTGAACTCGGATATTAGGCAGAGCATAGAAGTACAAAAGCACAAACCTGCTTGTCACATAAAGGAAGAGCAGTGAGGTCAGAGTGGCAAGAGAAAAAGGTCTACTCGAGTGGGGCTGGGCTCCATACAGAGAACAAGCACAAAGTCCAGATTGTGCCTGGCATTGTATATCACGGTAAGAA
Organism: Bubalus bubalis; assembly: GCF_019923935.1. Lineage (NCBI taxonomy): Eukaryota > Metazoa > Chordata > Mammalia > Artiodactyla > Bovidae > Bubalus > Bubalus bubalis. Next base: position 78,150,366 of record NC_059172.1, on the reverse strand, counting down.
CCTTGTTTTTGTTTTGAGACAGGGAGCAGTTGTAGAATTTTGAGATGAGAGGTGACACAATCTGACTAATGTTTTTTTTTTTTTTTAATTTTATTTTATTTTTAAACTTTACATAATTGTATTAGTTTTGCCAAATATCAAAAGGAATACGCCACAGGTATACATGTGTTCCCCATCCTGAACCCTCCTCCCTCCTCCCTCCCCATTCCATCCCTCTGGGTCGTCCCAGTGCACCAGCCCCAAGCATCCAGTATCGTGCATCGAACCTGGACTGGCGACTCGTTTCATACATGATATTTTACATGTTTCAATGCCATTCTCCCAAATCTTCCCACCCTCTCCCTCTCTCACAGAGTCCATAAGACTGTTTTATACATCAGTGTCTCTTTTGCTGTCTCGTACACAGGGTTATTGTTACCATCTTTCTAAATTCCATATATATGCATTAGTATACTGTATTGGTGTTTTTCTTTCTGGCTTACTTCACTCTGTATAATAGGCTCCAGTTTCATCCACCTCATTAGAACTGATTCAAATGTATTCTTTTTAATGGCTGAGTAATACTCCATTGTGTATATGTACCACTGCTTTCTTATCCATTCATCTGCTGATGGACATCTAGGTTGCTTCCATGTCCTGGCTATTATAAACAGTGCTGTGATGAACATTGGGGTACACGTGTCTCATTCCCTTCTGGTTTCCTGAGTGTGTATACTCAGCAGTGGGATTGCTGGATCATAAGGCAGTTCTATTTCCAGTTTTTTAAGGAATCTCCACACTGTTCTCCATAGTGGCTGTACTAGTTTGCATTCCCACCAACAGTGTAAGAGGGTTCCCTTTTCTCCACACCCTCTCCAGCATTTATTACTTGTAGACTTTTGGATTGCAGCCATTCTGACTGGTGTGAAATGGTACCTCATAGTGGTTTTGATTTGCATTTCTCTGATAATGAGTGATGTTGAGCATGTTTTCATGTGTTTGTTAGCCATCTGTATGTCTTCTTTGGAGAAATGTCTATTTAGTTCTTTGGCCCATTTTTTGATTGGGTCATTTATTTTTCTGGAGTTGAGCTGGAGGAGTTGCTTGTATATTCTCGAGATTAGTTGTTTGTCAGTTGCTTCATTTGCTATTATCTTCTCCCATTCTGAAGGCTGTCTTTTCACCTTGCTAATAGTTTCCTTTGATGTGCAGAAGCTTTTAAGGTTAATTAGGTCCCATTTGTTTATTTTTGCTTTTATTTCCAATATTCTGGGAGGTGGGTCATAGAGGATCCTGCTGTGATGTATGTCAGAGAGTGTTTTGCCTATGTTCTCCTCTAGGAGTTTTATAGTTTCTGGTCTTACATTTAGATCCTTAATCCATTTTGAGTTTATTTTTGTGTATGGTGTTAGAAAGTGTTCTAGTTTCATTCTTTTACAAGTGGTTGACCAGATTTCCCAGCACCACTTGTTAAAGAGATTGTCTTTAATCCATTGTATATTCTTGCCTCCTTTGTCAAAGATAAGGTGTCCATATGTGCGTGGATTTATCTCTGGGCTTTCTATTTTGTTCCATTGATCTATATTTCTGTCTTTGTGCCAGTACCATGCTGTCTTAATAATTGTGGCTTTGTAGTAGAGCCTGAAGTCAGGTAGGTTGATTCCTCCAGTTCCATTCTTCTCAAGATTGCTTTGGCTATTCGAGGTTTTTTGTATTTCCATACAAATTGTGAAATTATTTGTTCTAGCTCTGTGAAGAATGCTGTTGGTAGCTTGATAGGGATTGCATTGAATCTATAAATTGCTTTGGGTAGTATACTCATTTTCACTATATTGATTCTTCCAATCTATGAACATGGTATATTTCTCCATCTGTTAGTGTCCTCTTTGATTTCTTTCACCAGTGTTTTATAGTTTTCTATATATAGGTCTTTAGTTTCTTTAGGTAGATATATTCCTAAGTATTTTATTCTTTCCATTGCAATGGTTAATGGAATTGTTTCCTTAATTTCTCTTTCTGTTTTCTCATTATTAGTGTATAGGAATGCAAGTGATTTCTCTGTGTTGATTTTATATCCTGCAACTTTACAATAGTCATTGATTAGTTCTAGTAATTTTCTGGTGGAGTCTTTAGGGTTTTCTATGTAGAGGATCATGTCATCTGCAAACAGTGAGAGCTTTACTTCTTCTTTTCCAATTTGGATTCCTTTTATTTCTTTTTCTGCTCTGATTGCTATGGCCAAAACTTCCAAAACTATGTTGAATAGTAATGGTGAAAGTGGGCACCCTTGTCTTGTTCCTGACTTTAGAGGAAATGCTTTCAATTTTTCACCATTGAGGATAATGTTTGCTGTGTGTTTGTCATATATAGCTTTGATTATGTTGAGGTATGTTCCTTCTATTCCTGCTTTCTGGAGAGTTTTTATCATAAATGGATGTTGAATTTTGTCAAAGGCTTTCTCTGCATCTATTGAGATAATCATATGGTTTTTATTTTTCAATTTGTTAATGTGGTGTATTACATTGATTGATTTGCAGATATTGAAGAATCCTTGCATCCCTGGGATAAAGCCCACTTGGTCATGGTGTATGATCTTTTTAATGTGTTGTTGGATTCTGATTGCTAGAATTTTGTTAAGGATATTTGCATCTATGTTCATCAGTGATATTGGCCTGTAGTTTTCTTTTTTTGTGGGATCTTTGTCAGGTTTTAATATTAGGGTGATGGTGGCCTCATAGAATGAGTTTGGAAGTTTAGCATCCTCTGCAATTTTCTGGAAGAGTTTGAGCAGGATAGGTGTTAGCTCTTCTCTAAATTTTTGGTAGAATTCAGCTGTGAAGCTGTCTGGACCTGGGCTTTTGTTTGCTGGAAGATTTTTGATTACAGTTTCAATTTCCGTGCTTGTGATGGGTCTGTTAAGATTTTCTATTTCTTCCTGATCGAGTTTTGGAAAGTTGTACTTTTCTAAGAATTTGTCCATTTCTTCCTCGTTGTCCATTTTATTGGCATGCAATTGTTGATAGTAGTCTCTTATGATCCTTTTATTTCTTTGTTGTCTGTTGTGATCTCTCCATTTTCATTTCTAATTTTATTGATCTGATTTTTCTCCCTTTGTTTCTTGATGAGTCTGGCTAATGGTTTGTCAATTTTATTTATCCTTTCAAAAAACCAGCTTTTGGTTTTGTTGATTTTTGCTATGATCTCTTTTGTTTCTTTTGCATTTATTTCTGCTCTAAGTTTTAAGATTTCTTTCCTTCTACTAACCCTGGGGTTCTTCATTTCTTCCTTTTCTAGTTGCTTTACGTGTAGAGTTAGGTTATTTATTTGACTTTTTTCTTGTTTCTTGAGGTGTGCCTGTATTGCTATGAACTTTCCCCTTAGGACTGCTTTTACCGTGTCCCACAGGTTTTGGGTTGTTGTGTTTTCCTTTTCATTCGTTTCTATGCAAATTTTGATTTCTTTTTTGATTTCTTCTGTGATTTGTTGGTTATTCAGCAGCGTGTTGTTCAGCCTCCATATGTTGGAATTTTTAATAGTTTTTCTCTTGTAATTGAGATCTAATCTTACTGCATTGTGGTCAGAAAAGATGCTTGGAATGATTTCTATTTTTTTGAATTTACCAAGGCTAGATTTATGGCCCAGGATGTGATCTATCCTGGAGAAGGTTCCATGTGCGCTTGAGAAAAAGGTGAAATTCATTGTTTTGGGATGAAATGTCCTATAGATATCAATTAGGTCTAACTGGTCTATTGTATCATTTAAAGTTTGTGTTTCCTTGTTAATTTTCTGTTTAGTTGATCTATCCATAGGTGTCAGTGGGGTATTAAAGTCTCCCACCATTATTGTGTTATTGTTAATTTCTCCTTTCATACTTGTTAGCATTTGTCTTACATACTGCGGTGCTCCCGTGTTGGGTGCATACATATTTATAATTGTTATATCTTCTTCTTGGATTGATCCTTTGATCATTATGTTGTGACCATCTTTGTCTCTTTTCACAGTCTTTGTTTTAAAGTCTATTTTATCTGATATGAGTATTGCTACTCCTGCTTTCTTTTGGTCCCTATTTGCATGGAAAATCTTTTTCCAGCCCTTCACTTTCAGTCTGTATGTGTCCCCTGTTTTGAGGTGGGTCTCTTGTAGACAACATATGTAGGGGTCTTGTTTTTGTATCCATTCAGCCAGTCTTTGTCTTTTGGTTGGGGCATTCAACCCATTTACGTTTAAGGTAATTACTGATAAATATGATCCCGTTGCCATTTACTTTATTGTTTTGGGTTTGAATTTATACACCGCTTTTGTGTTTCCTGTCTAGAGAATATCCTTTAGTATTTGTTGGAGAGCTGGTATGGTGGTGCAGAATTCTCTCAGCTTTTGCTTGTCTGAAAAGCTTTTGATTCCTCCTTCATACTTGAATGAGATCCTTGCTGGGTACAATAATCTGGGCTGTAGGTTATTTTCTTTCATCATTTTAAGTATGTCTTGCCATTCCCTCCTGGCTTGAAGAGTTTCTATTGAAAGATCAGCTGTTATCCTTATGGGTAATCCCTTGTGTGTTATTTGTTGTTTTTCCCTTGCTGCTTTTGGTATTTGTTCTTTGTGTTTGATCTTTGTTAATTTGATTAATATGTGTCTTGGGGTGTTTCGCCTTGGGTTTATCCTGTTTGGGACTCTCTGGATTTCTTGGACTTGAGTGATTATTTCCTTCCCCATTTTAGGGAAGTTTTCAACTGTTATCTCCTCGAGTATTTTCTCATGATCTTTCTTTTTGTCTTCTTCTTCTGGGACCCCTATGATTCGAATGTTGTAGCGTTTAATATTGTCCTGGAGGTCTCTGAAATTGTCCTCATTTCTTTTAATTCGTTTTTCTTTTTTCCTCTCTGATTCATTTATTTCTACCATTCTATCTTCTAATTCACTAATCCTATCTTCTGCCTCTGTTATTCTACTATTTGTTGCCTCCAGAATGTTTTTAATTTCACTTATTGCATTATGCATTATATATTGACTCTTTTTTATTTCTTCTAAGTCCTTGTTAAACCTTTCTTGCATCTTCTCAATCCTTGCCTCCAGGCTATTTATCTGTGATTCCATTTTAATTTCAAGATTTTGGATCAATTTCACTATCATTATTCGGAATTCTTTATCAGGTAGATTCCCTATCTCTTCCTCTTTTGTTTGGTTTGGTGGGCATTTATCCTGTTCCTTTATCTGCTGGGTATTCCTCTGTCTCTTCATCTTGTTTAAATTGCTGAGTTTGGGGTGTCCTTTCTGTATTCTGGCAGTTTGTGGAGTTCTCTTTATTGTGGCGTTTCCTCACTGTGTGTGGGTTTGTACAGGTAGCTTGTCAAGGTTTCCTGGTTAGGGAAGCTTGTGTCGATGTTCTGGTGGATGGAGCTGTATTTCTTCTCTCTGGAGTGTAATGAAATGTCCAGTAATGAGTTATGAGATATCTGTGGTTTTGGGGTGACTTCGGGCAGCCTGTATCTTGAAGCTCAGGGCTGTGTTCCTTTGTTGCTGGAGAATTTGCTTGGTATGTCTTGCCCTGGAACTTGTTGGCCCTTGTGTGGTGCTTGGTTTCAGTGTCGGTATGGAGGCGTTTGTTGAGCTCCTGTCAATTAATGTTCCTTGGAGTCAGGAGTTCCCTGGAGTCAGGGTTTGGACTTAAGCTTCCTACTTCCAGTTATCGGTCTTATTTTTACAGTAGTTTCAAAACTTCTCCTTCTATACAGCACCATTGATAAAACATCTACGTTAAAGATGAAAAGTTTCTGTACTGTGAGGGTCACTCATAGAGGTTCACAGCGTTACATGGAGAAGAGAAGAGGAAGGAGGGAGTTAGAGGTGACCCAAATGAGATGAGGTGGAATCAATAGTGGAGAGAGTGGGCTAGCCAGTAGTCACTTCCTTATGTGCACTCCACAACTGGACCGCTCAGAGATGTTCACGGAGTTATACAGAGAAGAGAAGAAGGAGGCAGGAGACAGAGGTGGCCAGAAGGATAAAAGGGGGAAATGAAAAGGAGGGAGACAGATCCAGCCAGTAATCAGTTCCCTAAGTGTTCTCCACCGTCTGGAACACACAGAAATTCACAGAGTTGGGTAGAGTAGAGAGGGGTTAGGGAGGAGATACAGGCGACCTGGTGGAGAAAACGGAGAGTCCAAAGGGAGAGAGAGCAGTCAAGCCAGTAATCTCGTTCCCTAGTGAAAAATGGGTCCTGAAGATTGGGTTCTTAAAGGTACAAAATTGGTAACAAATACATAAAAGCAAAAATTAAAAATCTAGAGTAGAGTTTGGAATTTCAAAAATGTGATGTTAATGAAAAGAAGAAGGAAAAGAAAGAGAGAAAAAACGAACAAAGAAAAACAAACAAGGTTGTGAAAATTATAAAGAAACTACAGGTACAAAATTGATAACTAATACCAAAAGAGCAAAAATTAAAAATCTAGAGTAGAGTTTGGAATTTCAAAAATACAATGTTAAAAAAATAAGAAGAAGAAAAATAAAGAGAGAAAACAAACAAACCAACAAAAACAATGTCACAAAAATTATAAAGAAAATACAGGTACAAAATTGATATCAAATACCAAAAAGCATAAATTAAAAATCTTGAGTAGAGTTTGGAATTGCAGATATACGATGTTATATAAAAGAAGAAGAGAAAGAAACAGAGGGAAAAAAAAGAAAAAAAAAGTCACAGAAATTATATAAAAAAACTATAGGTACAAAATTGATAACATATACCAAAAGGCTAAAATTAAAAATCTAGAGTAGAGCTTGGAATTTCAAAAATACAATGTTAAAGAAAAGAAGAAGGAAAAGAAAGAGAGAAAAAACGAACAAAGAAAAACAAACAAGGTTGCAAAAATTATAAAGAAACTACAGGTACAAAATTGATAACTAATACCAAAAAGCAAAAGTTAAAAATCTAGAGTAGAGTTTGGCATTTCAAAAATACAATGTTAAAAAAAAGAAGAAGAGAAATAAAGAGAGAAAACAAACAAACCAACAAAAACAATGTCACAAAAATTATAAGGAAAATACAGGTACAAAATTGATATCAAATACCAAAAAGCATAAATTAAAAATCTTGAGTAGAGTTTGGAATTGCAGATATACGATGTTATACAAAAGAAGAAGAGAAAGAAACAGAGGGAAAAAAATCACAGAAATTATGAAAAAAACTATAGGTACAAAATTGATAACATATACCAAAAGGCTAAAATTAAAAATCTAGAGAAGAGTTTGGAATTTCAAAAGTACAATGTTAAAGAAAAGAAGAAAAAGAGAAAAAAAAAAAAAAAAAAAAAAAACATGGTCAAAAAATTATAAAATATATATATGAAGTTTGCTGAAGAAGAAAAAAAAGGGTCTTTTTTTTTTTTTGCAAAGTAATAGTTATAAAAGTGAAAATTAAAGGACAATAGAGGACTTAAAATTTTTAAAAAAAAATTAAAAAAAAATAAGAAAGAAAGATTGATCATAAAAATAGTAAAAATATATCTAGGTCTTTCTCTGGTTTTGTTGTGAGTATTGTGGGTTCAGTTCATTTTTGGCTAGTTCCTTGGTCCGACTTATATTTCTCAAGATCTATAGGTCCCTTCCTATGTAGTCCGTAGTAACCACAGGGTTTTAATCTATGGCCTGTAGCTTCCAAGGCGTTTCCCTCTGTTATAGCTTCTTCTGTTTGCTGGTCTCTTCAGTGTCTGGCTCCCGCCCTGACACAAAGGGGATGGTGGAGGACACTATTTTTTTTAATTTTATTTAGGCTCACTTGTTCAGCCACACTGTGGGGAGGGAGGGAGGGATGCTGCAAACAGATAACACTGGCCTGCGCTCGCAGTGCCTCAGCCACACTGGGTCTGTCCCCGCTCACGGCACGTGTAGCCTCCCTGCCCACACTGCTCGGGCTTTAGGTTGTTCGGCCGGGAACAATCAGAGGCCAGCCCTGGGCTGAGCTCCCAGGTCCAAGCCGCTCAGGTTCAGGCACTCGGGTAGTCCTCAGAGGCGCAGACTCGGTTGGGCCTGCGTTTTGTGCTCTTCCCAGATCTGAGCAGCTCAGGTGATGAGGTGTTTGGCGAGCGCCAGTGCTGCGACTTATCGCCTCCCCGCCACTCGGTTATCTGGGTGTAAAACCGGTGCACCTTCTCAGGCAGATGTTGACCGTCCAGACCCCCAAGAAGTTTTAGTTAGCAAAGAAGCCTGCTTACAGTTTTATAGATAGTGTCTCTCTGGGGCTGCAATTGCCCCCTTCCGGCTCTGACTGCCTGTCAACCGGAGGGGGAAGGTCTGCAGCCGGCTATCTCTGTTCAGTCCTTTGTTCCATGCGCGGGCCTGGTGGTGTCTTAGGTTAGGGCTGGCTTTTCGCGTGCTAGATATCCCACAGTCTGGTTTGCTAGCCCAGATTATTTCGCTCAGATAGCGCTCAGGACATTCGGGCCTGATTCTTACTCTAAGGGACACAGCCCGCGCCACACTTCCCTGCCCAGCCCCCGCTTGCTAATTCCGTGTGCAGGCGTCTGCGCTGCTTCTCTGCTGGGGGAGTTACCGTAGGGCTCACAATCTGCGATTTTTAATTGTTTATTTATTTTTTTTCTCCCTTTTATGTTGCCCTCTGTGCTTCCAAAGCTCGGCACAGATTCGGCAGTGAGAAGGTTTCCTGGTGTTTGGAAACTTCTCTCTTTTTAAGACTCCCTTCCCGGGATGGAACTCCATCCCTCCCTCTTTTGTCTCTTTTTTTGTCTTTTATATTTTTTCCTACCTCCTTTCGAAGCGTTGGGTTGCTTTTCTGGGTGCCTGATGTCCTCTGCCGGCATTCAGAAGTTGTTTCGTGGAATTTACTTGACGTTTAAATGCTCTTTTGATGAATTTGTGGGGGAGAAAGTGTTCTCCCCATCCTACTCCTCCACCATCTTGGCTCTTCCCCCTGACTAATGTTTTAAAAGTATTGCCCTGACAGCTATTGTGGTAAGAATAGTCTTTACTGGATGGTGGTGACCATATGAGATGAAAGCAGGGTGGAGACTATAGCAGTGATTTAGATGATAGGGTCTGGACTAGGGTGGGAGCAAGGTGTGCTCAGACTCTGGATGCATTTTAAGCTACAATTGAGAAGCTTTCCTGATGTAAAGTCCTTGGGGTATCCAAGAAAGGAAGACGTCAAGGATGAATGCCATCAGCAACTTTTTTTTTTTTTTTTTTTGAGTAACTAGAAAATTGGAGGGCCACTAACTGAGACAGGGAACAAGATAAGAGAAGCAGAATTTGGCAAAAAGCATCATATTGTTGAATGTTTTCCTCAAGTTTTCATCTGACTTCAAGTTATTCAGTTTTGTCTCGACCCTCAGAGCTGTTGGAAATGAAGATAAGTATTCCATTATTTAAAATAAAGAAACAGAATCAAATATAGTATTAACTCAAATGGGCCTTACAGATTCCTTTACAAGCAAGAAAATGGAAGACCAGAGAGGAATACTGATGCTTTTCTCTGAGTTGAATTCACTACTCTGGGCTTCAGCTAAGAGATGAAGTTTATAGATCCAGCCACATGTTTTGACTTTTCTCCTTTATCTGGCCACACTCTCTATGGAATATATTCAAAACCAGCTATGAAACTGTCTGATAAACAAGAGGTGCTTTTTAAATTTGGTCTTTATCATAAGAAAATTCCTCTTAACAGGACCAGAAGCTAATTTCCTTTATTTTAAAATTTATTTTGAGGTAATAATATCTTGGAATGAAAATGAGTGAACAGTTCAGGGTTGTAAGAAGCTATTTAACATTGGGCAAGTTATTTTGGGCCTCAGTTTTCTTTAATAGAAAGTAACTTAAGGCTAAAGTTGGAGGAGACAATTTCTAAGTGCCCTTCTAACATTTCCAGTCTGTGCTTCCACTATTATTACTTTGGTGGATAAAGTGAAGTGATGCAGAAATGTATCCCATACATTCAGACATTTAAGTAACTAACATTCACTAAGTGACTGATGGTATTAATAAAGAATCACAGAGTAGTATGCCTAGAGGAAATATGACCCTTGGGCAGGGTTCTCAATTTCAAATTTACTAGCATAGCAATTTAATGCAATTAATAAAAAAGGGTTTGTGTTATACCTATAGGAACTGAATTTCATTTTTACCATAAAAGAAGAAGGGTAAGCTAAGAATTACTACTCTGTGGAAAAGTAGACCCTTATTTTTTGCTCAGGTGATATCAAATTCTCTAGAGGTTAGTCAACTAGATTTGCTTTGTGTTCTATCAAAGCAGTGGCTTCACTGGTTTCACTGAGCTTGTTTTTTCCTTTTCATCTTACTTTAGGGAAGTCATATGACTTTTTTAGCTCAAGTTGCCTTGAAAGTCCAATTTAAGGGAAGCTCACTTACCATGCTTCTGAAAGTTGAATATAGCTGCAGATGGAGATATAGACTTTCCATCCGTGGCTCAGGATAACTAGTAGCTTTCAGTTAGCATGGCTAGCCATGCTATGGAGCTTTCCGTGTAATTTGGTGTTTTGTTTTCCTAAGATTATTATTTTTTAAAATATAGAGGAAAGAGGAGATGAAGCAAAGTCGGATAACTGACTTCTAAAGCCCATAGGAGAAGGGCGAGGACCCTATTCCGTCTGAGGTGATTTGCCTTAACTCTGTGCAGCAGAGTCACGAGTTGCAGAAGGCCAGATGCCTCACCATGTATCCAGCCAGATGCTACAGTTCAGGTGAACCCCTTGTTTCCCAGGACTCTGAGCGGTCGGTTGCTACCAACCCACAGGGATCCCTGTAAACTGTCAGGGAAGCAAGAGACAGACAGTGGACTGCGGACTACACTCTGCTGGTCTTGTCCAGGAGCCTCCCTCACCAGGAGAGTGGCAGAGTAGTTCTTTTTCCTTATTCTGCCAGGTTTGCACTAAGTATTTAGTTTTCCAAACTAATCTATATTATTTAGGGCAGACACAGATGGAATGGCTATAATAATAAGATCCCTTTGAGTAGGAAATGGCACCAGACTCCAGTATTCTTGCCTAGAAAATCTCTTGAGCAGAGGAGCTTGGCAGGCTACAGTTCATAGGGCTGCAAAGAGTTGGACACAACTGAGCAACCAAGCGTAGCACAATCAATGTATAACACTGTTAATTTTAGGTGTACAATTTAATAATTTGACATCTGTATGTATTGCAAAATGGTCACCACAATAAATTTAGTTAGCATCCATCACAACATATAAGTGCAAATCTTCTTTTCTTGTGATGAGACTTTTTAAGATCTAGTCCCTTAGCAACTTTGTTATCTTATAACTGGTAGTTTATACCTTTGGCTCACCTCCTCCCATCTTGACCCTACTTCCTACCTCCTGCCTCTGGCAACAAACAGTTTGTTCTCTGTACTGATGAGTTTAGATTTTGGTTGTTGTTGTTATTTTGCTTTGTTTTGATGCTATATATAAGTGAAATTATACACTGTTTTCCTTTCTCTTACTTATTTCACATAGCATAATGCCCTTGTCATCCACCCATGTTGTTGCAAATGGCAGGATTTTCTTTTTTTTTTTTTTATGGCTGAATAATACTCCATTGCACACATACATCATATTTTCTTTATCTATTCTTCTGCCGATAAGACACTAAAGTTCTTTCCGTGTTTTGGCTAGTGAAAATAATGTTGCAGTGAATATGGGGGCACAGATACTCTTTTGAAATAACAATTTCATTTTTTCTGAATATATACCCAAAAGTGGGATTACTGAATCATATGGGAGTTCTATTTTTAATTTTTCGAGGAACTGCCATACTGTTTTCCATAGCAGCTGCACCAATTTACATTTCCAACATTGCATATGTGTTTTGATCTTATTTATATAACTTTTCCTTACAAAGCTAGAAAAAATAGTAACTATACAGTGAACTAACAACTTTACTTGACACAATTGGTATGCTAAAAATCAAGCTCTACCAAATTGCGATATTTCATTCTCACTGATATTCATGGACTGTATAGTCCATGGGGTCACAAAGAGTTGGACATGACTGAGCAAATTTCACTTCACTTCACTTCATTATCACTGATGGTGGACAAATATATTTGATTTTATTACAAGTAAAAATTACTTTCAAATGCAATAGAATAATAATAACAAGACTATTTTTTGAACACTTATTATTAGTAAGTAGTAAATGCTTTACATTCTTTACCTCATTGAGAATAGTAAGAGTACTTATTATATAAGGTGGTTAAGATTACTTAAGACTTGAAAAACACTTGTTACTATGCTGGGTCTATAACTGATATTTCCAAATAAAATACATAGTTTTTTAACCCTCCCAGCAATCCTGTGAATGGGATAGTTATCATCTTTATTTTGGAGGAAGCCAGGGAGTCAACAAATTGGCACATCAGAACCTGACTCCATAGCTGGTTATTCTAGCATTTGTATTTAAACCACTGTGAATCTGAAGTATTTAATGAAAATGTATGATTTGATCACAGGATGAGGAAGAAAATGTGTAGCTTTGCAAAGTCTGATGTTGCTGTACTAGGAATGGTAAAGGACACAGTTTTATAGATTAGTTTTGAAAGTCATTGGGGGCAATATTTACTTATTTATGGTACTTTGAAATACTTTGCCTTATATTTCTAAGGAACCAGCCTATTAAAAAGAGAACACTGAGGATTATTGGGTGGCTAAACTGCTCAAGAATCTGCCTGCAATGTGGGACACCTGGGTTCGATGCTTGGGTGGGGAAGATACCCTGGAGAAGGGAAAGGCTTACCCACTCCAGTATTCTGGCCTGGAGAATTCCATGGACTGTATAGTCCATGGGGTCCCAAAGAGTCGGACACGCCTGAGTGACTTTCACTTTCACTAAGTTGTATCAAGTGAGTATATAAAAATTGGTTGATTTAGCCATGTGACTATTTTAATATTTAGACATAAAATTATCTTATCCCACAAATTCATGATCTAAAAATCTGATGTGTTGTTAGATTACATCCTTCTGGATGGGAGAAATCCTAAATGAATAGACATTCATTTTGTAGGAAGTTTAGCAAGTATGGTTATATCTACAGAGTAGTCTGTCTACTTTGCCCTCAGCTACCTGAATGATGCAGGAACATTATGAGAAGTTACCCTTACTTGGTGAATACAGGATGTACTTTTCAAAATTTAACTCCCTGCCAGCACAGGAAGCTTGTGCAGTATGGTTGTTACACACTTGGTTATTGAGGATAAATGACATTCTAACTGTATAGTAAAAATATTAGTTATTGATATGGAGTAAAAATTGGAGTGGGAAATGGCAATCCACTCCAGTATTATTGCCTGAAAAATTCCATATATAGAGGAGCATGGTGGGCTGCAGTCCATGGGGTCGCAAAGAGTTGGATATGACTAAGCACATGCACGGGAGAAGGCAATGGCACCCCACTCCAGTACTGTTGCCCAGAAAATCCCATGGATGGAAGAGCCTGGTGGGCTGCAGTCCATGGGGTCGCTAAGAGTCAGACACGACTGAGTGACTTCACTTTCTACTTTCATGCATTGGAGAAGGAAATGGTAACCCACTCCAGTGTTCTTGCCTGGAGAATCCCATGGACAGAGAAGCCTGGTAGGCTGCAGTCCATGGGGTCGCACAGAGTCAGACACGACTGAAGTGACTTGGCAGCAAGCACATGCACACAGATACACATGGAATAAAATAGCTTTGGAAGCTCCTAGAAATGTGACAAAACAGGATGCTCTCCATTAATTTTTCTTTTCATACATGTTTCTTTCTATTACTTATTCATTCATGTGTAGATTCACAGACATTATAGGCACAGCTTGTGCCTGACACTGGAAAGTGAAGATGAAATGGGGCTTTAAGAGCACATGTATACAAGAAGGGTAAGACAAACACAGTCAAGGGACGAAGAGAAAAGACTGGAGCATTATTTAGGAACAGTGCAAGCAAGAATGAAGTTCAGAATATGATGAAGATTAAAACAAAACTAAGGCAATGAAAGTAGTAAGGAAAAAAACAAGGGAAGGTCAATCTGTCATTTTGGGCACATGGTACAAATTTAAGAGATTACATTGAGGAAAGGAAAGCCATTTAATGACTACTTAGCTTCCACCTTGTTTATTAAACAGACATCTTCAAGCTGGAAAGCTTTGAACAATTATGGTTAAGAAGGATTTAATGTCCATAAAGCTTAAGGCATCAAAGTACCTTAAGCTGAATTGCGTGAGTCACCGATTTCATAGTAACTCTGCAAAGTTACATTATTCCCCCAGCTCCCCAATTTACCCATTTAATAGCACTGGGTGCTCAGAGAGGTGATACAGCTAGTAAATGGCCCAATCAGGATCCCCAACAAAATCTGTCTTTCTCCAAAGCAGTGTTCTTCCCAGTACTTGCAAGAGCTCCCCAGACTTGCCTCAAGTTCTTTAGATCCCTAAAGATTTAATTCTCAGCAGCCATGTATGTGTCCTTAATTTTTCCAAACTTGTGCACTTGAATTATGTAACCTCCAAATGCCTCAGAACAAAGCCCCTTGAGCTAGAGACCTCACAGTTGAGTTCTGAAGCTTGAATCTCCTAAAATTAAATTATTAGCTTTTTACCTTAGAGTTATCTAAATTTTCATCTTTTTGCCTAAGGCATACATCCTAAGTGTTGAACTAAGATTAGCAATGGAACCCAGACCCCAGCTTCTAAATCCTGAGTCCTCAACCTTCAATTAGACTGAGCCAGGAATAAGAAGACCCTTGGGGGAGAGAACTCCAGTGCATTCCAGACATAATGGACATCTTTCCCCTCTGAGAAATTAGAGGGTGGGAGAGTGAGGTCAGAGAATCAGTTCCCCTGATTTTTTCTCGAGGGTTGGCTATTACCCTCAACTAAAGGCCAGAAACACTGTCAAGTGGGCCTTGCCTTAGAGTTACCCTATTTAACTGCTTCTAACTTTTCCTCCTTTCTCCCCGGCAGTCTGAAGCCTCCCTTGTCCTAGACCAAGTACTTCAAGGCACCATGGTGGATTTCCCCAACTCCTGCCGCACAGTCCTAGTATCTCTTCATTAAAGTCCTCAGATTACCCAATTTAAGTATTCTTTTTCCTGCCCAGAATCTGTCTTATATAGAAGTTATTTTGGAATAGGAAAATATGCTTGTATAATACACAGGACTGTGATGGCTGTTGATATTGAGGCAAAGGGCTTAAAACTCTTTGGTGAGATAATTGGGATATATTTTGCTTGTATTAAACACAAACTTTTAATATCTCCAAGAGTACTCTGTCAAAACAAATAAAAATAAATCCATGGGCATTCTTTCTTTGAAAGAGCATTTCAAAGAAGGATGGCATGACACATGAAATAAACTACAAGCTAGAGGCTGAAAAGAAACAATGACATTTCAGATTTAGTTGTTTTAAAAAAATTCTATAACTGTTCCAGTATTTACTCATGTTTTCATTCTCTCACATAGTTTGGTTTCTAATGTATATAAATGAGGTGTCAATTGGTGATAAAAATAAACAAAAATACATAATATGCACAAGACATTTTTCAGTCACATTTTTGCTGGCTTCCACCTAAAAGTGACAAGCAGTTCAGGCCTCTATCATTTTGCAGAATACTGAAGCAGTGGTGTGATATAGTGTGACTAATCACATAGAAAGTTAGTGTTTGATGGACTAGGAAGAGTCCATGGGGGAAAAGCGAAGCTAACTGAATCAAAATAAAGAACTGTTATCTTGAAAAGTACCTGGAGGATAAAGGGATTTCATAATATGTTGTGAGGATAGGTGGTTCTGCTCTATGTGTGGTGTCAAGGGTAGACAAGGGAAACAATAGAGGTGAGATAATATTAGTTTTTTAAGGACAAAAGACTCCACTTCTGGATCATGGACAAGTCACAAAGATGCCACTTTAAAAAATATGCCTTTCAATTTTCTTCATTCCCTATTGAACTTGCCACTTATTTGAAATGAATATAATTATTATACGTACTCCAGGGCACATTATGACTCAATCTTCATGTTGTGTTCCTTTTATCTTTTTTGGTAGAGTTGTATATCCTAGTGATTTGCTGTTGGCTTAATAGCAAATAAACAGGCTTTGGTTTTTATTCCTGTGACAAGAGGGGTTCATGCATTTGATGTTATGTCTGGAGTGTTTGCAGTGTGCCTTTCTGCTAAGCACTGGGAATCCAGTGTGGAATAAGGCAAAATAGTCCTTGTTCTCATGGGAGAAAGGGAAACCGCTACAGTTGTTTATTGCCCCCTCAGCCCCAGGGGAAGGACCAGAGGAAGCCCCAGAGGAAAGTGTGCGGCTAGAGATTAAGTAGAGTAAAAACAGTTTCATTACAAAATCAGAATAAAATTACTTTTTATCATTTATCCTCCTAAAGTAGTATGCAAAATTGCTAGTTGAGTTGGTTGTTAACCTCTAATTATCCACATCTAATTTTTTCTGTGGATAATTGTGCACGTAATAAAATATACATCCTAGAATTGTTTAATTTTCACTTTCCTATAAGACGTCTTAAAGTCTACTCTTGTGGCTCTTCCATGCTGCCTGGAATAGTTACATGCCATTTATGGTTTCAGCACTTCTGCTTTAGCAGAATTGTGCTTTATTTAAATATTTCAAGGATTTTTGAAGCAAAAAATAAAAGTGAAGATAGATACTTAACATGGAGCTTAGTTTATAGGGGAGCAGTTCCATTTGATAAAAGTGTATCATATTTGAACAGGATGTAGAAAATTACTGCACATGTTCTGGCTTCAAACACATTGTCCATTTGACTCAGAAGCTAATTTGCATTGCTGGCATTTTCAATGGAGATGGGTTATTCCATTTCTCCCTATCTAGGACAACAGGCATCATTTAGCCAACAAAAATAATCATAAAAATGAGGTATGTAAAAAAAGTTGTTTCCTTGACCTAATCAATATTTGAGTAGTATGGAGGCAGTGACTATTTATACTATTTCCTAGAACTGGTATTTATGTATTGTGATAAAGCAAATTATAAAAAAGGTAACAATAACCCTGTGTACGAGACAGCAAAAGAGACACTGATGTATAGAACAGTCTTATGGACTCTGTGGGAGAGGGAGAGGGTGGGAAGATTTGGGAGAATGGCATTGAAACATGTAAAATATCATGTATGAAATGAGTTGCCAGTCCAGGTTCGATGCACGATACTGGATGCTTGGGGCTGGTGCACTGGGACGACCCAGAGGGATGGAATGGGGAGGGAGGAGGGTTCAGGATGGGGAACACATGTATACCTGTGGCGGATTCATTTTGATATTTGGCAAAACTAATACAGTTATGTAAAGTTTAAAAATAAAATAAAATTAAAAAAAAATATGATCACAAAAATGTAGGTTACTAAACATCCAACCATGCTAAATATGGCTAAAGGGTTGAAGAAAAAAAATCTTAATAAATATTTTTCTTAAATACAAGAACCCACTTTTAAAGTGTGCACTTAAGGTGGAATGAAAATGTCTCTTTTGTTAACATAATGCTTTGGGCTATTGTTCCTATTTCTAGTAGACAGTTTTTCTAGGTTACATTTTCAATTAATATACAGTTCTACAATATAGCCTTGTAAAATCCATTCTCAGAGAGGTAATTTAATCTAGCAATGTCTAGTATCTTTCTTGAAAGGCTTCAAATATTTGTCATTTAAAAAGCTGTTACACATTTTGCTTTTGTGTTTGACACTTAAGGATTAAGCATCACTTGTGACGAAATGCTATACATAGAGCCTTTTGTTGCTTCTTTACACTGCAGTTGAGGAAGGCAAAGTGAAAGTGAAAGTCATTCAGTCTTTGAATTCTCCAGACCAGAATACTGGAGTGGATAACCGTTCCCTTCTCCAGGGGATCTTCCCAACCCAGGGATCGAACCCAGGTCTCCCGCATTGTAGGCAGATTCTTTACCAGCTGAGCCACCAGGGAAGCCATTGAGGAAGACAAGGAGACAGCAAATCATGCATTTTGTCAACATGCAAATACTTTCCCTTTATCTCACTACTCATGCAAGGACTACTGCCTTCATTCTGCCTGTCAGAGTTATCTTCCTAAAACAATCATAAATGCCTCTATAAACATTCTGTATCTGGCTTTCCTGTGGCAGAGTGCTAAGAAAATGATGATGATCCAAGCCTTTTTATAAAAAGATATCTGAAATCTATGTCACTGCATATGATTAAAATTTGTGATAGAGACAGGAGAAGCTTTAAAACTGAAGAAAACATTTTCTCTGGAACTGTCTTTACTGTTCTTCAAAAGGATGAAAGTTATAGGTATGAAAATCATAATAGTTTAGAAGGAGATTGGATATATCCTTAGTGGCTTGCCAGGGTAGAACTTGCCATTATTCATATTAATAACATTAAAGTCATAAAATTAGAAATTTAGAATGAAAGGTGTCACAACTCAGGCTTATTCTACCTCAGTGTAATTCAATGCATGAAGCAGGGTACCCAAAGCCAGTGCTCTGGGACAACCCAGAGGGATAGAGTGTGGAGGGAGGTGGGAGGGGGTTCAGGATGAGGGAGACACATATATACCTGTGGCCGATTCATGTTGATGAATGGCAGAAACCATCAGAATATTGCAATTATCCTCCAATTAAAATAATAAATTAATTTAATAAATAAATAAATCTCAAGTACTCTTAGGTGACAACTTGGTCCCAGATTATGTAGATTAAAGCACTCTTGATAATTACAAGAATAGCCTAAAATATTACATGGACGTCAAGTGGGAAAGCAAACAATATTATTAGAACTTGAACATTTCCATTTAAATGCTTTCCACTTTCATATTTTCAATTGAGCCTAGAAGTAATTCTGTAAAATAGACTGGAATAATTATTTCTGCTGATCTTATGGAAGAAAAAGAACAACAAAGAGGCTTGGTTCTTGGCCTTTTGGTACTTGGTACTATTTTGTGTCAATTCTGTGTCTTTTTATTTTTGTTACACAAAAACCTTTCTTGCACTCCTATTAATTTAATCTCACTTCTATAAATCCCCTGATCCTAGCTCTTTTCTCCTTTAATTTTACAGTTTTCTTTCTCAGAGCATTAATCATGTTCAGGAGATGTCTCCCCTCCCCCTGATTTTTGAGCTTCCTCCTATCTACAACAGAATCTATGGAAAGTAATATATACAGAAGAGAAGAGAGGAAGTGAAAGGCTAAAGAGGTTATTAGAAGCCAGAAAAGTGACAGAAAAAATTACTTTCTCTTTTAAAAGACATTAGAAATAATATTTATTTTTAAAAATTGAAAATAATATCAACTAAGGATCACTGGTTACTTGAGGCAAAACTTTAATATAAAGTATAAAACAAACATAAAATAGAAATATAAAAACAAGCATAAAAAAGGAATAGGAGTAAATTCCCTGAAGTGTTCTGATCTGTGTCAGAGTCTTTATCACTGATGTCCCCAGAATTAGATACTGTGTTTTCAAAAGCAGGAAAAGGTATTATTTTTTTTTAATGTGAGGAATAAAAGATATCCTTGCAAATTAAAAAGTAATAGCAGAGGAAAAATTTACAAAAGATATATTAAAGTGGAAGAAATATCTCAGAGTACTGTACAAAAAGATAAATAATTGGAAAATAGAGAAAAAAGAAGAAAATAAAGGATATTCCAGAATTACCAACATTCAAAAAGAAGGAGTTCCAGAAACAAAGGACCCTGTAGACAAGAATAAAAAATATCAAAGAGTGTTCTGTTTATGTTTTCTTCTAAGAGTTTTACAGCATCTGGCCAAAATTGAAGCAAGGTTTTTTTTGTGTTTTTTTTGACCCATCTTCTAGAGTAATGAAAATAAAAACAAAAATAAACAAATAGGACCTAATTAAACTTAAAAGCTTTTGCATAGCAAAGGAAACCATAAACAAGATGAAAAGAGAACCCCTCAGAATGGGAGAAAATATTTGCAAATGAAGCAACTAACAAAGGATTAATCTCCAAAATATACAAATAGCTCATGTAGCTCAAAATCAGAAAAACAAACAACCCAATCAAAAATGGGCAGAAGATCTTAATAGACATTTCTCCAAAGAAAACATACAGATGGTCAACAAATACATGAAGAAATACTCAGCATCACTAATTATTAGAGAAATGCAAATCAAACTACAGTGAGATATCACCTCAAGCCATCAGAATGACAATCACCAAAAAAGCATGGGGGGTGTGTGTGTGTGTGAGAGAGAGAGAGAGAGAGAGAGAGAAGGGTGTGAACATAGGGTGGGAGATTGTGAAAGTGACCTAAATATTCAACTTTCACAATGGGAAGTCTGTAGGTAATACCAAATCTGGAAAATTAAGAAATAGCAATATTACCAAGTTATATGATGTAAGGATTTAAATGATAAAATAATCAACTAAAATAGTTGAAATGTATTTCCTCTAAATATCAGGATGTGGAGAAAATGAAGAATAAGGGCCTGCTATTTTCTGTAACAAGCTTTTCAAGTCTTTCAGCATGCACATGCATGGCTTGGATGCAGGTTAAAATGGAATTGGAAACAAAACAATAGCTATAGAAATAAAAATAGATGCAATAAATAATTCCCTTATTATAGTACTTTAATAAAAGCTATATATACATTATTTAAATATCAGTCTTAAAAATTATGGAGAGGTGAGAGGGAGGCTCTAGAGGGAGGGGATATATGTATACTTTTGGCCGATTCACAGTATTGCATGGCAGAAACTAATGCAATATTTTAAAACAATTATCCTCCAATTAAAGATCTTAAAAGATTACTAGTATCATAACATGTTTGGCTATGGCCTCGATATAATTTTAAAGAATTTACATAGCTGTCTTTTCAGTAAAACAACTTGGTTAGTTTTAAGAGGCTGTGAATGGTTACACTGTTGAACAAAAATTTCTGAAAAAATTTTGTGAATATGGTAGAACATTCTTCAAGCTCCTCGTTGCTAAGTCACTTCAGTCATGTCCAACTCTGTGTGACCCCATAGACGGCAGCCCACCAGGCTCCCCCATCCCTGGGATTCTCCAGGCAAGAACACTGGAGTGGGTTGCCATTTCCTTCTCCAATGCATGAAAGTGAGAAGTGAAAGGGAAGTCGCTCAGTCGTGTCCAACTCTTCGCGACCCCATGGACTGCAGCCTACCAGGCTCCTCTGTCCGTGGGATTTTCCAGGCAAGAGTACTGGAGGCGGGCGCCATTGCCTTCTCCTTGGAGAGACACAACCTATTTCTGAGCTGCAGACTTTTGCTAACTCCTTTGGGATCATACTGCCATGGTCAACATTGCCTGGAGCTTTGGTATTAAGATGGACAAGGGTTAGTTTGGAAAGAAAGTTAGCTTCTCTAGGCCTGGCCTGATAGAAAGGGAAGATGGTTTATGGGGTCTTTGGGTCTATTTAAATTCTCTTCATACAGGGAAATTTGTGAGTCTTTGAAGGAGGATGACTTTTGGAACATTTATAAAGATCTGTGACATCAATCATCAGTCACACTTTTCTTCATTTCATACTCCCCCATAACCTGGCTCTTTCATATTCTGCAGGAACTTATCCTTGTTGGGTTTCCAGTTAGTGATAGTGACACAGGTTCAAGCTCAAAAAGACCTTAAGACATGAAGTTGTGAATCACTAGAGAAAAAAAATCCCCATTTTAGCATTTCCTTCAGAGGGAGTATCACTTTTTCTGATCACAGAGTGAAAGCCAACATAGAAGGCTGGCCACCCTTTTGATCCTTCCCATTTAACACCTGGATCACAGCTTTTCAGGTTTCCAGTGATTTTTAGAATAATGCCTAGCAGAGTCCAACCCATTTATTTTCCCTGTCAATGAAACCCACACTGTGGCATTTAATTGATCCCTCTGCTGGAGGAAGCTCCCCACCTGTACCTGGCCTTGTCCCACTCTCACACTCTCTCACACTTTTCTTCCCACTTAACACCGGATCACAGCTTTTCAGGTTTCCAGTGATTTTTAGAATAATGCCTAGCAGAGTCCAACCCATTTATTTTCCTAGTCAATGAAACCCTCTCCGTGGCATTTAATTGATCCCTGTGCTGGAGGAAGCTCCCTGGCTGTACCTGACCTTGTCCCACTCTCCCCAAATACACTGTCACGCTTGACTTCTATGCTTCCATTTTCAGCACATCATTTCTCTAGGAAGGTAGACTAGATGCCCCTGTGGTAGGTTTCTCATGACAGTTAAACAGCTAATAATAGTAATGAACTAATTGCCCATTTCTCCCTTTGGACTATAAGATTTATAAGGACAGAAACTTTATTTTGTTTTCACTACTGCTTTGTCCACACCTTATATAATGCCTGGCCCTGGCATAGGAGGGACTCAATAAATATATGTTGACTTGAGTGGATTTGTTATTTTCCTACTTATTTTTTATATTTTCACACACTATGTCATAATGGCAACATTTTGGTCTTTCTTTATCTATACCACCTGTAAATGAAAAACACATATTAATCTGTATGTGCACGTCACAGAGAGATTAAGGGAACTGCTTGAACCTCCACCCAAATTAAAATGTTAAAATCTGCAAAATGCTTGACTTTCTAAAAAGAGAAATTCTTGGAATCCATTAACAAATAAATGTGTCTTCATTTGTATTATAGTTGGTCTAGAGATGATGGGACAACATCTAATATGCTTGAGGACTGCATTAGATGAATGGCAGGTCATTTGACACACTAAAATGCTCTTAATGTAATTTGTTCACAATCTTTCTATTTTATTACAGCCGGGGCACCGACAATAGACTGACCCATCGGCGGCAGACAGTTCTCCGTGAGAAGGGGAGACGGTTAGCTAACCGAGGACCAGCGTACATGTTTAACGACCACTCAACAAGCCTATCTATTGAGGAGGAACGCTTTTTAGATGCAGCTGAGTATGGCAACATCCCAGTGGTAAGGAAGATGTTGGAAGAATGCCTCTCACTCAATGTCAACTGTGTGGATTACATGGGCCAGAACGCCCTGCAGCTGGCAGTGGCTAATGAGCATCTGGAAATTACAGAACTTCTTCTCAAGAAAGAAAATCTCTCACGCGTTGGGGATGCCTTGCTTTTAGCTATTAGTAAAGGTTATGTTCGGATTGTGGAAGCCATTCTCAGTCACCCAGCTTTTGCTGAAGGCAAGCGGTTAGCAACAAGCCCCAGTCAGTCTGAACTCCAGCAAGATGATTTTTATGCATATGATGAAGACGGGACACGGTTCTCCCATGACGTGACCCCCATCATTCTGGCTGCCCACTGCCAGGAATATGAAATAGTGCACACCCTCTTGCGGAAGGGTGCTCGGATCGAACGGCCTCATGACTATTTCTGCAAGTGCAGTGAATGCAACCAGAAACAGAAGCATGACTCCTTCAGCCACTCCAGATCTAGAATTAATGCCTACAAAGGCCTGGCGAGCCCAGCTTACCTGTCATTGTCTAGCGAAGACCCAGTCATGACAGCTTTAGAGCTTAGCAATGAGCTGGCAGTGCTGGCCAACATAGAGAAGGAGTTCAAGGTAGGTTTTTAACAAGTTGGAGTCAAGGTGAATTTATAAGCTTCCACTATGTACTCACACTCTGTTAGGTATCATAGATAGTAGGCAATTTTATATATTTGATTCAACAAGTTCTTTATTATGTAGAGTAAAAGTTGTGGTTACTACCATTTGGAGATGATCTACTATAAACTAGACATTTTGCATTTATTATGTCTGATACCTATTACAACCTTGGGAAGATATTAGTTCCTTTTCAGATGCAGAAATGGAGGTATAGAAAGGTTAAGGCCCAAGAGCCACAGCTGGTGAAATCACAGAGCTGGGATCAGAACCCAGGGATGCAGACTCTAAAACCCAGGTTCTGTCTCCTGTGAAACTCTTGTTTCTATATTCAGATCATGGTGATAGCTACTGTTGAGGTCAGAAAGATGAATAAGACAAAGGAAGTCATAGTTTGACTTGAAAGACAGATGCATGCATGCATACATATGTTATAAACAGAAATGAAACTACTAGACAGGGCTATAAGCAGAGTGCTGTAGCAGTTCAGAGAAAGCAGTATTTAATTAAGATTAGATGTCGGAGAAGTTACGTGAAAAATGGTATTTCAGCTGCATATGGCAGAATAAATAGCATATTTGAAGGCAGAGATATTTTAGGCCAAGGTAACAGCCAAAACTAAAGCTTGTAGATATGGGAGAAGTAGTCAAATATAATCACTTTACGATGTTGTATTCATGTCTGCTGTACAACAAAGTGAATTGGCCATATGCATACATATACCCCCTCCCTTCTGAATCCCCCTCCATCCCCTTGATCGCACCCCTCCAAGTCATCACAGAGCACTGAGATGAGCTCGCTGTGCTTTGATGAGATCCCACTAGCTACCTGTTTTATATCTGACGTATACACAAGGTAGTGCACATATGTCAGCGCTGCTCTCTCCACTCATCCCACCCTTCCCTTCCCGCCCTGAGTCTACATGTCCTTTCTCTATGTCTGTGTCTCGTTCCTGCCTCAAGGGAACTTTGAGCAATCTCTAAATAAGAGGTAAGTGGGGAGACACGCTGTCAGACCTTGCCATTGTCTGCATGGTTTGTGCTTCATTTGGAGAGGGTGAAAGTTCAGATTCCTAGTCCGAGGTCACACACTTATACACACACATCTTTAAATTTCCTCCACAGGTTATCTGACCTTTCCTATAGTGCTTATCATGTTCTGCTGTATGATACTATTTAGGGTGGGCTTTTCTTCTTTACTCAGCTATATACTGCTTGGAATCAGGTCTGATTCATCAAATACAGTATTACACAAAGATGAATATTGGTTTCATTTTCTCTATCCTGTATGCTGTGAGAAAGCATGTCTCTCTATTCCATACCTTGGGGTCTCTCCTGTGCAGTTTTTTGGTGCCTCTGTCACTGAAGGAACACAGCAAACCCCAGCCTAGCATGTGTCTCTCCCCGGGTCCTATCTGTCCAGGTGAGGAGGGCA
Organism: Bubalus bubalis; assembly: GCF_019923935.1. Lineage (NCBI taxonomy): Eukaryota > Metazoa > Chordata > Mammalia > Artiodactyla > Bovidae > Bubalus > Bubalus bubalis. The sequence goes on along the minus strand of NC_059172.1, from coordinate 78,125,382 downwards.
GGTCACCAGTGACTGAAGCCTTCCAATGGCCCCCAGCATGGAGGATGCTGCTTTTCCTCTAGCTCCCTGGCAGCTGAGGATGCAGGACAAGCAGATGATCTCTTCCAACAATGTCACATTCTTTCCTACTTCTCACTTTGCTCCCAGAACTCAGGGAGGCAGGGAACTACGCTATCTTGGAAATCTGATAAATATGATCTTCAGTTCAGTTCAGTCGCTCAGTCATGTCCGGCTCTTTGCAACCCCATGAATCACAGCATGTCAGGCCTCCCTGTCCATCACCAACTCCCAGAGTTCACTCAAACTCATGTCTAACGAGTCGGTGATGCCATCCAGCCATCTCATCCTCTGTCGTCCCCTTTTCCTCCTGCCCCCAATCCCTCCCAGCATCAGGGACTTTTCCAATGAGTCAACTCTTCTCATGAGGTGGCCAAAGTATTGGAGTTTCAGCTTCAGCATCACTCCTTCAAAAGAACACCCAGGACTGATCTCCTTTAGGATGGACTGGTTGGATCTCCTTCCAGTCCAAGGGACTCTCAAGAGTCTTCTCCAACACCATAGTTCAAAAGCATCAATTCTTTGGCGCTCAGCTTTCTTTACAGTCCAACTCTCACATCAATACATGACCACTGGAAAAACCATAGCCTTGACTAGATGGACCTTTGTTGGCAAAGTAATATCTCTGCTTTTCAATATGCTATCCAGGTTGGTCATAACTTTCCTTCCAAGGAGTAAGTGTCTTTTAATTTCATAGCTGTAATCACCATCTGCAGTGATTTTGGAGCCCAAAAACATAAAGTCTGACACTGTTTCCACTGTTTCCCCATCTATTTCCCATGAAGTGATGGGACCAGATGCCATGATCTTTGTTTTCTGAATGTTGAGTTTTAAGCCAACTTTTTCACTCTCCTCTTTCACTTTCATCAAGAGGCTTTTTAGTTCCTCTTCACTTTCTGCCATAAGGGTGGTGTCATCTGCATATCTGAGGTTATTGATATTTCTCCCGGCAATCTTGATTCCAGCTTGTGCTTCTTCCAGCCCAGAGTTTCTCATGATGTACTCTGCATAGAAGTTAAATGAGCAGGGTGACAATATACAGCCTTGATGTACTCCTTTCCCTATTTGGAACCAGTCTGTTGTTCCATGTCCAGTTCTAACTGTTGCTTCCTGACCTGCATATAGGTTTCTCAAGAGGCAGGTCAGATGGTGTGGTATGCCCATCTCTTTCAGAATTTTTCACAGTTTACTGTGATCCACACAGTCAAAGGCTTTGGCATAGCCAATAAAGCAGAAATAGATGTTTTTCTGGAACTCTCTTGCTTTTTCAATGATCCAGCAGATGTTGGCAATTTGATCTTAAAATTTATATTTAATTTTTTGAAACTTACTGCTTAGGGTTCAACATTTCTGTTTCTGTAATTGTATCTTTGTTTACACGATACTCTAAACCATTCTTCATTCACTCACTTGCTTACATCTTCTGAGCCCATGGTTGTAGCAAATATTGTTCTGGGAAGAGTCAAGAATGAGGGTGGAGATATCTCACAGCACAAAGACAGTTCAGTCAATAACCCTGCCCTCAATTAACTTGTAATTTAATAGGAGAGCAAAGACCTGTGTGAAATAACTGTAATATAAGACATGACCTTGTGGAATGAGGGGTGGGCTGGTAGGGCCAAATGTGAAAGAATCACATCTAATCGGAATGCGAATTTTTCATTGTCCCTAAATGCACTGCATTGGAGAAGGCAATGGCACCCCACTCCAGTACTCTTGCCTGGAAAATCCCATGGATGGAGGAGCATGGTAGGCTGCAGTCCATGGGGTCACACAGAGTCGGACACGACTGAGCGACTTCACTTTCACTTTTCACTTTCATGCATTGGAGAAGGAAATGGCAACCCACTCCAGTGTTCTTGCCTGGAGAATCCCAGGGACAGGGGAGCCTGGTGGGCTGCTGTCTATGGGGTCGCACAGAGTCAGACATGACTGAAGCGACTTAGCATCAAATGCATTGCATAATGTGAAGGCTGCTTTAGGTTTATGATAAATTAGGGATCCAGATATCCCTTTACTTGTTCATCATACACTGTCTGCCCACCTAGGTGCAAGGTAAATGGATCAGGCACTTTCCCTCCATCCCTGCTTTCTCTGTGCAGGTCCACACTGTTAGCCTCTAATCAGGCTCACCCTTTGCTTAATGCCCTGCCTCTGTGAAGGGTTAATGGCAAAGAAAAGGTAACTCTCTCTGAAAACACAAATCTCTTTAATAATATGTTATTCCTAATATCTTTAAAAAATCATCCTCAAGGATTAAAGTATAGTGTTAAAAGAGGGTAGCAGTTTTAAAAATGTTCTTAAAAGTATGTCCTAGAACTTGACAATTCAACAGCTTTTCTAATTAGAAATTTGACTCCCCAAATCCTTGTATTACACAAGCAGAAAGGCCAGTTCTTGGCAGTTTTTAAAAGCCTTTGGCAAATACAAAACAAGAAACCATAATGTTTTCTTTCTCACCAGACGGGACACTCTAGAACAATTATTTTAGTCTCCCAGACTCAGTTGGCCCATAGAGGCAAGAACAGCTTCATGTGAGAATGCGCCGCCATGACTCTCACATGTAAACTCAGGGAAAGCATATCATGCTACCATGCATGCTCACGTGATGGTGCTAAACCTGCTCCAGCAGCCCAGCCCCAGTTTACAACAGGATGGGACCCCAAAGGGCTTGGTGAATCTGGTGAGATTTGCTAAATCTGCTGCTCTGTCCTTTAAGAATAACTTCTCTTTTCTTTTTTTAAAAGAATATAGTTGACTCTTGAACAACACGAGTTTGAAGTATATGGGTTCACTTACATGTGGCTTTTTTCCACTAAATATGCACTACAGTACCACACAAGCCCAGGCTGGTTGAATCCATGGGTGTCGAACAGTGGATGCCAAGGGCCCTCTGGAGAGTTATGTGCAGAGTTTTCGCTCGATAGAGTACTGGTTCTCCTTCCCTCTGCTTTGTTCAAAGGTCACCTTACATGATCATGTTAAAAAACAGTAATTTAAATATGAAGAAAAATTTAAAGATAATTTCTAATTTTGATACTGCAAAACGCCAACATGTATCCTTCCAGAAATAAACACTGATACTGCAACATGCCAACATGTATCCTATCAGTCTTATTTTTAGTAGTCAAGCCCCTTAGAGTCTCAGGGACCAAAGACTGCAGGGACCAAAGACTGTGAGATACCTCACAGGGACCTGAAATATTGTACTGGCAACAGGCAATCCTCTCTGCTCATGGTCTTCAAATTCTTTTGCTTCCTTTTCACCTGAAAAACATTTGAAAAATTCTGTGCTCATGAGTACATTTTAAAGTTGGCATCTAAATTTATTTACTTTAAAGTTGAAATAATTTTAAAAGGTATAATTTCTGTGTGGCCTAAATATTAACATTTAAAAATATTTATCTTAAATGGCTGCTTCAGATGTATCTAGGGGCCTTTAAGTGCTGTGATTTTATACACACCATCACCTATTTTAAAAATAAACAGCCTCCTCTTTAATATTCATTAACAGTTGTTACATCTTTCCTTTTCTCCTTAAACTTGTAATCTAGTACATTTTCCTCCACAAATGTGATTTCTAATGTAATAGCTTTTTATTGTAAAGTCCTTCATAGATCACCTACTATATATATATATTAGATATGTATATTATATATATATGATATATATATATTTATATTGCATAACACATGTGTAATGTGTATGTTTACAAGAAATTTTAGAATTTGTTTTACTTTCTGTTATCATCAGGCTCTAGGTATTTAAAATATTCTGGAAATACTTACCATTATATTTATTAGCAGTATATTTGATCAAAACTACATAAATTGAATATAATGTTTCAAAATAACATACACAAATTCTGAAAAATAAATTTTAAATATATGATACATTTCCTATTGGAAATGAATTTTAAAGGAACAAGTCATATCCATACTTTTGTTATGTATTTAATGAAATAAAAAACTTATAACCTGTTAAAATAACTTGATTTGTCAGCCAGCATATTGTTTTAGTTTTTGTTAATGGAATATGTAAATTATTAATGATTTTATGGAATAGAATTAAAAGATAGTAGACTATATTTGGGATAAATATTTCTTGATATGATTTGATAACTGCCTTATTGAATTACCCACACTGATCTGAAACAAATCACATAAAAGTTTTATCCTTGTGCTTTAGCCAATAGCCTATGAAAATTTTTTAAGTCCTGGAAACCATTCCAAGTCACAGTAAAAAGACTCATCCTGACTAAACTTCTTGCACATTTGTGATGTCTTTCTTTTAAGTTAATGATACATCCAAAAGATGAGTACTAAGAATGGTTTTAAATAAGGGTAAAATAAACTTGTTTACAAAACAGAAGCAGAGTCACAGATGTAGAAAATAAACTTATGGTTATCAGGGTGAAGGGGATAAATTGGGAAATTGGGATTGACATATACACTCTATTATATATAAAATAGATAACTAATAAGAACCTACTGTATAGCACAGGGAACTCTACTCAGTACTCTGTAATGGCCTATATGGAAAAAGAATCTAAAACAAGTAGGTTTATGTATATGTATGATTGATTCCCTTTGCTGTACACCTGAAACTAACACTGTAAATCAACTATACTCCAATAAATTTTTTAAAAAGAATAATTTTAATTAATCACTTAATTTAAATAATATGAAGTAGTGGAATTTTGTATTCAGTATTCCCTACTGATGTCTTCTTTACTGTCCTCTCATTTAAGAAGGATGCATTCTTTGATAGCTATTGAAGAATGAAGAGGCAAAGTACATTAAAATTCATCTAAATTCACAATATCCCAACATGAACTGGCAGGTTGTATTCCTTTCATTTAGCTTCATCTTCATTGGAAATGTGTATTAAGGAAAGGAAATACAGGAAACCCCTCAGGGTCTGCGGTACCTGGATTAATTATTAAAGGGGAATTTTCATTGTTTGCTGCAGGGGTGAGTGAGAGTGGAGAATTTTTTGTAAAGGGAAAAATGATCTGTTCTCAAGAAAATTAGTTACAGGAAAGTTGAGGATCTAGAAATTATTTCTCTTAAAACTATCAGTGTTTTGTGGCCCCTTGAAAAGTCTTCATATTTCTCTGCTTGAAGGCAACTAATCTATTTTATGAGTTAGAGATGAGAATAATCACAAAGATCATAAACTCCAATATATAGTTTCTCTAAGCTCCTCCTAAATTCTCCTTTTCTGTATTAGTCCATAGTCATTTAACAAAAGAGCACAGAGGAGGTGCAACTGAGTTCCTCAGGCAACTGTAGTCTGGCACTTTGACTCTTCTAGACAGAACGAATTGCACTCATTACCAGTATCATCAGGTCTGAAGATGGATCTATGCAGAGGTGACAGCCAGAACACAGCAGAGAAATCTAACAGTTAGATGGAACCTCAAGAATAGAAGAAAACCAACAGACCTGAGAGACTACAGGTCTTCACAGTGAATGGGGAGAAGCCAGATTTAAAAGTTTCATCCATTCAAGTTCAATCTTTATATACTGAGTTTTTATCAATAACTTTTTGCTTTGGTAGAAAGAGACCTCAGCCACCTTAAGCTAAACTTGGGCTAAGCCTAATTTGGGCAATGTATACTCAGAATTTTGACTGTTTTTGATATTGGGAAAGGAGAGTATAACACCTCCCTTCTCTCCTTGACTCACGATTAAGAATCATCAGAAAGACGAAAGGATCAGTACCATTATTTTAGCAAATGCATTCTTCCAAATTTTTAACTTCCTTTTACTATCTCAGAATTTACCTATGACCTATGTCTCTGAACACTTTTTAAGCCTATTTACATTTTAGATTGTGCTTCACAACCAAGATAATCACGATGGTGTGATCACTGACCTAGAGCCAGACACCCTGGAATGTGAAGTCAAGTGGGCTTTAGAAAGCATCACTACGAACAAAGCTAGTGGATGTGATGGAATTCCAGTTGAGCTATTTCAAATCCTGAAAGATGATGCTGTGAAAGTGCTGCACTCAATATGCCAGCAAATTTGGAAAACTCAGCAATGGCCACAGAACTGGAAAAGGTCAGTTTTCATTCCAATCCCAAAGAAAGGCAATGCCAAAGAATGCTCAAACTACCGCACAATTGCAGTCATCTCACACGCTAGTAAAGTAATGCTCAAAATTCTCCAAGCCAGGCTTCAGCAATATGTGAACCGTGAACTTCCTAATGTTCAAGCTGGTTTTAGAAAAGGCAGAAGAACCAGAGATCAAATTGCCAACATCTGCTGGGTCATTGAAAAAGCAAGAGAGTTCCAGAAAAACATCTATTTCTGCTTTATTGACTATGCCAAAGCCTTTGACTGTGTGGATCACAATAAACTGTGGAAAATTCTGAAAGAGATGGGCATACCAGACCACCTGACCTGCCTCTTGAGAAACCTATATGCAGGTCAGGAAGCAACAATTAGAACTGGACATGGAACAACAGACTGGTTTCAAATAGGAAAAGGAGTACGTCAAGGCTGTATATTGTCACCCTGCTCATTTAACTTCTATGCAGAGTACATCATGAGAAACTCTGGGCTGGAAGAAGCACAAGCTGGAATCAAGATTGCCGGGAGAAATATCAATAACCTCAGATATGCAGATGACACCACCCTTATGGCAGAAAGTGAAGAGGAACTAAAAAGCCTCTTGATGAAAATGAAAGTGGAGAGTGAAAAAGTTGGTTTAAAGCTCAACATTCAGAATATGAAGATCATGGTCCCATCACTTCATGGGAAATAGATGGGGAAACAGTGGAAACAGTGTCAGACTTTATGTTTTTGGGCTCCAAAATCACTGCAGATGGTGACTGCAGCCATGAAATTAAAAGACACTTACTCCTTGGAAGAAAAGTTATGACCAACCTAGATAGCATATTCAAAAGCAGAGACATTACTTTGCCAACAAAGGTCCATCTAGTCAAGGCTATGGTTTTTCCATTGGTCATGTATTGATGTGAGAGTTGAACTGTGAAGAAAGCTGAGTGCTGAAGAATTGATGCTTTTGAACTGTGGTGTTGGAGAAGACTCTTGAGAGTCCCTTGGACTGGAAGGAGATCCAACCAGTCCATTCTGAAGGAGATCAGCCCTGGGATTTCTTTGGAGGGAATGATGCTGGATGAAACTCCAGTACTTTGGCCACCTCATGCGAAGAGTTGACTCATTGGAAAAGACCCTGATGCTGGGAGGGATTGGGGGCAGGAGGAGAAGGGGACGACAGAGGATGAGATGGCTAGATGGCATCACTGACTCGGTGGATGTGAATCTGAGTGAACTCCGGGAGTTGGTGATGGACAGGGAGGCCTGGCATGCTGCAAGTCATGGGGTCGCAAAGAGTTGGACACGACTGAGCGACTGAACTGAACAATGTTTCCTTTAATTACCCTAAAATCACCTTTTCTATAAAGTTCAGGGATTTCCCTCTACCCTGCCATTCTGGATAAATAGTTTTTCTGAAGCTTCACCAAATACTGCTTGTCTTCCTGGGGCCATGTATCTAAATAGGCACCTGGCTGTCCAGACATCTCTGGCATTGACTTAGACTAAAGGGAAGACACTACTGTGCTTGTTTTTAAACTGTTGCTATGTTCTGGCATTCAAAATGTTCAAAGATGCCTGAAATTGTTTGCAAAAGAAATAACCTTCTAAGAAACAGACCAAGTTGAAAAGTAGTTTTTGTTAGCAGAAAGGCAGTGTGACTGTCATCTTACCATAGTCAGGTGACAGAGGTGTTGCTTGCACGCAAAATAGCCTACAGAGGCACAGGACAAGGGTACAGGCCAAAGGGAAAGGAGGAAATGGACCACTGTTGAGCTTAATGAATTATTCTAAGTGGTTTACAATCTAACTTTATGATACAACAGCTTTTAAGTTCTCCATATGGTAAAGAATGTGCCTGCAATGTGGGAGACCAGGGTTCAATCCTTGGGTTGGGAAGATCCTCTGGAGAAGGGAAAGACTACACACTCCAGTATTCTGGCCTGAATAATTCCATGAACTGTATAGTCCATGGGGTCTCAAAAAGTCAGTCATGACTGAGCAACTTTCACTAGGTCCATCATAACTTTTCTTCTAAGGAGCAAGCATCTTTTAATTTCATGGCTGTAGTCACCATCTGCAGTGATTTTGGAGCCCAAAAACATAAAGTCTGACACTGTTTCCACTGTTTCCCCATCTATTTCCCATGAAGTGATGGGACCAGATGCCATGATCTTTGTTTTTTGAATATTGAGTTTTAAGCCAGCTTTTTCACTCTCCTCTGTCACCTTCATCAGGAGGCTCTTTAGTTCCTCTTCACTTTCTGCCATTAGGGTACTGTCATCCGCGTATCTGAAGTTATTGATGTTTCTCCCGACAATCTTAATTCCAGCTTGTGCTTCATCCAGCTCGGCATTTTACATGATGTACTCTGCGTATAAGTTAAATAAGCAGGGTGACAATATATAGCCTTGATGTATTCCTTTCTCAATTTTGAACTGGTCCATTGTTCCATGTCCAGTTCTAACTGTGGTTTCTTGACCTTCATACAGGTTTCTCAGGAGGCAGATAAGGGGGTCTGGTATTCCCATCTCTTTCAGAATTTTCCACAGTTTGTTGTGATCTACAGTCTGCTCAAGAGAGGCAGATGCATGAACAAATGCAGTAAAGTGTATGAGTCTGTTCTTGTGTTTGACTTTCCTATCAGTTTAAATAGACGGGCAGAGAAAATCCATTCTGGCAAAATTTTAGATCCAGTCAATAGTTGGGGAGGGAAGTTAAGTGCAGCGGTTTGTAACCTGAGAGCCCTCAGCCCCTGAAGCATCTGTTTACCTTCATGGCTGCTCTTTAAGCTTCATGGCTTCAGCTGAACCTGAGAATTTCTATGTTGAAGGAAGAATAAAAACTGGAATCAAGCACTGTATTAAGTTAAATAAGTAGCTGCTGCTGTGGCAACGATCAGCATAAAAGTGAGGAGGATCTGACATATCTAGGAAAATGCCTGTCTTCAATTCTTGTCTGAAATTGCATCTCACCTCCTGTTACCTTTTCTTGAGAGCAGTATCTGATTTCCTTTTATGTCCCTCACAGCCCTGAGTAGTAGGTGCTGTATAAGTGCTTGTTACTCTTCTGCACACCAGCTGTGATAGGACTCAGGGATCATCATGCCATTTAGTGACAATTATCCTGAAGAGCAGGAAAGCCCTAGAGTTGCTTGTGGTTCCAAGAGCATGGCTGGTTAATTCAGTCACAAGCTGGATAATGATAGTCTATGCTTTCTTTATTCTTCAAGAATGCAATCTCATTTAAAAAATTCCGTCTAAGATAGAATGTGGTATCTATCACAGCACTGGTTGCTGAATATTTGTAGAACATTTGTTGAAATAATGAATGAATAATTGTTTTATTTTCAGTACATTCAAGTGACACTCAATGTTGATGAAAATACTCAATAAACAATCTATAATAGGCTTAGAAAAGAGTTTTATTTGAGCCAAACTGAAGCCTGGAAGACAGCCTCTCATAATTCTGAGGAACTGATCTGGAAAAGCATGGTTTTTAACACAGTTTTATATCTTGTCAGAATAAAGAACATTAACCAAGTCAGGGATACATTCCTTCAAGGTTTCAAAACACAGGTCAGCATGTACACAGTCAGTCTGGCCTTGGCACCTGGGAAAGGAATCTTATCAAAAAGGAGGACCAGTATTGGCTTCCCAGGAAGGGAGGCATTTAATTTTTATTTTTAACATGGATATTCCTTACTTCTGGTCAATGTGCCCTTTTCTTAATAATTAAAGCAGATGTACAATATATGTTTTGACAGGCCACAAACAGGTTATTTTAGTTAGCTTAAATTTAACTCGTGTATAAGCCAGAATGACTTACCCATACCTTAGTATGTGAAAATATCTTTTATCACTAGGAATTTCATCATGATTTTATATTTTTTAGTGCAATTTTGTGTCAAGGTACTGAGATGACTTGGGTATTTACGAAATGATGAAAACAACAACAATAATAATTATCATTGATTCAACCCATCCCCGAGCCAAGAAGTTAGCATTTGTTATCTTGTATAACCTTCACAGCAACCCTAGGAAGAACCTTATATTATCCCCACTTTACAAATAAGAATTTTGAGGCTGTAAGGGCTTAAGTAATTTTCACAACTCATGCACCTAGTAAGTGAGGTGTAAGTGATTTCAACTGTACTTAACTTGAAATCCAGGTCTGCCCTTATCCAAAACTCACTTAATTAGTGTTGATTCATGAGAATTAAGACATGCATTTTCCTCACCCTTTTAATTTCTATAAAGCAGCTTTTTCTTTATATGGAATTATGAATTAAAATTACACACCATATCTTCTACTATATAAAAATCCAACTAAAGTTACCCTTTGAAACGATAATTGTATCAGGGTCTTTTTATGTTTTATAATCTTTATGTTCTATTAACCCGCTATCAGTCATCTCTTTAAAAGTCAAAGGTTAATAGGCAAGCACCCACTTTTAATTTATTAATGTATGGTGTGAATGTGTGAGCCAAAGGCAGAATTAAATCAACCACCAGCTTCACTTTTTATTTCAAAAAACTGAAATCACAGTGTTAAGTATGGCTCATGAACTACTGCCAATATCTCACTTTAAGTGAGTTTACATTTCAGTCTGAGAGAACATAAACATGAAAACATTTGTAAATGATTCCCAAGGTGAAAAAAAGCATACATTTCTAAAAGCAGTCTTATTCTTTTTTTTTTTTTTTAAATGGGTTTTTGTTTTGTTTTTGCTTGGAATATATCTTGTGAATTAGCAATGAGTTGGAAATAATTTTTAAGATATTGAACAGCGAAGAACGCCTGTACTGTATCAATTCATGTGGTTTCTACTAAAAGTTATTACCCCATATTTGAAGGGTCATACCCTCCTTTGAAATATCTAATTTCACATGAGCCTTATTGGAATTCTAGAGAGTACTGGTTTTGATTCTTACATTTTTGTCTCCATAAGGACTAAGGATACATCTAGAATTGAGTGCTACAGACAATAGAGGCTAGGTATATTAAATTTTGTCATAACTCCATGGGTTCTTACTAATGTTAAGAAACAGCTTGTTTTCAGGTCTTGCTTTTGATGATATAATACAATAATTATGTTTTATCAAGTGCTTGATATGCACTTCTTTATATATAAAGAAAGTTTCTTTATATATATGCTTTTCTTTACATATATTTTCTTTATATATAAAGAAATGAGTGATTTCTTTAGCACAACTAATCTCACTAAACTTTTATTTTTTTATCTGTAAAATGAGAATAATAATAGCACCTACCTCATAGATTGATTTTAAGTTACCTTAGAGCACATGGCTAAAAACTGGAGGAGCTTGGATTTGATCACAAGTATATCTAACCTGGAGAAGGCAATGACAACCCACTCCAGTACTCTTGCCTGGAAAATCCCATGGACGGAGGAGCCTGGTAGGCTGCAGTCCATGGGGTCGTGAAGAGTCGGACACGAATGAGCGACTTCACTTTCACTTTTCACTTTCATGCATTGGAGGAGGAAATGGCAACCCACTCCAGTGTTCTTGCCTGGAGAATCCCAGGGACGGCGGGCCCTGGTGGGCTGCCGTCTATGGGGTCACACAGAGTCGGACATGACTGAAGCAACTTAGCAGCAGCAGCAACATATCTAACCTTGGGCTTCCCAGGTGGTGCTAGTGGTTAAAGAACCTGCCTGCCAACGTAGGAGATATAAGAGACGCAGGTTTGATCCCTGGGTCAGGAAGATCCCATGGTGGAGGGCATGGCAACCCACTCCAGTATTCTTGCCTGGAGAATCCCATGGACAGAGAAGCCTGGCGGGCTACAGTCCATAGGGTCACAAAGAGTCAGACATGACTGAAGCAACTTAGCATGCGTGTAGCATGCATTTAAACTTAAAAGCCAAAGCTCCTAAACACTATAACATGGAATAGTGGGCATGGACAACATATGTACTTCTACATCTCAAAGGTCTTCCCCATGACCTTAACCGACTATTTCATGAAAGGGGAAGAGCTGTTTCCTCATGACCTTGTTTATACTATCTGACCAGATACCTGTGGAAAATAGTTTGAGTCATTCTCAGTTGAGACATAGTTTATGAAATTCCTTTTATAGAATCTGTTTGAACCTACAGTTAGCAAAGTGAAACTAACAGGGAGGAGCCCAAGTAGGTCCTTTGCATACACTCAGGATGAAATTGTTTTCCATATAGACTCCCCACAATGTTACCTTATTGAATCATATCTAGAGCCTCTCCTATTTCTCCAATATCTTCTTCTCTTGATCCCTGCAAGGAATCTTTTTATCCTATAACACTGGTGACTTCAAAATGGAGGGGACAACTAATTCTGAATCTGCAAAGCTGATTTAAGAGTAAACTCGCCATGGAGGCTGTGACCTTAGTTTTTTGATGTGCCAAATGGAAATCATATTTACCTGGCTTACCTTGCAGTTCTTCATAGATCAAAACAGAAAAGCATTCTACAAAGAGACAAAGTGACAAAACTCTTACAGGCAAAGTGCAGCCAAACAGGGTTAAATTTAAAGCCTCATTTTGGCACCTAGTGGCTGCAGTTTTGGATGTAACCTAAGTGATCAAGGTGACTGTGAAGATTAACTGAGATTCTATGATCCACTTGCAATGCAACAAATTCTAGCTAATAGATTTTCTTTATTAACACTGGGTTATGAATGGCCTTATTTCCATGTAAGAGAATACAGAGGAAGGAAATTTTAGAAACCTGAATGAAGATATATATATAGATGGTGTATGTAAATTCAAAAAGAGTATTTGATGTTTAAATATGATCTGTAGTCTCCAAATCCTCTCAACATGCTATTAGGTCCTCAACAGTAATTTATAATGAAAGTATTTTCATCAAACTTCCTTTTATCCAAAGAATCTCAATTTGCAGACTATATATTAGATCTTGTCTTTTGATCCCATAAGTTTGATAAGTAAAGTTCCTCAATAACAATTTAGTAAATAGGGAAGTGATATATGTTTGCTTTTCTTGAAACCTTTCCAAATGTTCTGTGTTTCTCAAGTTTATCAACACCGTATATAAAGTCTTCCAATAATTGCCTAGCTGGTGAAGTTATGAACATAGGAGATATGATGTGTGCAAGAAAGTATGATCATGATATGGGAAGAGTTGCTAACTTTTTATTTCTCCTGAATCAGCAGGTGAGTTTGGTGTAGTACAGTACTTTTTGGCAACTTTCATTGTGTTTTAGACAAATTTCCTCTTTGGAATATAAGGACAATCTTTATGGTGCTAATATATTTCAGAGCTCACTCAACAGCATAGCAACTTAAGCATGTTAAAAAGAATAATAAACCTAAAAATAGAGCTTTTTTATTCTCTACAGTCAAATCACTGATAAATTCTACAGTGTAACATAGTAAAATGTGATACTTCTACTTTTTTTTTTTTTTTTTATCTTTCCTAGAATGACTACAAAAAACTGTCAATGCAGTGCAAAGATTTTGTTGTTGGACTCCTTGATCTGTGCAGAAATACCGAAGAAGTAGAAGCCATTCTGAATGGGGATGTTGAAATACACCACAGTGGTGGAGATCACTATCGTCCTAACCTCAGCCGTTTAAAACTTGCCATTAAATATGACGTAAAAAAAGTAAGATCAAGCACAAAGCCCCTTTTATGTTATTTCAGTTTTTATTCATGCTAAATCAAGATGAAGGATTGGCATAATTAGGTTAAGCTGGGTTTTTCTAATTAATTGCTCTAGGTAGGATCTCTAGTAAATTCTAATTGCCAGGCAGTGAGACATTTCACCTACACTAAATGCTGGTCTTTAAAAATCTAGACTTGTTTATCCAATGATTGACACTTTCTTTTACTTAATGAATGATGCAAAAATGGCTTTGTGTGTTCAAAATACAAGGCATTCGTTGTAGGATGGGAACATCATTATTTAAGACCCATCTCCACTTATTAATTTAGTCCACTTCTGGATCAATGCCTTCAGTTCCTTCTTTAGTGCATTTGAATCTCCTGCATCTTTATTTGTGGAATATTTTTAGTCTCTGTCTTCAGGCAGTGCCTCCTATTCTTGACTGCTTTCTTAAGTTATGTAAGATATGTTTTACTTATTTTTTTCTTTTAAAAAATTGTTTATTGAGATATAACATATATTCCATAAACAGCACATATCTTAAGTTGTATGTAAACTCATTAATTCTTAAAATTTCACATTCTTTTTTTTTTAATTTATTTATTTGGAGGCTAATTACTTTACAATATTATATTGGTTTTGCCATATATTGACATTAATCCACCATGGGTGTACATGTGTTCCCCATCCTGAACCCCGCTACCTCCTCCCTCCCCATCCCATCTCTCTGGGTCATCCCAGTGCACCAGTCCCAAGCACCCTGTATCATGCATCAAACCTGGACTGGTGATTCATTTCATATATGATAATACACATGTTTCAATGCCATTCTCCCAAACCATCCCACCCTTGCCCTCTCCCACAGAGTCCAAAAGGCTGTTCTATACATCTGTGTCTCTTTTGCTGTCTTGCATATAGGGTCATCATTACCATCTTTCTCAATTCCATATATATGCGTTAGTATATTGTATTGGTGTTTTTCTTTCTGGCTTACTTCACTCTGAATAATAGGCTCCAGTTTCATCCACCTCACTAGAACGGATTCAAATGTATTCTTTTTAATGGCTGAGTAATACTCCATTCTGTATATGTACCACAGCTTTCTTATCCTTTCATCTGCTGATGGACATCTAGGTTGTTTCCATGTCCTGGATATTATAAACAGTGCTGTGATGAACATTGGGGTATATGTGTCTCTTTCAATTCTGGTTTCCTTGGTGTGTATGCCCAGCAGTGGGATTGCTGGGTCATATGGCAGTTCTATTTCCAGTTTTTTAAGGAATTTCCACACTGTTCTCCATAGTGGCTGTACTAGTTTGCATTCCCACCAACACTGTAAGAGGGTTCCCTTTTCTCCACACCCTCTCCAGCAGTTATTGCTTGTAGACTTTGGATAGCAGCCATTCTGACTGGCGTGAAATGGTACCTCATTGTGGTTTTGATTTGCATTTCTCTGATAATGAATGATGTTGAACATCTTTTCATGTGTTTGTTAGCCATCTGTATGTCTTCTTTGGAGAAATATCTGTTTAGTTCTTTGGCCCACTTTTTGACTGGGTTGTTTATTTTTCTGGAATTGAGCTGCAGGAGTTGTTTGTATATTTTTGAGATTAATTGTCAGTTGCTTCGTTTGCTATTATTTTCTCCCATTCTGAAGGCTGTCTTTTCACCCTGCTTATAGTTTCCTTTGTTGTGCAGAAGCTTTTAAGTTTAATTAGGTCCCATTTGTTTATTTTTGCTTTTATTTCCAATATTCTGGGAAGTGGGTCATAGAGGATCCTGCTGTGATGTATGTCAGAGAGTGTTTTGCCTATGTTCTCCTCTAGGAGTTTTATAGTTTCTGGTCCTACGTTGAGATCTTTAATCCATTTTGAGTTTATTTTTGTGTATGGTGTTAGAAAGTGTTCTAGTTTCATTCTTTTACAAGTGGTTGACCAGTTTTCCCAGCACCACTTGTTCTACGAGATTGTCTTTAATTCATTGTATATTCTTGCCTCCTTTGTCAAAGATAAGGTGTCCATATGTGTGTGGATTTATCTCTGGGCTTTCTATTTTGTTCCATTGATCTATATTTCTGCCTTTGTGCCAGTACCATACTGTCTTGATGACAGTGGCTTTGTAGTAGAGACTGAAGTCAGGGAGGTTGATTCTTCCAGTTCCATTCTTCTTTCTCAAGATTGCTTTGGCTATTTGAGTTTTTTTTTGTATTTCCATACAAATTGTGAAATTATTTGTTCTAGTTCTCTGAAAAATACCATTGATAGCTTGATAGGGATTGCATTAAATCTATAGATTGCTTTGGATAGTATACTCATTTTCACTATATTGATTCTTCCGATCCATGAACATGGTATATTTCTCTATCTATTTGTGTCCTCTTTGATTTCTTTCACCAGTGTTTTATAGTTTTCTATATATATAGGTATTTTGTTTCTTTAGGTAGATATATTCCTAAGTATTTTATTCTTTTTGTTGCAATGGTGAATGGAGTTGTTTCCTAAATTTCTCTTTCTGTTTTCTCATTGTTAGTGTATAGGAATGTAAAGGATTTCTGTGTGTTGATTTTATATCGTACAACTTTACTATATTCATTGATTAGCTCTAGTAATTTTCTGGTGGAGTCGTTAGGGTTTTCTATGTAGAGGATTATGTCATCTACAAACAGTGAGAGTTTTACTTCTTGTTTTCCAGTCTGGATTCCTTTTATTTCTTTTTCTGCTCTGATTGCTGTGGCCAAAACTTCCAAAACTATGTTGAATAGTAGTAGTGAGAGTGGGCACCCTTGTCTTGTTCCTGACTTTAGGGGAAA
This sequence comes from Bubalus bubalis, assembly GCF_019923935.1. Lineage (NCBI taxonomy): Eukaryota > Metazoa > Chordata > Mammalia > Artiodactyla > Bovidae > Bubalus > Bubalus bubalis. The sequence goes on along the minus strand of NC_059172.1, from coordinate 78,108,819 downwards.
TGCTTTCCATTTTTCACCATTGAGGATAATGTTTGCTGTGGGTTTGTCATATATAGCTTTTATTATGTTGAGGTATGTTCCTTCTATGCCTGCTTTCTGGAGGGTTTTGATCATAAATGGATGTTGGATTTTGTCAAAGGCTTTCTCTGCATCTATTGAGATAATCATGTGGTTTTTATTTTTCAATTTGTTAATGTGGTATATTACATTGATTGATTTGTGGATATTGAAGAATCCTTGCATCCCTGGGATAAAGCCCACTTGGTCATGATGTTTGATCTTTTTAATATGTTGTTGGATTCTGATTGCTAGAATTTTGTTAAGGATTTTTTTCATCTATGTTCATCAGTGATAATGGCCTGTAGTTTTCTTTTTTTGTGGCATCTTTTTCAGGTTTTGGTATTAGGGTGATGGTGGCCTCACAGAATGAGTTTAGAAGTTTACCTTCCTCTGCAATTTTCTGGAAGAGTTTGAGTAGGATAGGTGTTACCTCTTCTCTAAATTTTTGATATAATTCAGCTGTGAAGCCGTCTGGTCCTGGGCTTTTGTTTGCTGGAAGATTTCTGATTACAGCTTCAATTTCCATGCTTGTGATGGGTCTGTTAAGATTTTCTGTTTCTTCCTGGTTCAGTTTTGGAAAGTTGTACTTTTCTGAGAATTTGTCCATTTCCTCCAAGTTGTCCCTTTTATTGGCATATAGTTGCTGATAGTTGTCCCTTATGATCCTTTGTATTTCTGTGTTGTCTGTTGTGATCTCTCCATTTTCATTCTATTTTTGTTGATTTGATTTTTCTCCCTTTGTATTTAAAAAACCAGTTTTTAAAGGTGGATTTTATAATAAAAGTAATACAGACTTATGATTGGCTTTCAAACAGTATAGACATAACCCCTTTCTGTCTTCCTATTTCTTAATGCGGAATAGTCAGTATTCTATTTTTCTCCATAAATTTATCTTGGACATCTTCATATATTAGCATGTAAACATCCACTCAACCTTTTCAAAGCCTACATATCATTATGCTGATTTATATAATTATGTTCATTTAATCCATTTACTGTTTAAGGGTGTCTATTATTTTCTTAAGTTTCTGTTATTTCAAGACATTTGATAAATTTCCCTCAAAAAAGGTACACGTCAACAGTGTACAGATGGGCTTATTTCTTCCACTCATGTATCATTAAACCTTACCATTTTACAAAGACAGACACTGTATCTTGATTTAATTGTCTTTGACTGTTAACCATCCTTAGGTAACATTTTTAGTTCCTTTATATAATCTGTCCTTTGTCTAACCTTTTAATATTCTTCAGCAATTGTTATTTTGGATTGTTGCTTTTTGTATATTAAATGATGCTCTCTGTCATATGTAGCATTCATCTGTAAAAATTAAATATATGAGAACAAAAATATTCTGAAAAGTAAAAATTATGAAATTTAGTTATACAATTTTCTTATTTGAAAGAGTTTATTGCACAGGAATATATCAATGGAATAGAATAGGCAGTCCATAAAAAGACAATATGCAAATGGGAATCTAGTATAAAATACATTTAGCACTTTAGGTCAGGGCAGAAAAGGTGGTATACTTTTTTTAAAAAAAATTATTTAGACATCCAAATTAGCAGGATCTTTATATCATTCCTTCTAGATGGAAAAAGTGCATAATCATAAAAGTCCTTTTATAAAATATTGATGAAGCTTTTTATAACACTAAATTTTCAAAATTTGTCTATGCTTTGAAAGTCCTTTAGTCCTAAAGGAAAAGTTTGGTAAATTTGAATCCTTGAATTTACATAAACTGTATTACAACCTCCTGCCACATTGCTTGATACCTGTCCCCTACATATTTTACATTTGTTCTTTAATTCTAACAATATTTTTTATGAGAAAGGATAGAACTTAATATTAGAACACAAGCAAAAAGCTTATGCTGAATCCTTCTTTAATCAAGCTGTTAAATGTTTTGTTACCCCCTGCTAGTTTGTAGCCCATCCAAACTGCCAACAGCAGCTCCTGTCCATATGGTATGAGAACCTTTCCGGGCTGCGGCAGCAGACCATGGCGGTCAAGTTCCTCGTGGTCCTCGCCGTTGCCATGGGACTGCCCTTCCTGGCTCTCGTTTACTGGTTTGCTCCGTGCAGCAAGGTACGTCTGTGAAGCCTGGACCTCTGTCAGCCCCTCAAAGTCTGTCTGTTTTATTTATTAGAGCCAGTTAAGCAGGGAAAATTCTATTTCTCAAACAAAAATGTCAGGAAGTCAGAGTTGGGTTCACATTATAAAAATAACATATTTGCTATAAGAAATTTTAAAAAAGCAATGGAAAGAAAAAGTTCACCTGTAATATCACTGTTAGTAATATGTGAAAGAAAACATCAGTTAGATTATTCCTATTTGTCTTCTCTCTAGTCATGCCTGTGCATATATTTCTACATTTTTAATGAAGCATGCATTGAGCAGAATTTCAAATAACATCCTAAAAACGCTTCCTTTTGTTTTCCCCCCCGCTGGCAAAATCTGAGATGAAAGTTTCTGTTTATCATTTATTTTAACTAATAAATCTTAATATAAATAAAGGACAATTGTGTAAATACTCCTATAAGGCTTGTTTCAATGAAGAGGATTTATTTTGGGACACTATACATTGTAACCTGACAGCAAAAATAGCTTTTATTGTTTGTTTGGTTTTATTTTTAGCAGACTCCCTCTGCCCAGACTTTGATGAAATTGGTTTGTTCAAATGAACCTAGCCTTTCAGAACAAGTTTGGAAAATGTTGACCTGTCATGCTTTAACAGGCATAGAAATTTGCCGTGCATTGCCAACAATCTTATTCTTCATATTTTGGAAGCCACATTTCTGGAATCTTTTAAGTTTCAACTCTGAGAGCCAAATTTAAATAATTCTAAAGCTATGTAGCTAAAATGTCTATTGGACCATCTATTTAAGTGCTATGTAGATATGCCAGTTGAATCACTTGCTGTTCTTAAACCTGGATATGGCTTATTTTCACATGGGTCCAAACATCTTGCCATTGTTTTTTTATTTTATTTATTGCCAACATTTTTTAAAATTATTATTTAGTCACATATTTGGTGCTTTAACCTTATAGGAATGTTTCTAAGTGGCTTATAGTAAGAAGCCGATGCAAAGCCTTTTTCACATAGTGGGAGCTTCATCATTACTTCCAGTGATAAAGATAGGAACTGCTAGAAACTGAGCATTTTCTCCTGAGGGTAAAATCTATCATCATAAATGTTTTCCTCATAAAGGCCAAAAATTGATTCATAAATAAAATATAAAGGAGGAAAAGTAAATGAAAATAGTGATATTTACTAGAATTAGAATTTATAGCATGGATTTTTTTCTAGAAAGTTAAGCTTTTCTTTTTTTTTCCTTTTTTCATTGGAATGACAGATTTCATTTTGAAAAAACTAATTAATCCTCCTTACTAGAACATAGGCCACATCTATGTATGTGGTCTCTATTCTGCTTCGACATACATTTTCGGGTTCTTCAGAGATTTAAACTGACTTATGCTTGTTATTACTCTGTGATCAGTTAAACTGTAATATATTTTCTAAAGTGAATAATTGCCCCTCTCCATAATGAGCTCAAAAACATAATGCCTTTCAGAGGGTTTGGTCTTTGACAGACTATTTTTGGCAGTCCTTAGAGTTTCACATTTCTTAATTTTTGATTAAATCCTAATCAACCTGATTTCCTTTACTATTTCTTCTTCCATAACTGTGTTTCTTTCTGCCATCTGTTTTTCATCCTCATTTAGATCATCAAGGCAAATAATCAAATTAAAAGGGCACTGTCAATGTATTTTTTTCTCATATCTAAAATCTATTTTACTGACTCTCATTTAGAGTTTGAAGCATGATTATAAAATATATTTTATATTTTCCCTTTAGTGACAGAGATATAAATATTACAACTTAGAGAATTTTTTTTTTGTAATAAGGGAAAATTACTCGGGCTATATTAATACTTTTATTTAAAATACTGTTTTAAATACTTAAAAATTCAAAAACATCCATGAAAATTATACCAGACCAAATTTCAGGCCTATGCACCTTGACAGAGTCCCTGTTTCTGTTTAGAGCTTGGTTTTCATTCCTCAAGTCTGCTCTTTAAGAAATTCTTTTTTGTCCTTACTTGTTCTCTTTTTTCTACCATAATCCAAATATGTTTTATGCTCATTATAGTAAAAATAGGTCATGCTGTGATTTCAAATCATTTTGGCTTCAGCTAGTACTAGCTGCAACCTTTTCTATTTACTATTGGTATTTAATAGCTATTTGATCATAAATACATACTTAAAAAGAATATGATGTAACATTTAAAGTTCTTCCTTTCAGTCATTTTTCAGGTACATCAGTTTTGCTTTTTGTTTTTTTTTTTTTCTTTTGTGTAGCAGAGTTTTATTAAAGTGCAAAGGGACAGCGAAAGCTACTGACACAGACATCAGAAGGGGGATGGAGAATGCCCCCCTCGCTAGTGTTAGCAAGGGGGTTATATACTTTTTAAATTAGTTATTACAATAAATCAAAAGAATGTCTCAAGGTTGTAAAAATCTTACTAGACCTACTCCCACAATTTACATTTTAGGATGACAGGATTAGAACTTAACAGTAGAAAGACCCTACCAGACCCACTCCCATAATATACATTCTAAGATATCAGGATTAGTCAGAAGGTTTTCAGGAAGCAAAAACTGTCCTCAAGCAGGCTACATTGTTGTTATATAATCCCTAGTACAGAGTTTAAACTGAATTTTTTTGTGTGTAATCATCAGTTCTGGGCTTAAAAAAAAAAAAAAAAGTTTTATGTGACTAAGACTAAGGAATGTAGAGAGAAAAAAAAAAAAAAAAAAAGTTTGTCCTTTCCTCCTCCTTGAGAATTCCAGACTCCTATCTCTTCCTCAAAAATCCCAGACCCCTCTCTCCTTGGAGACCCTGAACTTCTTATTAACCTGCCTAGGATTTCACTCTCTCATCACCCCCTTTTCTTTTAGGAGAATTATATTGCCAAGGGAAAGGGGCATCGTTTTCTTTACATAACTACTTCCTGCTGTTGAGGGGCATGGTCCCTAAATCATTGAGGCAACATATTCTCCTAACCCTCATATGGAGGGTCTCTGATCCAGGGGCCCCAAGTAATAGTTGGAGGAGGCCGTGGCACTCGTAGGAGCTTGAACAACCTTTTGTAACCTAAAAGCTTTCAGACGGAGAGAAACAAATCCAGTTACACAGTTACAGATGTAAAGCAAACAGTAAAAACAGAACAATTAGAATTGTTACGATTAAGATAGTTTTCCACCATGGGGAGCTAGTTAACGTTTCCCAAAGTGAGGTGACTGTGGCTTTAGGAGTATCCATAGCCTGATTCACTTTGTTCACATGTTTAGTAAAGTGAGTAACATTAGTACTCATATCTGGTATATATGTACAACATTGGATATTAATGATATCCAATGTGTGGCTGTTAGAATATCTAAGGCCAATCTGTTTTGTAAAACCATCTTTCTAATTTGTATTTGTTCAGCTTTAAGGACTGAAAGTTAGAGCATCAACTTGTAGCATAACATCTGATCTGTAGTTCCCAAAAAGGGAATGAATATTGTAGCCAGATAATCATACCAGTGAAACACAGACTTTGCCCAACAAGTTCCCCCCCGCCCCCCCCACCCCCCGCCAGTGTGTTTTTTTTATTAATTTAATTAATTTATTTTTTATTGAAGGATAATTGCTTTACAGAATTTTTCTGTTTTCTGTCAAACCTCAACATGAATCAGCCATAGGTATACAAATATCCCCTCCCTTTTGAAACTCCCATCAGTTTTTCACTTTGGTCAATTATTCTTTACACTTATTTTTTTTAGAAATTTGTTTACATCACAGAATATATAGATGACAAATTTTACTATGATAACTCATAGTAAACTCAAAGGAGTAACTCCGGTTCCTAAAGTCCACCAAATCTCCCAGCATCTCTATAGGGAAACTCAACTCTCAATGATTTGTGATAATAAATGGAAAATATGAATATCCACACACATCACTTTAGTTTCCTATAAGCCAACTTTTTATGTGTTTTCTTGTTTTATTTTTTCTTTAAACCACAACCTTTAATAAGCAACAAAAGTGCTTGGTTTGATTCTCCTGTTTGCCCTCTGGATAGAATGAAGGGGTAGATTGCAGAGGGCCAGGAACCCCGTGAAGAGCGAGAGTGAGCCTTCTCAGGAGGGAGGTGCAGCTCATCGCCCTGGATGGCTGAATACTGGCTTGAGATGTGTTCAGACAGCTGAATGCAAGCTCTAGGCCTCTCAGACTTGAGGTCCACTCTAACGTGGGTGGCGCTCTTCTCACTCTGTTTTACGTCCCTAGCCTTTTCTCTTCTCCCCCTGTTTTAGTTTGTGCTTTCTTGAGTTTTTGTTATTTTGTGTTTTGAAGGCTGCCTCTGCTTCTCCCCTGAACAAGGCAGGGAATAAATAAGTTTTTCATAGATTTCACTACTAATAGTCAATGCCCCATTCCAAGTTTTCCACAACAGTCAAATAAATTGAGAACTTTCAAAATGTTCATTTAATATTTATAACAATAGATTTTTTTTCACCAGAAAGATATTGAACCTTGAAGTACATGATTAAATAAAGCTCATGCTGCTGCTGCTGCTAAGTCGCTTCAGTTGTGTCCGACTCTGTGCGACCCCATGGAAGGCAGCCCACCAGACTCCCCCGTCCCTGGGATTCTCCAGCGAAGAACACTGGAGTGGATTGCCATTTCCTGCTCCAAAATAAAGCTCATACACAAGATCCATAGAACTCTCATATAAAGTTAAAACAAATGGTAGAGAAAATAGGACTGATTTTCTTTTTCCTATTGTCCTTAGCCATGTTTTTCTTTAAATATTGACTGTTAAAAACTGAACATTAATGCATCTTAATTTCTTTTTCATAGTGTACCATATATACAATTTAAATTACATTGTTATATATATAATTTATTGTGACTTGGCTATTTAATCATGTATTATATAAAGTTTAATCATGTGTATGAGCTTTATTTGATTAAACTTTATATAGGTCAGATCAGATCAGATCAGTTGCTCAGTCGTGTCTGACTCTTTGAGACCCCATGAATCGCAGCACACCAGGCCTCCCTGTCCATCACCAACTCCCAGAGTTCACTCAGACTCACGTCCATCAAGTCAGTGATGTCATCCAGCCATCTCATCCTCTGTCATCCCCTTCTCCTCTTGCCCCCAATCCCTCCCAGCATCAGAGTCTTTTCCAATGAGTCAACTCTTCGCATGAGGTGGCCAAAGCACTGGAGTTTAAGCTTTAGCATCATTCCTTTCAAAGAAATCCCAGGGCTGATCTCCTTCAGAATGGACTGGTTGGATCTCCTTGCAGTCCAAAGGACTCTCAAGAGTCTTCTCCAACACCACAGTTCAAAAGCATCAATTCTTCGGTGCTCGGCCTTCTTCACAGTCCAACTCTCACATCCATACATGACACAGGAAAAACCATAGCCTTGACTAGACGAACCTTTGTTGGCAAAGTAATGTCTCTGCTTTTGAATATGCTATCTAGGTTGGTCATAACTTTCCTTCCAAGGAGTAAGCATCTGTTAATTTCATGGCTGTAATCACCATCTGCAGTGATTTTGGAGCCCAGAAAAATAAAGTCTGACACTGTTTCCACTGTTTCCCCATCTATTTCCCATGAAGTGATGGGACCGGATGCCATGATCTTCGTTTTCTGAATGTTGAACTTTAAGCCAACTTTTTCACTCTCCACTTGCACTTTCATCAAGAGGCTTTTGAGTTCCTCTTCACTTTCTGCCATAAAGGTGGTGTCATCTGCATATCTGAGGTTATTGATATTTCTCCCAGCAATCTTGATTCCAGCTTGTGTTTCTTCCAGTCCAGCGCTTCTCATGATGTACTCTGCATAGAAGTTAAATAAGCAGGGTGACAGTGTACAGCCTTGACATACTCCTTTTCCTATTTGGAACCAGTCTGATGTTCCATGTCCAGTTCTAACTGTTGCTTCCTGACTTGCATACAAATTTCTCAAGAGGCAGATCCGGTGGTCTGGTATTCCCATCTCTTTCAGAATTTTCCACAGTTTATTGTGATCCACACAGTCAAAGGCTTTGTCATAGTCAGTAAAGCAGAAATAGATGTTCTTCCAGGTGATAGAATTCCAGTTGAGCTATGCCAAATCCTGAAAGATGATGCTGTGAAAGTGCTACACTCAATATGCCAGCAAATTTGGAAAACTCAGCAGTGGCCACAGGACTGGAAAAGGTCAGTTTTCATTTCAATCCCAAGGAAAGGCAATGCCAAAGAATGCTCAAACTAATGCACAATTGCACTCATCTCACACGCTAGTAAAGTAATGCTCAAAATTCTCCAAGCCAGGCTTCAGCAATATGCGAACCGTGAACTTCCTGATGTTCAAGCTGGTTTTAGAAAAGGAAGAGGAACCAGAGATCAAATTGCCAACATCCACTGGATCATGGAAAAACTTTATATAATACATGATTAAATAGCCAAGTCACAATAAATTGTATATATAACAATGTCAAATTTAAATTGTATATGTGGTACACTATGGAAAAGAAATTAAAGTTGCATTAATGTTCAGTTTTTAACAGTCCATATTTAAAGAAAAACATGGATAAGGACAATAGGCAAAAGGAAATCAGTCCTATTTTCTCTCCCATTTGTTTTAACTTTATATGAGAGTTCTATTTAAACAGGATCTTAAAAAGAAACACAAAAAAATACTCTGATTCAAGCTAAGGAATATTTACTTAGGGAAGTATGCTTTTCAGACATGATTTTTACAGCAACTTTTTACAAATTAATTTTGGATTGGCTCTGCAATATATCTAACTATATGGATCCACTGACTTAAAACTAGATTGATCTATTAATCTAAACATACACATACACACACACACACACACACACATGCACACACACATGCAGAACATGACATTCTGCCTGGCCTAAGTTAGAGAGAGAAAACAAATATCGTACATTAACACATAAAAATGGAATCTGGAAAAAACGGTACTGATGAGCCTATTTACAGGGCAGGAACAGAGACGCAGACGTAGAGAATGGACATGTGGACCCGGAAGAGGAAGGGGAGGGCGGCACAGACTGGGAGAGCAGCACTGACATGTGTGCACTCCCATGGATGAAAGATAGCCAGTAGGAAGCTTCTGATGGCACAAGGAGCTCAGCTCGGTGCTCTGTGACGATTCACAGGGGTGGGATGGTGCGAGAGGGAGGCTCAAGATTCTTTGTTGTATAGCAGAAACTAACACAACATTGTAAAGCAATTATACTCCAATAAATTTTTTTTTAATGATTCTAATTAAGAGAGAAGGGACTAAGCTATGTGACTCATCATTCTAGCTCTAACTTTTATGATTTTGAAAACCATATAGACCGATAAAGTTTGTAGGAGCAGAGAATATTGATTGGATTTCTTCCATTATAGCATTTCTTTGTTAAAAACCTTAGAACCTTTTTTTTCCCCCTAAGAATTTACATGTATATGTACTTCCATGAGAAAATAAGAAATTGTTTTGTAAACCAAATAGAAACATTAACTCTTAAAACAAATATGCTGTGCTTAGTTGCTTAGTAGTATCTGACTCTTTGCAACCCCATGGACTGTAGCCCAACAGGATCCTCTGTCCCTGGGGATTCTCCAGGCAGCAATACTGGAGTGGGTAGCCTATCCCTTCTCCAGGGGAACTTTCTAACCCAGGAATTGAACTGGGGTCTCCTGCAGTGAAGGCAGATTCTTTACCAGCTGAGCAACTCGAGAAGCCCCAAGTATACCTGAGTTCAAATTCCAGCTCTACCACTTAAGGAGCTCATTTCTGGACCTTGCTTCCTCTTTTTCTTCATCTGTAAAATGGGCATTTCAGCAGCATATACCCCTTTGTATTGTTGTAACAGTTACATGTAATTAATAGAGTAAAGCACTTAAAACAGTACTTAGCACATAAAAGTACTGGATAAGTGGTGGTGTTATTATTAATTTCTGTATTTTATTTCTATATTTTTCTGTAATAATCAGTTAATTTAAAAAGCTGTTGAAAGCTATGAGCCCTCTCCTACAAAAAAATATCCTTACATGCGTGTGCTGAGTTTTGTTTACCATTCCAGGGGTGCACAGGGCCCCTGAGACACATCTTGGGCACACACCACACCTCTGCTCTGACTAGGATGCGTGCCTCTCAGATGGGAATGATTCCTGCACTATTGATGCGCGGGAGCTTTACGGTCTCCATATTTTATATGAAGACTCTGATTTTCACATAATTTAGGAAGTTCACTCATTGCTAATGAGGGAATGAAACTGGAACCTGAACCTAAAATGTTGGACTTTCAATGCAGTGTCATTCCAGGACTTTGGTCCAGTGCATGACGGGACCTGCCCTGCTGTCCTGCCCTTGGCTGGGTGTCCTCTTCTCAGTACACCTGACTTTTGCTCCACACAGCATCTCCAACATACAATATCACCTGAAGCCTGACCTGCACCCACAGCAGTTCAGTTCAGTCACTCAGTCATGTCCAGTTCTTTGCGACCCCAAGGACTGCAGCACACCAGGCCTCCCTGTCCATCACCAACTCCTGGCATTTACTCAAACTCCTGTCCATGAGTCAGTGATGCCATCCAACCATCTCATCTTCTGTTGTCCCCTTCTCCTCCCGCCTTCAATCTTTTCCAGCATCAGGGTCTGTTCTAATGAGTCAGTTCTTTGCACCCACATCAGTGAAATACATATGTGGACAGTGCTAGTGCTAAGTCACTTCAGTTGTGTCTGACTCTTTGTGATCCTATTGGCCGTAGCCTGCCAGGCTCCTCTGTCCCTCTGTCCATGGGATTCTCCAGGCAAGAATACTGGAGCGGGTTGCCATTTCTTTCTCCAGGGGATCTTCCTGACCCAGAGGTTGAACCCACGTCTCCTGTGTCTCCTGCATTGGCAGGCAGGTTCTTTACCACTAATGCCACCTGGGAAGCCCAGAAGGCAAATATCAACGAAGGGTGTATACATGGCAAAGTAGATTCAATTTAATATTTTCACTGCTGCTTCCTCAAAACTTCATGCCCACTAAATTAGTTTGTTTTTCATGAATAATTGTGATACTCTGCTCTGCCTTTTGTTATTATACTAATAAAATATTTTGTCAGTATCACATATATTTTAAGAACTTAAATATTATTTTCTAGAAGTGAATTTATTTAACTATCAATCCCAAATATCAGCATATATAGATGAGCAATGAGACAAAATTTTATATTAGCATAAAGGATTATTTTTCTAATATCAGTTATAAATGTACATAATTATCTTAGAAGAACATTGGACTGCACAGATGTTTGTTCTTGTGTATAGACATGTGTGTTTTGCAAAATGCACACAACAAAGCTAAGACTTTCTTTTGGTGTGTTTTGTGGCAGATGGGGAAGATAATGCGTGGACCATTCATGAAGTTTGTGGCACACGCTGCCTCCTTCACCATTTTTCTGGGACTGCTAGTCATGAATGCAGCTGACAGATTCGAAGGCACCAAAATCCTTCCTAATGAAACCAGCACAGATCATGCAAAACAGCTGTTCAGGATGAAAACATCCTGCTTCTCATGGATGGAGATGCTCATTATTTCCTGGGTAATAGGTAAAGACTGACTTTCTCTCATCATTTATTTTTGCAGCCATAGCAATAGGACTGAATGACACCTGTTCTCTCACACGTCAGTTATATAAATGTATGCAGCATAATACAATGCTCTGCACAACATGATTTTGTGTTTTTAAAGTGAAGTTATCTAGGGTTCATTTTCAGTACCACAGTTCTCTTCACATGCCACATGCTTTTTAGATTTCCAAGAAAAACCCAGGAAGAAAATGAACAGGATAGTATGAATCAAACCTTTCCAGTGATGAAAAACTGCCATTCATATTTTGGGACAGCTGTGACTTCAAGCTTAAAAATAACCATATGATTTTATGTTGCAATTTAATAGGAACAGAAGGTCCTAGCCACTCACATCTATTGAACATTTGTTATGTACTAAGAACCATTCAGATCATTTTACATCCATCACATTACACACTGTCTTTGTGCCTTAGTGGTCTACTCTATCGTATAATAATAACGTCTACACTATGGTTTTAGGTCTCCCAGATGGAAAGTGAAACAGAGAGAATGCAGTCTCAATTACTAGGCTGTCTTTAGAATCAGTCATCCATATTGCTTGACATTAAATATAATGCAAATAAAAGATATTTCAATTGGATATTTATAAATGAATAGACTCAGTAGCTATTACCTATTGAGGATAATAATGTGAATAAAATGTAGTCCTTATAGTCAAGGAAGTTAAGTCTGCTGGAGGGAGGCAGGCAGGTCAACAAGTAAATCAACAAAGAAAACTATGTAACAAATAATATTACTGAGGAGCTATTAGAGGGTTATGAACATATACAGATTGGGCACCTAAATCTGAGTGGGTGGGATGTGGAAGGGGCAGAGAAGGTCTCCCTAGACAGTACATTCAACCTGAGATTTTGAAGATAAGGGCATGTTAATCCTACTGACTGTTTATGGTGGGGTAAGGAAGGACTGATGTTGAGGCTGAAACTCCAGTATTTTGGCCACCTGGTCGGGAGAGCTGACTCATTTGAAAAGACCCTGATGCTGGGAAAGATTGAGGGCAGGAGGAGAAGGGGACAACATAGGATGAGATGGTTGGATGGCATCACCGACACAATGGACATGGGTTTGGGTGGACTCCGGGAGTTGGTGATGGACAGGGAGGCCTGGCGTCCTGCGGTTCATGGCGTCGCAAAGAGTCAGACACGACTGAGCGACTGAACTGAACTGAAGGACACTACGAGGCATGGATCAAAAAGCTGAAGGCAAAGATGTGGAAGTAGGTCCACACTTGGCTCCTCATTTGCCAAGTCATGTGTTAGGCTCAGCTATAACGCAGGCTCATTTATGGATGTGATTGATGGGAGAGAGGGGAGGAGACACGGTCAGAGGATGATTTTCAGCTATTGGTGCTGTGATTCCTCACCTTTTATAAAATGCAGCTGGCTGTGAGGTAGAGGGTGGCTTTGAGGAGGGGGTTCGGGAGGCTGAGAGTCAACCGAAGTGATCCGTGTATGGAATGTGGGGCCAGAAGTCAGGGAGTGAGGAAAGGACTTGAGAGCTTTGTAAAAGATATTCTTCAAAAAACCTGGTAATGTATTGCACGTGGACAGGGAGAGCTGTGGATTCTGCCTTGGGTTAAGGTGCTGACTGCAAGTCTCTAAGAGGAAGAATACAGAGGGAAGATAAGGATTGAGACCAGGAGAATGAAAAGCTGGTAAGGAAGTTTGCTTGAGATTGACTTTGAAGTGCCCATGGGATTTCCAGGTGAAGATGTCTACTAAGTAATAGGAAATGTAACCCCAGAGAGAAGCCAGGCTGTGGACAAAATTTCAGCTGTCTCCATAAGGTCCTGACTATGCAGGAAGTCCTGCAGGGTAGATATGTGGAGAAGGATGTGAGAAGAGAGCTCAAGGAATCTTATTCCAAAACCGTTGGCAGTCCGTAAGCTTGGTTCTCCCCTGGTGATCTGGAGAAGCATCTGTAGTCGGTTTTATGTTACTTCTGTGGCAAGGGATATCTTCTTGGCTTCCTCATTCTGGGGCTGATAGGATAATCAATTGAAATGTTATAAAGCACTATACAAATTACCTTATGAGCATTTTAAATGCATATGAGGTAATTCAACAGCATTGAGAGTTATTCAAAACTTCTGAATCACTTCATTTCCTCGTTATGTTCCAAGGAGAAATATAGTGTCTTAACAAGTGAATTGCATCACTAAGGTAAACCTTTGATAAAGAAGAGTTTGATTGTCCACTTTTTCTTTTCTAATTTGTTTGTCTTATGCTATAAAGCTCTAAGAAATATATTACATCTCACTTTGAATATTTGATTTAAAATAAGAATGATCATTTGGACATTGCCTTTATCTCAAGCTAAATATGCCTGTATGCTGCATGTTTTGTGCGTGTTAGTATGTGTAACATACATAATATAGTACTTGGCACACTGGAAATGTTTAATAAATTTCAGATGGCTATGATTATTATTAAACTCTTCATTAAGAGTTCATATGTTTTATATGGAAGTGATATTTCCTACTGAAAAGATATTAATCAAGATATGACTCTTTCAAGGTTAAACTTTGAAAGCATTTAATTTTATGTAAGGGGATTAGATATAATGAATGGTCATTTTATTCTTTTTCTTATTTTAAACTTTCTATTTTGCATTGGGGCATAGCCAGTTAATAAGGTTGTGGTAGTTTCAGGTAAACAGTAAAAGGACCCATCCATACATACACATGCATCTATGTTCATCTTATTCTTTATCAAACATAATTTACTCTTCTCATACTAATATTTTAATATAAGCATTAGAAGTTTTTCCTTTTTCACCTGGAAACCTAAACCAAGAATGTTAACTTTTAATTTTATGAATAAAAGCATTTTCCTTGGAACAACTGGCCCAATAACCTTTATATTTGAGATTCGGAGATGTTCTCAGTGTTCATTTAAAGGGAAAACAGTGAACAACTCAGAATGGACAACTGGTACTTTGTAGCATGTGTTAGACTCCTGGTTCAGTTTCTAACACTGATATTTTTTTTCTTCCTGAATTTTCTTGAAAGTGGTTGTACCTTCTGGAAATAATCATTAAGTGGCCTACTTAGGTCTGATGCTAGCTGGTTTGAAAGAAAAGACTGACATTATTGGTCACAGAAAGCAAATTGATTTAATTTTAGTGAAAAGTTGAAAAGCTGAATGATGGAATCTGCATTCCAAGAGATCTTGACAAGACAGAATGGTGAGCTCAAAACAAGGAGAAATGAGAAGGGTAGCAGGAACACAGGGAGGAGGAGACGTGCTTGATGACACTTCACAGGGAAAGGTCTTAAGCAGCAGTTTTAGCCTAATGTCCAGTGTGAGCGCCGAGGAAGGAAATGCAATGCAGGACTGACTCTTCAACAGGAGGGAAGGACTGCAGGCAAGGGCTGTAATTATGTCCCTGAGCCACACTCTGTCTAGACCACAGCTGCAGGCAATTGGCAAAATAGGGAGCATTCCAAGTGGAAAGCTGTCAGAAAAGTGAGTGGCTTCTCCACAGAAAAGCCCCTGTTGGGACTGGAGAAACTTACTGTGGAGGGTGGGAGGTAGGGCGGAACCTAGGGATTGTGAAGCCTGAAATTTAATTTTTTGGAGGGCCCCATTTATAGAAAAAGAAGGCAAAATAGAGAAGGAAAAATGGAGGATCCTGGGCAAATAAGGCATCCTAGAATTCAAATTTCATTTGCTTCATGGGAAACCCACCTCTGCTCTAGAAGAATAAATTTAATGAGGGCACAGGTGTTTTTGCTTTTTAAAAAATTTTGTTTTAAGAAATGTAAAGGTGGAGGGAGCAGATTCATTCTTTTGAGGGCAGAATTAGTACTGACAGGTTCACAGTGAAGGGATACTTCCTGCAAAGTCAAGAATGGGATGAGCAGCCTTCAGTAGGAGTAATTCAGGACATATTCAAGCAGAGGCTCCACCCTGTGGAGGAGTTCTCTGCTTGTGAAGAAACTGGACTAGATGGAGGATTTTGAACTATGCTTGGCAACGCCTGGGGGTCCTCAGAAAACATAATATGGAAATTTTTCCTTCAAACAGAATGGTTTGCTGTATCTGTTTTATCTTTTAAGCTTTGGGAAGATATCATTTTTACCAAGAAGTGTACCCCTTAAAGAGAGAGAAGATGGAGGAGAAGTGGGAAGAAGGAGAGAAGCTTTGAAAGCAACTAGACTATACGAATTTAAAACCCCCAGTAATCTGTTTTTCAGCTACTCTAAACTACCCTTGTTTCATAGTGAGGAAGCTGGTGGGAACCCAGGGACAACATCCACACAAAGACTGCCCTCAGATTTTTTCACTCCTGCTCATTGTTTGTGTGTGTGTCTGCATGTGCATGTGTGTGTGCATGAGTGGACACATGCAGTGTTTCCTATTTTATTAATAAATCTGATCCACTAAAGTGTATATGAATTCAATCCCAGCCTTCTCTAAATTTGGAATAATTTCAAAATAAGTAAGTCGTGTGATACATTGAATGCTGATTTTTTTTTTAATTTTATTTTATTTTTAAACTTTACATAACTGTATTAGATTTGCCAAATATCAAAATGAATCCGCCACAGGTTTACATGTGTTCCCCATCCTGAACCCTCCTCCCTCCTCCCTCCCCATTCCATCCCTCTGGGTCGTCCCAGTGCACCAGCCCCAAGCATCCAGTATCGTGCATCGAACCTGGACTGGCAACTCATTTCATACATGATATTTTACATGTTTCAATGCCACAGTTAAGCTGTTGGAAGGCAATTCCCAGGTGGTCCTAATAGTAAAGAACTTGCCTGCCAATGCAGGAGACACGGGAGACACAGCTTCGATCCCTGGTTTGGGGCGATCCCCTGGAGAAGGGCATGGCAACCCACTCCAGTATTCTTACCTGGAGAATCCCATGGACAGAGGAGCCTGGCAGGCTACAGTCGATGGGGTCGAGAAGAGTCAGATACAAGTGAAGTGACTTAGCATGCACGCACAAGCTGTTGGAAGGACAGAGCATGGCTTTTTAAAACCCCTACAGGGCTTCACAATCATTCACATAGGTTCTGTGATAAAAGTTTATGACAAATATGGGGATTTGGGGAAGGTGATTAGTGGCAGAAAGGGCAGAAGATTTATTTCAGCTAGGGGACCCTGGAGACTTCTTGATGGAAGTAGACTTTGAGGAATTGTTGGTGTTTAGGTTGTGTTTCTCCAGATGGCTCTAGGAGGAGACAGGACATCAGAGATTAGGATGTCTTAAAGATAATAGAGGTAAAGTTACTTCTTTTTAATAAAGAAAGAAAATATATACCAGACATAGAAAATCTGAAATAGTAAATTCTCAATAAGTATTAGTTATGTTTTCAAGTGCCAGACACTGTGCTATGCATTTTTCATATGTTATTTAAGTCTCATAACCATCCTATGAAGTAGGTACAAACTACTATCATCCCCATTTTGCAAGCTGAATTTTAGAAAGTTTCAGTAAGTTGCCAAAGATTGCACAGCTAACAAATGGATGACTGTGATTGTTCAGGTACCCAGCGGTGTCTGACTCTTTGTGACCCCATGGACTGCAGCATGCCGGGCCTCCCTGTCCCTCCCCATCTCCCAGAGTTTGCCCAAGTTTATGTTTGTTGCATTAGTGATGCCATGGTGTCTGATTCCAAAACCTGTGCTCCTAAGTAATACACTAAGTTTTAGAGTGGATGTGCAACATTATTAATAATTCCGCCATGAAGAAACTACAACTACTACTATGCTCCTGTAATTCCTTCTAGTCTTTTACTATGCTGTTTTAAACATAATATCATAGAATATATAAAATGTTTACTTGGCATGCTTGAATGTTTATGACATAAACATTTCCCATTGTGTATTAGTCTAGGTCCTCCAAGAAGCATATGCAAAGACAGAATTTAACATGCAACAATTTTATTAAGGGAAATTCTATGTGAGAGAAATGGGAGGGAGCTGAAGAAACCTGCAAGGGCTGTAAGACTGCGATGCAAGGTTGATGTTGAGGGCAGGAGAGAGGGAAGGAAGGTAGGACAGAAGCACCCTAGATCTCCATTCTGTCTAAAGAAAGTTTGACAAGTGTCGAGAGATCCTTGAGCCGAGGTCAGCCATTGGAGGAGTCCCATGCCTCCCAAGAAGGGGTGTCCTCAGTTACTGGTGAGGAGCAGCCCATGGGAAGCATGGCCTTAGGGCAAAAGTGTCTATAGTCTTCAGAGTGCTGCAGCTTTGGCCCATGGCCAGTTGAATTTCTGTATTTGGAGGCCTGTGGGGCACATTCTTGTGGCCACTATTCCATGGTAATTAAAATATCATATGAAATGGCTACATAATAGTCTATTTGTGAAAGTCCCATGATTACTTCTATTTTGAGGATGTTAGTATCTGTGTTTTTACATATATATTTTTTTTATTATAAAGAATCCTATAATGAACATCTTATGTACAGAATTAATGGATCAAATCATGTTTGCTGCTTGAATGCCCTTAATGAACTTTGTCAAATTGCTTTATGATAATGCACTGATATTTTTGGACTATAGGATTTGTAGGGACAGGATAATTATGGCTGAATGGGTAAGATGAAGTCATATTTTGAAGGGTTTTGAATGTCAGCCTGAGACCTTTTAAATTTGTTTTGTTGAAAACTAAGGCTGGAATGAAATTGGATTTTAACCCCTATTTTAACCTCTTTCCCATACAGGCATGATATGGGCTGAATGTAAAGAAATTTGGACTCAAGGCCCCAAGGAGTACTTGTTTGAGTTGTGGAATATGCTTGATTTTGGAATGCTGGCAATCTTTGCAGCATCATTCATTGCAAGATTCATGGCATTTTGGCATGCTTCCAAAGCCCAGAGCATCATTGATGCAAATGATACTTTAAAGGATTTAACAAAAGTTACACTGGGAGACAATGTGAAATACTACAATTTGGGTGAGTTTACAGTACTCAGTCAATATGTTTATAAAAATGCAGAATTTACATGATATCATTTGTATGCAGAATCTTAAAAAAAAAAAGTACAAATGAGCCTATTTACAAAACAGAAATAGAGTCACAGATGTAGAAAACAAGCTTATGGTTACCAAGAGGGAAGGGAGGGGAGGGATAAACACAAGAGAAGAGATTGGAATTGACATATACACACTATTATATATAAAATAGATAACTAATAAGTACCTACTGTATAGCACAGGGAACTCTACTCAATATTCTGTAATGACCTACATGGGAAAAGAATCTAAAACAGAGTGGGTTTATGTATAACTGATTCTCGTTGCTATATAGCAGGAACTAACACAGCATTGTGATTCAACTGTACTTTAATAAAAACTTATTTCAATTTTTTTAGATAAAATGAAAGAAAAAAAAGGAACACATCAGTAGCAGTTTAGTTATTATTCAATTCTCATAAAATTATTGGTCAATTTCCAGCTTCTTCAGATTATCTATATCTTTTATTATGCTTTCTACTTCTTTCCTGATATTTCTTCTGGCAGAAAACCTCTCAATCACAAGAATCATCTCCCCTTATCTCTGGTATTAATTGGCTAACCACCAAACTTCATTGAGAATGCTTGTATTATGTCGTGGATTTATTTTTTTCTTCTTGTCTATTAAAAATAGTACACATTTAAGTACCATTTCTGTTTAAGGCATGTAAACTATTCGAAAGCAAGTTAATCATCGAAGGCTCCCAATAAATAGCACCCCTTTTTCTCACCCAGACTTTGAACTAGTGCTATACTGTGCTTAGTCGCTCAGTCGTGTCCAACTCTTTGCGACTCATTGGACTGTAGCCCACCAGGCTCTCTGTCATGGGATTTTTCAGGCAAGAATGTTGGAGTAGGTTGCCATTTTCTCCTCCAGTGAATCTTCCTGACCCAGGGACAGAACCCACCTGCTGAGCCATGAGGGAAGCCTTTGAACTAGATGAGAAATAAAGTACCCACATTAGGTCAAATCATCACCTTTAATACTGACAAAGTTTAGAGTGGATGATATAATTCTGAGTTTATTAGTCAACTGGCTCAGCAATACTGAACCCCAGGCTTAGACAGATATATCCTCCAATTTCCAAGCAGCCATGGACAGGGCAGTCATACCCAAAGAGGGGTATGGTAGCAGGTATCTGATCATGTGAGAGTCCTCCATGGAAGATCAGAAGGAAATTCCCAAGATAAAGAGGGCAGAGCTGAGTCCAGTATGCTCAATTTCTACCCAGTTTAGCAATCAGAGAAGTCATTCTACCTCCCCAGGAGGAAAGTGACTAAAAAAGGAACAGAAGTAGGTTCAGTTATTGCTTAGGGAAAACCTCTCCTTGTAGAAACCTAGGGTGGGAAAAACAGATTCTCTTTGACTACTTACTTCAAGTCCTCCTCTGATAAGATGTCAGTTAACATACGGTTGACATCTCTATGAGTTTTATTGGCTGTATCACATAGGGATTTCTTTTTTATTATTTCTCTTTAATATTTTAATACCTAACAATTTTTAGAGCACATACATGGCTTTTATACAAGGATATATTGTACAGCACAGGGAATATAGCCATTATTTTATAAGAGAATTTTTAATATATGGAATTTTACAAGTCAAACTATTTTTATACTGAACTTATATTCAAAGTGCTATATAAAAAGAAACTGCTTTTATTACTTTATTGTTCCTAATTCTACTTCTCAGCAAATAAGCAAATACAAATTTATAATTATGTTTTTCCTCTCTGTTACACACTGCTTTGCATTTTTCTTCATAATGGCTTCTTAATTAGATTTTTGATGTTCTGATGTAATAATGTCAGAAAAATTCATAAATGAATAATTACTACATTCTATGATAAAAATAGACTTGAATGGCCAATATAAATTACCTTAGTAAGTTTAAATAACTACAAGTACTGCACAGGCCCCAAATTACTTTATGGTGTAATTATAGTTTAGGACTAAATAATGATATCATTTACTAGGGCCTTATTTTCTTTTATTATAGTTTAAGATTAAATAGTAAATGCCACTATTTAGCTAGTGCCAAGCACTTTCTAAACACTGAATGTATGTTGATTTACTAAATTCTCACAACAGATGATAGGGTATAAACAGTATGTCATTTTTAAAGATGGGAAAATAAAACTATTAATAAGATAAATAATTTGTACTAGTTCTTCTAGTTGATTTTAGATAGATAGATGCATGCAGAAATGTGTGGTAAGTCACTTGAATCATGTCCAACTCTCAGCGACCCTACAGACTACAACCCACCACTCTCCTGTCCGTGGAATTCTCTAGGCAAGAATGTTGGAGTGGTTACATAAGCCAAGTCCATAGTTTGTACTCTCGACCATTATGCTATACCATTATGGAAAACTGCCAGCAAACCAGGGGGTAATTTTCTTTGTAGATTCAAAAGTTCAAATATACCTGACACTTGAAGAAATTAACTGGATTGCTAATGTAATTATATTTCTATCCCAGAAAAGAAGTTACCTAAGTAAAAAGTTTCCTTCTCCAGGAGATCTTCCTGACCCAGGGATCAAACCCAGGTCTCTTGCAATGCAGACAGATTCTTTACCATCTGAGCTACCAGGAAAGCCCCAAGTAAAAAATGTAAATAAACTCACCATAACTTTTGTCTTTCTTTTCTCCTAGCCAGGATAAAGTGGGACCCCTCTGATCCTCAAATTATATCTGAAGGTCTTTATGCAATTGCTGTAGTTTTAAGTTTCTCCAGAATAGCCTACATTTTACCAGCAAATGAAAGCTTTGGACCTCTGCAGATATCACTTGGAAGAACAGTAAAAGATATCTTCAAGTTCATGGTCATATTCATCATGGTGTTTGTGGCCTTTATGATTGGAATGTTCAACCTCTATTCCTACTACATTGGTGCAAAGCAAAACGAAGCCTTCACAACGTAGGTGTTTTTGGTTCTTTTAATCATGATGATTGTCAATTAAACTTTAGCCTAATAGTGTTCATATGCAACAGTGGGATAAATAATGTTTTAGTAAAGACATTATTTCCAGTTACTCTTTAGCATTATGAGAGAAGTTTTAAATGTGTTGTAAGAACTCAACAATTTTAGGGCCAGGAGCTACCTCACACACATCATCTTATTATTTCTGTTTCACACAAAAAGGAACTGAAGCTCAGGGAAGTTAAATGACATGCTGAGTGTCTCATAGCTGCTAGTATGTAGAAAAGCCAGGACTAGTCCCTTGTCCACTGACCCTAGCATCTGTGCTCCTCACTGCTGTATACTGCTCAGTTCAGACTCCTGGGGCCCTACGAGAATGGCTGCTTCCAAAATCAATCTGAGTTACCAGCAGCAACAAGGGTTTTAACTTCTGTTCACCATGGATACACGTTTTTTATAAAGTATGTTTGGAATACATTACTCAAATATTAGGTATTCAGGTATACTTTGGCCACCTGATGCGAAGAGCCGACTCACTGGAGAAGACCTTGATTCTAGGAAAGACTGATGGCATCACTGACTCAATGGACATGAGTTTGATCAAACTCTGGGAGATGGTGAAGGACAGGGAAGCCTGGCACGCTGCAGTCCATGGGATCACAAAGAGTTGGACATGACCGAGCAACTGAAGAACAACAAAAAAATGTTACAATGAGAAGTACTGATCAAAGCATAACCTATTATTCATATTCCTGTAAAGTTCAGTTTATCAGAGAGATTGAACCAACTGACCTAAGCAGAGGAGCTTCATTTTGGTCAATAATTATGCTTAATGCATTGAAATTCCTAAGACATGTCAGTGATTTCAGTAACACTGACTATGTTTATATTGTCATATTTTCCTTAAGACACCTTAAGACACATACCATTATCTATTTATTGGATATTAGAAGTGTAGATGAGCAGAAAACACAAAAGGACTATAAATTACATTATAACATTACATATATAAATTATAAATTACATATTACATTGTTTTTATTAATACATTTAATATTTTCTTTACCAAAACTATGGATTATTTAAATGTTAATGTCTGTGGTTTGAAGTTATTTTAACATTTATTGAGTGCTTATTATGTGCCAGATAGTGAGTTGTGTGCTTCATATGCAAAATATTCCCTTATCCTTGCAACAATCCTGGAAATAGTTATTGTACCCATTTTACAAAAAAAGAAAACTGAGGCTCAGGGAAGTGAAGAATTTTCTCATGAATATCTAATAATTTTCAGACATTAAATCAGCTTGCTTTTATTATAGTATCATTGTCATTCATTTGTATGCTTTATCATCTCCTTTATTTCCTTTTTTTTACCCAGAGTGGAAGAGAGTTTTAAGACACTGTTTTGGGCTATATTTGGACTTTCTGAAGTGAAATCAGTGGTCATCAACTATAATCACAAATTTATTGAAAACATCGGTTATGTTCTTTATGGAGTCTATAATGTTACAATGGTCATTGTTTTGCTAAACATGTTAATTGCAATGATCAACAGTTCATTCCAGGAAATTGAGGTATAATCTCTATACATTTGCATACTATGTGGTATATATTTTAACTATTTCAGGGATCAACTCAGCAATGGTGGTGATACTATAGACTACTTTCTATCTGTTCTTTACCTCTTTATATACTTCTTTATATATTTTATAGAAAATTTATATTTTTATATTCTTTATATGTAGTAATCAGAAAAATTTAATCCTTTGCTTCCAAGCACAACATCTATGGGTGTGGTAGGGTAGTAAGGAATAAGGATGAGAAATGTTGTATGATTTAGTATTATTATTTGTAAATTCTTAGAGATACTATATCAGCATGAATTTATGTTTCATTTAAAAATTATTGCTTATGAATGCCACTGTTCTCCAAATCTTACTTTGAGTGATGTTCAAAATTGACTTTTTCTCAAATTTAGAGTGATTTTTATTCAAGAATCTTGGTGTGTGTCCCAAATTCATCAAAGCAGTGATCTGTTGCAAAATATAAGAGTGAATAATTTTTCATAGTGTTTTTCAGAATATAGGAAAATAGCTTTATAACTTTCAGTGTATTTATAAATACATGCAAGTTTTAAGATCTGTAAGAATGATAATTTTTTAAGTAAATTTTCCTAAATTTTCTTTCCTAAGAGTGTGTGAATAGTACCTTAATATTTTTGAGAATATCTTGGGGTGGTGTTTGGGGTCTGAGATTGTTGTAGGTAACATTACTTCCATCTAGCCACACAATGTCAGAAGCATCCCAGTAATTCTGTTTATGCATTTCCTTGCTGAACTGTCATATTTATTTGTATAGGATGATGCTGATGTGGAATGGAAATTCGCAAGGGCCAAACTTTGGTTTTCTTACTTTGAGGAGGGAAGAACTCTTCCTGTTCCCTTCAACCTGGTGCCAAGTCCAAAGTCCCTGTTTTATCTCTTATTGAGGCTTAAAAAGTGGATTTCTGAATTGTTCCAGGGCCATAAAAAAGGTTTCCAGGAGGATGCAGAAATGAACAAGGTGATTTGACTTAATAATTTGAAATTATGTTTTTAAACACTAAAACCATGATAGGCACGATACCACATCCCTTTATAAAGAAGCAGTTTGTGATGACATGCCTATCCATTCCCAAATGTAGTCAATTAGCTCAGAGCAGTCCTTTGGCTTTTGTCTGTTTATTAGGAGCACACTGGACATTTTTTACTAAAAAATATAAGAAAAATCCATGAAATGTAGCTAAATAATGTGTCACATTTTCCAGAGTGGGTATTAAAAGGGAGAGCTATTCTGGGGCACATTTTCACTGTGGTAGCTACATGTCCCTCCCTTTGCCTTCAATTTATACAGCTAGGTGTAGTTAAATACCTCAGCTTATGCAGCTTCAATTTTTTTTCACCTTCAACTTATACAGCTAGCTGATCATGACTTCGGGGACACTGACAGACTCTTAAGTTCTACACAGAGAAGTTCAGAAATCAATTGCTCACATGTAATATGGGAGATGAGTCTTGGCATTACATCAAGAAAGATCTATCTAAGGGTACTAATTGGAAACTGTAATCTCATGAAGCAGGGCCATCTTAAGAATCCATGGAAGTGATCTGTCTAGTGCCTGATGAAGGAGTAGAACCACCACAGAGGGTTAAGGAATGTGTGGAGCATGTGGAATGCTATGTGGACTGCATGGGGGTGGGGAGGTTATTCTCTGCCAGGAATTCCAAGGGGACAGAACTCTGTATCCAGGAGGAGCATAGACTAGATGCCACCAGAGGAGGGCCAAGAGGCAGACAGGTTTGGATATGGTGTCATAGATAAGTGATGAGTCAGCTGCTTCTAGAAGGAAGACTGAAGGGGAATACAATGAATATTTTTTACAATTCCCAATTTTAATGAGGAAATACATTTGTTTATTTTATTCTTCAAATATAGGAAAAGAGGCCATGGGCAAAATTTGCTAATAGTTCAATTTTAGCTTTATGTAAAAAAAAAAATTTATCAAGATCTGTCCAACAGAATGGTGGGCTTTCTTATGAAATAGTCAGTTCCCTATCATTTTAAGTAATCAATAAATGCTAGATGACCAGTATTAGGATTTTATAGATTTTCTGCACTGGGTGGGCAACTGAGCCAAATGATCATAAAGGTCCCTTGCAATTATAAGGTTCTATTATTGAATATAAAGGAAATATTTTAATTCCTGCTGGGTTTGCATCTTACTACTTGGGATTCTCAAGTTAAGCTCCCTGAGCTCCAATTTCACCTGTAATATGGGAATTACAGTTATATCTATGTCATGAAAATCAAATCAAATAAATATGTGAAGTGCTTTGAGAATTCTTAAGCTTTCTTTAAATGTATGATGATTATTTTGGATAGGAATTTTGGAAAAAATATATGATCTTTGGTGCTCTCCCAGATGTATAACTTATAGAACTCAGTGGGTTGAATAGCAAAAATTTCGCTCACCTTACTCCATGTTACTAAGCATGTTGCTCTTAGTAACATGTAGTTAGAACTGCAACCCCAGACAATTCAGTGTCCAAATGAAATGTCTGAGTATTCACCAAACGAAGACCCTAGTAAGAATATGTTCCTCTCAAAGAAACTTGCTGGAGAATTAGACCAGATGGCTTTTAGAATATGGGATGAAGGAAGAGCGAAATTCATCTTACAGTTCTCAGTGTATAATTAGTGATTGTATTCATTTTACTCTCTATCTTTAGAAGAGAAATGAAGGAAAGAAATTTGGAATTTTGGGAAGTCATGAAGACCTTTCAAAGTTATCACTTGACAGAAAACAGGTAAGATCACATTTGAAAATATGGAGCCACACTTATGATCTGGCTTATCTTCTCAGAGAGAAGGACAAATATTCAGAAGCAATTTTAAGAAACAGTAGACACATTAAAGAATTAACAATTTGGCAGTGCTCCAAGAATCTGCTATTGAGAAGTTAAAGCAAGCCTGTGTCCAGTGCATCAGCAAGAAGAATTACATGGCTGTTTAAGGCAGATATTAAACATATATTTGGAGTACTTTGGGGTGATAAAATATAGAATTGTGATGTAAAGAAAGAAAAATTAAAATAATAGAGGAACTTGTCAGGGACCTGATGGAGATATAATTAATGTAATTCTCCACAGCTCAAGTGGCAATTATGCACACCTCGCAGAGCTGCATTATTTGTCAGTAATCGAGAGGTTGTCAAAAGAGGCTCCCTGAGAATTCAGTGGCTGCTCCAGTCAGCACAGTTTACAATCAGCAGTGTACCCGAGAGCTACATCAGCTGCCTAATTTGGAGTGGCAGAATCCCTCATGATGAGGACTTTTGATTCGTTCTGGCAGCAGGCACATAGTAGGGGCACAAGGCAGAAGGAAATTATGAGTGAACTAAATAGGAGAAGAGCAATGTATTAGGTGAGACTTGCATTCAGTTGCACATAATAATAATAATAATAAACATGGTGATTTAAGCGAGACAGTTGTCTTCTCCCCTCTCATTTAACTCTCCAGAGTTGGCAGTACAGGGTTCTTGTCAGGAGTGAGTCTCTGCAATTCCCCTGGATATTTTATCATAGTCAAATACAAGATGACACCTTTACCTCCAGACATGACACCTCCTATTCAGGCATGAAGAAGCAAGGGGGCAGAGGAAAAGTTGGGCACCAGAGGAATCGGTCACCACCCTCAGAAGTGCCTCCCAACATCTGTTACTATATCTCATTAGCCAGAGCTCTGTTCCAGGGCCACCACATGCAACACAAACGCCAAGGAGGGTTGCGGTTTTGTTTTGTTTTTAAGCCAAGTGTGTTACCTCCTCTAACAAAATAGGAATACTCTTAAGTATTGATATAATATTGATAAAGTGAGAGCACTGAACTAAGTAGTCAGAAGAATGAGATCTCATCTCATCTCTGCCACTTTAGCAATTCATTTAACTTCTCTGAACCTTAATTTCCTTATTGACAAAATAGGATTAGTCAAGTTGTACAACCCATCACACAAAATCGTTGGGAGGATTCAGTTGAAGCTTTGTAAATCACAAACACTAGTAGGTACTTGTTACAGAGAAGCAGCTTTTGTCCTTTGGTTATAATTAACTCAACAAAATTTTTCAAAAAAATAGGTCAGTGTAAGTTGGATTTGGGGCTTCCTTGGTGGCTTAGATGGTAAAGAATCTGCCTGCAATGCAGGAGACCCAGATTTGTCCCAGAGTCAGGAAGAACCCCTGAAAAAGGGAATGACTACATACTCCAGTATTCTTGCCTGGAGAATTCCATTGGTAAGAGGAGCCTGGTGGGCTACAGTCCATGGGGTCGCAAAGAGGTGGACCTGACTGAGCAACTAATACTTTCACTTCAAGTTGGATTTTACAACTTTTCAGTAAGAAATTGCTTATACTGAAAGTATGATGAGTGAATGATAACAATAAGTCATTGAACAAGTATAAAAAATTTAAGGGGGATTAAAATGCTTTTTTTCCCTTTATGATAGAATCTATGTGTGTGTTGGAGAAGGAAATGGCAAACAACTCCAGTACTCTTGCCTGGAAAATCTCATGGACAGGGGAGCCTGGTAGGCTACAGTCCATGGGGTCGAGAAGAGTTGGACACCATTGAGCAACTTCACTTTCACTTTTCACTTTCATGCACTGGAGAAGGAAATGGCAACCCACTCCAGTACTCTTGCCTGGAGAATCCCAGAGACAGAGGAGCCTGGAGGGCTGCTGTTTATGGGGTCGCACAGAGTTGGACACAACTGAGGCAACTTAGCAGCAGCAGCAGCAGCTGTGTGTGTGTGTTAGTCACTCAGTTGTCTCTGACTCTGTGATCCCATGGACTGTAACCCTGCAGTCTCTGTCCATGGTATTCTCCAGGCAGATAGAATCTGTAGTACCTTTCAATGAAATAATTTTATTTTTTCTGTAGTTTCTCCAAAAATGTAGAAAATTAAAATTTGTTTAAATCATCTGAAAAATACACTTTATATCCTTTTAACATGACTGGATTACTTTATGCTTTCCATTAGCATATATTTCAACCCCAGATTAAAATAAACTCTTTAAGGTCAATACAAAGCCTCTGGTGTCTGACCCTAGTGGTGGATCAATAAAATGTTGATTTCAGTGTCAGCTGAACCTTATGGTGTATGCGTGCTAAGTTGCTTCAGTTGTGTTCAACTCTGTGCATCCCTGTTTACTGAAGCCCGCCAGGCTTCTCTGTCCATGGGGATTCTCCAGGCAAGAATACTGGAGTGGGTTGCCATGCCCTTCTCCAAGGAATCTGCCCGACCCAGGGATTGAACCCAGGTCACCTGCATTGCAAGGCATTGACCTTCCAAGCCACCAGGGAGGCCACCAGCGAACCTTCTAGAGTGGCTGTTTATTTTGGCAACCATGGAGATGTATGGCTCGTATCTTCTTTCAAGACAGAACCTGCTTCGGGGAGCTCGGTCAGCTGGCAGCCTCCTGCTGCAGCCTCTTTGGGATACCTTCAGCTTTCCCACCACGGTCATACTTTTTGGGTCCTGGGCATTTCTTGCCAGCACAGGACCTCTCTTGGGGCACTCTGTGCCCAGCTTTCTCAATCTTCCTATCTCTCCCTCTTTCACAAGTGAGCCAAGCCTCATGGTCTGGGAGCTTTTTCTGCCGTCTGCTCACACTTCCCATTATCTTTCAGAGGTATGATTCTGAACACATTTCATATTTCTGACACTGGCTTGGCATTTGATTCCCAGAGGACCAAACCAACACAGGTGCCTATTTCCCTTTGCCATGTAAGCTTATGATGAACAAAACTAGGCACATTTCACATAGTGTGCTTTTGCATGATACGTTAACTATATTCCCGAGAAAATGCTTTTTAAAGCAACTATTTGTAGTTCCATTTATTTTTGCCTGTTGTTGCTGAGGTGAACTCCTACTGGAACATGTTTGACACTGTTATGTACTAAGAAGAACTCTCATGGTGTGTTTTCCCTTACTTAGTTTGTGTAGCTTTTGCTCACTTTTTCATGAAGTCTATGTTTAGTTTCTATTTCACTCGGGTCTTCTTTCTGACTCCTTGAAGGTTAAAGTGATTAGGTCACATGAACATTCCTTCACATCTTCTTCCTGCATATCTGCTCCACGCAAACTATAGAAATCAGTCAGATGAGCCATATAACAATACTTTTTGAAACAAAGTAAGCATTCATTATCTTTCAGTTCAGTTCAGTTCAGTCGCTCAGTCGTGTCCGACTCTTTGCGACCCCATGAATCGCAGCACGCCAGGCCTCCCTGTCCATCACCAACTCCCAGAGTTCACTCAGACTCACATCCATCGAGTCAGTGATACCATCCCACCATCTCATCCTCTGTCATCCCCTTCTCCTCCTGCCCCCAATCCCTCCCAGTATCAGTCTTTTCCAATGAGTCAACTCTTTGCATGAGGTGGCCAAAGTACTGGAGTTTCAGCTTTAGCATCATTCCTTCCAAAGAAATCCCAGGGCTGATCTCCTTGCAGTCCAAGGAACTCTCAAGAGTCTTCTCCAACATCACAGTTCAAAAGCATCAATTCTTCGGTGCTCAGCCTTCTTCACAGTCCAACTCTCACATCCATACATGACCACTGGAAAAACCATAGCCTTGACTAGTCGGATCTTTGTTGGCAAAGTAATGTCTCTGCTTTTCAATATGCTATCCAGGTTGGTCATAACTTTTCTTCCAAGGAGTAAGCATCTTTTAATTTCATCATTATCTTTAGTCATCACTTTTAATTCTGTCACTCACTTTGGTGGTCTCTAGCATTAACTTTTCAGACACAGAGTCTGAAAGAACAGCATACATTCAGTCTCTGCTGTACTACATTATATATGTAAACCTAAAAATGCCAAATAGCTTCTTGAATATCTGCTCTGTTCCAGCTCTAGAACAGATCACCTCCAAGTGTCAGTTTCAGAGCAGGTTTCACGTGACCTAGACAATAGGCCAGTGTGGAGCATAAAGACGTTATCTTAGCATTTTGGATCCATTCTGCACTATATTGAATGAGATGTGTAGATTTTTTTCATCAGTTACATACCCAAGAACTATGTCCTTTAGCTTTCAGTTAGGTCAGAGGCTGTCTTTTTAGTCATCTGATGAAATAGTTCCAATTACAATCACCAGGGTCATTTTGCCATACAAATTTGTGCAAATTACCCATCCTCTGCTCTAGAGCTATCAAGTTAAAATCTCTGGCCATGGGACCTGGAAATGTGTATTTTATTAAGTCCTTAAGAGATTCTAATGCTCATCTGGGTGTGGGAATCATTGAATATTTCATTGCTTGAATGCCTTAGTCATGGACACATAAGTGAAAAGCAATATTCAGCGAAGTATCTCCAGAAAACAAAACAAAACAAAACAAAACAGACTCAAACCAACCATGAAACAGGTCTAAAGCCACAAAGTAGATATTTATCCTTCCATATAGTAATAATAGTTGTTGACATTTGTACAATATCAACTGTATGTCAAGCTACATATTCTACACCACTTACATCTTTAATCCTCACATTCAGCTCTAGGGATGTAGGTAATATTATTTTCCTTATTGTATATATGAGAAACCTGAGGATAACAAAGGTGAAATGAACTGCTCAAAGTCCCATTTCAGCCATGTGCCAGAGCCAGAATTCAAATCCACATCTACCTGGCTTCATTCCCACACATCAGCACCCACTGCTGACTGATCATATTGCCTGTACTTTTTCAGTTCATTGCTTTGATCCCAGCCTCAGACCCTTCAATGCTTGTGGAGAGTGGGAAACTCTCAGAACTGTTGCTATGTCCAAACATAAAAAATTCCAAAGACTGAAGCTTGCTTGTTCCGCTTAATAAATAACAACAGTTATTTAGTATTCCTCACTGCCATCCTACAGTGAAGCTGCAGCAAGATGAAAATGCTAATATCAAACTAATTACTAGGAAGTGAAAGAAAGACAACATAAAGAATGCAGGAAATGTGGTAGAAGGTATGAAAAAAAGGAGCAGGCAGTGCTTCCTTCAGAACTGGAGTGTATATCTGCATATTAGTCAGGTACAGAGCTCACACCCAATCATTCCTGCTTCCACTCACCAAACCCCCTTCCTCACTCCCATCGCATATTATACATCAGTATCATCTGTAAATGTCCAAATCACTAAGGGTTAAATGCTATTCATATTGCCCACTGACTTGCTTCGACTTCTCAGTCTATTTTAGTGGCCGTACATCAAAACAAATATAAATTAGAATTTTCTGCCACCAAGTGGTTAAAATGCTTCTTTGCACCATTGGGTAAGTTTCTTCTTACATATTATTTCTTGGGGTTATTAAGTTTTTAAACACGTGCTTGTTGAATACCTACTACATATTAGAAACTGATTAGAAATTTTTGCTGTGTAAATGTTAGATTTGCATTCAAATTCACATTGCAGATTTAGAGCAGAATTCGTCACATAAAAAAGATCCAAGTGGATTTATTACTGCTTAGTCAGGTACCATTTAATTATATAACTGGTTCCCAGTGAGAGCTGATTTTGATCCCACATGACCAGCAGTCTAGGGTGCATCTGTAATACCTGGAGACAGGTTTGGTTGTCAAAACTAGTGATGGGTCCTATTATTGGCGTCTAGGGGTGAAGACCAGGGATACGGGCAAACATTATACAATGCGCTAGAAGACCCCCACAGTAAGGAAGTACCCAACCCATAAATGAAATTAAATGGGAGCACTGAATATGAAATAGAAAAAGTGAAACAGGCTAAAAGTAAAAGATCAAATTAAAAACCTTATTTTTAAACATGGCTGCTCATTGGAATTACATCTGGAGCTTTGGAGCAAAAAAACAATACCTGGGTATTTGTATTTTTCAAAAATGTGCATCTGGATTTTAAAAAGTGATTATAGATTTTTCTATTAAATGGCAGTGTTAGTGATATAAAATTCTATTATTTTCTGTTACATATATTTTCTAATTTTCCTTGTAATGGCTTCTTAGATACACCCATCATTGAAAAGTGGACATTTAATTTTCAAACACATGGAATTTTTAAAGTAAAAAAAAAAATTACTCAGCCCAAAGTGTTAAAAATGTTGCAATTGAGAAAGCCCAGACTCTGCCTACTGGGTGCATGCAAAGGGAAGCCATGTGTTATGCTAAAACTGTATGACATACTGTAGATCTACACTTTAGAAAACCTATAATTGTATGCATTCTTAAAACTGTTTTCTGGCTTTCCCTTGCCTCTTTTGTGTCATCCAGTATGTCAGTTTGTAAGTCATCTGCCTCAGACCTTAAAACCAGCTCTCCAGGTTTCAGATATATTTTTCCCATGTGGTTGAGTTGTAGCCAGCTGTTTCATGAACCTAGATTGTACATGCCTTGTACAGCAAGGTGTCTGGAAACCAAGTGATCTCCACTAGTTACCCAAAAGTACTTCTTCATTCATTTCATCAGCCAACTACTTCTGAGCATTTACCATCTGTCTCAGAGTGATGGCTCTGGGGAAACTGAGATGAACTAAACAAAGTCCTTCCTTCTGTGGAGCCCAGGAGGGTGTAAACAATAACCATGTAAACAAGCCAATGAATAAAGTAATTGGCATGTTATGAAGGATACAAGAGGCTTCTTAGGTGGTGCTAGTGGTAAAGAACCTGCCTGCCAATTCAGGAGACATAAGAGACACGGGTTTAATCTCTGGGTTGGGAAGCTCCCCTGGAGGGCAACCCACTTCAGTATTCTTGCCTGGAGAATTCCATGGACAGTGGAGCCTGGTGGGCAACAGTCCTTAGGGTCACAAGGGGTCAGACACGACTGAAGCAACTTGGCATGCACAGAGCACGAAGGATACAAAAGGCCTAGCTTTCTTAAGATCTATTTTCATGGCGTGGGCAGAGAAAGCCATCTGAGGAGCTTATACATTCATCTCAACTCCAGAGGATCAGACAAAGCAAGTCAGTCAGGCAAAGACCCAGGAAGATAATGTTGTGGGGATTGGGAACAACAAATTCAAAGGCCTTAAGTTAGAAAAGAGCAAATGAAAGACCACCTGTGTGGTTATTAAGTTTTCAAAAAAGTATTATTGCCATAGGTGTGGTGTGTTGTGGAGCTGCTTTAATTTGGGATGATTGGCACATCATGTACTAAGGTCCACACATTCATCTCTAAAATAAACTCAAAGAAGTATAAATTTTCACTTTCTTATTTCCATGAACACCATTTGGATATGTTCGTGGCCTCTGACAAAAGAAAACATTAAATTAATAATTTGTCACCATGAGGCTAGGTGTTCATAAGTAGATGGCTGGGATGCTCCAAAATTCCCTTTGTTTGGATCTTTTCCCTCTGGTTATGAACCTGTCCTCACGCTCCATGCTTTAGCTTAAAAACCGAGGGGTGGAAGTGAGCTTGACTCTGGTCATTCATGTTTAATGATGTCTTTAAAGCATAAGTCACAGTTTGAAATTCAGGAATCATATCTAATATTATAGGTTACGATCATTATATTTTATATCATTATAAAAATTAATGATTATGTTATTTGCAAATGAATTAAATATTAAAATATGTTGAAGTTTACATTTGTCTCACAAATTCATAAATTAATGGGGTTTAAAGGACTCCAGTGGAAAAGGCAATGGCACCCCACTCCAGTACTCTTGCCTGGAAAATCCCATGGATGGAGGAGCCTGGTGGGCTGCGGTCCAGGGCGTCAGGAAGAGTTGGACACGACTGAGTGACTTTACTTTCACTTTTCACTTTCATGCATTGGAGGAGGAAATGGCAACCCACTCCAGTGTTCTTACCTGTAGAATCCCAGGGACAGGGGTGCCTAGTGGGCTGCTGTCTGTGGGGTCGTACAGAGTCAGACACGACTGAAGCGACTTAGCAGCAGCAGCAGCATGACTCCAGAGATCAACTAGGGCATTCTCTTCACTATCAGGAGAGATTATAGGATTTCAGCTTCTCACCTAGTGTTCCACAGCTAACCTGAAGGCAGAACCAGATTTGAATTTTCAGGCTTTTGTCAAGAGTTCTTCTACAGAACCTAAGCCATCTCTCTGGTTAATTTGGTCAACTGTATAATTTTATCTTATTTTTTTAAAAGTTGATATCAAGTTAAAAAAAAATACAGATATTTTCTTGACATTTTTAGAAAGGGTGAAAGAGAAAGGGAAATAGCTACATGAAAAAGGATATTATCTAAAGAATATCTTCACAATTATATATATTTTTATGAATCTTGTCAGCCTTGCCATATTTTTCCTATTATAACTCAGCTAGATAATTATTTATGTTCTTAATTAAATACTCAGGACATAGCACAGTTCTTTACATATAGAAGACGCTCATAAAATACCTGTTTAATGGATGAATGTGTGCATAGCTGCTTTACTTCAATGTGTGGCCATTTATAGCATCAAAGAATTGGAGTTAAGGATTTTAATTGAATTTCATTGGGCTTCCCTGATTGGTAAAGAATCCACCTGCAATGCAGGAGACCTGGGTTTGATTCCTATGTTGGGAAGATCCCCTAGAGAAGGGAAAGGCTACCTACTCCAGTATTCTGGCCTGGAGAATTCCATGGACCGTATAGTCCAGTGGGGTGGCAAAGAGTTGGGTATGACTGAGCGACTTTCACTTTCATTTTACTTCTAACAGAGGAAAAAATGGCAACCCACTCCAGTGCTCTTGCCTGAGGAATCCCATGGACAGAGGAGCCTGGTGGGCTACAGTCTATGGGATCACAAAGAATCAGACACAACTGAAGCAAGCAAGCATGCATT
This sequence comes from Bubalus bubalis, assembly GCF_019923935.1. Classification (NCBI taxonomy): domain Eukaryota; kingdom Metazoa; phylum Chordata; class Mammalia; order Artiodactyla; family Bovidae; genus Bubalus; species Bubalus bubalis. The sequence goes on along the minus strand of NC_059172.1, from coordinate 78,073,825 downwards.
AGCTCTAACAATGTAGATATCACTGGGAAATAGAAATCATGGCTGTCTTAGTAAATGGTCTTGAAGTTTCTTTACCCCTGAAAAAATTTTGCACCCTACAAAATATATATCTGGAGATACTGTGTTTTGTTCAGTTTCTCCTATTTATTTCTTTGTAAAGCCATTTTTCCCTTTAGAAAATGTGTTAAAGAGGTTTCTGATCTTTCTCTTAGCATGTCAATATGGTGCTTTACCACCTCTCTTGCAGATTGCTTTCTTTGTCATTTGCCTCTTCAAGCATATGTATTATTTGAAAAGTCCTACCCAGATAGGGTATTATACACATTCTAAAATTCAAATAGATTTATTAGTGCTTTCTTGACACCTGGATCCTATCCCTCAACAAAGTCGTCTCCTGGTGTTTCCTCAGGAGTCTCATCACGGTCTACTGCATGTGCAGATGGTGTTGTCAGTCGTGCTGGACTGTGGCTCCCTCACCAGTGGACTTCTGAGATCACCACTATTATTTTCTCAACTTGTTTGCCTCTCCCTCTACCAAGGATACAACTGTGGGAGTGTTAAAGCATGACTCTCATGACAGCATGACTGACAGCCACGGAGTCTAAGACAGTCCTCAGACAACCTCTAATAGCCACCAAGAGGCTGAACACACCTAAAACATCTATGATTTGTGTTGGAAGAAAGAATATTAAGCAAATTAAGTTAAAATGGCACTATACATATAGAACGGAGAAGGCAATGACACCCCACTCCAGTAGTCTTGCCTGGAAAAACCCATGGGCGGAGGAGCCTGGAAGGCTGCAGTCCATGGGGTTGCTGAGGGTCAGACATGACCGAGCTACTTCACTTTCACTTTTCACTTTCACGCATTGGAGAAGGAAATGGCAACCCACTCCCGTGTTCTTGCCTGGAGAATCCCAGGGACGGGGGAGCCTGGTGGGCTGTCGTCTATGGGGTCGCACAGAGTCGGACACGACTGAAGCGACTTAGCAGCAGCAGCAGCATACATATAGAAAAGATTATGTATATGACTATTAGTTCATATGTATAACTATCACATATGAAACTATGAGATAAAGGCCATCACATTATTTAAAAATTAAATAAGAATCAATTTCTAATTCTTTTCAAATTACAGTTTGCACATAGTAAACAATCAAGTATAAGGAGCTCAGAAGATTTCCAGTTAAACAGTTTCACTAATCCTCCAAGACAATATCAGGTAAGCATGAGGTTTTAAAGAAATAAGACTAGTTATTTGTAATATTTAGAAACTCACACAGTGCAATTATTAAAAGGATAATGACCTGTTATGATATTTTTTCAGTGATAATGCACTAATACAAAAAATATTTATTGAGTAATTACAACATACCATGCACTTTCTAAGTACTAGAGATACAGAAGTAAATGAAATAGATGAAATCTTGCCATCATGGGAATTAGACCCTACATGTTTATTGTATCAAGACTATATTCAAAAAGCATAAGAAGAGAGTAAAAGTCACCTCAAACCCTATTACTGAGCAATTAAGACTACTTACTTTTTGTGAATATTCTGCCAGATGATTATACGTATGTGTATAATTTTACATACATTTTAATATTATTATAGAAATGTTTATGCAATATTGGGCTTCCCTGAAGGCTCAGTGGTAAAGAATCCACCTGCCAATGCATGAGATGCTGCTTTGATCTCTGGGTTGGAAAGATCCCCTGGAGAAGGAAATGGCAACCCACTCCACTATTTTTGCCTGGACAGAGGAGCCTGGCTACACTCCACAGCATCGCAAAAGAGTTGGACACAACTCAGTGACTAAACAGCAACAACAACAAATATGCAGTGTTATCTAAATGAGATAATAATATATAATGAGTAATAGTTTTCCGCTTCGCAAAGCATATATTCATATTAATTTTAATGGAGGTACTGTATTCCTTTGTACAAATAAATAATCCCCTATTGATGAACATTTAGGGTTTATTTTTTCCACTTTTATAAGGAGTACTACTATGAACAGACTTGTTTGTATACCTAATTACATTCTTAGAATAAGTTCTTGAAAGTGGGACTTTATTGTCTATCATTTAATTTTGGGCTTAGGTAGTAAGATTTGGTTTAGCTATATATCCATCCGCTCAGGACTTCCTACATATGTGCTAAGCCTCTTATTATTTATAAAAAGTATATAGTAAAAGCAGTATCCTCATGGTAGAAGCCAAGTGCTGGAGAAATATTATTACATTGAAACTAGCCAATCCTAAATTATTAGAAAGTATACGATCAAAACTGGCTACATTTTTTGGTAATGGAGGGGAAAATCCATAAATGAGGCACATTTACTTAACTTTCCATTCCCACAGGCCGAACTGCACACCTTTGACCCACCCAGCTGAAAGGCTGTGTCTTGTTCTAACATTTTTCAAGTAAAATACAAGCAATGAACATCAAGGATTATGCGTTTGCTCTAAACTTACTCTTTTCTCATGAATTAACTTTTGAGTCATTAGCCCTGGTGATGTTAAAATGTACTTTAAAATCTGTAGATAGTATACATTCCCTATCAGATAAATCATCTTAATCTCTCATAGCTATCACTTCAAAGTATTTACTAAAGACAGAAAGATTCAGAAGCTTATTCCAAATGAATTGGTCATGAATGTAAAACTAAGATGGATTTTTCCTTTTCCTGTCTAGAAAATAATGAAGAGGCTCATTAAAAGATATGTATTACAAGCCCAGATAGACAAGGAAAGTGATGAAGTGAATGAAGGTGAGTTGAAGTCAGCCCGTGAGCATGAGCCACACCTGGGGCCTGAGGCCAAGTTGAGGCAGAGCTGGAGAGGTGGACGTGGGAAGGGTGGGCTTCAAGGGGAGAAGACTGCATCGCACCAGGCATCAGCACTGCCTCATGCTGAGGAAATAGAGGCTATTTCTCCAAAGGGCAGATGCCGTTGGCTAGATAAGTAACTGTGGTCATCCCTTAGTCTTTGTGGGAGATTGGTTCTAGGACCTGTGTCAATACCAAGTTCCTCATATAAAAAAGGAGTATGGTATTCCAGCCTATCCTTCATATTCCAGATGTGGAGCCTGCAAACAGGGAAAGTAGACTGTACTATTTTTGTGGGGGGCTTTAGAGGGAGAGGACTTCCCTGGTAGTTCAGACAGTAAAGAATCAGCCTGCAATGCAGGAGACCCGGTTTGATCCCTGGGTCAGGAAGATTCCCTGGAGGATGGCATGGCAACCCACTCCAGTATGCTTGCATGGAGAATCCCAAGGACAGAGAAGCCTTCACAGGGTTGCAAAGAGTTGGACACAGCTGAGTGACTAACGCTTTCACTTACACTTGAAGGGAGAAATAAGTGGGTGGTGAAAGTGAGGGTCCATTGCCCCCAAAATCCTGTAACATTTGTTGCCAATGTTTCAATTTCAATTATTTTAGGGGGACTTTCATTATAAGTTTTCTCTATAATCTTTTCATTACCCAAAATACTTAGCTGAGAAAATAGAAATCTGCCCCCATTAAGAGTGATTTCCTTTGAAAAGATTCAAAATACAGATGTGTGTGGAATTAAAACAGATTTTGATCTATACAGAATCACCAGTTTCTCTGCATTACATATTTACAATTGAATTCTTGTCACTCTTGTTTTTCAAAGGGGAACTGAAGGAAATTAAACAAGACATCTCAAGTCTCCGCTATGAACTCCTTGAAGAAAAAACTCAGAATTCAGAAGACCTGGCAGAACTTATTAGAAAACTTGGGGAGAAATTATCAATGGAGCCAAATCAAGAGGAAAGCAATAGATAATGCAGAGACTTTCTTAAAAATTCATATTTATTCGTCCACTTGAAGCCATATTATTTTCTGATTTATTTTTTTAAGTGCCACTGTGACCAGCTTTTGAAAAAGAAAAAGTTCAAAGATAACTTGGGTCATCCGATCATTTGGAATTCTACTATTTAATATTTATGGTGATTAAATTTCATTATTCAGGTTAAAGATTGCAGATTATGATGAAAATTACACCCAATTGTTTGGTGCTTTTCTTCATAAACTGCTTTCTTGGGTCTAACTATTTTTGATTATGTGAGTGCCATGTAGTGTCTGTCTGGGGATTGTTTCGGCTGGCAGGGCAAACACACTGCACTGTGTTATTTCCCCTGATGGTGACTTCAGGCATCTTCTTGCCTGTTCTGTGGACCCCCTGATGGTGACTTCCAGACTTGAATTTAGAGAAAAATAATCTCTTGCCATTTAGAGAATACTATTTAATCATCCAACCCTTCTTAGTCCCCACAAAATAGGACTGATATTGTCTGTGCAAAGTGGTGTTAAATCGCTCCTAAATTTTCTGATTCATCTCTTTGGATATGTTACCAGTGAAAAAGTGCTGCCTTCACTGAACCTTGGAAACAAAGTTCAGTGTGTGGTATGTGTGTGTGTGTGTGTTTGTGTGTGTGTGTGTATGTGCACACGTGCATATAAAGTACTTGTCCTGTTTTCTTTTGCAGCCAGTGTAGAGACTTAAAAGCTCTTTAAGTTGTACTTTTTATTGTGACTAAAAAGATGTTGGCCAAATAAGAACTTTTTATTGGAGAAGTATCAAAGCCACAGACAATTGTGGTTATTTGGTCAAATGACAGCACAATTTTGTACCATTTCCAAGGGTCTTTTATAGGTGATTTCCTACATTTGGCAACAGATGGAAAGGAAAAAAATGTGTAGACAGAACTTGCAAATACTTATCTGTTATTCTCAGTATAGTCTACCCTCCTCTCAAAATATATAAAACAAGAATTTGCATTCATGAGCATTTACCAAGAGGTTGCTATTATGTATTGATAATGTGAGGCAATATCTAAAAGAAAGAAATGAAGGTTCACACTTCAGCTACCCAGACTATCAATACTTAGATAATGCTGGGCATTGACTGGAAGTGCTGCTTTAAACTCAATAGAGAGAGGCTTCATATGCAAAATTTTATTTTAAAGATAAAATGGTCACAGAGAATCTGGTTAGCCCCAACTTTGATTTTGTTTACATCAAAAAACCTTTATGTAACCAGATCCGAAAATTTAGCTGAGATTTTATATTAGGTGATTTTTGTATTTATGGTTATCACTTAATTGAAAAGTTATTTAGTGATACAGAAAAGGTCTGTTTTCATATGTTCTATGACAATATTTGAATCAGAAATTGTAAAAATCAAACTCATACCAAATGCACTACCCATGAATTAAAATAACCTAAATGCAAAAACCTTGTGTGTTATGCCATGCAAGAGATTGGCCTCCATGCCAAGCAGCATTCTATGACAGCAGATGGGCTTGATTCTAGAAGATTCTACAGAAGATATTTAGATTCCTCAGCACTCCAGCCACCAGGAGCACCAGCAGCTCCGCGGTGGCCAGGCTTACCAGCTAACAGTTGGTGAGTTGGACTGACTTTTAAATTTGATTGACCTGACAAGATGTAAGTTTTAGGAAATGCAACAGGCATGATGGTGGGCCCCCTCAGTAAAAGGCAAAGTGCTACATGTTATTATTCAAATTATATGTCCTGAGATCAACATACTTCCTTCAAAGGGCAGCTGAATTGGCATCTCTTCTCATTTCCTTTTAATTGGAAGATGATAAGAGAAACCAAGCATATTTTAAGAAAGGGTTTAAGAATTCCAGCAAGAGCTTCTTAATTCAAGGCATACTGGCAAAGGATGGTCAAAGCACAATCATCCTGCAAACGTCTCAAGACCACTGGCTTTAAATCATGTATTCATGTTGAATCTGCTTAACCTTTTACGATTAGGGGATTAAGAAATTTAAATGTGTTTATCCAACTGTTCTTTCTCATACTTCTTCTCTGAGATTTGGAGCTTTCTGGACTTCGGGTCCCAGAAGGAGGACAGAACAGTGATGTCTGATACTCTGACCACACACCTCCTCCCTGAGGGCCAAGCCTGCCCACTCCTGGGCCTGTTTTACTCTGCTCTTCTTACTCTAAAATTGAGAAATAATACAAATTCAATGTGATTTTACTAGGTGTATAAAATTAATCACAAGAATCTGCTGTCTGCTTAAAACTTTGCCAGGGATTAAGAGATAGAAAATGCATCTGACCTCAAGGAGACTGCAACCAAGTAAAGAAATGGGACTTAATACAACTATAAGAAGTGCTTACTGAATATTCACCATCTGCTAAGTACTGTGATAAATGCTTTCTGTGCTCTGTGTAATTTAATATAACTTAACGCTTACAATGGGTTTTCCTGGTGGCTCAGTGGTAAAGAATCTGCCTGCCAAGCAGGAGATGAAGTTCAGTCCCTGGGTCAGGAAGATCCCCTGGACAAGGAAATGGCAACCCACTCTAGTATTCTTGCCTGGGAAATGCCACGGACAGAGGAGCCTGGCAGGTTATAGCCCATGGGGTCACCAAAGAGTCAGATATGACTAAACAACTAAACAACAGCAACCAATGCTTACAATTGCTGTATAAGGTAACTATTATTACTATCCTCATTTTAGAAATGAGAAAACAGAGGCTTTTAGTGGCTAAGTGACTTGCATACAGAGTAAGTATCGGAATCAGGACTAAAACCTAGGCCTGCTTCACAACAGAGGTCTCACACATAGCTGGGATCTTGACCAGCTAATCTGCAGTGTGATTGCCTCAGTGCAAAAGCTCATAGTTCAATCTGTAGGGGAAGAAAAATGACCTGTACCTGAAAATCCACAGTTCCACTGTATACCCAGTCCACAGGCACATAATCACATTAATCAAGGAAGGCTATGAGTAAAGAGAAGATCTGATTTCAAAAGGATTGTAGATACAAAAGAGAATAAGAGATGGAGATGTATATTAAGGGGAGGGGGGAGCATAGAGTGAGCAAGACCAAGAGTTGGACATGAGTCGGGGGCACAGAGGAAGAGAGAGTGAATTCAGTGGCTGTGACTCAGGCTGAGGAGAACAGATTGACTTTGGACAATCTATCCCACCCATCCAGCACTATTCCTGTATGAAAGAATCTTATCACTATATGAATAGTTAAAAAAGAAAAAAATATACTAAGATTTCAATTAAAATGGAGAGACTATGCATCAGTATTTGCCAACCAGGCAGCCTGACCTAAAAGTGCTCCAATAGAATCAGTCTGTACCAATATCCAGCTTCAGGCCAAGGAAGAGCTGTTTCTCCAAGTGCCACAGTCTAAGTATGACTTTCATCTGTTCCAACAAGCAGGTATGGCTTCCTTCTTCACCCTGAAACCATCCCTTGGGGTCACGTGCTAGGTGTTCCCACCGCTCTGCTGAATGGTGCCGGGTGGGAGGTTCTACTGTAGTTACAGCCCCTGCCCAACTAGAGGCTGCAGGTTAAATCACTAAAGAAGCAGAAAAAGATATGAATTCTTTTTTTTAGATCTGAATCTCATTTTCATATAATTAAAAAAAGCTTCTTTAGTAAGTACACATTGTTTAAAACTGTTTATTTAAGTACATTTTAGTGTTTTTTTTAATAGTTTAGCCTAATCTAAAAATGATATAGTATACATTAATATATCCTTTGAAAGTGAGATAAAGGAAATGAGTATATAATCTCTGTTTTACAAAATACTGGAACAAAAGTCCACTTCAATATAGGCAGACAATTTGAAGTACAGAACAATAAAATATTATAGAATAAAAAGGTAAATTTATTTCCTGGTTGAATTAGCAATAAGAAAAAATACCAAAAATGTCAGAACTAAAATGTTAACAATATCAAAAATTTGGTCTTAATCTGTTTTGATCATCTATCACTGTACAGAAGAAGTCATCTAGAGATTAGCTCAAAGTGGCAGAGTAGAAATTCTCCCCCTTATGAAAATACCAAAATCACAACTGACTGCTATACAAGCATCAACAAGAAAATGCTAGAACCCACCAAAAAGGATGTGAATTCTTGACCCAGACCTCTGTGTTGTACTTGGGAAACTTATCTGAGCAGCTTTCCAAGTGAGCAAGTTAATCACAGGTTGTGTAGGAGTATAGCTCAGCATCTTACCACTGACAGTCAACTTCAAAATTCAGCTACCATAGAAATCTGTTACCATAGAAAACATTGACTTTTCTGAGTATTTACTTTTATATGTGACTACCTAGGTTAGAGATACACCACAAACAAAAGATCCAGGTAATGAAGCCAAATTAATTGTATCATTAGAATGATTGCTCGAAGTTTCTTCTTTACTTTCTACTTACAGCAACGACTGTAAATATTTCTATGGACACTTTTAAAAACTTTCCCAGTATGAATTTGACAACACCTATTCTCAAATCACAGAAAGCTTTCATTTTGAAATCAATTTTTGATGAGACTTTTGTACAACTGAGTAAATAGCTAGAGATACTGACCAACTGTATGATAGGCTTTTTTTATATTAATGCCATTTGACTGACATATATCCAGTGTAGGTGGATCATGGGGACATTGATTCAAGTTTTTCAAACTCTTTGAAAATGACAAAGCAAGCAGCCAACTTATTCAATGATAAGGGGAATTATACCTACTAAAGAGATCATATTAGTCATAGTGCTAAAAAATAGTTTTTCAGATTCATAATAGTCATCATACTCCCTAAGTATCATGTTATTGAAGACAGTGAAGTAAAAACTAAGAGAAATATTGGTATGTACAGAATCTAAGAATGGTTTACTTTCTTCTTTTTCTAATGGCCACTCTGAAAGCCATAAGCTTCTGTCATTATCTACTGATAAACTATAGGAACAGTGTGTAAAAGGTAGACAAATAGGCATGCCCTCTAGTGAATGCATAGAACATTAATATTTTTTCCTAAATCATTAGAGGAAACCTTGATGATGACATTTAAGAAATGAGTTTTGAACGCGACTGCCCTGCCTTTTTGTCCTCATCATTGTCCATGAAAATAGACTTCTGAATCATTACAAGAACGGTCTCAGAATAAATTTACTAATTATCATGTCTGAGACTAAAAGTACTATGGCAACTCTCTGCTTCTGCCTTAACCTTTCCAGTATTTTGTGATTCAGTCGTCTGACATTTACCCTTCACTCTCCTTCAGGAAATGGACTATCCTTCAGAATAATTGGAAGAAGTAAAATTTCAGTGTTACATGATGCTTTAAAAAATGTTATCATGTTTTCATATTGCTGCTACTATTAATATGTAGAATAATATTATAGACACATATACATAGTTTGTCATTATATTTAGTCTGTAATCATATAATGCATGTAAAATATATGCCTGTTTTATATATATGTATATATAAATCAAAACAAAGACATTTTTCAAAATATGGTTATAATCCTAGAAAAAAACAATTATGCTTGGGCTTCCCTGGTGGTCCAGTGGTTAAGAATCTGCCTGCCAATGCAGGGGACATGGGTTCGATCCCTGCTCCTGGAAGATCCCACATGCTGCAGAGCAGCTAAGCCTGCTCGCTCTAGAGCCGATGTACAGCAACAAGAGAAGTCGCTGCAGTGAGAAGCCTGCACACTGCAGTGAAGTGGCCCTGCTGGCCACAACTAGAGAGAAGTCTGCACGCAGCAATGAAGACCCAGCACAGCCACAAAAAACAGATAATGCTTACAAATCTGCACTTTTTGATTGTTTCTTTCCTCATTTGTCCTTTTCTTTCATTTTCATTTCAATGATTTCAACTTTTCCCTCTAGTCTCTGTATCTACCTCCTCTACTGAGTTTCTTCACCCTAGTAGTTCAGAGTATACGTTCTAGAGCCAGAACATGTGGGTTTGAATCTGACCTATGACAATCATCAGCTGTGCATTTGTCATTAAGCTGTTTAACCACTCTGAATATACTAAATTCTACAGATGAAAAGAAGCTAACATCACCTTCTGCATAAAGTTACTGTGAGGATAAAATGAGTTATCTTAGACTCAAAAATAATTCTTGCCATGTATAAGTATTTGGTTAATGGTAGCAATTGTAGAGAAAGAATGTGGTTCTCGAATTCTACCCTGTCTTAAATCTCTCCCTCCTAAATCTCATAATATTGTATTAAATTTATGTTTCAACTCATGTTGCTCTGATTAGTTGGAAAATGTGTCTGGAGCACTGTGCTAAGAAGGGATCTGTTGAGATCAGTAAGAAAGAAATATACAGAGACTAGATGAGAAGTTGGCCCTCTGGCCCAACTTCAAGGAAGGTTTTCCTTCCTTGAAAAAAGAAATCATATTTGAATAATATTTAGAAAACTCTTAAGGCATATGTGTCACTTTTGCTTGTGATAATTTTGTATTGTTATAAAATATTATCACAAAATATTTTAGGGCAGGTACTCTTAGATCTCAATCAAAAAATTTTATTTAAAACCTATTATATTCATTGCAATGTGCTGGGTGCCATTGCCAATAGCAGTGATAGAAACAAAAAACAAGTAGTTTATGTAGAATCAATAATTTGATGGGGCCTACTTTAATTTATTCATCCTAGAGAGCTATACAACACTTGAGAAGAAATTCTTTACCATCTGCCAAGTAGAAAATGAAGCCTGGACTCATTTGTCAGTGTGCTTTGACCTGGGCTTTACATGGGCTACTTTTGTTCCAGGAACTTTTATGCATCTCCCTGCCTAGTACAGATACTGGGATGTTGTGAGTGTCAGCAATAGGTGGCTTATTCAGTCATTTCACTTAAAATTAAAACAATAATCAGGATTCATTTTTTACCCTCCAGGAGCCTTAGTCAGACACAGGAGTCAGACATGTCGCCTGTTCGATGCTGTGAAAGCCCCCAGGGGCGCATCAAGGTATTGGGAGTGAGGTGTGTTATTTCACGTCAATGAGACTTCTGGTTGGAAGTAACATATATTTCAAACAAGCCTGCCTGTAGGCTGACACATTGTTCTTTCCACATCCTGGAAATAGCAGTATTGGAAATACATCTGTGGTGGCTTGGCACGATGCTTGCTCTCATACAGGCTGTCTTAAATAACGTTTCCCAGAGCAGACTTGGAATGAAGCCATGCTCCCAGGCCCAGGACAAACTGATGAAGAGTTGGGAAAAGCAGGACAGGGAAGGAGAAATCCTCACAAATGTGTGATGCAGGCAAAATCCCACTAAGGCTTCATTTTCCACTTGGCAGATGGTAAAGAATTTCTTCTCAAGTGTTGCATGGCTCTCTAGGATGAATAAAGTAGGCCCCATCGAACTACTGATTCTACATAAACTACTTGTTTTCTGTTTCGAGTACTACTATTGGCAATGGCACCCAACACATTGCAATGAATATAATAGGTTTTAAACAAAATTTTTTTTGATTGAGATCTAATAGAGTACCTGCTCTAAAATATTTCATCAACCTGGAGGAAGTTCTGCCTCTGATCCATTGGTCTTCGTCTAGGAGCTGCCCCAAGAGGACGAAAACTCCCAGGCTCTTTGAGTAAGGCTTCAGTAGCCCAAAGCAGGCCTGCAGAGAGCATGTCAGGTACAGACACTTAGAAGCAAAAGCACACAGATGTCAGGGAGGGGCACACTGTAAAGGGGTCTGCTAGCATCTGGAGAAGCCCCAACAACACCCGCTCCACTCCCAATGTACAGTGGGCATGTGCCTTTTTTTTTTCTTTTCTAATTAATTATTTTGGGGCCATACTGGGTCTTAGTTGCTGTGTGGGTTTTTTTCTGGTTGCCACAAGTGGGGGCCCCTCTTTACTTGTGGTGGATGGTCTTCTCATTGTGGTGGTTTCTCTTATTGGGGAACACGGCTCCAGGGTGCTTGGGGGTACTCAGGCTTCAATAGTTGCAACACGGGCTCAGTAGTTGCGATGCCCAGGCTCAGCAGCTTTGAGTATTCTGAGCACAGGCTCAGTAGTTTTTGTGGTGCACGGGCTTAGTTGCTCCACGGCATGTGGGATAGTCCCATGTCTTCCCAGAGGTCAAACCCATGTCTCCTACACTGGCAAACGGATTCTTTGCCATTGAGTCAACAGCGAAGCCCCAAGAGATTCTTGAAACCAAGGAGATTCTGCGTTAGTCGCACTTAGGGTTAAACCAAGCGGTGTCTGTACGCATCAGAAACAGGGCTGTTTCCAGAGGCGGCTGCTTACTTCATTGAACTAGATAAGTGTTGAGAGTTACACACACATGCTGGACCGACATACCTCATGAGGCAGCTAGGCCCTTCAGATTACCCACCAGCTGGCATTCCTTTAAGTAGAGGTATAATACATTCCTTTGAAATGTAATTTTAATAAGGGTGATATATTAAGCAGTTATGAACATCAAACTGAAAGAATTTATGTAGACCTCTGGATAAAGAGGTCCTTTATAAAGAGGTCCTCATTCCTCATAAAGAAGAATGAGACCCAGAATTGGTAACTTTAGATGAAAGTGGGTTGAAGAAAAAAAATCTAGAATATGGGGCTGTTCAATTAGACCACTTTACAACCAATCATAGCAGTTGTCCTTAGCTAAAGCACAGCAGAAATGTAATAGAAGGCTGTGGAGAATGCAACAGCCCAGGACAGCCTTAATAAAATGCATCAAAGAGCATCAATGACTAATGATTCCCTTACATGTCCTACTTCACAATACTTACAACACTGTTGCCACCAAAATAGCATTTGCATGAACCCTCAAAAAACATATATTGCATCTGTGTGCTCAGGCATGTCTGACTGAGCATGGACTGTAGCCTGCCAGGCTCCTCTGTCCATGGGATTTTCCAGGCAAGAATACTGGAGTGATTGCCATTTCCTTCTCCAGAGGATCTTTTCAACCCAGGAATCAAACCCGTGTCTCTTGTAATTCCTGCTTTGGCAGGCAGATTCTTTACTACTATGGCACAGGATTTGTGTCACAGGTACTTATAGGGTTCCCAGCACATAGAAGGTGCTCAAAGTATATTTCCTGAATGAATATACATATTGGATGAATGTGTTTGGTGCCACTTGCTACTCCAGGAGGGCTTGCTAATCCCTAGAAGAAAAACAGAACAGGCCTTGGGCAGACAAAACTCCTGAGAGAAACCCTTTCAAGACTTGCTGTCCAAACACTTTGACAGGAGACCCCAGTGACCTCCTGCAGGCTCTGTCAGCATTGCGGTCTAGTGAGGGACATAGATTTTTAATGCTGCAGGGCTCTCTCTCTCTGGTCACCATAGAGGTGTACCCTAGACTGACAGAGTACACACAAGTCTGGCCTGACTTGGGCTCTTTTTTCCACTTTTTGAGAAATTTATTCTGGTCCCAACCTCCTGGGTATCACCTTTCATCTACATCAGAAGAGAGATTAGAGTTGAGAGGAGGTCTGCCCGGGTGACATAGTGCGATCAGAATTTCTAGGGAGAAAGGGGCAGCAGGAAGCTGCCTTTATCTCTGCTACTTTGGTTTCCTTTATCATCAGAGGAGGGAAGTAATCCTTGCTGTGCACTTGATATCCTGAGATTATAGTGAAGTGCAAAAAAAGAAAAAAAAAAAGTGATGTCTCTAAAATGTTTACAAATTGCCCCACAGAGCAAAGCAGCTGCCCTGAACACAAAGTCAGTGATGGAATTTCACCCCATAAGAGTTGTCATTTTCTTGGAATAATTGAGACTCTTCTACCAAAATCTCATTGTTTGTTAAGTACTGGGAAAAGAGCAAATATCAACCCAGTCTTTGGTTTCCTGAAAGGAGCTAATCGGTGGGTCCACTTTGGCTTCTACCATTCAGAATTCCTTTCATTCTCTTTTTTTTTTAAAATTGAGGTGTAATTGACATAATACATTATGTTAGTTTCAGACATATAACATGATGATTTGTTTATATTGTGAAATAAGTACCACAGTAATTCTAGTTAACATCCATCACCACAAATAGTTATAATTTTTTTTTTCTCGTGACAAGAACTTTCAAGATCTACTCTCTTAGCAACTTTCAAATATACAATACAGTACTATTAACTATAATTACTGTGTTGTACATGACATCCAACTTGGGCTTTTTTTGTTCCCATTATGCCTGGCTGCTGACCAAACCACAAGGTATTCTATCCCAGATCTGGGAGGTCACACTGACACAGTTCAGGCAGGCTGGCGACAGGACCTGCGAGGAACCAGGCAGGCTGGCCCCACCCTGCTGATGCCAATGTGTGGCAATGTGGTTCAGAGAGATGCACATAGCTTTTGAGACAGACCTTGAAGGACACTTGCCTCCCACCTGCTGACGCTGCCTTGAACTTAGACAAATGTGGAACATTTCCGAGGGGCTTATTTTCCTCAGTTGCTTAAAAATGCCTTCCTCATGACTTCCTCATAAGGATTAAATAAGAACATGTACAAGAAGCACTGTTTCTCTAAGGACAGTACAACTGAACATCTTTGTCAGACATTGGGTGATACAATCCTCAGACATCTTTTACCTTCTGTCCTCCCCAGATACCCAATTCACTCTTTAAAACTGAAGTAGACTGATTTACAATGGTGTGTTAGTTTCAGGTGTACAGCAAAATGATTCAGTTATATGTACATATATATCTATTTTTCAGAGTATTTCCCTTATAGGTCATTACAAAATATTGAGTATATTTCCTTGTGGTAATCTATTTCATATATAGTAGTGTGTATATATTAAACCCAAACTCCTAATTTATTGCTTCCCACTTCCCCTTTGAAAAGTGTTTTTCATGTCAGTGGGTCAGTTTCTGTTTTGTAAATAAGTTCATTTGTATCAGTTTTTTAGATTCCACATATAAATAATGTACAATATTTGTCTTTCTCTGACTTCACTTAGATGATAATCTCTAGGTTCTTCTATGTTGCTACAAATGACATTATTTCATTCTTTTTTATAACAGTAATATTCCATTGTATTATAAATATACCACATCTTCTTCATCTGTTTCATCTGTTGATGGTCATTTAGGTTCCCCAACTCACTTTTGAGATAAAATAATCCCAGGACACACCTCAGGATATGTATCTGGATCAATAAAGACCTGGTTGAGGCGTTCACTGACCTTTGCCAGGTGTTTGGGGGAGGGGAGTCATCCAGAGAAATATCAAGGCCCACACACCCCGTTTTGTCTGTAGGCCTTGGTATCCTAAGTTTCACCTCCAAACTTCACACATAATTTGCCTTCAATGTAGGGTTGCTCTTTCTGATGGGGACAGCTTCATCCTGGGCTTTGTTTTCTGGTACCCCCAGGGTGCGGATGGCAGGGGCTTAGTTATTGGCACCCTCAGTCTTATATCCGTTCCTCAAAGTTACCACTCCACAGACTGAAGGACTCTACTGCTGAGTCCTAAATACACCGGCTCTCCGAAAGCCCACGGGATCAGAAACTCCTTGACAACCCTGTGTGAGGCCCTCGTGCTCAGGCCTCCTGTCTCCTGGAGTTCCCGTGCCCTACCTGAGGCACCGTGCTGAGAACAGAGAGTTCGACACTTAATTTGCTGTAGAATAAACACGCTTTGCGCACTCACCTATAGGAGGCACTGCCCTGGGGGCCGAAGGGCGCGCGGAACCTCTGACTCCTCTTGGAACCCGTCTTCAGGAAGGGGAAGTAGCCTAGAAGTACAATAACTAAGTGAAGCGCGCAGGGTGTTAAAAGGGGACGTGTGCTATGAAGAAAACTGAGGCGGTGAGGGAGCTGCAATTTTAAGCAGGGTGGAAAAGGCCTCGTGAGAGAAGACCGAACGGAGGTGAGGGAGGGAGTTTCGCACGTACGTGAGGAGAACGGTCTCATGGGCCCACCTGAGAACAGAGACACTGGGGCGGGAAAGAGTCTGCTGTATCTGAGGAACAAAGAGGAAAGGAAAAGGGTTGGAGCAGAGACGCGAACGGAAGAGCTAGAGACGAGAGCTCGGACTGGAAATGCGTGCCGGCCAGGTGGGCGGAGCTTTGACGTCACAGACGGCCAGGCTTTTACTCTGAGTTTCCTCAGGAGCCTTGGTGGGATCTTCAAGTCAGTGAGAGCAACATTCTTCTCCAGCTACCTGCCTGGGGCCTGTTTCAGACCCTCATTTCTAGAAATGGGTGGAGGTGTTTTAGTCGCTAAGTCGTGTCTCACTCGTGACCTCATGGACTGTAGCTTGCCCGGTTCCTCTGTCCATGGGATTTCTAGGTGAGAACACTGGAGGGGGTTGCTGTTCCCTTCTCCAGGGGATCTTCCTGACCCAGGGAGCAAACCCGCATCTCCTACATCGCCAGCGAAGAATTTTTTTTACCGCTAAACTTCCAGGGAAACCCCTTCTAGAAGCTGAGCCGTTTTTCTTCCTCTCATGCCACCGTCATCCCTGAATGGCACTTTGGTGAGATGTCAGGAGCATCAGAACTGGCTGGGTCAGAGTCTGCGTGGTGATGCTCTCCGCACACCTTTGCTCTTGGCATACCTGCAAGAACTGGGTCAGTCACAGCCCTGTTTATACTCTCTCTGATCACAGCTTATACGTGCAAGCTTCAAGCTGAGTCTTTCTCTCTTTTCCCCTTTCTTTCCCTGTAACTTCCTTAACATGGACTACGTTGCCCCTAGCATGCCAGGAAACTGGCACCAGTCTCAGGGCTTTCTGAATATCTACTAGAAGTTAGTGACAGATACCAAGCTGCCTGGTGATTAATGGGAAGATTCTGTGCCCACTTCTCTGCCCATTTCTATCAAGAAATGACAATAAATGTATCAGAATGCTTGCCCCAAGAATTACAGGTCAAGAGGGGAGCTGATGAAGGAAGGAAGAACTTGCCATCATTTTCTTCACAAAACTGACTGACTTGAGCCAGTATTTCAGGATGAGCAAGATGTACTTGGTAACTCAGGGCTGGTGTGAGCCATATATTGGGGTCACCCTACAGCATCACTCCCTAGTAGAGAAGGGTCAATACTGTGGTTCTTCATTTGGCAGATTCAGCTTGAGTACCAGTGTGCCTTCCAGCCTCTGGAGCAGCGTGCTGGTAGCCCAACGCTAGCTCCATGGCTTTTCCAAGGTCACTGGTGGTCTCTAATAACCCTGCTCATAACCTTTAAGAAGGTGCCCTGAAGACTGTGTAAAGAGGGAATGCCATGAAGGCCTTGACTTGTACAAGGGCCACACACAAATTTCTCCATCACATTTTCTTCACTAACAATGCATGGGACTCTGCTGTGACATTTGAGTTTTGCACGTAGATGCGTTCAACTATAAAATAAATCACTTCTAAAACTATACAGATTCTTAAATGATAACATTTTTATTTTATAGTTTTAAGTTTTCATCATTCAAAGATCCTTATTACTTGTAGAACATTTAGTAATCATCATCAGCCACAGTTGTCACCTATAAATCACTCATCAAGGCCAGATTTGTGCTAGGTCTCTACCTCTGTGGTCTCATGTACTGTCCAGATACCCTGTGAAGTAGGTATTACTGTTTTAGCAGAAATGAGAACATTCAAGCTCACTCAGATCACATAATTTGGGCTTCTCTGGTGGCTCAGTGGTAAAAGAATTCATGTGCCAATACAGGAGATATGGGTTCAATCCTTGAGCTGGGAAGATCCCACATGCCCCAGAGCAACTAAGTCCAGGTGCCCTAACGATTGAGCCTGTTCTCCAGAGCCCAGGAGCTGCAGATACTGAAGCCCACCTACCCTAGAGCCCATACTTCACAAGAGAAGCCCCCGCAATGAGAAGCCTGTGCACTGCCACTAGAGAAAAGCCCACACAGCAACAAAGACCCAGAACAGACAAAAATAAATAAATAGAACTATAGATCACACAATTTTCCGCAAACCCTGCAGCATTAACTGTGCCTCATATTACTGTGGTAGAATCAGGACTTAAATACAGGTCTGTTTGAAAACGACAGTGCTGTAGAGGCAGTTCAGGTGTTGGAATTAAAATGCCTGTGATTCACAGTGGTGGTCTCTGTGGACAGATGGATAGAGGGCGGCTTGCATGTGTTTAATGGCATTGAGCAGAGAGTGTTACAGTATTGCACAAATGGAAGGATGCGTCTCAGCTCCCACTACAGTGTCCATCCCACACACTCTCACAGCCCATGGAGAACACTGGTCCTGAGCTGGGTGTGACGGCAGAGGTCTGCAGAGCCCCTGGTGGCAGGGACAGCTCCCACTCTGCACCACTGGGTCCTGAGATCACAAATATGAAATATTTACTTAAGTTGGTCCCAAAGGGCCCAAGAAGCTAACATACAAAGAATGGTTTTGCTGCTTATGCCATTAGAATTCTCTTCCATTTCTTTGTCATATGGGGTAAAACAAACCTCAGCTGCACAGTAGGAATGAATTGGCGCTCGAAATCTGCAACTGATAAAAGAAATACATAGGAGGTTCTGATAAGTATGCAGAGTAAGTTTGGTTTAATTCTCCTCACAAAGCATTTAACTCAATATGATATAAAGGTAACTAAAATATTTGTTCATAATCACTGTGCCCCTCTGCTCATTTTTGTTGGGATCCCATTTCCCATTTGACAGTTAAAGTCAACTTTCTAATACTCAGAGTAAGAAAATGTCAATGAGTAGTCCCCTTGGAGAATACTTGTTTAATGTGCACTAGTTTTCTTTGGGTGTGCTTCATGTGATGCCTTACATGTTTCCTTATTTCAGTCTTCATAGCAGTCCCTATACTGAGGTTTAAAGAAAAGAAGGAGTGAACATGTTTCTTGCTTGAGACCAATATTCTAACCCCAGAATTTTTAACGGCAAGACTGGTACTTTATGCATGTATTTTACATAACCATAAAAGAAGAAACTATCTTCAAGAGGAGGAGTGTTGAAGCAATCACCTAGTTCAGGTCAAGTTGCTCCTGTCTATTAGCAGTGAAGTTAGACAAAGAAGAACAAATTGTTTTTGAATTTACCAGGCAAGATCTACCAGGAGCCTACCAAGAAGATCTTGCCTGGAAAATCCCATGGACAGAGGAGCCTGGTAGGCTGCATGCAGTCCATGGGGTCGCTAAGAGTCAGACACGACTGAACGACTTCACTTTCACTTTTTACTTTCATGCATTGGAGAAGGAAATGGCAACCCACTCCAGTGTTCTTGCTTGGAGAATCCCAGGGACGGAAGAGCCTGGTGGGCTGCCGTCTATGGGGTCGCACAGAGTCGGACACGACTGAAGCGACTTAGCAGCAGTAGCAGCAGCGGCAGGCAAGATCAGCCGAAGGCATATTGACAAAGGTCAGCCACTAGAGGGCGCCATTGCCCCACTCTGTAAAGCCCTCCTAGAATGTTACCCTGCTTACCTTCTGAAGCGATCCAGGTGAGAGATTCCCAAAACTCTCACTCTGTCTCTGTATCTGTCTGTCTCTCTCTCTGTATATATATATAAATAGATATAGATATATGTTCCTGCACCTATTCTGCACAAAATCCAGGAAATCAATAAGAAAATGTTCTTTTTAGCAAGCAGGAAATGGTGCTTTATGGTTACAGATAACTTGATGTTTTTGAAACCGTCTTCAAATTTTTTAACTCACTAAAAAATATTTTAAAATAAATGACTAAATGAAACCCAGGAGGGAAACCGTAGCTCATGTTGAAATTGAGCTAACTGAAACTAGAATTGAAATAATTCTAATTTTCTCTTTGAAGGCAAAGTGGATTAGTCTGTGAATAACGAGCTTCACCCAGTTCTGTCAGGAAAATCAGGGTTTAGACTTGGATAGACAATGATCTCTAATCCCGTTTCCCCACCACCACCAATTCTAAACTCTCATCCAGCCACCTTACTGGACAGGGTATTAAAACAGTGAGCAATACAGGGACTCCGGTCCACATTGAGCACTTCATAACTGCTGGTTGAAAAATTACTCCAAAGACTCCAATCTCTGCTCTAGTATCCCCGACAGTAACAAGGCGATGGTGACCTTTGCCAGCTACGCCTCCTGCCACAGGTCCTGAGCTATCAGTAGTGAGCGTGTTGAAGATCAAGCTTAGATGATGTTTAGATTTGTCCTTTTCCTTCCAGAGATTACAGACGCAACTCACACTTCTGGTATATGCTTCATAAATACCTGATGAGTTGAATAAGTAGGAGCTGACTCTAATTAGGAGTAACAGGTGAAACTGAGTCCTGGAAAACTGAAGATGGAACCACTTAAATGGGAAAAAGTAATGGTAAAATCCGCTCCCGTGTGTAACCACCTCCCATCAGTAGCAGTGGCTGTCCCCCCACCTTAATTAACTCAGAAAAAGAAATAACTTGGCCCAAAGGCCGGTTTGCAGGATCCAATGAGAGGGTGAGAGAGACAGAAGCAGCACGGCGAAGATGCTCTAATGGGTTTTCCACATTGAGGTTGATTGACTGTTGAGAAAAGAAAGAACAGCTTGTACTATTCTGGGTGGCATGAGCACTGTAATCTGTGATAGCTGTAGGTCATGTGTCTATTTTTCTGTCTGACAAGGACAGGGAGCAGCTGGTGGCTGGCACAAACCCAGACTGGCTTGTTCAGACTGTGAACTCTGGAGATAGAGCCTGGATTTTCAATCTGAGCTATACAGGAGGTAGCCTGTGGGGTTAGTGCATGTATATCTGTGAAAACATAACTAGAGTGAACAGATTTCTGGCTGCAGGTGGGAAAATGAAGCTTAATGATTCTAAGAGCTCTGTCCTTAATTTCCTTCTGAGCATGAAAAGAAAGTTGGTTTTATGCCTCTCTCTTGCCTCTCCTCTCCCAGCTTCAGTTTAATTAAGTCTAAAAAACATCAACCAAGTTTTTAGGCCTCGCAGGGTGCTGGGGGCTGAGACAGTGAGGTGAGTGTGGCTTGTTCCTTGCGCCTCCAGGACTAGTTTAATGCAGAAGGCAGACACGTGAGCACACATAGGGTGGTAATCGTGACAATAGATTTATGCGTGAAAGCTACAAGATGCAGCAGAGAGAGGAGAGATTTATTCTATTGTTGTAGATAAGCCCTCCAGGCTCCTCTGTCCTTGGAGTTCTCTAGGCAAGAATACTGGACTGGGTAGCCATTCCCTTCTCCAGGGCATCTTACTGACCCAGGGATCGAACCCAGGTCTCCTGCATTGCAGGCAGATTCTTTACTTTCTGAGACAGCAATGAAAGTGACAGTCGCTCATTCGTGTCCGACTATCTGCTACCCATGGACTGTACAGTCCATGGAATTCTCCAGGCCAGAATACTTAAGTGGGTAGCCTTTCCCTTCTCCAGGGGATCTTCCCAACCCAGGGATCAAACCCAGGTCTCCCAGCAGGGATTCTCATAAATAAGAACTGTAGAAAACTTCTCAATTCATGCACATGAGAAGACCACACTAGGAAATACAAATGGCTTCCCAGTGCACAATTCTAACTTTCCCCTCCTGTAAATTGATGAGAAAGAGCTGAGCCGGGAAAGGACACATCTAGATAGCGATCCGTTCCTCCCAACGTGCCCCAGCCCTGCCTTCCCTTCCAGGCCAAGCAGTGACCCTCCTTCCTTGGGCTGTTCCTCTGGCAGCTGCTCCCCTGGTGCTCCCAGGATGGTACCATTATAAGATCTGTACACCCAACTTTATTTCATGATTTTTTTTCTCCTGCAAAATGGTTATCTTCATTTTATTTACTTTAGACATTTAAAAAAAAAAATCCTAGAAAATGTGTTTTGCCTTTTACAGGCCAGAAGTGCCAACATTTCCCCTAAGAAAAGGGCATTGGCAAATGCCATGGAGTTAAGTCACAAAGTGAATGCAAGTAATTAAATGCGGTAGTTTAGAGGGTCAAGCATACAGGGTTTCCTGACATCTTCTACTTGTTCTTTACTAGCCCATTAAGTCTGTGTTGTTTTTCCCCCTAGTGTCTCCCACTCCTCCCCACACCTTCCCCAGCCCTCCTCTCACAGGTCTTCTCCCTGCCTGCTTCTGATACCTCAACACAGGCCTCCTTATATTTTGGCAAAATTAAAACCATTTAGTCAAAGTTTTATGTCCTTTACTTAAGGTCTGGAATCCACGGGTTGGGGAAGTACAGTGCTCATGGCAGTGGAGCATTCTGCCCAAGAGGTTTGGGATGGGGTGAGTTTTAACAGATTTAGAAGTAGCAACGTAGAAACAGGACATAACTGGCTGGAAGGTCAAAGCCAAGGCAAAGCAGGTCCTACTTTCCAGGGAAGGGTAAGGTACCTAGAGCTGAGTTGGAGGACTGCATTTGGTGTTAAGTTTCCTTGACAAGAGTTTCCCCTAAGTGCAGGCTGACATAGGTTTAGATTTGTGATCTCAGCTGGGGTCTCTGGGACAGCCTCCGTCTTGTGGTCTTGATATAGGAATGAATATTATCAACATCTGACACGTCTCCAGGAAAAAAAAAAAAAAAAAGATGGCCAAGAGGAAATTCCTGATGTCCCCTCGCCACATGAGTGTCACTGTATTCACTTCTGGGCACTGATGAGGAATAAGCAGGGTCAGGATGGAAAACAAGTCTGTATCTCGGAAAATCTCATATTCTTAGAATAAATGCATGCCTTTGGATTCTTAATGAAAGTGATAAATTTATAAATATTGAAGTAAATTCTCCATGTTAAATGAAGAAAATTCATGGAGATTTTAGAAGACATTACGTGTAGCAACTGGAACATTCCACTGTGCGGCAGCAAGTCACTTTGCATTTGTGGACAGTCCCCTGAGGCCAGATGGAGCCTCATGATCGACAGAAAGCCAACAGCAAATGTTCCTACAGGGATATGCCTCCCAAACCCTGGGATTTTCTGTATCAGCCAAGCACTTAAGTCTTTAGGCACTTTTCTCTACTTGAGTCCATCATGCTCATCTATATGGCAATGAGCCCCTAATTTCAGAGAGGACTTGGCAGAGGGGTTCACTCTGAATCAACTCAGGTTATCTTTAGGCCACAGCACATACCAGAAAGCCTCTGCATGTACATGCATCCTGGAGAGGTTTGCTGAACATGGGATGGTGGTGTACAAGAGGTTTAAGGACAAACCACAGCCTAGGAGGCCTGCAAACCAAAGAGCAGTGTGGACTCATGGCTGTTATATGCGTGCATGCTCAGTCATGTCCGACTCTTCGTGACCCCCAAAGGCTGTAGCCCGAAAGGCTTCTCTGTCCATGGGATTCTCCAGGCAAGAATACTGGAGGGGTTTGCCATTTCCTCCTCCAGAGGATCTTCCCAAATGAGGGATGATGTAACTGGCTGTTATAGTGTGTCACATTAATAGGAACACTTTATTTAGGAAAATCTTGGAAGTTTTAGTGTTGCCAAAGGTATATCCAGGGACACAATCCACTTGCCTTCACTGCCAAATGAATTCACATTGTGACCTGTTTTCCACAGCCACCATGAGTTTGTCTTCTGATGAGACTCATTTGAACCTTGGAAAAGGGAATGAAAACCATTAACTGTACACCTTACAGTCTGGATCTGCCAATACTTAATGTTGAAGGCTGGCAGTGACCACAGGACTGGAAAAGGTCAGTTTTTATTCCAATCCCAAAGAAAGGCAATGCCAGAGAATATTCAAACTACTGTACAATTGCATTCATCTCACACACTAGCAAAGTAATGCTTAAAATTATCCAAGCCAGGATTCAACAGTATGTGAACCATGAACTTCCAGATGTTCAAGCTGGATTTAGAAAAGGTAGAGGAACCAGAGATCAAATTGCCAACATCGACTGGATCATCAAAAAAGCAAGAGAGTTCTACTTCTACTTTATCAACTATGCCAAAGCCTTTGACTGTGTGGGTCACAACAAACTGTGGAAAATTCTTCAAGAGGTGGGAATAACAGACCACCTTACCTGCCTCCTGAGAAATCTGTATGCAGGTCAAGAAGCAACAGTTAGAACTGGACATGGAAAAACAGTCTGCTTCCAAATCAGAAAAAGAGTACGTCAAGGCTGTATATTGTCACCCTGTTTATTTAACTTATATACAGAGTACATCATGTGAAATGCTGGGCTGGATGAAGTACAGCTGGAATCAAGACTGCCAGGAGAAATAGCAATAACTGCAGATACACAGATGACAGGATGCTTAAAGCAGAAAGCGAAGAAGAACTAAAGACCTCTTGATGAAAGTGAAAAAAGAGAGTGAAAAAGTTGGCTTAAACTCAACATTCAGTAAATTAATGTCATGGCATTCAGTGCCATCACTTCATGGCAAGTAGATGGAGAAACAATGGAAACAGTGACAGACTTTATTTTTGTGGGGCTCCAAAATCACTGCAAATGGTGATTGCAGCCATGAAATTAAAAGATGCTTTCTCCTTGGAAGAAAAGCTATGACCAACCTAGACAGCATATTAAAAAGCAGAGACATTACTTTGCCAACAAAGGTCCATCTAGTCAAAGCTATGGTTTTCCAGTAGTCATGTATGGATGTGAGAGCTGGACTATAAAGAAAGCTGAGTGCTGAAGAATTGATGCTTTTGAACTGTGGTGTTGGAGAAGACTCTTGAGAGTCCCTTGGACTGCAAGGAGAGCCAACCAGTCAATCCTAAAGGAAATCAGTCCTGAATAGTCATGGGAAGGACTGATGCTGGAGCTGAAGCTCCAATAGTTTGGCTACCTGATGAGAAGAACTGACTCATTGAAAAGACCCTGATGCTAGGAAAGATTGAAGGCAGGAAGAGAAGGGGATGACAGAGGATGAGATGGTTGGATGGAATTCATTGACTCAATATATTTGAGTTTAAGCAAACTCCAGGAGTTGGTGATGGACAGGGAAGCCTGGTGTGCTGCAGGGGTCGCAAAGAGTCGGATATGACTGAGTGACTGAACTGAACTGAAAGTTGAAGGCAGGGACTACAGTTAGACCCTTATGTTGCAAGAGATGCAGCCAGGATGTTAAAATCAAATTGTTTTCAGTCTTGAGGGCTCTGGCTGAAGGAAGCTCCATAGAGAGGGGGAGCAGGATCTACTCTATTTCCTCCTGAAGAATCACAATATGTCTTCTTGGTTATTTTAAAGACTCTGAGAAATTCTGACATCAAAACATTTTCATTTTTTTTTTGTATTCCTTTACACATTTTTTTAGTCCAGCATTTTAAAATTTTATTTAACCATTGTTAAAAGATAAAGTGAGGCATATCAAATATGTTAAGAATTTATTTATGGCATTGAAACATGTAAAATATCATGTATGAAACGAGTTGCCAGTCCAGGTTTGATGCACGATACTGGATGCTTGGGGCTGGTGCACTGGGATGACCCAGAGGGATGGAATGGGGAGGGAGGAGGGAGGAGGGTTCAGGATGGGGAACACATGTATACCTGTGGCAGATTCATTTTGATATTTGGCAAAACTAATACAATTATGTAAAGTTTAAAAAATAAAATAAAATAAAAAAAAAAAAAGAATTTATTTAGCAGCAAAAGAGACACAGATACAAAGAAAGACTTTTGGACTCTGTGGGAGAAGGTGAGAGTGGGATGATTTTAGAAAATAGCATTGAAACATGTATATTACCATATGTGAAATAGATGACCAACCCAAGTTCGATGCATTAAACAGGGCACTCAGGACCAGAGCACTGGGACAACCCAGAGGGAAGGGATGGGGAGGGCAGTGGGAGGGGGGTTCAGGATGGGGGACACATGTACACCCATGGCTGATTCATGTCAATGTATGGCAAAAACCACCACAATATTGTAAAGTTATTAGCCTCCAATTAAAATAAATTAATTTAAAAAATTTTTAAGAAAAATAATCTATTTGAGCAAAATCAGTTTGTATCAGGCAGCAAAATGCTGAAGTGGTTAGGAGAACTCCAGTAGGAGCTAGAAGAAAAATTTATAAAGTGAGGAACATATATATATATATATATATTTATTATTATTATTATTATTATTGCTTGGCTATGGCTTAAAGCCCTGTAGGCTGTTTGTGACTAGTTTTCCTCAAGTTTCTGTCCTTAACCTTGGGGTCATTACGGGCTTAGATTTGGTTGGGTTACATAGGTCACTGTGATGTTAGAGTTGCTTCAGTCTAATGGCTTTCAGGTTTAATTAATTTTAGACCATGAAACCATTTTGGCAGAACAATTACTGGCATCTCAAGCAATGAGTGTTCAGCGATATGCAAAAGTGACATGCACCTCACACAACAAATAAACGTGGTACAAAGCTCCCCATGAGTGAGGAAGGATACTGATGAATGTTTATATGAACTCATGCTTTCGGAGCCTCAGGGAGTACTGTGATGTACACAGTCAGTACTGACCAGGTGATTCTTTGCTTACAAGTGAGGGTGTACTTGGTGGAAGTGATCACTAATTTCAGCTCAAAAGAAAGGTGACTGGCACAGCAATCAAAGGGCTTTAACCTTTAGATCTTTCCATCAGACCACAAAGGGGCTCTTCTTGTCACATCACAAAAGCCTTGGGCCGGGTAGATTCTGAACCCTCAACAGAACCACATAACGATTCGCCTCGGGTGGGCCACATGTGGAACAGGCCTGTGGCTCCCTCATGGACCACCTGCCACACTAGAAGAATAAGTGAGGGGAGGGAAGGGGAGACCACACAGACTAAGATCAGAAGTTTCCTTGCCCTTTAATGATCAGCAGTTAAAGCCGATTTGGAAGGGGAGCCCTGAGCATAAATTGAGAGACTCTGGCCTGGGAGGCTTGAACTGGCCTCACATTCTTCCAGCCCTGCTGTAGTTAAGTGTTGTAATTTATAGCTCTGTTGTGGATGGGAGTAGGCTTGGGAAACAGAATTCTTAGTCTGAGAGTGTAAGGGTGGCTTGGGGACAAACAAGTCATTAATTGAGGTTGTTTACCAGAGATCTGAGGAAAATATCCAAGAGAAAAAATTCCTCAGGAAAAACAAGCCCTGATGGAGGTTCATACTTTCTGGCTTTTTTCCCCCTCTTAGATCAACACCAAAGGCTCCTCTTTTCATTTGGACCCTCCTAAATGCAGACTCAAGACAGGATTGGTGCATAACAGGCTTACTCCAAGGATAAAGTGGGGAGAAGTCAGCGAGGAGGGCAAAGTCAGGCACCCATGAGGAGAAGGGCCGAGAAGGAGGGTGCAGTCGGGGGTGAGGAGGCTAACTCAACCTGGAGAGCACCACGTCTCTGCCACCTCAGCTGCTGTCTCCTCATCTTGTCTGGTCAGCTCTTGGTCACTGCTCAGGTTCACCAGGCCTCTGAGCTGCGGCACACTGTGGTCTACATCCAGGATCTGTCTTGTCTCTGTGGAGGCCAGACTACGACTTATATGGAGATATGATGGGGACCATGAGTGCTCATATTTTAGGGGATTTAATGGCGACGTCATCCCTCCCCGGAGGAACTATGTCAATCAGCATCTGCAGCCTGGCTGGGGTCTGGGAATTGAGCATGGAATTGTGGTTTTGTGTTGGAGCAACTGTCCCCAGCCTCCCGCTCCTCCATTCTTCCTTTTTCTGGCAGTAGATTTTTTATAGCTCCCTTTTTGGCTGCTGTCCACTTTGCTCCTGGGAACGATATGCTCAATTAACCATCTACAAAACTCCCTGAAGATCAGGCCCTCTGGCTGCCCTCTGTGAATGCTAGTTATTATGTTAATTATGGCCTCCTGGCTTCTGGCAGTTAAGTGCTAAGTACTGCCACCTCACCTCTAATCCCCCAAGGTTCCATCTTCCCCGTGGATACTAGTAAGCCCAGCTCTGTCAGTTCTGTGACTGCCTCTCCCACTGTAAGCACTGGCCTGCAGAGGAAAGTTGCCCTAAACTGCTGTCCTTGTCATCAGTACATCACTGGTGACCTGGATGAATGGAGTGTCCTCTGGATCTTCCTGCAGAACAGAATTCTGCTGGCCCTTCTGCCCTCACAGAATAAATCCTTGCTGGCCTGCCCAAATCCCTCAGCCTCTTTATTCCTTTCTCCATTGTCTTCCAGGACTTAAACATTTGCACTTGACTCAATTTTAGTGATCAATTTCTCCAGGTTTCCAATAGCCTCCCTAGTAGAGAATTTGCCTCATCCCCTAGGGTCCATGCCAGGGTGGGTGTTAAGTTCAGTGTCTTGAGAAATTTCCCCCAAGTCAATGAATTCTTGCATGACCACTCTTAAATTCCATCACCTTTGATCAAATACTCTCAAAATCCAATAATGATACAGGATAGCCAATTTTTGCAGCTCCTCTCAGTATATAATCTCTTCCTTCTCTTATCAGGCCCAGAATATCTTCAACGGGTTATCAGTCTGGGATACAGGAGATAAAGAAGGAGAAGCTCTTATGAGGGGGTGCCTCTCACCTTGTTGGACAGAAGTCTCTGTTGCATCTTTCAGTATAGAGGAAAGTGTTGGCTCTTATTAAAGAAGGGTAGCTACTTGATGCAAACTCTGAGGATTGTCCAGGGTGTGTGTACAGAGCCAACATTCTCATACTAATGGTGTACTTCTCAATGCTCTCATTCCATTTTTCAGGGTCTCAAGTTTTCTCAACTTTTCCCAAGGTTTCTCACCATTTTTACATCTTAGGAGTTTGAACTTCAACATTTAGATCTCTGTTCAGCTATTCAACTGTGTCAACTTTCCCACTGCAGGACATAAGGAACTAAAGAAGCCCTCTGGCACTCACACTTAGTTTTTAAATGCTTTAAAGGTCTTCAGTTTTTCATTATCTTTGCCCAGGACATAAATATAGTTTAGCAGTCACTGACGAACTTCTCTGTCCCAGATATTGCACTGCCATGTTTTTCAAAAGCTTGAATCTTGTACCTGCAGTGATGTTCCCCTCCACTGAGGAGTTTCTCCAGTTACTGCTTGTGAAATATTTAACATTTCAGATGCCACCTTGTGCCTGAGACTATCCACTTTCACTTCACTTCCTTTCAGAAGCAGAAGTTAAGATGGGATTTGATTTCATGAAGGAAATGTTAATTAAGAATTAGGGATCCACCCACCTCATTAGAATTGACTCAAAAGCATTCTTTTTTACGGCTCAGTAAAAACTCCAGTACTTTGGCCACCTCATGTGAAGAGTTGACTCATTGGAAAAGACTCTGATGCTGGGAGGGATTGGCGGCAGGAGGAGAAGGAGACGACAGAGGATGGGATGGCTGGATGGCATCACTGACTCGATGGACGTGAGTTTGAGTGAACTCCAGGAGTTGGTGATGGACAGGGAGGCCTGGCGTGCTGTGATTCATGGGGTCGCAAAGAGTTGGACACGACTGAGCCACTGAACTGAACTGAACTGAATATTTAATTACTTATATGTACCACAACTCCTTTAACACACACACACATATATATATGGAATCTAGAAAAAAGGTAGGGATGAACCTATTTATAGGGCGGGAATAGAGAAGCAGATGTAGAGAACAGACCGTGGACATGGCAGGGAAAGGAGATCAGATCAGATCAGATCAGTCGCTCAGTCGTGTCCGACTCTTTGCAACCCCATGAATCGCAGCACGCCAGGCCTCCCTGTCCATCACCAACTCCTGGAGTTCACTGAGTCTCACATCCACTGAGTCAGTGATGCCATCCAGCCATCTCATCCTCTGTCGTCCCCTTCTCCTCTTGCCCTCAATCCTTCCCAGCGTCAGAGTCTTTTCCAATGAGTCAACTCTTCGCATGAGGTGGCCAAAGTACTGGAGTTTCAGCTTTAGCATCATTCCTTCCAAAGAACACCCAGGGCTGATCTCCTTTAGGATCGACTGGTTGGATCTCCTTGCAGTCCAAGGGACTCTCAAGAGTCTTTTCCAACACCACAGTTCAAAAGCATCATTCTTCAGCGCTCAGCCTTCTTCACAGTCCAACTCTCACATCCATACATGACCACAGGAAAAACCATAGCCTTGACTAGACGAACCTTTGTTGGCAAAGTAATGTCTCTGCTTTTGAATATGTTTTCTAGGTTGGTCATAACTTTCCTTCCAAGGAGTAAGCGTCTTTTAATTTCATGGCTGCAGTCACCATCTGCAGTGATTTTGGAGCCCAGAAAAATAAAGTCTGACACTGTTTCCACTGTTTTCCCATCTATTTCCCATGAAGTGATGGGATCGGATGCCATGATCTTTGTTTTCTGAATGTTGAGCTTTTAGCCAACTTTTCACTCTCCTCTTTCACTTTCATCAAGAGGCTTTTTAGTTCCTCTTCACTTTCTGCCATAAGGGTGGTGTCATCTGCATATCTGAGGTTATTGATATTTCTCCCGGCAATCTTGATTCCAGCTTGTGTTTCTTCCAGCCCAGCGTTTCTCATGATGTACTCTGCATATAAGTTAAATAAACAAGGTGACAATATACAGCCTTGACGTACTCCTTTTCCTATTTGGAACCAGTCTGTTGTTCCGTGTCCAGTTCTAACTGATGCTTCCTGACCTGCATCCAAATTTCTTAAGAGGCAGATCAGGTGGTCTGGTATTCACATCTCTTTCAGAATTTTCCACAGTTTATTGTGATCCACACAGTCAAAGGCTTTGGAATAGTCAATAAAGCAGAAATGGATGTTTTTCTGGAACTCTTGCTTTTTCCATGATCCAACAGATGTTGACAATTTGATCTCTGGTTCCTCTGCCTTTTCTAAAACCAGCTTGAACATCAGGAAGTTCACGGTTCACATATTGCTAAAGCCTGGCTTGGAGAATTTTGAGCATTACTTTACTAGCGTGTGAGATGAGCACAATTGTGCAGTAGTTTGAGCATTCTTTGGCATTGCCTTTCTTTGGGATTGAAATGAAAACTGACCTTTTCCAGTCCTGTGGCCATTGCTGAGTTTTCCAAATTTGCTGGCATATTGAGTGCAGCACTTTCACAGCATCATCTTTCAGAATTTGGAATAGCTCAACTGGAATTCTATCACCTCCTCCAGCTTTGTTCATAGTAATGCTTTCTAAGGCCCACTTGACTTCACATTCCAGGATGTCTGGCCCTAGGTCAGTGATCACACCATCATGATTATCTGGGTTGTGAAGATCTTTTTTGTACAGTTCTTCTGTGTATTCTTGCCATCTCTTCTTAATATCTTCTGCTTCTGTTAGGTCCATACCATTTCTGTCCTTTATCGAGCCCATCTTCACATGAAATATTCCTTTGGAATCTCTGATTTTCTTGAAGAGATCTCTAGTTTTTCCCATTCTGTTGTTTTCCTCTATTTCTTTGCATTGATCACTGAAGAAGGCTTTCTTATCTCTCCTTGCTATTCTTTGGAACTCTGCATTCAGATGTTTATATTTTTCCTTTTCTCCTTTGCTTTTCACTTCTCTTCTTTTCACAACTATTTGTAAGGCCTCCCCAGACAGCCATTTTGCTTTTTTGCATTTCTTTTCCATGGGAATGGTCTTGATCCCTGTCTCCTGTACAATGTCACGAGCTTCATTCCATAGTTCATCAGGCACTCTATCTATCAAGATCTAGGCCCGTAAATCTATTTCTCACTTCCACTGTAGAATCATAAGGGATTTGATTTAGGTCATACTTGAAATGTCTAGTGGTTTTTCCTACTTTCTTCAATTTAAGTCTGAATTTGGCAATAAGGAGTTCATGGTCTGAGCCACAGTCAGCTCCTGGTCTTGTTTTTGTTGACAGTATAGAGCTTCTCCATCTTTGGCTGCAAAGAATATAATCAATCTGATTTCGGTGTTGACCATCTGGTGATGTCCATGTGTAGAGTCTTCTCTTGTGTTGATGGAAGAGGGTGTTTGTTATGACCAGTGCATTTTCTTGGCAAAACTCTATTAGTCTTTGCCCTGCTTCATTCCATATTCCAAAGCCAAATTTGCCTGTTACTCCAGGTGTTTCTTGACTCCCTACTTTTGCATTCCAGTCCCCTATAATGAAAAGGACATCTTTTTGGGGGGTGTTAGTTCTAAAAGGTCTTGTAGGTCTTCATAGAACCGTTCCACTTCAGCTTCTTCAGCATTACTGGTTGGGGCACACTTGGATTACTGTGATATTGAATGGTTTGCCTTGGAAATGAACAGAGATCATTCTGTCATTTTTGAGATTGCATCCTAGTACTGCATTTCGGACTGTTTTGTTGACCATGATAGCTACTCCATTTCTTCTGAGGGATTCCTGCCCGCAGTAGTAGATATAATGGTCATCTGAGTTAAATTCACCCATTCCAGTCCATTTCAGTTCGCTGATTCCTAGAATGTCGACATTCACTCTTGCCATCTCTTGTTTGACCACTTCCAATTTGCCTTGATTCATGGACCTGACATCCCAGGTTCTTATGCAATATTGCTCTTTACAGCATTGGACCTTGCTTCTATCACCAGTCACATCCACAGCTGGGTATTATTTTTGCTTTGGCTCCATCCCTTCATTCTTTCTGGAGTTATTTCTCCACTGATCTCCAGTAGCATATTGGGCACCTACTGACCTGGGGATTTCCTCTTTCAGTTATCCTATCATTTTGCCTTTTCATACTGTTCATGGGGTTATCAAGGCAAGAATACTGAAGTGGTTTGCCATTCCCTTCTCCAGTGGACCACATTCTGTCAGATCTATCCACCATGACCTGCCCATCTTGGGTTGCCCCACAGGCATGGCTTAGTTTCACTGAGTTAGACGAGGCTGTGGTCCTAGTGTGATTAGATTGACTAGTTTTCTGTGAGTATGGTTTCAGTGTGTCTGCCCTCTGATGCCCTCTTGCAACACCTACCATCTTACTTGGGTTTCTCTTACCTTGGGCATGGTGTATCTCTTCAGGGATACTCCAGCAAAGTGCAGCCACTGCTCCTTACCTTGGACGAGGGGTATCTCCTCACTGCTGCCCTTCCTGACCTTCAACGTGGGATAGCTCCTCTAGGCCCTCCTGCGCCCGCACAGCCACAGCTCCTTGGACATGGTGTTGCTCCTCCCGGCCACTGCCCCGACCTTGGACGCTGGGTATCTCCTCTTGGCCGCCCCCCTTGACCTCAGATGCGGGATAACTCTTGGCTGCCACCCTTCGAGCTTGGGTCCTCCCGGCTTCTGCCCCTGACCTCGGAGAGGGTAGGACAAATTGAGAGAGTAATATTGAAACATAACATTACCATATGTAAAATATATAGGTAGCAGGAAGTTTTTGCATAACACAGGGAGTTCAACTCAGAACTCTGTGACCACCTAGAATGGTGGGATGGGGTAAGGGGTAGGGGAAGGTTCAAGAAGAAGGGAACATAGGTACAGTTATGGCCGATTCACACTGCTGTATGGCAGAAGCTAACACAGTATTATAAAGCAATTATCCTCTAATTAAAGATGGTAACAATAACCCTGTGTACGAGACAGCAAAAGAGACACTGATGTATAGAACAGTCTTATGGATTCTGTGAGAGAGGGAGAGGGTGGGAAGATTTGGGAGAATGGCATTGAAACATGTAAAATATCATGTATGAAACGAGTTGCCAGTCCAGGTTCGATGCACGATACTGGATGCTTGGGGCTGGTGCACTGGGACGACCCAGAGGGATGGAATGGGGAGGGAGGAGGGAGGAGGGTTCAGGATGGGGAACACATGTATACCTGTGGCGGATTCATTTTGATATTTGGCAAAACTAATACAATTATGTAAAGTTTAAAAATAAAATAAAATAAAATAAATTTAAAAGAAAAAAGAATTAAGGGGACAACACCAGAGAAGGCAGGGAGAACCTTTAGCCCATGGTACAAATCTTAATCCTTTGAAGACAGGAGGTCTTGAGAAAGTCAAGGGAATTGTGTAATAAGGGTCTCAGACTACAGCACAGTTCTATGAAAATTTCAGCCCAGTAGAAGTTCTCAAGCAAAACCACATACTAAAAGAGTCTTGTGTTTTGAAGGAATGGTTCTGTATTAGCTCCTTGACGATGCTCATCTATTACTTGGGAGGAAGTCACGGGAAGCATGGTCTTAGCACGTCACTCAGAAGGGCAGCCGCTGAGGCCACTGGTCAATTATACTCCCTGCAGCAGATCAGTCCTGTGTGTTCATTGGAAGGACTGATGTTGAAGCTGAAACTCCATTATTTTGGCCACCTAATGCAAAGAACTGACTCATTTGAAAAGACCCTGATGCTGGGAAAGATTGGGGGCAGGAGGAGAAGGGGACGACAGAGGATGAGATTGTTGGATGGCATCACCGACTCAATGGACATGAGTTTGGCTAAAGTCTGGGAGTTGGTGATGGACAGGGAGGCCTGGCGTGCTATGTTTCATGGAGTCACAAAGAGTCAGACATGACTAAGTGACTGAACTGAACTGAAGCATTTAGCTAATGAAGTCACTAAAAAGTGAAGAAATGAACGTAAACAATTAGAAAAAAAGAAATAACCATAGACTCTTAGAAACTAATGAGTTAGACAATAGGAAAACAGCCTCGGAGATCAAGATGGTGGAGTAGAAGAATGCTGAGCTCACTTTCCCCCATGAAAAGATCAAAAATACATCTATATGTGGAATAATTTTCCCTAGAAGCAGACTGGATACTGGCAGAAAGACTCCTATATAACTAAGGCTATAAAAATGTTCTACACAGAATCAGTAGGAAGGGAAGAGAAGTGAAGGTTGGGACATGCACTCCTGGGAGG
The DNA here is from genome assembly GCF_019923935.1 of Bubalus bubalis. Taxonomy (NCBI): domain Eukaryota; kingdom Metazoa; phylum Chordata; class Mammalia; order Artiodactyla; family Bovidae; genus Bubalus; species Bubalus bubalis. The sequence continues at coordinate 78,039,414 of NC_059172.1, read as the reverse complement.
CAACACAGAGAATGAGGGGCATTGCAAAGGCCTGGAGATCCTCCCTGGGGAGTGAGAAGCTTGAGCTCCACCCTGGATGCCCTTCCTCTGGGGACTGATGCATCAGGGCAAGTATCCTTAGTTGATTTGAAAGTCAGCAGGACTGACATTGGAGTTGTGAGAAATGTGTATGACTCTGTGTGTACACACTTGCTTGCTCCCAAAACAAGGTGAAGAAAGCAAATTGAGATGCCTGGGACTCTGACGAGTCTCCCATGACTGCCCCAGGGCACACCCACACCAAGCCGAGAACCCACTTCGGCATGTTTGGCTCCTGCACAGCTTCGTACTAGTGCAAAAGTGGCTTTTGCTGAGGAGAGTGCACAGTTGTGGGTTATAGAGATGCCCTCCACCTGTGCAGCATTGAAACTGGGTGAGGGCAGCCATTACAAGCTTTCATGGAGGTGACAGACTGGAAGCACTGCCTGGGGTGACAGGATCATCTCAGGATACCTCTGGCCCATGCCAAACAATCGCTGCAGCCTCTATTGCTTCAGTGCCACTCCTCTCTGGGGTGAAGTTGCCATTGATGAGAGTGGGAAAAGAGCACACGTAGAGGGAACAGAACTAGCTCAGACATGACCCCCAGGATTTCTGTACTAGCACCTTGAAACTGCAATAAGCTGGTGATAGCTACTGAGCATAGGAGTAGCCCCAGCTCACATCAAAGTGATAGCTACCGAAACCTCCTGGGGGAATCTGTGGCTCACACTCACTTCAGGTCAAACTCTCCCACCAAAGATATTAGGCACACACAGATTTCACAGGGACATTCTCACACAAGGACACCACATCAAGACCAAGGTAATTATTTCACATAGTTTCACACAGAGAGAACATTAACCAAAATGATAAAATGGGGGAAAAATAACTAATAAAACAGAGATAAATAATTTACAATATAAAGAGTTCAAGGTATTAGTAATAAAAATGCTAACATAACTGAGGAAAATAATAGGCAGAGTGAAAATTTTAACAAGGAACCAAAACATATATATATAAAAGAACCAGTCAAAGCTGAAGAATACAATAACTGGAATAAAAAACATACTAGAGAAGTAAGCCAGAAAGAAAAACACCAATACAGTATACTAACGCATATATATGGAATTTAGAAAGATGGTAACAATAACCCTATATACAAGACAGAAAAAGAGACACTGATGTATAGAACAGTCTTTTGGACTCTGTGGGAGAGGGAGAGGGTGGGATGATTTGGGAGAATGGCATTGAAACATGTATAATATCATATATGAAATGAGTCGCCAGTCCAGGTTCGATGCATGATACTGGATGCTTGGGGCTGGTGCACTGGGACGACCCAGAGGGATGGTACGGGGAGGGAGGAGGGAGGAGGGTTCAGGATGGGGAACACGTGTATATCTGTGGCGAATTCATGTTGATATATGGCAAAACCAATACAATATTGTAAAGTTAAAAAATAAAATTAAAAAAAACCCAACCATACGAGAGGGAATTAACAGCAAATCAAGTGACATATAAGAAAGCATAAGTGATCTGAAAATTAGAAATTGACTCTGAATACACTGGAAAAACTGTTTCTGAAGCTCCAATATTTTGGCCACCTGGTGCAAAGAGCGAACTCATTGAAAAAGATGGATACTGGGAAAGATTGAAGGCAAAAGAAGGAGGCAGCAGAGGATGAGATGTTTAGATAGCATCACTGACTCAATGGACATAAATTTGAGCAAATTCTGGGAGATAGTGGAGGACAGAGGGGTCTGGTGTCCATGGGGTCATAAAGAGTTGGGCACATCTTAGAGACTGAACAACAACAATATACCATCTAAAGGCATTAATAAAAGGAACAAATAAAGCCAAAAGTCAGAAGAAGGACAAAAACAATAAAGATCAGAAAATAAATACATAAAGTAGAGATTAGAAAACAATGGAAAAGACTAATGAAATCAAGAACTTTGTTCTTGAAAAGATAAAAAAAAATATTAACAAACCTTTAGCTAGGCTCATTAAGAAAAAAATAGAGATCAAAGAAATGAAGTAAGAAATAAAAGAGGAGAATTTACAGCTGATACCACAAAGATAAACATATGAACAGCTACATAACAACAAATTGGATCACCTAGAAAACATGGATAATTTTAATTTTTTCAATGGAATAGGAAGAAACAGACAGTCTGAATAGACCAAATACTAATAGAGAAATTGAGCTGTAATCAAAAATTCTCAACAAGCAAAAGTCCTGGACCAGATGGCTTAACAAGGAAATTCTGCCAAGCATATAAAAGACCTTTTCAAAATATTCAAAAAAATTGAAGAGGATAAAACACTCCTAAATTCATTCTACAAGGCCACCATTACCCTAATACCAAATAACTACAAAAAATAAAGAAAATTACAGGTCAATATCTCTGATGAATATAGAGGAAAAAATTTTCAACAAAATATTATCAAATCAAATTTAACAATATATAAAAAGGATCAAACACAAGAATCTAGTTGTATTCATTCTAGAGATCTGAGACTGGCTCATATTTGCAAATTAATCAATATGATATACCACATCAGTAAAGGAAGTATAAAAATCCATGATTATCTCAGAAACAGAAAAATTAGTTGACAAAATTTGGTATTCATTCATGATAAAAAACACTCTCAGGAAAGTCTGAGAGAGAACGTATCTCAACATAATAAAGTCCCTTCATCACAAACCCACAACTAACATCTTACTCAATGGTGAAAAACTAAAAACTTTTCCTCTAAAATAAGGGAAAAGACAAGGATGTTCACTCTTGTCCCTTTCATTTAACATTATAAAGAAAAGAAATAAATGAAATCCAAACTGGAAAAGAAGTATATCTATCACTATTTGCAGAGGACATGAGATATATATATATATATATATATATATATATATATTAAGGGCATACACCCCTAATGTCTCCATCAAAAACTCTTAGAACCAATAAATAAATTCAGTAAAGTTACAGCAAGTGCAATAACAGAAATCTGTACAATAAATTTATATTAAAAAATTATACTCTTAGATTCACAAATAAAGAATGAGTGCTGCTAAAAAAAAAGGGAAAGTAATGAAAACAATCCCATTGGAAATCACATCAAAAAGAATAAAACACCTAGGAATAAACTTCACACAGAGGTGAAAGGCCTATACTCTAAAAACTTTTAAGACAGTGATAAGAAATTGAGGATAACACAAAGAAATGGAAAGATATCCTACGTTCATGTATTGGAAGGGTTAATATTTTTTAAATGTACGTACTACTCAGAGAAATCTATAGATTCACTGAAATCCCTATCAAAATATCTATCACATTTTTTCACAGAACTATAACAAGTAATTCTAAAATTGGTAAAAGACACTGAATGTCAGAGAAATCTTGAGGAAAAAGAACAAAGCTGGAGGTATCTTGGTCCCTGACTTCAGACCGTACTACAAAGCTACAAATATAAAAAGAGTATGTTTTGGCACAAAAAACAGACACATAGACCAGTGGAACAGAAGAGAGAGCCCAAGATTAAAGCCATACACTTATGGTCAATTGAACTATGACAAAAGATATAAAAATATACAATGGAGAAAAGACAGGCTCTTCATAAGTGGTGCTGGGAGAACTGGACAGTTACATGTAAAAGAATGACATTAGAATATTTTCTCATATCATATACAAAGATAAACTCAAACTGTATTAAAGTCCTAAATGTTAGATTGGAAACCATAAAATTTCTGGAAGAAAACAGAAAACTTACACAAATCATAGCAATATATTTTTAGACCTGTCTCTTAAGACAGAGGAAAAAAAGCAAAAATAATTAATGAGGCTTAGTTAAATTTAAAAGGATTTGTACAGCGAAGGAAACCATTAGCAAAATAGAAAGACTGGAAAGGAGAAAGCATTATCAAAAAATATAGGGGTTATGCTGCTACTGCTAAGTCGCTTCAGTCGTGTCCGACTCTGTGCGACCCCATTGACGGCAGCCCACCAGGTTCCCCCGTCCCTGGGATTCTCCAGGCAAGTACACTGGACTGGGTTGCCATTTCCTTCTCCAATGCATGAGAGTGAAAAGTGAAAGTGAAGTCGCTCAGTCATGTCCGACTCTTAGCGACCCCATGGACTGCAGCCTACCAGGCTCCTCAGTCCATGGGATTTTCCAGGCAAGAGTACTGGAGTGGGGTGCCATCTCCTTCTTCCTCTTATAGGGATTATAAGGGGTTATAAAAGATATAGGACTGATAAGGGGTTAATATCCAAAATATATGAACAGTTCATACAACTCAGTATTGAAAAACAAAACAACCTAATTAAAAATAGAAGACTTGCATAGGCATTTTTCCAAGGAAGATAGACAGATAGCCAGCAGGTCTGTGAAAAGATTCCCAACCTCTCTAATCATTATAGACATGCAAAACAAAACCACAATGAGGTATGACCTTGCACTATTACAGAATGATATAGTCACATAATGATGATCATTAAAAAAACGCACACACAAATAAGTGTTGCTGAAGAGGTGGATGAAAGGGAACCCTTTTCATTCCTGTTGGGATGTAAATTGGTGGAGTCACCATGTAAAACAGTGTCTGCTGCTGCTGCTAAGTCGCTTCAGTCGTGTTCAACTCTGTGTGACCCCATAGACGGCATCCCACCAGGCTCCCCCATCCCTGGGATTCTCCAGGCAAGAACACTGGAGTGGGTTGCCATTTCTTTCTCCAATGCATGAAAGTAAAAAGTGAAAGTAAAGTTGCTCAGTCGTGTCCAACTCTTAGCGACCCCATGGACTGCAGCCTACCAGGCTCCTCCGCCCGTGGGATTTTCCAGGCAAGAGTACTGGAGTGGGTTGCCATTGCCTTCTCCAAAACAGTGTCTAGGTTCCTCCAAAGCTAAAAACAGAACTGCCATATGATCCAGCAACTCTACTCCTAGGTATATAGTTGAGGAAAACGAAAACAATTCAAAAAGATACTTGTAACCCAATGTTAGTAGCAGAATCATTTACAATTGCCTTCATATAAAAGCAACCTAAGTGTCCATCAGCCAATGAATGAATAAAGAACACGTGGATTCCTTATGTTATCATTTATCCGTGGGATCTAAAAAGTAAACAATGAATGACAAACAGAAACAGATTCAGAGACACAGAGAAAAAACTAGTGGATACCAGTGGTGGGAGGGTAGGGGAGGTAGGAGTGGGAAAGGAAAGATGGGGTAGCAGATTAAAAGGCACAAGCTACTATATATCAAATAAATAATCTACAATGATATATTGTACAGCACAGGAAATTTTGCTAATATTCTATAAGAACTCTTCCCTGGTGGCTCAGATGGAAAAGAATCTTCCTGCAATGCAGGAGACCCAGGTTTGACCCCTGGGTCAGGAAGATCCTCTGGAGGAGGAATTGGCAACCCACACCTGTATTTTTCCCTGGAGAATCCCATAGCATAGCAGGCTACAGTTGGACATGACTTGGCAACCAAATGACAACAACAACATATTTTAATTAAAAATTAAATTTAAAAAAGAGAAGAGGAAAACAATAAGATCACAAAACATGTATGGCGTGTTTTGAAGGTACACAATAAAATACACATAAAAAGACAGTAGCTAACCTAACCAGGAAAGATAAGAATACTCAAAGACAAAAAGTTGAAAAGTTAAAGGAAAAAAAATGGATTCTATCAGAAATTACTGAGTACTTTGAAAAATATGACAACAGAAATGAATAAATGAGTTGGATAAATTCATAAGGAAATACAAATTCTTTATCTCATGTTATTTTAATAACATTTTTATTTCTTGTAAAGCATTGATCTGTTTAGGTTTTCTAAGAGCTCATTTCTCACAAAGGCCTACATAATCACTGAAGAGTTTTAAGCAGAGAAGTGAAGTGATTTGAGTTGCACTTAAAAGAGATCATTCCCAGTCTCCATCCAGGTCATTCCTTATTCTGAAGCCAGAGAGAATGCTGTTAAAAAACTATTACAGGACACTAAAGATGTTGGTGGCTCTCACTGGGGTAGCGGCAGTGAAGTTAGAGAGATGTGGGTAGTTTCAAAAGTATTGGGCAGAATCAGCATGATTGTGATTGAGTGGCTAAAGGGAAGGGATTGCACAGCAAACTGATCATATTCATCCTTTCACTTGTCTCTTTCCCTTGATTATCTTCATAGCCTCCAAACCTAGCATAGCATCTCTCACGTAATAGGTATTCTATGACCTGTTCCTTATTTCATTCAACACATATTTACTCTCAAATAGCTCTCAAGAGATGCTGATCTATTTTCTGGGTGTTGCTACTTAGTAAAAAAAAGTATCTAGATGTAAAAATTCGGAGAAGGAAATGGCAACCCACTCCAGTACTCTTGCCTGGAGAATCCCATGGATGGGGGAGCCTGGTGGGCTGAAGTCCATGGGGTCGCTCAGAGTTGGACACGACTGAGTGACTTCACTTTCACTTTTCACTTTCATGAACTGGAGGAGAAAATGGCAACCCACTCCAGTGTTCTTGCCTGGAGAATCCCAGGGATGGGGGAGCCTGGTGGGCTACCGTCTATGGGGTCGCACAGAGTCAGACACGACTGAAGCAACTTAGCAGCAGCAGATGTAAAAATTGCTAAAGAAATAAAAAAAATTAATAAACAGACTATGATTCCTGCTTTTTATTTAAAATGGCTGTAGTGAATGCATTATCAAAATTCTAAGAATTGAAGAGCATGGGTTGGTATTGGAGTGGCCATTTTCCACAGAGAAAGACTATTAACTTATGACTCCATTCACAAAGATACTACAGTACAACTTTTAGTTTGTTCATACTTGGTAAAAGCATAATCCCGTATGAATGAATTTGAAATGAAACCTAGGGTTTTAAAAGCATATTAGCAAGCACATAATGACTAAGCACATTAAAAATCCAATAGACTGAGACTCAACCAGCATACAATGTCTCAACTTGGAGTCAAAATTCCTAAATATTCAAAGCGCTTTTTAAAAAAAATTTACATAACTGAAAGCCTTTCCCGCTTACCCCAGACAGGGTTCCCTGACTTCCCTTCCTTTAGTACAGCACTTACATTACATAACCGTAATTGAATTTTTAGTCAGCCTCCTTTCCTTTGAGTTTGAACTTCCTGCAATCAGCAATAATGGGTTATTTATTTTTTTATGTCCTCCTGGATAATATTTAGCACACAATCAATGTTTAATAAATATTGAATAAATGAAACTCTGTTCACTGTTCCTTCCAAGAAACAAGTTTGGATTGTCAAAAAATGGATGGGCTGAGAGAAAGATGCAGTTTAAAAATGCTTTTGTTCTTTTTGCCATGAACTACTGACAATGCAAGACTTATTCTTTCATGACTTAGCCTCCCCAGTTTCTTCTTTTTGTCCAGGATTTCTCAGTCTCAGAACTGTAGACTTTTGGGCCTGGGTAGTTCTTTGTCGTGGGGGCTTCCCTGTTCCAATATAGGCTGTCCAGAACCACCCTTGGCCTTATTCACTAGATGCCTGTAGCTCTCTCATGGTAGCAGTCAAAAATGTCTTCAGACACTGTCAAACGTCCCTCATAAGGTAAAAATCACGCCAGATAGAGAACCACTGAATATGTCTGCCTGGGATTTTATGGTACAAAGCAGTTAAGGAAAACAAAATCCTGTCAGTTGCCTTGTACAAGATTACATGACTTCAAAGCGACAGAACAAATGCAATCTTCAGTTGAGTTACAATGGAAATAAAGCCTACTCTAGAGGTTTGTGGTAAGAATCACATGATATAATATGTAAGCATGTCTGACATACTTTTCTTGGCCCGTTTTGGCCTTGTGAAGCACTTATTGAATCTGAATGCTGATCGATACAGCATGTCTTTAGAAAGAGGAGTAAGTTAGCAAAAACTGGCAACAACATCATTTTGGGTTTGCTGTCAGCATCTTCAGCTGCTTTAGTGATGTTTTTCATGTTTTAATGTTTCTAGTTTCCACTCCCTGAATCTTTTCTCAGATGTCCACTTCAGTTGCTGTATCAACAACACATGCAGAAATCATGCTTGTCTACCAGTGCCCTTAGATATAACTCCTGCACCCAGTGTGGGAGAGACATCCATTAGCAATTCAACTATTTCAGTACAGTTCACAACTTTGGCAATAACATTGCTTCAACAGCATGTGAATAATGTTTTGTAAAGCTTTTGCTTACAAATAAAGATCAATTTTGCACGTTTATTGACAAGTCATTGAAGAATATGCTAAATCATTAAACAAAGAAAGACTCTTAAATTTTATCCTTTAAAGTCTCTTTATCACATAGCCAAATGCTTGCATTACCCAAATCTTAAATAAGGAGAAGCTTTAAAAAAATACAGTGTGCAACATAGCATTTTCTAGAAACCTGAATGGAAAATATTTTCCCAAATGGGATATATAGCTTAAGTGGCAGACTCTGCCTTATTTCCTGGCCCAGGTTTGAATATGAAAGGTCATGTCGTCCTGCAAAACAGGTCTCCATGGCCTTGAGTGTACTTTCATTTTGCTATGGGAGAAGGAAAGAATAAAAAGAACTGTTTTCTTTTGCTTTCAGGCAGGGGCAACTCATCTCTTGGCAAGTCTGCCGCATTCCTCCTGGGTTTGGAAGCAGCCCACACAGAGTCCTTGAAGTCTTCCTACCCTGGGACTTCTCTGTAAGATAATCATATTTGAGATAGCAGCAGGGCATAGCCCAAAACTCAGCTACCTGCTTTTGCACAGGTATTAGCTCAACGATCAGGTCTTGACTCTGCCACCACCCGAATATCTCAACCTCCCAACCCTCCACCCCTGGTCTTGGTGCAGGTGACCCACAATGTCTCTCTCTTCATTTTTCAGGGCTGCCTTGGGGAACTTCCACAAGTCCCTGCTCTCCCAGTCCCACCACTTGCTCTGGACACTGCTTTAGATCTAGTCCCTGCTGTCCCCAATCCCCATGACCATGGCTTATCATGTTTCATGGCAACTCTTATTAAAAAACTAATTTTGTTTTCTGTGCACACAGGGACCTGTGACTGAGGGTTTACTCCTTTGGAAACAGGGGGATTTATTCTTTAGTAGGAATCATAATGGATGCTTTTGCATTGTGGTTCTGGAGAACACTCTTAAGAGTCCCTCGGATAACAATAAGATTAAACCAGTCAATCCTAAAGGAAATCAACCCTGAATATTCATTGGAAGGACTGATGCTAAAGCTCCAATACTTTGGCCACCTGATGAGAAGAGCGGACTCACTGGGAAAAACCCTGATGCTGGGGAAGATTGAAGGCAGGAGAAGTGGGCAGCAGAGGCTGAGATGACTGGATGGTATCACCACCTCATTGGACATGAGTTTGAGCAAGCTCCAGGAGATAGTGAAGACCTGGAAAGCCTGGTGTGCTGCAGTTCATGGGGTTGCAAAGAGTCATACACAACTTAAGTGACTGGACAATGAGGAGGAAGACCCATAAAGGAACCATACAGGCAGCCTTGCATGCTTAAGGCACATACATTTCTTTGCAGGTAGTAAAAATTGAAAACCTTGGTTTTACAGGTTGCAGTACTGGAGGTTGTGTTCACGCCCATCTAAGCTTAAAGACAGAACCCAAACACCATTTTCATATATAATTTTGGAGAAAAATAGTGCTGTTTCTTGTCAATGTTTTTGTGGTAATAATAAAGATGTCTGCACCAGGCACTCTGGGAACCGGTGAGATATTCCCTTGTCAGTGACTGGACAGAAATTCCTTCCTGTGACATGACCATTTAGTTGAAGCTGAAGGAAACTGGAAAGAATGATGAACCTGGATACAGACTAGTAATAATAATGGAAACTCCATATATCATATTTTTAATCCTCACATAATCCTTTAAAATAGGTACAACTATTACTCCTATTTTAACCAAAGCATAAAGTAGTTAAGGAATTTGCCCACTGTTTAATAATTAATAGAGGAATATTCAAACACAGCTCTAATTGCAACATCTCTCTTCTCTACCACTGTTCTCCCCTGCTCCTGGGAATGTAAAGTCATATTAGTCCTAGTTTTGGAATCTAGTTTTGACTTGAGTTTGGTTTTCCTCAGTTAATTTACTTATTTAAAGAGTATGGCAACATTTGTCTCAGCGGGCCCTTGTGGAAATGAGAGGATAACAAATGTGGAAGTGGAAATATTTATATTGTAGGATCTGTCATTTACAATAGGATGTGATACATTGTTAAGTTTATAGTAATGCTCTGGGGTGACTCCCAAGAGATGCTTTTCATAGCTGAATTTAAAAGAGTATAGATCTATCTTTGTGTCCTGATCTTTTTAGAAGCTCAGTTTGACTTATAACATTATTTTGTGACCCAATTGAGTTTCAGATAAAACACCTTGACCTGGGCTTTGGCAACCTGGATTAATTGTTGGTTTGTCATTCTGATCCTTAAAGAGGAAACAACAAAGATTGGGCATCTGGCATGCTTAATACTGGCAGTCACATGGTCAAAACAAACTTGGAGCTTTAGTCAAGGTTTGTATTGGCAGAAAAAAAGCAAACCTGTGCTATTTAATAGCATTTCAAGAAACCGGACTAACATTTCTTGAGTGCTGCAAAACCCACAGTGTATTGGAAATACAGGATGAACAAGGGAAATAAGAAGCAAAATAAGAGTTCTTGAAGAGAAATGATGAAACTTGAGGGCTGGTTCATGTGAAAACCATGTGACTGCTACTTGATAAGCACAAAAGGATTCTCCTCCCCCAAACTCTTACAGTACAGGTATTATTTTCCATACTGGACCTATTTAGAAAATATTTTCTCTTTATTTTCTTTCTCTGCCCCCATTTAATTATTTAAATACTTTAAAGGAAATAATTCAAGTTCCAATGTTTTGTTTGGTTTTTGTTTGTTTATTCTCTGGCTTTCTCTCACTGGGATGTGAACTGTGTCTTTCTACTCTACCTGAGAGTCTGCTATTGGAACACCCTTCTCAGTCCAAGTATCACTCTTTTAAACCTTCCCTTCCTTCTTAGAAGGGAAGCCATTTTGAAAGGAGGCCCTTCCTTTTTAGAAGGGAAGCCATTTTGAAAGGAGGCCCTTCCTTTTTAGAAGGGAAGCCATTTTGAAAGGAGGCCCTTCCTTTTTAGAAGGGAAGCCATTTTGAAAGGAGGCCCTTCCTTTTTAGAAGGGAAGCCATTTTGAAAGGAGGCCCTGGGGTGCTACTAGCATGAGTAGTAGATTTCATTTCTAATAGATGCTACTGGATTTCATCAGTTTCTCAGAGTATTTTACTTTAAGTGTCTTGTAATGGAACTAGAACTTGTTTCTAAGTCCAATAACTTGATTTCATTTCAAATTTCAGCCTTACCACTTATTAGTTTTGTGATTATACGTGAGTTACAGAAACACTCTGTATCTCAATGAAGTCCTTGACCTAACAGTAAAAATAACAGCATTGTAGACTATTTCATTTGGAGAAGGCAATGGCACCACTCCAGTACTCTTGCCTGGAAAATCCCATGGACAGAGGAGCCTGGTAGGCTGCAGTCCATGCGGTCGCTAAGAGTCGGACATGACTGAACAACTTCACTTTCACTTTTCACTTTCATGCATTGGAGAAGGAAATGGCAGCCCACTCCAGCATTCTTGCCTAGAGAATCCCTGGGACAGAGGAGCCTAGTGGGCTGCTGTCTATGGGGTCGCACAGAGTCGGACACGACTGAAGCGATTTAGCAGCAGCAGCAGCAGCAGCAGACTATTTCATGTAATTCTTACAACATACTGGAAGAAAGGCATGTAGATTTGGGTTTGTTATACAAGAAGCCCCTGGTAAACTGTTTTCTGCCCTGCCCCCACCTTTGTTCCCCAGGATTATTCATTTCCAATGTCAGGGGAATAGAAGGAAAACAAAAATAGGAAGCTAGAACTATATCACCTTAGGAATACTCATATCAGTTTTAACTAGATTTAACCAACACATTCTCCCTCAGGTTATTACTCCAGCTATTGGAAGTATTCTTGGCAGCAATCTCATGCTGGAGGGAGCAGTTACTATTTAATTTTGTATTAGCAAAAGTATTTAGGAACAGTATTTTTTAAATGATGGATCACTTTTTTCTTTTTGTCTAGGGCTTTAAGCTACAGATAAATAGGCAGAATTCTTTCCTTCAAGGATATTTCAGTCTTGAGATAGCAATTCTTCAACTTCAGGTTTCACACAGGCTATACAAGGCTGCCTTTTTTTTTTTTTTTTTCTTTTTATGGATGAAATAATCAATAGGTAACATCTGAGCATGGGAAATAGATGGGGAAACAGTGGAAACAGTGTCAGACTTTATTTTTCTGGGCTCCAAAATTGCTACAGATGGTGACTGCAGCCATGAAATTAAAAGACGCTTACTCCTTGGAAGGAAAGTTATGACCAACCTAGATAGCATATTCAAAAGCAGAGACATTACTTTGCCAACAAAGATTCATCTAGTCAAGGCTATGGTTTTTCCTGTGGCCATGTATGGATGTGAGAGTTGGACTGTGAAGAAGGCTGAGCGCCAAAGAATTGATGCTTTTGAACTGTGGTGTTGGAGAAGACTCTTGAGAGTCCCTTGGACTGCAAGGAGATCCAACCAGTCCATTCTGAAGGAGATCAACCCTGGGATTTCTTTGGAAGGAATGATGCTGAAGCTGAAACTCCAGTACTTTGGCCACCTCATGCAAAGAGTTGACTCATTGGAAAAGACTCTGATGCTGGGAGGGATTGGGGGCAGGAGGAGAAGGGGACAACAGAGGATTAGATGGCTGGATGGCATCACTGAATCGATGGACGTGGGTCTGAGTGAACTCCGGGAATTGGTAATGGACAGGGAGGCCTGGTGTGCTGTGATTCATGGGGTCGCAAAGAGTCAGACACGACTGAGCAACTGATCTGATCTGAACATCTGAGCAAACCACCTTTCCTTCAGTTTTTCAGACAAAAGTCTTTGCCTTCATACAATGCAAAATTCTGGAGCCTCACCAAAGGGCTTGTGCTACTATTGGAGAAGAGATCATGCTCTTTCCTGGGGGGGTCGGGGGTGGGTCGTGGAGAGAAATGCTGGTTTCTCCTGCTGCAGCCCCCCGTCCTTTTAAAATTATTTTTATTTAGCTGCACTGGATCTTAGTGTGGTGTGTGGGATCTTCAAAGCAGCATATGTGATCTAGTTCCCTGACCAGGGATCTAAGTCAGACCCCCTGGGTTGAGAGTAAGGAGTCTTAGCCACTAGACCACAAGAGAAGTCCCTGCTGCAGCCCTCTCTGCTGCTCCCTCCACCTCACGCCAGAGGGGCTTCCCAGCTGACCTTCTGTCAAGGTAAGTCGGCAAACCTCTCTCTCCACTTTCCATTCCATAGCATAGTGGCACCCCCGCCCTTTCCAGAGCTGAGAACTAAATCACTTAACTTGTACTAAAACTAGTACAGTGTTCTCGCTTTAGGAAATTCAATCCTGTGGTAGCTAAGATAGAGACAATAGTAAACAAGACATAGTCTGCACACAGGCAGCTTACATTCTGGTGAGAGGAGGCAAGTAAACGATTAGAGCCTGGATTTACTTCCTTTAAGGCATTTCAATAATTAAAAGAGGGCAGAGGAAGAAAATGAGAAAAAACATTTTCTATAATAGGGTAGTCAGGGAAAATTATCTTTCCATTTCAAAAAAGAAAGTCATGCAAAGGTTTGGAGAAGGAGTAATTTACCAGGGGAACCAGTGGGTTCAAGGTCCTGAGGAAGATTAGAGCTTGTTGCATTTAGAGGAAACTGAAGGGATTGTGGACAGTCTGAAAGAAGCACATTGTGGGGAGAGAGAATTGTGCCTTATATCTCTCTTTCTGTTCTTCATTGAGCAGAGATGAAGATACACTCACGTGAACCTCAAGACACTGATTCTTGTTGTGAGATTGGGTTTCAGAGGGGAAAGGATTACAACACCATCTGTCATACCAGTTTCTTCTTAACCTGCCAGAGGCAGGTGGGATGAGATAAGCTGCCTTGACCCCTCACTCAATTCCCTGAAGGAGCCTCTTCCCAAGACCTGGCCTGACCTCTTGAAGATGTTTTTCTATTCAGCCCTCAAGGGCTTTGCCACAGCTGATACTAAACCTAGGGACATTAGTATAACACTGGAATGTTTTAGTGTTGGATAACTATTCACTAGTGTGGCTTAGAAGGAATATTGGGTATAAATATCTAATAATATAAATACTTAATAATGTGAAAAAGCTGACAACTTTGCTTTCAAAAAACTAAGATTATGGCATCTGGTCCCATCACTTCATAACAAATAGATGGGGAATAAATGGACACAGTGATAGATTATTTTCTTGGGCTCCAAAATCACTGCAGATGGTGACTGCATGTAGGAAATTAAAAGATGCTTGCTCCTTGGGAGAAAAGCTATAATCAACCTAGACAGTATATTAAAAAGCAGAGACATTACTTTGCCAACAAAGATCTGTAAATTTAAAGCTATGACTTTTCCAGTAGTCATGTATTGATGTGAGAGTTTGACCATAAATAAGGTTGAGTGCTAAGGAATTGATGCTTTTGAATTGTGGTGCTGGAGAAGACTCTTGAGAGTCCCTTGGACTGTGAGGAGATCCAACCAGTCTATTGAAAGGAAATCAACCCTGAATATTCATGGAAAGACTGATACTGAAGCTCCAATACTTTGGCCACCTGGTGCAAAGAGCTGATTCATTGGAAAAGACCCTGATGCTGGGAAAGACTGAGGGCAGGAGGAGAAGAGGGTGACAGAGAATGAGATGGTTGGATGGCCTCTCCAAATCAATGGATATGAGTTTGAGCCAACTCTGGGAGATAGTGAAGGACAGGAAGACTGGCATACTGTACTTCATGGGGTTACAAAGAGTTGGACATGATTTAGTGACTAAACAACAATAGCAGTGTATTAGACTGAGGTGATTAAGGACATTTCTATAGAGCTGTGCCCCTCCTCTTCCTGATGTTCTTTCCTCATGTTCACGTTCCCCAAATTCCTCCATCTATTCTGTGATTGACTACCTTTGCTACCAACCCAAATCTGCCATAGCTCAATAATTTTCAATAATCTACAATCACCCATTCCTACTGGCCACATCACTCTTTCAGAACTCTTTTCCCAAAAGAAAAAGATAAGTTTAGCTTATACTTGATGTTGAGGTGGGAGTGGGCAGATGAATCATTAAAAAGAATCATGCTAAGCTGTAAATAACTAACTGAGATTCCATTTCATACCTCCCCAAAACATTTCCATTTTTGGAGAATAGTCTAATACCTCACAAAAATAATATTTCTCTGATGGTAAAATTCTAGAAAAGGTAACTTTGACTTTGTATGTATTAAACTTAGCTGAGTGCAATCAAAGATTAAGAGCTATTGATAACATTTCAGGAACTCATCTAAGGTTTGATTCTATTGTTTCACTTCATAATCACCAGATCTGAATTTAGATAAAACACTCTATTAGTAAAGATGAATTTAATGAAATAAAAGTAACTTTTAAGCTAAATGGCCAGCTCGATTCTAGAAAATAATCAAGCATATCTATATAGTTTGTGTAGGCTTTATTTTGGAATGGTTTTTAAGCACTAGAAGATGTGGGCCCCACTGATTCACTCAGGATCTGTATGATCATGTTTGAGTAATTTATTTATTCTTTAGGTCTTTTTCCTTATTTAGTAAAATGATTGAGTTGAACTAGATGTATAATTTTAGTGATTACAAGAATGTCTGATTTATATTATTTAGGAGCCCATGAAATACTTACAGTTTTTAACAATGTACCAGCTATGTCAGAGAGGCTTCTTTTGATAATCTTTCAATAGACACACATTTTAATCATAGCATCTTTCCCATAGTCAGTTGAAAATGTGATGATCTAAAATACGCAATTGTTCTACTAAATAATGTCTGAACTTTATTACAACAAAGAAAATATTTTTTAAATTATAATATTAAAAATAAACTTGTAATATAATCAATATATTTTGACAAATATGCATATTTATTAATCCTTAATTTTTATATTTGATTTCTATTTGAAAGACAAAATACCAGAATCATTATTTGGTTTTACACAAAGTGATCCTTTATGCTACAGAGAAGAGTTAAATACATTCAGCTGAAGCTGGAGAGAGTTTATGCACTGCCATGCACATAGCTAAGCAGAGGCAGGGCTCCGAGGACAACACTAACATAATTTGAACATTTTTATAGAGTTGGCTGAGGAGCCAGACCCAGAAGTTAGACTTTGTAAGGATTTTGACCAGATTAAATTTCTGATGACAATGAAAAAGAAGGCAGGGACCAATGCTGAAAGGAAGAAACTCATTCCTTAAATCTGCCACTTTCACCTTTTCCTTTTAACAGTCCATCAAAACCTCCATTTCAAATTTTTCTGCTCTTGAAACTTTGTTTTGATCTGAAGCTCAATTGCATCTCTTCTTGAAAGATTTATCATCTAGCCTAATTCCTAAGTAATAGTACTGTTTATAATCATCTTTTCTTACTCCAAAGAGTATTCATATTTTATTTATTTCTATTATCTTCCCTAACACCCTTCCAAATTGTACAGTTTTGCCATTTTATCCTAATGAAAATTATTTTCTGTTTTCCCAGAAAATTCTCATTTTTCTATCCAGATTCTCTAAGTCTGAACTTATAAGCATGCAAGACATTAATTACTACAAGTTAACACCTTAATTCTTGAAATTCAGGCTGTTAGTCTAAGGTAAGAGGCTAAAAATCAAGTCAAAAAAGGTAATAATTCATGCATTTAAATTTTGTGCCAATTTTTTCTTGTGTTAAGTTATGTTACTTACTGAAATTTCTATTTTTTATAAAACTAGTGGATTTCTGAAGCTCCCTGTAGAAACTCTACACTTAATAAAGAGATGCTCCTATATTTAAACTATTTACAATTTTGAAAGAAAAATATTGTATACCTGTGGTGGATTCATTTCGATATTTGGCAAAACTAATACAATTTTGTAAAGTTTAAAAATAAAATAAAATTTAAAAAAGTAAATAAATAAAAGCAAAAAAAAAATAAAAATAAATTAAAAAAATAAATAAAAGAAGGATGACGATACTCAAATAGAAAAAAAAAAAAGAAAAAGAAAAAGAAAGCTCATGCTTCCCATCATATCTTGTCTTCCGGACTGAATCTGTTTAGACAGAGCTCCAGACACCAGGTTTCAGTTCAGTTCAGTCATTCAGCCTTCTCTGACTCTTTGTGACCCCATGGACTGCAGCATGCCAGGCCTCCCTGTCCATCACCAAATCCTGGAGCTTGCACAAAATCATGCCCATCAAGTCCGTGATGCCATCCAACCATCTCATCCTTGGTCACCCCCTTTCCTGCCTTCAATCTTTCCCAACAAAAGGGTCTTTCCCAATGAGTCAGTTATTCGCATCAGGTGGACAAAGTATTGGAGTTTCAACTTCAACATCAGTCCTTCCAATGAATATTCAACACCGATTTCTTTTAGGATGGACTGGTTGGATCTCCTTGCAGTCCAAGGGACTCTCAAGAGTCTTTTCCAACATCACAGTTCAAAAGGATCAATTCTTCAGCATTCAGCTTTCTTTATGGTCCAACTCTCACATCCATACATGTCTACTGGAAAAACTATAACTTTTACTAGATGGACCTTTGTTGCCAAAGTAATGTCTTTGTTTTTTAATACACTGTCTAGGTTGGTCATCGCTTTTCTCCCAAGGAGCAAGCGTCTTTTAATTTCATGGCCGCACTCACCATCTGCAGTGATGTTGGAGCCCAAGAAAATAGTCTGTCACTTATCTATTTGCCATGAAGTGATGGGACCAGATGCCATGATCTTTGTTTTTTGAATGTTGAGTTTTAAGCTAGCTTTTTCACTTCCTTTTTCACTTTCATCAAGAGGCTCTTTAGTTCTTCTTTGCTTTCTGCCATTAGGGTGGTGTCATCTGCATATCTGAGGTTATTGATATTTCTCTCAGCAATCTTGATTCCAGTTTGTGTTTCATCCAGTCCAGTATTTCATATAATGTATTCTGCACATAAGTTAAATAAGCAGGGTTACAATATACAGCCTTGACTTACCCCTTTCTCAATTTGGGACCAGTCTGGTGTTCAATGTCTGGTTCTAACTGTTGCTTTTCTTTACCTGCATCCATATTTCTCAGGAATCAGGTAAGGTGGTCTGGTATTCCTATCTCTTGAAAAATTTTCCACAGTTTGTTTTGATCTATACAGTTGAAGGCTTTGATGTAGTCAATAAAGCAGAAGTAAATGTTTTTCTGAAACTCTCTTGCTTTTTCTATGATCCAACAGATGTGGACAATTTGATCTCCAGTTCCTTTGCCTTTTCTAAATCCAGCTTGAACAGCTAGAATTTCTCAGTTCACATACTGTTGAAGTTTAGATTGGAGAATTTTGAGCATTACTTTACTAGCATGAGATGAGTGCACTTGTGCAGTAGTTTGAACATTCTTTGGCATTGCCTTTCTTTGGGATTGGAATGAAAACTGACCTTTTCCAGTCCTGTGACCACTGCTGAGTTTTCCAAGTTTACTGACATACTGAGTACAGCACTTTCACAGCTTCATCTTTTAGGATTTGAAATAGCTCAACTGGAATTCCATCAGCTCCATTAGCTTTGCTTGTAGTGATGCTTCCTAAGGCTCACGTGACTTTGCATACCAAGATGTCTGACTCTAGGTGAGTGATCACACCATCGTGGTTATATGGGTCATGAAGATATTTTTTATATAGTTCTTCTATGTATTCTTGCCACCTCTTCTTAATATCTTCTTCTTCTGTTAGGTCCATACTGTTTCTGTCCTTTATTGTATTTATCTTTGCATGAAATGTTCCCTTGGTATCTCTAATTTTCATGAGATCTCTAGTTCTTTCCCATTCTATTGGTTTCCTCTATTTCTTTGCCTTGATCGCTGAAGAAGGCTTTCTTATCTCTCCTTGCTGTTCTTTGGAACTCTGCATTCAAATGGATATATCTTTCCTTTGTTCCTTTGCCTTTTGCTTCTCTTTTTTTCCTCATCTATTTGTAAGGTCTCAGACAACCATTTTGCCTTTTTGTCTGAAACAACTAAACCTACTGGAAGTCACCACAGACAAGCAAGACTCCTGTCTCTCCAATTTTATTTGATTTCATTTTTCTATAAAAGGTGATTTGTTGCTATTTCAATGGAACATTTCATCCAAAAACTTCCTGGGTGTAGGATCTTTATTGTCCTGATAAGTTCATCTTTGAACAGTAGCAGAAAAGTCCTTGATTAGCTAGTAGTCTTTCAGTTATAAGTAGGGGAGACAATAATCAAAATGGCTTAAGAGACAGGGGAAATTATTGATCCATTTAACTGGGTTGTCTAGAGACAGATCTGGGATTAAGGCTCAGTTGGATCCAGGTGACCAATAGCTATCAATAGAACTTTCTCTGATGTAGTTTATTAGCTTTACTTCTTTTTTCTCTTGACCTCATTCTTTTCTTCTCTTACTTGACATGTTTTCCTTTACTCTTTTCAGTCCAGGAAGATGAGTGCTGGAGGCTCCAACATGACTCCTTCCTATAACTACAATCACCAAGGCAAGGCATATACTTTCTTATTGTCTCTCCCAGAGAAGTCCAGGTAAGAATCTAATTGTCTGACCTTGTTACATGCCCAATCATTGTTGTGGGTTAGGTGTGGGTAGAAATTCTGACTGACGAGACTGCATTTCAAGCCATGGTGATGTGACTGAGATACGAGGAAGGGGTGTCTTGCAATTGACCACCCCCAGGTCCACTTAGACTGCTAATGGGGTCTCTCCAGAGGAAGCGAAGCCACGCCAATGAATAAGGTGATTTATTACACAGAGCTCCTCAGTTTCCCAAGTCTTTGCACTGGTTTATTATTCTTTTTTTTTTTTTTTTTCCTCTAGAGGATATCTTCCTTACATGTGATACATTTTCGTCCACTGTTGTTGTCTACTTGGAGTTTACCAGTTATTTAATTAGTATTAAAGGACCTCTTTGGAGAAGGAAATGGCAACCCACTCCAGTGTTCTTGCCTGGAGAATCCCATGGGCGGAGAAGCCTGGTAGGCTGCAGTCCATGGGGTTGCACAGAGTCGGACACGACTCAGGCGACTTGGCAGCAGCAAAGGACCTCTTAACCTTTCTCCAATAGGTAAGTTCAAATGGTGAACGTTCAGGGGATTCCTTGGGAATGTCTCTGTAAGGAAGTAATTGAATACAATAACATCATCTGAAGCATTAGGATGATTAGTTGCCGATTTCCTAAGCATTTTCTCCAGGGCTGAAAAAGTATTTGGGGTAAAGCTTCAGCCTTTACACAGATAGTGAGGGAGCCAAGCATTGCTTCTCCTGGGGGAACTCATGGCAGGGGCCATGATTTTAAGAACATGCGCTTGTGCCTTGGAAACCTAGCCAGAGGACTAATAATATATTTCTCCTATCCTATAATGTAAACGTGGTGTGGCTCCAGTCATATCTGTGTTATGGGTTAGATTTTTGGTATGTATTTTTAAAAATTGTTCAGTCACTCAGTCATGTCTGATGCCTTGTGACCCCATGACCTGCAGCATTCCAGCCTTCCCTGTCCTTCACCGTCTCCTAGAGTTTGCTCAAACTCATGTCCATTGAGTCGGTGATGCCATCCAACCATCCCATTTTGTTGCCCCCTTTTAAAATTATTTTTCAAATAATTTAATTAATTTATTTTTTTTTTTTTGGCCCTCCTGGGTCTTCCTTGCTGCTTGGGCTCTTCTCTAGTCGTGGCAATGGGGGCTCCTCTCCAGTTGTGGTGTGTGCGCTTCTCACTGTGTGGCTCCTTTTGGTATGCAGCACAGGCTCTAGGGTGCACAGACTTCAGTAGCTGATGTTCATGGGCTCAGTAGTTTTGCTTCCTAGGCTTTAGAGCACAGGTCAATAGTCATGGGGCACAGGCTTAGTTGCTTTGCAGCATTTGAGATATTTCTGGACCAAGGATTAAACCCATGTCTTCCATGTTGGCAGGTGGATTCTTTCCTACCAAGCCGCCAAGGAGGCCCCCTTGGTATATGTTGATGGCATGACTATATATGTCCAGTACTGCCCTGCCAGTCACCCCCAGTGATGGTTGTGATGGGTTGTTTTGTGTATTAATTTGACTGGGGCAAAAGGTGCCCAGATTAAACATCATTTTTCAGTGTGCATGAGGGTATTTTTAGATGAACATTTAAACCAGGGATTCAGTAAAACAGGTTGCCCTCCCTGTTGTGGGTGGACATCAGCAAATCCATGGAGGACCATTTCACTGTGGCTTCTTCTTTGTCTTTGAATGTGGGGTACCTTTTTTTGGTGGGTTCCAGTGCCTTCCTGCCAATGGTGTTCAATAGTTAGTTGTGATGTGATGCTCTGGCAGGAGAAGGTGAGTGCACATCTTTCTGCTCTGCCATCCTAATCTCCAATATCTCTCTCCAATTTAAAATACTTAATAAAGCCCACCCATGCTGATGCTATTGTTTTCTTATCATTATCATTACCATTGTTGGGCTTCCCTGGTGGATCAGAAGTAAAGAATCTACCTGCAATGCAGGAGCCACAGGAGATGCGAGTTTGATCCCTGGGTAGGGAAGATACCCTGGAGGAGGGCATGGCAAGCCACTCCAATATTCTTACCTGGAGAATCCCATGGGCAGAAGAGCCTGGTGGGCCAGAGTCCATAGGGTTGCAAAGAGTCAGACATAACTGAAACAACTTAGCATGCACCATCATTACTCTTATTATCATTTAATAGACTACGTGCTTTATAATACCTCATTCAGTAGTTACAGTAGACTCTTAGAGGTAGGTAATGTTTTCTTTATGCTACATTTAAGGAAAATGAGAGGTTAAATAACTCTTAAGAGGTCACACATTTAGAAAGCAATAAAGTTAAATTGTATCAGTGCTCCTCTAGAGCTTGTGTTTTTGCACTATGTCATATGATTTCCCTGGAAGCTGGTGTTCCAAGGATACACAGTGAGGTGAAGCCATATTGCCTCCAGGGACCTAGGATTAAATGGATTTAACAGTTTCCCCTACATGTCCTTAATGCCCCATTATAGTTCTGGAACTTCTCCCATCTAACTGGAATCAATTTTCCACTCTTAGTAAGTTTAAATCACATTTAAGGCAGACTTCTTGGACCTGTTTTCATTTAGTTCAGACTGTTCAAGCTCAAGATAAAATTAAATCTGCTTTCAACAAGTTGAGTATTTGCTCCATGAGTACTCTGATTTTTTTTATCCATAGTGTATGCATTTTTTTTGTTGCAAGAAGTTTCATTGAATTGGTAAAGCAAAAAGGAAATGTTCTATCTCACATAACAATAAACCTAGAAGTAGTGTGGATTCCAGGGTTGATCACTTTATCCTCCCTAGTCTTCAACTACACACAATAAGTGTTACCTTGTTATTAGCAAAGTGGCTGTAGCATTTGCAGGAGTTACCTCCAGAAATAACGTGATCTTGTGGAAGAAGAGACATGATCTCTCTGTATTGATCTCTCTTAGGAGCAGTAGAACTTGTGAAATGAAGCTGAAACTCTCATGATAGTCTGGGTGCAATGATGTTGCACATTGTCCCTTTCAACTTGCAGACTGGTTCTACCCATGGAGATTCACAGCAAACAATAGCTCTCACATATATAATTGTATAATAAGGCTTTTAGCTGATATTACTGGAGTTCTGGTTCTACAGATGTGGAAACTGAGACTCATAGAGGGTAAGGGTCTGCCCATAATGAAATTGCTAGCACATTGAATTGGGTGTGAAGTCAACAGGCATGGATCAGCAGCTAATGATAGAGTTGTTCCTTTTATTTTCAGACATGACTCATGAATACAAATTTTGTCCTTGACCCCATGGCCAGAATGAACTGCTGAAGATATGTGTGTGTGTGTGTGTGTGTGTGTGTGTGTAGATTTTCCTACCCTTTATTGATTAGCCTATTTCTAAAGTAGTGGTTCTCAACCCTGGCTGCTCATTAAAATGAAAGCAAACCAAAATAAAACAAATAAAACCACTGGGAAGGTTTCAAAAATACTGGTGCCCCTGCCCTATCTCATGAAAATTAAATAAAAGTCTTTGGAAATGGGATATAGACTCAAAAAAAAAAAAAAAAAAAAAAAAAAAAAAACTCCCCCAGGTGATTAATGTGCATCCAAGTTGGGAATCGTAGCCCTAAAAGTAAAATCTAAGCTTCTATCTTGAGACATAAGACTCATCATGACCTGACCTCTCTTTCTTACATCACCAATGAATTTTCAGACTCTCTAGCCATGAAATTAAAAGATGCTTACTCCTTGGAAGGAAAGTTATGACCAACCTAGATAGCATATTCAAAAGCAGAGACATTACTTTGCCAACAAAGGTCCGTCTAGTTAAGGCTATGATTTTTCCTGTGGTCATGTATGGATGTGAGAGTTGGACTGTGAAGAAGGCTGAGCACCGAAGAATTCATGCTTTTGAACTGTGGTGTTGGAGAAGACTCTTGAGAGTCCCTTGGACTGCAAGGAGATCCAACCAGTCCATTCTAATGGAGATCAGTCCTGGGTGTTCTTTGGAAGGAATGATGCTAAAGCTGAAACTCCAGTACTTTGGCCACCTCATGAGAAGAGTTGACTCATTGGAAAAGACTCTGATGCTGGGAGGGATTGGGGGCAGGAGGAGAAGGGGACGACAGAGGATGAGATGGCTGGATGGCATCACCGACTTGATGGACGTGAGTTTGAGTGAACTCTGGGAGTTGGTGATGGACAGGGAGGCCTGGCATGCTGCAATTCATGGGTTCGCAAAGAGCTGGACATGACTGAGCGACTGAACTGAACCTAGTTCCCTTGGGGCTTTATACTCCAACCCCAACCTGCTTCTGAACAACTAAGCATTCCATGCTATCTCACAACCCTGAGCCTCTGCACATAACTATCTTTTTTTCCTGAAATGCTTGTTCAACCGCTACCTATCCCTCACCATAAAATTTGATGAACTCCAGTTCAGCCTAATAACATCATCCAGACCATCTTCCTGGACCCCTGCCTCATTAAGTAAATGTAATCACTCTTTCGGCTGTGTTTCCTCATTTTTCATTTACAAATCTGAATGCAATATCAAAATCACATATCAAGTGAAGTGAAATTAGGTATCATGTCTCCTCTTATGGTCCATGAGTCTTTTAAGAACAAAGACTGGATTTTCTTATTTTTAGGTGCTTAGCATCATGCCTAGCACTTGGAAAACACTTTAAATATTTGTTGAATTAATTTATTTTACTGTTTTTCTCAATTTCAAGAAAATGTTTCCTTTTAATTATCATTTTATTTGCAAAAGACATCCTCCCTTGTAGGCATTCCTCTTATAAAAAATAGAGCAGAAGCATTTTTTTTTAATTTTATAATCTACCTGCACATAGTCCAAATGTCTTTCTTACCATTTATGTGCAATCCAACAAGAGACTGTTGTGCTAACTTACTCTCTGATAGCTCCACTATAACAATGGAAAAACAATCACTCTTTCCTTTGGAAGAAAATCATGCTATTGCCATTATAGCAATTTGAATAAAGTCCACTGTGTTCTTGTCTATCACATTCCAAGTTTAGGCTAGAAAATCTGACAGTCATTTTGTATTTAATCAGTGTAAGAAGAAAACAGAGCTGTCTGAGTACTGTGGAATGTTTTCTGTAATAAATCATTGAAAGTAACAATCTGATCTGGGGCTAGTCTGAAAAGACAAGTGAATATTGCCACAGATACATTACATTCAGAGTGTATTAAGCAAAATTTTCTTATTCTTCCAGTCTAGCTTTCACAAGATACTACCAAACAGAGTAGAATCAGTATATCAAACTGAAAAAACTTGAAAAACTGTGAATCTAGATGTAATAAAAATCATTAAAAAAGATAAAAGGATTAATAACATGGAATGCATTCCTGTGAAACATAGATTTAATTATTTAGAAAGTAGGGCTGAAGATGTTTTTATTGATCTTGGCAATAATTATTTGACTATGACAACAAAAGCTCAAGCATAAAGGCAAAGACAACAAAAGCAAAAATAAGCAAGTAGGATTACATCAAAATTAAAGGCTCTGTATAGCAAAAGAAACAATTAACAAAATGAACATGCAATCTACAGGATGGGAGAAAATATTTGCAAACCATACATATAAGAAGGGATAATATCTAAAATATATAAGGAGCTCATATGACTAAGGAACCAAAAAAATCTAATTTAAAATGGGCAAAAGATGTGAATAGATATTTTTCCAAAGAAGAAAGGCAAATGGCCACAGTTACATCAAAAGGTGCTCAAGAGCACTAATCATCAGGGAAATGCAAATTAAAACCACAATAAAATATACCCTTTATCTGTTAGGATCACTAGTCTCAAAAATACAGGAGATTAAAAAGTGTTGGCAAGGAGTGGAGAAAAGTACATTGTTGGTACTGGGAGGTAAGTCACTTCAGTTATGTCCAACTCTGTGACCCTATGAACTGCAGCCCACCAGGCCCCTCTTATTATGGGATTCTCCAGGCAAGAACACTGGAGTAGGTTGCCGTGCCCTCCTCCAGGGTATCTTCCTGACCCAGGAATTGAATCCATGTCTCTTAAGTCTCCTGCATTGGCAGGCAGGTTCTTTACCACTAGCACCACCTGGAATCCCACACTGTTGGTGGGAATGTAAGGTGGTGCAGCCACTACGGAAAAGAATATGGAGATTCATCAAAAATTAAAGATTGGTCTTCCCTGGAGGTACAGTGAATAAGAAACTACCTGCCAATGCCAGACACACAGGTTCGATCCCTGGTCTAGGAAGATTATATGTACAGCAGAGCAACCAAGCCTGTGCATCACAGCAGCTGAGCCCACGCTCTAGGAACCAGGAGCCATAACTACTGAGCCTGCTCACTGCAACTGGAGAAAGCCATGTGCAGCAATAAAGGCCCCAATGCAACCAAAATAAATAAAGTTATTTTTTTTAATTAAAGATCAAACTACCATGTGATCAAGCAATGCCATTTCTGGGTATACCTCTGAAAGAAAAGAAATCAGTATCTTCAAAAAATATACTTACTCTCACATTCATGGCTATTAAGTGTACCCAAGATTGTGAACAGAAACAGAAACACTGTGTCTGTCAACAGCTGAAGAAAAAGAAGATGTGATTATATACTCTGATTAAAATGTGATTGTGTTACACACACATACACACACCAATATATTTTATTCAACCATTATGAAAAGGAAATCCTGCCATTTGTGACAACATGAATGAACTTTGAGAACATTCCAGTAAGTGAAATAAGCCAGAAACAAAATTCAAATTCTTTATGATCTTGTTCATGTATGGTATCTAAAAAAGTCAAACACATAGAAAGAGAATGAATTAACATAAAGTGATTACTAGGGGCTATCAGTTCAGTTCAGTTGCTCAGTCGTGTCTGACTCTTTGTGACCCCAAGAATCACAGGATACCAGGCCTCCCTGTCCATCACCAACTCCCGGAGTTTACCCAAACTCATGTCCATCAAGTCGGTGATGCCATTCAGCCATCTCATCCTCTTTCATCCCCTTCTCCTCCTGCCCCCAATCCCTCCCAGCATCAGGGTCTTTTCCAATGAGTCAACTCTTCACATGAGGTGGCCAAAGTACTGGAGTTTCAGCTTCAGCATCAGTCCTTCCAATGAACATCCAGGACTGGTCTCCTTTAGGATGGACTGGTTGGATCTTCTTGCAGTCCAAGGGACTCTCAAGAGTCTTCTCCAACACCACAGTTCAAAAGCATCAATTCTTCAACACTCAGCTTTCTTTATAGTACAACTCTCACATCTCTACATGACCACTGGAAAAACCATAGCCTTGATTAGATGAACCTTTGTGGACAAAGTAATGTCTCTGCTTGTTAATATGCTGTCTAGGTTGGTCATAACTTTCCTTCCAAGGAGTAAGTGTCGTTTAATTTCATGGCTGCAGACACCATTTGCAGTGATTTTGGAGCCCAGAAAAAATAAAGTAAGCCACTGTATCTACTGTTTCCCCATCTATTTACCATGAAGTATTGGGACCGGATGCCATGATCTTTGTTTCTTGAATGTTGAGCTTTAAGCCATCTTTTTCACTCTCCTCTCTCACTTTCATCAAGAGGCTCTTTAGTTCTTCTTGGCCGTAAGGGTGGTGACATCTGGTATCTGTGGTTATTGATATTTCTCCCAGCAATCTTGATTCCAGCTTGTGATCCATCCAGCCCAGCGTTTCTCATGATGTACTCTGCATATAAGTTAAATAAGCAGGATGACAATATACAGCTTGATGTACTCCTTTCCGAATTTGGAACCAGTCTGTTTTTCCCTGTCCGATTCTAACTGTTGCTTTTTGACCTGCATACAGATTTCTCAGGAGGCAGGTCAGGTGGTCTGATATTCTCAACTCTTGAAGAATTTTCCACAGTTTGTTGTGATCCACACAGTCCAAAGCTTTGTTATAGTCAATAAAGCAGAAGTAGATGTTTTTCTGGAAAAATATGGCTTCCCAGGTGGTGCTAGTGGTAAAGAACCAACTTGCCTATGCAGGAGATGCAAGAAAAGTAGGTTCAGTCCCTGGGTGAGGAAGATCCCATGGAGGAGGCCATGGCAGCTCGCTCCAGTAATCTTACCTGGGGAATACCTTGGACAGAGGAGCCTGGCAGTCTACAGTCCACAGGGTCACAAAAAGTTGGACAAGACTGAAGCAACTTAATATATATGCAAATGTGTGTGTGTGTGTGTGTGTGTGTGTGTCTGTATACAGAAAGAGAGAGAGATTTATTACAGTATAGGAATTGCCTCATGTGACTGTGGAGGCTAAGATCAAAATTTGTATATTAGGCCAGTTGACTAGAGAGTCACGAAGTTAAAGCTGCAGTTTAATTCAAAAGCAGTCTGCTGGCAGAACTCTCTTTCCTTTGGTGAACACAGTCTTTTTCCATCAAGTCTTTCAAATGATTAGATGAGGCCCACTCACTCATAATCTCATATCTTCATAGAAACTTCTAGAATCAGTTCAGTTGCTCAGTCATGTCCGATTCTTTGTGATCCCGAGGACTGTAGCATGCCAGGCTTCCCTGCTCATCACCAATTCCCAAAGCCTACTCAAACTCATGTCCATCGAGTCAGTGATACCATCCAACCGTCTCATCCTCTGTCGTCCCCTTCTCTTCCCGCCTTCAATCTTTCCCAGCATCAGGGTCTTTTCCAGTGAGGTGGCTCAGAGGATAAAGCGTCTGCCTGCAATGCAGGACACCCGGGTTCGATCCCTGGATTGGGAAGATCCCCTGGAGAAGGAAATGGCAACCCACTCCAGTATTCTTGCCTGGAGAATCCCATGGACAGAGGAGCCTGGCGGGCTACAGTCCATGGGGTCGCAAAGATTCAGACACGACTGAGTGACTTCATTTTCACTTTCAGTTCTTCATATCAGGTGGCCAAAGTATTGGAGTTTCAGCTTCAGTATTGGAGTTCCTTCTTCTAGAATAATAATCAACTAAATAGCTGGATGCAGCCAGGTTAACATACAAAATTAATCATCACAAATAATATTGGTGAAATGTAGAAATTAATTAATTAGTTAATTAAATGTAATCACATTCACTCAGAGGATATAGTTCAAAGCATATAGTAGAAAAGAATGATATTGAGGTTGTTCCAAAATCTGCTTTCTTCCTCACATTAGCACCAAGAGATGCAATGAGCTGACAGACACCCTAGAAAAATAGTTAGGATTATTACCTTGGCCGCTATGTTCTAATTAGGTGGACCAGCTGGCTCCTTGCCCTTCCTGACTTGAGCTGAGCAATGAGGAGCAGCAATATTGCTCACAGGTTACAGCTCTGCAGGGACACAGAGTGGGAAGGGCAGCACAGAGTGTTTGGAGAGGTAGGGATCACAAACTCCTAGGAGTCAAGCTGAGGTGCATCACATTTAGTAGCCCATCTTTACTTTACCATGATCACATAACCAGCATCTAGCAAAAGAAAAACAGGAATTCTTAAATTCAGAGATAAAATGACAATCAAAATCACCAGCCATTTGAACAAGATATGTAAGGAACTGTAAAGAAGGCAATTTGACTAAAGAACAGAATGTCAAGGGATAACGTGACATGATATGACAATGGAGCATTAAGAAACATCATGCGGGCCTTTGTAAGCCAAAAAAAAAAAAAAAAAAAAACTTTTCAACTTCATCCTAAGGGAAACTGAAGTTATTAAAGGATTTTCAGCTTTAATGTAATATGATGAATTCGAAAACAAAACAGATTATATGGCCACCAGTGCTACTAGATTGGAGAAACTTTCCATTTTCAGTTATGATAGACTTGGTAACCAAACCAAACTTTCCAGTGGTTACTAGTGAGGAAAGGGAAAGGGAGGGAGATAATATAGGGGGGAAGGATTAAGAGGTACAAACTATTAAGTATAAAATAAGTTGCAATGATTTATTGTACAACACAAGGAATAAAGCCAGTATTTTATAATAACTATAGGAGTATAACCTTTAAAAATTGTGAATCACTGTTTTATACACCTATAACTTATATTGCATGGCAACTACACTTCAGGTTTTTTTTTAAGTTCTAGATAGAATATAGAGTCATCAAATAAACTGGAAAAATGTATGCAACACTGAGGTTAAATTCACATGAAGTCAGGAATCCAGATAGATAAAGAAACATAGAAACAAACTTTTGGTCTGAGTTCAACTGAAACTACAGAATTCAACTTAATTCATCATTCTTCTTGAGCACAAAATAAACTCCTCTCCTCCTGATCCCTCTCTTGTTAAGGATAACTACCTGTTTCAACCATGACACTGAGTAAAGGGGGGAAGATCCTTGTGAAGTGTGACATAAACTGACTCTCTCAGGTATTTGTACCTCAAATTGCCATGCCTGGGTAAAGTAAAATACTTCAGTGGTGATTTTACTTAAAATGATTCTACAGAAGTGGTGCCTCTATCTGCCAGAGAAGTAAAGCAAAACGGCATTGAAGTAAACTGTCTTTATCCTACATATCAAAGAATTCCCAAAAAGATACATTGAAAATGCACAGTTCGCAGAAAAATTTGATAAAAATAAACTACTAGACTCTAAATAAAACAAGCAATCTTGAGTGCAAACCAACCATTATAACAAACAGTTGAAACAGATTAGCAGAGAATATAGACAAGTTTTGCTTACTTAAGTGTCAATGCAGGGAACAGGAAACTAGAATGACTTAGAAGAAAAAATGAGCACCCCAGGCTGGAAGGTGTCTGATATGCCACGGGAGCAGAATGGAAGGCAATTACTAACATCTCCAGAAAGAAATAGAGCTGCTGGGCCAAAGTGAAAATGAAGCTCAATTGTGGATATGTCTGGTGGTGAAAATAAAGTCTGATACTGTAAAGAACACTTATGCATAGGAATATGGAATATTAGGTCCATGGGTCAAGGTAAATTGGATGTGGTCAAGCAGAAGATGGCAAGATTGGATATCAACTTCTTAGGAATCAGTGAACTAAAATTGACAGAAAAAGGAGAAATTAATTCAGATGACCATAATATGTACTACGGTAGGCTAGAATCCCTTAGATGAAATGGAGTAGCCCTCATAGTCAACAAAAGAGTCCAAAATGTAGTACTTGGGAGCAATCTCAAAAATGACATAATGATCTCAGTTTGTTTCCAGGGCAAACCATTCAATATCACAGTAATCCAAATATATGCAACCACTTATGCCAAAGAAGCTGAGGTTGATCAGTTTTATAAAAACCTACAAGACCCTCTACAACTAACACTGAAAAAGATCCTTTTCATCATAGAGGATTGGAATTGAAAAGTAGGAAGTCAAGAGTTACCCAGAATAACAGGCAAGTTTGCCCTTGGAGTACAAAATGAAGCAGAGCAAAGTTTAACAGAGTTTTGTCAAAATAACATGCTGGTCATAGGAAAGACCTTTTCCCATCAACCCAAGAGATAACTACACATGGACATCATGAGATGAACAATACCAAAATCAGATTGATTATATTATTTGCAGCTGAAAATGCAGAAACTCCATACAGTCAGCAAAAACAAGACCTGGAGCCCCAGCGACTTAGGTCATACACTCTTTTGTTTGTTTGTTTGTTTTAATATAAACTTATTTATTTTAATTGGAGGCTAATTACTTTACAGCATTGTAGTGGTTTTGCCATACACTGACATGAATTAGCCATGGGTGTACATGTGTTCCCCATCCTGAATGCCCCTCTCACCTCCTTCCCCATCCCATCCCTCAGGGTCATCCCAGTGCACCAGCCCCAAGCACCCTGTCTCATGCATCAAACCTGGACTGGCGATCTGTTTCATATGATAATATACATGTTTCAATGCCATTGTGCCAGATCATGAACTCTTTATTGAAAAATTCAGGCTTAAATTTTGAAGAAAGTAGGGAAAACCACTAGGCCATTGAGATATGACCTAAATCAAACCCCTTATGATTATACAGTAGAGGCGATTAATAGATTCAAGGGATTAGATCTGATAGAGTGCCTGAAGAACTATGGATGGAAATTTATAACATTGTACAGAAGACCGTGACCAAAACCTTCCCCAAGAAAAAGGAATGCAACAAGGCAAAGTGGTTGTTTGAGAAGGCTTTCCAAATAGGTGAGGAAGGAAGAGAAGTGAAAGGCAAAGGAGAAAGGGAAAGACATACCCAACGGAATGCAGAGTTCCAGAGATGAGCAATGAGAGATAAGAAGGCTTTTTTAAACGAACAGTGCAAAGAAATAGAGGAACACAATAGAACGGGAAAGACCGGAGATCCCCTCAAGAAAATTGGAGATATCAAGGGAATATTTCATGCAACGATGGGCACAATAAAGGATATAAAAGGTAGGATTATAACAGAAGCTGAAGAGATTAAGAGGAAGTGGCAAGAAGACAAAGAACTATACAAAAAAAAAAAAAGTCTTAATGACCCAGATAACCATGATGGTATGGTCACTCACCTAGACTCAGACATCCTGGGGTGTGAGGTCAAGTGGGCCTGAGGAAACATTCATATGAACAAATATAGTAGAGATGAAGGAATTCCAGCTGAGCTATTTCAAATCCTAAAAGTTAATGCTGTTAAAGTGCTGCACTCAATATATCAGCAAATTTGGAAAACTCAGCAGTGGCCACAAGACTGGAAAGGGTCAGTCTTTTTTATTCTAATCCCAAAGAAACACAGAGCCAAAGAATGTTAAAATTACTGTACTGTTTCACTCATTTCATATGTCAGTAACATTATGCTCAAAATTCTTCAAGTTAGGCTTCAACTGTACATAAACTGAGAAATTCCAGATGTACAATTTGGGTTTAGAAAAGGCAGTGGAACAAGAAACTAAATTGCCAGTATTATTTGGATCATGGAGAACAGAAGTGAATTCCAGAAAAATATCTACTTCTGCTTCATGGAATACACTAAAGCCTCTGACCGTGTGGATCACAACAAACTGGGAAAAATTCTTAAAGAGATGGGAACATCAGACCACCTTACATGTTTCTGGAGAAACCTGTATGCAGGTCAAAAAGCCAAGAGTTAGAACTGGATATGGAAACATGGACTGCTTCAAATTGGGAAAGGAAGACAGGGCTATATATTGTCACCCTGCTTATTTAACTTATATGCAGAGTACATCTGGTGAAATGCCACGGTGGATGTAGCACAAGCTGGAATCAAGATTGCTGGGAGAACTATCAATAACCTCATACATGCAGATGATACCACTATAATGGCAGAAAGGAAAGAGAAACTAAAGAGCCTCTTGATGTGGGTGAAAGAGGAGAATAAAAAAGCTGGCTTGAAACAACATTAAAAAAGCTGAGATCATGGCATCTGGTCCTTCACTTCATGGTATATAGAAGGGGGGAAAGTGGAAAGTGACAGACTTTATTTTTCTTGGGCTTCAAAATCACTGCAGATGGTGACTGCAGCCATGAAATTAAAAGATGCTTGCTCCTTGGAAGAAAAGCTATGACAAGCCTAGACAACATGTAAAAAGCAGAGACAATACTTTGCCAACAAAGGTTCATCTAGTCAAAGCTATGATTTTTCCAGTAGTCATGTATGGATGTGAGAGTTAGACCATATAGAAGGCTGAGCACCAAAGAACTTAAGCTTTCAAACTGTGGTGCTGCAGAAGACTCTTGAGAGTCCCTTGGACTGCAAGGAGATCAATTCAATCAATCCTGAAAGAAATCACTCTGAATATTCTAGAAGGACTGATCCTGAAGCAGAAGCTCCAGTACTTTGGCCACTTGCTGCAAAGAGCTGACTCATTGGATAAGACCCTGATGCTGGAAAAGATTGAGGGCAGGAGGAAAAGGGGGTGACTGAGCATGAGATGGCTGGTTGGCATCACTGACTCAATGGACATAACTTTGAGCCAACTCCAGGAGATTGTGGAGGACAGAGGAGACTGGCTTGCTACAGTTTATGGGGTTGCAGAGTTGGATATGACTTGGCAACCAAACAACAATCAGGTAGAAATCTGGAAAAAAAAAAAAAAAACCTCATATTTAACATAATTAATAGATCACTGAAACAGAAAAAAATTTAAAAGTTCATAAAATGGAAAATATAGCAGAAAAATCAATCCGCACTGTAGCAAAAGAGGCTAACAGATGGAAAATCTGAGAGATTAACATATAGAGGGGATTGAATTAGAAAGGCTAATATGTATTGTCCAGATCCCCAGAAAAAGAATAGGGTAGAGGCAATAAGAGTTGCTGAGAATTTTCCAAATCTAATAAAAGACATAAATTCACAAATTCAAGGAACTTAATATTTTCCTAATAGGATAAAAATAAGTCTGCATTTAGGCACTTGTAATGAAAGTAATGAACATCAAACCTAAAGATATATTCAAAAAGCATGCAAGAATATACTTTAAAAAAATGATAATAGATTGAGAATTGACTTATCGGTAGCATCACAATGGAAGGGAAGACATAGTGAAATAAAATCTTTGATATCTTAGAGAAAATAACAATCTGAAGTATTTTACTGGATGCTTCTGGTGATTGCATATCAGCTTGTGGTAAATCAAGACTTCTAACAAAGACAATTAGAAATACAGAATAAAGTAAAACAAAAATCTGTTCAAAGTTATCTAAGACCTACCCAGGCAGCAAGGAATTCACTGATCAAGAACAGAGAAGTTATCTTGACATCCACTGTCATTTTTCTTACTGAGTGCATTTATTGTCTTCAGATGATAAGAGACTAAGAAGCTGAACAGAGCTCTCAGTGGTCTTATAGGGCTGTGGGAAGATAGAGCTTAGAGCCAGAAGCGATGTGGGCCCTGATAAACACCCTAAACTGTCCTTTGGAATTCCCAAAGGTCTACATACTAAGAATAGGCATAAATTAGAATTAAAATACAAGCCCTGAAGCATAGCTTGGAAAGAGCTTTAATTTTTAATTAAATTGAAACAATATATTTCAACATTAACTGCTTGACAGAAGAAAGTAAAAAGAAAGAAGTAGGTATAATGGTCATCTGACCAAAATTCACCCATTCCAGTCCATTTTAGTTTGCTGATTCCTAAAATGTCAATGTTCACTCTTGCCATCTCCTGCTTGACCACTTCTAATTTGTCTTGATTCATGGACCTAACATTCCAGGTTCCTATGCAATATTGCTCTTTACACCATCAGACTTTACTTCCATTACCAGTCACATCCACCACTGGGCATTGTTTTCGCTTTGGCTCTGTCTCTTCATTCTTTCTGGAGTTATTTATCCACTCTTCTTCAGTAGCATATTGGGTACCTACCGATCTGGGGAGTTCGTCTTTCAGTGTCCTATCTTTTTGCCTTTTCATACTGTTCATGGGGTTCTCAAGGCAAGAATTCTGAAGTGGTTTGTCATTCCCTTCTCCAGTAGACCACATTTTGTCAGAACTCTCCACCATGACCCTTCCATCTTGGGTGGCCCTGCACGGCATGGCTCATAGTTTCATTGAGTTAGACGAGGTTAACTCAGTGGTCCATGTGATCATTTTGATTAGCTTTCTGTGATTGTGGTGTTCATCTTGTGTCCTCTGACAGATAAGGATAAGAGGCTTATGGAAGCTTCCTTATGAGAGAGACTGACTCTGGGGGAAGCTGGGTAAACTGGGTCTTGTTCTTATGGGCAGGGTTGTGCTCAATAAATCTTTAGTCCAATTTTCTGTTGGTGGGTGTGGCTGTGTTCCCTCCCTGTTGTTTAACCTGAGACCAAACTATGGTGGAGGTAATGAAGATAATGGTGACCTCCTTCAGAAGGTCCCATGCAGGCACTGTTGCACTCAGTGTCCTGAGCCTTGAGCAGGCCACCACTGACCCACGACTCCCCCAGGGACTCCTGGACAGTCACAGGCAAGTCTGGCTCAGTCTCTTGTGAGGTCACTGCTCCTTTCTCCTGGGTTCTTGTGCACCCAAGGTTTTGTTTGTGCCCTCCAAGAGTCTGTTTCCCCAGTCCTATGGAAGTTCTGTAATCAAATCCCCCTGGCTTCTAAAGTCAAATTCTCTTGGGGTTCTCAGTCCCTTTGCCAGATCCCCAGTTTGGGAAATCTGTTGTGGGTCTTAGAACTTTTTTAACAGTGCAAAGTTTTCATTGGTATGATTGTTCTGCAGTTTGTGGGTCGTTTGCTTGGCAGCTGTATGGTGGGTTAATGATGACCTCCTCCAAGAGGGCTTATGCCACAGGCTATGTGACCCAGGGAGCTGCACCCAGAGCCCCTGCCCCTGCAGCAGGCCACTGCTGACCCATACCTCTGCACAAGACTCAAACACAGGTCTGGCACAGTGTCTGTGGGGTCTCTGGGTCCTGGTGTGCACAAGGTTTTGTTTGAGCCCTCCGAGTCTCTAGAAGGTATGGGGTTTGATTCTAAACTCAATTTCACCCCTCCTACCATCTTGCTGGGTCTTCTCCTTTGCCCTTGAATGTAGGGTATATTTTTTTATGTGTGGGATCCAACATTCTCTTGTTGATGGTTGTTCAACAGGAGATGAATGTTGTAATTCATTGAGTTGCAATTTTGGAGTTTTCACAGGAGAAAATGAGCACATGTCCTTCTACTCCACCAACTTGCCATAGTCTTGGGCTTCCCTGGTGGCTCAACTGGTAAAGAATCAGTCTGCAATGCAGGAGACCTGGGTTCAATCCCTGGGTTGGAAAGCTACCCTGGAGAAGGGAAAAGCTGTCCACTCCAGTTTTCTTTCCTGGAGAATTCTAGTCTGTGGGTAGCAAAAAGTCAGATACAACTGAGCAACTTTCACTTTCAGCCCATTAAGACTATTCCAAAAATCATAGTCAAATATAGGATGACGATAAATTAATATTTCAAATGAGTGACTTCATCAGTATGTTCCTCAGTTGTATCTGTATTTTTTCTCATAATTCACTTTATTTTTCATGATCATACAGGTGTGTTTTCTATCCCAGTAATTACTTGAATGCACATAAAAGGCAGAAACTTATGAAATACCACTCATGCTTTAAGCCTGAGGGCAGAAGAAATAATTTGAAAAGTGCCTGGATCAGGCTCACTTGCTAATTTTGGAGAACATTCTATAGAGGTATAAGGAAACCAAGACTCATACTCAGAACATAGGCACAGGCAGCAGCAATTTCAGGGAGCTCATTCTACAATGCAGGAAGCACCATTTCAGAGTTCTCCCTCTAGCTTATTAGTGCTTCGGTCAGGGTCAGCCAGGAGAAGGCAATGGCACCCCACTCCAGTACTCTTGCCTGGAAAATCCCATGGATGGCGGAGCCTGGTGGGCTACAGTTCATGGGGTCGCTAAGAGTCGGACACGACTGAGCGACTTCACTTTCACTTTTCACTTTCATGCATTGGAGAAGGAAATGGCAACCCACTCCAGTGTTCTTGCCTGGAGAATCCCAGGGATGGGGGAGCCTGGTGGGCTGCCGTCTATGGGGTCGCACAGAGTCGGAAATGACTGAAGTGACTTAGCAGCAGCAGGGCCAGCCAGTAGGCAACAGTCCTTGGAAGCCTGAGGACAAGCAGATAACATTAATATAGCCCCATGAGTCAGAATACAGGCTGAATAGACTCCCCTGATCACCCCAGTCTTCCAAGACACAATACCATACAACAGAGGACCCGAGACCTGGACCAGCAAACCAACACCAGCTCCAAAACCCACAGAGCCCCAAAACCAGAGACCCTGGGCTATAGCTCTACCCACTAATTGGTGGAAACCAGTCCTGGGACTACCACAGCCCCACAGCCAGCCACCCTTTGATTTGACCCTACCAACCAGTGAGCCAAGAGTGGTCCAGGACCCAGTCTCCCACACCAGCTGGCTCACACTTGTAGGTCTCAGAGTGAGAGAACCCAAGTCCTGGGTTCCATCTGGTGCCTAGTCCCACCCACCAGAGAGCTTGTGAAAGCCCTGGAATCTGGTATCAGTTAACAGTGGGGGGGCACTAGCCTTGTTACCCCATGAAAATGTGTCCCACCCACCAGCAGGAGACCCTAGCTACAAGTCATCTTAGGGCCCTCAGCCAGCTCTGTCAGTTACCAGTCATACCCACCAGCAGGCCAGTACAAACCCAGGCCCTGGCCCTATACACTAGTAGGTAACACCAACTCTGGGACCCCTGGCCTGCAGTCAACTATCCTGTAACCCAATCTTGCACACCAGTGGGCTGACTCCAGGACTAGGACTCCCTGGGTCATGCAGCCAGATACCAGGACACAGCCCCACTCAGTGTTAGCTGGCAGCCTCCATGCTACATAGGATCTAGCAAACAAACAGGTGATGAATCAGCCATGCCCACTAGTCTGCCTACAGCAGTCAGCCCTACTATAACAGGAGGGTCTGTAGAAGATACTCTTAGAGCATTTAGCTCTAGTTAGCAGAGGAGAGTGTAAGACATTTCCTACACAAGACCACTTTTGCAAGATCAGGCAGTGTAACCAACCTACTAATTTCATAGAAATAAAACCACTGAATTAGACAAAATGAAGCAAAAGAATGTCTTCTAGGTGAAAGAATAAGACAAATTCCCAGAAGAAGAGTTAAGTGAAGTGGAGATAAGCAATCTACCCAATAAAGGGTTCAAGGTAAGATCATAAACATGCTGAAAGAACTGAGGAGAAGAA
Source organism: Bubalus bubalis (assembly GCF_019923935.1). Taxonomy (NCBI): domain Eukaryota; kingdom Metazoa; phylum Chordata; class Mammalia; order Artiodactyla; family Bovidae; genus Bubalus; species Bubalus bubalis. The sequence continues at coordinate 78,001,172 of NC_059172.1, read as the reverse complement.
AGAATGAACATAGTGACAAATTTAACAAGAAGAAACTATAAAAATGAACCAAACAGCACTGAAGAATACAATAACTGAAATTTAAAATACACTAAAGGAATCAATAGTACATTAGATGAGGAATGGATGAGTGAACTGGAAATCACACAAGGTGAACAGAAAAAAAGAATATTTTTTTTAAATGAGTACAAGAGACCTCTTGAACAACATCAAACATATTAACACTTTAAATATAAAGATACACACCTGCTAAAGTTAGAGGATGTAAAAAGATCCAAGTGAAAATGAAAGGAAAGTCAGGGTAGCCAACCTTGTTATCAGACTAAATATACATTAAAATAAAGTCTGTATTTAAGTATCATGTCTTCTTTATCCATTCCTCTGTCTATCGAAATCTAGGTTGCTTTCATGTCTTGGTTATTGTAAAAATGATGCAATAAACATCGGGGTGCATGTATCCTTTCAGATCATGTTTTCCTCTGGATATATGCCTAGGAGTGGGATTACAGGGTCAAATGGTAGGTCTATTTTTAGTTTAGTTTTGTTTTTTTTTTTGTTGTTGTTTTTTTTTTTAAGGAATCCCCATACTGTTCTTCATTATGGTTATACCAATTTCTGTTCCTACCAACAGTGTAAGAGGGTTCCCTTCTCTCCACACCCTCTCAAGCATTTACTATTTATGGATTTTTTGATGACAGAGATTCAGCTGGTGTGAGGTGCTATCTCATTGTAGTTTCAATTTGCATTTCTCTAATAATTAGTGATGTTTAATGTCTTTTCATGTGCCTATTTGCCATCTCTATGTCTTCTTTATAGAAATGTCTATTTAGGTCTTCTGCCCATTTGTTCATTGGAATATTATTCAACTGTTAAAAAGAATGAAATAATGCCATTTGCAGTAACATGGATGGACCTAGAGATTGTCATACTGAGTCTGAGTAAGTCAGACAGAGAAGGAGAAATATCATATGACACCCCTTATATGTGAAATGTAAAAAGAAATGATGCAAATGAACTTAATTTACAAAACAGAAAGAGACTTACAGGCTTAGAGAACAAATTTATGGTTGCTGGGGGGAAGGGATAGTTAGGGAGTTTGGGATGGACACACTACTAAATTTAAAATAGATAGCAAATTGGGACCTACTATATAGCATATGGAACTCTACTCAGTGTTATGTGGCAGCCTGGAGGGGAATTTGGAGGAGAATGGATACATGTGTGGCTGAGTCCCTTCACTGTTCACCTGAAGCTATTACAGTATTGTTAATTGGCTATACCCCAATAGAAAGTTATGACCATGCTAGACAGCATGTTAGAAAGCAGAGACATTACTTTGCCAACAAAGGTCCATCTAGTCAAAGCTATGGTTTTTCCAGTAGTCACGTATGGATGTGAGAGTTGGACTAAAAAGAAAGCTGAGTGCTGAAGAATTAATGCTTTTGGTGCCATTTATTTATTTTTGCTTTTATTTTCAATATTCTTGGAGGTGGGTCATAGAGGATCCTGCTGTGATGTATGTCGGAGAGTGTTTTGCCTATGTTTTCCTCTAAGAGTTTTATAGTTTCTGGTCTTACGTTTAGATCTTTAATCCATTTTGAGTTTATTTTTGTGTATGGTGTTAGAAAGTGTTCTAGTTTCATTCTTTTACAAGTGGTTGACCAGTTTTCCCAGCACCACTTGTTAAAGAGATTGTCTTTTCTCCATTGTATATTCTTGCCTCTTTTGTCAAAGATAAGGTGTCCATATGTGTGTGGATTTATCTCTGGGCTTTCTATTTTGTTCCATTGATATATATTTTGCAGATGACATGATCCTCTACATAGAAAACCCTAAAGACTCTACCAGAAAATTACTAGAGCTAACCAATGAATATGGTAAAGTTGCAGGATATAAAATCATTGTTCCATTGATATATATTTCTGTCTTTATGCCAGTACCATACTGTCTTGATGACTGGCTTTGTAGTAGAGCCTGAAGTCAGGCAGGTTGATTCCTCCAGTTCCATTATTCTTTCTCAAGATTGCTTTGGCTATTCAAGGTTTTTTGTATTTCCATAAAAGTTGTGAAATTATTTGTTCTAGCTCTGTGAAAAATACCGTTGGTAGCTTGATAGGGATTGCATTGAATCTATAGATTGCTTTGGGGAGTATACTCATTTTCATTATATTGATTCTTCCCGTCCATGAACATGGTATATTTCTCCATCTATTAGTGTCCTCTTTGATTTCTTTCACCAGTGTTTTATAGTTTTCTATATATAGGTCTTTAGTTTATATATTCCTAAGTATTTTATTCTTTTCGTTGCAATGGGGAATGGAATTGTTTCCTTAATTTCTCTTTCAATTTTCTCATTATTAGTGTATAGGAATGCAAGGGATTTTTGTGTGTTGATTTTATATCCTGCAACTTTACCATATTCATTGGTTAGCTCTAGTAATTTTCTGGTGGAGTCTTTAGGGTTTTCTATGTAGAGGATCATGTCATCTGCAAACAGTGAGAGTTTTACTTCTTCTTTTCCAATTTGGATTCCTTTTATTTCTTTTTCTTCTCTGATTGCTGTGGCCAAAACTTCCAAAACTATGTTGAACAGTAGTGGTGAAAGTGGGCACCACTGTCTTGTTCCTGACTTTAGGAGAAATGCTTTCAATTTTTCACCATTGAGGATAACGTTTGCTGTGGGTTTGTCGTATATAGCTTTTATTATGTTGAAGTATGTTCCTTCTATTCCTGCTTTCTGGAGAGTTTTTATCATAAATGATGTTGAATTTTGTCAAAGGCTTTCTCTGCATCTATTGAGATAATCATATGGCTTTTATTTTTCAATTTGTTAATGTGGTGTATTGCATAAATGCTCCAACATAAATCACAGCAGGATCCTCTATGACCCACCTCCCAGAATATTGGAAATAAAAGCAGAAATAAACAAATGTGACCTAATTAAAATTAAAAGCTTCTGTACAACAAAGGAAACTATAAGCAAGGTGAAAAGACAGCCTTTGAAATGGGAGAAAATAATAGCAAATGAAGCAACTGACAAACAACTAATCTCAAAAATATACAAGCAATTCCTACAGCTAAATTCCAGAAAAATAAATGACCCAATCAAAAAATGGGCCAAAGAACTAAACAGACATTTTTCCAAAGAAGGCATACAGATGGCTAACAAACACATGAAAAGATGCTCAACATCACTCATTATCAGAGAAATGCAAATCAAAACCACAATGAGGTACCATTTCACGCCAGTCAGAATGGCTGTGATCCAAAAGTCTACAAGCAATAAATGATGGAGAGGGTGTGGAGAAAAGGGAACCCTCTTACACTGTTGGTGGGAATGCAAACTAGTACAGCCACTATGAAAACAGTGTGGAGATTCCTTAAAAAACTGGAAATAGAATTGCCTTCTGACCCAGCAATCCCACTGCTGGGCATACACACTGAGGAAATTAGAATTGCAAGAGACATGTGTACCCCAATGTTCATTTCAGCACTGTTTATAATAGCCAGAACATGGAAGCAACCTAGGCGTCTATCAGCAGATGAATGGATAAGAAAGCTGTGGTACATATACACAGTGGAATATTACTCAGCCATTAAAAAGAATACATTTGAATCAGTTCTAATGAGGTGGATGAAACTGGAGCCTATTATACAGAGTGAAGTAAGCCAGAAAGAAAAACACCAATACAGTATACTAATGCATATATATGAAATTTAGAAAGATGGTAAAGATAACCTTGTATGTGAGACAGCAAAAGAGACACAGATGTATAGAACAGTCTTCTGGACTCTGAGAGAGGGAGAGTGGGATGATTTGGGGGAATGTCATGGAAACATATATAATATCATATAAGAAAAGAATCGCTGGTCCAGGTTCAATACAGGATGCTTGGGGCTGGTGCACTGGGATGACCCAGAGGGATGGTATGGGGAAGGAGGTGGAAGGGGAGTTCAAAAATAAATAAATAAATAAGAAAAAGAAAACAAAAACAAATACACTTTATGAATCAGTTCCTATTTGTCCCTGAAACAAATACTCCAAACAGCACTGCAAAGAACCTTTAACACCAGGCCTACTCCAGCTGAGTTATCCTTATCCCCAATACTCAGATTCTCCAGTGAATGAGTTTACTTCTCCTTGATCCAGATTGATAGAAGAAAAGCATCCTTCACTTTTTCATGTCATGAAGCACCTGTGTCCTGTGTCAAAGGCTGCAAAAAAAATCTTCATGACCTGGCTTAAACGTCATCATTGGAGCACATTCCAACAAGGAGCAGAGATTTTGTCTCTCCCCTGAGCTGCTTCTGTTGCTGTGTTGCTGCCTTTGTTTATTATTTGTTAACAAGCACTTGGTGGTCCAACAAGTTAGTCAACAAATGGCCTTCCCTTTCCTGTGGCTTGCTGTCATACCCTGAACCCTGTGCAGCCTCTGGCATGATAGCAAGCAGGGCCACTTCAGCAGCCTACATACTCAAAGCTAGTGATCTGAAAGAGCCTATAAAAGCTCAACTGTGTTAGGTGCCACTGAAGGCAATGAGATTGCAACTCAGTGGGGATTTTCACAAGGATGTCACTTTGTCTCCTAGTCAAGCAAATGAAAGAGTTCCACAGAGAACCAGGGGGCTGGCCAAGAGCTGAGTCATAGCTTCATTAACTCCACTGTTCATGCACTTTGGACCTGCTCCAAAAGGACAGAGAAACATGCAATAACATAATAAGAAATAATAACCTGGAGCTGCCAGTCAGAAGGCAAGAGGAACGTGGTTGTGATTGTCAGATACATGCACAAAATAATAGTAATAACAATAGGATGGGGGAAATTTTTAGAAGTTATGGATATATTTATGGCATAGATTGTGGTGATGATTTCTTTATACTCTTCCTGTTATACACATTAAATATCTATACCCTTCTTTGTATGTCAGTCAGCCCCCAATAAAATGTTTGTTAAAAAAGAAAGAAAAACAAAGCCTGTAATAAGAGACAAAGCAAAGCATTATATAATGAGAAAGGTTCAAGCCAAAGGATATAACAATTATAAATACATATATACAGCCAACATATGAGCACCTAAAGACATATAACATATATTCACAAACAAAACAGGGAAATTGGTAGTAACACAATAATACAAAGAAATCTAATACTCCACTTACATCAATGAACAGACTATCCAAACTAAAATTTAATAAGGAAACACTGGCCTTAAATAACATGTTAGAACAGAAAGATTTAATAGATATATCCATAATCCAAAAGCAGTTAAATAGAAATTCTTTACAAGGGTGCATAGAACATACTCCAGGATAAACCATATAGTTGGCCACAAAATAAGTCCCAGTAGATTTAAGGTTGAAATCATATTAAACCTCTTTTCTGATTACAGTGCTATGACACTAGATATGAACCACAAGAAAAAGTATATAAAAAACACAAATACTTAAAAACTAAATAGCATACTACTGAACATTCAATGGGCCACCGAAGAAATCAAAGAGGATATTAAAAAATACATGAAAAATGAAAATGGAGACACAATGATCCAAATTCAATGCAGCAAAACAAAAGCAGTTCTTGGTGGAAATTTTATAGTGATACTAGCCTACTTTAGGAAACAAGAAATACTGCAAATAAATAACACAACCTTATATCTAAAGAGAAAATAAAAGAAAAACAAAACTCTAAGTCAGTAGAAGGAAAACTAAATACAGAGCAGAAATAAAGAAAAAAATTTAAAAATAGCTAATATCAATGAAATTAAGAGCTGATTCTTTGTAAAGATAAACTTGATAAACCTTTATATAGACTCATCAACAAAAAGGAGAGAGCACACTAATAAAGTTGGAAATAAAAAAGAAGTTAAAATTGACACCACATAAATACAATCATAAAACTTACTATGAAAAATTATACAAGAATAAAATGGACAAGTGTAAGAAACAAATAATATAGAAAAATAAAGTCTCCCAAAAATGAATCAGGATGGGATGAAGACACCCAAAAGACAGATTATCAATAATGTTGAACCAGCAATCAAAACCTACCAACAAGCAAAAGCCCAGAACTACCTGGCTTCACAGATTAATAATACCAAATACTTAAAGAAGAGATAACACATATTCTTCTCAAAGTATTCTAAAAACTGAAAAAGAAAAATAGCCTCTGAACTCATTGTTCAGGGCCAGCATCATATTGAATACGAAAACCCAAAGACACTACAAAAAAAGAGAAAATTACAGACCAATATCATTAATGAACATAGATTGTTGCTGTTTAGTTATTAAGTTGTACCTGACACTCTTGTGACCCCATGGACTGTAGCCCACCAGGCTCCTCTGTCCATGTGATTTCCCAGGCAAGAATCCTGTAGTGGCTTGCCATTTGCTTCTCAAGGGCATCTTCCCAACCCAGAGATCAAACCCACGTCTCCTGCATTGACTGGTGGATGCCTTATCTTTGAGCCACCTGGGAAGCCCAAATGAACATAGATACAATAGACCAAAGCAAAATATTAACCAGGCAAATTCAGGAGTGCATTAAATGATCATCCATTTTGGTGGGGTGAGATTTGTCATAAGGATGACAGAATGGTTCAGTATCTACAAATCAGCCAATGATACTTTACAGTAACACACTGAAAAACAAAAATAAAATGATCATTCCAGCAGCTGAAGTAAACCTTTTTAACAATACTTAACAATCATTTCTGATAAAAATCTCAAAAAAGTGGGTATAGAGGGAGCAATATAAAAAGGCCATATATGAAAAACCATTTCCAAAATTATACTTAATAGTAAAAGCAGAAAACATCTTCTCTAAGTTCAAGAACAAGACAGAAAGGCCCACTCTCACCATGTTTATTCAACATAATATTGGCAGCTGGGTAGAAATCATATATCAACAAATATACATCAGATGAATCCAAAGAGTAAAAGTGAAATTATCACTGTTTCATATGGCATAGTACTATTTATATAAAGAAGACCCAATAGCCTATACCAAAACCCAATAGAAATAATGAATGAATTCAGTAAAATTTCAGAACACAAAATTAATATACAAAAATCTGTTATATTTTTTTACACCAATAACAATCCATACAAAAAAGAAATTATGAAAACTATCCTACTGGATAACGTCAGTTTTCATTCCAAACTCAAAGAAAGGCAATGCCAAAGAATGTTCAAACTACTGCATGATTGCACTCATCTCACATGCTAACAAAGTAATGCTCAAAATTCTCCAAGCCAGGCTTCAGCAGTAGGTGAACCAAGAATTTCCAGATGTTCAAAATGGATTTACAAAAGGCAGAGGAATCATAGGTCAAATTGCCAACATCCACTGGATCATAGAAAAAGCAAGAGAGTTCCAGAAAAAACATCTACTTCTGCTTTATTGACTATGCCAAAGCCTTTGACTCTGTGGATCACAACAAACTGTGGAAAATTCTGAAAGAGATGGGAATACCAGATCACCATACCTACCTCCTGAGAAACCTGTATGCATGTCAGGAAGCAACAGTTAGAACCAGACATGGAACAACAGACTGGTTCCAAATAGGAAAAGGAGTACATCAAGGCTGTATATTGTCACCCCGCTTCAGATCAGATCAGTCGCTCAGTCGTGTCGGACTCTTTGCGACCCTATGAATCACAGCACACCAGGCCTCCCTGTCCATCACCAACTCCCGGAGTTCACTCAGACTCACATCCATCGAGTCAGTGATGCCATCCAGCCATCTCATCCTCTGTTGTCCCCTTCTTCTCTTGCCCCCAATCCCTCCCAGCATCAGAGTCTTTTCCAATGAGTCAACTCTTCGCATGAGGTGGCCAAAGTACTGGAGTTTCAGCTTTAGCATCATTCCTTCCAAAGAAATCCCAGGGCTGATCTCCTTCAGAATGGACTGGCTGGATCTCCTTGCAGTACAAGGGACTCTCAAGAGTCTTCTCCAACATCACAGTTCAAAAGCATCAATTCTTCGGCCCTCAGCCTTCTTCACAGTCCAACTCTCACATCCATACATGACCACAGGAAAAACCATAGCCTTGACTAGAGGAATCTTTATTGGCAAAGTAATGTCTCTGCTTTTGAATATGCTATCTAGGTTGGTCATAACTTTCCTTCCAGTCACCCCCCTTATTTAACCTATATGCAGAGTACATCATGAGAAACGCTGGGCTGGAAGAAGCACAAGCTGGAATCAAGACTGCCAGGAGAAATATCAATAACATTAGATATGCAGATGACACCACCCTTATGGCAGGACGCAAAGGATCTAAAGAGCCTCTTGATGAAAGTGAAAGAGAAGGGTGAAAAGCTGGCTTAAAACTCAACATCCAAAAAATTAAGATCTTGGCATATGGTCCCATCACTTCATGGCAAATACATGGGAAAACAATGGAAACAGTGACAGACTTTATTTTCTTGGACTCCAAAATCATTGCAGATGGTGACTGCAGCCATGAAATTAAAAGACGCTTGCTCCTTGGATGAGAAACTATGACCAATCTAGACAACACATTAAAAAGCAGAGACATTACTTTTCCAACAAAGGTCCATCTAGTCAAAGCTATGGCTTTTCCAACAGTTATGTATGGATATGAGAGTTGGACCATAAAGAAAGCTGAGCACCGAAGAACTGAAGCTTTTGATCTGTAGTGTTGGAGACTCTTGAGAGTCCCTTGGATGGCAAGATCCAACCAGTCAATCCTAAAGGAAATCAGTCCCTAATATTCATTGAAGGACTGATGCTGAAGCTGAAGCTCCAATACTTTGGCCACCTGATGCAAAGAACTGACTCATTGGAAAAGATCTGATGCTGGGAAAGATTGAAGGTGGGAGGAGGGAATGACAATGGATGAGATAGTTTGTCATCACTGACTTGATGGATGTGACTTTGAGTAAGCTCTGGGAGTTGGTGATGGACAGGGAAGCCTTGCTGCAGTTCATGGGGTCACATGACTGAGGGGACATGACTGAGCAACTGAACTGAACTATCCCCTATGTAATTACATCAGAAAGAACAAAATATATAGAAATAAATCTAATCAGGAAATGAAAGACCTTTACTCTGAAAACAATAAGACATTGATCAAATATACTGAAGAAGGCATAAACAAATGGAAAGATATACCATGTTCATGAACTGGAAAAATTAGCATTGTTAAAATGACCGTACTATTTAGGGCAGTCTACAAATTCAGAAACAATTCTTATCAAAACACCAAGAGCATTTTCCACAAAACTAGAACAAATATAAAAATTTGTGGAAACAGAAAAGAGTCAGTGTCCAAAGCAACCTTGAGAAAGGACAAATGTATCAACAACTCCTAAATTGTAAACTATATTACAAATTTATAGTAACCAAAATAATGTGACACTGGCACAGTAAGAGACACATGGATCAATAGAACAGGAAAGAGAAACCAAAAATAAACCCACACATCTATTAGTATATGAGAAAGAAGGCAAGAATATGCAACGGAGAAAAGACAGTCTCTTCAGTAAGTGGTCTTGAGAGAAATGGACAACACTGATTAGCTTTCCTTTAAGGGAAAATGGTCTAAAATAGGTAAGCATGACTATCTGAATACTTATATTGCCTTTTTATTTTTCCCTTATCAATTTTTTATTGAAGTATAATTGACTTACAACATTATATTAGTTTTAGGTGTACAGCATAGCAATTCAATATTTTCACAGATTATAGGTTATTACAAGAAAATGGCTATAATTCATTGTGTTATACAGTATATCCTTGTTGCTTATTTATTTTATATGTAGTGGCTTGTTTCTGTTAATTCTATACCCCCAATCTGTCCCTCTTTTCTTCTCCCTCTCCCCTTTGGTAACCATGTTTGTTTTCTATATCTGTGTTTCTGTTTGCATATGCATTCAATTGTGTTCTTTCTTAGATTCTATGTATCAGTTCAGTTCAGTTCAGTCTATGTATAAGTGACATCATACAGTATTTGTCTTTCTCTGCCTGATGTTTCACTAAACATAATATTCTCTAGGTCCATCCACTTTGCTGAAAATGACAGAATTTCATTTTTCATGATTGAGGAATATTACATACCACATTTTCTTAAGCCACACATCTGCAATAGTCACTTTATTTGCTTATATTTCTTGGATATTGTAAACAGTGATGCAGTGAACATTAGGGTGCATGCCTATTTTTGAATTAGTGCCTTTATTTTTTCCAGATATATTCCCAGAAGTGTAATTGGTGGATCACAAGGTAGTTTTTTTTTTTTTTTAAGAACCTCAATACTCTTTTCAATACAGACTGCATCTGTTTACATTTCCACCAACAGTATGCAACAGTGCTTTTCTCTGCATTCTCTCCAGTTTTTGTTACTTGTAGACTTTTTGATGATAATTATTCTAAAAAGTGTGAGATAATACCTTATTGTGGCTTTGATTTTCATTTCTCTTATAATTAGTAACATTAAACATCTTTTCATGTGTCTGTTATCCATCTGTATGTCTTCTTTGGAGAAATGTCTGTTTAGGTCTTCTGTCTACTTTTTGATTGGGCTGTATTTTTCTTATTGAATTGTATGAGCTGTTTGAATATTTTGCATATTAACTCTTTATCTATCACACTATTTGCAAATATTTTCTTCCATTTTGTAGGCTGTCTTTTGTTTTGTCAATAATCTCCTGCACAAATTTTTTAAGCTTAATTAGGTCCCATTTGCTTATGGTTGCTTTTATTTCCTTATCCTTAGGAAACTGATCCAAGAACATATTACTCAGTTTATGTCAAAGAGTGTTCCACCTAAGTTCTCTTCTAGGTGATTTAGGGTTTCAGGTCTTAAATTTAGGTCTTAAACCATTTTGAGTTTAGTTTTATATGTGGTATGAGGGAATGTTCTAATCTCATTATTTTTATATGTGGCTGTCCAGCTTTACTAGCACCACTTTTTGAATAGACTGTCGTTATTCTGTTGTCTGTTCTTGCCTCCTGTGTTGTAGATTACTTGACTGTGGGTCTGTGGGTTTGTTTATGGGCTCTCTATTCTGTTTAATTGATCTATGTGTCTGCTTTTGTGCCAGTACTGTGCTCTTGATTACTGTAACTTTGTAGTATAATCTGAAGCCTAGGAGAGTCATTCCTTCAGTTTTCCTCTCTTTACTGAGGATTGCTTTGGCAATTTCTAGGGTCTTTTGTGGTTCCTTATAAGTATTAGGATAAGTCCATATCTGTGATAAAATGTCATGGGTATTTTGATAAGGATTGCGTTAAATTTGTAGATTGCTTTGGGTAATATGGCCACTGGGATAATATTAAGTCTTCCAATTTAGGAGCATGGGATACCTTTCCATTTCTTTGAATCAGCTTCAATTTCCTTCATCAGTGTTTTGTAATTTTCAGAGTGCAGTTCTTCCAACTTGTTGGTTATGTATATTTTAGGTGATTTTGATGCAATTTTAAGCAAGATTTTTAAAACACTTTTTCTTTCTGATATTCTATTATTGGTATTTAGAAAGGCAACATATTTATGTATATTAATTTTGTATCCTGCAAACATGAATTCATTTATTAGTGCTAACAGTTTTTCAGTGGAGAGTGTGCTGCTAAGTCACTTCAGTCGTGTTTGACTCTGTGCGACCCCATAGACGGCAGCCCACCAGGCTCCACCATCCCTGGGATTCTCTAGGCAAGAAGACTGGAGTGGGTTGCCATTTCCTTCTCCAACACATGAAAGTAAAAAGTGAAAGTGAAGTCGCTCAGTCATGTCCGACTCTTTGCGACCCCATGGACTGCAGCCCACCGAGCTCCTCTGTCCATGGGATTTTCCATGTAAGAGTACTGGAGTGGGTGGCCATTGCCTTCTCCAATGGAGAGTGTAGGGTTCTCTATATAGAGCATATTATGTCATCTGGTGATAGTTTTACATTTTCCCTTCAAATTTGGATTCCTTTTGATTCTTATTCTTTTCTGTTTGCTGTGGCTAATCCAATACTTCCAATACTGTGTTAAATAGAATTGGTTAGAATATGTGCTCTTGCCTTGTTCCTAAATTTAGTGGGAAAGCTTTCAGCCTTGCACCATTGAGTATTATGTTGGCTGTAGGTTTGTCAAAAATGGTCTTTATCCCTTTGAGATCTGTTTCCTTTATACTAATTTTGATGACAGTTTTTATCATGAATGTTAAAGTTTTTCAAAAGCTTTTTCTGTATCTATTGAGATTATCATGTAATTTTTAATTTTCTTTTTATTAATGTGATATATCACACCAATTGATTTGCTTACATTGAACCATTCTTATGATTCTTTAATAAATCCAACTTAATTATGATGTATGATCCTTTTGCATACTTTTGGAATTAGTCTGCTTATATTTTGTTAAGGATTTTTTAATCTATATTAATCAAAGCAATTGGCCTATAATTTCTTTATTGTAGTATCTTTGGTTGGTGTCAGGGTAATGAAGGTCTTGTAGAATGAATTTGAGAGTGTTCCCTCCTTTTCAGTCTTTTGTAATAGTTTGAGAAGCATAGGTATTAATTCTTCTTTATGCTTCATGGGATTCCCCCATGAAGCAATCTGGTCCTGGACTTCTGTTTGCTCGGAACTTTTTCATTACAGATTCAATTTCACTTTTAGTAATTGGTTTGTTTAGCACATCAGTTTCTTCTTGATTCAGTCTTGGAAAGCTATATATATCTAGAAACGCATTCATTTCCTACAAGTTGTCCACTCTGTTAGTAGATAACTGTTCATAGTATTCTCCTGTGGTTTTTTTTTTGTATCTCTGTGGTGTCAGTTATTATTTATCCCTATTCATTTCTTATTTTATCTATTTGAGTCCTCTCTCTTTTCTTCTTTTGACCTTGGCAAAAAGCTTCTTAGTTTTGTTTACCATTTCAAAAAAACAGATCTTGTTTTCATTGATTGTTTCTATTATTTTTTTAAATCTCTATTTCACCCTTTCCTCTTTGATCTTTTTTATTTCATTTCTTTTGCTAACTTTGGGTTTTGTTTATTCTTTCTTTAATAGTTCATTTAGGTGAACTAAATGAGGTTGTTTATTCACTATTTTTCCTGTTTCTTACCAAAGGCCTTTATCACCTTGAATTTCCCTCTCAGAACTCATTCTCCTGCTTCCCATAGCTTTTAGAAAATTATTTTTTATTTTCATTTGTCTTGAGATATTTTCTGATTTCTTCTATGATTTTATCACTGCACTGACCTTTGAGTTTTTTAAATCACTCTACATTCTAAGACTTGCCAGTAATATTTGAGCCCCCCAAAATTAACAAGTATATCAATACAAAAACTAAATTTATTGTCATCTCTTTGCGATTTAAATATATTTAATGCTTTTTTATACTTTTCACTGTAAAAATTTGGATAAAGAAATCTGAACCTCAAAGGAAAATATTACTATTTTTTTTTACTTTTTTAAAAATAAAATTGTATTGATTGTTTCCCAGTCAATTCCTTTGTTTATTTGTTTATTTTGGTAGGCAAAAACTTCTTATACATGTCTCATGGATGTTTTATCATGGTCTCAACATGTAGCATAAAAAGTTGAATACACAGCTTCCTTGTCTTATGGTAATAAAAATCTTTACACAATGAAGGAGGAAAACACAAGTGACTAGCAAATTCATGTTAATGTTTATTTGAGGAGGAATTATTTTATTTTGATGTTCCAAGCAAATGGCAGTACCAACTCATTTGAATTCATTTGAATTCTCCAAATAGAAAATGGAAAATCCATAGGTACCAAAAAGAAAAAAAGAATCCTACAAGTCTGATGCTGATGGAAGCCCCAGAAGTAAGGGGATGGGAACTTTACATGGAGATTTTGGCTACAGACTTGATTTGGTCTTAAGAGAAGTAAGAAATTAGAACTGAAACTTTTGCAAAGTGCCAGATCCTCAAATAGGTGAGTACTTAGTTCTAAATGATGAGAGAAATACACTTATGTGGACCTCCCAAAGTTTACTCTTGCTGTTCCAGGTGGTTTTGTTTGTTTGTTTGTTTGTTTGTTTTAATATTGTTATCTAATCTTTCAGCAAATGTGCTCTTCCAACACAAGAGGCAACTCTACACATGGACATCACCAGGTGGTCAATACCAAAATCAGATTGATTATATTCTTTGCAACCGAAGATGGAGAAACTTTACAGTCAGCAAAAACAAGATGGGGAGCTGACTGTGACTCAAATAATAAAGTCCTTATTGCAAAATTCAGATTTAAATTGAAGAAAGTGGGAAAAACCACTAGACCATTCAGGTATGACCTAAATCAAATCCCTTACAATTATACAGTGGGAGTGAAAAATAGATTCAAGGGATTAAATCTGATAGACAGTGACTGAAGAACTATGGATGGAGGTTCATGACATTGTACAGCAGGCAGTGACTAAGACCATCCCCAAGAAAAATCAATGCAAAAGGCAAAATGGTTGTTTGAAGAGGGTTTACAAATAGCTGAAAAGAGAAGAGAAGAGAAAGACAAAGGAGAAAAGGAAAGATATACCCATCTAAATGCAGAGATCCAAAGAACAGCGAGAAGAGATAAAGAAGCTTTCCTCACTCATCAATGCAAAGAAATAGAAGATAACAATTGAATGGGAAAAACTAGAGATCTCTTCAAGAAAATTAGAGATACCAAAGGAACATTTCATGCAAAAATGGGCACAATAAAAGACAGAAATGGTATGGATCTAAGAGAAGTAGAAGATATTAAGGGCAAGAATATACAGAAGAACTATACAAAAAAAGATCTTAATGACCCAGATAACCACGATGGTGTGATCACTCACCTAGAGCCTGACAGCCTGGAGTGCGAAGTCAAGTGGGCCTTAGGAAGCATCACAACTAACAAAGCTAGGAGGTGATGGAATCCCTGTTGAGCTATTGCAAATCCTAAAACATGATACTGTGAAAGTGCTACACTCAATATGTCACCAAATTTGGAAAACTTGGCAGTGGCCACAGGACTGGAGAAGGTCAGTTTTCATTCAAATCCCAAAGAAAGGCAATGCCAAAGAATATTCAAACTACTGCACAATTGCACTCATTTCACATGCTAGCAAAGTAATGCTCAAAATTCTCCAAGCCAGGCTTCAACAGTAGGTGAACTGAGAACTTCCAGATGTCCAAACTGGATTTAGAAAAGGCAGAGGAAGGAGAAATCAAGTTGACAACATCCATATGCCAACATACAAAAAGTAAGAGAGTTCCAGAAAAACATCTACTTCTGCTTTATAGACTATGCCAAAACCTTTGACTGTGTGGATCACAACAAACTGTGGAAAATTCCTAAAGGAATGGGAATACCAGAGCACCATACCTGCCTCCTGAGAAATATGTATGCAGGCCAGGAAGCAACAGTTAGAACTGAACAGGGAACAACAGACTGGTTTCAAATAGGAAAAGGAGTACGTCAAGGCCGTATATTGTCACCCTGCTTATTTAACTTATATGTTGAGTACATCATGAGAAATGATGGGCTGGAAGAAGCACAAGCTGGAATCAAGACTGCCGGCAGAAATGTCAATAACCTCCGATATATGCAGATGACACCACTCTTATGGCAGAAAGCCAAGAGGAACAAACAAACTTATAGATGAAAGTGAAAGAGAAGTGTTGAAAATGCTTTCTTAAAACTCAAGAGTCAAAAAACAAAGATCATGGCATCCGGTCCCATCATTTCATGGCAAAAATTGGGGAAACCATAGAAACAGTAACAGACATTATTTTCTTGGGCTCCTAACTCACTGTATATGATGGCTGCAGCCATGAAATTAAAAGACGCCTGCTCCTTGGAAGAAAAGCTATGACTAACCTAAATAGAATACTAGAAACAGAGACGTTACTTTGCCGACAAAGGTACATCTAGTCAAATCAATGGTTTTTCCAGTAGTCATGTATGGATGTGAGAGTTGGACTATAAATAAAACTGAGTGCTGAAGAATTGATGCTTTTGAACTGTGGTGTTGGAGAAGACTCTTGAGAATCCCTTGGACTGCAAGGAGATCAAACCAGTCCATCCTGAAGGAAATCAGTCTTGATTATTCATTGGAAGGACTGAAGCTGAAGCTGAAATACTTTGGCCAATACTTTGGCCTGATGTGAAGAACTGACTCATTGGATAAGACCCTGATGCTGGGAAAGACGGAAAGCAGAAGGAGAAGGGGATGACAGAGGATGAGATGGTTGGATGGCATCACTGACTCGATGGACATAAGCTTGAATAAACTCTGGGAGTTGGTGATGGACAGGGAGGCCTGGCGTGCTGCCATCCATGGGTCACAAAGAATTGGACACAACTAAGCAACTAAACTGAATACTTCAGATCAGGTCGGCTGGTTCTATCTTCACAGTTCATTCTCTAGGTATGATAGCCTCACTTTTACTATCATATTTTCTTAAAGAATAACATTTGAAATATGGCCCCACCATATTCTTCTAGACTTCTATCAGGTACAATTCAATAATAATGTGTTTGATTAAGTGGCTGCAAGTCAAAAAAATGAAAATCTGCATTAGAAGCTCATCTCCACTGGTATAAAAAAGGGATAATAGACCAGGGTAGAAATAACTCAATGGATGGCAAGAGAAGGAATAGCATAGTGTAATAATTAAATCAGGGGGGTAGTCAGGCACAGAAAATATTAATATGGGATCTAAAATCCAGGGGGGAGATTGAGAGCAGAGTTCACAGTAACATCTAGAAAGTGGTGACTCACTAGTTCTGTTTGAAACAATATTTAGTTTTCAAAATAATAATAATAGCAATTATAATAGACAATATTAATTAATTATGTACTTTTTGCATACAATTGTTTCACTTATGGTATTTTATTTTATCCTCAAGAAACTATATATCATTGTAGATATCATTATGTTCATTTATAGATCTTGAAGTTGAAACTCAGTAGATTACAGTGTCTTCCCCAAGCTGCAACAAGAAATAAGTGGAAAAGTTGGCCCTGGAGGTCAGATTTGTGGGAGTCTGATATCCGTATTCTCTTCACTATACTTCTTTGCCTGTTTAACAGACTTAAAGTGATTTGGTTAAGGCTACTTTGCAAAAATAAGAAAAAAATGAGTTGACATGTCAAATTTAATATGTCAAAGCTGAACCCCAAATCAACACTGTCCCCCAACCACACACACAAGCTCATACACCCCAATTCTGTTTCACCTACAAGTGAAGCTGCTATTGCCCATAATTTTAGTTGCTGAAGTCATAAACTTTCAAAATATCTTTGGCTCTTTTTTTAGATATGTCCCACAGACAATCTGAAAGGAAACCTAGCAGATTCTACCTTCAAAATATATCCAGGATCTGATCACTTCTCATCATGTTAGTCTGCGCTCTCATCATCTTTTACCTGAATTTCTGTAACAGCCTCCAAATATAGTAGAGAATGAGTCTTTTTAAAAGAAAGCCAAATCTTGTCATTCCTAGGCTTAAAACCTTCTAAAAGTTCTCCAAAACCTTCTATTATCTATATACAACCCACATCAAAGATGAGGAAAGTGAGAAGCTAAGTGACTCGTCAAAATTCGCAAGGCTTATTGGTGATTATAATGATGAGTAGAACCTAACTCAGTGCAGTAAGATGAAAATGATTAGTTTTGGGCTTTTCAGTCACACTGATAATTTATGCAATTTAATTTGTAGTGGAGAAAATGTGGGAGAGGATTGTTTACCAAAATTAAAGTTTGTCAAAGGCAGTGATTATCCCTTCTAACTCTAAAATCTTCCCACAATCTTTCTTAAATGAAGGAACAATTCCATGTCAAAATGACCAAATGTGTAATGCAATTACTGACTTTCATAGTGTATACTGTATTCTAGGCTATAGATGTCATCCAGTAATATTTGTCACCATCAGGATTCTACTACTAGTCTTCACTGTACTATATACCCAGCAAGTCATTAAGAAAACCTTCTGATGGCACATGTGTTTATAAACAGGAAGTACTTGATAATGATAACAAATGATGAAAATATTAGTTGAATAATATTTTTGTACTCCTCAAATTCCCAGTACCATTTTTGTTAAGAGCTTCTACTCTGTTGAAAATGTTCCCTTCTCCTTATCCTCCCTTTTACTTCTACACACATGTGAAATAAGCTCTGTTAATCTGAACTCCCTCCTTATGAAAAACAAAAACAAAAAACACACATTAAACCCTTGGCCTGGTTCAAAATGTTATTTTTTAAATCTGTGGTGAATGCTGAAAATGAGAGTTCTCTAGTAAACATTGGGTAACATGGAGGCCCCCTTTCCAGGGGCAGCAGGCCCTATTTGCAGCTTTCCCCACAGAGGAGGTAAGTATAAACCAAGTAGCCTAAGGTTATAAGGTAAATGTCTACTGTCCTTTTGTATCATTCCATCTTATCAGGTTTCTTGATTCTAGAAAAGGGGATTAAGTTGATATTCATTGTTGTAGCATGTAAGATTTTTATTAATGCCCTTCACCAACATGATTTTCTTATAGTGGCAAGCCCAACATAATATTGTGTTATATATTTGCATGTTAGTAACCTCAAGCAATATAAAACAATCACTTTTTTTCAATCAATCAGTTTTTTAAAATATATTTTAAAAGTGATATAACAAGTACTATTTGGGGTTTCATCCTCTAAGTATCTTGAATGTTTTATGTCATGTCACTCTAGAGAGCTATGTTTATAAAACACTCACTTATTCTTTCTCATTTCCTAAATTTATCAAAAAAGAAATCAACTTATTTGCTCAAAGCCATGGGGCAAACAATGTTGGCACCAAGTCCCATGATTCCACCACTCAACAGACACACAAGGCCATTTATTAAGTCTGGTAAACAGTCAATCAGTGGGGATGGAACCAGAGACCCTAAAAGCTTTCCTTGCTCTGATTTCCTTGATTGAAAGCAGGATCAAAATTATACTCCATTTTCTACAGTGAAAAATGCTGCTTTTGAAGCAGCTCTTAAATGGCTATATGATGGGGTGCTGTCTGTGAAACAAACATTCCCCAGGTTGTCTCCATCCCAAACAACCACTTGCACTCAAGAGGGTAGTGTGTTTTTCATTTCACTTAAAAGATTTGGTCAGAAATTACAAAATAGATGGACTATCCTCAATGGAGGGCTCTTCATCTTTTGAGATGCAAGATGGAAAAGAAAATTCACGAAAATATTTCAATAGCATGAAGACTGTGCCTGGGGAAGTCATTTAAAGGCAGGGCACAGTGTTCTAGCTTGAATGAGACTCACCACCCAGAGAGACTTAAGAAACAAAGTTCAGAACCTGATGACCACTCATTTCATGGTCCTTTAAGAACACAGAAGGAGAACTAAAAACATGACGGGTTAAGATCTAACAGGCTTAACATTTACTATCAGACCTGCCTCTAGTTAGCTATGAGACTTTGAGTCATTTAATCTCTCTAAACCTCAGTTTTGTTGTTATTGTGTGTGTGTGTGTGTGTGTGTTCTCAGTCATTTACTTGCATATTAAATGAGAATATTGAAACTAAATGATCATATAAGGCTCTTTTCTATGTTATAATTTGAAAACTATTCTTTGACATCAAGAAAGTGTTTACCCTGAACCTCATCTCATTGCTTACTCACAACCAACTCACATATTCAACTGTTCTTCACAGTAACAATTTAATGTAATCTCACATTTTTTAGCAAACTGTAAAATTGTTCCTCTTTCTGAGGTGAGAATATTCATTTTGCAACACAATTCTAATTATGACATTCCCTAAATTAAAACACAGCATAATTCAGATAGCTAATACTTACTGAGTGATTATGATATTCCAGGCACTGTTCTCAGTGGTTCTTGTGGTACAAGTTGCTTGCTCTTTAAATAATCCTATACGTGAGGTTTTATTCCTATCAGCCCATTTCACAGATAAAGAAACTAAGACATAGAGTTCACAATCCTAAACACTCTGCTGCCTTCTCTCATAGGATTATGGACAATGCATTTTCCCCATTGCCCTTAGGATAAAGTGCAATTCCTAACAAAGCTGGCAGAGTCCTTCAGGGATTGAGTTTGTGCTTATTAGCCTGATTTCTGGTCATGTCTCCTCCCAATACTCTGTTGTGATTGTACTGCACTCATTGCAGGTCTTCTGAAAGGCAGCCTTGAGGTGAGAGAAGAATATACTGTTTCCTCTGCCTCTAATATTCCTCCCTTTGCCTGGGTAGCAAAAATGCCATAGTTCAAAATCACGTCATCCAGGGAAATACTGTGTTTCAGGGTCCCTCCTCCGGTGCTCCTATATATCTCTGTCTACTCCTACTGTGCTGCTGCTGCTAAGTCACTTCAGTCTTGTCTGACTGTGCGACCCCATAGACGGCAGCCCACCAGGCTCCCCTGTCCCTGGGATTCTCCAGGCAAGAACACTGGAGTGGGTTACCATTTCCTTCTCCAATGCATGAAAGTGAAAAGTGAAAGTGAAGTCGCTCAGCCATGTCTCACTCTTCGCGACCCCATGGACTGCAGCCTACTAGGCTTCTCCGTCCATGGGATTTTCCAGGCAGGAGTACCTGTGTGGGGTGCCATTGCCTTCTCTGACTCCTACTGTAGCACGCCTTACAGGATGCTTAAATCACCTGTTTATACCACGCTTCTTTCTGTGGGTGGAAACTACATATTCTTGGAGCTTAACATGTGTTTTTACTCAAATATTTATTGAATTCATAAAAGAAGGAAGTGTGGTGTTCTTTTCTTCCTCTTCCCATCTCACATTCCAAATCAGATGAGATCAGATCAGTCACTTAGTCCTGTCCGACTCTTCGACCCCATGAATCACAGAACGCCAGGCCTCCCAATCCATCACCAACTCCCGGAGTTCACTGAGACTCACGTCCATTGAGTCAGTGATGCCATTCAGCCATCTCATCCTCTGTCGTCCCCTTCTCCTCTTGCCCCCAATCCATCCCAGCATCAGAGTCTTTTCCAATGAGTCAACTCTCCCCATGAGGTGGCCAAAGTACTGGAGTTTCAGCTTTAGCATCATTCCTTCCAAAGGAATCCCAGGGCTGATCTCCTTCAGAATGGACTGGTTGGATCTCCTTGCAGTCCAAGGGACTCTCAAGAGTCTTCTCCAACACCACAGTTCAAAAGCATCAATTCTTCGGCGCTCAGCCTTCTTCACAGTCCAACTTTCACATCCATACATGGCCACAGGAAAAACCATAGCCTTGACTAGACGAACCTTTGTTGGCAAAGTAATGTCTCTGCTTTTGAATATGCTATCTAGGGTGGTCATAACTTTCCTTCCAAGGAGTAAGCGTCTTTTAATTTCATGGCTGCAATCACCATCTGTAGTGATTTTGGAGCCCCCAAAAATAAAGTCTGACACTGTTTCCCCATCTATTTCCCATGAAGTGATGGGACCAGATGCCATGATCTTTGTTTTCTGAATGTTGAGCTTTAAGCCAACTTTTTCACTCTCCCCTTTCACTTTCCTCAAGAGGCTTTTTAGTTCCTCTTCACTTTCTGCCATAAGGGTGGTGTCATCTGCATATCTGAGGTTATTGATATTTCTCCCGGCAATCTTGATTCCAGCTTGTGTTTCTTCCAGTCCAGCGTTTCTCATGATGTACTCTGCATATAAGTTAAATAAACAGGGTGACAATATACAGCCTTGACATACTCTTTTTCCTATTTGGAACCAGTCTGTTGTTCAATGTCCAGTTCTAACTGTTGCTTCCTGACCTGCATACAAATTTCTCAAGAGGCAGATCAGGTGGTCTGGTATTCCCATCTCTTTCAGAATAGAGGAAAACTGCCGGGGTCCAGCCCCAGTGGAGTCAGGGGTTTCGACGGGGAGATGGCATCGGCGAGGATCAGGAAACAATTGCTTAATTAAACGTCAATTAAGGATATAAAGAGTGGTTAAATAAAGATAGCTCAGTGAGGAAATTCAGTGGAGAAAAGAGGCTGAATAATTCAGCCAGAAGGTGAGAGAAAGAACGACATGGGGAGACCAAGTTTTGGTGAATAAGGCCCGCATTTTATTTTCCAAAGTAGTTTTTATACCTTAAGTTATACATAGAGGATAATAGGGGAAGGGGTAGAGTCATGCAAGGACAGCAGTTCCTGATCCTAATCGAAGCCAGGCTTTCAAACTTACCATATGCAAAAGTTCAGGTGAATTACATCATCTTCTGGCCAGGAGGCCTGTTAACATTTTAAGAAACTTATTTTTCTCTAAAGGTGATTAGTCAGGTGCCACCCTCCAAAAGCATTAAAGTTGTATTCCTATAGGGCAAAGGTGTGGTGGGCTACAACAAGAAAAAGAATTAACTCAAGGGTCCAAGATTACAAACATTGAGGCTACTACTTACATTTCTATACACCCATTATATCAGTAAATACACTGCCAAGGACACAGTAGGTAAGGGATATGGAGACTTAGCAGCAAACATTGGCCCAATAAGTGAAAAACCCTTCACCAATACAATTTCTAATCAATCTTTTAACTACTCAAAGGAATCTGTGTTTAGATATAACCCTACTCAAAGGGATCTGTAGATTTAGAACATCTCCTGCCTCTCACAGTTGGGAGGCTCTGAACAATCACATGTGGCCGGAAAAACCTATTCAGGCAGGCTAGAGGATTTCCAAAGGAGTTTGTAGGTTGAAACACTGTCACACCAGGAATTATTAACTGGAGCTGTAAGCTAACTCTTTTTTCAGAGAGAGGTAGTGGGGGACAGCCCCCCCGTAAAGTCAGAGGTGTAGGTGGAAGCACAAAGCAGAAAGTAGGCAGACTCTGGTTTTGGGGGTAGATGCTCAAGAATTTCCAGGGGGACTCCTGAGGCTCGATCCTGCCTTTGCGTATGCCGAGCCTCCTTCCTCATGACCTTTGCCACAGGTGGAGCTCGCTCCCGGCAGAAAACAACAGAATGGGAAAGACTAGAGACCTCTTCAAGAAAATCAGAGATACCAATGGAACATTTCATGCAAAGATGGGCTCGATAAAGGACAGAAATGGTATGGACCTAACAGAAGCAGAAGATATTAAGAAGAGATGGCAAGAATACACAGAAGAACTGTACAAAAAAGATCTTCATCACCCAGATAATCACGATGGTGTGATCACTGACCTAGAGCCAGACATCCTGGAATCTGAAGTCAAGTGGGCCTTAGAAAGCATCACTATGAACAAAGATAGTGGAGGTGATAGAATTCCAGTTGAGCTATTCCAAATCCTGAAAGATGATGCTGTGAAAGTGCTGCACTCAATATGCCAGCAAATTTGGAAAACTCAGCGGTGGCCACAGGACTGGAAAAGGTCAGTTTTCATTCCAATCCCAAAGAAAGGCAATGCCAAAGAATGCTCAAACTACCGCACAATTGCACTCATCTCACACATTCCTAATACTGCCATATAAATTCTGAGATAATACAGTGAATTTCATCCTGCTATGAATCATTTTTTCTCTTGTTTTCTTCTTCATTAAAACACCCATTTTAGAATCTCTTTTATCAAAGTATTGATCCACTTGCCCATTTGTCTAATAGTGGTTCATGTTTCCCCACCAGCTTCCCAGCATAGTGACTTCAGGCAATCTAAGTGTTGAGAAAGATGAGGTTTCTGTCCAAATCATACTGAAGGGCCTGCCTGTTTGATCAATACATAAACTCAGATGCAGCATTATGACACTTGGCTTTCAGAAATGTGTGGGCTTTGACGTTCTTCCGTTTAGTGTCGTCATTGTTATTCCTGGGGATAATAGCTCTAGTTCAGAGAAAGATTATTTCACTAATAATAAATACTTGTCTGAAACTTCTAGATTTGGGGAAATACTTCTGAGATTATTATCTTTTAGCTCTCAAATTTGTACATGGGTGTTTTTAAATAAAAAGACATAACTGCCAATTCTGTCTAGAGCAAACACTATGAAAAAGGTTTGGTATCAGAAAACAAAGTTGCTTCTCCCCACGGGAGAAAGTTTAAAAAGCGTTGGGAAGAAAATCTTCACTTCGCCATTGATACCATGTCTGTTTAAGAGCCAGGATTCCTTGACACCGCGCATCTACTGTTGATTGCCTTATACAGTTTCTTGGACTTAAGGTCTGAGGTTTCTGGATTGTAAACATAGAAGTGGGACAGAATGTGACTACAGTAGCCAATAATGTCTGTTGTAAATTGAAAATCGTTCTAACACTTCCTAAGCTTTCAAATACTGTTTGGAAGAGATTAAAGAAAGCAGGTTGCCAATAAAGGTGCAGGAAGACACACATTGCTAGTCTGGAGAATGACCTGCAAGGCAGGCAAGCACACATGGACAGAGCATGACAGTGCATGCCTGCTTAGTTGTGTCCAACTCTGCAACCCCGTGGACTGTAGCCCACCAGGCTCCTCTGTCCATGCGATTCTCCAGGCAAGAACACTGGAGTGGGTTGCCATTTCCTCCTCCAGGGGATCTTCCAGACCCAGGGATCGAACCCATGTCCTTTGCATCTATAGCACTGCAGGTGGATTCTCTTCCCCCCTTCACTATTACACGGGGGAATCCCATGTAGTAATAAAGGAAGCAAATCCTTGTAGGTATGATGGCATTAAATCAGCTTCTACAATATTTAGATTTGGGCTGGGCATCTAAGTTTTAGTTTTACAAGGGATGGTAACTTATTTGTCCTCACCAGGAGTATACAAACTATTGTAGAAACTGTTGTTTGCAACAAAGGAACTTCCATAGACAAGTCTAAACTTTAATTTCTGTGGAATTACTCTCTCTGGAGTTTAGATGATTTTGACTTTTAGGACATTGGAAATAATAGCTGTAAAAGCTAAAAGGGAGAAATATGAATAAGAATCTCTTGCCAGGGCATTTCTCATCTGATCCTCCGTAGAAGTGAATTTTTAGTGCACTAAGGACTTTCCTTTCTTCTGTTCCTTTATCCTGGGGAGCAGTAGCAAATCGTTATGAATAATAACATGTGGCATTTGACACAGAACCTTTACATGCATTATTTTGGCCCTATCAATACCTGACATCAGATAGGACAGTTGTTAGTACCTCAGTTTAGGAGATAAAGAAGTTGGCTACCATAAAAGTAAAATGACTTAACCAAATTCATTAAAAAAAAAAAAAAATAAAGGATAGTGAAGGTAAGAAGATAATCTTTGCTTTCTGTCTCTAGAACCAGAGATTTTTTCTACTAGTTCTTGCTGCCTTACTTATTCCATTTATGAGATATTGATATATATATAATTATTCATATTATTAAGAAGCACACATTACCCTCTTAATAGATACTTGTGGAATTAGCTAATGACTATTATACAGAGGAATGAGAAAATTTACTCTTTGGAGAGTAGAAAAACACCTAACACAGAGAAACTTATTTATTCCTTGCAGTTACCTCATGAGGCAGCTACTATTGACATACCCATCTTACAGGAGGAAAAAAAAAATGAATTTTTGAGATGCTTAATTATTGAGGTATTTTTATGAGCCTGGAATGTGTAATTTGCTTTATATAATTGTTTCATTTGTGCTTAGTCGCTCAGTCTTGTCCAGCTCTTTGCAAACACATGAACTGTAGCCTGCCAGGCTCCTTTGTCCATGGAGATTCTCCAGGCAAGAATCTTCCCAACACAGGAATCAAACCAGGGTCTCCTGCATTGCAAGCGGATTCTTTACTAGCTGAGTTATGAGGGAAGCCCCTTGTGACTCATTTAATCTTCACAAAAATCTTATCTGATAAGTAGTGTCACAGTTTTTCCCATTTTACAGCAACCGAAAACTTAGAGAAGTTAAGCAATTTGCCCTGGGTCAGATAGCTGAGCTAGATGTAAATTCCTGGGTTCTGATGCTTTTCCTGGTCTCTGCTAAAAAAAAACCCTGACTCAGAGGACCATTACAGCTGGAGTCAGGATTTAAGCTCAGACTTCATGAATATACTGCCTCCTGGGTATCTAGGTACACATTAAAGGCTTGCAGTATAATAACAATTGAACATGGTTAAAATCTTTTCCTCTATCAAATGTTCTATAAGAATCTTATACTCAATATAAATAAAACAAAATTTAAAAATTGGTCTTGTATAAAATCTCTAAGTGAAGAGAAACCATAAATTCTGCCTTTTGAGACTTGCATTTGTTTTGTTATTTATCTGTGGTCCGTACTTCAAAGTTTCTGTCAAACATTAACATCTAAGTAGTTGCTGGTAGACTTTAAATGTATTTTTTATGTGAAAGCAGGAATTACCCAAACTGGGCTTATTTTATAAAGAGGACTAAGAGGAATTCAAATTCCCTACAAATGAGATGATCTCAAGATCCACATGTAAATTACAAATGTCCTTCTTCTAGCAGACAGGAACATCTAAAATTGTGATACACAAACTTTTTGGAATTGTGAACTTCTATAGTGCAATTTTTTAGATTTCCAAATATCTGCACCTTCTTCTAAAGCAAAATGGAAATGTCTGCAAGTTCTCTAAATTTAGAGTGAATTTCATGTTAAGATCTTTTAAAAATTTTAGTAATTCTAACGGAGATGTGCCATGTTGCAAAACAAAAATTTAAATAGCAAACAAGTCATGGGAAATTTGATTGTGGAAGCAGAGTGCCAAAAATTTGATTGTGGAAGCAAAGTGTCAAAAATTTGTGGAAGCAAAATGCCTCAAGCAAAGGCTATTCCATCAGCATTTAGTAAAATAGAAGAGATGGTATATATTCATAAAAGCTATAATTTAACTCAAATATACAAATATTTTTAAGAATCAATTTTATGCTCAGAACTATATAGGATCCTATCTTTGATACAATGATGAATAATAAATGGCTTCTCTCATCTTGGGGCCTTCCCTGATCGCTCAGTTGGTAAAGAATCCACTTGCAATGCAAGAGACCCCGGTTCAATTCCTGGGTCAGGAAGATCCACTGGCGAAGGGATAGGCTACCCACTCCAGTATTCTTGAGCTTCCCTTGTGGCTCAGCTGGTAAAGAATCTGCATGCAATGCGGGAGACCTGGGCTCCATCCATGGGTTGGGAAGATCCCCTGGGGAAAGGAAAGGCTACCCACTCCAGTTTTCTGGCCTGGAGAATTCCATGTATTGAATAGTCCATGGGGTCACAAAGAGTCGGGCACGACTGAGTGATTTTCACTTTCACTTTCTCATCTTGGACTTTACATCCTAGTGGAGGAAACAAAATACACATTATATACTAGAAAAAGTAAAGTAGACATGTTGTGGGAATTTTAAGATTGAAAGTGATACATTCCAGGGAGGAAAATCTGGAATAGATTCTGGGAGAATATATTAGAGATGTGTTTCCTACTCACTAAACAGGTATGAAACCTTGGTACACACCAGTCAGGATGCCAGTCCAGTGTTGTATTAATTCTTATCAGCCTTAATCTTAACTTTGCCATTCTGAAGCATTTGATACTTGTAGCCTTTCTCTTCGGAGAAGGCAATGGCAACCCACTCCAGTACTCTTGCCTGGAAAATCCCATGGGCAGAGGAGCCTGGTAGGCTGCAGTCCATGGGATCGGGAAGAGTCAGACACGACTGAGGGCTTCACTTTCACTTTTCACTTTCATGCATTGGAGAAGGAAATGGCAACCCACTCCAGTACTCTTGCCTGGAGAATCCCAGGGACAGGGGAGCCTGGTGGGCCGCCGTCTATGAGGTCGCCCAGAGTCGGACACGACTGAAGTGACTTAGCAGCAGCAGCAGCAGCAGCAGCCTCTCTGTTCTTCCCTTCATTGGCCTTCTGGTTTTCCTTCCCTCTCTATTTCTCTATTCTCAATACCCTCCTTTTCTAACCTATATAATGCTTCCTACCATGGTTCCTATGAGCTTCTCTCTTATGGGGCCATGCACACCCTCTAGTGACAGCATTCTTCACACTTCCACCATATGCTTATGTCTTTCAATTTAGTAACATATCCGCCATTCTAACTGTTGCTTGAATGCTAAATCTGTACAACTATGCATTGACTGTATGTGACCATGCGGTTATCGCATTGACACCTGACCTCAATATATTCAAAACTATATTTGATTTCTCTCAAACATGCTTCTCCTTCCCTGCCCCATGAGTGGCCCTGCATTTCTTTGAGATATTGGCATATCCTAACCTTAACTGAACTGAACCTTATCTCACTCCTTCCTCCTTTCAGAGAGTTAGCAAGACCTACGGATTCTACGTCATCAGTATATTTCTTGGGTCTGTCCTGGTTATACTCTCACTAACAGCTTCAGTTCAGGACTAATTATCCAGGCAGTATGTCTCTTTTTGTATCCAACTCATCCTCATCCATTTTCTTGCTACAGAGTAAGCAGGTCTTAAGAGGAAGACTTCTCAACTTAAAATCCAACCGTCTTTACCCAATATTTATCCTGAATGCTGTGTGAAATAATAGAAGAATTTCTAACTTTGGATGTCTTTGCTCCTGCCCATCTCTCTGGGCTCAATACTCAAGCCTCCTTCTTCATACTCTGCCTTTTTATCTTCTCCCCCAGCCTCCAATCTGGACACACCAGATTATTTTCAGGGACCGAGAAGCATCGTGTTGTGTAATGCCATTGTGCCTACCAGCACAGTTTTTCCTAGAATTGTATTCTGTCCTCTCATGTAGTTATTCAGTCTTAAAAATTCAGCTCAATTATAATTTATTCCTTCACTGCTCACAATTTCATTGATATGACCTTTCTCTGCATCCATAGAACAAATGCATACCTTTATCGATTTTTTAAAAAATTTTGGCTGCACTCGTGTGGCATGAGGGATCTTAGTTTCCTGACTAATGATTGAAACCACACACCTACAGTGGAAGTGTGGAGTCTTAACCACTGGACCAAGGGGAGTCCTTCAAAACTGTACTTTATGTGTGTGCATCCCCTTCTCAAAGACCAACATTTCTTTGACCTTTTTGGAGAGTCACACTTCTATATTTGAAATTCTAATAAATACTTTGGAATATTTTCTAGAAAAATGTAGAGTCACACACAATTTTCTCACAGTTTCCACTGACACACAAATACCTATCCAAGTATTTATGAATGAATCTCCAGGGATTCTAGACCAAGTGCCCCTTTGTAGATGGTACTACTTAAGGATAAAAGCTATATTTTTTCCTTTAATTGACTTTATTTTTCCAGTATTTAACACAATGCCTAGCATAAATTAGTATCTCATCATTAATTAAAAAAAATGTTTATTAAATGAGTGAAGGGTAAGTCTGACATTTGGGTATGGCAAAGGGTTTAAGGAAAGAAAGTGGTCTTTCAAGACAGATGAAACAGCTTGATGGATTATGGTTTTAACTTCATGGGCAATATGTAGTAAACTATGTTTCCAAGTGGTTATAACTGCAGAGATAAGATTTAGGGCTCAGTTATTTTTTCCTCATAAAGTTGAAA
This sequence comes from Bubalus bubalis, assembly GCF_019923935.1. Taxonomy (NCBI): domain Eukaryota; kingdom Metazoa; phylum Chordata; class Mammalia; order Artiodactyla; family Bovidae; genus Bubalus; species Bubalus bubalis. Next base: position 77,971,786 of record NC_059172.1, on the reverse strand, counting down.
ATATATACTGGTGGTCTCATAAGCCTAATCATTCATCTGAAAACTGCTAAATGGATAACTGCTAAGAATATCTTATTTTTGGCTGCTCACATACAACCTGCCTGATTTCAGTGCCTATAACTGAGAACTAACACCCCAAAAAGGTATCCTTTTCATTATAGGGGACTGGAATGCAAAAGTAGGATGTCAAGAAACACCTGGAGTAACAGGCAAATTTGGCCTTGGAATATGGAATGAAGCAGGGCAAAGACTAATAGAGTTTTGCCAAAGGAACGCACTGCTCATAGCAAACACCCTCTTCCAACAACACAAGAGAAGACGCTACACATGGACATCACCAGATGGTCAACACCAAAATCAGATTGATTATATTCTTTGCAGCCAAAGATGGGGAAGCTCTATACAGTCAGCAAAAACAAGACCAGGAGCTGACTGTGGCTCAGACCATGAACTCCTTATTGGCAAATTCAGACTGAAATTGAAGAACAGAGGGAAAACCACTAGACCATTCAGGTATGACCTAAATAAAATCCTTTATGATTATACAGTGGAAGTGATACATAGATTTAAAGGACTAGATCTGATAGATAGAGTGCCTGATGAACTATGGATGGAGGTTCATGACATTGTACAGAAGACAGGGATCAAGACCATCCCCATGGAAAAGAAATGCAAAAAAGCAAAATGGCTGTCTGAGGAGGCCTTACAAATAGCTGTTAGGAGAAGAGAGGTGAAAAGCAAAGGAGAAAAGGAAAGATATAAGCATCTGAATGCAGAGTTTCGAAGAACAGCAAGGAGAGATAAGAAAGCCTTCCTCAGCGACCAATGCAAAGAAATAGAGGAAAACAACAGAATGGGAAAGACTAGAGGTCTCTTCAGAAAAATTAGAGATACCAAGGGAACATTTCATGCAAAGATGGGCTCGATAAAGGGCGGAAATGGTATGGGCTTAACAGAAGCAGAAGATATTAAGAAGAGGTGGGGAGGAGGAGCCAAGATGGCGGAGGAGTAGGATGGGGAGAACACTTTCTCCCCCACAAATTCATCAAAAGAGCATTTAAACGTTGAGTAAATTCCACAAAACAACTTCTGAATGCCGGCAGAGGACATCAGGCACCCAGAAAAGCAGCCCAACTCTTCGAAAGGAGGTAGGAAAAAATATAAAAGACAAAAAAAGAGACAAAAGAGGGAGGGACGGAGTTCCGTCCCGGGAAGGGAGTCTTAAAAAGAGAGAAGTTTCCAAACACCAGGAAACCCTCTCACTGCCGAATCTGTGCTGAGCTTTGGAAGCACAGAGGGCAACATAAAAGGGAGGGGAAAAAAGAAAAATAAACAATTAAAAATCGCGGATTGTGAGCCCTACAGTAACTCCCCCAGCGGAGAAGCAGCGCAGATGCCTGCACACAGCATTAGCAAGCGGGGGCTGGGCAGGGAAGTGCGGCGCGGGCTGTGTCCCTTAGAGTAAGAATCGGGCCGAATGTCCTGAGCGCTATCTGAGTGAAATAATTTGGGCTAGCAAACCAGACTGTGGGATATCTACCACGCGAAAAGCCAGCCCTAACCTAAGACACCGCCAGGCCCGCGCACAGAACAAAGGACTGAACAGAGATAGCCAGCTGCAGACCTTCCCCCTCCGGTGACAGGCAGCCAGAGCCGGAAGGGGGCAATTGCAGCCCCAGAGAGACGCTATCTATAAAACTGTAAGCAGGCTTCTTTGCTAACTAAAACTTCTTGGGGGTCTGGACGGTCAACAGCTGCCTGAGAAGGTGCGCCGGTTTTACACCCAGATAACCGAGTGGCGGGGAGGCGATAAGTCGCAGCATTGGCGCCCGCCAAACACCTCATCACCTGAGCTGCTCGGATCTGGGAAGAGCACAAAACGCAGGCCCAACCGAGTCTGCGCCTCTGAGGACTACCCGAGTGCCTGAACCTGAGCGGCTTGGACCTGGGAGCTCAGCCCAGGGCCGGCCTCTGATTGTTCCCAGCGGAACAACCTAGAGCCCAAGCAGTGTGGGCAGGGAGGCTACACGCGCCGTGAGCGGGGGCAGACCCAGTGTGGCTGAGGCACTGCAAGCGCACGCCAGTGTTATCTGTTTGCAGCATCCCTCCCTCCCTCCCCACAGCGCGGCTGAACAAGTGAGCCTAAATTAAAAAAAAAAATTAAAAAATATAGTGTCCTCAACCATCCCCTTTGTGTCAGGGCGGGAACCAGACACTGAAGAGACCAGCAAACAGAAGAAGCTATAACAGAGGGAAACGCCTTGGAAGCTACAGGCTATAGATTAAAACCCTGTGGTTACTACGGATTACATAGGAAGGGGCCTATAGATCTTGAGAAATATAAGTCGGACTAAGGAACTGCCAAAAATGAACTGAACCCACAATACTCACAACAAAACCAGAGAAAGACCTAGATATATTTTTACTATTTTTACAATCAATCTTTCTTTCTTTTTTTAATTAAAAAAAATTTTTTAAGTCCTCTATTGTCCTTTAATTTTCACTTTTATAACTATTACTTTGCGAGAAAAAAAAAAAGACCCTATTTTTTTTTTCTTCTTCAGCAAACTTCATATATATATTTTATAATTTTTTGACCGTGTTTTTTTTTTTTTCTTTTTTTTCTTTTTTCTTTTTCTTCTTTTCTTTAACATTGTATTTTTGAAATTCCAAACTCTACTCTAGATTTTTAATTTTAGCCTTTTGGTATATGTTATCAATTTTGTACCTATAGTTTTTTTCATAACTTCTGTGACTTTTTTTTCCCTCTGTTTCTTTCTCTTCTTCTTTTATATAACATCGTATATCTGCAATTCCAAACTCTACTCAAGATTTTTAATTTATGCTTTTTGGTATTTGATATCAATTTTGTACCTGTATTTTCTTTATAATTTTTGCGACATTGTTTTTGTTGGTTTGTTTGTTTTCTCTCTTTATTTTTCTTCTTCTTTTTTTTTTTTAACATTGTATTTTTGAAATTCCAAACTCTACTCTAGATTTTTAATTTTTGCTTTTTGGTATTAGTTATCAATTTTGTACCTGTAGTTTATAATTTTCACGACCTTGTTTGTTTTTCTTTGTTTGTTTTTTCTCTCTTTCTTTTCCTTCTTCTTTTCATTAACATCGCATTTTTGAAATTCCAAACTCTACTCTAGATTTCTAATTTTTGCTTTTATGTATTTGTTACCAATTTTGTACCTTTAAGAACCCAATCTTCAGGACCCATTTTTCACTAGTGTACGAGATTACTGGCTTGACTGCTCTCTCTCCCTTTGGACTCTCCATTTTCTCCACCAGGTCACCTGTATCTCCTCCCTAACCCCTCTCTACTCTACCCAACTCTGAATTTCTGTGTGTTCCAGATGGTGGAGAACACTTAAGGAACTGATTACTGGCTGGATCTGTCTCCCTCCTTTTCATTTCCCCCTTTTATCCTTCTGGCCACCTCTGTCTCCTGCCTCCTTCTTCTCTTCTCTGTATAACTCCGTGAACATCTCTGAGCGGTCCAGTTGTGGAGTGCACATAAGGAAGTGACTACTGGCTAGCCCACTCTCTCCACTATTGATTCCACCTCATCTCATTTGGGTCACCTCTAACTCCCTCCTCCCTCTTCTCTTCTCCATGTAACGCTGTGAACCTCTATGAGTGACCCTCACAGTAGAGAAACTTTTCATCTTTAACGTAGATGTTTTATCAGTGGTGCTGTATAGAAGGAGAAGTTTTGAAACTACTGTAAAATTAAGACCGATAACTGGAAGTAGGAGGCTTAAGTCCAAACCCTGACTCCAGGGAACTCCTGACTCCAAGGAACATTAATTGACAGGAGCTCATCAAACGCCTCCATACCGACACTGAAACCAAGCACCACACAAGGGCCAACAAGTTCCAGGGAAAGACATAACAAGCAAATTCTCCAGCAACAAAGGAACACAGCCCTGAGCTTCAAGATACAGGCTGCCCAAAGTCACCCCAAAACCATAGACATCTCATAACTCATTACTGGAGATTTCATTACACTCCAGAGAGAAGAAATACAGCTCCATCCACCAGAACATCGACGCAAGCTTCCCTAACCAGGAAACCTTGACAAGCCACCTGTACAAACCCACACACAGCGAGGAAACGCCACAATAAAGAGAACTCCACAAACTGCCAGAATACAGAAAGGACAACCCAAACTCAGCAATTTAAACAAGATGAAGAGACAGAGGAATAACCAGCAGATAAAGGAACAGGATAAATGCCCACCAAACCAAACCAAAGAGGAAGAGATAGGGAACCTACCTGATAAAGAATTCCGAATAATGATAGTGAAATTGATCCAAAATGTTGAAATTAAAATAGAATCACAGATAAATAGCCTGGAGGCAAGGATTGAGAAGATGCAAGAAAGGTTTAACAAGGACTTAGAAGAAATAAAAAAGAGTCAATATATAATGCATAATGCAATAAGTGAAATTAAAAACACTCTGGAGGCAACAAATAGTAGAATAACAGAGGCAGAAGATAGGATTAGTGAATTAGAAGATAGAATGGTAGAAATAAATGAATCAGAGAGGATAAAAGAAAAACGAATTAAAAGAAATGAGGACAATCTCAGAGACCTCCAGGACAATATTAAATGCTACAACATTCGAATCATAGGGGTCCCAGAAGAAGAAGACAAAAAGAAAGACCATGAGAAAATACTTGAGGACATAATAGTTGAAAACTTCCCTAAAATGGGGAAGGAAATAATCACCCAAGTCCAAGAAACCCAGAGAGTCCCAAACAGGATAAACCCAAGGCAAAACACCCCAAGACACATAGTAATCAAATTAACAAAGATCAAACACAAAGAACAAATATTAAAAGCAGCAAGGGAAAAACAACAAATAACACACAAGGGAATACCCATAAGGATAACAGCTGATCTTTCAATAGAAACTCTTCAAGCCAGGAGGGAATGGCAAGACATACTTAAAATGATGAAAGAAAATAACCTACAGCCCAGATTATTGTACCCAGCAAGGATCTCATTCAAGTATGAAGGAGAAATCAAAAGCTTTTCAGACAAGCAAAAGCTGAGAGAATTCTGCACCACCAAACCAGCTCTCCAACAAATACTAAAGGATATTCTCTAGACAGGAAACACAAAAATTGTGTATAAATTCGAACCCCAAACAATAAAGCAAATGGCAACGGGGTCATACTTATCAGTAATTACCTTAAACGTAAATGGGTTGAATGCCCCAACCAAAAGACAAAGACTGGCTGAATGGATACAAAAACAAGACCCCTACATATGTTGTCTACAAGAGACCCACCTCAAAACAGGGGACACATACAGACTGAAAGTGAAGGGCTGGAAAAAGATTTTCCATGCAAATAGGGACCAAAAGAAAGCAGGAGTAGCAATACTCATATCAGATAAAATAGACTTTAAAACAAAGGCGGTGAAAAGAGACAAAGAAGGTCACTACATAATGATCAAAGGATCAATCCAAGAAGAAGATATAACAATTATAAATATGTATGCACCCAACACGGGAGAACCGCAGTATGTAAGACAAATGCTAACAAGTATGAAAGGAGAAATTAACAATAACACAATAATAGTGGGAGACTTTAATACCCCACTCACACCTATGGATAGATCAACTAAACAGAAAATTAACAAGGAGACACAAACTTTATATGATACAATAGACCAGTTAGACCTAATTGATATCTATAGGACATTTCATCCCAAAACAATGAATTTCACCTTCTTCTCAAGCGCACATGGAACCTTCTCCAGGATAGATCACATCCTGGGCCATAAAGCTAGCCTTGGTAAATTCAAAAAAATAGAAATCATTCCAAGCATCTTTTCTGACCACAATGCAGTAAGATTAGATCTCAATTACAGGAGAAAAACTATTAAAAATTCCAACATATGGAGGCTGAACAACACGCTGCTGAATAACCAACAAATCACAGAAGAAATCAAAAAAGAAATCAAAATTTGCATAGAAATGAATGAAAATGAAAACACAACAACCCAAAATCTGTGGGAGACGGTAAAAGCAGTCCTAAGGGGAAAGTTCATAGCAATACAGGCACACCTCAAGAAACAAGAAAAAAGTCAAATAAATAACCTAACTCTACACCTAAAGCAACTAGAAAAGGAAGAAATGAAGAACCCCAGGGTTAGTAGAAGAAAAGAAATCTTAAAAATTAGAGCAGAAATAAATGCAAAAGAAACAAAAGAGACCATAGCAAAAATCAACAAAACCAAAAGCTGGTTCTTTGAAAGGATAAATAAAATTGACAAACCATTAGCCAGACTCATCAAGAAACAAAGGGAGAAAAATCAAATCAATAAAATTAGAAATGAAAATGGAGAGATCACAACAGACAACATGCAAATACAAAGGATCATAAGAGACTACTATCTGCAATTATATGCCAATAAAATGGACAACGAGGAAGAAAGGGACAAATTCTTAGAAGAGTACAACTTTTCAAAACTCGACCAGGAAGAAATAGAAAATCTTAACAGACCCATCACAAGCACGGAAATTGAAACTGTAATCAAAAATCTTCCAGCAAACAAAAGCCCAGGTCCAGACGGCTTCACAGCTGAATTCTACCAAAAATTTAGAGAAGAGCTAACACCTATCCTGCTCAAACTCTTCCAGAAAATTGCAGAGGAAGGTAAACTTCCAAACTCATTCTATGAGGCCACCATCACCCTAATACCAAAACCTGACAAAGATCCCACAAAAAAAGAAAACTACAGGCCAATATCACTGATGAACATAGATGTAAAAATCCTTAACCAAATTCTAGCAATCAGAATCCAACAACACATTAAAAAGATCATACACCATGACCAAGTGGGCTTTATCCCAGGGATGCAAGGATTCTTCAATATCCGCAAATCAATCAATGTAATACACCACATTAACAAATTGAAAAATAAAAACCATATGATTATCTCAATAGATGCAAAGAAAGCCTTTGACAAAATTCAACATCCTTTTATGATAAAAACTCTCCAGAAAGCAGGAATAGAAGGAACATACCTCAACATAATCAAAGCTATATATGACAAACCCACAGCAAACATTATCCTCAATGGTGAAAAATTGAAAGCATTTCCTCTAAAGTCAGGAACAAGACAAGGGTGCCCACTTTCACCACTACTATTCAACATAGTTCTGGAAGTTTTGGCCACAGCAATCAGAACAGAAAAAGAAATAAAAGGAATCCAAATTGGAAAAGAAGAAGTAAAGCTCTCACTGTTTGCAGATGACATGATCTTCTACATAGAAAACCCTAAAGACTCCACCAGAAAATTACTAGAACTAATCAATGACTATAGTAAAGTTGCAGGATATAAAATCAACACACAGAAATCCCTTGCATTCCTATACACTAATAATGAGAAAACAGAAAGAGAAATTAAGGAAACAATTCCATTCACCATTGCAACGGAAAGAATAAAATACTTAGGAATATATCTACCTAAAGAATCTAAAGACCTATATATAGAAAACTATAAAACACTGGTGAAAGAAATCAAAGAGGACACTAACAGATGGAGAAATATACCATGTTCATGGATTGGAAGAATCAATATAGTGAAAATGAGTATACTACCCAAAGCAATCTATAGATTCAATGCAATCCCTATCAAGCTACCAACAGCATTCTTCACAGAGCTAGAACAAATAATTTCACAATTTGTATGGAAAAACAAAAAACCTCGAATAGCCAAAGTGATCTTGAGAAAGAAGAATGGAACTGGAGGAATCAACCTACCTGACTTCAGGCTCTACTACAAAGCCACAATTATTAAGACAGCATGGTACTGGCACAAAGACAGAAATATAGATCAATGGAACAAAATAGAAAGCCCAGAGATAAATCCACGCACATATGGACACCTTATCTTTGACAAAGGAGGCAAGAATATACAATGGATTAAAGACAATCCCTTTAACAAGTGGTGCTGGGAACTCTGGTCAACCACTTGTAAAAGAATGAAACTAGAACACTTTCTAACACCATACACAAAAATAAACTCAAAATGGATTAAAGATCTAAACGTAAGACCAGAAACTATAAAACTCCTAGAGGAGAACATAGGCAAAACACTCTCTGACATACATCACAGCAGGATCCTCTATGACCCACCTCCCAGAATATTGGAAATAAAAGCAAAAATAAACAAATGGGACCTAATTAACCTTAAAAGCTTCTGCACATCAAAGGAAACTATTAGCAAGGTGAAAAGACAGCCTTCAGAATGGGAGAAGATAATAGCAAATGAAGCAACTGACAAACAACTAATCTCGAGAATATACAAGCAACTCCTACAGCTCAACTCCAGAAAAATAAATGACCCAATCAAAAAATGGGCCAAAGAACTAAATAGACATTTCTCCAAAGAAGACATACAGATAGCTAACAAACACATGAAAAGATGCTCAACATCACTCATTATCAGAGAAATGCAAATCAAAACCACTATGAGGTACCATTTCACACCAGTCAGAATGGCTGCGATCCAAAAGTCTACAAGCAATAAATGCTGGAGAGGGTGTGGAGAAAAGGGAACCCTCTTACACTGTTGGTGGGAATGCAAACTAGTACAACCACTATGGAGAACAGTGTGGAGATTCCTTAAAAAACTGGAAATAGACCTGCCTTATGATCCAGCAATCCCACTGCTGGGCATACACACTGAGGAAACCAGAAGGGAAAGAGACACGAGCACCCCAATGTTCATCGCAGCACTGTTTATAATACCCAGGACAAGGAAGCAACCTAGATGTCCATCAGCAGATGAATGGATAAGAAAGCAGTGGTACATATACACAATGGAGTATTATTCAGCCATTAAAAAGAATACATTTGAAGCAGTTCTAATGAGGTGGATGAAACTGGAGCCTATTATACAGAGTGAAGTAAGCCAGAAAGAAAAACACCAATACAGTATACTAACGCATATATATGGAATTTAGAAAGATGGTAACAATAACCCTGTGTACGAGACAGCAAAAGAGACACTGATGTATAGAACAGTCTTATGGACTCTGTGGGAGAGGGAGAGGGTGGGAAGATTTGGGAGAATGGCATTGAAACATGTAAAATATCATGTATGAAACGAGTTGCCAGTCCAGGTTCGATGCACGATACTGGATGCTTGGGGCTGGTGCACTGGGACGACCCAGAGGGATGGAATGGGGAGGGAGGAGGGAGGAGGGTTCAGGATGGGGAACACATGTATACCTGTGGCGGATTCATTTTGATATTTGGCAAAACTAATACAGTTATGTAAAGTTTAAAAATAAAATAAAATTTAAAAAAAATTAAAAAAAATAAATAAAACGCAAAAAAAAAAAAAAGAAGAGGTGGCAGGAATACACAGAAGAACTGTACAAAAAAGATCTTCATGACCCAGATAATCACGATGGTGTGATCACTCACCTAGAGCCAGACATCCTGGAATGTGAAGTCAAGTGGGCCTTAGAAAGCATTACTACGAACAAAGCTAGTGGAGGTGATGGAATTTCAGTTGAGCTATTTCAAATCCTGAAAGACAATGCTGTGAAAGTGCTGCACTCAATATGCCAGCAAATTTGGAAAACTCAGCAGTAGCCACAGGACTGGAAAAGGTCAGTTTTCATTCCAATCCCAAAGAAAGGCAATGCCAAAGAATGCTCAAATTACTGCACAATTGTTCTCATCTCACACTCTAGTAAAGTAATGCTCAAAATTCTCCAAGCCAGGCTTCAGCAATACATGAACCGTGAACTTCCAGATGTTCAAGCTGGTTTTAGAAAAGGCAGAGGAACCAGAGATCAAATTGCCAACATCTGCTGGATCATGGAAAAAGCAAGAGAGTTTCAGAAAAGCATCTATTTCTGCTTTTTTGACTATGCCAAATCCGTTGACTGTGTGGATCACAATAAACTGTGGAAAATTCTTCAAGAGATGGGAATACTAGGCCACCTGATCTGCCTCTTGAGAAACCTATATGCAGGTCAGGAAGCAACAGTTAGAACTGGACATGGAACAACAGACTGGTTCCAAATAGGAAAAGGAGTTCGTTAAGGCTGTATATTGTCACCCTGCTTATTTAACTTATATGCAGAGTACATCATGAGAAACGCTGGATTGGAAGAAACACAAGCTGGAATCAAGATTGCCAGGAGAAATATCAATAACCTCAGATATGCAGATGACACCACCCTTATGGCGGAAAGTGAAGAGGAACTAAAAAGCCTCTTGATGAAAGTGAAAGAGGAGAGTGAAAAAGTTGGCTTAAAGCTCAACATTCAGAAAACGAAGATCATTTCATCTGGTTCCGTCACTTCATGGGAAATCGATGGGGAAACAGTGGAAACAGTGTCAGACTTTATTTTTGGGTGCTCCAAAATCACTGCAGATGGTGATTGCAGCCATGAAATTAAAAGACACTTACTCCTTGGAAGGAAAGTTATGACCAATCTAGATAGCACATTCAAAAGCAGAGACATTACTTTGCCAACAAAGGTTCGTCTAGTCAAGGCTATGGTTTTTCCAGTGGTCATGTATGGAAGTGAGAGTTGGACTGTGAAGAAAGCTGAGCACCGAAGAATTGATGCTTTTGAACTGTGGTATTGGAGAAGACTCTTGAGAGTCCCTTGGACTGCAAGGAGATCCAACCAGTCCATTCTGGAGGAGATCTGCCCTTTCTTTGGAAGGAATGATGCTAAAGCTGAAACTCCAGTACTTTGGCCACCTCATGCGAAGAGTTGACTCATTGGAAAAGACTCTGATGCTGGGAGGAATTGGGGGCAGGAGGAGAAGGGGACGACAGAGGATGAGATGGCTGGATGGCATCACTGACTCGATGGACATGAGTCTCAGTGAACTCCTGGAGTTGGTGATGGACAGGGAGGCCTGGAGTGCTGCGATTCATGAGATCTCAAAGAGTCGGACGTGACTGAGCGACTGAACTGAACTGTACTGAACTGAGAGATAAGTAAGCTTATCGATGCAATTAGATAAAATAATGGATTAAGGATATGATCACAATTTAAACATCATAAGTAGTGTGCTGCATCATCCTAAATCTGATACAAGGAGTGTGTGAGTTTCCATGCTGTTTGTTAGTCATGCATAGTTGTCTGGTTGCTTTGAAAATTCATTCTTCACCAAGAGATGAGGAAAAGATTAGATTACAATAATTGCTACCTATGTGTGTATGTGTCAAAAGAATTCAGTTTGAGTGATTCATCCACACTAGTGATTCTCCTGCCTCTAATCCTTAGAATGTTGTTCTAACACTCTCTCTGCTCCAGAACAGTAAACAGTCAGAATGATTTATTCCTGATCTTGAATACACATCAATACCTCCTTTCCTTTAATACAAAAATCTGCTTAATAACATACACTTTAAGCACACTGTTTTGATAGTAGTTGACAACATAGACTTTGGAATCAGATAAACTGGGATTCAAACCCCTGTTCTGCTCATTTTAGTTGTGGTATTTTGGACAAGGCATTTTATAGATAAGGAAATTGGGATTTTGAGAAGTTAAATAAAGAGAGTTTAATTTTACAAAATGGTCCCTTCTAAATTATTACCATTTTAGTAAGTACATTTTGCACATTAAATCAGAAAGTAAATTATGTATAGAGTTGGATTTGACATTGCAGGAAGAATTTATTTTTCATAGCATTTAATCACAAAGTCATGAGTCCAGTAGCATGGTGACCCAGATTTTAGGATTCCCAGTAATCACACAAAATGATATAAATTTCAAATGCACAGTCTAGTGATCACTCATTTAAGACCCTTAATAAATATTTACTGAATGAACAGTAGAGTTTAAAAGGAACAGATGATATTTTAGTCATACAATGAATGTAGATAGCCTTTCAAAAGGTATTTTCACAGGTTTATTTCACAAATATGAAAGATGTGGTACAAAAAAAAAAAAAATCCCTGTTGTTCCATAAGCTGTTAAATATTTGAACAAAATGTGAATTACGGGATCTAGAAATTGCCTTGAAAAGAGATTGAAACTGTTGTGTAGCAACCGCCACTTGCTAAATTTTATGTCAGTTATTTAAAATTTAGAATACTTTAATTTTTTCAAATATTGCATAAGACAAATATACAGTTATTGATAATAATGAGTGGGGAGAGAGATTTTGTTAATGTTAAAGCAAACATTTGCTAATTCCAATCAAGTGACTAAAGAAGACAGAAAAGCCTGGTATGTTTACATTTTTAACTGGCTTTGAGCACAACACATGCTATTTCTAAATGGCATTCTCAATTTTATAAAAGCTTCTCCCCCATTCCAAAGACCCCTCTAAATTCTGTACGAATTCTGGAGCAATTTAATTTTCTTAGACAATATCTGTCACCTTGTCAACCTCTGCATTAGCAAAATTATTTCTATTTAACAATCTGTACTGACCCTACCTAATAGGTGACACTTGCCAACCAGTTTTACAGGGTTGTGTGATAGCATTTGGTTATCAGCAGAATTTTGGAAGTAAGACTTTCAGAAGGATTCTGAAAAGAAGGATAAACGTCTGGGATTTGTTCTTTATCACCTGTCCCAGTTTCTTGTCTAGAATGAAAATATGATGACTGGACCTCCAAAAGACATTTTGGACCATGAGGTCATTGTGAAAGCAAAGGACTAGTAAAGCAAATTGACAGAAGGAACATGGGAACCTGACAATCACTGAGATACTCTATCAGCCTTGGGCTGCCTATCTTGTTGCTTTCTCTACATAATAGAAAAATAACTTATATCTCACTTGAAAGTTAAAGTGTAAGTCACTCAGTTTTCTTTGACTCTTTGCAACTCCATGGGCTGTAGCCCATCAGTCCATGGGATTCTTCAGGCAAGAATACTGGAGTGGGTAGCCATTCCTTTCTCCAGGGGATCTTCCCAACCCAGGGATTGAACCAGGGTCTCCCATGTTGCAGGAAGATTCTTTACCATCTGAGCCACCAGAGAACTTACTTAAACAACTATTATTTTAAAGTGAAAGAAAGTGAAAGTGAAATAACCCAGTCTTGTCAGACTTTTTGCAACCCCATGATTCCCTGGTGGCTCTGATGGTAGAGTTTGCCTGCAATGTGGGAGATTCAAGTTCAATCCCTGGGTTGGGAAGATCCCCTGGAGAAGGAAATGACAACCACTCCAGTATTCTTGCCTGGGAAATGCCATGGATGGAGGAGCCTTGGAGACTACAGTCCATGTGGTTGCTGGTGCTCCACTATATGCAACTGAATTTAATCCCATCTGAACAACCTGAGGATGTTAGTAGGATAGGTACTGGGCACTTCTGAAACCTCCATGCTCCTGCTGCTTGCTACTGCACACTGCTTCTCTCACTGGAATCCTCCAGTTGCAATGCTGTATGGCAGTTTCTACTCCAGTTTATAAAATACTGGAGACTTATTTTCACTGACCTCCAAGAGAGGTTTAGTTAAGCAGCAATTCTCTCCCAGCAAACTCCTTATATAAACTGACACCTGTCGGACCACCCTATCAGTTGCCAGAAACATCTGAATCCTCACCAGTGACAGAAGTTTAGGATTAATATATGATTTCTGATTGACAAGCATTATTACATAAGCTGATGCTTCCTACTTTGAAACATATATACTACAAATACATTACAAGTGTTAAGTGAAAGATTTAAGGATAGGGCATGCCATTTGCTTTCATCTCAGTTCCTGCTTTCTTTTTGCCAAGTGAAGTGAAAGTCACTCAGTTGTGTCTGACTCTTTGTGACCCCATGGACTATACAGTCCATGGAATTCTCTAGTCCAGAATACTGGAATGGATAGCCTTTCCCTTCTCCAGGGGATCTTCCCAACCCAGGGATCGAACCCAGGTCTCCCACATTGCAGGAGGATTCTTTACCAGCTGAGCCACGAGAGAAGCCCAAGACGTGGCTTTTTCCAAACCACATGCTTCCCTGGCTTTGGATCAGTAATCAAGTAATACATCATTTGGTTCATCACAGTGTAAACACACAACACTGGTGGGAGGAGATAAGCATCAGATTGGTAGTGAACCTATTCCTACCCGAGAGTAAATGACACCGGGCTGGCTAGCTCCTCTGAGCAATGTGCTAAGTCGCTTCAGTCGTGTCTGACTCTTTGCAACCGTATGAACTATAGACTGCCAGGGTCCTCGGTCCTTGGGATTTTTCAGACGAGAATACTGGAATTGGTTGCCATTTTCTCCTCCAGGGGATCTTTCTGACACAGGGACTGAACCTGTGTTTCTTACGTGTCCTGCATTGTCAGGCAGGTTCTGTACCACCAGCGCCACCTCCGAGCAAAGGACACAGGGAAAAGACAAGAAAATGTTATGGAGCTTCTGTGAAAAGGCAGCAAAAAGTCTCTACTTTTTGCAACATCATGCTGACAACTCTCTAGAGTCAATATACTATCTTCTTTAGGATAATTCATCATGACCTTGTGGTTGAACCCCTTACTGCTCACAAAGGACACATCAATCAGGACAGATTTAGGCTTATGCCCTTGGCTCATCTACTAGACAAACCAGGGAAACTCTTACACCACGTAGATTAGCTCAGCAGTCTACATGACTTTAAATTTATTTCTTATGTATACCGAATACTGGCACAAATCAATCCCCCCCCCCATCTTTTATGGAATTGGGAATTTACAGTTTACATTTTAGTTTGTCAGAGGAAGGAGCTAGTTACACAAGTCCAAAGGTTTCTCCTCTACATTTCCATAACATTTTTATAGATCTAAGTGACTTGTCCATGGTCCAAAAGCTAGTAACTAATGAAATATAGATCAAATTCAGATCTCTCTGATTCCATGGTGGTGAATTTTCATATATGAGTCCAATGGATAGATTTGATTGCTTCATTCCATCTCATAATGCTGGGAAGAGCTTCCCTCTAAAGATTAAAATGAACATCTCATCTAGCTCCCAGAAAAAAAGATGAATCAGCAACCTGTTAAGTATCACTTTGATCCCTCTAGTCCTCTCCTGTCCTGTCCTTTGGTCCAGATGCAGTTACAGTGACCAGCTCTTAATAGGTTCTAAGGCAACGTCCAACCACCATGCCCCATGCTGGTGCAGGTGCAATGTACCTCTCATTTCCTCCATGGAGTGTGGTGCAGTAGGATCACACACATAATAACAGAAAAACGAGGGGCTCTATGCCCTGTAGAACAGAACTTTAACCAACGGCAAATATTTGAGATAGTTCTTTGTCCTTCATTCCCACCAATGTACTACTCTGATATCAGTTTATGTAGCTTCCTAACAATTGTCTTTTGGGATCAACATTCTCATCTTCATTCCACTTTTCCTGCTTCACTGCCTATAGTCTAAGGGGAGGCATATGACTGATAAGATTAAAATATTTCCAAACACGCCATTAAGAATTCACTATCATAAAGCGTTGTTTAGTTGCTAAGTTGTGTCTCTTTTGTGACCTCATGGGCTATAGTCCACCAGGCTCCTCTCGCTATGGGTTTTCCAGGCAAGAATACTGGAGTGGGTTGCTATTTCCTTCTCCAGTGGATCTTTCCAACCCAGGTATTGAACCTGTGTCTCCTGCACTGGAAGAAGGATTCTTTTTCACTGAACCACCAGGGAAGCCCTATAGTAAAGTATATTAGCATAAATTATGCTGTGGCATGTCATAAAATATATGCTGTGGCATGTCATAAAGTATATTAAATTTGAGAACATATGGTATTTTAATGATGAAGTGATGGTAAGCATTTGTCCTGCATAAAAAAGAGTGAAAATCTAGATTATTTTTGCCAGAAGTGTCCTTATAAATGGTTTTGTTCAACCTTGCATCTTAGAAATAAAGAAACTTGATGAGTCTGGCTAATGGTTTGTCAATTTTATTTATCCTTTCAAATAACCAGCTTTTGGCTTTGTTGATTTTTGCTATGGTCTCCTTTGTTTCTTTTGCATTTATTTCTGCCCTAATTTTTAAGATTTCTTTCCTTCTACTAACCCTGGGGTTCTTCATTTCTTCCTTTTCTACTTGTTTTAGGTGTAGAGTTAGGTTATTTATTTGATTTTTTTCTTGTTTCCTGACGTATGCCTGTATTGCTATGCACTTTCCCCTTAGCACTGCTTTTACAGTGTCCCATAGGTTTTGGGTTGTTATGTTTTCATTTTCATTCGTTTCTATGCAAAATGGAGAGATCACATCAGACAACACATAAATACAAAGGATCATAAGAGACTACTATCAGCAATTATATGCCAATAAAATGGACAATGTGGAAGAAATGGACAAATTCTTAGAAAAGTACAACTTTCCAAAACTGAACCAGGAAGAAATAGAAAATCTTAACAGACCCATCACAAGCACAGAAATTGAAACTGTAATCAGAAATCTTCCAGCAAATAACAGCCCAGGTCCAGACGGCTTCACAGCTGAATTCTACCAAAAATTTAGAGAAGAGCTGACACGCACCCTATTCAAACTCTTCAAGAAAATTGCAGAGGAAGGTAAACTTCCAAACTCATTCTATGAGGCCACCATCACCCTAATACCAAAACCTGACAAAGATCCCACAAAAAAAGAAAACTACAGGCCAATATCACTGATGAACATAGATGTAAAAATCCTTAACCAAATTCTAGCAATCAGAATCCAACAACACATTAAAAAGATCATACACCATGACCAAGTGGGCTTTATCCCAGGGATGCAAGGATTCTTCAATATCCACAAATCAATCAATGTAATACACCACATTAACAAATTGAAAGATAAAAAACAAATGATTATTTCAGTAGTTGCAGAGAAAGCCTTTGACAAAATTCAACATCCATTTATGATAAAAACTCTCCAGAAAGCAGGAATAGAAGGAACATACCTCAACATAATAAAAGCTATATATGACAAACCCACAGCAAACATTATCCTCAATGGTGAAAAATTGAAAGCATTTCCCTTAAAGTCAGGAACAAGACAAGGGTGCCTACTTTCACCACTACTATTCAACATAATTTTGGAAGCTTTGGCCACAGCAATCAGAGTAGAAAAAGAAATAAAAGGAATCCAAATTGGAAAAGAAGAAGTAAAGCTCTCACTGTTTGCAGATGACATGATCCTCTACATAGAAAACCCTAAAGACTCCACCAGAAAATTACTAGAGCTAATCAATGAATATAGTAAAGTTGCAGGATATAAAATCAACACACAGAAATCCCTTGCATTCCTATACACTAATAATGAGAAAATAGAAAGAAAAATTAAGGAAACAATTCCATTCACCATTGCAACGGAAAGAATAAAATACTTAGGAATATATCTACCTAAAGAAACTGAAGACCTATATATAGAAAACTATAAAACACTGGTGAAAGAAATCAAAGAGGACACTAACAGATGGAGAAATATACTAAGTTCATGGATCATAAGAATCAATATAGTGAAAATGAGTATATTCCCCAAAGCACTCTATAGATTCAACACAATCCCTATCAAGCTACCAATGGTATTTTCACAGAGCTAGAACAAATAATTTCACAATTTGTATGGAAATACAAAAAACCTCGAATAGCCAAGGCAATCTTGAGAAAGAAGAATGGAACTGGAGGAATCAACCTAACTGACTTCAGGCTCTACTACAAAGCCACAGTCATCAAGACAGTATGGTACTGGCACAAAGACAGAAATATAGATCAATGGATATACAATGGAGAAAAGACAATCTCTTTAACAAGTGGTGCTGGGAAAACTGGTTGACCACTTGTAAAAGAATGAAACTAGAACACTT
This sequence comes from Bubalus bubalis, assembly GCF_019923935.1. NCBI lineage: Eukaryota > Metazoa > Chordata > Mammalia > Artiodactyla > Bovidae > Bubalus > Bubalus bubalis. Next base: position 77,953,995 of record NC_059172.1, on the reverse strand, counting down.
TCTAACACCATACACAAAAATAAACTCAAAATGGATTAAAGATCTAAACAAAGACCAGAAACTATAAAACTCTTAGAGGAGAACATAAGCAAAACACTCTCCCACATACATCACAGCAGGATCCTCTATGACCTACCTCCCAGAATATTGGAAATAAAAGCAAAAATAATGTATAGAACAGTCTTATGGACTCTGTGGGAGAGGGAGAGGGTGGGAAGATTTGGGAGAATGGCATTGAAACATGTAAAATATCATGTATGAAACGAGTTGCCAGTCCAGGTTCGATGCACGATACTGGATGCTTGGGGCTGGTGCACTGGGATGATCCAGAGGGATGGAATGGGGAGGGAGGAGGGAGGAGGGTTCAGGATGGGGAACACATGTATACCTGTGGCGGATTCATTTTGATATTTGGCAAAACTAATACAGTTATGTAAAGTTTAAAAATAAAATTAAAAAAAAAAAAGAAAATAAAGCTGCAGACCCTGCTTCATCTAAAAAAAAAATAAAAATAAAAAAAATAAACAAATGGGATCTAATTAAAATTAAAAGCTTCTGCACAACAAAAGAAACTATGCTGCTGCTGCTAAGTCGCTTCAGTCGTGTCCTACTCTGTGCGACCCCACAGACGGCAGCCCACCAGGCTCCCCTGTCCCTGGGATTCTCCAGGCAAGAACACTGGAGTGGGTTGCCATTTCCTTCTCCAAAAGAAACTACAAGCAAGGTGAAAAGACAGCCTTCAGAATGGGAGAAAATAATAGCAAATGAAGCAACTGACAAACAACTAATCTCGAGAATATACAAGCAACTCCTACAGCTCAACTCCAGAAAAATAAATGACCCAATCAAAAAATGGGCCAAAGAACTAAATAGACATTTCTCCAAAGAAGACATACAGATGGGTAACAAACACATGAAAAGATGCTCAACATCACTCATTATCAGAGAAATGCAAATCAAAACCACAATAAGGTACCATTTCATGCCAGTCAGAATGGAATGGCTGTTATCCAAAAGTCTACAAGCAATAAATGCTGGAGAGGATGTGGAGAAAAGGGAACCCTCTTACACTGTTGATGGGAATGCAAACTAGTACAGCCACTATGGAGAACAGTGTGGAGATTCCTTAAAAAACTGGAAATAGAACTTACATATGACCCAGCAATCCCACTGCTGGACATACACACCAAGGAAACCAGAATTGAAAGAGACATGTGTACCCCAATGTTCATCACAGCACTGTTTATAATAGCTAGGACATGGAAGCAACCTAGATGTCCATCGGCAGATGAATGGATAAGAAAGCTGTGGTACATATACACAATGGAGTATTACTCAGCCATTAAAAAGAATACATTTGAATCAGTTCTAATGAGGTGGATGAAACTGGAGCCTATTACACAGAGTGAAGTAAGCCAGAAAGAAAAACACCAATACAGTATACTAATGCATATATATGGAATTTAGAAAGATGGTAACGACAACCCTGTATGCGAGACAGCAAAAGAGACACAGGTGTATAGAACAGTCTTTTGGACTCTGTGGGAGAGGGAGAGGGTGGAATGATTTGGGAGAATGGCATTAAAACATGTATAATATTATATAAGAAACAAATCGCCAGTCCAGGTTCAATGCAGGATACAGGAAGCTTGGGGCTGGTGCACTGGGATGACCCAGAGGGATGGTATAGGGAGGGAAGTGGGAGGGGGGTTCAGGATGGGGAACACGTGTACACCAGTGGTGGATGCATGTTGATGTATGACAAAACCAATACAATATTATAAAGTAAAATAAATAAATAAATAATAATAATAAAATTAAAAAAAAAAAATAAATAAATAAACTATGGCCAGAAAAGTTAGGTGACTTCTTTCAAGTCACATAGCCAGTTGATATCAAAGCTTAGTTGGCACTTAGGCTTTGCCCAAGTCTCAGCATTGTGCTTCAAACATTACATCACAATGCTTATCCTGACCAGTGACATAAGCATGCTGTCCACTTGGCAGTTTTAGCACACAGGACAAAGAGTGAATCATCAGACCACCACAATCTGATGAAAACTATCCACTAAGGGCTCCAACTTATCATTCTCCATTCTCCTGAAACCTTTCTGGTTGTTACACAGCTGCTTTCATTTTAGAAAGAGATAGCCATGCTTATTGTGCATGAATATTCAATCTACTTAATAGCTATATAGCAAAATGTAAAATATTTTGAATCAGTTACCAAGAATGTTATATCTCTAAGTAAAAGAACAAATAAAATTCTGTTTCCTGAGTTGGAGAGTCACTGGACAGGACTTCAGAGAATGAACATGTAACTACAGTAACATTTTAATTGTCTTCCCAAAACAGAAGCCAAACTCCAATCCACAAGGCTTGACTTTCTGCTACTCTTTATTTTCCATCAATGAATGAAAAGTTTGCTCCAAGATACATGTTAGTTTATTTTAACAAACATCTTTTGAGGATCCACTATATTCAAGAAACTGAGCTTGTGAAAAATCTCAGAATCTGCTCAATTTTTCTCTTCCACAAAAATCTTTCATTGAGTGACAACAGCATTTAAATCATGTAAAATAATGGAAAAATCAGTGTGGCATTATTGGTAATACTCTTTTATTCCTTCAAGTAAAGACTTTAAATGCTACAAAGGCAGGAACTGTATTAGCTCAGTTCAGTCGCTCAGTCTTGTCCGACTATTTGCGACCCTTGGATTACAGCACACCAGGCATCCCTCTCCATCACCAACTCCCCGAGTTTACTCAATTCATGTCCATTGAGTCAGTGCTGTCATCCAACCATCTCATCTGCAGTTGTCCGCTTCTCCTCCCACCTTCGATTTTTCCCAGCATCAGGGTCTTTTCTAATGAGTAAGTTCTTCTCTTCAGGTGGCTAAAGTATTGGAGTTTCAGCTTCAGCATCAGTCCTTTCAATGAATATTCAAGACTGATTTCCTTTTGGATTGACTGCTTGGATCTCCTTATAGTCCAAGGGGCTCTCAACAGTCTTCTTCAACACCATATTTCAAAAGCATAAATTCTTTGGCACTCAGCTTTCTTTATAGTCCAACTCTCACATCCATACATGACCACTGGAAAAACCATAGCCTTGACTAGACGGACCTTTGTTGGCAAAGTAATGTCTCTGCGTTTGAATATGCTATCTAGGTTGGTCATAACTTTTCTTCCAAGGAGCAAGCGTCTTTTCATTTCATGGCTCTAGTCACCATCTGCAGTGATTTTGGAGCTAAAAAAAAAAAATTAAGTCTGTCACTGTTTCCTTACCTATTTGCCATGAAGTGATGGAACCAGAAGCAATGATCTTAGTTTTCTGAATGTTGAGTTTTAAGCCAAATTTTTCATTCTCTTCTTTCACTTTCATCAAGAGGCTCTTTTGTTCTTCACTCTTTGCCAAAAGGGTGGTATCATCTGCCTATCTGAGGTTATTGATATTTCTCCCAGCAATTGATATTTCTCCCAGCAGTCTTGATTCCAGGTTGTGCTTCATTCAGCCCAGTGTTTCTCATGATGTAACCTGCATATAAGTTAAATAAACAGGGTGACAATATACAGCCTTGACATACTCCTTTCCCAATTTGGAACCAATCTGTTGTTCCATGTCCAATTCTGACTGTTGCTTCCTGACCTGCATACAGATTTCTCAAGAGGGGGGTCTGGTGGTCTGGTATTCCCTTCTCTTTAAGAATTTTCCAAAGTTTTTTGTGGTCCACACAGTCAAAGGCTTTGGTGTAGTCAATAAAGCAGAAGTATATGTTTTTCTGGAACTCTTTTACTTTTTCAATGATCCAATGGATGTCATCAATTTGATCTCTGGTTCCTCTGCCTTTTCTAAATCCAGCTTGAACATCTGGAAGTTCATGGTTCACATACTCTTGAAGCCTGACTTGGAGAATTTTGAGCATTATTTTGCTAGCGTGTGAGATAAGTGCAATTATGCAGTAGTTTGAGCATTCTTTGGCATTGCCTTTCTTTGGGATTGGAATGAAAACTGACCTTTTCCAGTCCTGTGGCCACTGCTGAGTTTTCCAAATTTGCTGGCATATTGAGTGCAGCACTTTCACAGCATCATCTTTTAGGATTTGAAATAGCTCAACTGGAACTATATATGTGTATATTTTGTTGTATGTTATAATCCCTAGTGTCTATACATTACACAGCATGTGCAAGATTTTATTGAAAGTACTTACAGAATTAATTTTTGAATCACTTAATCTTAGTCCTTCCCTGTGTGATAGCCAACTTTTCCCAATTTACTGGGAACTTTCTTATTTTTCACCAAAAGTCCTGTATCCTGGGATATTCCTAAGTCTCGGGTAAAAGAGTGAAGTTGATTACCCTATTATGAGAGTTCACCAGCTGGTCAACTCATGAAAAATATGTCTTCTAAAATTACATACTCCGAGACTTTGCTGGATATGTAATAAATATACATTTATTCTGACTTTTCTCCCTAGATACTTTTCTAACCAAAAGTCTTTAAAAAGAGATTTTGTTTTGAAAGACTATTCCCAGAAATCTATCTTCAAACAACTAGAATTATCTTGAAGAATCTACTCTCTGGAAAGAAATAAATTCCTCCATCATTAAAATCTGACTCACAGAGATGCTCAAGCAACCAAAGGTCAGGGCAGTTCAGAGGCAAGAGGAGAACACAGTGGCCTGGCAAGGCCCCCTGAAGGGCCCAAAGGCTTCAGACATCAAAGTGAGAGGAGGCAATTTCCCTTCGTTATTAGTGAGAGGCTAATATCTTGTAATCTTTCTTTGCTGCAGCAGTACTGGCAGCCCCATTTTTTTTTTTTTTTTTGTCCCACATCCTGAAGGTGTAATAAAAATTGTAGAAAGCAGTCTTCATTAGCTTAAGATTTTCTATTAATTCCTTTTATTCAACTTCTCTTTTATGTCTCAAATAAATACTGCAATACATATATTCTTATTGTGTTAAAAATAGGAAATGTATGAAATAAATAATTTCAAGTACAGGAAATCAACATTACCTTTATTAGCCCTACCATAGTTTGTCCTCAGGGCAAACAATAGGGAGGGAGCACAGTCCCTTTTCAACAGAAAATTGGATTAAAGATTTATTGAGCATGGCCCATCCATCAGAACAAGACCCAGATTCCTCCACAGTCAGTTTCTCCCATTAGAAAGCTTCCATAAGCCTCTTATCCTTATCCATCAGAGGACAGACAGACTGAAAACCACGATCACAGTAAACTAAACAAACTGATCACATGGATCACAGCCTTGTCTAACTCAATGAAACTATGAGCCATGCAGTGTAGGGCCACCTATAAGACAAACGGGTCATGGTGGAGCGTTCTGACAAAATGTACACAGGAGAAGGAAACGGCAAACCAGAATTCTTGCCTTGAGAACCTCAAGAACGGTATGAAAAGGCAAAAAGATAAGACACTGAAAGATGAACTCCCCAGGTTAGTAGGTGTCCAACATGCTACTGGAGAAGAGTGGAGAAATAACTCCAGAAAGAATGAAGAGATGGAGCCAAGCAAAAACAATGCCCAGCTGTGGATGTGACTGGTGATGGAAGTAAAGTCAGATGCTGTAAAGATTGCATCAGTTCAGTTCAGTTCAGTCGCTCAGTCGTGTCCAACTCTTTGCGACCCCATGAATTGCAGCACGCCAGGCCTCCCTGTCCATCACCAACTCCCGGAGTTCACTCAGACTCACGTCCATCGATTCAGTGATGCCATCCAGCCATCTCATTCTCTGTCGTCCCCTTCTCCTCCTGCCCCCAATTCCTCCCAGCATCAGAGTCTTTTCCAATGAGTCAACTCTTCACATGAGGTGGCCAAAATACTGGAGTTTCAGCTTTAGCATCATTCCTTCCAAAGAACACCCAGGGCTGATCTCCTTCAGAATGGACTGGTTGGATCTCCTTGCAGTCCAAGGGACTCTCAAGATTCTTCTCCAACATCACAGTTTAAAAGCATAAATTCTTTGGTGCTCAGCCTTCTTCACAGTCCAACTCTCACATCCATACATGACCACAGGAAAAACCATAGCCTTGACTAGATGGAGCTTTGCATAGGAATCTGTAATTATTTTTAGTATATGTGCTGCTGTAATTTTGGGTCCATGAATCAAGGTAAATTGGAAGTGGTCAAACAGGAGATGGCAAGAATGATTGCCAACATTTTAGGAATCAGTGAACTAAAATGGAACAGAATGGATGAGCTTAATTCAGATGACCATTATATCTACTATTGTGGGCAAGAATCCTTGGAAGAAAAAGAGTGTCCCTCATAGTCAACAAGCCAGTCCAAACTGAAGTACTTGGGTGCAGTCTCAAAAATGACAGAATGATCTCTGCTCATTTCCAAGGCAAACCATTCAACACTACAGTAATGCAAGTCTAGGCCCAAACACTAACACCAAAGAAGCTGAAGTTGAACCGTTCTATGATAATCTATAAGACCGTCTAGAACTAACAGAAAAAAAAGATTTTCTTTTCATCATAGGAGATTGGCATGCAAAAGTAGGAAGTCAAGAGATAACTGGAGTAACAAGAAAGTTACTCCACAGAAGAAATATACAAAAAATATCTTCATGACCCAAATAACCAGGATGGTGTGATCACTCACCTAAAGCCAGATATCCTGGAATGTGAAGTCAAGTGGGCCTTAGGAAGAATCACTATGAACAAAACTAGTGGAGGTGATGGAATTCCAGTTTAGCTATTTCAAATCCTAAAAGATGATGCTGTGAAAGTGCTGCACTCAATATGTTGGCATATTTGGAAAACTCAGCAGAGGCCACCGGACTAGAAAAGGTCAATTTCCATTCAAATCCCAAAGAAAGGCAATGCCAAAGAAAATTCAAACTACTGCACAAAGGCACTCATCTCATAGACTAGCAAAGTAATGTTCAGAATTCTCCAAGTCAGGCTTCAACAGTATGTGAACCATGAACTTCCAGATGTTCAAGCTGGATTTAGAAAGGCAGAGGAACCAGAGATCAAATTCCCAACATCCAATCATTGAAAATCATCTCAATCGTCGAAAAAGCGAGAGTTCCAGAAAAACATCTACTTCTGCTTTATTGACTACACCAAAGCTTTTGACTGTGTGGATCACAACAAACTCTGGAAAATTCTTAAAGAGATGGGAATAGCAGATCACCCTACCTGCCTTCTGAGAAATCTGTATGCAGGTCAGGAAGCAACAGTTAGAACTGGACATGGAACAACAGATTGGTTCCAAATTGGGAAAGGAGTCTGTCAAGGCTGTATATTATCACTCTGCTTGTTTAAAATTACATGCAGAGTACATCATGCAAAATGCCAGGCTGGATGAAGCACAAGCTGAAATCAAGATTGCTGGGAGAAATATCAATAACCTCAGATATGCAGATAACACCACCCTTATGGCAGAAAGTGAAGAGGAAATAAAAAGCCTCTTGATGAAAGTGAAAGAGGAGAGAGAAAAAGCTGGCTTAAAACTCAACATTCAGAAACTAAGGTCATGGTATCCGGTCCCATCACTTCATGGCAAATAGATGGGGAAACAATGGAAAAAGTGAGAGATTTATTTTGGGGGGCTTCAAAATCACTGAAGATGGTGACTGAAGCCATGAAATTAAAAGATGCCAGCTCTTTGGTATAAAAGCTATGACCAATCTAGATAGCATATTAAAAAGCAGAGATAGTACTTTGCCAACATGTGGTCTGTCTAGTCAAAGCTATGGTTTTTCCAGTAGTCATGTGTGGATGTGAGAGTTGGACTATAAAGAAAGCTGAGCACCAAAGAATTGATGCTTTTGAACTGTGGCATTGGAGAACATTCTTGAGAGTCCCTTGGACTGCAAGGAGATCCAACCAGTCAATCTGAAAGGAAATCAGTCCTGAATATTCATTGGAAGAACTGATGCTGAAGCTGAAACTGCAATACTTTGGCCACCCGTTGTGAAGAACTGACTCATTGGAGAAGACCTTGATGCTGGGCAAGATTGAAGGCAGGAGAATGGGATGACAGAGGATGAGATGGTTGGATGGCATCAACAACTCAATGGATATGAGTGTGAGCAAGCTCCAGGAGTTGGTGATGGGCACAGAATCTGGCATGCTACAGTCCATGGGGTTGCAAGGGGTCAGACATAACTGAGCAGCTGAATTGAACTGTACAGGCAAGTTTGGCCTTGCAGTACAAAATACAGCAGGGAAAAAGCTAACAGAGTTTTGCCAAGAGATCTCACTGGTCATAGCAAACACCACTTAGAACAACACAAGAGACAACTTTACAGATGGACATCACCACATGATCTATATGGAAATCAGATTAATTATATTCTTTGCAGCCGAAGATGATGAAGCTTTATACAGGCAGCAAAAACAAAACTGGGAGCTGATTGTGGCTTAGATCATGAACTCCTTATTGCAAAATTCAGACTTAAATTAAGAAAGTAGAGAAAATTACTACACTTTTCAGATGTGACTTAAATCAAATCCCTTACTACTGACAAACAGATTCGAGGAATTAGTAGATCTGATAGAGTGTCTGAGAACTATGGACAGAGGTTCATGACATTGTAAAGGAGAAAGTGATCAAGACCATCCCCAAGAAAACCTAAGCAAAAAGACAAAATGGTTCTCTGAGGAGGCCTTACAAATAGCTGAGAAAAGAAGAGAAGCAAAAAGCAAAAGAGAAAAGGTAAGACATACCCATCTGAATGCAAAGATCCAAAAAATAGCAAGGAGAGATAATAAAGTTTTTCTCAGTGATCAATGCAAAGAAATAGAGGTGAACATTAGAAAGGGAGACTAGAGGTCTCTTCAAGAAAATTAGAGATACCAAGGGAATATTTCATGCAAAGATGGGCAAAATAAAGGACACAAACATTATGGACCTAACAGAAGCAGAAGATTTTAAGAAGAGCTGGCAAGAATACAGAGAAGAACTATACAGAAAAGATCTTCATGACCACAGTGGTGTGGTCACTAACCTAGAGCCAGACATCCTGGAGTGCAAAGTCAAGAAGGCCTTAGGAAACATCACTACAAACAAAGATAGTGGAGGTGATGGTTAGCTATTTCAAATTCTAAAAGATGATGCTGTGAAGTGCTACACTCAGTATGTTAGCAAATTTGGAAAACTCAGCAGTGGCCTCAGGACTGGAAAAGATCAGTTTTCATTTCAATATCAAAGAAAGGCAATGCCAAAGAAAGTTCAAACTACTGCACAATTGCACTCATCTCACACTATACCAAAGTAATGCTCAAAATTTTCCAAGTGATGCTTCAACAGTACACAACCTGAGAACTTCCAGATGTTCAAGATGGATTTAGAAAAGGTGGAGTAACCAAGATGATCAAATTGCCATCCTCCACTGGATCATGGAAAAAGCAAGAGAGTTCCAGAAAAACATCTATACCTGCTTTATTGACTACACCAAAGCCTTTGACTGTGTGGATCACAACAAACTGTGGAAAATTATTAAAAGAGATGGGTTTGACAGATTCCTGAGAAATCTGCATGCAAGTAAAGAAGCAACAGCTAGAACCAGACATGGAGCAATGGACTGGTTCCAAATTACAAAAGGAGTATATCGAGGCTGTGTATTGTCACCCTGTTTATTTAACTTATATGCAGAGTGCATCGCGTGAAATGCAGGGCTGGATGAAGCAAAAGCTGGAATCAAGATTGCCGGGAGAAATATCTATTACCTCAGATATGTAGATGACACCACTGTTATTGCAGAAAGCAAAGAAGAACTAAAGATCCTCTTGATGAAAGTGGAAGAGGAGAGTGAAAAAATTGGCTAAAAATTCAACATTCAGAAAACAAAGATCATGGCATCCAGTCCCATCACTTCATGGCAAATTGTTGGGAAACAATGGAAACAGTGACAAACTTTATATTCTTGGTCTCCAAAATCACTGCAGATGGTGACTGCAGCCATGAAACTAAAAGACACTTGCTCCTTTGAAGAAAAGGTACAACCAACCTAGACAGTATATTAAAAAGCAAAGAAAGTACTTTGCCAACAAAGGTCCATCTAGTCAAGCTATGGTTTTTCCAGTAGTCATGTATGGATGTGAGAGTTGGACTATAAAGAAAGCTGAGCACTGAAGAATTGATGCTTTTGAACTGTGGTGTTCTCAAGGGACTCTTGAGAGTCCCTTGGACTGCAAGGAGATCAACCAGTCTATCCTAAAGGAGATCAGTCCTGGGTGTTCATTGGAAGGACTCATGCTGAAACTGAAGCTCCAATACTTTGGCCACCTGATTCAAATAACTGACTCATTTGAAAAGACCCTGATGCTGAGGAAGATTGAGAGCAGGAGGAGAAGGGGATGATCGAGGATGAGATGGTTGGTTGACATCACCGACTGGATGGATGTGAGTTTGAACAACCTCTGGGAGTTGATGATGGACCAGGAAGCCTGGCATGCTGCAGTCCATGAGGGTGCAGAGAGTCAGACACAACTGAGTGACTGAACTGCACTTAGTTATACCCAAGCCTGCTCAAATCTTTTCCTCCCTTTTGGGAACTGTCGTAAATGATTTAGTGTGCATTGTTCTTGGAATTTTTTAAAGAAGTGAAAAAGTGAAAGTCGCTCAGTTGTGTCCGAATCTTTGCGACCCCAGGGACTATGTAGCCCATAGAATTCTCCAGGTTAGAGAATGAGTGGGTAACCTTTCCCTTCTCTAGGGGTTCTTCCCAACCTGGATCAAACCCAGGTCTCCTGCATTTCAGGTGGATTCTTTACCTGCTGAACCACAAGGGAAGCCCAAGAATACTGGAGTGGGTATCCTATCCTTCTCCAGGGATCTTCCCAACCCAGGAATCGAACTGGGGTCTCCTGCATTACAGGCAGATTCTTTACCAACCGTGCTATCAGCAAAGCATATCTTACATATAAATATATACTTTCTTCATAAATAGTCATTTTTTTGCAATTTCTATTTCACATATATATCCCAGAGAATTGTCCATTAGTAATATAATTTACCTCATTATTTTTTATTCTTGTCTGTATATAGCTATTAAACATTTATCCTTATGTCAATGTGTGCTTTCTAGTCTTTTATAAATTTTGTTTTCAATTGGAGGATAATTACTTTACAATAGTGGGGTGGTTTCTGTCACACTTCAGCATGAATCAGCCATAGGTATATATATGTCCCTCCCTCTTGAACCTCCCTCCCACCTCCACCTCCATCCCACCCCTCTAGGTTGTCACAGAGTATTGGCTTTGGGTTCCCTGGGTCACACAGCAAATTCCCACTAACTATCTGTTTTACATATGGTAATGTATATGTTTCCATACTATTCTGTCAAATCATCCCACTCTCTCCTTCCCCCACTGTATCCAAAAGTCTGTCCTTCATGTCTGTGTCTCCTTTGCTGCAAATAGGATCATTGGTACCATCTCTCTAGATTCCATACATAAGTGTTAATATATAACATTTGCCTAGTCTTTTTTAAATAATGACAAATGGAGATATACAATTTATAGGATTTTATGAAACATAAAGGAGTTTAAAACTACAAAACATGGTATATAATCAATAGATTATTATAAAGTTTCTAAGTTCACACTTCAGGAAGGATAGTACTATGTATATAGTTTTTAAATTTAAAAGATTTAGATAACAATCTAAATTAACAATCTTTAATTTACCCATTCCAGTATTCTTGGGCTTCCCTTGTGGCTCAGCTGGTTAAGACTCTGCCTGCAATGCAGGAGACCTGGGTTTGATCCCTGGGTTGGGAAGATCCCCTGGAGAAGGGAAATGCTACCCAAGTCAGTATTCTGGCCTGGGGAATTCCATGGACTGTATAGTCCATGGGGTTGCAAAGAGTCGGACACGACTGAGCAAATTTCACTTTCACTTTCTTTAATTTAGATACAGTACAAGTATACATTTCTGTAGGTTTTATGAAATATTCTGAGTCATAGATGTACCACAGGAAACAAAACAATTACCTCATCACAAAAATCTCATATTGCCCCCTTGCAGTCAACTTCACCCCTTACCATACTGCTAGAAAACTACTTTCTGTTCTCTGTCATAATTGTTTTATCTTTTTCAGAATGTCATATGCATCACATCTTACAACATGTCACATCTGAGACTGGGTTCCTTAACTTACCTGCTTTTAAGGTCATCCATGCTGTTGTATGGATCAGGAGCTCCTTGCTTTCTATTGCTGAGCATCCACTGTATGGTCAAAACCACAATTTACTTCTCAGTTCACCTATGGAAGGACAGTTGGGTTATTTCTAGCTTTTGATGATGCTACCATAAGCATTTGTGCTTAGACTTTTGTGTGAATGTAAGTTTTCATTTCTCTAGGAGTCAGTTGGATAGGTCACTTAATAAAGTATGATAAACTTACAAGAAATTTCCAGTTTTCAGAGTGGCTGTAGCATTTTACATTCCTCCTGGAATATATGAGTATTCTAGTTGCTATGTGTTTTTCCTACTTTTTATATACACAATATTTTTTATTTATTTCATCCATTTCAATAGGTATATAGTGATATTTGATTTTGATTTAATTTGCATTTTACTAATAACCAATGATTTGGGGGCTTCCCTGGTGACCCAGAGGGTAAAGAAGCTGCTTGCAGTGCAGGACACCAAGGTTCGATCCCTGAGTTGGGAAGATCCCCTGTAGAAGGGAGTGGCAACCCACTGCAGTATTCTTGCCTCAATAGAGTGAGGATCCTGGCAGACTACAGTCTATAGGATTGCAAAGAGTTGGACACAACTGAGCCACTAACACTTTCTTTTTCACTTTCAATGATTTTGAACATCTTTTAATGGGATTATTTGACCACTGTATATGCTTTTTGATAATGTGTCTGATCGAATCTTGTGGAATTTCATACGAAATCCATTGTTATCTTCTCAATGTTGAGTTTTACTCTTTATCTTTTACTAAAGGATATTGATGAACAGTGCTTCCCTGGTGGCTAAGATGGTAAAGAATCTGCTGCAATGTGGGAGACCTGGGTTCAGTCCCTGGATGGATAAGATCCCCTGGAGAAGGGAATAGCAACATACTCCAGTATTCTTGTCTGGGAAATCCCAGGGACAGAGGAGCCTTGCAGCTACAATCCATGGTCTTGCAAAGAGATGGACACAACTGAGATGACATGAAAATTAAAATATTGATGAACAATATTACATTAGTTTCATTGTACAACATAGTGATTCAACAGTCAAATACATTACAAAATGATCACCCTTTTGTAAAGTACAGGCCAGTAACCATCTGTCACCATAAAAAGTTACAGTATTATTCCTTATGCTATATATTCTATCCTGTGACTTGTTCAGTTGCTCAGTCATGTCCGACTCTTTGAAACATGGATTGCAAGATGCCAGTCTTCCCTGTCCTTCACCATCTCCCTGGAGCTTGCTCAAAGTCATGTCCATTGAGTCAGTGATGCCATCAACTATCTCATCCCCTGTTGTCCCCTTCTCCTCCTGCCTTTTATCTTTCCCAGCACTGGGGACTTTTGTAATAAGTTGGCTCCTCGAATTAGGTGGCCAAAGTATTGGAGCTTCAACTTAGCATCAGTCCTTCCAATGAAGATTCAGGATTGATTTGCTTCACGATTGACTGGTTTGATCTTGCAGTCCAAGGGACTCTCAAGAGTCTTCTCCAACACCACAGTTCAAAAGCATCAGTTCTTCAGAGCTCAGCCTTCTTGAAGGTCCAACTCTCACATCCATGCCTGACTACTGGAAAAACCATAATTTTGGACAGACAGACCTTTGTTGGCAAAGTAATGGCTCTACTTTTTAATATGCTGCCTAGGATGGTCTTAGCTTTTCTTCCAAGGAGCAAGCATGTTTTAATTTCATGGCTGCAGTCACCATCATAAGTGATTTTGGAACCCCCAAAAAGAAAGCTTGTCACCATTTCCATTGTTTCCCCATCTATTTGCCATGAAGTGATGGGACTGGATGCCATGACCTTTGTTGTTTGAATGTTGAGTTTTATGCCAGCTTTTTCACTCTTCTCTTTCACCTTCATCAATAGGCTCTTTAGTTCCCCTTCACTTTCTGCCATAAGGGTGGTATCATCTGCATATCTGAGGTTATTGATATTTCTCCCGGGAATCTTGATTCCAGCTTGTGCTACATCCAGTGTGGCATTTCACATGATGTACTCTGAATATAAGTTAAACAAACAGGGTGACAATATACAGCCTTGACATACTCCTTTCCCAATTTGAAAGCAGTTGGTTGTTTCATGTCCTGTTCTAACTGTTGCTTCTTGACCTGCATACAGATTTCTCAGGGGGGCCGGGGGTAAGGTAGTCTGGTATTCCCATTACTTTAAGAATTTTCCATAGGTTGTTTTGAGCCACACAGCCAAAGGCTTTAGCCTAGTCAATGAAGCAGAAGTAGATGTTTTTCTGAAATTCTCTTGCTTTTTCTATGATCCAAGTGAGGTTGGCAATTTGATCTCTAGTTCCTCTACCTTTTCTAAATCCTGCTTGAATATCTGGAAGTTCTCAATTTATGCACTGTTGAAGCCTCGCTTGGGGAATTTTGAGCATTACTTTCCTAGTGTGTGAGATGAGTCCAATTGTGCAGTAGTTTGAACATTCTTTGGCATTGCCTTTCTTTGGGATTGGAGTGAAAATAGGCCTTTTCCAGTCCTCTGGCCACTGCTGAGTTTTCCAAATTTGCCAACATGTTGAGTGAAGCACTTTTACTGCATCATCTTTTACAATTTGAAATAGCTCAGCTGGAATTCCAGCATTTCCACTAGCTTTGTTCATAGTGATGCTTACTGAGGCCTGCTTGACTTCACACTCCAGGATGTCTGGTCTACATGAGTGATCACACCATCGTGCCTATCTGGGTCATGAAGATCTTTTCTGTATAGCTGTTCTCTGTATTCTTGCCACCTCTTCTTAATATCTTCAGCTTCTGTTAGGTCCAAACCATATGTGTCCTTTCACACATTGTGTCCATCTTTGCATGAAGCATTCTGTTGGTATCTCTAATTTTCTTGAAGAGATCTTTAGTCTTTCCTTTTCTAATGTTTTACTCCATTTCTTTGCATTGATCACTTAGGAAGGCTTTCTTATTTCTCTCTGCTATTCTTTGGAATGCCACTTTCATATAGGTATATCTTTCCTTTTCTCCTTTGCCCTTTGCTTCTCTTCTTTTGTCAGCTATTTGTAAGGCCTCCTCAGAGAACCATTTGCCTTTTTGCATTTCTTTACCTACAGATGGTTTTGATCACCACCCCCTTTACAATGTTATGAACCTCTGTCCAAAGTTCTTTAGGCATTTTATCAGATTGAATCCCTTGAATCTATTTCTCATTTCCACCATATAATCCTAAGGGATTTTATTTAGTTTATACCTGAATGGTCTAGTTGTTTTCTCTACTTTCTTCAATTTAAACCTGAATTTAGCAATAAGAAGTTCATGGTCTGAGCCACAGTCAGCTCCCATTCTCACTTTTGCTTACTGTGTAGAGCTTCTCCATCTTTGGCTGCAAAAAATACAATCAATCTGATTTCAGTATTGACCATCTGGTGATGTCCATGTATAGAGTTACCTTTTGTGTTGTTGGTAGAGTGTGTTTGCTATGACTAGTACTCTCTCTTGGCAAAACTTTGTTAGCCTTTGCCCTGCTTCATTTTGTACTCCAAAGCCAAACTTGTCTGTTACTCCAGGTATCTCTTAGCTGCCTACTTTTGCATTCCAGTCTTCTGTGATGAAAAGAATGTTTTTTTGGTGTTAGTTCTAGAAGGTTATGTGGGTCTTCATAGAACTGTTCAAGTTTAGCTTCTTTGACATCCTGTAACTAATATATTTTAAATTTGGAATCTTCTATTCTTAATCCCTTTATCTATTTAACAAGTTTTCTCTCTGTATCTAAAGTCTGTTTCTGTTTTGTTTTGCTTGTTTTTGTTTTTTAGATTCCATATGTAATCATCACACAGTATTCATCTTTCTCTGTCTGACTTATTTCACTTAATACTCTCTAGGACCATCTATGTTGGTATGTTGTCACAAATGACATGATTTCATTCCTTTTTATGACAAAGTGATATTTCATTGTGACACACACTACTTCTTTTTTATTCATTCATCTATCTTTTGATAGACAAATAGATTGCTTCCATATCTTGACCATTATAAATAATGTGGCTGTGAACATATAAGTACATATATATTTTTGAGTTGGTGTTTTCTTGTCTTTGAATAAATGCCAGAATTGCACGATCATATGGTAATTCCATTTTAAATATTTTGAGGAGCCTCCATATGGTTTTTATAGTGGCCATACCAATTTAAAGTTTCCATCAACAGTGCACAAAAGTTCCCCTATCTCCATAGTCTCTGCAATATTTTTTATTTTTTGTCTTTTTTGATGATAGCCATTCTGAAAAGTGTGAAGTGGTACCTCACTGTGGTTTTGATTTGCATTTCCCTGATAATTAGTGATGTTGAGTATTTTTTCATGTGTCTGTTGGCCATCTGTATGTCTTCTTTGAGAAATGTCTATTTAGGTCGAATGCTCATTTTTCTAAATGGATTCTTTTTTATACTAAGTTGTGTGATTTCTTTAGGAAATTTTGATCTTAAACCTTAGCAAATATATTGTTTGAAAATATTTTCTCCCATTTGGTAGGTTGACTTTTAACTTTGTTCATGATTTTCTTCCCTGTGCAAGTTTTATGGTTCACGGTAGTTCCATTTATTTGTTTATGCTTTTGTTTCCTGAGGGGACAGATCCAAAACTTATTGCTAAGATCAATGCCAAGGAGCATACTTAGTTGCTTGTTATTTATTTATTTATTTTGGTAGGGATGAACTGAACTGAGGGGTTTAATGGATTTAGGTGTTATATTTAAGTCTTGAATCCATTTTGAGTTTATTTTTGTGTGTGGTGTAAAACTGTTGTTCAGATTAATTCTTTTTCATATAGCTGTTCAATTTTCACCATTTGTTGAAGAGGTTGTCTTTTTCCCATTGGATATTCTTCCCTCCCTTGCTGTAGATTAACTGATCATATAAGTATGGCTATATTCTCTGCTCTCAATCCTATTCCATTGATCTCTGCATCCACTTTCATGCAAGCACCATACTGCTTTTATTACTATAGCTTTATGGGATAGTTTGAAATCAGGAAGTGTGATATCTTCAGCTTTGTTCTTCTCAAGATACTTTTTGGTTATTTGGAGAATTTGTGTTTCCATAAAAAATAAATTTGTATTATTAGTTCTGGTTCTGTGGAAAATGCCCTTGGTATTTGATAAGGATTCCATTGAATCTGCAGATTGCCTTGGGTAGTATGGTCATTTTAACAATATTAATTCTTCCAATTGATGAACATCTTTCCATTTGTATGTATCATCTTCAATTTCTTTCATCAATATCTTATAGTCTTCAGTGTAAAGGTATTTCACCACCTGGTTAGGTTTATTCCTAGATATTTCTTTCATTATGCTGAAATAGTAAATGGAATTGTTTTCCTAATTTCTTTCTGATACTCCAATTTTAATGTAAAGAAGTGCAATAGATTTATTTTATATTAATTTTGCATACTGCAGAAAGTGAAAAGGAACTAAAAAGCCTCTTGATGAAAGTGAAATGGGAGAGTGAAAAAGTTGGCTTAAAGCTCAACATTCAGAAAACTAAGATCATGGCATCTGGTCCCATCACTTCATGGCAAATAGATGGGGAAACAGTGGAAAAAGTGTTGGACTTTATTTTTGGGGGCTCCAAAATCACTGCAGATGGTGACTACAGCCATGAAATTAAAAGATGCTTACTCCTTGGAAGGAAAGTTATGACCAACCTAGATAGCATATTCAAAAGCAGAGACATTACTTTGCCAACAAAGGTCCATCTAGTCAAGGCTATGGTTTTCCCTGTGGTCATGCATGGATGTGAGAGTTGGACTGTGAAGAAAGCTGAGTGCCAAAGAATTGATG
The DNA here is from genome assembly GCF_019923935.1 of Bubalus bubalis. Taxonomy (NCBI): domain Eukaryota; kingdom Metazoa; phylum Chordata; class Mammalia; order Artiodactyla; family Bovidae; genus Bubalus; species Bubalus bubalis. The sequence continues at coordinate 77,936,029 of NC_059172.1, read as the reverse complement.
CTTTTGAACTGTGGTGTTGGAGAAGACTCTTGAGAGTCCCTTGGACTGCAAGGAGATCCAACCAGTCCATTCTAAAGGAGATCAGTCCTGAGTGTTCTTTGGAAGGAATGATGCTAAAGCTGAAACTCCAGTATTTTGGCCACCTTATTGAACAGTTGACTCATTGGAAAAGACTCTGATGCTGGGAGGGATTGGGGGCAGGAGGAGAAGGGGATGACAGAGGATGAGATGGCTGGATGGCATCACTGACTTGATGGACGTGAGTTTGAGTGAACTTCAGGAGTTGGTAATGGACAGGGAGGCCTGGCGTGCTGCAATTCATGGGGTCACAAAGGGTCAGACATGACTGAGTGACTGAACTGACTGACTGCATACTGCAACTTTACTGAGTTAATTTCTTATTTCTAATAGTTTTTTTGATGTTTTTTTATAGTGTTTTCTATGTTTAGTATCATATTATCTGAAATAGCAACCCACTCCAGTACTCTTGCCTGGAGAATCCCATGGACAGAGGAGCCCCGTAGGCTGCAGTCTCTGGGGTCGCTGCGAATCGGACACGACTGAGTGACTTTACTTTCACTTTTCACTTTCATGCATTGGAGAAGGAAATGGCAACCCACTCCAGTGTTCTTGCTTGGAGAATCCCAGGGATGGGGGAGCCTGGTGGGCTGCCGTCTAAGAGGTCGCACAGAGTCAGATACGACTGAAGTGACTCAGCAGCAGCAGCATCTGAAACAGTGACAGCTTTACTTCTTCCTTTCCAATTTGGATGCATTTCACTTTTCTTCTTTCTTGTCTGATTGCTATGGCTATGCTGAAAAAAAGGTGTCTTGTTCTTGATCTTAGTAGAAATACTTTCAGCTTTTCATTATAGAATGTTGACTATGGTGTGGAAAACCATTAAATGGAAGACTATAAAACATTGTAGCTGTAATGGTGATAGAAAAAACTTAGAAGGGCAGATTCTTTGCCACTGCACCACTTGGGAAGCCCAAGAGATCTTTTTAGGCTAACTTGTTAAATGAGTATATACTGGTAAGTAAGACAGATGGGGTCCTCATTCTCATGGAGCTTATATTCTACTCCAGGGAAACATGCAACATACAAATAAGCAAACACAGGCATCAGGTGTTTATAAATTCTGAGTCAAAATAAGTATGGAATGGAAGATAATCATGTGGGGGCATGGTGTTTTATATGGGGTGGGTGTGGAAGGTATTTCTGACTAGATGTTAAAACAGAGAGCTGAAGGAACTGACAGGATGAGTTCTATAAACATCTGCAGGCAATAGGGTTTTAATAAGAAGCAGCACATGAAAAACAGGCAGAAACAAGCTTAGTATGTTAAATTTCTTGGCCATTTGTTATTCCTTCTGTGAGTCACTTGTTCATACACTTTCTCTACATTCCCACAGGGTCATTCCTTTTTTCCTATTAATAAATAGGAACTCAGTATATTATGGCTAGTCATCTTTTATTTATGTTGCAAATATTTTCTCCCATTTTTTTTTTAAGAAGAATTCCGTACTGGGTAATTTTATTGTTCCTTGTGAACAGGAGTTTTAAAGTTTTTTGTCTGGTGGAAGAAGGTTTTCTTGAACAAGTCGTTTTTATTTTTCCTGTGAAAATAGAGGTCTTACTCATTGCAGATAAGTTATCCTCAAGTGCTTTATTTTTTATTGCTCTCCTGGCCCTTCTAGTATTCCTTCAGGAGCTCTTTTATCTGTTATTGCCATGTCCTAGGGTGTTGGAGAAGACTCTTGAGAGTCCCTTGGACTTCAAGGAAATCCAACCAGTCCATTCTGAAGGAGATCAGCCCTGGGATTTTTTTTGGAAGGAATGATGCTAAAGCTGAAACTCCAGTACTTTGGCCACCTCATGCAAAGAGTTGACTTATTGGAAAAGACTCTGATTTTGGGAGGGATTGGGGGCAAGAGGAGAAGGGGACGACAGAGAATGAGATGGCTGGATGGCATCACTGACTCGATGGACGTGAGTCTGAGTGAACTCCGGGAGTTGGTGATGGACAGGGAGGCCTGGCATGCTGCGATTCATGGGGTCGCAAAGAGTCGGACACGACTGAGCGACTGATCTGATCTGATCTGAGGGAATACACCTGCAATGCAGGAGACCCTGGTTTGATTCCTGGGTTGGGAAGATCTACTGGAGAAGGGAAAGGCTACCAACTCCAGTATTCTGGCCTGGAGAATTCCATGGACTGTATAGTCCATGGGGTCGCAAAGAGTCGGAGACGACTGAGCAACTTTCACTTTCACTTTCAGGGAAGATGTAGTACTCTAGAATCACCACTAGCTGCTGTCTGTCATTCCAAGAAATGGATCTGCTCAATGAACCTCACAGCTATACACTGGGTAGAAGTTATTTTTCCTTCATGAAATGAAGAAATTAGATTTGGAATGATTTAATGGGGCTCAGAGATAACCTTAGAGTGAGTGCATTTGTAGGGTGTCTTTGGGTGGCTTTGAAAATGGCTTAGTGATGGGGTAGTCATAAATTCTTCCCTCCCCACATATTCCTAAGATTCCAGGAAGGTATATAACAAGGAAATGCAGAACACAATGAGGAATGGAAAGATAGTTAGATAGTTCAAAAGCTTGGACTGATTACAAACTCATTATGTGTCTTCTAGATACAGCATTCAGCAACTTTGAGATATAGTTCTCAGATCTGACAGAGGATCGGAATCATTCCCATGGCTTTCTGAAAATGAAAAACTTAAATCAAGAAACTGTAATTCTCTATGTATGGTGTGAGTCTTGGAAACTAATTTCAAAGCCAAATGGGCAATGCAAACTTCAAATTCATATCTTGCCAATTGTCTATATGTATCTACCACATCTGTTCTGTTTCCAAAACAACTTCAGAGCACTAGAATAATAATGTTTTGTAAGAATGATGAGTGGTAAATATTTTATAATATTGAGTGTAGATGCTTTTAATCATTCAGCTTTATGAAATGAAACATACCTCACATTTGTAAGATTTTCTTGTTCGTTGTTTAATATGGAGTATTTTAACTTGCTCTTGTTCCATTTCTTTCCACTAGTTTGTTATTTTGTCAGAAGTAGGAATCATTTCAACTTTTTCCATTATAACATCCAAAAAGATCAAGAACAATATTGAAAGGTGGTTTATAAGCATATTCATATCTGACCACATGCTCCATAAATCAGGAAACAGACTAAATCACTATTAATTCTTAAGAGTTAGGTGTCTAAACAGCATAATTAGGTTCTCTATGTATTAACCATAAAGAAAGATGTCTTATTGTTAACAATCATCATAAAAAGTAACCAACTCTAAGGCCAAACAGAAGAACTTCCTAATATTGAGTGAAGTTCTAAACCATCAAGAGGATATTCAAGTAGTGTGGTTAGAAAATAAAACATATATAGAAATTCAAATAGCAGAATGTACAAGTAATGTGATTTCTTTCTGAAAGATCAGATTTGAGTGCATGAGGGAGACTTGGGAGACATGTGGAGGATGCAGTTCCAGGCAGCTTTTGCTATTTTTATGGCCCTAAAAAATCATTGTAGGAGTATGTCATTCTAACCCCAGTCACAAGACAGAAAGATACTCTTCCTTGCCCTAACCTCCACACAACTGCAAAACTAAGTTTATGATTCTCTCAGGAACCATGACTCACTTTGGAAGAATCAGAGGCCAACACAAGCTGTCAAGTCTTCTGCTTCTGACTGGGACAGAGCAGCCCACATTTTCAGACCTCCATCTATGAAACTGTGTTTTACTCAATTCATCCTCAGTCTAGCTGTATACTTTTCCATGTTCCTCATCATCCAGCTTCTTACTTGCATCTCTAGTCTTTGTTTCTCCCTGGGTTCCACTCCTCATACTCTGTACTCCACAAGGATAACAAAAACATCACAACATAAGCATCCTTGTTTACTTCTTTGTACTTTCTAAGAAGCAGTCTATTTGTACTACTCAGCTTTTGCATTATTTAACTCTGGACATCATTTTATACTCAATATAGGAGACAAATGAAGAAATTAAAAAGGGTTACAATTATATATATAAACTATATACTACATGGTATTATTATATTTTATATAATGTATAATATTATGTTCTTGTTGTTCATTCACTAAGTCGTGCCTGATACTTTCGATCCATGGAAAGTAGCTCACCAGGCTTCACTGTCCTTCACTATCTCCTGGATTTGCATGAACTCATGTCCATTGAGTCAGTGATGCCATCCAACCATCTCACCCTCTTTTGTCTCCTTCTCCTCCTGCCCTCAATCTTTCCCAGCATCAGAGTCTTTTGCAATGGGTCAATTCTTTGCATCAGGTGGCCAAAGTATTGGAACTTCAGCTTCAGTATCAGTCTTTCCAATGAATATTCAAGGTTGACTTCCTTTAGGATTGATTGAATTGACCTTCTTGCAGTTCAAGGGATTCTCAAGAGCCCTCTCCAACACCACAGTTTGGAAGCATCAATTCTTTGGTGCTCAGCCTTCTTTATGGTCCAACTCTCACATCCATACATGACTGCTGTAAAAGCCATAGCTTTGACTATAGGGACCTTTGTTGGCAAGTGATGTCTCTGCTTTTTAATATGCTGTCTGGGTTTGTCATAGCTTTCTTTCAAGGAGCAAGCATCTTCTAATTTCATGTCTGCAGTCACCATTGACAGTGATTTTAGAGCCCAAGAAAATGAAATCTGCCACTGTTTCCAATTTTCCCCATCTATTTGCCATGAAGTGATGGGACTTGATACAAAGATCTCCATTTTTTGAATGTTGAGGGTTTTTTTTTTTTCAGTTTTTTTTTAATTTTATTTTATTTTTAAACTTTACAATATTGTGTTAGTTTTGCCAAATATTGAAATGAATCCACCACAGGTATACATGTGTTCCCCATCCTGAACCCTCTTCCCTCCTCCCTCCCCATACCATCCCTCTGGGTCATCCCAGTGCATATTGAGTTTTAAGCCAACTTTTTCACTCTCCTCTTTCACCCTCATCTAGAGGCTCTTTAGTTCCTCTTCAATTTCTACTATTAGAGTGGTATCATCTGCATATCTGAAGTTGTTGATATTTTTCCTGGCAATCTCTTGATTCTACCTCATGAGTCATCCAGTCTGGCATTTTGCCTGATGCACTCTTCATATAAATTAATAAGCAGGGAGACAATATATAATCCTGACATATTCCTTTACCAATTTGGAACCAGTCCATTGTTCCATGTCCGGGTCTAATTATTGTTTCTTGCCCTGCATACAGATTTCTCTGGAGGCAGGTAAGGTGGCCTGGTATCCCCATCTTTTGAAGAATTTTCCACGGTTTGTTGTGATCCACACAGTCAAAGGCTTTGGTGTCGTCACTGAAGCAGATGTTTTCTGGAATTCTTTTGCTATGATCCAATGGATGTTGGCAATTTGACCTCTAATTCCTCTGCCTTTTCTAAATCTAGCTTGTACATCTGGAAGTTCTTGGTTCATGTACTAAGCCTAGGTTGAAGGATTTTAAGCATTACCTTGTTAGCATGTGAAATGAGTGAAATTGTATGGTAATTGGAACATTCTTTGGCATTGCCCTTCTTTGGGATTGAAATGAAAACTGACCTTTTCCAGTCTGGTGGTCATTACTGAATTTTCCAAATTTGCTGGCATATTGAGTGCAGCACTTTCACAGCATCAGCTTTTAGAATTTGAAATAAGCTCAGCTGGAATTCCACCACCTCCATAAGCTTTGTTCCTAGTGATGCTTCCTAAGGCCTACTTGGCTCCACCCTCAGCATGACCACACCATCCTGGTTATCTGTGTCATTAAGACCTTTTTTGTATAGTTCTACTGTGTACTCTTGCCACCTCTCTTAATCTCTTCTATTTTTGTTAGGTATTTGCCATTGTTGTCCTTTATGGTACCTATCTTTATATGAAATGTTCCCTTGGTATCTCCAATTTTCTAGAAGATATAATATATTAAATGTTATATTTTATGTATGTTTTATATTTATATATATATATATATATATACACACATACACACACACACACACACATAACAGAATAAAAACTTTATGCTCCCAACCATATACTGTGCCAATGATTGGGTATTATGGGTACAAAAATAAATAAATAAATAAGTCTATTTTTCTGGGAAGTAGGGATGCAACCCTGCATGGTTTATTCTACCTAGCCTTCCCTCAGTAGATCAGGCCAAGGCTAGATTTCATCTGTATCTTTGCTCAGTTCTTTCTTTTTATCCTGGTTTCTTTTATTGGTTCTTCTTGAAGAATTCTCCCTGAATAGATCACATGAACACCAATCCCTGCCTCAGGTTCTGTATTTCTGCTTTTAAGGGACCCCAACAGAAAAAATGTCTAAAAAGAACTTTTAAGGATCTTGCTATATGCTAAGTGACTTTCTATAATTCCAAGCTTTTTGATACTGACATTCTGTTGTTTTTTTTAAACTCTTCCTTGAGATGACCTTGAGGAGAAAAGCAAGAGAGCCAGATTGTTCATATTGTAATGAACTCTTATTTTCATAAAAAATTTACCTTACCTTCTCTTCAGATCTTCTTACATGCTGTCCCCTAAGTTTAGGACAATTTTCACCTTATTGTGTGTGTGTGTGTGTGTGTGTGTGTGTGTGTCTAGAAAAACTCTAATTTATCCTCAGCTGAGTTTCCTTCAGGAACCCTCCCAGATGTCTCTCTACCCTATTCTCCTAAATCTATGTAATGTATGTGTGTGTCTCTCAAGTATTCTTGTAACACTCTAGAACATCTTCCAGAAATTATATATTATAAACTCAAGAAAGATATGGAATGAGTCTATCTTGATCATTTCTGAATCTCCAAAATCTAGCATAATACCTGACACACAATAAAGATGCCCTTTTAAATAAAAATGAGTGAATATGCAAATGCTAACAAAATGGAAGATATGTTGGATGGTCTTGTTTCTTATTATCCTTAGTATAGTCTTGAACATGATATAGGCTGGGGACAATTTTTCTCACCAGGTGGACATTTGCAGTCTGCCCCTCATCAAGCCTCCTCCAAGCTCTTTCCCACCACCTTTCCAAAGTAGGGCTGTGAATGGGAATGGAAGGCCCTCAATATGACATTTGGAAAGAACTTGAATTAAGATCATTAGATGGCAAACTGCTAAATAGGAACGGACTATATCTCATTTACCTCTTTATTCCAAAATGCTAGCATAGAGTTTAGCAAATGGAAGATAGTCAGAAAATACTGAATAAGAAAATGAGCTGTTTCTTGATGTACAGTCTCAGTTCAGTTCAGTCACTCAGTTGTGTCCGACTCTTTGCAACCCCATGAATTGCAGCACGCCAGGCCTCCCTGTCCATCACCAACTCCCGGACTTCCCTCAAACTCACGTCCATCGAGTCAGTGATGCCTAGTGCCAGGTAAATTATTTAAAAGTAAACTTCTGAATCTAACTTTCCTACCTATCTCTTTCATTGCTAGTTTTTAATACTGTGCTTAACTTCCTCTAGTATCAATTTACATTCCTCTTCCATCATACCTCCGTATATGTTGTTCTCATCATCTAGAGCACCTTCCCTATGCATCCAAATCCCACAGAATCCACAGAAATCCTCAGCTGATTCATGAGGCTTCCTTTCCCAGCATCTTCCAGCTGTTGTTGATCTTCTTCATTGGATTTCATCAATGTAAAACCACAGAAATGTTGTCACCTCCTCTAGGGTAGGAACTCTATCTTAGACACTGAGAATGCAGACATATATGCCGAAGCACAATCAGCATTCAGTATTCTTTTTAAATGTCAGTATAGTGGAGTGGGGGTTGAACCAAAAATTCTTTCATCATTTTCTGTAATCTAGAGCTAAATTTAGGAATAGAAAAACAGCAGCTTGGGCCCAGGGATATTCATTGGCTGTTAATGTATAGACATTTACAAACATACCCAAATACCCAATGTAGTGAAACGGTTAATGTATTTTTTTTTTCTCCTGTGTGGCAAAGTGAAGTGAAGTCGTTCAGTTGTGTCTGACTCTTTGCAACCCCATGGACTGTAGCCTACCAGTCTCCTCTGTCCATGGGATTTTTCAGGCAATAGTACTGGAGTAGATTGCCATTTCCTTCTCCAGGGGATCTTCCTGACCCTGGGATCGAACCCAGGTCTCCTGCATTGTAGACAGATGCTTAACCATCTGAGCCACCAGGGAAGTGGCATGTGGGATGTTATTTCCATGACCAGGGATCAAACTCACACCACCTGCAGTGGAAACATGGAGTTTTAACTCCTGGACCACCAAAGAAGTTCTAATGTATTCTTAATACTAAAAACAAAACAAAACAGGGGTTTTTTTTTTAACCTAATAAGGGTTGTCAACATTATACTAATTTTAAAAATATGAGTGGCTCATATAGAATCAATGAGAAGTTCAGAAGGGAAATAATCTGTATTGTGGCAAAGTGTGGTTGATTTTAATTAATAAATACTGAAGAAAAAGTGCAGTCATAGACCTGAGTTGAAGCCATCACACAATTTTATGCCCCTCTCTACTATCTATAGAACATCTCCTTCTTCCTCAAAATAATAAGCACTGAGACAAGAACTCACTTTTATCCTCAAAAGCATTTACATTCTGCAGTTGTTGGAAGTCATGAAGTTTTCAGAACCTCATAGAGAAAGGAAGTAGCACATTGTGGAAAAGAAATGGTACTTTCTGGGGGTAATGGGTTAAAATAGGAAAACTGATATAAAAAGGCTAAATTAATAACTGCTGCAACTGAAGGAGGGTGTTTGAGGACATACCCCTGTGGAATACCTTAGGAGTTCTGTGTAAGAGATCAAGACTCAAATGACTTCAAGAGACAGGAAGATAGGGAGTGCTGGAGTCTCTGTTACATCAAAGAAAACTTGTATAACTTACAGGCATTTAAATTTAAAAAATCTGACCACAAGTTTGCAACTCATAGCCCAGGCAGTCTTGTGCTTTTTGTTAATCTGGGAAATACACATGATCCACAGACATGCCCTAAATCTTAAAAAAAAAAAAAAAAAAAAAAAAAAAATATATATATATATATATATATATATATATATATATATATTAATAGCTTCAAGAAAATTGCCAAAATCTCTTAGTGAGTACCACTGAAGTCCAGGTCACATTTCAGCTGGGAAGATGAAGGAGACAGTTCTTGTAATAAGAACAGATAACCTCACTACGTTTTCCACTATGATCAGTCAATGGACATTAACAGCATCTTGATTTTGTATTACTGAATAGGAAGGAAATAGTCTCCTAAAGAAAGAAACAATACTTTAACTTTCCTCTATACTTTAACTATACTTTACTTTCCTTTACCAGACGGTAGACTGAAACACACTTAGCACCAAAACAATGTCCAAATCTTAGCTATACTACAGGCTACCTGGGTGCCTTTAGGCAATTGGATTGTCTTACCTTCAATCTGTTTTTTTTTTTTTTTTTTTTTTTTCGGTTGTGGTAAGAACATTTGGGCTGAAAGGTGTTTTGGGGTTCCTAAAAACTCTGAAAGTTAACTTTATTATAAAACTGTTTATAATGTATTCTGTACAACTTTATAGATAGAAAACGTACTTACTAATTTAATCCCTTAATGTAATATTCTCCTAGTTAAACATCTCTCCCAAATGGATGTCATCACTATAATTTTTTAAATTTTATTTTTAATTGGAGGATAATTACCTTATAATTGTATTGATTTTCACACATCACCATGAATCAGCCGTAAGTATATATAACTCTCCTCCCTCTTGAACTTCCTTTCCTCCCACATCTCCCCACCCTTCTTGGCTTTCACAGAACACCAGGTCTGGGTTCCCTGCACCATAGGGAAAATTCCCATTGGCTGTCTATCTTACATATGGTAATGTGTATGTTTCAATGCTCCTCTCTCAAATCATCCCACCCTCTTTACCCACCACTGTGTCCACAAGTCTGTTAAAGTGTGTGTGTCTGTTTGTGTTAGTCACTTAGTAGTATCTGACTTTTTGTGACCCCATGGACTGGGGCCTGCCAGGCTCCTCTGTCCACTGAATTCTCTAGGCAAGAATATTGGAGTGGGTTGCCATTCCTTTCTCCAGGGGATCTTCCTGACCTAGGGATCAAACCTGGGTCTCCTGCACTTTGGGCAGATTCTTCACCACAAGTCTGTTGAGGACGGCAGTAAGATTTATCAAGGGGCACTTAGTGTGAAACAGACACACACACTTTAACATACTTGTGGACACAGTGATGGATAAAGAGGGTGGGATGATTTGAGAGAGGAGCATTGAAACATACTCATGAACTATATAGTCCATAGAATTCTCCAGGCCAGAATCCTGGAGTAGGTAGCCTTTCCTTTCTCCAGGGATCTTCGTAATCCGGGGAATGAACCCAGGTCTCCCGCATTTCAGGCAGATTCTTTACCAGCTGAGTCACAAGCAAAGCCCAAGAATACTGTTGCGGGTAGCCTATCCCTTCTCTAGGGGATCTTCCTGACCCAGGAATCAAACCAGGGTCTTCTGCATTGCAGGTGAATTCTTTACCAACTGAGCCATCAGGGATGCCTATCAAGGGGATTTACTATCATCCAAATATATCTATGAAATGCCCCTCAGTAAGCAATTTTAAAGCTTTTTTCAAAAGATTGAAAGTGGGTTTGTAAAGTATGATTTATTCTTATTGGAGATATCCCCTGGTGATATCACTTCACTTCTAAGTACCATGAATAATAATAAAAATAACAATAATAATACCCAGTCTCATAGATCATTTAGTATGTGGCTGCAATCTTTGACATGCCTTAAGAGAATTTAATCTTCACAGGTAAGATTAGGTAACTAAGTAAGACAGGTACTCCAATTTTACAGCTGAGGAAACTGAGGCACATAGAGGTTATATAAGTTGATGCAAGCCATACAGCTGGAAAGTGTTAAAGCCAGAGTGCAACCTAGTTAGTCTGACTTTGCCTGATATTCATCCTAAAATTCTGCTGAGAATTGTCCAGTTTGATATCTAGATCATAACGTCTAGCACTCATTTCTTCCCAGTAATTGCTTAGTATTTTCCCATATCCAGAAGTTTGGCACTTTTGCTTTCTGTGATTCTTCAAGCACTTCAACTTCAAGTCTTTTCCAAAGACCTCTATAAATAAGTTAAGCATTCTTATTTTGGGTCTCCATTTAATGTGATTACTCTTTTCAGTTATAAATCCCTGAGAGAGATAAATCATCAACCGAGAGGTAATTGTCATTCTGTCTACCATTTGTTAACCTGGGCATGGGTCTGCCCCTCTTTGTGCTTTTCTGATTGCCAAACCTTTTGTGTTTCCATTAAAAATTCTAAGTTCCAGTTCCTTCTGGTCTTTGTCACTTTTAAGTATTTAGTGTCACTCAGTTGCCTCAGATCAACAAATGTCTGCGTTGTGTTAGTCTCTCAGTCATGTCCAACTCTTTGGGACCTGATGGACTGTGACCCACCAGGGTCCTCTGTCGATGGGATTTTTCCAGGCAAGAATACTGGAGTGGGTTCCATTCCCTTCTCCAGCAGACACACATGCAGCAGATAAAAAATAAATAAATAAAAAAGCCCGACAATGCTTTTAGAAATGACCACCATGCTCTGTGCCCACATCCTTACAGATTAAATTCGCAGCTCAGGGATGGATGGTGAGCCTGAGGAGACAGCCTGGCAGATGCCAGGAACCATGTCTCAAGGTAAGAGGCCTCAGAGGGGCCAATTCTTTGGCACTCAGCTTTCTTCACAGTCCAACTCTCACATCCAAACATGACAACAGGAAAAACCATAGCCTTGACTAGATGGACGTTTGTTGACAAAGTAATGTCTCTGCTTTTCAATATGCTATCTAGGTTGGTCATAACTTTCCTTCCAAGGAGTAATTGTCTGTTAATTTCATGGATGCAATCACCATTTGCAGTGATTTTGGAGCCCCCAAAAATAAAGTCCGACACTTTCCCCATCTATTTCCCATGAAGTGATGGGACCAGATGCCATGATCTCAGTTTTCTGAATGTTGAGCTTTAAGCCAACTTTTTCACTCTCCTCTTTCACTTTCATCAAGAGGCTTTTAAGTTCCTCTTCACTTTCTGCCAAAGGGTGGTGTCATCTGCATATCTGAGGTCATTGATATTTCTCCTGGCAATCTTGATTCCAGCCTGTGCTTCTTCCAGCCCAGCGTTTCTCATGATGTACTCTGCATATAAGTTAAACAAGCAGGGTGACAATATACAGCCTTGACGTACTCCTTTCCCTATTTGGAACCAGTCTGTTGTTCCATGTCCAGTTCTAACTGTTGCTTCCTGACCTGCATATAGGTTTCTCAAGAGGCAGGTCAGGTGGTCTGGTATTCCCATCTCTTTCAGAATTTTCCACAGTTTATGACTTTATAGAGTGTTTTCTTACTGTTCAGTTGCTAAGTGGTATCCAACTCTTTGCAACTACATGAAGTGCATCAGCCAGGCTTCCCTGTCCTCCATCTCTCAGAGTTTGCTCAAACTTATGTCCATCCAGTCAGTGATACCATCCAAGCATCTAATTCTCTGTCATTCCCTTTTCCTCTTTCCCTCAATCTTTCCCAGCATCAGGATCTTTTCCAATGAGAAGGCTTTTTGCATCAGGTGGCCAAGGTATTGGGGCTTCAGCATCAGTCTTTCCAAAGAGTATTCAGGGTTGATTTCCATTAAGATTGACTGGTTTGATGTCCTTGCAATCCAAGGGACTCTCAAGAGTCTTCTCCAGTATCACAATTTCAAAGTATTAATTCTTTAGTGCTCAGACTTCTTTATGGTCCAACTCTCACAGCCATACATGACTATGGGAAAAATCATAGCTTTGACTAGAAAGATGTTTGTCAGCAAAGTTATGTCTTTGATTTTTAATACACTGTCTAGGTTTGTCATAGGATTTCTTCCAAGGAGCAAACATCTTTTAATTTCCTGACTGTAATCACCATCTGCAGTGATTTTGGAGCCAAGAAAACAAAAACTGTCACGTTTCCAATTTTTCCCCATCTATTTGCCATGTAATGTGAGAGTTGGACTGTGAAAAAGGCTGAGCACTGAAGAATTGATGCTTTTGAACTGTGGTGTTAGAGAAGACTCTTGAGAGTCCCTTGGACTGCAAGGAGATCCTACCAGTCCATTCTGAAGGAGATCAGCCCTGGGATTTCTTTGGAAGGAATGATGCTAAAGCTGAAACTTCAGTACTTTGGCCACCTCATGCGAAGAGTTGACTCATTGGAAAAGACTCTGATACTGGGAGGAATTGGGGGCAGGATGAGAAGGGGATGACAGAGGATGAGATGGCTGGATGGCGTCACTGACTCGATGGACGTGAGTCTTAGTGAACTCCGGGAGCTGGTGATGGACAGCGAGGCCTGGCGTGCTGCGATTCATGGGGTCGCAAAGAGTTGGACACAACTGAACTGATGGCACCGGGTAACAGAGTGTTAGAGGTCCTTCTTTTTCTACCTGAAACTTTCACTTTCAAATCTGTCCTTTTAGGAGAATGGTTAGGCCTCCTCTCTTCTAAGGCTCATCCTTTCACCAATGGAAGCTGATTTTATTTTACTTATATCATAAACCAGTACTTTACTTAGCAAAAGAATCATAGAATGTTAGAGTTAGAAGGAACTTTGCAGATCTTCTTGGCCAAATTCCTGAGGAAACAAAGGCCCAAAATTTACCCGATGGAGTCAAAAGTATAATTGATTTCTTACATAGTCCTCTGTCCAATTCACAGAGCACATATTTAAGACCCTGAGAATCTGCCCTCAGATTCCATGTTGATCAGAAGAATGCTTGCATGCTAAGTCTCTGCAGTCATGTCTGACTCTTTGCTACCCTATAAACTATAGCTCTTCAGGCTCCTCTGTCCATGGGGATTCTTCAGGCAAGAATACTGGAGTGGATTGCCATCCCTCCTCCAGGGGATCTTCCCAACCCAGGAATCGAACCTGTGTCTCTTTTGTCTTCTGCATTGGCAGGTGGGTTCTTTACCACTGCTGCTAAGTCACTTCAATCATGTCCGATTCTGTGCGACCCCATAGATGGCAACCTAGCAGGCTCCCCAATGCCTGGGATTCTCCAGGCAAGAATGCTGGAGTGGGTTGCCATTTCCTTCTCCAATGCATGAAAGTGAAAAGTGAAAGTGAAGTCGCTCAGTTGTGTCCGACTCTTCGTGACCCCATGGACTGCAGCCTACCAGGCTCCTCCATCCATGGGGTTTTCCAGGCAAGAGTACTGGAGTGGGGTGCCATTGCCTTCTCCACTAGCAGCACCTGATTAGAAGAATAGAGTTCATTAAATAAAAGGAAAGATAGTTTGTCTATATTTTTTAATAAATAAAATTGTGATACAGTCATAAATACACATATACATATACATGCACACATACCTTTTTGTATACACAGATTTCTTCAGGTTCAATGCCAATAAAATGTCAGCCATTAATGGACTAGGAGGAGAAAATAAAAGGAAGCTTGAAGGAAGATACAGAAAGAGCCAAAATTAATGCAAGATACAGGAAAATGGGAGGGAAAAACTGAAGAGAGGTTTTAAAGCAAGTCAATTGTAGGATTTAAAGAACAGTAGTTTCCAAAGTTTTTGCTCTTTTCTCAGTCAGTGCTATTAGATGCCATAAATTGCAAGAGAATAGCTTATCACAAAGCAGATTTAGGTGGAATTACTTTTTCTGTGGATCCATCTATTTGATGTTCCATTTCATACCTTGGCATGGTGGAAAAAAGGACATAAACTGCTCTTCAGTATGGAATCTGGCCCAGTGAAAGCATGCCTCACAATTACACATATTGCAAATGTACATGATGAATAATACATTACTCTTCTCAAGATTTTGGTTTTAGGGGAAAGCTTTTAGTGGGAGTTTGGTGAATTATATTAGGGATTGTGTTCCCCAGAAGTTTAAGATAAGAATTAAATGAAGGTTTTACAATTTTGTTACAATATTTAGAAGTCAGAATATAAGTTGCCAACAATTTTTGCTATTAAAAAAAGAGAAATGATGACTAAGAATCTTTTGGTCATCACTTTGCCTCTTTCCAGTCTCATTTCCTCCTACATGTTTTCTTCTTAACCAGTACAGAGGTGATATAGAAGTAACACAAATACTCTCAATGTTATCATCTGCATAAAGTTTCTGTGGTCTAAAACTTCCTACTACTTTTATGGACTATATCATTACATTGGTACTTCTTAAATATTGTCTTATACTTCCTTGTATCTACAGTAGAGTCTAGAGAAGAAGCAAGCAAAATGAAAAATTTATAAATAAATGTCACACAACTTCCAAATTAATATACTTCTTTAGTATAAGAATTAATATACTTCATTTTCTTAAGACCAAATATTTTCTCTACATTTCCATATAAATATATGCTAGAAAATTCAAACGCATTATAGCTGAAACAAAATTTAAGGTTCTTCTCTACCTGCACTAACCAAACATGATTTTTTTTGCCTGTGTTCACTAACCTAATAAATGGTCCTGTATCTATTTATGACAGAAACCTGAAAAATCATCCCTGATGTTTCCCTCCCACTATCACAATCTGTCTCCAATTTCTATCCCTTCTGTTTCTGGAATATTTCTCAAATCCATCCATCTCTGTGCATTGCCGGCACCTTAGCACTTTCATCTCTCTCCAGAGGTCCTGCGGTAGCCCTGTGACCTATTTTCTCATCCATTCTTTCTAGACTCTCTGCCTCTCAGTTTCTCTTCAGGCATTGATCAGAGGTATCTAGTTAAAATGAAAATTTTGATGAAGCCATTCCTCTGCTTAAAACCATTCTATAAATTTTTATTACTATTAGGACAAAAATTTTAATATTTTGCTTGGTTTTTCAGTTCCTCAATGATTGGTTCCCTAATTTCATTGTAAAACTGCTGAGTTTCCACATCTATACAATGGGGATAATAATTGTACATTTGTCATAAAATTATTATTATAAGGGTTGAATGGATACATATTTGTAAAGCACTTAGGGCTTCCCTGGTGACTTAGCTGGTAAAGAATCCACCCACAGTGCCGGAGACCTGGGTTCAATCTTTGGGTTGGGAAGATCCCCTGGAGAAGGGAAAGGCTACCCACTCCAGTATTCTGGCCTGGAGAATTCCATGGACTGTACAGTCCATGGGGTCACAAAGAGTCGGACACAACTGAGTGACTTTCACTTTCAAAGCACTTATAGATGTTCCTGGCTGGCATGGAATAAATGCTATACAAATGTTTATTAAATGAAAAAATAAAAAAATCTTATCTTCAGTTATTCTTCCTATATTTTATTTTCTCTATCACATTCTCTCCTTTAATTTCTAGCTACTTCAAGGCTGTTCCCCCTTTGGCTTTATGTCCAATTAAGCCTCTCTACCAGGAATTTCTAGCTCTGACCTTATCCTTGTTATTACCCAGTTTAAAAAGGGAGGTTTTTATGAGGCCCAACTTCCAGACTAAATTAAATTCCCTAAATACAAATTTTAAAGCACTCTTTACTTTTTCTTTGTTGGATTTATCACAGTTTTAAGCATTGGCATGGTTTCCTCCCTAACGCCCATATGCCTAGCTGAACTAGAAGCCCTCGGGTGTTAGCATTAAGACTGTGCTTGTATTGCTTGTGTTCTAATCTCATCATTTATCACAGTAAATAGTCCATGGTAGGCTCCCAATAAACATTTAGAAAATGAACGAATGAATGAAGAAATAATACTCCCAACATTCCATTCTTGTGTGCAATTCTAGAGTTTCATATCTACCTTGAAACAAAATGGCAGTTTAGTCTTGTCAGTTTATGAAAGACAGATATGCCAAAGCTGAGCTTTAGACACTCAGTTTGAGTGACTTTGTACAATGTGATTAGTTCTTTAAAGTTATCTTAATATGAATATTATTACTCAGTGTTATTCTGCTTAAACCTCTGTCTCACACAATGTAGCAAAAGTAATAAACCCCAGCCCAGTAATAATTTATATCCTTAGTCATAAAGAAAGAGTTCAAATAATGTTCTGCTTATAAGATGTTCTCTTGTTATCAGTCACTTTATAATGAGTTGCATAACTCTTTCTAAAAAGGCAAGCATATCTCAGGGTCTTCAACTGAACAACCCTCCCTTTTCCACATGTGGGGTCTCAGAACAGCAAGCAGAGGAAGTCATCTCCACAGCATCCTGCTGTGAAGCATGTGTGAGACTCAATTACACTCCTATGGACCAGTGAGGAATGCTTACTTGTCCTCGTCACCATTTTAGAATGAAAAAACAGACACAGTAAAAAACTTTGTTTCTAAGGAAAGAGTGCAGTTGAATTGCAATTGCTAGAGGGGTAAAAA
Source organism: Bubalus bubalis (assembly GCF_019923935.1). Classification (NCBI taxonomy): domain Eukaryota; kingdom Metazoa; phylum Chordata; class Mammalia; order Artiodactyla; family Bovidae; genus Bubalus; species Bubalus bubalis. The sequence continues at coordinate 77,918,649 of NC_059172.1, read as the reverse complement.
ACACATACTTTTAGCCACCCCTTAAAAAAAGCATCTATTCATTTGTATACTTGCTCTTATGCTCTGAAACATCTCAATCTTGGATTGAGTGATATATGAAGGGATTAATCAGCTTGCCTGTGAGCCAAGCACTCTCCTTGTAGCCAGCTAAGGATATAACCACTTTCATGGCAGCAGGGTGTCTTGACATTATGAGGTAAATTACCTCCTCTTGGATACCAAGTGGTACCAGGAAAAAGTAATTTACCTTCTTCAGGTTACACTCCCCGAGAGGATAAAGCACTCACCTAGATGAGCAAATTGCTTTTCCCTTATCATTATGAAATACCATCCTGCCACAGTGTTCTCTTTGCCCTGGTCCATCAGTGGGCTGATTTTTGTCTTTTTTTTTTTTTTTGCTTTTCTCCCTTTTCAGTGCATAGCTAGGGAAAAAACTCAGCGACAAAATGAAGAGTGCTGTTTTCACTGAAAATGGAAGGCCACAACTTAATGGAGTAATATTGGTTTGGTTATTCCTCAGAATTTGTATCCTTAAAACAGATGAGATCTAAACTAAAGATTAAAGTGTATTTTCAAACATGAAGTGGAACAGCAAGGTTCAAACATGTTCAACCAGGCTGGTTTTCAGCCACAAAGCAGCAGTCTGACAATAAACATTCTGAATGATAGTTCTCACAATGATTCACTGAAACTACTTACAATTATTTTACTGAAGTCTAGAGCACTAACTCTAGAGTTTAATTTGGCATTTAATGGTCCTGCAACCCCGTTAGTGAGAATGAGGAGATGACCTCTTTCAGGATATCCATGAGTTCTTTTCAGCCATGGGGGCATTGTGTTATGTCCTCAAAACACAATTTTATAAATTATCCTTTATGTTGTCCAAGAGTTAATGTGACCGTCCTCCTCCCAAATGACTCACTCTCTTCTCATCCTCAGAGACAGGTGTGCCATGGATTTGATTGCATCAAAATAAGCACTAACCGAGGATAGAATGTTTACAGAATTAAAGCAGGAGAAAATATTAAACATACATCAAGATAGGCAGGTTTAAAAATACACAAGGGTGTCCTGACCCATCATAGTTTTCATGGAAGAATTAACTTCAAATAGGCAACAATTTTTGTGGTTTGTTTCATTTTGTTTTCTGGGAACACTGCTATACTAATCGAGAAAAATAAAACATAGACCACAAGCCTTCACGTGTACAGCTATTATTTTGGTAATGTGATTTTGCTCTTAAGCTTTATCTTTAAATATGGCCTCAGTTTGCAGCCATGGAAAATTAACATTTAAAAAGTAATAAATACAGCATTTAAAATATGAAATGCTTCCAAACTAATGATATCTTAAGTAATCCTTTGGAGGAAAACAAAATTAAGAGAAAAATAGTATGGAATTAAGCTGCTTTAAATATTAATAGTAAGTAGCAAATGAATGTGATCTAGAGTACTGCTCACTTCTCCTTGGACCCCTGCAAGTCCTTCTTGCATTTCCTTTTCATATTCCCTTTTTTCACAGCTATCTCAATTTTATTATATGAAAGGAATTTTGAAACTAGTGTGTATTACATAAACTTGTTATTTGTATCTCTTTTCCCAGGTACAGCTGGCTCTTAACCTTAATTTATTCAACCTAGCATTTATAGAGTGAATATTGTATGCTAGTAATTGTGTTAGACAGTGGGGTTGCTGCATCAGAGAGGACATGGTTGTTCTTGCTCCAACGTACATCAAGTTTGCAGATAGAAAGTTATGTTGTGAGTACACAAATTAGCAAAAGACAAAAAAGGTACATACTTTTATATGTGTGTATATATACACACACTTGATTCTGAGTTGGCAAAAGTAAGCAATAGAAAGGTAAGAGAAAATTGTTTCTGGATAAGATAAAGTATTTGGAACTGAATTTACCTCTATATATGAAATAACTCAAAACTGAACAAAATATATGGAAAAATGGCATAGAGTATTAAATCAGTTCAGTTCAGTTCAGTAGCTCAGTCTTGTCTGACTCTTTGTGACCCCATGGACTACAGCACGCCAGGCCTCCTGTCCATCACGAACTCCTGGAGCTTGTTCAAACTCATGTCCATTGAGTTGGTGATGCCATCCAACCATCCCATCCCCTGCTGTCTCCTTCTCCTCCTGCCTTCAATCTTCCCCAGCATTAGGGTCTTTTCAAATGAGTCACCTCTTTGCATCAGGTGGCCAAAGTATTGGAGTTTCAGCTTCAACATCAGTCCTTCGAATGAACACCCAGGACTGATCTCCTTTAGGATGGACTCGTTGGATCTCCTTGCAGTCCAAGGGACTCTCAAGAGTCTTCTCCAACACCACAGTTCAAAAGCATCAATTCTTCAGCACTCAGCTTTCTTTATAGTTCAACTCTCACATCCATACATGACCTCTGGAAAAACCATAGCCTTGAAACTAGACGGACCTTTATTGGCAAAGTAATGTCTCTACTTTTTAATATGTTGTCTAGGTTGGTCATAACTTTCCTTCCAAGGACTAAGCGTCTTTTAATTTCATGGCTACAATTACCATCTGCAGTGATTTTGGAGCCCAAAAAATTAAGTCTGCCACTGTTTCCACTGTTTTTCCATCTATTTGCCATGAAGTGATGGGACCAGATGCCATGATCTTTGTTTTCTGAATGTTGAACTTTAAGCCAACTTTTTCACTCTCCTCTTTCACTTTCATCAAGAGGCTCTTTAGTTCTTCACTTTCTGCCTAAAATTTGGTGTCATCTGCATATTTGAGATTATTGATATTTCTCCCAGCAATCTTGATTCCAGCTTGTGCTTCATCTAGCCCAGTGTTTCCATTGATGTACTCTGCATATAAGTTAAATAAGTAGAGTGACAATATATAGCTTTGATGTACTCCTTTTCCTATTTGGAACCAGTCTGTTGTTCCATGTCCAGTTCTAACTGTTGCTTCCTGACCTGCATATAGATTTCTCAAGAGGCAAGTCAGGTGGTCTGGTATTCCCATCTCTTGAAGAATTTTCCATAGTGTATTGTGATCCACAGTCAAAGGCTTTGGCACAGTCAGTAAAGCAGAAGTAGATGTTTTTCTGGAACTCTCTTGCTTTTTCCATGATCCAGCAGATGTTGGCAATTTGATCTCTGGTTCCTCTGCCTTTTCTAAAACCATATTGAACATCCGGAAGTTTATGGTTCACATATTGTTGAAGCCTAGCTTGGAGAATTTTGAGCATTACTTTGCTAACATGTGAGATGAGTGCAATTGTGTGGTAGTTTGAACATTCTTTGGCATAGCCTTTCTTAGGGACTGGAATGAAAACCTACCTTTTCCAGTCCCGTGGCCAGTGCTGAGTTTTCCAAATTTGCTGGCATATTGAGTGCAGCACTTTCACAGCATCATCTTTTAGGATTTGAAATAGCTCAACTGGAATTCCATCACCTCCACTAGCTTTGTTCATAGGGATGCTTCCTAAGGCCCACTTGACTTCACATTCCAGGATGTCTGTCTCTAGGTGAGGGATCACACCATCATTATTATCTGGGTCATGAAGATCTTTTTTGTACAGTTCTTCTGTGTATTCTTGCCACCTTTTCTTAATATCTTCTGCTTCTGTTAGGTCCATACCATTTCTATCCTTTATTGAGCCCATCTTTGCATGAAATGTTCCTTTGGTATCTCTAATTTTCTTGAAGACATCTCTAGTCTTTTCCATTCTATTGTTTTCCTCTAATTCTTTGCACTGATCACTGAGGAAGGCTTTCTTATCTCTCCTTGCTATTCTTTGGAACTCTGCATTCGAATTGGTTTATCTTTCCTTTTTTTCCTTTGCTTTTGGCTTCTCTTCTTTTCACAGCTATTTGTAAGACCTCCTCAGACAGCCATTTTGCTCTTTTGCATTTCTTTTTCTTGGGGATGGTCTTGATCCCTGTTTCTTGTACAATGTCACGAACCTCTGTTCCTAGTTCATCAGGCACTCTGTCTGTCAGATCTAGTCCCTTAAATCTATTTCTCACTTCCACTACTTTCTTCAATTTAAGCCCGAATTTGGCAATAAGGAGTTAATGATCTGAGCCACAGTCAGCTCCCAGTCTTGTTTTTGCTGACTGTATAGAGCTTCTCCATCTTTGGCCACAAACAATATGATCAATCCGATTTCAGTGTTGACCATCTGGTGATGTCCATGTGTAGAGTCTTCTCTTGTTTTGTTGGAAGAGGCGGTTTGCTATGACCAGTGCATTCTCTTGGCAGAACTCTATTAGCTTTTGCCCTGCTTAATTCTGTACTCCAAGGCCAAATTTGCTGGTTACTCCAGGTGTTTCTTGACGTCCTACTTTTGCATTCCAGTCCCCTATAATGAAAAGGACATCTTTTTTGGGTGTTAGTTCTATAAGGTCTTGTAGGTCTTCATAGAACCGTTTAGGGGCATAGACTTGGAATACTGTAATATTGAATGGTTTCCCTTGGAGACGAACAGAGGTCATTCTGTCATTTTTGCAATTGCATCCAAGTACTGCATTTTGGACTCTTGTTGACTATGAATGTTACTCCATTTCTTCTAAGGGATTCTTGCCCACAGTAGTAGATATAATGGTCAGTTCAGTTCAGTCACTCAGTCGTGTCCGACTCTTTGCGACCCCATGAATCACAGCACGCCAGGCCTATAATGGTCATCTGAGTTAAATTCACCCATTCCAGTCCATTTTAGTTCGCTGATTCCTAAAATGTCGACGTTCACTCTTGCCATCTCCTGTCTGATCACTTCCAATTCATTAAATACCAGACTATTAAGGACAAGACGGGGAAGAAATGAGGTGAGTCCTACAAATTCCTTAGCTTACTATCTTGAGATAGTTTCTAAGCTACAATAGGGGGAAGGGAAAACCTAGGCAGAGCCTGGTCAGATTTGAGATTTTTGACCTGATGGTTCAGAGAGGTCAAATTAGCTGGAGTAAGCAGGACAGAGTACTGCAGAGGAGAATCTCCATAGAAAGAGGACTCTTCAAAAAAAAAAAAAAAAAGAGAGAGAGAGAGAGAGAACTGTAGATGTCTCTGTGGGGCACTTTTGAGCCTACAGCAGAGTATTAATAAACTCATGTATGTTCTAAATCTACACAAATCAGTGGAGGGAAAAAAACCCCAAATACTTAGAAGTTATGCAAGAAAATGGTGCCTTTTCCCACCAATCAGACTATAATTTGTATACCTAGTTCATAATTTATAGGGTATTAGGTACAGTACCAGAATTGTCTTGCCTCAGTAATAATGGAATAATTATGCTACATTAATCACTGTTTTTATCCTACTTAACATTTTTTAAAAGCAAGACTAAAAAGAATCAACCTGTTTCTAAGTAATGAACTGCATCCCAGAGCAAAGCTCACAATGCTAGGCATCCATTCAAAATCAGCAAAATGCAAAGAAATAAGATATGAATTCTGAATAAGAGAAAAATCAATCAATTAAAGTAAACAAGAACTGACGCAGACATTAGGGTTTGCAGACAAGGACATTAAGTGGTTCTTATAATTGTATTACATATTTTTAAGAACTTAAATAGTGACATGGAAAATATAAAAATGGCAAGTTCAAATTTATAGACATGAAAACTTCTATGTCTGAATGGGAAAATGCAGTGGATGGGAATAGTAGCAGATTAATCTTTACAAAGAAAAAGATTGCTGAACTTGAAGACATAGAAGTAAATTATAAAAAATGAAGCATATGAATGAAAAAGAATTTTCAAAAACTCAGTGAGTTATAGGGAAACATTACAGTCTAACATCATGTAAGTGCTATCCTTGATGAGAAAGTCAAAACATAAAGATATTAAAAGAGATAATGGTCAAAATTTTTCCTCAATCTTTCCCAGCATCAGGGTCTTTTCCAATGCATTGGCTGTTCGCATCAGGTGGCCATAGTATTTGAGCTTCAGCTTCAGCATTAGTCCTTCAAATGAGTATTCAGGGTTGATTGCATTTGGGATTGAGTGGTTTGTCCAAGGGACTCTCAAGAGTTTTTTTCAGCACCATAGTTTGAAAGCATCAATTCTTTAGAGCTCTGCCTTCCTTACAGTCCAGTTCTCACATCTGTATATGACTACTGAAAAGACCATAGCTTTGACCATTAGGACCTTTGTTGGTAAACTGATGTCTCTGCTTTTTAAAACACTGCCTAAGTTTCTCATAAATTTCCTTCCAAGAAGCAAGCATCTCCTTATTTCATAGCTGCAATCACCCTCTGCAGTGATTTTAGAGCCCAAGACAAGAGAACCTGTCACTGCTTCCACTTTTTCCCCTTCTATTTGCCATGAAGTGATGGGAATGGATGCCGTGATCTTAGTTTTTTTAATACTGAGTTTTAAGCCAGCTTCTTTACTCTCCTCTTTCACCCTCATCAAGGGACTCTTTGGTTCCTCTTTGCTTTCTGTCATTAGAGTGGTACCATCTGGATAACTGAGCTTGATATTTCTCCCAGCAATCTGATTCCAACTTGTAACTCATCCAGCCTGGCATTTCACACAATGTACTCTGCATATATGCTAAATAAATAATATACAGCCTTGTTGTATATAGAATATTTTTTTAAGAGAATACTCTATTTTATTTTATTTTTAAACTTTACAATATTGTACTGGTTTTGCCAAATATAGAAATGAATCCGCTACAGGTATACATGTGTTCCCCATCCTGAACCCTCCTCCCTCCTCCCTCCCCATACCCTCCCTCTGGGTCGTCCCAGTGCACCAGCCCCAAGCATCCAGTATCGTGCATTGAACCTGGGCTGGCGACTCATTTCATATATGATATTATACGTATTTCAATGGAATTCTCCCAAATCATCCCACCCTCTTCCTCTCCCACAGAGTCCAAAATACTGTTCTATACATCAGTGTCTCTTTTGCTGTCTCGTACACAGGGTTGTCATTACCATCTTTCTAAATTCCATATATATGCGTTAGTATACTGTATTGGTGTTTTTCTTGCTGGCTTACTTCACTCTGTATAATAGGCTCCAGTTTCATCCACCTCATTAGAACTGATTCAAATGTATTATTTTTAATGGCTGAGTAATACTCCATTGTGTATATGTACCACAGCTTTCTTATCCATTCATCTGCTGATGGACATCTAGGTTGCTTCCATGTCCTGGCTATTATAAACAGTGCTGTGATGAATATTGGGGTACACGTGTCTCTTTCCCTTCTGGTTTCCTCAGTGTGTGTGCCCAGCAGTGGGATTGCTGGATCATAAAATTAGAAATGAAAATGGAGAGATCACGACAGACAACACAGAAATACAAAGGATCATAAGAGACTACTATCAACAATTATATGCCAATAAAATGGACAACGTGGAAGAAATGGACAAATTCTTAGAAAAGTACAACTTTCCAAAACTGGACCAGGAAGAAATAGAAAATCTTAACAGACCCATCACAAGCATGGAAATTGAAACTGTAATCAAAAATCTTCCAGCAAACAAAAGCCCAGGTCCAGACAGCTTCACAGCTGAATTCTACCAAAAATTTAGAGAAGAGCTAACACCTATCCTACTCAAACTCTTCCAGAAAATTGCAGAGGAAGGTAAACTTCCAAACTCATTCTATGAGGCCACCATCACCCTAATACCAAAACCTGACAAAGATGCCATAAAAAAAGAAAACTATAGGCCAATATCACTGATGAACATAGATGCAAAAATCCTTAACAAAATTCTAGCAATCAGAATCCAACAACACATTAAAAAGATCATACACCATGACCAAGTGGGCTTTATCCCAGGGATGCAAGGATTCTTCAATATCTGCAAATCAATGTATGTAATACACCACATTAACAAATTGAAAAATAAAAACCATATGATTATCTCAGTAGATGCAGAGAAAGCCTTTGACAAAATTCAACATCCATTTATGATAAAAACTCTCCAGAAAGCAGGAACAGAAGGAACATACCTCAACATAATAAAAGCTATATATGACAAACCCACAGCAAACATTATCCTCAATGGTGAAAAATTGAAAGCATTTCCTCTAAAGTCAGGAACAAGACAAGGGTGCCCACTTTCACCATTACTATTCAACATAGTTTTGGAAGTTTTGGCCACAGCAATCAGAGTAGAAAAAGAAATAAAAGCAATCCAAATTGGAAAAGAAGAAGTAAAACTCTCACTGTTTGCAGATGACATGATAGAATATTTTTCAGCAATAAAAAGGAATAAAATAATTACACAAGCAAGAACACTGATGAATTTCAAGACAAGTATGGTGAATTAAAGAAACCATAAAATAAGTAATAAATACATATGATTCCATTTATGTAAAACTCTAAAAATGTAAAATAATCTATAGTCAAATAAAGCAAATTAGTGGTTGCCTGGGGATGGGGATGTGGGAAAAAACAGGCAGGAGGGAATTACCAAGAGTTATAAGAACAATTTTTTGGATGATAACTGTGTTCGTTATCTTGGTCATCATGTACATTTTATAAATGTGTATGTATATTAAAACATCAAAGTTGACAGAAAATAGAGGCAGTTCTTTGTTTATTCATTATTCCCTAATGCAAAAAAAAAAGAAAGAAAAAGAAATAGATGAATCATGTTGATGTTAAAAATATTTGAGGTTAGATATCAAAAGATGTGGGCTTGGGTCCTAGCTCCCCTACTCTCTAGCAAAGTGAGTTAAGCCTTGCCTCAAATATCTGCTTCCTATTTTATAAAAACAGTAATATCTATCTCATAATGTTGGCATTGGACTAAATGAGATAATATAACCAAAACAGCACTTTGTGAACTACAAGACATTACAGAACAAAAGATAGATACTAGTTAGATGACAGATACATAGATAGATAAATACATAAGTAGATATATATATATAAATACATATATACATAGATAAAAATACAGTTATGTTTTGTTACTTTAGTAACATTAAAGATCTGATCTAATTTTAATTGCCAATGTTTCTCAAATATCATTACTACCAATATTTTTTCTAAAAGAGGTTATATTTTGATATTTTCAATCAACAGTACTTTTAAAACAAGTAAATTTGAAAATTAATCTTTATTGGGTTATAAATATGGTAAATAGAAAGGCACATGAAGCCCACATATATGCTGTCACTACAGCATATAAATCTGGTGACCAGAGAAGAGTGTGTTGCTGGGTTCCATAGGACAGCGCCTATGTAAGGCTACCTCTCAAGATCAGAAAACGTAACTGGTCTACCTAGAAATAAAAACAGAGAATTAGACAATTGAACATTTAGTGGACTATAGTCCAAATGAAATAATAAGACAGAACCTCAGAAAAAGAACTAGATGAAGTGGAGATAAGCAACCTACTCAATAAAAAGTTTGAAGTAATGATCAAAAGCACTGGGATGACCCAGAAGGATGGTATGGGGAGGGAGGTGGGAGGGGGGTTCAGGATGGGGAACATGTGTACACCTGTGGCGGATGCATGTTGATCTATGGCAAAACCAATACAATATTGTAAAGTAAAAATAAATAAATAAATTAATTAATTAAAAAATAAATAAAATAAAATCTAAAAAAAAAAGATGTTCAACATGCTCCACAGAAAAGTGAATGAACGCAGAGAGAATTTAACAAAGAAAATATAAAGAATCAAACAGTGCTGAAGAGTACAATAAATGAAATTTTAAAATACACTGGAAGGAAACAGTAGTAGATTAGATGATACAAAGGAATGGATCAGTGAACTGGAAGAGAGTAGTGGAAATCAGGCAAGCTGAAAAAGGAAAAGAAGAAAGAATTTTTTTAAATGAGAACAGTTTAAGAGACATCTGAGACAAGGGCAAAGTATATTAATATTTGCATTGTAGGGACCCAAAAAGGAGATGAGAGAGAAAGGGGAAGATACCTTATATGAAGAACTAATAGCTAAAAACTTCAGCTAACCTAGTAAAGGAAACAAAAACCCAGATTCAGGGAGAAAGAGAGTCCCAAACAAGTTGAATCCAAAGAGATCCACAGCAAGATACATTATAATTAAATGAGTAAAAATTGAAGATAAAAAGAATGTTAAAAGCAGAAAGAAAAAAGCAGCCATTATACATTAAAGAAACTCCCATAAAGCTAACAGGTGACTCTTTAGCACAAACTTTGAAAACCAGAAGGTTTGGCATAATATATTCAAAGTAAGAAAGGAAAAAACCTGGAACCAAAAATACTCTATCCACCAAGGCTCTGATCCAAATTTGAAGGAACAATAAAAGGTTTTACAAACAAGCAAAAGTTTAGAATTTAGCACCAGTAACTTGGCTTTCCAAGAAATGCTGTAGAGGTTTCTGTGAGTGGAAAAAAGTAGATTATACCTATAAATATGAAAATTATGATAGACAAGATCTTATCAATAAAGGGAAACATACAGCAAAGTTAATAGAGCAACCACTTACAAAGCTAGTGCATGCCTGCAATGTTGCTTCAATCATGTTCAACTCTTTTAGACCCTATGGACTATAGCCTGCCAGGCTACTCTGTCCCTGGGATTCTCCAGGCAAGAATACTGGAGTGGGTTGTTATGCACTCCTCCAGGGGATCTTCCTGACTCAGGGATTGAACCCACGTCTCTTACAACTCCTGCATTGGCAGGCAGGTTCTTTACCTCTAGTGCCACCTGGGAATCCCATAAAGCTAGTAGGAAGATTCAGACAGATATAGAAAAATCATCAATATCCATGATAATTAGTGGTTGTATACAGAAAAGAAGATGTAAAATATGATGTCAAAAACGTTAACTATGGGAGGGAGTGAAAATGCAAGGCTATTAGAAACATTCAAACTTAAGAAATTATCAGCTTAAAAATTTAACATATGTTTATGTTTACATATAAACCTCACGGTACCAGTAAACCAAACATCTATAATAGATACACACATAAAAAGAGAAAGAAATTAAAACATAACATTAAAGATGGTTATCAAATCATAAGGGAAGAGAGGAAATAAAGAAACAGAAAGAACTATAAAAACAACAGCAAACAATTAACAAAATGCCAATAAGTACACACCTATCAATAACTACTAAAAGTGTAGATGGATTAAATGCTCCAATCAAAAGACATAGAGCAGTTGAATGGATAAAAACAATACCCATATAAATGCTGCCTAAAAGACTCTCTGGAGAAGGCAATGGCACCCCACTCCAGTACTCTTGAAGCCTGGAGAATCCCATGGATGGAGGAGCCTGGTAGGGTGCAGTCCATGGGGTCGCTAAGAGTCAGATATGACTGAGCGACTTCACTTTCACTTTTCACTTTCATGCATTGGAAAAGGAAATGGCAACCCACTCCTGTGTTCTTGCCTGGAGAATCCCAGGGACGGGGGAGCCTGATGGGCTGCCATCTATGGGGTCGCACAGAGTCGGACATGACTGAAGTGACTTAGCAGCAGCAGCAAAAGACTCTCACTTCAGATTAAAAGACATTTAAAGACACACATTTAAATACTTTTAAAGTCAGCTCTTTGGCCACCTGATGCGAAGAGCTGACTCATTTGAAAAGACCCTGATGCTGGGAAAGATTGAAGGCTCGAGGAGAAGGGGACAACAGAGGATGATATGGTTGGATGGCATCACCGACTCAATGGACATGAGTCTGAGTAAACTCCGGGAGCTGGTGATGCACAGGGAGGCCTGGCATGCTGCAGTCCATGGCTCACAAAGAGTCAAACATGGCTGAGCGACTGAACTGAACTTCAAAGGCACACAACAGTACATGAACCGTGAACTTCCAGCTATTCAACATGGATTTAGAAAAGGCAGAGGAACCAGAGATCAAATTGCCAACATCCGATGGATCATTGAAAAAGCAAGAGAGTTCCAGAAAAACATCTACTGGGGTCACAAAGAGTCAGACCCGACTGAGCAACTGAACTGAACTGATTCATGCTGAAGCTGAAACTCTAATACTTTGGTCACCTGATTGAAGAACTGCCTCATTGGAAAAGATGCTGATGCTGGGAAAGATTGAAGGCAGGAAGAGAAGGGGACAACAGAGGATGAGATGTGTGGATGGCATCATGGAGTCAATGGACATGAGTTTGAGCAAGCCCCGGGAGAATTGATGATGGACAGTGAAGCCTGGCATGCTGAAGTCCAAGGGGTCACAAAGTTTGACACAACCGAGTGACTGAGCTGAACTGAAACATGTCAATGTATCACTGAAGAAATAAAGGAGGAAATCAGAAGCTACCAGGAGACAAAAGAAAATGGAAACACAATGAACCAAACCATAAAGGACACAGCAAAAGTAGTTCTAAGGCCAGGGTTTATAGAAATACTAACCTACTTTAGGAAATAAAAATAATTTCAAATAAAGCAAACTTAAAATAGTATAAAAATAATAACCTCAAAATTAGTATCATGAAATAAATAATAAAGATCAAAGCAGACATAAATGGAGACTAACCAATAATAGAAAGTATCAGTGAAACTCAGAGCTAGTTATTAAAACATAGTAAAACTGATAAACCTTTAGCCAGACTCATCTTGAAAAACAAAAAAGATAAGGCCTCAAACAGAATTTATTTCAGAAATAATAATATCAGAATATCAGAAATTAATGATGTCAGAAATTAAAGAGAAATTGTTAAAATAGACAAGCTAGAAATGAAAAGTTTCATAAGAGATTACTACAAATTATGTGATAATAAAATGTACAACCTAGAAGAAATGGAGAAATTCCTAAAATATACAGTCTCCCACCTATCCTTCTCAAGCTATTCCAAAAATCGAGAGGAAGGAATATTTGGGGCTAAGTCAGTCAGTCAGTTCAGTCGCTCAGTCATGTCCGACTCTTTGCAACCCCATGAATTGCAGCACGCCAGGCCTCCCTGTCCATCACCAACTCCCGGAGTTCACTCAAACTCATGTCCATCGAGTCGGTGATGCCATCCATCCATCTCATCCTCTGTCATCCCCTTCTTATCCTGCCCCCAATCCCTCCCAGCATCAGGGTCTTTTCCAATGAGTCAACTCTTCACATGAGGTGGCCAAAGTATTGGAGTTTCAGCTTTAGCATCAGTCCTTCCAAAGAACACCCAGGACTGATCTCCTTTAGAATGAACTGGTTGGATCTCCTTGCAGTCCAAGGGACTCTCAAGAGTCTTCTCCAACACCACAGTTCAGAAGCATCAATTCTTCGGCACTCACGTTGTCACCCTAACACCAAAACCAGAAAAAGATATCACAAAAAATAAAATTTTAGGCTAGCCTCACTGATTAAATTAACACTGAATATTCATTGGAGGGACTGAAGCTGAAGCTCCAGTACTTTGTGTCAACACCTCATGCAAAGAGCCAACTCATTGGAAAAGACCTTGATGCTGGGAAAGATTGAAGGCAAAAGAAGAAGGGGGTGTTTTATAGTTTCTGGTCTTATGTTTAGATCTTTAATCCATTTTGAGTTTATTTTTATGTATGGTGTTAGAAAGTGTTCTAGTTGCATTCTTTTACAAGTGATTGACCAGATTTCCCAGCACCACTTGTTAAAGAGATTGTCTTTAATCCATTGTATATTCTTGCCTCCTTTATCAAAGATAAGGTGTCCATATGTGCATAGATTTATCTCTGGGCTTTCTATTTTGTTCCATTGATCTATATTCCTGTCTTTGTGCCAGTACCATACTGTCTTGATAACTGTGGCTTTGTAGTAGAGCCTGAAGTCAGGTAGGTTGATTCCTCCAGTTCCATTCTTCTTTCTCAAGATTGCTTTGGCTATTTGAGGTTTTTTGTATTTCCATAAAAATTGTGAAATTATTTGTTCTAGCTCTGTGAAGAATGCTGTTGGTAGCTTGATAGGGATTGCATTGAATCTATAAATTGCTTTGGGTATTATACTCATTTTCACTATATTGATTCTTCCAATCCATGAACATGGTATATTTCTCCATCTGTTAGTGTCCTCTTTGATTTCTTTCACCAGTGTTTTATAGTTTTCTATATATAGGTCTTTAGTTTCTTTAGGTGGACATATTCCTACATATTTTATTCTTTCCGCTGCAATGGTGAATGGAATTGTTTCCTTAATTTCTCTTTCTGTTTTCTCATTATTAGTGTATAGGAATGCAAGGGATTTCTGTGTGTTGATTTTATATCCTGCAACTTTACTATAGTCATTGATTAGTTCTAGTAATTTTCTGGTGGAGTCTTTAGGGTTTTCTATGTAGAGGATCATGTCATCTGCAAACAGTGAGAGTTTTACTTCTTATTTTCCAATCTGGATTCCTTTTATTTCTTTTTCTGCTCTGATTGCTGTGGCCAAAACTTCCAAAACTATGTTGAATAGTAGTGGTGAAAGTGGTGAAACCCTTGTCTTGTTCCTGACTTTAGAGGAAATGCTTTCAATTTTTCACCATTGAGGATAATGTTTGCTGTGGGTTTGTCATATATAGCTTTGATTATGTTGAGGTATGTTCCTTCTATTCCTGCTTTCTGGAGAGTTTTTATCATAAATGGATGTTGAATTTTGTCAAAGGCTGTCTCTGCGTCTATTGAGATAATCATATGGTTTTTATTTTTCAATTTGTTAATGTGGTGTATTACATTGATTGATTTGCAGATATTGAAGAATCCTTGCATCCCTGGGATAAAGCCCACTTGGTCATGGTGTATGATCTTTTTAATGTGTTGTTGGATTCTGATTGCTAGAATTTTGTTAAGGATTTTTGCATCTATGTTCATCAGTGATATTGGCCTGTACTTTTCTTTTTTTGTGGGATCTTTGTCAGGTTTTGGTATTAGGGTGATGGTGGCCTCATAGAATGAGTTTGGAAGTTTACCTTCCTCTGCAATTTTCTGGAAGAGTTTGAGAGGAGAACATAGGCAAAACACTCTCTGACATACATCACAGCAGGATCCTCTATGACCCACCTCCCAGAATATTGGAAATGAAAGCAAAAATAAACAAATGGGACCTAATTAAACTTCAAAGCTTCTGCACATCAAAGGAAACTATTAGCAAGGTGAAAAGACAGCCTTCAGAATGGGAGAAAATAATAGCAAATGAAGCAACTGACAAACAACTAATCTCAATAATATACAAGCAACTCCTACAGCTCAACTCCAGAAAAATAAATGACCCAATCAAAAAATGGGCCAAAGAACTAAATAGACATTTCACCAAAGAAGACATACAGATGGCTAATAAACACATGAAAAGATGCTCAACATCACTCATTATCAGAGAAATGCAAATCAAAACCACTATGAGGTACCATTTCACACCAGTCAGAATGGCTGCGATCCAAAAGTCTACAAGCAATAAATGCTGGAGAGGGTGTGGAGAAAAGGGAGCCCTCTTACACTGTTGGTGGGAATGCAAACTAGTACAGCCACTATGGAGAACAGTGTGGAGATTCCTTAAAAAACTGGAAATAGAACTGCCTTATGATCCAGCAATCCCACTGATGGGCATACACACTGAGGAAACCAGAAGGGAAAGAGACACGTGTACCCCAATGTTCATTGCAGCACTGTTTATAATAGCCAGGACATGGAAGCAACCTAGATGTCCATCAGCAGATGAATGGATAAGAAAGCAGTGGTACGTATACACAATGGAGTATTACTCAGCCATTAAAAAGAATACATTTGAATCAGTTCTAATGAGGTGGATGAAACTGGAGCCTATTATACAGAGTGAAGTAAGCCAGAAAGAAAAACACCAATACAGTATACTAACGCATATATATGGAATTTAGAAAGATGGTAACAATAACCCTGTATACGAGACAGCAAAAGAGACACTGATGTATAGAACAGTCTTATGGACTCTGTGGGAGAGGGAGAGGGTGGGATGATTTGGGAGAATGGCATTGAAACATGTAAAGTATCATGTATGAAACGAGTTGCCAGTCCAGGTTCAATGCACGATACTGGATGCTTGGGGCTAGTGCACTGGGATGACCCAGAGGGATGATATGGGGAGGGAGGAGGGAGGAGGGTTCAGGATGGGGAACACATGTATACCTGTGGCGGATTCATTTTGATATTTGGCCAAACTAATACAATTTTTTAAAGTTTAAAAATAAAATAAAATAAAAAAAGAAGAAGGGGGTGACAAAGAATGAAATAGTTAAAGAGTATCATTGAGTCAATGGACATGAATTTGATCAAACTCAGGGAGATAGTGAAGGACAGGGATGCCTGGGGTGCTGCAGTACATGGGGCTGCAAGGAGTCAGCCATGACTTAGCATCTGAACAACAACAAAATCACTGACACACATGGATGAAAAACCTTCAGTATAATATTAGCAATCCAGTTCAATAGCATATTAAAAGGATCAAACATCATGATCAAATGGGATTTATCCCAGGAATTCAAGAATGGTCCAATATCTGCAAATCAATTAATGTGACACATTACATTAACACACTGAAGAATAAAAAATCATGATCAGTGCAATAGATGCAGAAAAAGCTTTTGACAAATTTCAACATCCATTTATTATAAAAAGTCTCAATAAAATACATATAGAGGGAACGTACATCAACATTTTATGGACCATACGGGACCAGACCTATACCAGCTAACATGATATTCAGTGCTAAAACATTGGAAGCATTTCCTCTAAAATCAGGAGCAAAACAAAGATTCCCACTCTTGTCACTTTTATTCAGGATAGTATTGGAAGTCCTAGCTACATCAGAGAATAAAAATACATAAAAGACATCCAACTTGGAAAGGAAGAAGTAAAACTGTCACTGTTTACAGATGACATCATATTGGGCTGCCCTGGTAGCTCAGCTGGTAAAAAATCTCCCTGCAATGCAGGAGACCCCAGTTCAATTCCTGGGTCAGGAAGATCTGCTGGAGAAGGGACAGGTTAACCACTCCAGTATTCTGGGCTTCCCTGATGGCTCAGCTGATAAAGAATCTGCCTGCAATGTGGGTAGACCTGGCTTTGATCCCTGGGTTTGGAAGATCCCCTGGAGAAGGGAAAGGCTACCCACTCCAGTATTCTGACCTAGAGAATTCCATGGACCAAGTCCATGGGGTCGCAAAGAATCGGACATGACTGAGCAACTTTCACAACCAGCTGTTCTAGTGGTATTAAAAGGTAATTTTTTAAAAGGATAAATTTAAGGTTTTTATTTTCTTTTTTATCGAAGTATGGGATTCTTCCCACCCAACAGCATGATATATACTTCCATCTGTTTGTGTCATCTTTAATTTCATTTGTTAGTGTCTCATAGTTTTCAGTGTAGAGGTCTTTTGTCTCCTCAAGTTGGTTCATTCCTAGATGTTTTATTCTTTTTGATATGATGATAAATGGGATTTTCATTAATTTATCTTTCTGATAGTTTGTTATTAGTGTATAGAATTGCAACATATTTCTGTATGTTGACTTTGTATCCTGAAACTTTACTAGATTCATTGATGAGCTCTAATAGTTTTCTGGTGGTATCTTGAGGATTTTCTTTTTTTTTTTTTCTTTTTTTTTTTTTAATTTTATTTTATTTTTAAACTTTACATAACTGTATTAGTTTTGCCAAATATCAAAATGAATCCGCCACAGGTATACATGTGTTCCCCATCCTGAACCCTCCTCCCTCCTCCCTCCCCATTCCATCCCTCTGGGTCGTCCCAGTGCACCAGCCCCAAGCATCCAGTTTTGTGCATCGAACCTGGAGTGGCAACTCATTTCATACATGATATTTTACATGTTTCAATGCCATTCTCCCAAATCTTCCCACCCTCTCCCTCTCCCACAGAGTCCATTTTCTATGTATAGTATCTTATCATCTTTAAACAATGACAATTTTACTTCCTTTTCCAATTTCGATTCCTTTCATTTGTTTTTCTCCTCCGATTGCTGTGTCTAGGACTTCCCAAACTATGTTGAAAAGAAGTGGTGACCACAGTCATCCTTGTCTTGGTTCCTGATCTTAGAGGGAATGCCTTCAGGTTTTCACCATTGAGTATGATATTGGTTATAGGTTTGTCATGTGGTTAGGATTCCATACTTCCACTGCCTAGGACTCAAATTGGATCCCTGGTCAGGGAACTAAGATCCTATGAGCTGTGCTGTATGGCAAAAAAAAAAAAAAAAAGAAAAGAAAATTGAAGAATTTTGAAACTTTTAATATTTGTACTTGCAAAGTATCACTCCTCAGGAATTATTAGTAATTCAGAGTTGTTTCTTTCTCTTCTTTTTTCTCTCAGTCACCTGACATATAAACACTCCAAATTAGCATCACTTGAGTTATTTCAGACTTGTGTGTTCTTGCCAAAAAATACTTTGTCATTTAAAATAAAATCTGAGTGCTATGCAACAATGAAAGATTTTTCTAAGGACTTACATACAAAATGATATTTTTTTGACTCAGGGATTAATTTATAGAAAAACTTGGTTGGGCATATATGAAAATTAGAAAAATTTGGTTGTTTTGATGGAGAGGACGGTAAAGAAATTTTGCGAGAGAGTAATGGAAAGAACTGTCTTGAAATTTATTCAACAGGCAAAAGAGAAGAGGAGAGGAGAGTGTTTCAAAAAGATGGAATAATAAGGAAAGTAAAAGAGAAAAATGGTGCTTCAGGGTCCTGTCAGTGACTGGATTTTAGAAATTATAAGAAGAAAAAGTGGGAGGCAGGCCTAGTAGGACTCAACGCTGAGGTGGCTTATGGTGGTAATTTCTTCCAAACTGCAAACTGAGACATATGGTCAAACAACAGATATTTCCTGATTTGTGAATTTATTTACTAGAACATTCTGATAAAGCATAGATTTTTTGTTCTTTTTTTTAAATTTTTATTTTATTTTTAAACTTTACAATATTGTATTGGTTTTGCCAAACATCGAAATGAATCCGCCACAGGTATACATGTGTTCCCCATCCTGAACCCTCCTCCCTCCTCCCTGCCCTAAAGCGTAGATTTTTAAGCCAAATTTCATTAGTCATTTAACAAACTGCTTCTGTGAAAAGGATAAAATCTTTATGAAATTACATTATTGGCTATGTGAGCCATCACTGCTATCTTATGTGAAGTTGTTTGCAAAAGACAAAATGAGAAATATTTTGCACATTTATAATTTTTAGTACATATCATAAGAACGTTACAATATTTTTCACCAAACATCCTTATGTGATGAGCCAGTCCATATTAAGAGGCGAGATTAGTAGCTTTAAAAATTTTTTGTATAGTGAGTTGGAATTAGGCAACATGAGAAGAACAAGCAAAAAGAAATATTGGAAAAACTGATTTCAAATAGGGATATGCTTTAAACCTCTGGAAAATGCCAACTACTAATACAGAACAACTCAGGATGGGAGCAATTCTCTTGAGAAAAAGTCTCATGAAATCAATCAGTGAACATATACGTGGAGTATACATGGTTCAGAACTCCAGAGGGGTATTACAGCAGGAAGAGCAGAGATCCTTGTTCTTTCCTATATTACAGAGATAGTGTTTCAAGAGCTAGTTGGCTGAGAAGATTCAGTTTCTTCTTACTTAAGACATTTTTAGATCATAAAGTTTAAAGCTGCTTGCTTATAAAAACACAGAGAAAAGTCTTAAGTACAAAATAGAAAGAATCAATATAGCCCCATGACCCAGAGTTATGGGTCATTGATCAAAACCCAGAGTATTTTGTTCCCCTAAAATTTCAACATAATGAAGAATTTTCAAACCAATAATGAAATCTTGAAACCTTTACCTGTGAGATCCACTAATATAAATCGATATGAAAAGAAAACACAAGCTTCTTACAAAATGTACCTTTCCCTTATTTATTATTTAAAGCAAACCTATATACCTAAGGGGGTACTTCCCTATGAATATCTCTACCACTGCCCTGCTCTCTGTCAGATAATTTGTGTGTGTGTGTGTGTGTGTGTGTGTGTAAATGGGGAGAGTGAAGGCTTGATATGGAAAGTACAGTCGGGAGGAGAAAGACTAAAGAATAGAATGGGTGTATGTATGCATGTACGCTAAGTCACTTCAGTTGTATCTGACTCTTTGCGACCCTATGGACCATAGCCCGCCAGGATCCTCTGTCCATCGTATTCTCCAGGCAAGAATACCAGAGTGGTTTGTTGTGCCCTTCTCCAGGGCATCTCCCCAACCCAGGGATCGAACCCATCCATGTCTGTTACATCTCCCGCATTGGCAGGCGGGTTCTTTCCCATTAGCGCCACCTTGGCACCAATGCAATTGTTGCATGGTAAAATCTGATGCAACTAAAACAGAGCAACATCTGACTTTGGGAACAAGCAGAGCCCTTTGGTTTCAGAAGAAGAAGGCTCCTTCTGAAGCAGGCAGCCACTCTACCTGCCAGAACTTATACCTATTGGCATAGGTTTTGTTGTTCTAATCCATAAGGCTCTTCAGTCTCCATTACTTCACTGCTGTATTTAGGGAATAGAAATTTGGGGGGATGTTGCAAAAATTTTCTTTTGGGGGATATTCTCTCAGCAATGCTTCTACAAAGGCAGGTAGAGCATGAACCCTCAGCAGGCTCCAATATCTCCCCAACATCTTCTAGCCCAAGAGGGTCTCATTCTAGTCAACAAACAGGGTTATGCTGGGAAACAACATTCTTCTCCCAAAATATTTTGACTAAACATTGGCCTCTCTTTGTTCATTAGAGAAAGAAAAGCCACAAAAGCTTACAGGTTTTTCTATTTTTTCCCTGACACATACCTTTCTTAAATCAATGAATGCAGACCAGTAACAAACTTAAATTTAGGGGAAATGAAAGGGAAAATTCAGATAGACAAAAGTAATTTGTAAGTCATTATCTCAAATATATTTCAGATACAATTTTTGACTCATGTAGTTATTTGTTATCATAGATTTCTAAACAAATTCTTCTATTTTATTTAGTACTTTGATGGATGCCAAATCAAAACCTACAAAATTCAGCTCAGAAAATACAGAGAAATGTACTGTTGGACACACCCATATCCTGAATCCAGATGTTGAGAAACAATGTAAGAGGGAGAAGCGGCAACTTGCTTGCTCCTGATATGGTGGTACCAAGAGCACTGGTGATACACTTAGAAAAACCAGCATCCAAATCCCTTTCTATACATGAATCGTGTAACATTGGATGAATCACATAGTTACAGTTGTCATACATTTAGACAGTAATTTTCTTAAAAGAAGGAATCACATTTGATTGTTTCCATCTTTATATCCTCAGAAATGAGCACAATAATGGTACATTCTTGGTGTGCAATGTATGTTGAATAAATGTGCATATTTTTAACACTTCAGAACTTCAACTTTCTTATCAGTATGAAGTGATAATATCAGCTTCTGCTAAGAAGATTCAGTGAACCTTCATACGTAATTAACTCTGACAAACCCTGAAAGAGCAGGCATTAAATAAATAATAAGTCCTCCCTCCCTTCCACTCCCTTTCCTTTTTCTCTTTTTCCCCACATTTCACTGTTTACTGAATATTCAAAATCTATAAGGGTTTTTTTTTTTTCCCACAATATGTATAAGTGTCTGCCTGTTGATTGACCCACAAGAGATATCTATCATCATTATCAACAGTAACAGCATATATAATATTTGAGTGTGTAGTCTGCTAGACATTGAATTGCTAACTTTGTCAACTGCTTTGGAGGAAAAAATTCCCCACCCCCTCCTCATCACATCTGCATCAACCTTTTACTTCACTGCCACTAATCCAGGTAAATTAACAGTCACTGTCTCTCTCCTCTTTGGAACAAGGACATTCTTCCTTTAGTGACACCTAGCTGTTTCCCCACTAATACTTCTAATCTACCATTTGTCTATATTCAGTCATTTGAATTTTCTTCCACAACCTAACATTTACCTTTTTGTGGTTAGTCAGTTTTGAGAGATTATCGAAAAATTGCTTCATTGTCAATAAGGACATATGGCTTAAAATTTATATGTATTCATTTCATTTTCTCATAACAACTGAATTCCCAAAGGGGTGAAATATCAAGTAAAAAATGACAATTTCTCTACCTTAAAACAGCAATTATAAAATTTGTTCTATAAATAAATTTTTCTTTTGCCTGCAGATAAATGCTAAATACAATTATATTCTTGTAAGGTCAGAGTTATAAATAGAATTCAGAAGCATAGCTTATTTTAACTCATTGCCTAGAATAAAACTATAAAAACACACACACAAACTAAATGGATGCTACTAAATAACCAATGGATCACTGAAGAAATCAAAAGGAAATTTAAAAAAATATCTAGAGAAAAATAACAATGAATAAGTAACAGTCCAAAACCTTTGGAAAAGCAAAAACAGTTCTAAAATGGAAGTTTAGGTCGCGAAAATTATAAAGAGAATATAGGTACAAAATTGATGACTAATACCAAAAAGCAAAAGTTAAAAATCTAGAGTAGAGTTTGGAATTTCAGATATACAATGTAATATAAAAGAAGAAGAGAAACAGAAAAAGAAAAAAAAAGTCACAGAAATTATAAAAAAAAACTATAGGTACAAAATTGATAACAAATACCAAAAAGATAAAATTAAAAATCTAGAGTAGAGTTTGGAATTTCAAAAATACAATGTTAAAGAAAAGAAGAAGAAGAAAAAAAACACACAAGGTCAAAAAGTTATAAAAAATATATATATGAAGTTTGCTGTAAAAAAGAAAAAAAAAAAAAAAAGCTTGCCCTGTATGATCAGAAATAAGGAAAGGATGTCCATTGTCACCATTTTCATTCAACATAGTTTTGATAGTCCTAGCCATAGCAATCTGTCACTCATATCAGGAAGTTTCCACAAGCCTCTTATCCTTATTCATCAGTAGGCAAACAGAAAGAAAACCACAATCACAGAAAACTAACCAAAATGATCACATGGACCACAGCCTTGTCTAACTCAATGAAACTATGAGCCATGGCATGTAGGGCTACCCATGATGGAGGGGTCATTGTGGGGAGTTCTGACAAAATGTGGTCCACTGGAGAAGGGAATTGCAAACCACTTCAGAATTCTTGCCTTGAGAACTCCATGAACAGTATGAAAAGGCAAAAAAATAGTACACTGCAAGATTAACTCCCCAGGTTTGTAGGTGTCCAATATGCTACTGGAGAAGAGTGGATATATAACTCCAGAAAGAATGAAGAGAAGGAGCCAAAGTGAAATGTCCAGTTGTGGATGGGACTGGTGATGGAAGCAAAGTTTGATGTTATAAAGACCGATAAATTGGAAGTGGTCAAACAGGAGATGACAAGAGTGAACATCAACATTTTAGGAATCAGTGAATTAACATTGACTGGAGGGGTGAATTTAATTCAGATAACCATTATATCTACTACTGTGGGCAGAATCCCTTAGAAGAAATGGATTAGCCATCATAGTCAACAAGAGTCCAAAATGCAGTACTTGGGTGCAATTTCAAAAATTACAGAATGATCTCTGTTCATTTCCAAAGCAAACCATTCAATATCACAGTAATCCAAGTCTATGCTCCAACCACTAATGCCAAGAAGCCGAAGTTGAAAAGTTCTCTGATAACCTACAAGACCTTTTAGAACTAACACCAAAAAAAAAAAAAAAAAAAGATGTCATTTTCATCATAGGGGACTAGAATGCAGAAGTAGGAAGTCAAGAGATACCTGGAGTAACAGGCAAGTTTGGCCTTGGAGTAGAAAATGAAGCAGGGAAAAGGCTAACAGAGTTTTGCCAAGAGAATGCACTGGTCATAGCAAACACCCTCTTCCAACAACACAACAGACAACTCTACACATGGACCTCACCAGATAATCAATACCAAAATTAGATTGATTATATTCTTTGCAGCAAAAGATGGAGAAACTCTATAGAGTCAGTAAGAACAAGACCGGGAGCTGACTGTGGCTTAGATCACAAACTCCTTATTGCAGAATTCAGACTTAAATTGAGGAAAGTAGGGAAAACCACTAGACCATTCAGGTATGACCTAAATTAAATCCCTTATGATTATACAGTGGAAGTGACAAATAGGTTGAAGGGATTAGATCTGATAGACAGAGTGCCTGAAGAACTATGGAAGGAGGTTCATGATAGTGTACAGGAGGCAGGGATCAAGACCATTCTCAAGAAAGAGAAAGGCAAAAAGGCAAACTGGTTGTCTGAGGAGGCCATACAAATAGCTGAGAATAGAAGAGAAGATGGTGACTGCAGCCATGAAATTAAAAGACACTTTCTCCCTTGGAATAAAAGCTATGACCAACCTAAACAGCAGATTAAAAAGCAGAAACAGTACCTTGCCAACAAAGGTCCATCTAGTCAAAGCTATGGTTTTTCCAGTAGTCATGTATGGATGTGAGAGCTGGACCATAAAGAAAGCTGAGTGCTGAAGAAATGATCCTTTTGAACTTTGGTGTTAGAGAAGACTCTTTAGAGTCCCTTGGACTGCAAGGAGATCAAACCAATCAATCCTAAAGGAAATCAGTCCTGAATATTCATTGGAAGGACTAATGCTGAAGCTGAAACTCCAATACTTTGGCCACCTGTTGTGAAAAACTGACTTACTGGAAAAGACCCTGATGCTGGGAAACATTGAAGGCAGGAGGAGAAGAGGGCAACAGGGGATGAGATGATTGAAAGGCATCACCAACTCAGTGGACATGAGTTTGAGCAAGCTCCGGAAGTTGGTGATGGACTGGGAAGCCTGGCATGCTGCAGTCCATGGGATCTCAAAGAGTCGGATATGACTGAGACCGAACTGAGCAATCAACAGAGAAAAAAGGAAATAAATGAATGTAAAATGGAAAAGAAGAGTAAACTGTCACTGTTAGCAGATAACATGATACGATACATAGAAAATCCTAAAGATTCCACCAGAAAACTACTGGAGCTGATCATTCAGTTCAGTACAGCTGCAGGATTGAAATTAATGCAAATAAATCTCTTTTTGTATATGCTTGCATTATTATACACGAACAGTGAAGATCGGAAAGAGATATTAAGGAAACAATTCTATTTACTATTGCATCAAAAAGAATAAAATTTTCAAAAACTAGGAATAAATTTACCTAACATAAAACCCTTTCCTCTGAAAACTCTAAGATACCAATGAAAGAAATTGAAGATGACACAAAGAGATGGAAGGATATACCATGTTCTTAGATTGGAAGAATCAACATTATCAAAATGTCTATACTATCTAAGGTAATCTACAGATTCAATGCAATCTTTATTATTATCAATGACATTTTTCACAGAACTAGAACAGAAGTCTCTAAAATTTATATGGCAAAACAAAAGGCTACTAATAGCCAAAGCAATTCCAAGAAAGAAAAATGGAGCTGAAGGAATCAGACTCCCTGACTTCAGACTGTACTGCTGCTGCTGCTGCTGCTAAGTCGCTTCAGTCGTGTTCAACTCTGTGCGACCCCATTGACGGCAGCCTACCAGGCTCCTCCGTCCTTGGGATTCTCCAGGCAAGAACACTGGAGTGGGTTGCCATTTCCTTCTCCAATGCATGAAAGTGAAAAGTGAAAGTGAAGTTGCTCAGTCGTGGAGTGGGTTGCCATTGCCCTCTCCCAGACTGTACTACAAAGCTAAATTAATCAAAATAGTATACTACCAGCACAAAAACCGAAATATAGATTAACAGAGCAGGATAGAAACCCCAGAAATAAAATCACACCCCAATGATTAATTAATCTACAGCAAAGTAGGCAAGAATATACAATGAAGAAGCAGACATAGAGAACAGAGTTATGGACACGGGGGAGAGAGGAAGAGAGAGTGAGATGTATATAGAGAGTAACATGGAAGCTTATGTTACCATATGTAAAATAGATAGCCAATGGGAATTGCTGTATGACTCAGGGAACTCAAACAGGGGCTCTGTAACAATCTAGAGGGCTGGGAGGGGGAGGGAGAGGGAGATGGGAGGGAGGTTCAAGAGGGAGGAGATGAGCACCGAAGAATTGATGCTTTTGAACTGTGGTGTTGGAGAAGACTCTTGAGAATCCCTTGGACTGCAAGGAGATCCAACCAGTCCATTCTGAAGGAGATCAGCCCTGGGATTTCTTTGGAAGGAATGATGCTGAAGCTGAAACTCCAGTACTTTGGCCACCTCATGCGAAGAGTTGACTCATTGGAAAAGTCTCTGATGCTGGGAGGGATTGAGGGCAGGAGGAAAAGGAGATGACAGAGGATGAGATGGCTGAATGGCATCACTGACTCAATGGATGTGAGTCTGGGTGAACTCTGGGAGTTGGTGATGGACAGGGCGGCCTCGTGTGCTGCGATTCATGGGGTCGCAAAGAGTTGGACACGACTGAGCAACTGAACTGAAGTGAACTGATGGCTGATTCATGTTGATGCTTGACAGAAAACAACAAAATTCTATAATGCAATTATCCTTTTTTTAAAAAATTATTTATTTTAATTGAAGGCTAATTACCTTACAATATTGTAGTGGTTTTTGCCATACACTGACATGAATCTGCCATGGGTGTACATGTGTTTCCCATCCTGAACCCCCCTCCCTCCTCCTTCCCTATCCCATCCCTCAGGGTCATCCCAGTGCACCAGTCCTGAGCGCCCTGTCTCATGCATTGAATCTAGGCTGGTGATCTGTTTCACATATGGTAATATACATGTTTCAATGCTATTCTCTAAAATCATCCCACCCTCACCTTCTCCCATGGAGTCCAAAAGTCTGTTCTTTACATCTGTGTCTCTTTTGCTGTCTTGCATATAGGGTCATCATTACCATCTTTCTAAATTCCATATATATGTGTTAATATACTGTGTTGGTATTTTTCTTTCTGACTTACTTCACTCTGTATAATAGGCTCCAGTTTCATCCAGCTCATTAGAACTGATTAAAATGTATTCTTTTTAATAGCTGAGTAATATTCCATTGTGTATATGTACCACAGCTTTCTTATCCATTTGTCTGCCGGTGGACATCTAGGTTGCTTCCATGTTCTAACTATTGTAAACAGTGCTGCGATGAACATTGGGGTACACATACCTCTTTCAATTCTGGTTTCCTTGGTGTGTATGTCCAGCAGTGGGATTGCTGGGTCATATGGCAGTTATATTTCCAGTTTTTTAAGTAACCTCCACACTGTTCTCCATAGTGGCTGTACTAGTTTGCATTCCCACCAACAGTGTAAGAGGGTTCCCTTTTCTCCACACCCCCTCCAGCATTTATTATTTATAGACTTTTTGATGGCAGCAATTCTGACTGGCATGAGATGGTGCCTCATTGTGGTTTTGATTTGCATTTCTCTGATAATGAGTGATGTTGAGCATCTTTTTGTGTGTTTGCTAGCTATCTGTATGTCTTCTTTGGAGAAATGTATGTGTTGCAATTATCCTTTAATTAAAAAACAAATAAATGAAAAAAATGTTTCTGCCTCATGCATAAATTCCCCCCAAATAATATATCTCAAATAATTTATCTGTACATTTTGAAAAATTTTGTTAGATGACTGAAGAAAATCTGAAGATAAAAGCATAAATGTTAAGTATGCAGTGGATAGTTTAAATAAAATTTGACTATAAAGTGTGAAAATGGATAAAATCTAAATTAGTACAGTATGTATAAGAAAATCTAGGAACTTCCCTGGTGGTCAGTAGGTAACACTCTGCACCTCCACTGCAGGGGGTGTGGTTTTGATCTCTGGTCAGGGAACTAAGATCCCACAAGCTGGAGGAGTGGTCATAAATAAATAAATAAGAAAATCTAAAATACGAATTCATAATTCAACTGATGAACTCAAATACTACAGGTAGATATTTTGACCACTTCATTTACATTGTTAGAAGTTTGTATAGTCAGATATCATTAGAAATTAGGATTGTTTAAGTTAAATATAATAGTGACTCTATCGCCCACACAAGAACACTCTTAAAGTGGAAGGGGAACTATAATAAGTAGATGAGGAAACAGATATAAACAGTGAGTCAACCAACCAACATATATGTTTATTCATGGTATATAGTCCTATTCATGCATTTTTCTTCTTAAGAACTGAGACTGTGTTATGCATCTTTATATACTCTGACTAGTAAGGTATTTGCCATATGGTACATAGTGAAATGTTTAAACTAATAGAGGGAATAAAATAATTGTTTAATTAAAATAAAATACAGAGATTTGACCCCAAAAAAGAAGCATCAGAATTTCATCCTTTCACTCTAGTTCTATAAATGTAGCCAAAACACCAATAGAATGTGTGTTACTGACATTTTTCCTTGAAGACTAAATATTTATAAATTTGACTAAATAAATGATTTTTGAGAAAGGATTGATTAAAAATAACAACAAATGAGAAAACCAAGTACAGGAGATTATCCACGACTAATCCTTTTAAAATTACATGAAGCATGTAAAATATGTATGAAACGAGTTGCCAGTCCAGGTTCAATGCACGATACTGGATGCTTGGGGCTGGTGCACTGGGACGACCCAGAGGGATGGAATGGGGAGGGAGGAAGGAGGAGGGTTCAGGATGGGGAACACATGTATACCTGTGGTGGATTCATTTTGATATTTGGCAAAACTAATACAATTATGTAAAGTTTAAAAATAAAATAAAATTAAAAAAATAAAAATAAAAAAATAAATATAGTCAGAGAGCATAAATGGTTAATTACACCTGTTATAACTTAACAATAAAAAAAAATTACATGAAGTATAACTAAGGATTTCAAAAAATTATTTAGAAAATTTATAAGAAATAAAGCCATTCACACTTGATGAGTTAGAACAGCTGAACTAAATAACCCATGATACTTATCTCCCTGCTGCTGCTGCTGCTAAGTCACTTCAGTCGTGTCTGACTCTGTGTGACCCCATAGATGACAGCCCACCAGGCTCCTCAGTCCCTGGGATTCTCCAGGCAAGAACACTGGAGTGGGTTGCCATCTCCTTCTCCAATGCATGAAAGTGAAAAGTGAAAGTGAAGTTGCTCAGTCGTGTTGGGCCCTCAGCGACCCCATGGACTGCAGCCTACCAGGCTCCTCCGTCCATGGGATCTTCCAGGCAAGAGTACTGGAGTGGGGTGCCATTGCCTTCTCTGTTATCTCTCTGAGCCCTACTTAATATAGATTTAAGATGCCTGGTTTCTTCAAATGATTGGAAAGACAGTTTAGACTGGACAAAGTCTGGAAATATGGAAATAAAGTTCATAACAATAGAAAATACTAATAGGGTAATTAAAGGTCAGAAAATATGAGAAAAGGCTTGTAGCTTTGAGCACAGATAGCAACTGACATGTAGAAGAATGATAAAGAAGCCAATGTTTAGAAAAGCAGAGATTAAGTTCATGAAATGGTACTTGACTGGCAGCTAGGAGGCTTTGTTTCCTTTAATCTTTGTTCTGAATTAAATGTCTTGCCCTGCCCAGAGCTGCCCAGCCTCCGCCTCTTCCCAGCCTGAGGCCTGGGTGCATCACTCTGTGAGGAAACACCTCCAGCAAGTTGGACAAGCATTCTTACAAGGTTGCTGCCGTTAACCTGGCCACCTGGGGATGCAAGGTCCCAGACCTCACAGAGGATGAGACACCAGGCCCTTTGCACATGTGAGAGATGGCCTCCGCCTCCGAGCCACTGAAGTGCGTCCGGTTTGCCCACTGTCGACACTGTGACCATGGAGACAGCTGTCTTCATCTCTGTCTTCATCAAGACTCTCGTCACCCTGTGTGTTGAGGTGGCGGTGGTCCAGCTACAATTATCTTCTCCACCCAGGACCATGCAGCAGCTGGAAGGGTGAAAGAGATGAGGAGTATCTGAGGTGCATAGAGCAGACACTGTACTTCAGGGACGGGTGGCCCAGCATGGTTCTGGACGACAGTGGCACCTCACCAACCTCATTCACACCAAGTACCCGCAGTTCCTGTCCAAGGCATCTCCAAAGAGACCACAACAGGGGTCCACAACTGGCACACAGGGTCCTGAAGGTGCCTGCCATCAACGGCAATGACTCCATCACCAAGAACAAACTTGACAACCTCTCTGGCTGCCAGGAGCCCCTCATAGATGGCATCAAGGGCACTGCAGATGATGATTATGGTGGTGGAAGCAGGCTATGGCAATGTGGGCAAGGGCTGTGCCCAGGCCCTGAGGGGGTTTGGGGCCACGTCATCATCATGGAGAGCTACACTATCAACACACTCCAGGTGTCCACAGAGGGCTATGAGGTGATCACCAGGGATGAGGCCTGTCCGGAGTGCAGCATCTGTGTTAGCACCATAGACTGTACTAACAAAACTCTTGGCCTGCCCTTTGAAGAGATGAAAGATGATGTCATTGTGTGTGTAACTTTGACACTTTGTGGACACTTTGACATGGAGATTGATGACAAGTGGCTGAACTAAAATGCCGTGGAGAAGGTGAATATTAAGACCGAGGTGGACTGCTACTTGTTGAAGAATGGGCGTCGCATCATCCTGCTAGCCAAGGGCTGGCTGTCTGACCTGGGCTGAGCCATGGGTCATCCCAGCTTCGTGATGAGCAACTCCTTCACCAAGAAGGTGCTGGCGCATTTTGAGCTGTGGACCCACCCAGACAAGTACCCTGCACGAGACGCTAGATGCAAGCAGAATGTGAAGCTAACCAAGCTGACTGAGAAGGAGCCTACTACCTGGACATGTCCTATGATGACCCCTTCAAGCCTGATCACTACTGCTATTGAGAAGCAGACTTGCTCTTTGCCTTCGAGCTGCTGTCCTTGCCTGGGTCCCACTTCTCCTCCCTAAGAACAAATGGAACCACCTTTGAGATTGGTTTGATAATGTCTGTCATTGATACCCTGGGACTAGTCACTCAGTATTTGGCGTCTGCTGCATCCTTCATGCTGTTCCAAGTGTGGCATGGGGAATTGAGAAGTCCCTCCTCAAGTTCTGGTCAGGATGGAGGTACGTGGGATTTACCCACAAGGAACCATGAGCTCAAGGGCTTTGGAACTGTTCACTCAGTCCTTCCTTCTCACCTAGAGCCAGACATCTTGGAGTGTGAAGTCAAGTGAGCCTTAGGAAGCATCACTACGAACAAAGGTAGTGGAGGTGATAGAATTCCAACTGAGTATTTAGTTTTTTCAAGGGAAAGTGTAACTGTAAAATGTCAGTACTAGAATAAAGTCCCGTAAGTTTGTTTTGAGGTGGAATGTGGCCAGGGTAGTTCTCAGGTTGTGCTAGAGCAGCACTTTGTTACATGGAAGACAGGTTTTATAAGCAGCCTTTGAATCCAGCTAGTCAAGTGTAACGGAGAAGGCAATGGCACCCCACTCCAGTACTCTTGCCTGGAAAATCCCATGGACGGAGGAGCCTGGAAGGCTGCAGTCCATGGGGTTGCTAAGAGTCGGGTACGACAGAGCGACTTCACTTTCACTTTTCACTTTCATGCATTGGAGAAGGAAATGGCAACCCACTCCAGTGTTCTTGCCTGGAGAATCCCAGGGACAGGGGAGCCTGGTGGGCTGGCGTCTATGGGGTCGCACAGAGTCGGACAAGACTGAAGTGACTTAGCAGCAGCAGCATCTAAAAGTACTACTCAGTCTTCATGGTGTGGAGCATCTGGAACTTGAGCAGAAAGATGTGGTCTTAACATGTTGGGAAGTAAGAAGATATATCTCTGTGGCGGATTAATTTTGATATTTGGCAAAACTAATACAATTTTGTAAAGTTTAAAAATAAAATAAAATTTAACAAAAAAAAGCAAAAAAAAAAAAAGAAGAAGATATATCTCAGGTTTCAAGAAAGATTTTAAATGTGGGAGCATAGAAAGTGGGTTGCTATAGATGGGGGAGCACTAAAATCTCAGCAAAAATTTTGCCAAACACTTTGGCTGATCGCTGATTTTGTATTCCCAATGACCAGGAAGAAGGTAAAAAAATAAAAGGCTTACAGAAGCAAGCAGAACTTTCAAGCACTAAAGGGGAAATAGAGTTTAGATTCAGTCCAGGCAAGTATATTTTCTGCTAGAGCAAACCCAACAATTGTCAGATGAAGGTACAGAATCTAGAATCTTTAAAATATATTATTTCCAACATCTAGAAGTCAATGAAAAATTACTAGATGTGTTAAGAAACAGGGAAAGGGGACCCACAGTCAAGAACAAAAAATAATAGAAACTAAAGTCAAAGAGGCAAAATTTTTGGAATAAGCAAAAACTTTGTCATGCATATGTTCAAGAGATGAAGGGAATATGTTCACAGGAATGAACAAAGGATGTATCTAAGTATATAAATGGAAAATATATGCAAGAACTAAGCGGAAATTATAAAACTGAAAAATACAATATCCAAAGTAAGCATTAACTGGGTAGATTTAATAACAGATTGTCATATATAATGTCAAAGTAAATAATAATGAAAATATATCACAGCAATACTTGTTATTAAATTAAAGCAGTTCTAACCAAAGGGATAAGTATAGCTAATATATTTATATTATAAAATAAATATATATATATATCTCTCTCCAATGTCTGGTTTATCACCTATAAAAGCTGGAAAACATGTGCAAATTAAATGCAAACTAGGAACTAGGACTAGCATAGGTATCAATGTTATAGAAAATGGAGAAAACTGCTGCTGCTGCCGCTTCTAAGTCGCTTCAGTTGTGTCCGACTCTATGGAACCCCATAGACAGCAGCCCACAAGGCTCCTGTCCTTGGGATTCTCCAGGCCAGAACACTGGAGTGGGTTGCCATTTCCTTCTCCAAGAGAAAACTGACAAAGGCAAAAATTGGTTCTAAAAAAATTAATAAAATTGACAAATGATTAGAAGGGTTGGTCAAGAGATATAAGAAAAAAATATTACCAATCTTGAGTATAAAAAATTGACTATCACTAGAAACTCTCTCAGAGAAGGCAATGGCACCCCACTCCAGTACTCTTGCCTGGAAAATCCCATGGATGGAGGAGCCTGGAAGGCTGCAGTCAATGGGGTCGCTGAGGGTCGAACACAACTGAGCGACTTCACTTTCACTTTTCACTTTCATGCATTGGAGAAAGAAATGGCAACCCACTCCAGTGTTCTTGCCTGGAGAATCCCAGGGACAGGGCATCCTGGTGGGCTGCCATCTATGGGGTCGCACAGAGTCGGACATGACTGAAGTGACTCAGAGGCAGCAGCAGAAACTCTCTAGAAATTAAAGTAAAATGAAGGAACATTAGCAGTTTTAGCCAACAAATTCATCTGTTTCAAATTCCTTTAAATATAAAACTTACCAAAGGTTGAAACACTAAGTCTGTATAGTCCTATACCTGTTAAAGTAGAAAATTAAATTTAAGTACACTCTCACTAATAAATTTGCAGGCCCAGATTGTTTTATGGTAAATTAAATCTATTATTTAAGAAATATGGAGATGGAAATGGCAACCCACTCCAGTATTCTTGCCTGGAGAATCCCAGGGATGGAGGAGCCTGGTGGGCTGCTGTCTATGGGGTCACACAGAGTCGGACATAACTGAATTGACTAAGCAGCAGCAGCAGCATTTAAGAAATAAGTAATACAAATATTTTTTTAAATAGAGGAGGGAAGAACATTAACGTTCATTTTATGAGGCCAACATAACTAACACTAAATCATGATAAAGATGTTACAGATAAAAAAAATTGCAGACCAATACCTCTCATAAGTATAGATGGAAAAAATCCTTAACAAAATATCAGATAGTATTCAATAATAAATGAAAGAATAATATATTGTTATCAGGAAAGTAGAATTGCTTTAACATTCAAAAATCATCAAACTAATTAAAAATATTAGTAGATAGATAACCATATAATTATCTCAATGTCCAAAGTTTAACAATTTTAAACTATTCATGATAAAAACGCTCAAAAAACTAAGGATAGAAAATAAATTCCTCAAATTAATCAAAGAAACTTGAAAATCCTACAGATATTATCATACCTAATTGTGAAATGTTTAATATGACCTCCTTTGAGTCAGAATCAATGCACAAAAGCCACTACTTTCATTCATTTCTCTGAAAGTTTTAATCATTGCAACAAAAAGAAGTAAAGGACATCAAAACTAGAAAGGAGAATTAGTACAACTTTTTGTGGACCGATGACTTCATTGTTTGTTTTCATAAAAAATTTGTAAAGTACATACAAGGAAATAATTAGAAATAATACCTACCTTGGGCAAGAACACAGGCTGAAAAGTTAATGCACAAAAGTTAATTGTATGTTTATATATTAGATCAAACAATTGAAAATGAAGTTAATAAAATGATTATATTTATAATAATGTCAACATACAATCGGAACACATTTGACAAGATAAATGCAACATGTCTACATTGAATACCACAAAAAATGGCTGTGGGAAAGTCAAAAGGACCTAAGTAAATGGAGACATATAACTTGTTTATAAGTTGGAAGACTCAATATTTTATAATGTCATTATCAACTCTAACTAAGTCGATCATTTATTCAATGCAATCCCAATCAAGACCTAGGCATATTTTTTTTGCAGAAATTAACAAGCTAACTTTAAAACTTCACTGAAAGTTCAAAATATCTAGATTATTTCAAGCAATTTTTAAACAGTTGGATGACTCACACTACCTGAGTTACTGTAGAACTGAAAACAAAGTGATAGCTGGCATGAAAATTAGCAAATAAATCAGTGAAATTGGACAGAGAACCTAAGTAGACTTGCACCTATATAATCATTGGATTACTGACAAAAGCATCATGTGAAGAAAGAAAAGTCTTTTCAACAAATGGTGTGGGCACAACTAGATAGCAATAGAAAAGATAAATCTTGACCTCCTAACTCGAGTACACAAAGATTAATTTGAGGTGGATCACCAATCCAAACATAAATGCTAAAACTGTAAAGCTTAGAAGAAAACAGGAGCCTATTTTTGTGACTTGGAGGTAAACAAAGATTTCTTAGCCTCAACACAGAAAGCAGTAACCTCCTAGAAAATTGCTAAATTTCATCAAGATTTAAAATTTCTCATCAAAAGGTGTTATAAGAAAGTGAAAAATCAAACCACAGACTGGGAGGATATATATTTACAATGCATATGTTCGATAAAGGTGACAAAAGATAGGTATCCCGAACATGTAGAGAACTACTACAACTGAATAACAAGTACACAAATAATACAATTTTTACATGTGCAAAAATTTGAAGAAATTCTTCAGAAAAGGAAATATATGAATGGCAAAAAAAAAAAAGAAATTTAAAATTCTCAAAATAATTAGTCATCAGGAAGCTTAAAATTAAGACTACAATGAGAAATCAGAACACACCCACAGAGTGGTTAAAGTTAAAAAGACTAATAGCACCAAATATTGACGAGCATGTAGAGAATTGGACTTTTCAAATGGGTAGGACCTAAAAACAGTACCATGGAAGGGGATGTTAAATTCTTAAAACAACTAAACCTTGACTTGTAACCTAAGTAGTTACCCAAGAGAAATAATTTTAAAAAAGTGTCTAAAAAGAAAAAAGACATGATCTGTATTGTCCATAGGTATATTATTAATAATAACTAAAATTTGTAACTAAATTAGATGGAAAACAAACCCTTGTATGTTCAGACAAAGGAATACTATTCTCCAATTTAAAAAGCAAGAAACTATTGATGTATGTAACACTATAGATGAATTTCAAAAACATTGGCTGAGTCAAAGAAGCTTTACGTGAAAATGTACACAGTGTATGATTCCACTAATATAAAGTTCTAGAGCAGGGAAACTATTCTATAGAGGTTGCCGCGTGGAATTGAAGACTGAGAAAAGGTCATGAGAGACATTTCTGGGGTGATGGTAACGCTCCACATATAAATCGAAGTGTGCTCTAAAGGTGCATGCAATTGCCAAAATTCAGCTTATCTTAAGATTTGTGCTTTTAATTGGATATAAGTATCACTTCAAAAGAAAAAAAAATTGCAGACAAATGTTGTGCTAGGTGTTAGGAGTAAGTCTCCTGATGGCAATTATTTCAAAATGTATCCAAATATAAGATGGTTAGAGGAATGGAGAGATGAGTAGAAAAGCTATAGGGCACATACAGTATTGATGGTATAACTGGTATGGTGAGCGTATGGCCATTCACTATATATTTTTCAAATTTTCTGTTTATTAGAATGTTTCCAGAGGAAAATGTCAAGAAAGAAAGTATTTATACATCCATACACCTATATAAGGTGTGCATTTCACTGTATATTTACCTCAAAAAAAGAGACTTGTAACAAAGTGAGACCCCATGCCACTTACTCCTTGAACACTTGCCTCTATATCTGTATACACTTTTGTACATTTCTCTATTCTTTTCCCCTTTTTGCTCTTCTCCTCCTCCTTCCCATGCTTTCTTCCCTCTCTCCCTTCCCTTTCTCACCATTCTTCCTCCTCTATGCCACACCACCACACCAGCCTCTCTCTCTTCAACTCCTTACCCACTCATATCCTCAGGTCAAAACTGGAAGTGGGGGTGGGGGACGTAGCACACAAATAGATTTTTAAAGTGTCTTCATTGTAATTAAAACCATTGCAAATTAATGGCCATTCTTTTTAATAAATCTATCATCTGATTGCTAAACCATAAAAATATATCATTAAATTTTAATTAAAAAATAAAATCACAAGTCAGAGACCACATTTTGAGTTCCACTGAACTAGATGGCAGAGACTGTTGAAATTTATCATCTTAACTAATATGTCCTAGTAGCTATAACAAGGCCCAACACATTATAAGGAAGTATCAAGTAAGTATTTATTAAACGGCAAGAGTAGCAGTACACATAAGTGTATATGTGTGCATTTATTTATGCATACAGGCTTCCCTGGCAGCACAGATGGTAAAGAATCTGCCTGCAATGAGCGAGACCTGGGTTCAATCCATGGATTGGGAAGATACCCTGGAGGAGGTCACGGCCACCCACTCCAGTATTCTTCCCTGGAGAATCCCCACGGACAGAGGAGCCTGGTGGGCTGCAGTCAATGGGCTTGCAAAGAGTTGGACACAGCTGAGTGACTAAGCACAGTACAACATACATGTATACTGTTAAATTACTTAAACAAGAAGACCAAAGATTAAAAAAACTCTAATGCAGTGGCAGCCTATGTAAGCAAACCAAAATCTAAGCCTATAAATGCCTCAAGTTTACAAAATCAAAATACTAAGGAAAACCATCACAAATAGCCAAAACGTCCAACTAGGTTTTAACCAGTAGCCAAGTATATTATTTGCTTCTACACTTTTTCTCTAGGTCTTTGCCCTGCCTCCTGTCTGACAAGTACTTTACTTCCGCTTTGATGCTGTCTGATTGAAATTGATTTTTTGCTTGATCTGAAGATTTGTAATATGTCTCAATCTATCTTTTGGTAAGGGGTGGGTGGAGAGAGGCAAGGAGGGAGAGAAAGGAACTGGAGGGCCCTAAATAATTTTCTTCATGATTTTGCCCAAGTCAGTTCTACCAGAAACAACAAAACAGTTTTGGAATGGATAAAAACCATTCTACCCACAGCCATGAGCCAAGCCTATAATTTTGGAGGGTGCCACTCAGCTCAATGATCTATCTCCTCTCCTCCTACTTCAAAAAATTCACTCACTGTAAACAGGGTCATAGTATGACTTCTGTGGGCCAAGGGCCCCTTTGCCTTTGTGGACACTTCCTCTGTAAAAAATATTAAAATTATATTTTATGACCACATTGGTATAAAGACAAATGTATTCCTAGCTAGATTTATTATCATGTACTTATTATTTTCATTTTTCTTCAAATTTAAAAGATAGGAAAACCTTTTTTATTTTTATGGACCATTGTAAGTATCATAGACACCAGGCACTGTTCCTTCTATGTCCAGTGGACAAGCTGGTCCTGACAGTTAGGGTTCCCTATTGAATAATAATTTTTTGATAGCTTTCTTTAAAAAATGTCCTTTTTTTCAGCAGGCAGCCTTTCAATTTCTCTTTCTGAGAGTGGAGAAGTTATCCTGTTATACATTTATCTTCTTCTCAATCAGAACCTGACTTGATCATAGAGCTTCTATTGAATTGAGAGAGTACATTTAACATGCCCGGGGCTTTTGAATGACAGCAGTGTTAATATGCTCCTCATTCTGTTACCTAATACAAATGAAAAGCCTACTCTTTCTCCTGCAGTGCTGAAATGAATTTAAAAATAAATATGAGTAGTAATTTTTTCTTACCTTAAAAAAACACATCAGGGAGTCCAGTAATTTTGGGAAAAATTAGCTTGTATTACCTTTTTCTAGTTCTAAGACCAAAGAACATGGATCGTTATTCCAGGGGAAGCATATATGAAAACTATTCAGTCCAACATATCTAATTTTAGAAACTATATATTCTGTGTTGTGCTCTGGGCATTGGGTTATATGAAGCATAAGTAAAGCACTATTTGTGTCCTTAAGGGACTTGAGGTCTACACAAGAAAATAAATAGAGCAGAAATAATATCAACAAAATGTGTTAAATTATATGAGAGCGTGTACATAGGAATGAGTGCCAAGGCAAGCAAAGAAAGTTTTAGAGACCATTCCCAACTATCTTTTAACTTCATATGAATATTATCTTTGTTCACATCCATGTCACTTGAGTATATATCTGTAGGTAGACTATAATTTTCCACTTCATTATCAGGCTTGGCTATATGACTTACCTGCACCAAAGGAGTATTAGTAGAAGTGATATTGTATTGATCACAAACAGAACCTTTAAAGTAAACTGTTCATTTTCACTTGGTCTCTTGAAGATCATTGCCACAAAAATAATATGTCCTAGATAGGTATAATTCCTTCTTCCTGGATCTTAGAAGGAGAATATATGTGTACCCAAACAGAGCAAAACTAGGCTGAGTTGCATAAAAACCACCCCACTTACGATGATCAAAAAACAAATGTGGCTGTAAGCTACTGAGACTTTTTTTATTACAGCAAAGGCCAAAAATACATATATGTTTAGCCACCATAGTTTATCACAGATTTTCTATCACCACCCATATATCTGAAT
This sequence comes from Bubalus bubalis, assembly GCF_019923935.1. Taxonomy (NCBI): domain Eukaryota; kingdom Metazoa; phylum Chordata; class Mammalia; order Artiodactyla; family Bovidae; genus Bubalus; species Bubalus bubalis. Next base: position 77,879,724 of record NC_059172.1, on the reverse strand, counting down.
CATAAAATCAGATAACAGAGTAATTAACTGATATTGCTACAATTACTTGGAAAATAAACCCTGGACCATGATAGTTTACCATAATTCTTTAAAAAGATCCAGAAAATCATACCATAAAAACATGCACAAAAATCTAATTTTGTGAACATCTTGTCAAATTTATATTCTCGTTCTTTTCTAACTGCATTGTAATTGGTCCCAAGTCTCGATGAAAGTCATTATGTGAACTGTAAAAATGTGTCTATTTTGGTTCAATAACACCATTTCTGGAACTATGTTTTCAGAAATTTTTTATTGAGAAAAAACAACTCACTAAAGGGCTTTCTCCTCTCAAAATTATCCATGATGGTAGGAAATTATAAAGTTATTCTTAAATATACAGAGTAATGTGGACATATTAAGGAAAATATGGCAAACCTGTTTTATAGAATGTTATGACATGTTCAAGTGGAACTTATGAACTGTAATTATGATCTCACAATTGAAATGTGAGATCAAATACATGAATAAATAATTCACTGATTCAGCAGAAACAACAAAAAATAAATTTAGACCTCTTAAGACTTTAGGTATTGAAATTTTCAGATAAAGAATAAAAATGACTATGCTTAATATTAAAGAAATAAAGTCTAGAATACAAAAAAATGAACAAGAAATAATGCACTATCAAAAATAACCAGGCATGAATGACAATACCAAAAGATCCTCCAGAAATAAAAATATAATTGTTGTATTTATTTGTTTGTAGGATAACTAACAGAAAAATTACTTAACTGGATAATACATTTAAAAATGTATTACTCAAAATGCATCTCAGAGATATAAAAAGATTAAAAACTATATGAAAATGCAGTAAGCAACCTAAAAAAATAGAATAAAGCCTAACAGATATCCAGTTCCAATTTCAGAAAAGATAAAAAGATAGAATGGGAAAAAGGTAAAACTGGAAAAGATAGTGGCTGAGAATCAATCCAGTGGCACAAAATTTATCAAGAAAGATAAATAAAAACAAAACCACACTTGCATGCATGCTAAGTTGCGTCTGACTCTGAGACCAAATGGATGGTAACCCACCAGGCTCCTCTGTCCATGGGATTCTCCAAGCAAGAATGCGCGAGTGGGTTGCTATGCTGTCCTCCAGGGGCTCTTCCTGACTCAGAGATGGAACCCTCATCTATTGCTTCTCCTGCATTGCAGGAAGATTCTTTACCACTGAGCCACTGGGGGAAGACCCCGAAACTATATGCAGACACACCAAAATCAAATTTCAGGACAATGATGTAAACAAAGAAAATATCCTGCTTATAAACTGACAAATTTTCTAAGCGTATGTCTTTCTTATAACAATTTACCCATAACAATTTACCAAAGACAGACAGAACCCAATACACCACCCAAAAAAAAAAAGAATATTGTTTTCTGATTCCCCTCCTCTATAACAGTAAGTTTATTAGGTAGAGGATTTTTGGTCCCCATAATCAAAAGGGATAATTTCACTGATGTTTTGCCACTGCACAAAATGCATTATCTTTTCAGTCTCTAATTGCAATTTTCTCACTGTGCATACTCTGATTATTAAACCAATGTCAATTGTTTTTCTATGTTTTTATATATTTTAGGTTGTTGTGAGGCATTCTACTTTGATCTAAGTACAGGTTAAGATCATCTAGGTAATATACAACTCCCAAGATTTAAGGGTCTTAAACAATAAAGATTTATTTCTTACTCAGGCAGTTGGCCAAAGGCTCTGTTTCATGTCATACTAACTTAGTGATTCAGGATGAGAAAGAATCCACAGTTAGGAATGTCACATTTGGGGAGTAGAAACCAAAATGCCCTACCCAGAATCTGCTTGAAAGAAGTTTATGCCCAGTTGCAGGTAATAGAGTCATCAGACATCAGGGCCAGGATTAGATTGAGGCAAATCAGGTGAACGAGGCACTTGCCTCAGGTACAGAATTTAAAGGGACATCCAAAAACGAAGCAGTCAAGATGTCATGTTTTAACAAAATATTTTAAAAATCAAAAGTAATGAAAAAATCTGTAATAAAAATGTCAAATTTTATTTTTTTTATTTTATTCTATTTTTAAACTTTACATAATTGTATTAGTTTTGCCAAATATCAAAATGAATCCGCCACAGGTATACATGTGTTCCCCATCCTGAAAAATGTCAAATTTTAAATAAAACCTGACTATTGGCTCCTTTAGGGTCAGTTTCAGCTATAGAAAACCCCTTTGCCCAAGCTTACAACCTTCCCAGGGCAGTCAGCATCTGGTGACTGAGTGAGGTTGGGGTACAAAGGAATAGACATTGAACCCCAAAATATAATGTTGAGTAAAAAAAAAAACAAGTTGAAGAAAGACACAAACAAAATGATGCTAACTACTTTTAAGGTTTTAAATAAATAAATAATAATAGGTATACAAACATATACAGTTTAACATTATGACAAAATTTAAAGGAGTGATGAGCCTTCAGAATTGGAAAAAGAAAACAATATTGAGTGGTAAACCCATAGGAGGCTTAAAAGAAATTGATGATCCTTGACTTCTTGAGGTACATAATGTATTTGTTTAGGGTTCTTTTTGCTAACATATATATTAAACTAGTTAGATAGACAAGCATTATGAATGACTTCATAACTAAACATGTAGAAAAATATACATGATATAACCCTATTTAGGTTAATATATATAATACACATATTATAATATACTAGAAAAATGCACATACATTTACCTAAAGGTATAGTTCAACTAGTTAGACGTAACTTGAGAAATATTTAACCAAAACCCTAAGTCCATACTGAAACTGCAGGAAAAAAACACATTCCCTTTGTTCCCCAGTGTGTGTTTGTGTGTGTGTGTGTGTGCTCCATCATTTCCAACTCTTTGCGACCGCATGGACTGTAGCCCCCCAGGCTCCCCTGTCTGTGGAATTTTCCAGGCAAGCATACTGGAGGAGATTACCATTTCCTTCCCCAGGGGGTCTTCCCAAGTGAGGGATCAAGCCCATGTCTCACATCTCCTGCATCGGCAGTCAGGCTCTTTATCAGCTGAGCCACCAGGGAGGGGCCGAGCTTGAAGTTAAATGTCAAACACTTCACATTGTCAAATAGTTTATATGCTTCAAAGAGGTGAGTGAAAAAGCTCAAGCATCACTCCTTTTTCATCAGTTAAGTGTACTCTTGGCATAATGAACTTTTTATATCTACAACATACAAGCAAGTTGATCAGATACCTCTCAGGTTATTCTGGCTTTTTTCTTCACTTTCATTTATACAACTGGACCTGATGTGAGGTAGCAAAAGTAGGCCTTGACAATCTATTCCCCAAAGCACACATGAGAGAGTGAATTTAAGAAGAAAGCATTCCATAAGAATTTCTGTTCCATCAGACTGTTGTGCTCCTTTTATTGTACTCGATCTGTATTCAGGGTTAGAGAGGCAAGAAGGCATCTCAGACTGATCTGATGCACAGGCTTCTTGGAAAGTCTCCGGGAAGAAGAGGTGGGTTTGGAGCAGGCCAGGTGTCATTATTGTGGCCAAATACTGTAATTCCTAAGTAGGTATTATGAGGGCTGCTCATATAACTCTGAAGCAACAGGTCCGGCTAGTCAACTCGGAAAAAAGTCTGTTCACTGGGTAATGTAACTGTGACCCAGTCAGTACCTGCAGCGGCTAAATGCAACAGCACTGTAGGAAAGGCCAGCACAGCGCAAGCTCTGCAACCGCCACAACTTTGCTTAATGCTCCTCTAACGTCTCCTGGCCTCTGTTTCCCCCCGAAGCTGTCTCTCTCAGTGCCATACCTCAGTGTTGTTATGCTCTCCCGCCCCTCTTCCCACCACCCAAACTTCGTCTCAGACAGTTGTCCTTCTGCAAAGAATGAGAAAGGTAAGAATCACACTGATATATGTGACTGAAATAACGTATGGACTATTTCTAATAAAATAATTTTTCTAGCACAACCTCTAGTACACAGCATAAGAACTTATCCAGAGGTTTTTTGTTTTTTTTTTTTTAATTGTCTGTTTCACTCTAGTAGAGCTAAAGCTTCATACCAACAGAAACTTCATTTTTCTAATTAATTGCAGAATCTCCAGGAAGTCTTAAGACATAACATACGTAACCTCAACATAGGTGCTCAACAATCACTCCTGATGTGGATGGAGCTAAAGCCATCAGTGCAGTTTAGAAAAGCCAGCTTAAAGAGGTAACCATCATCCAGGAAAATAAAAAGCACACCCAACATCCTGTGATTTTTTTTCTCTCTTAATAGTTCATATCTCTTTTCTCCAGCTAAAGAACATCATCTCTTCTTGCCTGAACCAATGAAACACTGCTAGAATTTTCCAGCTTATGATCTCATTTATTTTGTTATATTTATAACCCTGATTTAATTAATTCCTTATAGGTGTGGGTAGAGCTCCTTTATCTGTGGAGTATATTAGCATAGCACATTAGCACATATTGAGATTTAAAAATTGCCGAGGCAAAGCCGACTAAGAAAATACATTAGGGACTCTACTAATAATTGCTAGTAGTTTTTACTATTTTTCAGAAATTTAACACTATTGTACTAAGTTAGATCTTTTGGAATAGTGGATCTACAAATTAACATTAAGGAATGTATGCAATCTCTTGCCAAACTCTTGAAATGATAGCTTAATTGAAATTTTAACCATTATTTTGAGAATGTTTCTATTGATTAAAAATATCTGCAGTTTCTCATTTTTCCTTTCACTTTGAATGCAACCTCTTTTTCTAAGGTCTTTCATCACCTATGTATCATTTTGAAAACTCTATTTTTTTCTTCCAGTTTTATTGGGATATAACTGACATACAGCACTGTATAAGCTTAAGTTATACAGTGATATGATTTGACTTACACACATGGTGAAATGATTATCACAAGTTTAAATATCCATCATCTCATACAGATATAAAGTTGAAGGAATATAAAAATTTTCCTTGATTTGGAAATATTTGCCCTTTTAACAACTGTCATATATAACTTACAGATAGATCAGATCAGTCACTCAGTCGTGTCCAACTCTTTGCGACCCCATGAATTGCAGCACGCCAGGCCTCCCTGTCCATCACCAACTCCCGGAGTTCACTCAGATTCACGTCCATTGAGTCAGTGATGCCATCCAGCCATCTCATCCTCTGTCGTCCCCTTCTCCTCCTGCCCCCAATCCCTCCCAGCACCAGAGTCTTTTCCAATGAGTCAACTCTTCCCATGAGGTGGCCAAAGTACTGGACTTTCAGCTTTAGCATCATTCCTTCCAAAGAAATCCCAGGGCTGATCTCCTTCAGATTGGACTGGTTGGATCTCCTTGCAGTCCAAGGGACTCTCAAGAGTCTTCTCCAACACCACAGTTTAAAAGCATCAATTCTTCGGCGCTCAGCCTTCTTCACAGTCCAACTCTCACATCCATACATGACCACAGGAAAAACCATAGCCTTGACTAGATGAAACTTTGTTGGCAAAGTAATGTCTCTGCTTTTGAATATGCTATCTAGGTTGGTCATAACTTTCCTTCCAAGGAGTAAGCATCTTTTAATTTCATGGCTGCAGTCACCATCTGCAGTGATTTTGGAGCCCACAAAAATAAAGTCTGACACTGTTTCCACTCTTTCCCCATCTATTTCCCATGAAGTGATGGGACCGGATGCCATGATCTTCATTTTCTGAATGTTGAGCTTTAAGCCAACTTTTTCACTCTCCACTTTCACTTTCATCAAGAGGCTTTTGAGTTCCTCTTCACTTTCTGCCATAAGGGTGGTGTCATCTGCATATCTGAGGTTATTGATATTTCTCCCGGCAATCTTGATTCCAGTTTGTGTTTCTTCCAGTCCAGCGTTTCTCATGATGTACTCTGCATGTAAGTTAAATAAACAGTTACAGCAGTGTTAAATTTATCATATTGCCCCTTACATCACAAGTGACTATCTCACATCTGGAAGTTTATACATTTTCACTACCTTATTCTAACTCTCCTCCCCCAAACCCCATCTGGTACATACAAATCTGATTTCTTTTTCTATGAGTCGGATTATTTGGTTATTTTTGAGATATAATCAATCTACAGCACCACGGTAGTTCTTGATAACACAACATAGTGATTTGATATTTCCATACCTTTGAAAAATGATCATCATAATACATCTATTTAGTACCTGTTATCCAGTAAACAGATTAAATAATTATTGACTATATTCCTCACACTGAACATCTCACACCTGTGACATTAATTTTGGAATTGAAAGTTTGTACCTCTTATTCTCCTTCACCTATTTACCTCCTTCCTCCAACTCCCTTCCCTCTGGCAATCACTGTTTATTCTCTGTATCTGTGACTCTGCTTCTTTTTAGTTATATATGTTTATTTGTTTTGTTTTTTAGATTACACATATAAGTGAATTCATACAGTACGTGTCTTTCTCTGACTTATGTCAGCAAGCATAATATGTTCTAGGTTCATCTGTGTTGTCACAAATGGCAAGATAACATTTTTTATGGCTGAGAAATATTTCACTGTGTGTATACATACACACACACACGTATATATACCAAATATTTCTTATCTCTTCATCTATAAATAGACACTGTGTTGTTGGTTCCATATATTGGCTATTATAAAAATATAATATGCTGCAATGAACATAGGAGTGCATGGATCCTTTTGAACTTGTGTTTCAGTTTCTTCAGATAAAGACATAAATACCTAGGAGTAGAATTGCCGAATCTTGTAGTAGTTCTATTTTTTTTTTTGAGGAATCTACATAAAAATTTCCATAGTATATGTACCAATTTATATTCCCACCAACAGGGCACAAGTGTTCCATTTTCTCCACATCTTCACCAACACTCCAGTACTATAAAGTGATGAAAGTAGGCACTCTGTCTTGTTCCCTTAAAGGAAATGCTTTCAGCATTTTATCATTGAACATGTAATTAGCTATGGGCTTGTCATACACTGTCTTTATTATGTAGAGGTAAGTTTTTTCTATACACATTTGTGGAGAGTTTCTATCATAATGGACATTAAATTTTACCAAAAACCTTTGTACGTCAATGAAGATCATCATATAATTTTTATTCTTCAGTTTGTTCATACAGTATATCACATTGATCAATTTGTGGATCATGAACCTTATTCCATCTTGTGATAAATCCCTGTTAATCGTGGTATATAATCCTTCTAATGTACAGTTGAATTCAGCCTATTAATATTTCATTGATGAATTTAGCATCTATTTTCATTAGAGATATTGGTTTCTGACAACCATCCCAGCATACACGCCAGTCCATGGTGAGTCCTGGCTCCAGCTCCTCTAATCTCCAGACACTCCAAGCTGCTGTCTACAAGGAGAGTGTACACACTGGGAAGAAGGAGCCAATATGGACCTGATTCTGCGTCTGATTAAGGTGAGGACAGCTATTGCTGGTGCTTGTGGAGGTGGCATATTGGGAGCTGCTGGAGCTCTGATTGGCATGCCAAGACATCCCAAAAGGTGCATCAGCCTGTGTCGAGCACCCTCTCTAGCCATTCTAGCTCCACTCCAACCCACACTAGAGTGAAGGCTGCCATTGCCAAGGAGAGTGCACACTTGAAAGGGACAGAGAAGCTCAGATCTGGCATTGCATTTGAATATGGTAAGGGCCACCATTGTTGGCACTCATGGAGTTGGTGGATCAGGAGCTGTCTGGAGCTCTGGATGGCATACTGGGACTGTCCTAGTACATGTTCCAGCCCACACTTGCTTTTGGCCTGTTCCCCTTTGGGGCAGCCTGCCATTGCTGAAAGGGCGCAAGAGATACTTGGAAAAACACAGCTCAGACCCAAATCTCAGGGCTTCTTCTCCAGCACCATGGGACCCAAGCCCACCACTGATAAGGTGATAGTGGCCACTGAGCATAGCAGAAGCTCCAGCTCACACCTGACACTAGATCTAGTCCCCCATCTCCAGCTCCACTTCCCACCAAGGTGATAACTTCTAGCACACTCTGGTGGAACACATGGTCCGTGCTCATTTCAAATCTAGATCCCAGACAAAAACCAGTGGGCACAAGCATAATGCATAGGAACAGTCCCACACAAGGACACCCCGTTAAGGTCAGGAGAGGCAGCTGTGTCACCTTATTCCATAGAGACAGAAAAATTAAGCAAAATGAGAGAACAGGAATTTGTTTCAAATGAAGAACAAGGGAAAAACAGCTAATGAAACAGAGATAAATAATTTATCAGACACAGAGCTCAAATCATTAGTAATAAGAATGCTAATTAAAGATTCAGAACAGAAGACTAAATCACTAAAATTAAAAATACACTAGGAGGCATTAACAGCCAATAAGTGGATATAGAAGAATGCATATGTGATCTAGAAGATAGAATAATGGATATAACCCAATTGGAGCAGCAAAATGAACAAGAAATTTTATTTTTATTTATTTATTTTCATATAAAATGTATTGGAGTATAATTGATTTACAATGTTGTTTTAGTTTCAGGTGTACAGTAAAGTGAATAATTATACATGTACATACATCCACTCTATTTATGATTCTTTTCCCATATAGGTCATTACAGAGTATTGAGTAGAGTTTTCTGTGCTATACAATACATCCTTATCAGTTATCTATTTTATATATAGTAGCGTGTATGTGCGGAAAAGGCAATGGCACCCCACTCCAGTACTCTTGCCTGGAAAATCCCATGGATGGAGGAGCCTAGTGGGCTGCAGTCCATGGGGTTGCTAAGAGTTGGACACGACTGAGCGACTGCACTTTCACTTCTCACTTTCATGCACTGGAGAAGGAAATGGCAACCCACTCCAGTGTTCTTGCCTGGAGAACTCCAGGGACGGGGGAGCCTGGTGGGCTGCTGTCTATGGGGTCGCACAGAGTTGGACACGACTGAAGCGACTTAGCAGCAGCAGCAGTAGCAGTGTGTATGTGTCAATCCCAGTCTCCCAATTTATCTCTCCCCCACTTACACCCTGGTAACCATAGTTTGCTTTCTATATGTGTAACTCTGTTTCTGTTTTGTAGATAACTTCATTTGTACTCTTTTTTTAGATGCCATATATAAGCAATCATATATTTGTCATTCTGTGTCTGACTTACTTCACTCCGTATGACAATCTCTAGGTCCATCCATATTGCTGCAAATGGCATTATTTTCTTTTTCAAGGCCGAGTAATATTCCACTGTGTATATGTACCACACCTTCTTTAACCATTCCTCTATTGATGGACATTTAGGTTACTGCTGTATATGAGCTAAGCTGCTTCAGTCATGTCTGACTTTTTGTGTCCCTATGGACTGTAGCCCACCAGGCTCCTCTGTCCAGGGGATTTTTCAGGCAAAAATGCTGGAGTGGGTTGTCATACCCTCCTCAAGGGAATCTTTCCAACCCAGGGATTGAACCCAGGTCTCTTATGTCTGCTGCATTGATGCACAGGTGGGTTCTTTACCACTAGCACCACCTGGGAAACCCACACCATCTATGTCTTGGCTATTGTAAATAGTGCTGCAATGAACATCAGGGTCCATGCATTTTTTCATATTATGATTATCTCCAGATATGTGCTCAGGAGTGGGGGTGCTGGATTACATGGTAGTTCTGTTTTTTAAGGAAATTCCATACTGTTCTCTTATAGTGGCTATACCAGTTTACATTCCCACCAACAGTGTAGGAGATTGCCTTTTCCTGCACACCCACTCCAGCATTTATTGTTTGTATATTTTTGGTGATCATTCTGACTGAAATGAGATGAAACCTTATTGTAGTTTGGGTTTGCATTTCTCTAATGATAAGTGATGTTGAGTGTCATTTCATGTGATTTTTACCTATCTGTATGTCTTCTTTGGAGAAATGTCTATTTAGACCTTCCACCCATTTTTTAAACCAAGTGCTAGCAAACCAAATCTAATGACACATTAAAAGGGTAATAAACCATGATCAAGTAAAATTTTTCCCGGGGATGCAAGGATTTTTCAATACATGAAAGTCAAACAATGTGGTACACCATATTAACAAACTGAAACAAAAAATAACATATGATCATTGCAATAGATGCAAAAAATGCTTTTGACAAAATTCAACATCCATTTATAATAGAAACTCTCCAGGAAGTGGGCTGAGAGGAATCTACCTCAATATACTAAAAGCCATATATGACAAACCCACAGCAAACATCATTCTCAATGGTGAAAACATGAAAGCATTTCCTCTAAGATCAGGACCAAGACAAACGTGCCCACTCTCACCACTATTGTTCAACATAATTTTGGAAGTCCTAGCCATGGCAATCAGAGACAAAAAAGAAATGAAAGAAATCCAAACTGGAAAAGAAGTAAAACTATCACCTTTTTGCGGATGACATGATACTATACATAGAAAACCCTAAAGTTGCTAGTAGAAAACTTAGATCTTATCAACGAATTTGGTAAAGTTTCAGAATACAAAATTAACACAGAGAAATCTCTTGTATTCTTATACAGTAACAACAAAAAATCAGAAATAGAAACCAAGGAAACAATCTCATTTACCATTGCATCAAAAACAAAAACAAAACAAAACAAAATATCTAGGAATAAACCTAAGGAGGCAAAAGTCCTATACTCAGAAAACTACAAGATATTGATGAAAGAAACCAAAGATGACACCAATAGATGAAGAGATATACCATGTTCTTGGATTGGAAGAATCAATATTGTGAAAATGACTATAATATACAAAGCAGTCTAGAGATTCAATTCAATCCCTATCAAATTATCAGTGGTATTTTTCAAAGAACAGAACAAAAATTTTTACAACTTGTATGGAAATACAAAAAACCCCAAATAGCTTAAGTAATCTTCATAAAGAAAAATGGAGCTGGAGGAATCAGGCTCCCTGAGCTCAGACTACCCTACAAAGCTACAGTCTTTAAGACAGTATGGTGCTGGGACAAAAACAGAAATGTAGATCAGTGGATCAGGATACAAAGTCCAGAGATAAACCCATGCATCTCTGGTCACCTAATCTATGACAGAGGAAGCAAGAATATACCATAGTGAAAAGATGGCACCCTCAACAAGTGATCTTTGGAAAACTAGACAGCTACATGAAAAAGAATGAATTTAAAACATTCTCTAACACCATGCACAAAAATAAATTCAAAATGGCTGAAGACCTAAATATAGGGATGGACACTGTAAAACTGTTGGAGGAACATATAGGCAGAACACTTTTTGACATATATCACAACAAGATCTTTTTTCAATTCATTCCTTAGAATTATGAAATTTTTAAAATGAGGACATTTAAGTGACCTGAGACAATATGAAGCACACTAATATTCACATTATATGTGATCTCAGAAGGAGAAGAGAGAAAAAGAAAATTGTTGAAATTTAGCTGATGAAATTATTGCTGAAAATTTTCCATACCTGAAGAAGCAACAGAAACCCATACAGAAAGCACAGAGAGCCCCAAACAAGACAAACACAGAATCAGACTGAAACATATAAGTAAAATGGCAAAATGTGAAGAAAAATAGACTATTTTAAAGGCAGTAAGAGAGTATACAAGAGATACCCTCAAAGGCTATCAGCTTATTTTTCAGCAGAAACTTTGCAAGTCAGAAGGGAGTGGCAACATATATTTAAAGTGCTCAAAGTGAAAAATCTAAAATCTAGAATCCTCTAAAGGTTATCATTAGAATTGAAGGATAGATAAAGAACTTCTCAGATAAGCAACAACTCAAAGGGGCTATCAATACTAAACTCACCCTAAGGGTCTTCTCTAGGTGAAAAAATGACTAAGAATTAAGAAATTATAAGAAAAGAAAACCCCACTAGTAAAAGCAAATACATGATAAAAGCTGTGGATCAACCATTTAAATAAGCAAATATGAAGATATGAAGATTAAAAGACAAAAATTGTAAAAGCAACTATAACCACAGTAAACATTTAAGGGATGAACATGAAGATGCAAAACATGACATCAAAACCAGAAAATATGGGGGAGCAGAGTGAAAAATGTAGATCTTTTAGAATGTGTTTGAACATAAGTGGCTTTTGGTTAAAAAGTAGGTATAGTTATAGGTATTTGAAACCCATGGTAACCACAAATCAAAAATCTACAGATTATAAACAAAAACTAGAGAAAAATAAAAGCATAAGCATACCACTAAATAAAATCATCAAGCCACAAGGAAAGTAATGAAAAGAAGAAGAAAAGAATAGAGAACTGAAGAAACATGAAGGAAACAAGTAACGAAAGGAAAACAAGTCATGTCTATCAATACCTACTTTAGATAACAATGGACTAAGTGTTCCAATCAAAAGACATAGGTGGCTGATTGGAACAAAAACCAAGATCGGTTTATATGCTTCTTACAAGAGAAGCACTTCAGAGCTAAAGACATACACAGATTGAAGTCAAGAGGATGGAAAAAGATCTTTTATATAAATGTAAATGACAAAAAAAAAAATGGAATAGTTGTACTCATATCAGACAAAGTAGACTTTAAAACAAACTCTATAACAAAAGACAAAGAAGGTCATTATACAATGATAGAAGGATCAGTAAAAGAATAGACAAGCATCTAAGATAGAAATACCTATATATATATATATAAATGGAGAAGGAAATGGCAACCCACTCCAATGTTCTTGCATGGAGAATCCTAGGGACGGGGGAGCCTGGGGGGCTGCCGTCTATGGGGTCGCACAGAGTCAGACATGACTGAAGCGACTAAGCAGCATATATATATATATTATATATATAATATATTATATATTATATATATATATATTAGCAGACATAATATTGTATTATTGTATGACAATACAATAATAGCAGGAAATTTTAACATCTGGGTTGCATCATTGGAAAGACCATCCAGACAGAAAATCAGTAAGGAAACATTGGAATAGTGTCCTTAAATGACACATTAGACCACTTGGATATGATGAATATCCACAGGATAGTCCATCCAAAATCAGCAGAATGAATATTCTTAACAAGGGTATATGAAAAAGTCCCCAGGATAGATCACATAGTAGGTCACAAAAATAAATCTCAATAAAAAATAAGAGTATAGAAATTATATTAAGCTTTTTCTGAACACAATGGCATAAAACAAGAAATCAATTATGGGAAGAAAAATAGGAAAAACGTGAACAAACAAAGAATAAAATTCATTCTACCAAAACAAAAACAAAAACCTGGAGAAGGGAAAGGCTACCCATTTGAGTATTCTTGCCTGGAGAATTCTATGGACAAAGAAGCCTGGAGGGTGACGTTCTATGGAGTCACAAAGAGTCAGACATACTTGAGCAGCTAACACACACTTAAAAATAAAAAAAGATTGGTCAATGAAAAAAACAAATGGAAATCAGAAAATACTTTAAAATAAATTAAAATAAAAACATAACTTTCCCAAAGCAAAAGCACTTCTAAGAGGGAAGTTTATAATGACACAGGCCTACTTCAAGAAACAAAAAATCTAAAATAAACAACTTAACCTACTATCTAAAGGAATTAAAAAAGGAAAACAAGCCCAAAGTCAGAAGTAGGGAGGAAATAATAAATATCAGAGAGGAAATAAAATAGATATCATATGATATTTTTCTTTGACTTACTTCACTCAGTATGACAACCATCGTGAAAGTGAAAGTCACTCAGTTGTGTCCAGCTCTTTGTGTCCCCATGGACTATACAGTCCATGGAATTTTCCAGGCCAGGATACTGGAGTGGGTAGCCTTTTCCTTGGTTTCTACAAATGATATTATCTTCTTTTTTATGGCTGCATAACATTTCATTACATATATATATATGTATGTATGTATATACCACATCTTCTTTATTCATTCATCTACCAATGGACACTTAACTTGCTTCTATGTCCTGGACATTATAAATAGTGCTGCAGTGAACACTGGGGCCCATGTTCAAACTATGATTTTTTTCTGGGTATATGCCCATAAGTGGGATTGCTGAGTCATATGATAGTTCTATTTTTAGTTTTTTAAGAAACCTCAGTCTCCATACTGGATGCACCAATTTACATTTCCACCAGCAGTGTATGAAGTTTCCCTTTTCTTCATACCCTCTCTAGCATTTATTGTTTGTAGGCATTTTTACAGTGGCCATTCTGACCATTGTGAGGTGGTAATACTTCATTGTAATTTTATGCATTTCTCAAATAATTAGTGATGTTGAACATCTTTTCATGTGCTTTTTCACCATTTGTATGTCTTCTTTGGAGAAATGTTTACTTAGGTCTTCCACCCATTTTTTCATTGGGTTGTTTGTTTTTTTTTGATATTGGGCTGCATGACCTGTTTGTATATTTGGGGGGATTAATCCCTTGTGGGTTGCTTCATTTGCAAATATTTTCTCCCATTCTGGGGTTTGTGTTTTTGTTTTGTTTATAGTTTCCTTTGTTCTGAGAAAGCTTTTAAGTTTAATTAGATCCCTTTTGATTATTTTTATTTTCATTATTCTAGGAAGTTGGTCAAAAATGATCCTGCTATAATTTATGTTAAAGAGTGTTCTGCCTATGCTTTCCTACAACAGTTTTATAGCATCTAGCCTTACATTTAGGTTTTTAATCCATTTTTAGTTTACTTTTGTGTATAGTGATCAGATCAGATCAGATCAGTCGCTCAGTCGTGTCCAACTCTTTGCGACCCCATGAATCACAGCACGCCAGGCCTCCCTGTCCATCACCAACTCCCGGAGTTCACTCAGACTCACGACCATCGAGTCAGTGATGCCATCCAGCTATCTCATCCTCTGTCGTCCCCTTCTCCTCTTGCCCCCAATCCCTCCCAGCATCAGAGTCTTTTCCAATGAGTCAACTCTTCACATGAGGTGGCCAAAGTACTGAACTTTCAGCTTTAGCATCATTCCTTCCAAAGAAATCCCAGGGCTGATCTCCTTCAGATTGGACTGGTTGGATCTCCTTGCAGTCCAAGGGACTCTCAAGAGTCTTCTCCAACACCACAGTTCAAAAGCATCGATTCTTCGGGGCTCAGCCTTCTTCACAGTCCAACTCACACATCCATACATGACCACAGGAAAAACCACAGCCTTGACTAGACGAACCTTTGTTGGCAAAGTAATGTCTATGCTTTTGAATATGCTATCTAGGTTGGTCATAACTTTCCTTCCAAGGAGCAAGCATCTTTTAATTTCATGGCTGCAGTCACCATCTGCAGTGATTTTGGAGCCCAGAAAAACAAAGTCTGACACTGCTTCCACTGTTTCCCCATCTATTTCCCATGAAGTGATGGGACCAGATGCCATGATCTTCATTTTCTGAATGTTGAACTTTAAGCCAACTTTTTCACTCTCCACTTTCACCTTCATCAAGAGGCTTTTTAGTTCCTCTTCACTTTCTGCCATAAGGGTGGTGTCATCTGCATATCTGAGGTTATTGATATTTCTCCCGGCAATCTTGATTCCAGCTTGTGTTTCTTCCAGTCCAGCGTTTCTCATGATGTACTCTGCATATAAGTTAAATAAACAGGGAGACAATATACAGCCTTGATGTACTCCTTTTCCTATTTGGAACCAGTCTGTTGTTCCATGTCCAGTTCTAACTGCATAGTGATAAGGGTGTTCTAATTTCATTTGTTCACATTAGCTGTCCAGTTTTCCCAGCACCACTTATTGAATAGAGTGTCTTTACAGAAATCTCTGGCATTTCTATACAGAAGATTCTCTTTAAAATATTCAAAGAGATATCAAACTAATAAATCTAGTAGAATTCTCTTTCTTGGCAAATATAGATTAGTTGTCGGATTTAGGGGATAGATTGAGAAGTACTTTGTAGAAGTAGGTTTTTATGTGTCCTACATCTTTGTTCAATAGTAAGAATCTGCCTGCCAAGCAGGAGACATGGGTTCGATCCCTGGGTTGGAAAGATCCCCTGGAGAAGGAATAGCAGCCCACTCCTGTATTCTTGCCTGGGCAATCCCATGGACAGAGGAACCTAGTGGGCTACAATCCATGGGGTTGCAAAATCCACATGACTTAGCAGCTAAATAACAACACAGCTCTTTGACACCAGAAATTAGAGGGACATGCATGGCAGCTCATTGCATCCTGAAGTGATTTGTTGTCAGTAGGGGGAAAAAATGTAAAACAGGACCTGAGGCAAAGTGGCCCTTATCAGTTATTTATTTAGCATTTACTGTATGCCAAAACCCTATGCTCCACAGAGGTGATAAATCATTGAAAAATACAATGGCCAAGGACCTGCTAAGGTTTTTTTTTGGTTTGTTTTTTTACACTATTATGCTTCTAGCACCTAAATTAGCACCTGTCATATGGTAAACACTGTATTTCTGGCAGGCAGGTAGGGAGGGAGGAAGGGAGGAAGGAACAAGGAAGGGAGTAAGGGAGAAAGGAGACTTCAAATCTAATCAGACATACAAGCATTAAAAACAAATACAGGCAAATCATCTTTTAAATGTCAGAATGAAGACCTCAGTGGAATACTCCACAACTCTAAAACAAGGAAAATACAAACAAAACAACTTAAATGAAGCACTTTGTGTTCAGTTGCTCAGTTGTGTCCAACTCTTTGCAATCCTGTGGATTGCAGCCTTCCAGGCTTCTCTGTCCATGGGATTTTCCTGGCAAGAATACTGGAGTGGTTGCCATTTCTTCCTCCAGGGGATCATCCTGACCCAGGGACCGAATCCCTGTCTCCCACATCCCCTGCATTGCAGGCAAGTTGTTTACTGCTAAGGCACCAGGGAAGCCCACTTTATAACTCTGTCAATTAATCTACAGAATGGAATGAAATGAAATTGTCTATCCAAGAATCTACTAAACCTTGATAAGACAGTGGGGTTTGTGACCTTTGACTGACTCCAACCTCAGCTCATAGTTGGAGGGACAGGCTTTCCCTTAGGGCATTACAAAAACAACGGTAAACTGCTGGCAACATCCAAGGGCCTGAGGTTATAAATTCAGTTGGGGAAAACCAGAACTAGACTACAAAAGGGAATTTTGAAAAGCTCCAATATATTGATGAAGGCTTCCGTGGTGGCTCAGCAGTAAAGAATCTACCTGCCAATGCAGGAGACATGAGTTTGATCCCTGGGTCAGGAAGATCCTCTGGAGAAGGAAATAGCAACACACTCCAGTATTCTTTCCTGGGAAATCCCATGGAAAGTGGAGCCCAGTAGGTTACAGTCCATGGTGTCTCAAAAGAGTCAAACATGACTTAGTGGATATAAGTAGCTAGATCTAAGAGATATTTTAAAGGTAGAATTTGTCAGAATTTGATGGTGCTTATCAACATTCTGGCTTGAACTTTCAGGTAGTAATAGATGATATTTTTCTTCTTCTTCTTTTAATTGAGATAGACAGCACTGAGGGCTTCCCAGGTGGCACTAATGGTAAAGAATCTGCCTGCCAATGCAGGAGCCTAAGAGACTCGGGTTCAATCCTTTGGTCAGAAAGATCCCCTGGAGGAGGATAAATGGCATCCCACTCCAGTATTCTTGCCAGGAGTCTCCGACAGGCTGAGGAGCCTGGCAGGCTACAGTCCATTGGGTCACAAAAGAGTCAGACACGACTGAGTGTCTGAGTGAGTGAGTGAGTGAGAAAGGAAACACTGAAGAGGAGGGTAGATGAGTCAAGAGTCCAACGTGGTGCAGGTTGAGCTGGCCTTCCTTTGTAATTCAGGAGTAAAGTGTGAGAAGATAGAAGGGCCTAAGGAAGAGTGCTGAGGAGAAGCTATGTGCTTAAAGAATGATCAGAGAAAGTGGGGAGGAAAAGTAGGACTGAGAAGGAACACACAAGAAGGAGGGAAGAATGCTAGAAGAATGTGTGTCATAGAAATCTAGAGGGAATTTTCAAAAAGGAGGAAGCAATCAAAAGTTTCAAATGTAGTTGAGGCCAAGTGAGATAAAAACAAACAAACAAAAAGTATTCTTTCAATTAGCACAAGTAAGTTGTTGCAAACTTAGAAGAGAAATTCCTATGAAGATGTGGGTGGTGGTAAAACTGAAGTAGATTAATGAGGTGGGGATGGGAAAGAAAACAAATAAGCAAATAGAAACATCATACCTTACATTGAAAATCCTTTTCAGATTTAAAATTCTAGAGGGGAAGGCAGGAGTTAAGAGCAGCAGTTTCTTTGTTTATTGAGTAACAGTGACTGATGCATGTGTAAATATTGATGCAAAAGATGAATATAGAGAAGAAGTTGACTTGACAAAGTACATACTCAGTAGTGCAATTGTCTTGAGAAGGCAAGAAATCAAATGTTTAAGAGCAAAGGTAAAGAAGCACATCTTACATAAGAGACATTGATAGTCCTCCTTACTGTTAAAATGAAAGTGAAGAGGATATGGGTGAGGTCTGTATAGACTTGATGATATAAAGTTGAGAGACTTTCTGAATAAAAGTTTCTCCTTGATCTGCAAGATGAAAGGTGGTGTCTTTTATGTAAAATGAAAAGTATTGGTGAGGAGTGTCCTAGGTCTGACAAAAATGGAAAATGTTTGAGATAGTCAGTCTGAAAAAAAGAATGAGGCAGTTGAATAAACTATTGCTGGCCTTGAGGGCTTCGATTGGACTGGACAGCTGTGTCTAATAATGTGGCGTTAGTTGTCCTATTGCCATGATTTTTCACAATAGGGCCCAAGTGCTCACATGGAGATGGACGGTTGTCTAATCTCAAGTTTTGAGTTTGTGACGTAGATACAGTAGAAGCACAATATGGCAAGTAAGTGATTAAATTACTTGAAGGAATCTAAGCTAGATAAGGAGAAAAGGGACAGGAAAGGGTTGATGGATAAAAGAAAATGGAATGATCTAAAGACTGTAGGTCCTATACATTCAAAGAGCAGATATACAGTGAATAAGTGACAGTGGGCTATTTTAATTAAGGATCTCAGTGGTAGAGGGGGCAAGCAGAATTGAATTTTGGCTTGCATAAAAATAGAATCAAAAGATACTGTTTCACTTTTTTGACATCAAGAATCATGTTTAAATAAAACTATTCAGATGCCATCTTTAACCTCAGACAGGCAGAGATTAAAATATTTGATAATACTCTGCTAACAAAAAAGTGGAGAAACAGGCATTCTTATAAATACATTGCCAGTAACTGTGTTGGAGAAGGCAATGGCACCCCACTCCAGTACTTCTGCCTGGAAAATCCCATGGACGGAGGAGCCTGGAAGGCTGCAGTCCATGGGGTCGCTCAGAGTCGGACAGAAGTGAGCGACTTCACTTTCACTTTTCACGTTCATGCATTGGAGAAGGAAATGGCAACCCACTCCAGTGTTCTTGCCTGGAGAATCCCTGGGATTGCGGAGCCTGGTGGGCTGCCGTCTATGGGGTCGCACAGAGTCGGACACGACTGAAGTGACTTAGCAGCAGCAGCAGCAACTGTGTAGATTGATATGATCTTTATGAAGGGCAATTTCACAAATTTAATAAAAATTTCAAGTATGCAATTCCCATGATGAAGCAGTTTCATTTGTAAAGATTTTATCTAAAATTAGTTTGCATATGTGAGAAATGCCAGATGTACAAAGTTATTTATTGAAACATACTTTGTATAAGGAAAAGGCTGGAATCAGCCTGAATATCCTTAAATAGGCAAATAGTTAAATAAATTATCATCTATCTACACAGTAGAATTCAGAAAATTCACAGAAAATGATTCAAGGATGACTTTTTATGTTAATATGTAACAAACTCTAACATACTGTTAAATAAGAGGTATGTGATTATTTGTGTAAAAGGAGGAAAAGAATAAAAATTTATATATAATTGAAATATATATAATATAAAAATATAAAATATATGTAATTAAAATGCATAAAATAATATATTGAATGATACATAAGGAAACTAAAAAATCACTTGCCTGTGAAAAGAGAAATTAAGTGGCCAGGAAACAAGGACAGAAATTTTATCACTGTATCTCTTCCCATGCATTTTAAATTTAGACCCACATTATTAAATTTCTAATGCAATTAATTAATTAAAACATATTCATTAATTGTGTGTTTTAGTACATTGCTAAGTATGTATATCTGACATATAAGCCACTGTAGGCTTAACTTAGAATGTGTTTCTATAAATCATTATTCATGTGTATATTAAAAGATAGAAAACAAATAGATATCAGAAAATACTGTAAAGGTATACAATATGACAGAGATAAAATATTTTAAAGATATACAATATGACAGAGATAAAATATTTTAAAGGTATACAATATGACAGAGATAAAATATTTTAAAGATATACAATATGACAGAGATAAAATATTTTAAAGGTATACAATATGACAGAGATAAAGTTGTTGTAATATATTAATTACAACAACTGTTGGAAATGCTACTGTGCTGGGCCCAGTTGTGTCTGACTCTTTGTGACCCATTGAACTGTGGCCCACCAGGATCCTCTAGGGGTTAATCTTTCTTATAATTATTAAAAATATTTATAGATATTATTTGTTCAATTCTCAAATCCTATGAAGAAAGTACTTTACTAAAGAGATGATGAAAATGAGAGTGAATAGGGTTAATTAATTTGCTCAAGAACACATAGCTAAGAATGAAGAATTATCTCTGGCTTCAAATGCAGCAGAGTATTATGGGATTAAATAGAAAATTATAAACCTCTTAAAGAAAAATATAGCCATACCAGGTTAAAGAGTAACAATCCATATGCTACTTACAACTGCAAACACAAAGTCACAAAGATGTTAAAAACAAAAGAAAAAAAAAGCAAAACAAAAGAAATTATGTCAGATGAACAGTAACACAAGAAGTAACTGAAATCAACAAGGTGTGAAATCAACATTTTTCAAAAATAAGAAGCAAGGGAAAAAGAAAAAAGGAAAAATTGGAGGAGAAGAGAAATGAAGGGAAAGAGGGAGAAAAGGAAGGATTTGTAATAGAGAAGTAGGATTTTAACTTCTAGTAAAGGTGGTCTGGGCTTCCCAGGGGTAAAGAATTTGCCTGTAATGAAGAAGACACAGGAGACATGGGTTCATTCTCTGGGTCAGAAGATCTCTAGAGTAGGAATGGCAACCCACCCCAGTATTCCATGGACAGAGGAGTCTGATGGGCTGCAGTCCATGGGGTCGCAAAGAGTTGGCCATGACTAAGAAAACAAGATATGTGGTCTAGACAGTTTGAGCCAACCATCTTACTGAAGGCAACTGAAAAAACAATAAAAGAAATAAAATCTATCTTAAAATATAAACACACTAATGATACAGGAAGGAATGATTTTGCCCAAATCCGGAAGCTGAAAAGAGGAAGCCTAGTTTTCTAAGCCACTTTTTCCATGAGGGAATTTGCAACATGAATTTTTTTTTTTTAAACTTTGCATAACTGTATTAGTTTTGCCAAATATCAAAATGAATCTGCCACAGGTATACATGTGTTCCCCATCCTGAACCCTCCTCCCTCCTCCCTCCCCATTCCATCCCTCTGGGTCGTCCCAGTGCACCAACCCCAAGCATCCAGTATCGTGCATCGAACCTGGACTGGCAACTCATTTCATACATGATATTTTACATGTTTCAATGCCATTCTCCCAAATCTTCCCACCCTCTCCCTCTCCCACAGAGTCCATAAGACTGTTCTATACATCAGTGTCTCTTTTGCTGTTTACTTTCAATTCACTCAGAATTTGTAACCCTTTGGAAGTTATATCAAACCTTAGCTAGTTTGAAGGGGATTGGTTTTCTTGGGCTAACTTTGACTTTTGTACTCTTCCTTGAATATATGTCAAAATTCATGTTGCAAACATTATCCTCAATGGTGCAACATGAATTTTGACATATATTCAAGGAAGAGTACAAAAGTCAAAGTTAGCCCAAGAAAACCAATCCCCTTCAAACTAGCTAAGGTTTGATATAACTTCCAAAGGGTTACAAATTCTGAGTGAATTGAAAGTAAAACAGCTCTCATAGATTTGTGGTCTGCATATGTATTACCAGAATTGCTCAGAGGGTAGCATATAAGGACCAAGAACCAATAGAAATAAGAGCCATCTAAAACCATCTCACAAAGACTTGAGATAGTGGAGCTATCAAAATTTAGTAGTTATAAAATAATTAGGCTTACTATGTTTAAGAGTAGAGAAAACATACTTGGAAATATCTAAAGATGGGAAAAGAAAACTAAAAACAAATTAGGCAAGAGGCAGTAAAACCAGAAATAGGAACTCACATTAAAACAGATACCCATAAACCAGGTTTAAAATACTCTGTTCAAATCAAAGAGAAAATAAAAAGTTAAAACCTCAAAAATTATAAAATATTGGTTAAAAACAGTACCTGACAGGCATCTCTTAATGCAGCTATTCCAGTGTTTCCCATAACACAGCTTTTGAAGTGTCAGAAAAAGACAAGTAAAAAGAAAAGTTAGATAGCTAATGGTAATATCAGAATCTGTAGGAAGGGTATATCAAAAAGCATTCAGCTAATAGAACTAGAAAAAATTTCACTTAGGCTTATTTTTGCTTATTTATCTAAGAGTTGCCATATAAAACAGATACACCTTTAAAAGAGATATTAAGAAAATATTTAATATCTTCATCACTGCCTTTTGATCTGAACATCCATGATCCAATGAGAAGTTAGCCATATAATATATACATGTGTATAAAACCATTCTTCTCTTCTTTCTTACAAACGACCTAAAATTTTGCTTTTGACAGCAATATGTTCGGCTAAAACTGTCACTTTCCAGCTGAACCTACAATTAGGACTGGCATTGTAACCTCATTCTAGCCAATTACTGTGAGTAGTGATGATTCAGTTCAGTTCAGTCGCTCAGTCACGTCTGACTCTTTGTGACCCCATGGACTGCAGCACGCCAGGCCTCCCTGTCCATCACCAACACCCAGAGCTTACTCAAACCCAAGTCCATTGCCTTAGTGATGCCACCCAACCATCTCATCCTCTGTCATCCCCTTCTCCTCTGGCCTTCAATCTTTCCCAGCATTAGGGTCTTTTCCAATGAGTTGGTTATTCACATCAGGTGACCAAAGTATTGGAGTTTCAGCTTCAGCATCAGTCCTTCCAATAAATATTCAGGATTGCTTTCCTTTAGGATGGACTGGTTGGATCTTCTCTCAGTCCAAGGGACTCTCAAGAGAGTCTCAAGAGGGATTCTTGTCCAACACCATAGTTCAACAGCATCAATTCTTCAGCGCTCAGCTTTCTTTGTAGTCCAGCTCTCACATCCATACATGACTACTGGAAAAAAACCACAGCTTTTACTAGAGGGATCTTTGTTGGTAAAGTAATGTCTCTGCTTTTTAATATGCTATCTAGGTTGGTCACAGCCTTTCTTGCAAGGAGCAAGGATCCTTGAATTTCATGGCTGCAGTCACCATCTGCGGTGATTTTGGAGCCTCCCCAAATAAAGGCAGCCACTGTTTCCACTGTTTCCCCATCTATTTGTCATAAAGTGATGGAACTGGATGCCATGATCTTAATTTTCTGAATGTTGAGTTTTTTTAAGCTAACATTTTCACTCTCCTCTTTCACTTTCATCAAGAGGTTCTTTAATTCTTCTTTGCTTTCTGCCATATGGTGGTGTCATCTGTATCTGAGGTTATTGATATTTTTCCTGGCAATCTTGATTTCAGCTTGTGCTTCATCCAGGCCAGCATTGTGCATGATGTATTCTTCATAGAAGTTAAATAAGCAGGGTGACAACATACAGCCTTGAAGTACTCGTTTCCCAGTTTGGAACCAGTCTGTTGTTCCATGTTCAGTTCTAACTATTGCTTCCTGACCTGCATACAGATTTCTCAGGAGATGAGTCAAGTGGTCTGGTATTCCCATCACTTTAGGAATTTCCCACAGTTTGTTGTGATCCACACATTCAAAGGCTTTGGTGTAGTCAATAAAGCAGAAGTAGCTGTTTTTCTGCAACTATCCTGCTTTTTCAATGATCCAGCAGATGTTGGCAATTTGATCTCTGGTTTATCTGCCTTTACTAAATCCAGCTTGAACATCTGGAAGTTCACGGTTCATGTACTGTTGAAGCCTAGCTTGGAGTATTTTGAGCATTACTTTGCTAGCCTGTGAGATGAATTCAATTGTGCCATAGTGTGAACATTCTTTGACATTTCCTTTCTTTGGGTTTGGAATGAAAACTGACTTTTTCCAGCCTTGTGGGCCACTGCTGAGTTTTCCACATTTGCTGGCAAATTGAGTGAATTTGCAGCATTATATTTTAGGATTTGAAATAGCTCAACTGGAATTCCATCACCTCCACCAGCTTTGTTCATAATAATGCTTCCCAAGGCTCATTTGACTTTGGACTCGAGGATATCTGGTTCCAGGTGAGTATCACACCATCATGATTATCTGGGTCATGAAGATCTTTCTTGTATAGTTCTTCTGTATATTCTTGCCACCTCTTCTTAATATCTTCTGCTTCTGTTAGTCCATACCATTTCTGTCCTTTACTGAGCCCATCTTTGCATGAAATATTCTCTTGGTATCTCTAATTTTCTTGAAGAGATCTCTAGTCTTTCCCATTCTGTTATTTTCCTCTATTTCTTTGCATTGATTACTGAGGAAGGCTTTCTTATCTCTCCTTGCTATTCTTTGGAACTCTGCATTCAAATGAGTATATCTTAACCCCTTTGGCTTAAGTTTCTCTTATTTTCTCAGCTATTTGTAAGGCCTCCTCAGACAACCATTTTCCCTTTTTGTATTTTGTTTTCTTTAGAATGTTCTTGATCACTGCTTCCTGTACAGTGTCATGAACTTCTGTCCATAATCATTCAGGCTCTCTGTCTATCAGATCTAATCCCTTGAATCTATCTGTCACTTCCAATGTATAATCGTAAGGGATTTTATTTAGGTCATACTTGAATGGTCTAATGGTTTTCCCTACTTTCTTCAATTTAAGTCTGAATTGGCAATAAGGAGTTCATGATCTGAGCCACAGTCAGCTCTGAGTCTTGTTTTTGCTGACTGTATAGTGCTTCTCCATCTTTGGCTGCAAAGAATATAGTCAATCTGATTTTGGTGTCGACCATCTGGTGATGTCCATGTGTAGAGTCTTCTCTTGTGTTGTTGGAAGAGGGTGTTTGCTATGACCAGTGCGTTCTCTTTGCAAAACTCTGTTAGCCTTCATCCTGCTTTGTTTTGTACTCAAAGGCCAAATTTGCCTGTTACTCTAGGTAGCTCTTGACTTCTACTTTTGCATCCCAGTCCTATATAAGGAAGAGGACATCTTTTTGGGGGTTTTAGTTCTAGAAGGTTT
This sequence comes from Bubalus bubalis, assembly GCF_019923935.1. Classification (NCBI taxonomy): domain Eukaryota; kingdom Metazoa; phylum Chordata; class Mammalia; order Artiodactyla; family Bovidae; genus Bubalus; species Bubalus bubalis. The sequence continues at coordinate 77,854,435 of NC_059172.1, read as the reverse complement.
TGTAAGTCTTCATAGTACCATTCAACTTCAGCTTCTTTAGCATTACTGGTTGGTGCATAGACTTGGATACGTGCATATCCATAAGTGCATAGACTTGTGGCATTGAATGGTTTGCCTTGGAAGCAAACAGATATCATTCTTTTGCTTTTGAGATTGCATCCAAGTGCTGCAATATGGACTCTTTTGTTGACTATGATGGCTACTCCATTTCTTCTAAGAGATCCTTGCCCACAGTAGTAGATATAATGGTCATCTGAGTTAAATTCACCCATTCCAGTCCATTTTGGCTCACTGATACCTAAAATATTGATGTTCACTCTTGCCATCTCCTGTTTGACCACTTCCAATTTGCCTTGATTCATGGACCTAACATTCCAGGTTCCTTTGCAATATCGTTCTTGACAGCATCAGACTTTACTTCCATCACCAGTCACGTCCACAACTGGGTGTTGTTTTTTCTTTGGCTCCATCTCTTCATTGTTTCTGGAGTTACTTTTCCACTCTTTTCCAGTAGCATGGTGGGTACCTACCGACCTGGGGAGTTCATCTTTCAGTATCATACCTTTTTGCCTTTTCATACAGTTTATGTGGTCTCAAGGCAAGGAGATTGAAGTGGTTTGCCATTCCCTTCTCCAGTGAACCATGTTTTGGCAGAACTGTACGTCATGACCTGTCCATCTTGGGTAGCCCTACACAGCATAACTCATAGTTTCATTGAGTTAGACAAGGCTGTGGTCCATGTGGGAGAAGGCAATGGCACCCCACTCCAGTACTGTTGCCCGGAAAATCCCATGGATGGAGGAGCCTGGTAGGCTGCAGTCCATGGGGTCACTAAGAGTCGGACACGACTGAGCGACTTCACTTTCACTTTCCACTTTCATGCATTGGAGAAGGTAATGGCAACCCACTCCAGTGTTCTTGCCTGGAGAATCCCATGGATGGAGAAGCCTGGTAGGCTGCAGTCCATGGGGTTGCACAGAGTCGGACACGACTGAAGCGACTTAGTAGTAGTAGTGGTCCACGTGATCTGTTTGGTTAGTTTTCTGTGATTGTGGTTTTCATTCTGTCTGCCCTCTGATGGAGAAGGTAAGAGGCTAATTGCAGCTTCCTGATGGGAGAGGCTGACTGAGGGCAAACTGGTTCTGATGGGCGGGGCCACATTCAGTTCAGTTCAGTTCAGTCGCTCAGTCCTGTCTGACTCTTTGCGACCCCATGAATTTCAGCACACCAGGCCTCCCTGTCCATCACCAACTCCTGGAGTTCACTCAGATTCACGTCCATCGAGTCAGTGATGCCATCCAGCCATCTCATCCTCTGTCTTCCCCTTCTCCTCCTGCCCCCAATCCCTCCCAGCATCAGAGTCTTTTCCAATGAGTCAACTCTTCGCATCAGGTGGCCAAAGTACTGGAGTTTCAGCTTTAGCATCATTCCTTCCAAAGAAATCCCAGGGCTGATCTCCTTCAGAATGGACTGGTTGGATCTCCTTGCAGTCCAAGGGACTCTCAAGAGTCTTCTCCAACACCACAGTTCAAAAGCATCAATTCTTCAGCGCTCAGCCTTCTTCACAGTCCAACTCTCACATCCATACATGACCACAGGAAAAACCATAGCCTTGACTAGACAGACCTTTGTTGGCAAAGTAATGTCTCTGCTTTTCAATTCCCAATTTTCTGTTGAAGGGCAGGGCTTTGCTCCCTCCTTGTTGCTTGACCTGAGCCCAAACTGTAGTGGAGGTAATGAAGATAACAGAGACCTCTTTCAAAAGGTCCCATGCACACACTGCTGCACTGAGTGCCCCCAACCCTTCAGCAGGCCACCGCTATACCCATGCCTCCTCTAGAGACTCCTGGACACTCATGGGCAAGTCTGGGTCAGTTTCTTGTGGGGTCACTACTCCTTTCTCCTGGGTCCCAGTGCACACAAGGTTTTATTTGTGCCCTCCAAGAGTCTGTTTTCCAGTCCTGTATAAGTTCTGGTGGTTCTTTGGTGGGGTTAATAGCAACCTCCTCCAAGACGGCTTATGCCATATCTAGGTCTATTGCACTCGGAGCCCCTGTGGCAGGCCACTGCTGACCCATACCTCCACAAGAGACACTCAGACACAGTTCTGGCTCAGTCTTTGTGGGTGGAAAAACCAGAAATTTGACTAGATGGACCTTTGTTGGCAAAGTAATGTCTCTGGTTTTTAATATGCTGTCTAGGTTGGTCATAGATTTTCTTCCAAGGAGAAGCATCTTTTAATTTCATGGCCTGCAGTCACCATCTGCAGTAATTTTGGAGCCCAAGAAAATAAAGTCTGTCATTGTTTCCAGTCCCATCACTTCATGGCAAATAGATGGGGAAACAACAGAAACAGTGGTAATGATTGGGTGGGTAGAATTTCCAGGAAAAAAAGCATTTTTTAAGTCACAGATTCTCATTGCACATGTATTTAGCCATTTTATTTGCCCTTTTTTCTGGTTTCATGGCTATTATCTTGCCATCCTAAGGACAAAAGCCTCATGGCAAGGATAGTGGAATAGTAAGACACGGCCAACTCCTGGTGGCATCATTGTATCTTCATACCAACCCTGACTGCCTATGTCTCCTTGTGTCTGTTTTGTTACATGAAAAACAAGCAAACAAAAACACTTGCCTATATGTATAAAGTCACTGTCACTTGTTTTTCTGATACTTAAAGGTGAACTCTTTTTGTAACTTATATGTTTGGGGTCTAGAGTTCAGTAAAAATTTACCTTCTATTATTGAAGGTTGCTTTCTGAGTGGACAGAGGATCTCTGTTCCTCCACACTCCTGCCACTCAAAATACATTTAAAACTCTTCAGCCTATGTTCAAAGCTCTGTATAGTTAAACTTCTTCCACCTATTCAATCATTTGGCTGGATATTCCTTATCATTAGTCCCACATGTTTCTGTCAAAAAACTGCAAGGTCAAAGACATTCCCAACCTCCATTCTTTGTTCTCACTCCTGTAAGACTTCCCAGACTGTCTTGTTTGCATCAATTTCTCCTTTCTATGAACTGTCTTTGTACTTGCTAGCTATATCACCTACTTTGTCAATTAATAATATACCCTTCTATAATGCTATTTATATCACAAGATTTATATATCTTGCATTTTCAACCATACTGAATTTTTTTTTTAATGCATCTCCTTCAACACCTAGTACAGTCGGATCAGATCAGATCAGTCACTCAGTCGTGTCCGACTCTTTGCGACCCCATGAATCGCAGCACGCCAGGCCTCCCTGTCCATCACCAACTCCCGGAGTTCACTCAGACTCACGTCCATCGAGTTAGTGATGCCATCCAGCCATCTCATCCTCTGTCGTCCCCTTCTCTTGCCCTCAATCCCTCCCAGCATCAGAATCTTTTCCAATGAGTCAACTCTTTGCATCAGGTGGCCAAAGTACTGGAGTTTCAGCTTCAGCATCATTCCTTCCAAAGAAATCCCAGGGCTGATCTCCTTCAGAATGGACTGGTTGGATCTCCTTGCAGTCCAAGGGACTCTCAAGAGTCTTCTCCAATACCACAGTTCAAAAGCATCGATTCTTCGGTGCTCAGCCTTCTTCACAGTCCAACTCTCACATCCATACATGACCACAGGAAAAACCATAGCCTTGACTAGACGAACCTTTGTTGGCAAAGTAATGGCTCTGCTTTTGAATATGCTGTCTAGGTTGGTCATAACTTTCCTTCCAAGGAGTAAGCGTCTTTTAATTTCATGGCTGCAGTCACCATCTGCAGTGATTTTGGAGCCCCCAAAAATAAAGCCTGACACTGTTTCCACTGTTTCCCCATCTATTTCCCATGAAGTGATGGGACTGGATGCCATGATCTTCGTTTTCTGAATGTTGAGCTTTAAGCCAACTTTTTCACTCTCCTCTTTCACTTTCATCAAAAGGCTTTTTAGTTCCTCTTCATTTTCTGCCATAAGGGTGGTGTCATCTGCATATCTGAGGTTATTGATATTTCTCCCGGCAATCTTGATTCCAGCTTGTGTTTCTTCCAGTCCAGCATTTCTCATGATGTACTCTGCATAGAAGTTAAATAAGCAGGGTGACAATATACAGCCTTGATGAACTCCTTTTCCTATTTGGAACCAGTCTGTTGTTCCATGTCCAGTTCTAACTGTTGCTTCCTGACCTGCATACAAATTTCTCAAGAGGCAGATCAGGTGGTCTGGTATTCCCATCTCTTTCAGAATTTTCCAAAGTTTATTGTGATCCACACAGTCAAAGGCTTTGGCATAGTCAATAAAGCAGAAAGAGATGCTTTTCTGGAACTCTCTTGCTTTTTCCATGATCCAGCGGATGTTGGCAATTTGATCTCTGGTTCCTCTGCCTTTTCTAAAACCAGCTTGAACATCAGGAAGTTCATGGTTCACATATTGCTGAAGCCTGGGTTGGAGAATTTTGATCATTACTTTACTAGCGTGTGAGATGACTGCAATTGTGCGGTAGTTTGAGCATTCTTTGGCATTGCCTTTCTTTGAGTTGGACATGCCTAATCTCATTGACAAAAATCAATTAAAAAATGAATAAATAAAATTTTCACATTCTTGTTTATAGTGATGATGATCAAGTTTCTTTTCAAAAGGCTTAACTTCTGTTTCACATCTTTCCCACTTCTACTTACTCCAAAAGAATATGAGGCATAACCTGAAATATATCCTTGTGAATTGCCTAGGCAAGCCCATAATGGCATCCTCCAGAATACTGGACACCTATTGTTTTTCATTCTACCATATGAATATCCTATAAAAATAAAAAAAAATTCATTACTGTGTTGTATCATTCTTGTTTTCATCCACATGAATATCTTAATATTTAAAACTTTCTAGAAATTTAGATATTAAAAAATATTTTAAATTGGTTGTATGTTACATTGAAGTAGAATAAAATAATTTGCTTTATTTTTCAAATAGAACAGAGAGAAAAGTATTATAATTCTTATTTCAATTTTAGGCTTTTAAAAATAATGTACTTTGACTAATGACAACTAACATTTGTGAGCCATTTGCATTTATAAGGTGCTTTCACATCTATTTCCTCACTGATTCCTCTCAACAAAATGGTGATTACTTCCATTCATATATGAAGAAACTCAAATATGCAAAGTGACTTACAGTAAGTGCCAAAATTGGAAAGTGTTCATAGCTCTTACTATTCCAAATTCAAAGTGCATTTCAACCCCTTTGGGTTTCAAAGGAAGAGCTTCCATTGAATGTTAAATTTAAGATCAAGAATAATAAAGTCTTTCTATCGGTTTAAGGTCCTTTGATAAATGAACCCCTTCCTACTTTTTTTGTGAAGAAAGGAGTCATTACTATCTAACATGATATTTAATAGCATAAGCTCTAGAGGCAGAATACCTGGATTTGAAGTCATTAGTTTTGGGATGCCAGGAATATTATTTAACTCCTTTTGTGCTTCAAATTCCTAATCTGTGAGATCAATGCAATAACAGCACTTAGCTCATGGAATTTATGTGACTTGTAAAGTACTCACCACAATATCTATCATATAGTCAATTTTCAAAATGTTATCATCACTATTATTATATTCTTAAAGAAGGCCACCACTTAATTCTGAATAATATTTATTATCTATATACTATGAATTGCACGTGGCACATTATCTTTGTGTATTTTACTTCTCCAAGTTTTCAATCCCTCAATGCAAATGTGACTACTCTTAATTTACAAATTAATATATTGAAGTTGAGAGTGCATGGTTAGGTAGCAAGTTCAAGGCTTCACTGGCAGGTATTCTGCTTAGGTTCACCTAATGTCAACCCTTGTTCTTTTCATCTCTATCTGCTGACTCTGATTGGGCAGTTGGGCTGAATTTCACGTGTGCCTTAGTTTGGTAAAGTCTTAGCAATGGTGTGTACAGTGTTCCCAGAGGACAGAGAGCTATTCTCCCCCAGCATGGGATCAGAGCATCTTTGTGCTCAGCCAACACACCAACTGAACCAGGACTGCATGTGCTGCCCAAGTATTGTCCCAGGAGGAAGGCCACTGTTCACCTCTGGTTCTCTGATCATTTTATACAACTCCAATAAGCCACTGCTTTCAACAATGACTCTCTTACTTTAGCTAAAAGGAACATCAGTCTGAGAGTTATGCTGTGAGAATAATGAGCTTAATCTTTCCATCCCACCACTACCTCCATCCAATATACACAACTCTAGAAATCTAGTAGACTTAAAATAATAATATACCTAAGTTAATTTATATATTGAATTTATACATGAATTTATATATTGTATCTTTTGTTTAGTAGTAAAAATCCTCACCATATAATTTACTTATGAAGAGTTGTGAAGTGGTTAAGAGAAATGTAACTTACAGAACTGTAGAAATAACAGTAAAAAATTATGAAGGAATGGGAACAGAGTGGAGGTAGGGGGAGGTCTTTAAAGAGGGACCTTGGTTTAGGAGGTAGCATAACAGGTTTAGGAATAAAGATTAAAGTGGGTATAAATCCCGGTCTTTAAATGCAAGTTTGCAAGGTAAGTTCCAATATTTCTTTTAGTCAAATTAAATCTGATTTTCTCAAAATAGGATAAGAAGCTCCTTTCTGGTTTCCTCTCTGGTTCCAAAAAAATACAAGTCAAGGAAATGCCTCTGTATTACTTGTATGAATGAGGAAGGCCTTCTAGCTTCTTGTCCATTATGACCACCATAGGCACCCTCAGTTTCAAAACTTGGACTGTCTAAAAGACAAGAGTGTTCTGGATGGTATGTTTGAACCAAGAATGTTTCCCAAGGCCAGGAACGGTGAGGTATACAGTTGAGCATTCCTAGGTATATTATGGGCACAATAAAGGACAGAAATGGTATGGACCTACAAGCAGAAGATATTAAGAAGAGATGGCAAGAATACACAGAAGAAGTATACAAAAAAGATCTTCATGACCCAGATAACCATGATGGTGTGATCACTCACCTACAGCCAGACATCCTGGAATAAGAAGTCAAGTGGGTCTTAGGAAGCATCACTATGAACAAAGCTAGTGGAGGTGATAGAATTCCAGGTGAGCTCTTTCAAATCCTAAAAGATGATGTTGTGAACGTGCTGCACTCAATATGCAGCAAACCTAAACTAAGCAGTGGCCACAGGACTGGAAAAGGTCAGTTTTCATTCCAATCCCAAAGAATGGCAATGCCAAAGAATGCTCAAACTACCACATGACTGCACTCAGCTCACATGCTAGCAAATTAATACTCAAACTTGTCCAAGCTAGGTTTCAACAGTATGTGAACTGAGAACTTCCAGATGTTCAAGCTGGATTTAGAAAAGGGAGAGAAACCAGAGATCAAATTGCCAACATCCATTGGATCATTGAAAAATCAAGAGAGTTCCTGAAAAACATCTACTTCTGCTTTATTGACTACACTAAAGCCTTTGACTGTGTGGATCACAATAAACTATGGAAAACTCTTCAAGAGATGGAAATACCAGACCACCTGACCTGCCTCCTGAGAAATCTGTTTGCAGGTCAAGAAGCAACAGTTAGAACCAGACATGGGACAACAGACTGGTTCCAAATTTGGAAAGGAATACGTCAAGGCTGCATATTGTCACCCTGCTTATTTAACTTATATGCAGAGTACATCATGAGAAACACTGGGCTGGATTAAGCACAAGCTGGAATCAAAATTGCCAGGAGAAACATCAATAATCTCAGATAAACAGATGACACCACCCTTTTGGCACAAGTGAAAAAGAACTAAAGAGAATATTGATGAAAGTCAAAGAGGAAAGTGGAAAAGTTGGCTTAAAACTCAACATTAAAAAAACTAAGATCATGGCATCCATTCCCATCACTTCACAGCAAATTGGTGGGAAAACAAATGAAACAGTGAGAGACTTTATTTTGAGGGGCTCCAAAATCACTGCAGATAGTGAGTGCAGCCATGAAATTAAAAGATGCTTGCTCTTAGAAGAACTATGACCAACCTAGACAGCATATTAAAAAGCAGAGACTTGACTTTACCAACAAAGTTCCATCTTGTCAAAGCTATGGTTTTTCCAGTAGTCATGTATGGGGGTGGACTATAAAGAAAGTGTGGAAGAATTGATACTTTTGAACTGGGGTGTTGGAGAAGACTCTTGAGAGTCCCTTGGACTGCAAGGAGATCAAACCAGTAAATCCTAAAGGAAATCAGTCCTGAATATTCGTTGGAAAGTGAAGCTGAAACACAAATACTTCGACCAACTGATTTCTCTTCATTGGAACAGATCCTGATGCTGGGAAAGATTGAACATGGGATGAGAAGGGGACAACAGAGGATGAGATCATTGGATGGCATCACAGACTCGATGGACATGAGTTTGAGTAAGCTCTGGGAGTTGGTGATGGATAGGGAAGCCTGGTGTGCTGCAGTCCATGAGGTCACAAAGAGTTGGACATGACTGAGTGACTGAACTGAACTGAGGTATATTATATGGCTATTGCCTTTCATGTCTTTCCTCCTCAAGGTGCCAACACTAAATGTCAGGACAATGTTTGCTCTTTTCCAATCTGTACAATTTTCCAGTTTTTTTAAATAGTCTTAGCATATCTTTCTCTCTATTTTCTAATAAGTTATATTGCTTTCAAAGTTAGCTGCTTCTTATCAAAAGCAGTAATCACAAGTTCTTCAATAAATTAAAAAAAATTAAAGACAAAAAATACATAACAGCTAAACATTCACTATCTGCAGTTAGGGTCAGGGTGAAAATCTGTGTACCACAAAAGCATAGATGTCAGATGAAATTTTTCATTTAATATTTGTGTACATATTCATAAGGAGACAAAAAAAGTAGAAAAAATTACATCAAAATGAAAAGACTGATAAAACATCAAAATGCTAACAGTAGTTATTTTTATACCTGTGCCTTTCCCATATTTGCTAGAGTGTTGCTTTGGGTATAGTAACAAGAAGCTAGAAGGTATTAATATAACAGAAGACCAAAAGAAGCATATATCACTACCTAAGGAGGTTATGAAGTGACCTAGCTGTGGTCTCCCAAGCATTCTCAGACACTGGTTAGAACCATCCTTGAGGAGAACATTACTCAGTTTTAACCCTGCAGAAGATGCAAAGTTGTATCAGATGGAGACTGCTACCCGACAAATGTCTTTGCTGAAGACTGTCCTAGAGATCTTAGCAATGCAGCTTCACTGGTTTGCATAATCCACCCCTTGCTCTGTAATGATCCACACATCTATACATGGTTAGGAGCTCCTTTATGCTTCTTGTGAACGGCCACCTGAGGGTAAATTTAGAAGAGGGAAGTTAGTAGGATGAGCTAACACCCATTGGTTCAGTTGATTTCAGTGTAGTGATAGGTCGTGATTTCTCTTCTTCCCCTTCCTCCACTATCCATTCTAGATTCCTCTCTCAACTATCATCGTTACAGGTCTTGTCAAATGGTATGACTCAAACCTCTATTCTTAAGTGGTTGGACCTTTGATAATATGCTTCTGAGGCTGCATGTGATACAGTTACAACTAGCATGAGAGTCATAACTGGCATGTGTAGTTACAATTGGTGTGTGAGAATGAAGAGATGTCCAATCGGATCATGTAGGCCCCACATGTATCATTCCTTACCTCCTTTATGTATGAGCAACCCTCCCTCCTTCTGTTTATTAGAAGCAATCACTTCTTATACACAAAGAACACAAAAAGCAGTCATATCTTACGTTTCAGTGAGATCTTTGTTGTGTTCACAGGTAAGAGTGCTGTTGCATTCCCTGGCAAGAGTGTTCCCTTCACACATTAGAATCACTAAAACTGCATAGCTTAGAACTGTCAGAACAAGAAACAAAGATTCTTTCTGTGAGACTGGGGTTGGGGAGGGGGTGGCCACAACTGTATTTTATTCTTATGGTGGACTGATGCCGGACCAAATTGATTCTTATGACTTAATTTCAGCAAAACTCTGTTAATGGCCAGAAGGGCTGAAATGAGGGTTATGTAGTACTCTAGAGCCAAATAGTCTGTCTCAGTAGGGCACAGTGATATTCCAGAAACTATTGGAAAGGTGTATAACTCTCTGCTGCAGGTAGCATGGTTCTGCTCTGGAAGTAGAACCCACACTATAGTTCTTCAACGAGAGCTTGCCATTAATTCTACCTTGAGTCTTTTTCTTAGACTAAAATTTAATTAAAAGATGCTTACTCCTTGGAAGGAAAGTTATGACCAACCTAGACAGCATATTAAAAAGCAGAGACATTACTTTGTCCACAAAGGCCCATATAGTCAAGGCTATGGTTTTTCCAGTAGTCATGTATGGATGTGAGAGTTGGACTATAAAGAAAGCTGAGCACAGAAGAATTGATGCTTTTGAACTGTGGTGTTGGAGAAGACTCTTGAGAGTCCCTTGGACTGCAAGGAGATCCAGCCAGTCCATCCTAAAGGAAATCAGTCCTGGGTGTTCATTGGAAGGACTGATGTTGAAGCTGAAACTCCAATATTTTGGCCACCTGATGCAAAGAGCTGACTCATTTGAAAAGACCCTGATGTTGAGAAATATTGAAGGCAGGAGGAGAAGGGGATGACAGAGGATGAGATGGTTAGATGGCATCATTGACTCATGGACATGAGTTTGGGTAAACTCCGGGAGTTGGTGATGGAGAGGGAGGCCTGGCACGCTGCGGTTCATGGGGTCATAAAGAGTTGGACACGACTGAGCGACTGAACTGAACTGAACTGAGTCTTTTTCTACCACTGAAACCTTAACATCTAAACTCGTGCTGGATTACATTTTCAGTTAAACCTGCTACAGAGACTTTACTTATTCTGGCCCCATTCAACACTGGCAATAGGAATATGGATCATAGCAGTTTCCCCAGCTTTGAAATGTATTGCCTTCCTTGATGAGCATATTAACAATTAGTCCTCTGGGGATGGGTAGTGGGGAGAGGGCGAACAACGTCCTTTGTAGTGTTTGTTGATTTCCAGGATGTAAATACTTCCACCATGAACAATTTCAAGCTTCCATCAAAGATCTCCAGAGATACACATTTGAACTCTTTGGACCTGGTCAGAGTCAGGTCCTGTTAGGGTAGAATTGCCACAATATTAGAGAATCTTACCTTTGACAACACGATCATGTGTTTTTACAATGAATTCTAGATATGAAAATTGACTTAGCTTCAGGAAGGCAGCCTAGCCCTCAGTTTCCTGTTTCTCCAATCTTGCCTTCTTTTGATTTAAAATATGTACATCCTTGTTGATTGCCCATCTATTTTGCTCCTTGGGACATCATGTTCTATTAAGCATCTTCACAACTCTATGGTCAAGCCCCCTTGGCTGCTCCTCTGACATTACCAGTTGTGATGGTAATTAGAACTGACTGGCCTCTGGCGAATAAGCGTTGCCAATGCTTATTGTAATTCTGGAGCTCTGTCATCCCAATAGCCATAAAGGAACCCAGCTTTATGACTGCTTTTCCGACCATTGCCCCTAGCCTTTAATGGAAAGTAACCATTGAATTTATTCATGAAGCCTGTGCCTCAGCACCTCCCTGACAGCCTTGGTGAATGTTGTGTCCCCTGGACTTATGTGTAATTCTTGGTGAGTCCTCTGGCTTCACAAAATATATCCATACCAGAATGTTCACTCCATGAGCCTTTCCATTTCTTCCTCTACCACTTGCCAAGACAACTCAGGCATTTCTATTTCTCTTCTTGTGGACCATCACTTTCTCCAAGTTCTAAGAACCACCCTACAAGTAAATTGGCCATGTCTCCCATATCCTTGTCAAGAAGTTAAAAATCTGTGTCCTGAGAAAGTGCTTCCAAGCTAGTGAATTCTTGCTTATTCAATATTATCTGTGGATACCTTAATCAAGAATGCTTAAAATCTAATCCGAGACATAATTCTTATCTCCTGGTAATAAGCATGATAGCTTATTTTTGCAGACCAGTTAGGGGTACAATCTTCCCTTCTTTATTAGGCTCAGCCCATCTCCACCTAAGTTATGCTGGGATTCAATCCTAACTATTGGCCTTGCATTCAGGAAAAAAGATGAGGAAAATTCTCTGAGAGGTCACCTGTTGGCTTGTAGAGAAGAGAAATCTATAGTGTATTCCTGTATTAGGGAAATTCTAGCTCTTATTAGAGAGAGGTTGGCTATCTCATCAAGCTCTGAATCCTAACCCAAATTTCTCAGGGTAGCAGCCCCCAGATAACCCTATCCTGTATTTAAGTGGCTGAGGTTTTCTCAACCAAGGTCCTGACCTTAGCATAACAGATCTCTCTGGACTGAGCATTTAAAATTCTCTGGCAGTCCATGGGGTCGCAAAGAGTCAGATACAATTGAGTGACTGAGCACACAAGGAGCTCTTATATTAAGGTCTGATCTTACTTCTCCATTATGCCCACTCTTCCACTATATGAAATAAGGGCCAAGAGCCCTGTGACTCTTATACATAATCTTTTTAACTGCCCTATTTTCATTATACCTCTGCATCAATACAACTGATTAATAACCAGTCAACTCGTTGTCCCTCTAGAAATCCCTCAGGCATTGCAAAAGTGTTCTAGCCACAGTTTTGAAATGCCTGAATCATCTCACCATTAAGGTCATTCCCATCCACCAGGGCTTTTTACCAGATCAATACTGGTTAATAGTTTTAGCCATTGGCCTATCACCTAGTGACAGGCTTTTCCATGCCCCACATCCACGTGGGATGGAGTTCCTCTTGACAGCTAGGCAGTGAGTGGGCTAGTCCTTGAGCCCCATCTCACATACAATCTGATGTCTTAGGCCATTGTTGGTGTACATTATACAGCTCTCCAGGAAAAAGATGCCAATGTGGAACCAGGCATGCAAGACATTTATTGGGGTAAAATTTCTGTGAGAAATAAGGAAAGAGGTAAGGGAAGAAGGAGTAGGCAGTGAAAACAATGATAAACTTATACAGGGGTATGACGGTGCCCTGATGCTAGAGGAAGCTCTTCCATTAAACTTCAGTTCTGCTTTCTTGAAGAACTTCTTCACCCATTGTTTTCTATAGATATTGACTTGATTCTCTGATAGGAATAGGGTTTTAAACTATTACCTTATATGTCATATCTGTTATGACTACTAGGCACTATGTCTCCCCTGAGGGATATTTGGGCAAATTTGGAAGCCCAAAATTTACAGCTTGAATAGTCATAAACTTTACCAGACTAGGCTCATGTTTTCTTTGGCAAAACAATTTCCTCAAAGATTTAGAAATCTCCAGGCTTGTTTCCTATCAACTTCATGTGCCAACAGCTCCACCCATATGTTATTTTCTGGATACAACACACAGGCTTATGTTGCCTTGCTCCCATGCCTCTGCTTTACCTTAATCGCTTCCACTGAGGTCATCTGAATACAGGCTTGACTGAGAAGTCCCTATTTCAATCTGCTCTTTGAAGCAGGGCTAGGTCCTTTTGCTTGAAAATTCTTCATGAGAGACATTTGAACAATAAGAGTCCTTTTCTTGCTATCTGATGTACAAAGGCTTTTCTAAACCTGCAAGGTCCCAAAAGAAGTTTGGCTTTCTTTTAACCTCTGTTAACAAATCTATTAATTATTAACTTAGTTAAATTTTCTTCCTTGTTTTACCTTGTTAAAAGCATCAAGGAACAGCCAACACAGGAAATTTTTACTCTTTCCAAATACTTCCCTTAAAGCTTTAGGCCTAGTAAGCTCTCATCCTGCCTTCCAATTTATCACAGGCAACTGACTTAACAAATATTTTACCACAACATCCAAGGATGACAGATTTCAAGCTTAACTATTAAGATAATACCACATAGTTTGGGTTTCTCTTATGGACAGAATATGAGTTCAAAGTGTGAATTTTAGATAATAGCAAGGGTGAACTAACAAAAAAAATCAAAACAATTCAGTGACTTAAGAATTATACAAGTTTCTGTCCTTTTTATGAAACATTCTAGAGAGGGTATTTCACATAGATAAGCAATTGATATTAGCTCTACCATCTTCAACATGGTGGCTCTGATCATCATCTTCTCAAGACTAAAGAGCATCGAGGTACATGCATAGAAGTCTAAAAGAGGTATAAATCATTTCTGCTCATGTAATATTTGGGGAATTTATTTATGTAAGATAATTCCAAGGGCTTAGGGGACTGTATTGCTACACTCATAGCTTAGTTACAATTCTATCAGTATGAAAGAAAGTAAGAATGTATTCCCACTGATAGCTAACTCTAACAGTGTCAGCTATTTCAATTTGTTTTCTCTTCAAATGCAACATGTCCATAACAGAAATCATTATTTTCTCCCATATTCAGCTCTTCATCCTGCTTTTTGTACATCTGTTAATGGCATCACCATTCTAATTATCCCTTCCCAACATATTGGAGTAATGGTTGGCTATTTCTTCACTTTTATTATCCATATCCAACTGAATATCAATAAATTACTTGTTTTTCTTGATTGGTGCTCTCCATGTCATTCTATTTTTTCTGTTTCCAAACCACCAATTTAGGCCATTCCTCATTACTACTTAACTCAATTATTGTGATGACTTTCTGAGTTGTCTGCACAACTCCACGTTTTCCAATTTTCCAAATAACCTGATGAATTAGCTTTCCAAAGCATATCTCTGAACTATTAGTTTTATGTACAACAGTTTTTAAGAGTCTATACAAAATTATATACCCTTTAATCTGCTATCCAATCTGATTATATACCCTTTAATCAGCTATCCAATCTTGTATTCTATGTCTTTGGCTTTTATTCCAAAAAGATTAGCTGCCAATGTCCACCCCTCCCCCATACATGTGCTTTTTTCCACTTCCAAGCTTTTGCTAATCCTGTCCTGTACTATGAAATTCACTTTTCCCCTATTTTTAAAGATAGCATAGGCTCTGGAGACCTGATTTCTAATCTGTCTCACCACTAGTACATTGACTTTGACAAGATATCTAATATTTCTGTTTCATCACTTTTAAAAATGAGAATGAAAGCACCCACTTCTCAAGGCTATTTTTAAGAATAAATACAATTAAGTTCAATAAAGTGCTTATGGGAACCAATAATAGATTAACTGAATAAGATGAATGGATGAGTGAGCTGGAAGATAGAATGGTGGAAATAATTGATGAAGAGCAAAATAAAGGAAAAAGAATGAAAAGAATTGAGGATAGCTTTCAGAGACCTCTGGAACAATATTAAACATGCCAACATTCAAGTTATAGGGGTCTCAGAGGAAGAAGAGAAAAAGTAAGTCAATGAGAGAATTTTTGAAGAGATTATAGTTGAAAACTTACCCAGCATGGAAAAGGAAACAATCAACTCCAAGAAGTGCAGAGTTTCATACAGGATAAACCCAAGGAGAAACACATCGAGACACATACTAATCAAGTTAACAGAGATTAAACACAAAGAAAGAATATTAAAAGCAGCAAAAGAAAAGCAACAAGTAACATACAAGGGAAAACCCATATGATTAACAGCTGATCTTTCAGTGGAAACTCTGCAGGCCAGAAGGGAATGACAGGATATGTTTAAAGTACTTAAACAAAAAAAATATACAGCCCAGATTACTCTATCCAACAAGGATCTCATTTAAAATTGATGGAGAAATCAAAAGCTTTACAGACAAGCAAAAGTTGAGAGAATCTAGCACCACCAAGGCAATGGCACCCCACTCCAGTACTCTTGCCTGGAAACTCCCATGGACGGAGGAGCCTGGTAGGCTGCAGTCCATGGGGTCGCTAGGAGTCAGACACGACTGAGCGACTTCACTTTCACTTTTCATTTTCATGCACTGGAGAAGGAAATGGCAACCCACTCCAGTGTTCTTGCCTGGAGAATCCCAGGGACAGGGGAGCCTGGTGGGCTGCCGTCTATCGGGTCACACAGAGTCAGACACGACTGAAGCAACTTAGCAGCAGCACCACCACCACCACCACCAAACCAGTTTTAAACAATTATTATAGGGACTGGTGGTTCAGACAGTAAAGCATCCACCTGCAATGAAGAACACCTGTGTTTGATCCCTGGGTGGGAAGATCTCCTGGAGGAGCATATGGGAACCCACTCCAGTATTTTTGCCTGGAGAATTCCCATGGACAGAGGAATCTGGCAGGCTACAGTCCATTGGGTCACAAATAGCTGGACATGACTGTGTGACTAAGCACAACACATATAGGCAATAAACACAAGAGAAAGGAAACACCTACAAAGACAAACCCAACCAATTAAGAAAATCTCAACAGGAACATATATATCAATAATTACTTTAAATGGAAATGGATTAATCCCTCCAACCAAAAGACACAGACTGGCTGCATGGACACAAAAACAAGACCCATACATATGCTATCTATAAGAGACCCGGTTCAGACCTAGACACACATACAAACTGAAACTAAAAGGATGGGAAAAGATACTCCATGCAAATGGAAATCAAAAGAAAGCTGGAGTGTCAATTCTCATGTCAGACAAAACAGACTTTAAAATAAATAATATTACAATAGATAAAGAAGGACACTACATAATGATCAAGGGACCAATCCAAGAAGATATAACAATTACAAATAACAGGGCACCCAAAATAAGAGCTTCTTAATACATAAGGCAAATGCTAACAGACATAAGGGAAATTGACAGCAACATAATAATAGTGGTTGTGGTTTAGTCACTAAATCGTGTCTGACTCTTGTAATCCCATGGACTGTAGCCTGACAGACTCCTCTGTCCATGGGATTCTCCAGTCAAGAACACTAGAGTGGGTTGCCATTTCCTTCTCGAGGGGATCTTTCTAACCCAGGGATCAAACCCAGGTCTCCTGCATTGCAGGCAGATTCTTTACCAACTGAGCTACGAGGGAAGCCCTCAGTACTACAATAATAGTAGGGAACTTTAAAAGCCCACTAACACCAATGGAAAGATCATCAAAGCAGAAAATTAATAAGGAAACATAAACCTTAAATGAAACATTAGACCAAATGGACCTAATTGATATCTTCAGAACTTTCCACCCAAATTCAGAATAGACTCTCTTCTCAAATGCATATGGAACATTCTACAGGATAGACCACATCTTGGGTCACAGATCAAACGTCAGTAAATTTCAAAGAATTGAAATCATATCAAACATCTTTTCTGACCACTATGCTATGAGACTAGATATCAATTACAGGAGGAAAAAAAAAACCAAACCTGTAAAAAACACAAACACATGGAGATTAAATGATATGTTTCTAAATAACCAACAGATTACTGAAGAAAATCAAAAGAGAATAAATAAATTCCTAGAAACAAATGACAATGAAAACATGACAATGCAAAACCTATGGGATGCAGCAAAAGCAGTTCTAAGGGGGAAATTTATAGCATTACAATCCTATTTCAAGAAACAAGAAAAACATCGAATAGACAAGATAAATTTACACCTAAAACAACTGGGAAAAGAAGAAGAAAAAAACCCTAACAGTTAGTAGAAGGACAGAAATCATAAAGATCTGAGCAGAAATAAATGAAAAAGAAATGAAGGAAACAATAGCAAAAATTAATAAAATAAAAGCTGGTTCTTTGAGAAGATAAAAAATTGTCAAGCCATTAGTCAAACTCACTGAGAAAAAAAAGGAGAAGAATCAAATCGACAAAATTAGAAATAAAGAAGGAGAGGTTACAACAGACAATGCAGAAATACAAAGGATCATAAGAGACTACTATGAGCAACTATATGCAAATAAAATGGACAACTTGGAGAAATGTACAGATTCTTAGAAAAGTTCAATCTTCCAAGACAGAATCAGGAAGAAATAGAAATTATGAACAAGCCAATTACAAGCACTGAAATTGAAACTGCAATCAAAAATCTCCCCAAAAAACAAAAGCCCAGGACCAGATGGCTTCACAGTGAATTCTATCAAACATTTAAAAAACAGCTAATCCCTAGCCTTCTAAAGTGCTTCCAAAAAATTGAAGAGGAAGGAACACTTCCAAACTCATTCTATGAGGCCATCATCACTCTAATACCAAAACCAGACAAAGACAACACAAGAAAAAGAAAATCGTAAGCCAACATAACTGATGAACATAGATGCAAAAATCCTAAACAAATTTCTAGCAAACAGAATCCAACAACACATTAAAAAGATAATACACCATGATCAAGTCGGGTTTATCCCAGGGATACAAGGATTCTACAATATACACAAATCAATTGATGTGATACACCATATTAACAGATTGAAATACAAAAGTATATGATAATCTCAACAGATGCAGGAGAAGCTTTTGACAAATTTCCAAACCCCACTTATTAAAAAAAAAAAAAAAAAACTCTTCAAAAAATGGCACGGAAGGGACCTACCTCAACATACTAAGGCCATATATGATAAACCCACAGCAAACATTATTCTCAATAGTGAATAACTGAAAGCATTCGCTCTAAGATCAGGAACAAGACAAGAGTGCCCACTCTCACCACTACTATTCAACATAGTTTTGGAAGTCCTAGGCATGGCAATCAGAGAAGAAAAAGAAATAAAAGGAATCCAGATTGGAATAGAAATAAAACTCTCATTGTTTGCAGATGACATGATACTATACATAGAAAACCCTAAAGATACCATCAAAAATTACTAGAGATAATCAGTGAATTTAGCAATGTGGCAGGATACTAAATCAATACACAGAAATCAATTGTATTCCTATACACTAACAATGAAATATCAGCAAAAGAAGTTAGGGAATCAATGCCATTTGCATTGCAACAAAAAGAATAAAATACCTAGGAATAAACCTACCTAAGGAGACAAATGGGGAATCCCTGGTTTCAAATAGTAAAGAATCTTCCTGCAATACAGGAGATCCAGGTTTGATCCCTGGGTTGGGAAGCTTCCCTGGAAGATGAAATGGCAACCCACACCAGTATTCTTGCCTGGAGAATCCCATGGACAGAGGGGGCTGGCAGGCTATAGTCCATGTTGTTGCAGAGTCAGACACAACTAAATGACTCAACACAAATGGAACAATTATGTAAAGCAAATTACACATGCCAGGCTCGTAATAATATCTCAACAAATTACATACTTAAGCATCTCAAAAATTCATTACCATATGTGAAATAGATAGGCAATGGAAATTTGCTGCATGATTCAGGGAATTCAAACAGGGGCTCTGTAACAACCTAGAGTAGTGTAATGGCGAGGGAAGAGGGAGAATGTTTAAGTGGGAGCGGACATGGGTAAACCTATGGTTGATTCATGTTGATGTTTGATAGAAATCAACACAATAGTGTAAGGCAATCATTCTTTGATTAAAAATTAATTAAAAAAATAAAGTGCCTATAGATAATATGTATTCAATTAAGGTCAATTTCATTTTCTCTACTGAAATTTTGCCTATTTTCATTATTACCTCCTCCATTAAGTCTATTGCACTAATTACATTATTGCTAGTCTTGTCACAGATAAATTCCCAAATATCAACCTGCTTGTATAGTTGGATTCTCTCTGTTATACCTCTGCTATTTCCACAAGATAACATCCTGGATCTTCCAATAGTCCAACGTGAAAAAGAGACATACAGAATAGATCTAAATAAAATCAATAGCTTGGAAGAAATCCAACCAAGACCTGGGTCTAACTAAATCCTAATCAACTTATAAATGAGGGTAGGATAATAAATGATTTATTTGTCTTAGGTCACTGAGTTTGGTGTGGTTTTCTATGAAGAATTGTTGTAACAAAACTTATAGCTTTACACTGTAATATTTAACATAGTACACTCAACAAATATGCAATAAACTACAAAATTTAAGTAAATAACAACTGTAATCACAATACTGGTAACTGTGTACCCTCAAATGAAAAATTATATTAGAAAAAAATAATCTTATAAGATCCTCAGGTTTTTCATTTTCAGAAGCTGCTGATACAAAACCAGAAACTTGGATGGGACAAGATGGTGGAGTGGAGTTTGGGGGCTTGTCTGTTCCCATGGACATAAGCCATAATTACAACTACATATAGAGAAACTTCCTCTGAGAATAACATGAAGACAAATGGAAGAGACTGTCCACAACTAAAGTTAGAACAGAAAAGCTACAGAGACATGGTATGGCCAGGACCCATACCCACAGTGCTGCAATCCATCAGCGGGAGGGAAATTACAGCCTTGGAGGTTCTCCCTAAAAACCAAAGGCTTTAAATCCTGCATTGGGCTCCCCAGATCAGATGACTTGCTCTGGGAAGATGAGCCTCTGAGCAACTGGCTTTGAAAATGAGAGACTCTTACCTGTGGGTGATTCAGAGGGCTATAGGAAACTAAGACTCTATTCTTGAAGGATGCATGCAAAAACTGACTTCCTTCTAGTCCCAGAAGAGAGGCAACAGTCTGAAAAATGAAGGTCATACATGCTGGAGACCCATTGACCAAGTTTAGGGCATGTTCCAGACAAGCATGGAGCTGCTGGAACTTTCTCTGGGAAAAGAGGAACTGGTGGGCCTCAGTTTGTGTATACATATATGTGGAGGAGTTGTGGGGGGTAGCTTTTCCTCTACCTAGATGGCCCGGTATAAGAGGTACCATTTCTGAATGTCTTCATCTAACCTATTAGTACTATATGCCTCATCCCAGGTTCACCTGCAGACCCAACAGAATTAGCATCCCTCCAAAAAATTCCAGGAAAACTTTATAGACCAGAGAGAATGGCATGACATATTTAAATTATTGAATGGGAAAAAAAAAAAAAAAACACCTTACAACCAATATATTCTGTCTGACAAGGTTATTAGGAATTGAAGGAGAAATAAAAAGTTTTCCAGACAAGCAAAAGCTAGAGGATTTCACAACCATTAAATTGAGCTCACACACACAAAAAAAGTCAAAGGGCACATTTTAAACAGAATAAAAGACCACACTAGAAATATAAAAATTACAAAAGCAAATGTTTCCTTTGTTGTTGTTGTTGTTTAGTCACTGAGTCATGTCTAACTCCTTTTGCAACCCTATGGATTATAGATTTCCAGTCTTCTCCGTCCGTGGAATTTCCCAGGCAAGAATACTGGAGTGGGTTGCTAGTTCCTCCTCCAGGGGATCTTACTGACCCAGGAATCAAACTTACGCCTCCTGCATTGGCAGGAGGATTTTTTACTGCCCATATATATCCTTGGCAAAGGCAAAAATAAGAGTAAAAGTAGTGGATCAACAACCTATATAAATATGTTATAAAGGTTAAAAGACAAAGCTGGTAAAATCTTATATATCAACAATGATTAGTTAAGGAATACAAAAAATAAAAAGATGTAAAAGATGACATCAAAAAC
Source organism: Bubalus bubalis (assembly GCF_019923935.1). Lineage (NCBI taxonomy): Eukaryota > Metazoa > Chordata > Mammalia > Artiodactyla > Bovidae > Bubalus > Bubalus bubalis. The sequence goes on along the minus strand of NC_059172.1, from coordinate 77,833,145 downwards.
ATAAAATTCTGGTGGTTAGGAATAAAAATGTAGTATTTTTAGAACATGCTTAAATTTAAGCAACCATAAAATTAAATTGACAACTACATACATAGTTTGTTATATAGGAACTTCATAGTAACCCCAAACCAAAAATAAATAATGTGTGAATGCTCAGTTGTTCAGTCATCTCTGACTCTTTGCAACTGCATGGAATGTATCCCACCAGGTTCCTCTGTGCATGGAATTTTCTAGGCAAGAATAATGGAGTGGGTTTTCATGTCCTACTCCAGAGGATCTTCCTGACTTAGGGATCGAAATTGTGTTATTTAGCATCTCCTGAATGGGCAGGTGAATTCTTTATCATTGAGCCACCTGGGAAACCCCAAAACAAAAAATAGATACACAAAAAATAAAGATAAAGAAATGTAAACATAATGCTAGAGAAAACCATCAAATCATAAGGGAAGAGAGCAAGAGAAGAAGAAAGGATAAAAAAAGAACAACAAAAATAACCAGAACACAATTAACAAAATGGTAATAAGTAAAAAGTTCAGTTCAGTTCAGTCACTCAGTCATGTCCAACTCTGTGTGACTTCAGGAATGCAACATGCCAGGCTTCCCTGTCCATCACCAACTCCCAGAGTTTGCTCAAATTCATGCCCATCGAGTTGGTGATGACATCCAACCATCTCGTCCCCTGTCATCCCCTTCACCTCCTGCCTTCAATCTTTCCCAGCATCAGGGTCTTCTCCAGTGAGTCAGTTCTTCACATCAGGTGGCCAACGTATTGGAGTTTCAGCTTCAACATCAGTCTTTCCAATGAATATTCAGGACTGATTTCCTTTAGGATTGACTGGCTGGATCTCCTTACAGTCCAAGGGACTCACAAGAGTCTTCCCCAACACCACAGTTCAAATGCATCAACTCTTTGGTGCTCAGCTTTCTTTACAGTCCAACTCTCACATCCATACATGACTACTGGAAAAACCATAGCCTTGACTAGACGGACCTTTGTTGGCAAAGTAAGGTTTCTGCTTTTTAATATGCTGCCTAGGTTGGTCATAACTTTCCTTCTAAGGAGTAAGCATCTTTTAATTTCATGGCTGATATCACCATCTGCAGTGATTTTGGAGCCCACAAAAATAAAGTCTTCCACTGTTTCCACTGTTTCTCCATCTATTTGCCATGAAGTGATGGGACTGGATGCCATGATCTTTGTTTTCTGAATGTTGAGCTTTAAGTCAACGTTTTCACTCTCTTCTTTCACTTTCATCAAAAGGCTCTTTAGTTCTCCTTCACTTTCTGCCATAAGTGTAATGTCAACTGCATATCTGAGGTTATTTATATTTCTCCCAGCAATCTTGATTCCAGCATGTGTTTCAACCAGCCCAACGTTTCTCATGATGTACTCTGCATATAAGTTTAATAAGCACGATAACAATATACAGCCTTGACGTACTCCTTTTCTTATTTGGAACCAATCTGTTGTTCCATGTATAGTTCTAACTGTTGCTTCCTGACCTGCATTCAGATTTCTCAATAGGCAGGTCAGGTGGTCTAGTATTCCCAAGTCTTAAAGAATTTTCCACAGTTTATTGTGATCCACACAGTCAAAGGCTTTGGCATAGTCAATAAAGCAGAAATAGATGTTTTACTGGAACTCTCTTGCTCTTTCCATGAGCCAGTGGATGTTGGCAATTTGATCTCCGGTTCCTCTGCTGTTTCTAAAATCAGCTTGAACATCTGGAAGTTCGTGGTTCATGCACTGCTCAAGCCTGGTTTGGAGAATTTTGAGCATTACTTTACTAGCATGTGAGATGAGTGCAATTGTGCAGTAGTTTGAGCATTCTTTGGCATTGCCTTTCTTTGGGATTGGAATGAAAACTGACCTTTGCCAGTCCTGTGGCCACTGCTCAGTTTTCCAAATTTGCTGGCATATTGAGTGCAGTACTTTCACAGCATTATCTTTCAGGATTTGAAATAGCTCAACTGGAATTCCATCACCTCCACTAGCTTTGTTTGTAGTGATGCTTTCTAAGGCCCACTAGACTTCACATTCCAGGATGTCTGGTTCTAGGTGAGTGATCACACCATCGTGATTATCTGGGTTGTGAGGATCTTTTTTGTACAGTTCTTCTGTGTATTCTTGCCACCTCTTCCTAATATCTTCATCTTCTGTTAGGTCCATACCATCTCTGTGCTTTATTGAGCCCATTTTGCATGAAGTGTTCCCTTGGTATCTCTAATTTTCTTGAAGAGATCTCTAGTCTTCCCCACTCTATTGTTTTCCTCTGAGGAAGGCTTTCTTATCTCTCCTTGCTATTCTTTGGAACTCTGCATTCAAATTGGTTTATCTTTCCTTTTCACCTTTGCTTTTGGTTTCTCTTCTTTTCACAGCTATTTGTAAGGCCTCCTCAGATCGCCATTTTGCTTTTCTGCATTTCTTTTTCTTGGGGATGATCTTGCTCCCTATCTCCTGTACAATGTCATGAACCTCCATCCATAGTTCATCGGGCACTTTGTCTATCAGATCTAGTCCCTTAAATCTATTTCTCACTTCCACTGTATAATCGTTAGGGATTTGATATAGGTCATACCTGAATGGTCTAGTGGCTTTCCCTACTTTCTTCAATTTAAGTCAGAAGTTGGCAATAAGGAGCTCATGATCTGACCCACAGTCAACTCCCAATCTTGCTTTTGCTGACTGTCTAAAGCTTCTCCATCTTTGGCTGCAAAGAATATAATCAATCTGATTTTGGTGTTGACCATCTGGAGACATCCATGTGTAGAGTCTTCTCTTGTGTTGTTGGAAGAGGGTTTTTTATGACCAGTGCATTCTCTTGGCAGGACTCTATTAGCCTTTGCCCTGCTTCATTCTGTACTCCAAGGCCAAATTTGCCTGTTACTCCAGGTGTTTCTTGACTTCCTACTTTTGCATTCCAGTCCCCTATAATGAAAAGGACATCTTTTTTTGGGTGTTAGTTCTAAAAGGTCTTGTAGGTCTTCATAGAACTGTTCAACTTCAGCTTCTTCAGCATTACTGATTGGGACATAGACTTGGATCACTGTGATTTTGAATGGTTTGCCTTGTAAATGAACAGAGATCATTCTGTCATTTCTGAGATTGCATCCAAGTACTGCTTTTGGACTCTTGTCGACTATGATGGCTACTCCATTTCTTCTAAGGGATTCTTGCCCACAGTAGTAGATATAATGGTCATCTGAGTTAAATTCACCCATTCCAGTCCATTTTAGTTCACTGTCAACATTCACTCTTGCCATCTCCTGTTTAATCACTTCCAATTTCCTTGATTCATGGACCTAACATTCCAGGTTCCTATGTAATATTGGTCTTTATAGCATCAGACTTTGTTCCCATCACCCGTCACATCCACAACTGGGTGTTGTTTTTGCTTTGGCTTTATCTCTTCATTCTTTCTGGAATTATTTCTCCACTGATCTCCGGTAGTATATTGAGCACCTACATACCTGGGGAGTTCATCTTTCAGTGTCCTATCTTCTTGCCTTTTCATAGTGTCCATGGGGTTCTCAAGGTAGGAATGCTGAAGTGGTTTGTCATTCCCTTCTCCAGTGGACCACATTTTGTCAGAACTCTCCACCATGGCCCATCCTTCTTGGGTGGCCCTACACTGCATGGCTTAGTTTCATTGAGTTAGACAAGGCTGTGATCCAGTAAAAAGTTATCAATGATTACTTTAAATGTAAATGAATTAAATGTTCCAATCAAAATACAGAGGATGGCTTAATGTATATATTAAAAAGACACATATATATGTTGCTTACAAGAGAATCACTTCAGAGCTAGTGACACAATAGACTGAAACTGAGGGGATAAAAAAAATGGTATTCTATGCAAATGAAACCAAAAAGAATCTGTGGGTAGCAATATTTGCATCAGAAAAAAATAAACTTTAAAGCAAAGACTGAATTAAGAGACAAATAAGGACAAAACAGTGATACAGGGATCAATCCAAGAATAACATATAACATTCACAAAGATATATAGATATAGATATAGATATATAGATATATAGATATATATATATATATCTCCAACATAGGAGTACCAAATGCATAAGAAAATATTAACAAACATAAACAGAGATATTGCCAGTAATAGAATAGTAGAGGACTTCAATAGCCTGCTAACATCAATGGTTAAATCATTTAGACAGAAAATCAACACAGAAACATTGGCATTAAATGATACCTTTTTCCAGATGGACCTAATACATTTATCAGACATTCAGTCAGAAATAGCAGAATACACATTCTTGTAAGTGCATGGGACACATTCTCCAAGATAGATCACACATTAGGCAACAAAAGAGTCTCAATAAATTTAAGACTGAAATCATATCATGCATCTCTCACCACAACTGTATGAGCCTAAAAATCAGCTTCAAGGAAAAAGCTGAAAAAAATGTAGAATCTAAACAGCATGTTACTAAACAACCAATGGGTCACTGAAAAAAAATCAGAGGGCCAAAAATGCCAGGAGACAAAAGTGGAACCATAACATTTCAAAATCAATGTGTTGGAGCAAAGGCAGTTCTAAGAGGGAAATCTATAGCAATAAAAGCCTATCTTATTTGAAAAAAATCTCAAGTAAGTAATCTAATCTTACACTTAAAAAAAAAAAAAAACTATAAAAAGCAGAACAAACAACGCCCAAAGTTAGAAGAAGGTAGAAAATAATTAAATCAGATTGGACATAAATGAAATAGTTTAAAAGGTAGAAAAAAATCAATAAATCTAAGAGCTAGTTCTTTGAAAAGACAAACAAAATTGATAAACATTTAGAAAGACTCATTTAAGAAATAAAGAGAGAAGGCTCAATTAAATAAAATCAGAAATGAATGAGAACCAACACTATGAAATACAAAATATTGTAAGAGATTACTACAAAAAAACTACATTGACAAACTAGAAAACCTAGGAAAAATGGATAAATTCCTAGAAATGTACAATCTACCAAGACTGAATCAGAAAGAAATAGAAAATATGAACATATCATTGCTACTACTCAAAATGAATCAGTAATTTTAAAACTTCCAACAAAGAAAAGTCTAAGACCATACAGTTTCACAGGTAAATTCTACAAAACATTTTAAGAATATTTACTACTTATCCTTTGCAAGGTTGTCCAAAGTATTAAAGAGAATGGAATGCTTTAGAACTCATTTGCAAGGGTGGCATCACATGCCACCTAGCGAAAAACACCACATGCACACACACAAAATAACAGGCCAATATCACTGATGGGCATAGATGCACAAAAAATCCCCTACAAAATATTACCAAACTGAATTCAATGATACACTAAAAGGGTCATATACCAGAATCGAGTAGGATTTATTACAGGGACACAAGGATGACTTAATATCCAGTCAATCAACACGACACACCACATTAACAAACTGAAGGAAAAAAATCATATTATCATCTTGGTAGATGCAGAAAAAGGTTTTGACAAAATTCAACATCATATTACAATGAAAAACCTCTCCACAAAGTGAGTATAGAGGGAACATTCTCAATATGATAAAGGCCACATACTCACAGCCAACATCAAAACTTTTCACCAACTTTTCAACATCGTGAAAAGTTGAAAGATCCCTAAGATCAGAAACAAGACAAGGATGCTCACTCTCACTACTTTTATTTAACATAGCATTGCAATTCCTATCCATAAGAATGAGACAAGAAAAAGCAACAAAATGTATCCAAACTGGAATAGAAAATGTAAAACTCACTGTTTGCAGCTAATATGACGCTACATGTAGAAAATCCTAAAGATACCACTAAAAAAACTATTAAAATTGATCACTGAATTCAGGAAAGTTTCACGGTACAATCCTAATATGGAAATGTGTTGAATTTTTATACACTATCAAGAAATTTTCAGAAATAGAAGTTAAAATAATCCCATTAACAATCACATCAAGAATAAAATACCAAGAATAAAACTATCTGAGGCAAAAGACCTATACTTGGAAAATTATATTTCAATGATGAAAAAAATTAAAGAAGACACAAACAGATGGAAAAATATACCTTGTTCATTGATTGGAAAAATAAATATTGTTTAAATGATCATACTACACTGCACTCAATATGCCAGCAAATTTGGAAAAATGAGCAGTGGTCACAGGACTGGAAAAGGTCAGTTTTCATTCCAATCCCAAAGAAAGGCAGTGCCAAAGAATGCTCAAACTACTGCACAATTGCACTCATCTCACATGCTAGTAGAGTAATGCTCAGAATTCTCCAGGCCAGGCTTCAGCAGTACGTGAACCGTGAACTTCCTGATGTTCAAGTTGGTTTTAGAAAAGGCAGAGGAACCAGAGATCAAATTGCCAACATCCACTGGCTCATGGAAAAAGCAAGAGAGTTCCAGAAAAACATCTATTTCTGCTTCATTGACTATGCCAAAGCCTATTTGTGTGGATCACAATAAACTGGGGAAAATTCTTAAAGAGATGGGAATACCAGACCACCTGACCTGCCTCTTGAGAAAACTGTATGCAAGTCAGGAAGCAACAGTTAGAACTGGACATGGAACAACAGACTGGTTCCAAATAGGAAAAGGAGTATGTCAAGGCTGTATATTGTCACCCTGCTTGTTTAACTTATATGCAGAGTACATCATGAGAAACGCCTGGCTGGAAGAAGCACAAGCTGGAATCGAGGTGGCTGGGAGAAATATCAATAACCTCCAATATGCAGATGACACCACCCTTATGGCAGAAAGTGAAGAGGAACTCAAAAGCCTCTTGATGAAAGTGAAAGTGGAGAGTGAAAAAGTTAGCTTAAAGCTCAACATTCAGAAAACGAAGATCATGGCATCTGATCGCATCACTTCATGGGAAATAGATGGGGAAACAGTGGAAACAGTGTTAGACTTTATTTTTCTGGGCTCCAAAATCACTGCAGATGGTGACTGCAGCCATGAAATTAAAAGACGCTTACTCCTTGGAAGGAAAGTTATGACCAACCTAGATAGCATATTCAAAAGCAGAGACATGACTTTGCCAACAAAGGTTCATCTAGTCAAGACTATGGTTTTTCCTGTGGTCATGTATGGATGTGAGAGTTGGACTGTGAAGAAGGCTGAGTGCCAAAGAATTGATGCTTTTGAACTGTGGTGTCGGAGAAGACTCTTGAGAGTCTCTTGGACTGCAAGGATATCCAACCAGTCCATTCTGAAGGAGATCAGCCCTGGGATTTCTTTGGAAGGAATGATGCCAAAGCTGAAACACCAGTACTTTGGCCACCTCATGCGAAGAGTTGACTCATTGGAAAAGACTCTGATGCTGGAAGGGATTGGGGGCAAGAGGAGAAGGGGACGACAGAGGATGAGATGGCTGGATGGCATCACTGACTCGATGGATGTGAGTCTGAGTGAACTCCGGGAGTTGGTGATGGACAGGGAGGCCTGGTGTGCTGCCATTCATGGGGTCGCAAAGAGTTGGACACAACTGAGTGACTGATCTGATCTGATCTGATCTGTTGACTCAGCGATAAAGAATCTGCCTGCCAAGCAGGAGACATGAGTTCAAACGGTGGGTCGGGAAGATCCTCTGGAGAAGGAAATGGCAATCCACTCCAGGATTCTTGCCTGGGAAATCCCATGATTAGAAGAACTTGGCAGGTTACAGTCCATTATGCTGCAAAGAGTCAGACATGACTTCAGTTAGTTCAATTCAGTTCATTCGCTCAGTCGTGTCTGGCTCTTTGAGACCCCATGAACCACAGCACGCCAGGCCTCCCTGTCCATCACCAACTGCTGGAGTCTACTCAAACCCATGTCCATTGAGTCAGTGATGCCATCCAGCCATCTCATCCTCTGTCGTCTTCTTCTCCTCATGGCCTCAATCTTTCCCAGCATCAGGGTCTTTTCAAATGAGTCAGCTCTTCGCATCAGGTGGCCAAAGTATTGGAGTTTCAGCTTCAACATCAATCCTTCCAACGAACACCCAGGACTGGTCTCCTTTAGAAGGGACTGGTTGGATCTCCTTGCAGTCCAAGGGACTCTCAAGAGTCTTCTCCAACACCACAGTTCAAAAGCATCAATTCTTCAGCACTCAGCTTTCTTTATAGTCCAACTTTCACATCCATAGGTGACTACTAGAAAAACCATAGCTTTGACTAGATGGACCTTTGTGGACAAAGTAATGTCTCTGCTTTTGAATATGCTATCTAGGTTGGTCATAACTTTCCTTCCAAGGAGTTAGTGTCTTTTAATTTCATGGGTGCAATCACCATCAGTGATTTAGAGTCCCCCAAAATAAAGTCAGCCACTGTTTCCACTGTTTCCCCATCTATTTGCCATGAAGTGATGGGACCGGATGCCTTGATCTTCGTTTTCTGAATGTTGAGCTTTAAGCCAACTTTTTCAATCTCCTCTTTCATTTTCATCAAGATGGTCTTTAGTTCTTCTTCACTTTCTGCCATAAGGGTGGTGTCATCTGCATATCTGAGGTTATTGATATTTCTCCTGGCAATCTTGATTCCAGCTTGTGCTTCCTCCAGCCCAGCATTTCTCAGCGACTAAAAAATGTGTTCAGTCCTTAAGTCATGTCCAACTCTTTGTGACCCCATGAACTGCAGCAGGTCAGGCTTCCCTGTCCTTCACCATCTCCTGAAGTTTGCTCAAACTCATATCCATTGAGTCAATGATGCCATCCAACCGTCTCATCCTCTGTCACCCCCTTCTCCTCCTGCCCTCACTCAATCTTTTCCAGCATCAGGGTCTTTTCTAATGAGCGGGCTCTTTGCATCAGGGGGCCAAAGAATTGGAGCTTCAGCTTGAGCATCAGTCCTTTCAATGAGTATTCAGGATTGATTCCCTTTAGGACTGACTGGTTTGATTTCCTGTACCCCTTTACCCAGGTCCAAATAATTCCATTTTTTTTCCTCAGTGGAAAAGGATGCTTTTTAAACTTAGACATATCTGTGTTTGCATCCCAGCTGTTACCTGTATAGTATATGTGACCTAGGGAGGGTAATTTAAACTCTATGGAGAAAATAATGTATATTCTATGGGCTAATTTATAATTTGAATTTAAATATGAAAGTGTGTTACAAGTATCTATAATTGCATCTGGTATGTGGTATACAAGGAGGTAAATTAAAAAATACCATTATTATTTTGTTGTGAGGACTTCATAAAACTTCAAACTTCAGTTAAAATTGAATCCTCACTTTATTCCATATGAGTCATTTTAAAAGAGAATTATACTATGTATACTCTGCAATATCATTCATTGCTTATTGCCATGTTTAGGATGACTGACATTGATACTGAACAGCTGTGTTAAGGTACTGTTTTTCTTAATTGAAGTATAATTGATGTATAAAATTATATTAGCTGCAAGTGTATAACATAGGGATCTATCAAATATATTACAAAATGATGATCAAGGCAAGAGTAAATATCTGTCACCAAACAAAATTAGTACAGTTATTGTTTTTTACAAACCGTGGAAAATTCTTAAAGAGATGGGAATACCAGGCCAACTTTTCTGCCTACAGAGAAACCTGTGTGCAGGTCAAGAAGCAACAGTTAGAACCAGACATGGAACAATGGACTGGTTCAAAATCAGGAAAGGAGTACATCAAGGTTGTGTATTGTCAACCTGCTGGTAAAGGGGTGTCAAAAGCAACTTCCCTTATAACTTTTTAAGAGTAAATTGTGTCAATTATTCATATTTAACTTTGGTTAAACTTCAATTGAATATTTATAGTACATCTGTTTACTTAGAGGTCACTTTTTCAGCAGTCTCTGGATTCTTACAAAATCATTCCTCTGTTCATTTATTTATTGAATAAAAAATCACTGATTTTTAAGAAACTAGGGAGATAACAAAGAACCCATGGTCCCTACCTGCAGGGTATTTACAGTCTAATTGGAAGACAGATATGCAAACAAATAACTCAAACTCAGTAGTAATTAGGACAATGCTAATTAACCAAGATTTAAACTCATCAACTTGGCAAAAATTAAAATTTTGTATAGTGCTGAATGTTGGCAAAGATATGAGAATCCCAAATGTAGGAATCACGATGCAGTAATATTCAACACCGTGTAATGATGAATTTTGCTTTAGATATGTTAAATTTGAAATATCTGTGGAAAACCAAGTGAGGGTATCAGTTTGGAAGTTGGGTGCTTTCCAAAGGAATATAGCTTTAGGAGCTATACTTGAGTGCAACTCTAGAAGCCAAAACAAAAACAAACAAAACAACTAAACTATTAATAAAAGGTCTTGAGCAGAAAAGATTCAAAGTCTGATCACTAAATGTCATGTCTGTGATGAAGACTGGATGAGACTGTTCATGATGAGTTTTTACTATGCCAAACTAAAGGGAATGTGGTTGAATAAAGCAAAGTGTTGAATTGGTATCTGTTAATGAGATATGGAGCTCTGAGTCAGCTGACTCAGGTCCCTGGGCAATCTTCAGATTGTTCAGCTTTTCCCTTCTTTAGATTATGAACTCTGAAAATTTCACGGAATCTATAAATCCATCCCTAGAGCAAAATAGAAACACATTTCAGAGTGTTATATGTCCTCTGATGGATCTCAGCTTAAAAATACCTGGAAAAATTCATTATTAATATGACTTTCTTTTTCCTTTCACCTAATCATATTTTTCCATAATCTATCAGCTAGTGGCAATGGAGCTCACTGCAGATGGTAGAAAAGGTGACACCAGCATTAAATTTAATTCCACTGTGGCATAAGCTCACAGCTGTCCCAGACTGTCTCAATAGCGTTTAAAGTAAAAAAGAACTGACTGATAAATGTTATTGTTCCTGGAAATTGATATAAAAGAAACCTAAATTCCATTTTTTCACTTTTTCCTCTTTGTGTCTGTATATGTTAGATTGCTGTTTATAAAGCTATCTTCTGGACCCATTTTCAGTGGCCAAGTGGTATGGAAATAGTGACAAAGAAACTGAATAGTGACATTTGTGTGTCCTGGATAAGGAAATTAAATGCCTAGGAATTTACCCTCATGACTAGGTGACTGTCATTCCAAGTAGTGAGATAATAACAGCAACAACAAAACCTAAAGCCTTGATAATGAATGGTGAAAACGAGACAGAAGTCCTGTCCTCCTTCATAAAATAATGAAAATTAATAATAGGAAAGAATGTTTAATCAAGTGAACTTGTCAGTCATTTACTATTATTTATACTACATTATTTTCCAGTTCAGTTTTAAGTGTAAAATAATGACTTTTCCACCTTTTTTTTTTCCCTTGGAGTTCAGGACATTTACTTCTGACATTATCTTTTTGACGTAGTTCACCTTCATCTATCTATTAAAAAAACAGTTGTAAGATAGAGTGAAATGGCACTAGAAGTAAACTAGAGTATCTGGGATCAAATCCTACACCTGATAAACTGGTGTATCTTGGAGCAAGTCCGTATATATCTCTAATTTTCTGATTTACAAACTGAAGACAATACTTTCCCTGTCTATCTGATAAGGCTGCTGCAAGGATCCAATGGGGGAACGTATTCAAAGGATTTTTGTCAAAGTTGGCTCAAATTTTAAGTGAAGAAACTATTGCTTAGACAAATTAGCTTCTTTGGTTATGAGCACTTGTATAAACTGCTCAAAGGGTGTGTGTGTGAGAGAGTGGAGTGTGAGATACTGCCTGGACCCCAGAGGACCAGCTGGATTAAGTTTAGATGATCACCGAACCACTCTATAAAAAGGGAGGACCCTAATAATCACAGGGCTTTATTTTGCAAAGCATTGTTTACAAATTTGAGGCCACAGTTGGGTTGTTTGACATAACAGTAGAAACATAAAAGGCAGGGAGAAGGAGAGAGAGAAAATCTAATGTTTGGTCATTAATAAGGGACATGGATAAAAAAAAAATTAAATGGGGAATTGTATTAAATTGTTTGTTCTGCTCTGTGGTGTGAGATGTGAACTTTTTCCTTAGTCCCATGTAAATCTTTTTCTTACTTTAAAAAAAAAATTATTTTTTGATTAATGGAAAATTGCTTTACAATTTTGTATTGGTTTCTGCTGTACAACAGTGCGAATCAGTCATTTGTTGTCATTGTTCAATCACTAAGTCATGTCCAACTCTTTGAAACCCCAAGGACTGCAGCATGGCCAGGCTTCCTTGTTCTTCACTATCTCCCGGAGTTTCCTCAAACTCATGTCCATTGAGTTGGTGATGCCACCCAACCATCTCATCCTCTATTGCCCCCTTCTCTTTCTGCCCTCAATCTTTCCCAGCGGCAGGGTCTTTTCCCTCCCTCCCCTCCCCCAACCCCATCCCTCTAGGTCATCTTTATTACAATCTCTCTCTGGCTCAGTGTTTCAGGAAGGAGGCTTGCATGGGCAGGGTGGGGGGCAGGTGGTGATGGAGGGGTGGGCAGGGGAGAGGGGATAGTTGGTGGTGGTAAGGGGTAGGGGGGGTGGGAAATGCTGCAAAGCCCTGAGTTCTACTTCAAGGCTGAGGCAGAACTAAACCAGAGACTGCCCCCGGGAGGGCAGCCAGATAAGAGCTACATGGGGATTAGCAGAGATAAAAAGATGAACTCAGAAGTCCATAAATATGACTAATTATTTTACTGTTGTAACCAGCCAACTCATGAGTCTGACAGAAAACAACAAACAACTTAGTATCCCAGAGAAAGGAGGAGTGACTGTGTTATAATCTGTGGTCTTTCAACTCCTCACCATAGTTACAATAACAGTTTAGCTCTTTAAATCTCCATGGGTGAGGGATGCATTCAGTGAGTTCTATTTCCATCATTAAATTTTATTGTTCCTCCAAATCTTCTCTCTACCAAAATATATCTCACCTATACCTTAGAATTAACCTTATATAAACCACTTCCTCTCCTCACTGTAATTAGTTATATATTCCAACACACCATAGCAGTAAGTACCTTTCTTTAATAAGAAAAAACACCATGAATCTATGGAGTCACTTTAAAATAAACAACTACATAAGCATGTAAAAAATTCATCTATGAAGGCCTTTGAAATATTTTGAATTTTATTTGCAAATATATTTGAGTCCATTTTTGATTATTCACTGCTTTCTTCACAGAATATCTAGGTTTATCACCATGTATTCAGAGTCGGTGCTTGCTTTTACCTCAGTTTGCCTAATGAAAATCTTTGACTAGATGTATCAGCAGCATGAAGCATCTTTGTGTGGCTTAATGAGAATTTATCATCTCACGGGTGCCTTAGGGCAGTAGTCTGGACTCAGATGAAAGAGGCGCTCTGCTCAGTGTCTCCCCAGAGGAAGTCAAGGGATTAGCTGGGGCTGCAATCTCGTCTGGGTCTCAGGACCTCAAGAAGCATCTTGCACATGTGTTTAAGAACATGGCTATTGAAATAATATTTCCTTTCTATTAGGCTTACGAACCAGAAATGCAAGTTGGTGAACTGTTGGATTTTTACAAAGACTGAGGGACTCTTGCATTTCGAGTGTAAGATCTGGGAGAACCTAAACGTCATGCAGTGTGAGGGAGAGTCCTGCTCAGTAAGGAACTGTCACCTACAACTCTCAGCATGCCCCACTGAGACACCCTTGTATTCTACTGAGATGGCAGAGGCTCACAGATACATTGAAAGAGAACCCCAACTTCTTTGACTCATCTATATGAACGACTCCAGAGATTAAACTCCTGTGGTTGTTATGCCACCTCATTTCACTCTACAGGTGATAAACAGGGAATAACATAGGACAGTACCCAATCTACTGAGGTCAACCATACCATCATGAGCTTATGATGCTGGTTCATTCATCAGGGCAATCAAATATGCCAAGATATATGTCTACTATTACTACCAAATGAATCAGAAACTAGGCATTATTAACCAGTTGTTTTTAAAACGTTGACTGAGTTTCTACTTTCTACTATTAAAACATTGAAAGTGAAAGTGAAAGTCCTTCAGGCATGTCCAGCTCTTTGCAAGCCCATGGACTATACAATCCATGGGATTCTCCAGGCCAGAATACTGGAGTGAGTATCCTTTCCCTTATCCAGGGGATCTTTCCAATCCAGGGATCAAACCCCGGTCTCCCACATTGCAGGCAGATTCTTTACCAGCTGAGCTACAGAGAAGCCCATTGAATAACAGGTGAAAGAAAATATTAAAGATGGGAGGGGTGTTTGGGAGAGAATAGATGCATGTATATGTATGGCTGAGTCCCTTTGCTGTTCACCTGAAACCCACAATATTGTTAATCGCTATACCCGAGTACAGAATAAAAAGCTTAAAGTTTGAAAAAAAAAGAAACTGTTAAAGATTAAAGACTCATAAAGACAGTAATTTCCTGATTGCTAACAAAAGAATATCAAATGTAAATAAATTTTGACAAAGATTATTTGTTTGACTTTGCTATCCAGGGTGAGCAGGACAGAGTTCTTTGACAATTATCAGTGACCAATACATAGGATGTAGGAGAGCACTCAACACTGCATATTTGCCATCTGAGATATTTAAAAGGCTCTCACATTTTTTTCTCTATGCATTGTAATTGTAATTACAGTGACTCAATAAATGTGAGAGCTATTATACTATCAAATATCATTGTATACTATGTGGATAATAGATGATGAATCCATTATTAAAGCAACTTTAATTGCCCATTTAAGTATATGTCTTGATAGTGAAAATATAATATAGGTTATTATATTGCTATTATATTATATTGAATATTATAATAATGCTTAATTAGATCCAAGATCTTGATATTAAATACCACAAAGTTTCTCACTGGGCTTCTCTGATACCCATTGAATTTATTAGTTCTACTGAAGCTATAATAGATAGTGAAACTATACATCCAAATGCTAACAAGCAATGCATATGGGTAGTTACACCATGAAAATATGGAATTGACTGGCAGTTCTACTGTGAGATCTAGAAATAGATAGATAGCTGGAATTAAAAGATGAATATTCTAAAATTAAACTGAATATTTTTGCTATTGCAAAACTCAGCATTGTTTAGGCTTACTATGCCTTATTTAGGAGTAGTAACTATTGTGAGACCGCTGAACCAAGAACATCAATTACCCAGCCACTGAGATGAAAACGTTACTACTCTTATTTATTATCGTTTGAATGTTGGCCACATACTTACCATACCTCTGAACCACTTCTGATTTCTTTTCTCCTGTTTATAAGTTGTTTTAGTTAATGCAATTCCATTAATCTAAGATAAGAACATTGGATCTTCAAGAGACCAAAAGAAGATTTTATTAAGTGACTTTCACAGAATGAAGAAGTCAGTCTTACTAAAAATACCTATCTAAGAATGGAAATTTTTGGAAAAGTTTTTTTAAAAATATTTGGAATATATCTTAAGAATTATTTTACTGTATGAAAAGAAAATTTAACAAGGTTTCCAGAGATTTGTTTGATACTTTTAAAAATTATAAAAATTCAGAGATCACATTTTGAGTGGATTTTTAACTGGAAGAATATAAAGTATGCAATTTGAGAGTCCCTTGGACAGTAAGGAGATCCAATCAGTACATCCTAAAGGAAATCAACCCTGAATATTCATTAGAAGGACTGATGCTGAAGCTGATACTACAATACTTTGGCTACCTGATATGAAGAACTGACTCATTTGAAAAGACCCTGATGCTGGGAAAGATTGAAGGTGGGAAAAGAAGGGGATGGCAGAGGATGAGATGGTTGGATGGCATCACCAACTCATGCACGTGAGTTTGAGTAAGCTCCGGGAGTTGGTGATGGACAGGGTACTCTGGCGTGCTGCAGTCCATGGGGTCGCAGAGAGTAGGACACGACTGAGCGACTGAACTGAACTGAAACCATAAAACAAAATTCAGAACATACTACACTAATTTTCCAACCCCAAGTTCAACCTTTGTTTATATTGACTTGTAAAACTAATTAAAGAATATTGGGGAAAAGAAAATTATAACAATTAAAATATTAGTAAGACAAACCAAATTCAAATTATGGGTGTTTATCAGACCTTGATTCTTTAAATCAAATGGCAATCACACTTAATCCTGGCTACTTGATACAGTTTAGAAAGTAGTTGCTGCTGCTGCTGCTAAGTTGCTTCAGTCATGTCCAACTCTGTGCAACCCCATAGACGGCAGCCCACCAGGCTCCACCATCCCTGGGATTTTCCAGGCAAGAACACTGGAGTGGGTTGCCATTTCCTTCTCCAATGCATGAAAGTGAAAAGTGAAAGTGAAGTCTCTCAGTCGTGTCTGACTCTTAGCGACCCCATGGACTGCAGCCTACCAGGCTCATCCATCCATGGGATTTTCCAGGCAAGAGTACTGGAGTGGGTTGCTATTGCTTTCTCCAAGAAAATAGTTGGGCACACTCAATTGGGCTGGTTATAATATATATTTTCTAGTATCCAATAACATGCTTTTGCTAAGTAGTATTAGCAAAATACTATTGTTAAGATCTTTATAGTGTTTCAGATTTACAAAATACTTCCTCTTAACTCTCTCTCTTACTTACTCATAACAATATGCTTGTGATATTGTGTGAAGGATATCTCATTTTATGCACTTGGAAATTGAGAATCCTGCTGTTAAGTGATTTGACCAAAACTGTAAAGGTTCTATGGGGCTGGAGATGGAGATCAATGGTGGTAACCTGCCTCTGATTCCCATATTCTCACTGCCTCATCTCTCTCATCTTTAGCACCCCTCATTAGCTGAGGACCCCCTGATGAGACTGTTCTACTGTTTCAGCATAATGAAAAAAAAGCACTCAATGGAAAGCATTCCAGTTCTCAGATTCCTGTGTATGTATATATTCATCCATTCAGCACCATCTCAATGATTGCCTACTACTTGCCTAGTAAATAGTTCCTTCCTGGAGTAAGGAAGGAAGGAAGAATTACTTCCTGTAGTAAGTAATTGCCTTCCTGACAACTGAGGGTGCAGGAACAGCAATAAACAAAACATATGGCAATCTCAGCCTCATTTTAGTATGGAGACATATATATATATAATAAAAATTAAAGTACTGAAATGTAGTAAGTTAAAAAGTAGGAACTTCTGTTGAGGAAGGAAAATTAGAAGCACAGAAGGGAAGTACGGAGTGCCAGGAAGGTGGGAAGGTTGGAGAAGTGTAAACAACAGAGGTAAGAGTCTTAAAGATAACTTGTGAATGAAGTTCAAAGCAAAGAAAACAGAAAGTCCAAGACTCCAAGTCAAGAATGTACAGGGAAGGGTTAAGGAAGGGTCCCCAAACCCTAGCACAATAAGAAATAAAAATCATAGCAACAATGGGGGACCAGATTTAACAGTGCACCATGTGTTATTTTAAGAACTTTGACATGTATTATAAATGGAGAACAGCAGAAGGGAAAAAAAGATATATTTCCAATCACTGGTTAGTTAGACATATACTTAGTATTGGTTCAAAACTCTCATATTCAATTCTTCCACTTTAAATGGGAAGGATGGACAAGACATTATAAATATAACCACAAAGAAATGCTGAGTTATAATTTAGTAATGGCTCTAAATGTGGTAGTTTAGTAACTGTGAATTGTAAAATAAAGCAATTTTTCAGTTTTTATCCTTTAAAAAATGATCACATGCCCAGTAACCAAGATGAATTACACACTGTGGGAAGCAATAAATAGAATGAATTCACTGAGATCTAGGTGAAATATTTGTATTTTTTGAAAAATGAAAGTGTTAGTCACTAAGTCATGTCTGACTCTTTGTGACCCTATGGGTTGTAGCCCACCAGGCTTCTCTGTCCATGGAATCCTCCAGGCAAGAATATTGGAGTGGGTTGCCATTCCCTTCTCCAAGGGATCTTCCTCACCCAGGATCAAACCTGGGTCTCCTGCATCACAGGCAAATTCTTTACCATCTTAGCCACCAGGGAAGAGTACTAGAACTGAAATCAAATGATATGGCTTGAGCCTAGATTCAGACATATATGTGATTCTGAGCAAATCACAGAATTTTTCTGAATTCCAGTTCCTTCTATCTGTTTTGTCTACCTCCAAAGGGCATCATTGAAACCAAATGAGGCTCTGAGTATGTATGTGTGCATGTAAGCACTATAAATCATTTTATATATTAAGTATATAGAACAAATTATTACAAATAGTAGTAATGATACAATTTAGAAATACTCAAATAACAAGAAATGGGATTTACATATATAAATTAAATTAAAACCGTTAACTCTAGAGGGCTTTTTCTGCCTTTTGATAATAAGGTTGTTGCCCAGAATCCCACCTAGAATTTCATCTAGTTTTGTTCTCCTCTACTCTTACTCAGTCTACATATTTATCCTGAAATCTAGACCCATATTTCCAGGAGCTTATTGAATATATCCACAAGTATGTAACTTCCAAATTAATATTGACCAAATTAAATCCACTATCTTTCTCCTTCCTTCTTTCCACATAGTCCCTCCCTCGGTGAATAAAACTTGCATCTATCAAATTCCTCAAGTTACAGACCTGACAGTTTTCATGTACCACTCCTTATCTCTCACATCCTCTATCATTTGAGATCGATTCTAGAAGTAGTGCTTAATGGCTTGATTTAGTCTTGGTTTTGCTAAGCAGTGAAACCTCAGTGGGTGGAGGGAGGGGGAACATTTAACCTCTTGTTACTTCAGTTTTTTATTTATAAATTGAGTATTAAATTTTCTACTCCACAGGGTGCATATGAGTGCTAAACACACAGCCACATCCCACACATATCATAGGACAGTTGTAAACTGGGTACAACATGATTGTTTTCTGTTATGAGTATTATTATTATTAAACCAAATAGGTTTTCCCTTAGGATGATCCATGGGTTCTAACTTTATCCTCTTCTCCCATTATCAGAAGCTTACTCCAAGCTTTCATCATCTCTTACTTAAATGCACTTGTCCTATCCTTTTCATGCTTAGTGATGGATCATAACATAAAGATGGATCAAATGCCTGCTTCCCCTCTGGACAATGAGCACTGAGGGTAGGAGGTTTTACTCATTTTCATATCCTCAAAGCCTAGTACAGGGACTAGTTCATGATGTCTACTCAATAGATATTTACATATTTACCAAAAGCTGTCTACCCAGATATTTACTGAAAGGTAGGAAGAAGAGAGAAAAAAGGGGGTGAGGAGAAAAGAAAAGAGAAAGAGAAAATGGAAGTAGGAAAGAATGGAGGAGGAGGAGGAAAGAAAAAAGTAGATGGAAGTAAGGGGGAAGGAAAGAAAGTGAAAATGTGAGAGGGAAACAAGAAACATGAGCTCGGTTTCTTTTCAACAGTTTTTAACTCTTGAATCCACTTTCCATACTGCTAGAAGAGTTAACATCTTAAAGCAAAATGCTCAAGTTAAAACATACATTAAGAAACTTGACTCCTCAATAGGATAAAGGACAAATTCAGAGCATGGAACTTCTGTTTTATAACTATCTGTCCAAATTCAACTTCTACTATCACATCCTTACCCATATATCCCATTTCTAGCTATCCTAAATTTATTGTTGTTCAGTCACTCAGTCATGTCTGACTCTTTGCAACCCCATGGACTGCAGCATGCCAGGCTTCCCTGTCCTTCACCATTTCCTGGATCTTGCTCAAACTCATGTCCATTGAGTTGGTCATGCCATCCAGCCATCTCATCGTCTGTCATCCCCTTCTCCTCCTGCCTTCAGTCTTTCTCAGCATCAGGGTCTTTTCTTATAAGTCAGCTCTTTGCATCAGGTGGTTAAAGTATTGGAGCTTCAGCTTCAGCATCAGTCCTTACAATGAATATTCAGGACTGATTTCCCTTAGGATTGACTGGTTGGATCTCCTTGCAGTCCAAGGGACTCTCAAGAGTCTTCTCCACACCACAGATCAAAAGCATCAATTCTTCAGTGCTCAGCCTTCCTTATGGTCCAGCTCTCACCCACACATGACTACAAGAAAAACCACAGCTTTGACTATACACATCTTTGTCAGCAAAGTAATGTCTCTGCTTTTTTATATGCTGTCTAAGTTTGTCATAGCTTTTATTCCAAGGAGCAAGCGTCTTTTAATTTCATGGCTACAGTCACCATCTGTAATGATTTCCAAATCCAAGAAAATAAAATCTGTCACTGTTTCCATTGTCTGCCCATTTATTTGCCTTGAAGTGATGGGACCAGATGCCATGATCTTAGTTTTTTAAATATGAGTTTTAAGCCAGCTTTTCCACTCTCCTCTTTCACCTTTATCAAGAGGTTCTTTAGTTCTCTTTAGCTTTCTGCCATAAAGGTGGTGTCCTCTGCATATCTGAAGTTATTGATATTTCTCACAGCAATCTTGATTCCAGCTTGTGCTTCATCCAGCCTGGCATTTCTCATGGTGTACTCTGCATATCTGGAGAAAGCAATGGCAACCCACTCCAGTACTCCTGACTGGAAAATTCCATGGACTGAGGAGCCTGGTAGGCTACAGTCCATGGGGTCGCAAAGAGTCGGACAGGACTGAGTGACTTCACTTTCACTTTCACTCTGCATATAAGTTAAATAAGCAGGGTGACAATATACAACCTTGTAGTATTCCTTTCCCAATTTGGAACCAGTCCATTGCCTCTTGTCTGGTTCTAACTGCTGCTTCTTGTCCTGCATACAGATTTCTCAGGAGGCAGGTAATGTGGCACGGTATTCCCATCTCTTTAAGAATTTTCCAGTTTGTTGTAATCGACACAGCCAAAGGCTTTAGTGTAGTCAATGAAGTAGAATTAGATGTTTTTCTGGAGTTGTCTTGCTTTTTCTATGATCCAACGTATGTTGGCAATTTGGTCTCTGGTTCCTTTGCCTTTTCTAAATCCAGCTTGAATATCTGGCAGTTCTCAGTTCATGTACTATTGAAGCCTAGCTTGGAGAACTTTGGATATTACTTTGCTAGCATGTGAAATGAATGCAATTGTGTGGTAGTTTGAGCATTCTTTGGCATTGTCTTTCTTTGGGATTGAAATGAATCCTAAATTTCTTGCCATTCCCTAAACTAATCAGAAACTTCCACCACTCACTTCTATTCGCTTTCCCTGGATGGCTCAGCCTCTTGTTTGTCTGGCAAACTTTTACTCATCACCCTATAAATCTTGGGCTTCCCTGGAGGTTCAGATGGCAAAGCATCTACCTGTAATGTGGGAAATCTGGGTCTGATCCCTGAGTCAGGAAGATCCCCTGGAGAAGGGAATGGCAATCCTCTCCAGTATTCTTTTTTTAATTTTAAAAAAAATTTTTTTGAGATATTTTTATTTAATTTAATTTTTTAACTTTACAATATTGTATTGGTTGTGCCATATATCAGCATGAATCTGCCACAGGTATACACGTGTTCCCCATCCTGAACCCTCCTCCCTCCTCCCTCCCCATACCATCCCCCTGGGTTGTCCCAGTGCACCAGTCCCAAGCATCCAGTATCATGCATCGAACCTGGACTGGCGACTCATTTCATATATGATATTATACATGTTTCAATGCCATTCTCCCAAATCATCCCACCCTCTTGACTGGAGAACTCCATGGACAGGGGAGCGTGGCAGGATACAGTCCATGGGGTCACAAAGAATCTGATATGACTGTACAACTAACACTCTAAATCTCAGCTCAAATATTTTTTCTACTATGAGTTTTTTTAGATTACCTTAAATATAGACTTTTTCAAAGAATTTTTTATTATGTTGAGGTATCCAGCAAACATTATCCTCAATGGTGCAAAATTGAAAGCATTTCCCCTAAAGTCAGGAACCAGACAATGGTACCCACTTTCACCACTACTATTCAACATAGTTTTGGAAGTTTTGGCCACAGCAATCAGAGCAGAAAAAGAAATAAAAGGAATCCAAATTAGAAAAGAAGAATTAAAACTCTCACTGTTTGCAGATGACATGACCCTCTACATAGAAAACCCTAAAGACTCCACCAGAAAATTACTAGAACTAATCAATGACTATAGTAAAGTTGCAGGATATAAAATCAACACAAAGAAATCCATTGCATTCCTATACACTAATAATGAGAAAATAGAAAGAGAAATTAAGGAAACAATTCCATTCACCATTGCAATGAAAAGAATAAAATACTTAGGAATATATCTACCTAAAGAAACTAAAGACCTATATATAGAAAACTATAAAACACTGGTGAAAGAAATCAAAGAGGACACTAATAGATGGAGAAATATACCATGTTCATGGATTGGAAGAATCAATATAGTGAAAATGAGTATACTACCCAAAGCAATTTATAGATTCAGTCCCTATCAAGCTACCAACGGTATTTTCACAGAGCTAGAACAAATAATTTCACAATTTGTATGGAAATACAAAAAACCTCGAATAGCCAAAGCAATCTTGAGAAAGAAGAATGGAACTGGAGGAATCAACCTGCCTGATTTCAGGCTCTACTACAAAGCCACAGTCATCAAGACAGTATGGTACTGGCACAAAGACAGAAATATAGATCAATGGAACAAAATAGAAAGCCCAGAGATAAGTCCACACACCTATGGACACCTTATCTTTGACAAAGGAGGCAAGAATATACAATGAATTAAAGACAGTCTCTTTAACAAGTGGTGCTGGGAAAACTGGTCAACCACTTGTAAAAGAATAAAACTAGAGCACTTTCTAACACCATACACAAAATAAACTCAAAATGGATTAACGATCTAAACGTCAGACCAGAAACTATAAAACTCCTAGAGGAGAACATAGTCAAAACACTCTCTGACATAGATCACAGCAGGATCCTCTATGACCCACCTTCCAGAATATTGGAAATAAAAGCAAAAATAAACAAATGGGACCTAATTAAACTTAAAAGCTTCTGCATAACAAAGGAAACTATAAGCAAGGTGAAAAGACAGCCTTCAGAATGAGAGAAAATAATAGCAAATGAAGCAACTGACAAACAACTAATCTCAAAAATATACAAGCAACACCTACAGCTCAATTCCAGAAAAATAAATGACCCAATCAAAAAATGAGCCAAAGAACTAACTAGACATTTCTTCAAAGAAGACATACAGATGGGTAACAAACACATGAAAAGATGCTCAACTTCACTCATTATCAGAGAAATGCAAATCAAAACCACTATGAGGTACCATTTCACGCCAGTCAGAATGGCTGTAATCCAAAAGTCTACAAGCAATAAATGCTGGAGAGGGTGTGGAGAAAAGGCAATCCTCTTACACTGTTGGTGGGTATGCAAACTAGTACAGCCACTATGGAGAACAGTGTGGAGATTCCTTAAAAAACTGGAAATAGAACTGCCTGATGACCCAGTAATCCCACTGCTGGGCATACACACTTAGGAAACCAGAACTGAAAGAGACACGTGTACCCCAATGTTCATCGCAGCACTGTTTCTAATAGCCAGGACATGGAAGCAACCTAGATGTCCATCAGCAGATGAATGGATAAGAAAGCTTTGGTACATATACACAATGGAGTATTACTCAGCCATTAAAAAGAATACATTTGAATCAGTTCTAATGAGGTGGATGAAACTGGAGCCTATTATACAGAGTGAAGTAAGCCAGAAAGAAAAACACCAATACAGTATGCTGCTGCTAAGTCGCTTCAGTCGTGTCCGACTCTGTGAGACCCCAGAGATGGCAGCCCACCAGGCTCCCCCATCCCTGGGATTCTCCAGGCAAGAACACTGGAGTGGATTGCCATTTCCTTCTCCAATGCAGGAAAGTGAAAGTGAAGTCGCTCAGTCGCGTCCGACCCTTAGCGACCCCATGGACTGCAGCCTACCAGGCTCCTCCGTCCATGGGAGTTTCCAGGCAAGAGTACTGGAGTGGGGTGCCATTGCCTCTCCCCAGTACAGTATACTAACGCATATATATGGAATTTAGAAAGATGGTAACGATAATCCTGTATACGAGACAGCAAAAGAGACACAAATGTATAGAACAGTCCTTTGGACTCTGTGGGAGAGGGAGAGGGTGAATGATTTGGGAGAATGGCATTGAAACATGTATAATATCATATATGAAACAAGTCGCCAGTCCAGGTTCGATGCACAATACTGGATGCTTGGAGCTGGTGCACTGGGATGACCCAGAGGGATGGTACGGGAAGGGAGGAGGGTTCAAGATGGGGAACACATGTATACCTGTGGCGGATTCATGTTGATATATGGCAAAACCAATACAATATTGTAAAGTTAAAAAATAAAAATAAAATAAAAAGATGAAAAACATTAAAAAAAAGAATTTTTTTTTCTTTCCCTCTACTGTAACACTTGCCTGATTGAATTGTTTTCTAATGCATTGACACATATAGTCTGGTGCTTCTTGAGATCAAGGGTTGTTCATTACCATGACTCCTGACACACAGAGGGCTCTCCATGGCTGATTTATTGAATGAACAAATGAATGTTGAATGAAAGCATTGACTTTTTCCATTTTGTTTCTATATAGACAAAGTGAAAAGTGAAAGTTTTAGTTGCTCAGTTGTGTCCAACTCTTTGTGACCCTGACTATTCAGTCCATGGAATTCTCCAAGCCACAATACTGGAGTGGATTGTCATTCCCTTTCTCCAGGGGATCTTCCCGGCCCAGGGATTGAACCCAGGTCTCCTACATTGCAGGCAGATTATATATCACTGAGCCATCAGGGAATCCATTGGTTACCAAATCCGTTTATGGATAAGTATGATGCTGATTCCAAAAGAATCAATGGATAAGTGAATTAAAGGTTCTAATCATCAGAGATTCTGAATCAATAGGTGTCTTGTATAGCCCAGTAGTCTTTATTTTAACAAGCTCCACAGGTAAGACTGCTTGTGTACCTTTTTCCCTATACAGATATGTCCAGCTAATGGGATGGGAGCTGAAATCTATACCAGGCTTCTTTCTGGGAGCCAATTTTGTGTGAGCTATGGCAATGGTCTCCAACTTTTTTCTTTTTCTAAGAATATAATTGTTTTATAATGTTGTGTTGGCTTCTGCTATACAACAATGTGAGTCAGCCATATGTACACATACATCCCTTTCTTCCCGAGCCTCCCTTCTACCCCTCTAGGTCATCATAGTGCACCTTTTTTGGCACCAGGGATCGGTTTTATGGAAGACAATTTTTCCACAGACAGGGGTTGGGGAGGGATGGTTCAGGCAGCAATGCAAGTGATGGGGAGTGGCAGATGAAGCTTTGCTCAGTTGCCCACCACTCACCTCCTGCTGTGCGGCCCCATTCCTAATAGGTTGAGGACCAGTACCCGTCCTGGCCCAGGGGACTGGGACCCCTGCTCCAGGAGAAAAAAGCACAGCTTCTAAGATACAATAAAACACTGTGGACACTAATGTGGCCCTTCTCAGAGGATGTTGTTGTTGTTGTTTAGTCACTAAGTATTGTCTGATTCTTTTGCAACCCCATGGACTGTAGCTCACCAGGCTCCTTTGTCCTCGGGATTTTCCAGGCAAGAACATTGGAATGGGTTGCCATTTCCTTCTCCAAGGGATCTTCTCAACCCAGGGACTGACGCCATGTCTCCAGTATTCGCAGGCAGATTCTTTACTGCTCTGTCATCTGGAAGCTCACCCTCCGAGGCTACTGAATCTAATTAAAAACAAAGAGGAATTTATTGATAATATCAGAGATTAACCTCTAATAGTATACCAAGGCAAGATGTGGAGATATTTTTTAATTACTAAACAGTCATCATTTGAGGTTATTTTAAAACAGCTCCTTGAAGATAGGGTTAAAAAAGATTTCCTTACACATTCTAGCTTCAAGTAAAAAATTGAATATTAATTCCAAGAAATAAGTATTTGTGATCTTTTGCTTAATAAAACCTGCTAAAATACAATTTCATTGGAACCCTAGAACTTGAAATATTATAATAGTTTTGTGTTTCTATATGATGGTAATATGAGAATCTGTTTAAACATTAACTAAAAATCAATTGATCTTCTAGGTTTCAAGTCCATTTCTCACAATGGTGTTTTCCTCTATACTTAGTTTAAATGGTTAAACAAAGTACTACTCAGAATTTATAACTTAAAATCCAGTAAATGCTTTTAAAAGCTTCATGTATTTGGGTACTTTTTGAAATGGTAACAAAACAGATACTTCTACATGTCAATGGTTTATATATGTTACTCCTTTACCTAACCAGGCCATCCCTTCTCTCTTCATCTGACAACATTTCAGGCATCCTTCAAGCCCAGATCAGATATGCAATTATGTTTTTAAATATGTGTGCCATTGGCTCATTGCTATTAATTAACAAAATAAAAGCAAATGAGAGGAGGGAGGCAGTGAGAAGAGAGTGAGTGAAAGAGAGATTCTAAAGTTTAAGATCTTAAATGCCCAGATCAATGACCTTTTACCATGCTGACATATATTTTGCTGAAAAGGAAATACAGTGTCACAGAAATGACAACATAGTAGCTGGACTAGATAGTACAATCACAAGTTCAATAATACTATGGTCGGAGCCAGACTTTGGAGCCAGACAATCTATTAAAGCCAGAAACTAAATCTGGCTTTATTGTGAGGACTCAAGGAACTTATGTAATATGTCTCTGTTTTTGTTTCTTTAAATCAAAAGTAGAATTAATGTGAACCGACTTGATGTGGTCAGAACATTAAAATAAACAATAAATTTGAAGGAGTAGCCTATGTCATACTGGGTGCATATGGTAAGAAATAGCCACTGGGATTTGACCAGGAAGTTTCATCCAGACTTTTCTTGAATTATGGGCAGTCTATTTTCAGCTCAGACTTCAATAATGAAGTTACTTTTCCCACCAAAAAAGCAACATCCAAAGGAAAGGCAGAATACAGAATCCTGATCAAGTGGAATTCACAGAGAACTCATGTTAGATAGTGCTACGTGGAACAAGAAGGAAAAGGCCATTTCTGAATAATTAATGCCAGAGACTTACACAGACCAGGAGGAAGAAAACAAATTTTTATACTGATAAAATGAATACAATTTCTAAAATGAACTTTGAGGAAAGACAGAAGCTAAGACTGAGAGATTTTTTTTGGTAAATAAGTCTTATAACAAAACATAACTATCCCCAGTATATGCAGTCAACAGTTATTCAGCCTTCACATACTGAAGTCCTATAGGTATGCTATGCTATGCTAAGTCACTTCAGTCGTGTCCGACTCTGTGCGACCCCATAGACGGCAGCCCACCAGGCTCCGCCATCCCTGGGACTCT
The DNA here is from genome assembly GCF_019923935.1 of Bubalus bubalis. Taxonomy (NCBI): domain Eukaryota; kingdom Metazoa; phylum Chordata; class Mammalia; order Artiodactyla; family Bovidae; genus Bubalus; species Bubalus bubalis. The sequence continues at coordinate 77,805,959 of NC_059172.1, read as the reverse complement.
CCAGGCAAGAACACTGGAGTGGGTTGCCATTTCCTTCTCCAATGCATGAAAGTGAAAAGTGAAAGTGAAGTCTCTCAGTCGTGTCCGACTCCTAGCGACCCCATGGACTGCAGCCTACCAGGCTCCTCCATCCATGGGACTTTCCAGGCAAGAGTACTGGAGTGGGGTGCCATTGCCTTCTCCCCCATAGGTATAATATTCTGCTATATTAGTGAGAAAGACACCTAAGAAGCTAGTGGCAGAGATCTGCCCGGGATACCAAGCAAATGACTGGTATAACCTGAATACCAAGAGCGAAATAAAAATATAAAAACATAAACCAGACTGGATAAAGTATATCTTCTTAATATAAACAAATACAACCACTTCAGTAAGGCAGAGTTTGCCTCATGGTGATGTCAGGGAACTTGAAATTAACATTGGGACAGTTTCTTATATACAGTTTGTTCTTCAGTTGTCTGGTTCGGTTGTCTGTCTCACTAGTGTTGGTACAGTCCTTCTCCATCTTTTTTTCCCCCTTTTTGCACAAAATTCAAAACATAAAAGTATCTCCAATTATTGCTATATATTGCTTTCTGGACTAAAGATTCACTGCTTGTCTATTATGGTAATGTTTCTTGTGTCCAAAACAGGCATACCATCCAAGCAACGTACATAGTTAAAGAATATAGTTTGGGAAAGAGATTTCACTCAGCACATCTGTGAAGGTCTTTAAGGCAATTTGAGGAAAAATTTAAATTACCAGGGAATATTAATTAGGATCATTTATTCACATCCTTCTCTTTTTCTACTGTTGTAAATCACATATTTTGCCCCAATTCTCAAGTTCCTTAGGGTGAGATGAAAAAATGCTCAAGCACTAAGTTTTTCCAATAGACTATATATAATTGACTAAAGACTGAAACTCTAACAGATGCTTCTGCTAAAATCTACAGAAAGAAAACAATTTGAAAGTCGCCTGCAGCGTGCCTGAACTCACTCTAGAACACTGTGACCCAGGGCATTGAAATACAGAAATATTTTAGGCAATTTCTGTTTTAAAAAAATAACCAGCCTGTTTGATTTGAAGCAGTTGCTCCTCCAAGTTTACTTTATACAAAAAATAGCACAGAAAAACTGAAGATTGCAAAGTAGATTGGAGGAAGACTCAAATGACTTTTAATGGAATATTATGTGCCCAAAACACAAAGGATTTAAATTAGTATCTTAAAATGTTTCATTTACCACATATCACAGGAAGTAAGAGTCTTTTTTTTTGGGGGGGGGGGGTTCTTTTCAGCTACATTTCTCCAAATCCTTGACCAGTTGAACTGTTTATTCCAGGTCATCAACCTCCTTAATAATTTAAATTCCCAAATTTAGATTGAGAAAGGATATGGCTGGTTATGTATTACTGTCAGTTCACTCAGAAAAAAATAATGCTATACATACACACGTGCCTGTACACACAAACACACATGCCAATCTTGCATATGCACAATTATTTCAGAAGCTTAGAATAAGTCTATTATCACAAAGGTAAGTATATAGTGCATTTTAATTGTAAACCAGCATATGGCAACTATGTCAAAGCCTGATTTATCTTTCAAAGTTTAAATTATTTACAGTCTCTCCCATGTGATGCCAAATTGTCTCAGTTCCCCTCAGGTCTCCCTCTGACATGTGGCCCTACTGGCTTTAGATAAAACGACATAGGCCAGCCTTTCTCAATGCAGTCTCTAAAGAAAATTCATTTCTATAAGATGTGAATTGTTGTCACATGGAGAGAAAAATAGCCTCTTGGTCAAAGTGGGCAATGTTCGGTTAAATAAAGCTAAATAGGTTTTCATTTTTCACTTGCTATTAATAATAGGTAAGGTTTCTCACAAATGTTAATGAGCATTGTTCATAAAATGTTAATGTAAGTTGTGAATTGGGAAATGGGTGAAGAGCCAATGCTAAATGTGGTATACAGCCTTTTCCCAAGTTATTTGAACATCTCAGATTAAAGGAGTAGTATTACAAGGCAGATGTGGCTGGAAAACCATAAGCACTTTGCATTCAGGATCCCCCACCCTTTCCCTTTCAGGGCTCTTTAACCTCCCCTCTACCCCCATCATTCCTAACCATCATTCCTCTCACAAGCCAAACACGTTCCTTATGTGCTCATGCTCCTCTTAACCCTCCCATTACTAAAGGCTAATTTTCTTCCAAATGTTGGCAATTATTTATTTCTCTGGAGATTTTTCTTTATTTATAATAATAGCAAAACCTAGAATGTTTTCTTGTTTGCCATATGTTAGTGAAGGGATATGACCCATATATTTTTAAATTGAAATTTTTGTAGTATAATACATGATTATAAGAAATATAAGAATCATATATATGTCAAACATAATAAAATAATGTCCATTAATCCACCACGCAAACTAAGAAAAATAGCATAATAAACAATTTAGCACCTACCTAAGTGTTCCTCGCTTCTTCAATAACTCATGCTACCAGAGGCATTCACTACATGATTTTTTGAATGTATTTTCTCTTGATTTTAAAATTGTTAAGAGTTTTTCAGATATATATCTATCCTTAAATAATCTGTTTTTGCTTGTCATTGAGATATATAAAAGTAGAATTATGCTACATGAAATCTTCAATGAATTGAATTTTTCACTAAATATTTTCTAAGATGCAGCCATATATTGTGTGGTAGGAATTCATTCTTGCTTTCCTGCTATTTAATATTCCATTGTATAAATATACTGCATTTACCTATTTTCCTGTTTATGAATATTTTAGATGTCTCTAGTTTTTTGTTATTACATAGAATAGTACTATGAATATTCTTGCACATTTAAAATTTTTTCATTAGGGTATATCATTAAACTCATTAGTTCACATGGGAGAAGGAAATGGCAACCCACTCCAGTATTCTTGCCTGGAGAGCACCGTGGACAAAGGAGCCTGGTGGGCTGCTGTACATGGGGTCGCACAGAGTTGGACACGACTGAAGCAACTTAGTATGCATGCATTGGAGAATGGAATGGCAACCCACTCCAGTGTTCTTGCCTGGAGAATCCCAGGGACAGAGAAGCCTGGTGGGCTGCCGTCTATGGGGTCACACAGAGTCAAACATGACTGAAGTGATTTAGCAGCAGCAGCAGCAATTCACGTGGCTATAATGAGTCATATTATATGACCTATGAGACTGTCAATCTTTAAATATAAAGTCATGTTGCTTACCAAAGTGAATCACAAAGTGATTGTACAAATTTATATCCCCGCCAACAATATATATCAGAGTTCTTACTGTTTGTACTCATCTATAATGAAGTTATTTCATTAGGTGGATACAAGTTTAGAATTGTTATAAATTCTAGTGAATTAAACCTACGATCATTGTATATTGACCCCCTCTATAGCAAAATATTACTTTTATCATAGATGCATTCTTCTGATATTAAAATATATATCCTTGCTTTCTTCCTTTTTTTGGTTAATATGCGTGGCATATCTTTCCCAGGCTTACTTTTTGGCTTTATATTTCTAGGTCTTCAGAAATGATATACAAAATACTTCTATTGCTTGTAAAATTTATTCCATTTATGCTTACTGTGATCACTGATATATTTGGATTTTCTATATTTGGATGTCTTATATTTATATATTGTACTTGCATTATTCCTCTATTTTATTTTTATTGAATGATTTTCACTGTTATACATGTTTTCTTCTGTGGTTATCTTAAAAATTATATGATTTATATTCATCTTTAAAAATGTTGTTCAGTATTTTAATCACTCAAGTAACAAAAGAACTCTAGAATCTTGGTACCTAAAGTGTATGGATCATTATTACCAAGGGCCTTACCTGGGAGCTTATCAGAAATGCCCATTCTCACGCCCCACCCTAGAACAACTGCTGTAGCTATTCTACAGGAAAATGATGGCCTATCCAAAATCTGGTTCAGATGTCAAGTATGATGATATCATACATACATAAACACACACACAATGAGATATGTCTATAAATGCTATTTTTTTCTCAAGTTTTAAAGAGTCAAAAAAATTTTAAAAAAATGCTTGTTACTTAAATAATGAGGCATGCTGTGTTGAGCAGAGTGTGTCTTAAGCAGACATGGAAATGGCATCAAAGAGACAAGAAAGGAAACTTTTGTAGAGGTTTAGGGTTGGGTGGCCACAGTTGGCGCTGTGAGCTGAATGTCTAGACTAGAACTGCAACTGCTAGGTTTGTTTCTCCTTTTGCTTTGCTTATTAACTGGATCTGTGTCCTGCAGGTGAGCTTTCACTTTGACCTGTGCCATTCTGCCCTGTTTACTGAGTCCAGTGAAGACTCTGTACAGACTTAATCAATTTAACTCAGAAGTTATAATTAGCTTATGGGGGCGGGGAGTGGTGTGTGACCAAGATGATAGAGTAGGAAGAACTTAGCTCACCTCCTCTCACTGGCACACTAAAATTACAACGACTTAAAGAGCTACTATTCCATATATATGCATTAGTATACCGTATTGGTGTTTTTCTTTCTGGCTTACTTCACTCTGTATAATAGGCTCCAGTTTCATCCACCTCATTAGAACTGATTCAAATGTATTCTTTTTAATGGCTGAGTAATACTCCATTGTGTATATGTACCAAAGCTTTCTTATCCATTCATCTGCTGATGGACATCTAGGTTGCTTCCATGTCCTGGCTATTATAAACAGTGCTGCGATGAACATTGGGGTACATGTGTCTCTTTCAGTTCTGGTTTCCTAAGTGTGTATGCCCAGCAGTGGGATCGCTGGATCATAAGGCAGTTCTATTTCCAGTTTTTTAAGGAATCTCCACACTGTTCTCCATAGTGGCTATACTAGTTTGCATTCCCACCAACAGTGTAAGAGGGTTCCCTTTTCTCCACACCCTCTCCAGCATTTATTGCTTGTAGACTTTTGGATCACAGCCATTCTGACTGGCGTGAAATGGAACCTCATAGTGGTTTTGATTTGCATTTCTCTGATAATGAGTGATGTTGAATTTAGAAAGATGGTAACAATAACCCTGTATACAAGACAGCAAAAGAGACACTGATGTATAGAACCATCTTTTGGACTCTGTGGGAGAGGGAGAGGGTGGGATGATTTGGGAGAATGGCATTGAAATATGTATAATATCATATATGGAACGAGTCACCAGTCCAGGTTCGATGCATGATACTGGGTGCTTGGGGCTGGTGCACTGGGACGACCCAGAGGGATGGTATGGGGAGGGAGAAGGGAGGAGGGTTCAGGATGGGGAACACATGTATACCTGTGGCAGATTCATTTCAATGTTTGGCAAAACCAATACAATATTATAAAGTTTAAAAATAAAATAAAATAAAAGATTCATTATGACTCACAACACACACACACACACACACACACACACACACACAAAGAGCTACTATTGATGAGAAAGATAAGAAAGCCAGCAGAAAAGCTGAAGATATGAAGAGGGAACCACAACGAGACAGGCAGGAGGGGTAGAAATGTTGTATAGTCAAGACCCACTCACTTGGGTTGGTGACTCAGAAATGGGAGAAATATTACAGTTTAGTATGTTTATCCAAGGAGCAAGAGGTCTAAGCTCCACACTGGGCTCCCTTCTGTGGTAGGCGGTGCCCAGCACTAGGAAGATGAGCCCACGAAACATTTGGCTTTTGAAGGTCAGTGGAGTTCACTTTTGGAAGAGACAGACGGCTACAGGAAATGGAGATTCCATTCTTTCTCTTGTAAAATAATTGTATGTATGTATTTATGTTTGGCTGTGTGGGGTCTCCATTGCTTCATGAGCTCTTCTGTAGTTGCAGCGCGTGGGCTTCTCATTGCGGTGGCTTTCCTTTTTGAGGAGCACAGGCTCTAGTGCGTGGGTTTTAGTAGTTGTGGCTTAGTTGCTCTGCAGCATATGGGATCTTCCCAGGTCAGGGATCAAACCTATGTCTCCTGCATTGACAGGCAAATTCTATACTAGTGAGCCACCAGGGAAGCCCCTAGAGATTCTGTTCTTAAAGGGTGCACAAAAAACTTCAAATGCTCTGGGACTCAGAGAAGAAGCAGTCATTTGAAAGGAGCCTATGTCAAGCCCACCTGCTGATCTTGGAGAGACTTTAAGAGTGGAGGCAACTGGAGTTATTCCTTGGGACAGACACTGGCAGCAGCCATTTTGGGGAGTTTGTTCTACCATGCGGACACTGGTGCGACAGTTTCAGAAACCTCCCTGTAGTCTATTATTCATGGGACCCGGCCCCACCCACCAACCTGTCAGCACCAGTGCTGGGATGCTTTATGCCAAGCAGCTAACCAGACAGGGACCCAGTCCCACCTACCAGTAGATCAACTAACTTAAAACCTCCTTATCCCACAGCTACCCCGTGACGTTGCCCTGTTTACAAGAGGACCCAGAACTTGCACACACACACCAGTGCAACAGCACTAGGCCTGGGAGCACCGGGGCCCCAGAGCCAGAGACCTTGGGACTAGCTCCACCCACAAGCAGGATGATACCACCCCCCAGGGGTACCTCTGCCCCACCTCATGAGCAGGCCAACATCACCTCTGAGACAACATGAATCCCACAGCCATCCATCCCAAGATCTAGCCTTACTCACCAACAACAATACCAAGAATTAGTCCCATCCAGCAGTAGGCAAACACTAAATCTAGGACCCCAGCCCCACAACTACTCACCCCAGAACAGGGCTCTGCCTACCAGTGGGACCACTAGCTCCAGGATTGTCCCCCACCCCGGGACTCTGCATCCAACTGTCTCATGACTCAGCACAGCCTATCAGCAGTCAATATCCTCTTCACATGGGAGGACTCAGCAACCAGTCAGGCAGGGGCCAGCCATGCCCACAGACCACTTGTAGTAGGAAGCCTGTCATGAAAGAAGGACACATGCAGCTCTCATAGGGGGAGTCCCTAGAGCATACTGCTATGGTGACCAAAGAGGAGTGTGATGCTGGATGTACAGGATGTCTTTTACAAAGGACTACTTCTCCAAGGTCAAGAAAGGTAATCAATGTACCAAATATATTGAAGTAAAAGCAGCAAATCAGGCAAAATGAAGCAACAGAGCACTATGTTCCAAACAAAGGAACAAGAGAAAATCCACCAAAGAAAAATAAGTGAAGAAAGAAAAAATAATGAAGACATAAGCAATTTATCCAATAAAGGCTTCATTGGTAATGGTAAAGGTAATGATGGTAAAGATGTTCAAAGAATTTGGGAGAAAACTCAATAAACAGCATAAGAAGTCTTCAATACAGAATTTAAAAATGTAAAGAATGAAATAGAAATGAATAATCCAATAACTGAAAATTTTAAAACATGCTGCTGCTGCTGCTTCTAAGTTGTTTCAGTCATGTCCGACTCTGTGCAACCCCATAGACCGCAGCCCACCAGGCTCCTCTGTCCCTGGGATTCTCCAGGCAAGAATACTGGAGTGAGTTGCCATTTCCTTCTCCAATGCATGCATGCATGCTAAGTCACTTCAGTCGTGTCCGACTCTGTGTGACCCCATGGACAGCAGTCCACCAGGCTCCTTTGTCCATGGGATTCTCCAGGCAAGAATACTAGAGTGGGTTGCCATTTCCTTCTCCATTTAAAACACACTAGAAGGAATCAACAGTAAAGGAGGTAATACAGAGGAATGGACCAGCAAGCAGGAGGTAAGAGTAGACATCACTGAAGCTGAACAGGAAAAATAAAGGAATAAAAAGAAATGAGAACAGTTTAAGAGACCTTTGGGACAACATCAAGTATAATAACTTTTGCATTATAGGGAGCCCAGATGGAGAATAGAGAAAGAAAGGGACAAAGGTCATATTGGAAAACATATGAGCTGACAATTTCCTGAAATTTAGAAAATTAAAATACATCCAGGTACAAAAATCATACAAAATCCCAAGTAGGACCAACCCAACGAGGAATACACCCAGATACATTATAATTAAATAGCAAAAATTAAAACTAAGAAAAGAATATTAAAAGCTGTGAGAGAAAAGCAATGTCATTTATAAAGGAACTCCCATAAAGCTATCAGTTGACTTTTCAGTAGAAATCCTACAGGCCAGAAAAGAGTAGCACAATATACAGTATTTAAAGTGATGAAAGGAAAAAGCTACAACCAAGAATACACTGCCCAGCAAGACCTTTAGTCCAATTTGATGAAGAGATCAAAAGTTTTAGAAATAAGCAGAAGCTAAAAGAGTTCTGTACCACCAAGTCAGTTCTACAAGTAATGTTAAAGGGCATTCTCTATATGAAAAGGAAAAGACCATAAGTAGAAATTTTGATAGGAAAAATTGCATTTGGTATAGGAAAATGTAAAATAAAGTTAGTAAAAATGATGTATAAAGCTATTAGAAAGATTGAAAGACAAAAAGAGTTAAGTCATCTATATTGTGGATGACATCCACTTAAGGAATAAGTACTTAAGAAAACATAAAACAAAAAGAAGTAAACTATAATGTCAGAAACAGTAAACATGGGTGGGTAAAATGCAGGATTACTGAAACATATTTGAACTTAAAAGATCGGCAAACTATAATAATTATATATATATGATTATTACATGTATATATATATGCTATATATAGCACATACATATATGTGTTATATATACAATAAATGATTATATGTGATTATTATATATAATATATATATGTACATTATATATATCTTAAGACATTCCTCTACAAACTTTATGGTAACTGCAAACCAAAAATCTATAATAGATACACATAACACTAAAGATAGTTATTAAAATATATATTGTATATGTATATATATTATATATTAAAACTACTATATATAGTATATATGATTATTACATATATATATGAAAAGTGATTCCTATACAAAACTCATAGTAACCACAACCCAAAAACCTATAATAGATATACATGCATAATAGTAAAAATAGTTATCAAATCACAAAGAAAGAAAGCAAAAGAAGAAAGGAACAAACAAGAACTACAAAAACAACTCCAAAATATTCAACATTCATTTATGATTAGAAGCTTTCAACAAAGTGGATATAGAGAAAACATACCTCAGCATAATAAAGCTATATATGACAAGCCCACAGCTAACATCATATTCAATGATGAAAAGCTGAAAGCATTTCCTCTAAGATCAGGAATAAGACAATGATGCCTACTCTTTCCACTTTTGTTCAACATAGTATTGGAAATACATGTCATAACAATCAGACAAGAAAAATAAATTAAAGGAATCCAAATTGAAAATAAAGAATTAAAGCTATCCTATATAATGACATAACACTTATATAGAACATTCTACTAGAATTCATCAATAAATTTGGTAACCTTATAGGATACAAAATTAATTTAGACAAACATGTTGTATTTCTAAATACAACATAAATTGAAAACAAAGTATCCAAAAGAGAAAGGAAGAAAGAATCTCACCAAAAAGAATAAAATACCTAGGAACAAATCTAACTAAGGAAGTAAAAAAACCTATGCTTGGAAAACTGTAAGAAACTGATTTAAAAAAACTGAATGTGACACAAACAGATGGAAAGATATATTGTGTTCATGGACTGGAAGAATTTAATTGGTAAAATAAGCATACTCCCCAAGGTAAGCATCTTTTAATTTCACGGCTGCAGTCAACATCTGCAGTGATTTCGGAGCCCCCTAAATAAAGTCTGTCACTGTTTCCACTGTTTCCCCATCTATTTGCCATGAAGCGATGGGACCAGATGCCATTATCTTAGTTTTCTGAATGTTGAGTTTTAAGCCAACTTTTCCACTCTCCTCTTTCACTTTCATCAAGAGGCTTTTTAGTTCTTCTTCACTTTCTGCCATAAGGGTGGTGTCATCTGCATATCTGAGGTTATTGATATTTCTCCTGGCAATCTTGATTCCAGCTTGTGCTTCTTTCAGCCCAGCATTTCTCATGATGTACTCTGCATAGAAGTTAAATAAGCAAGGTGACAATAAACAGCCTTGACATACTCCTTTCCCTATTTGGAACCAGTCTGTTGTTCCATATATAGTTCTAACTGTTGTTTTTTGACCTGCGTGCAGATTTCTCAGGAGGCAGGTCAGATGGTCTGGTATTCCCATCTCTTTAAGAATTTTCCACAGTTTGTTGTGATCCACATAGTCAAAGGCTTTGACATAGTCAACAAAGCAGAAGTAAATGTTTTTCTGGAACTCTCTTGCTTTTTCAGTGATCCAATGGATGTTGTCTTAGGGGATAAAGTCTTAATCCCTAGTATTTAGAATTTGACTGTATTTAGAAATTAAGCCTTCAAAGAGGTAATTAAAGTAAAATGAGGTCATAAGAATAGCCCTAATCCAATATGACTGGTGTGTAGGGCCTTGAAAACACACAGATGGAAGAGCAACCAGTGAGAAGGCAGTCATCTGTAAGCCAAGGAGAGAGGTCTCAGAAGAAACCAAACCTGCTAACACTCTGACCTTGGATTTTTAGTGTCCATACCTGTAAGAAAATATTTTATAAGTTGTGACCAACCTAGATAGCATATTAGAAAGCAGAGACATTACTTTGCCAACGAAGGTCCATCTAGTCAAGGCTATGGTTTTTCCAGTGGTCATGTATGGATGTGAGAGTTGGACTGTGAAGAAAGCTGAGCACCAAAGAATTGATGGTTTTGAACTGTGGTGTTGGAAAAGACTCTTGAGAGTCCCTTGGACTGCAAGGAGATCCAAGCAGTTCATCCTAAAGGAGATCAGTCCTGGGTGTTCATTGGAAGGACTGATGCTAAAGCTGAAACTCCAATACTTTGGCCACCTCATGCGAAGAGTTGACTCATTGGAAAAGACCCTGATGCTGGGAGAGATTGGGGGCAGGAGGAGAAGGGGATGACAGAGGATGAGATGGCTGGATGGCATCACAGGTTCAATGGACACGATTTTGAGTGAACTTCTGGAGTTAGTGATGGACAGGGAGGCCTGGCGTGCTGTGATTCATGGGGTCGCAAAGAGTCAGACACGACTGAGCAACTGAACTGAACTGAACTGAAGCCACCTAGTCTGTGATATTTTGTTATGGCAGCCCTAGTAGATTAATACAACATCTTTATTCAACAATTTGACAGTCTTACCATCACATATGATCTGGACAGGTGAGATCTTTAATGATGTCCAATTTTCTTCTGGAGTACAGATATGAAATCATACTGATGACATCCTCCTCTGAAGATATTTGACACAAACATTAAGGACATAGAAATTCTTACAAAGGAAGTAACAAAAAAGAAGGATGGCCATTATCCACACATAGTTCAGGGTCGTGTCATCAGGTTTTTTAAATTATTTTTGTTTAATTAATCTATTTTAATTGGAGGCTAATTACTTTACAATATTGTAGTGTTTTTTACCATACATTGACATGAATTAGCCATGGGTGTACCTGTGTCCCCCATCCTGAACCCCCCTTCCACCTCCCTCCCCATCCCATCCCTCAGGGTTGTCCCAGTGCACCAGCCCTGAGCACCCTGTCTCATGCATTGAACCTGGGCAGGTGATCTGTTTCACATATGGTAGTATACATGTTTCAATGCTATTCTCTCAAATCATCCCACCCTCACCTTCTCCCACAGAGTCCAAAAGTCTGTTCTTTACATCTTTGTCTATTTTGCTGTCTCACATATAGGGTCATTGTTACCATCTTTCTAAATTCCATATATATGCATTAATATACTGTATTGGTGTTTTTCTTTCTGACTTATTTCACTCTGTATAATTGGCTAAAATTTCATTCACCTCATTAGGACTGATTCAAATGCATTATTTTTAACAGCTGAGTAATATTCCACTGTGTATATGTACCACACAGCTTTCTTATCCATTCGTCTGCCAATGGGCATCTAGATTGCTTCCATGTCCTAGCTATTATAAACAGTGCTGCGATGAACATTGGGGTACACGTGTCTCTTTCAATTCTGGTTTCCTCGGTGTGTATGCCCAGCAGTGGGATTGCTGGGTTGTATGGCAGTTCTATTTCCAGTTTTTTAAGGACTCTCCACACTGTTCTCCGTAGTGGCTGTACTAGTTTGCATTCCCACCAACAGTGTAAGAGAGTTCCCTTTTCTCTGCACCGTCTCCAGCATTTTATTGTTTGTAGACTTTTTGACAGCAGTCATTCTGACCAGCGTGAGATGCCATCTCATTTATATCCCTGAAAAGTATTTGGTAGACTGAGAGTAGTTCCAACCCTGACAGTGTTAATAAACAGTTACTGACCCTCTCAGCAACCCCATTAAACTAGCCCAATATCTTTTAGGGTTTTGGGGGTTTTAAAGGCAGAATATTCTTTATTTAAATTTTTTTACTTAGGTTCCAAAGTTACCCACTTTGAATGGGGCCCCCTCTAGCAAAAGGCTGTAGAATTTGTTCAGACTGCAATACGACAGATATTCCCAGTAGTGTTTCCTAGAAATTCCTTCATTGCAGAGGTTTTAACAACCTTTTCTCATGCCTCCTGGAGACTGGCCATTCATGATGGTCTTAAGTTGACCATGCGCTTCTGACATAAGAAACTGCTCTCCTCAGTTCCATCTCATATATTAGTATTATTAGAGTGATGACCACTGGCCACATACTGGGCTTTCTCGGAAATAGAGGCTCTCACAGGCCGTAACCCATGACCCCCTTCATACCCATTTTCCTGGGTTATGAAAGCAGTACCCTGAAATCTCTACTTGACCACCAAGCCTGCTTTACTACAGGATGGAATCAAACCTAGGTCCCCCACATGTCTACCTGCAGGAAGGGGTAGCTACCCCTAACCTAAAGGTTGCCAGATGCCACGCTGTAAGAGGAGGCCAATCCTTTCACAGGTCTCCTGATACTTAGGGAGTCCCTTGATATAAAGCAATAAGCAAGCAGAGTCCAACCACTGTATACATAACAATATGGAGTTTAAAGGAGAGTTACTGCTTCTTACCCTTTAACCAGGATGTCAGCACAATTGGCCAAACTTCAGGCACTCATCTGGTTTACAGATGACCTTGTGAAAAGTCAGCTCCATCTGCATATCTTACAGACTCTTGTGCCATTGTCGATGGTCTAGCTGTGTGGACAAACCAATGGCAGAAACCACTGTTCTTTGTACAAGGTTGCAAGGATTCTTCATAGAATCTTTGGAATTTCTTGCTTCATAAATGCACAAAATATAAATCATATTATAAGTTATACGTATCTCTGCACATACTAAAGAAAGAAACTCCTGATACACTTCAGAGTTCTAGATTCCATTGATAGTGACCAAGGCACTCATTTTACTTCTCAGAGGAAACAATGTTGAGCTCCTGAATAAGGCTTTTAATGGAACTTTCATCTTCCTTACTGGCTTCATGGAGCACTACAATGGCTTATTAAGTTTAAAATCAGTTAAAGGAGACACATGTGACATTAGTCACATGGTGACTGGGGTGAACTGTAATAGGGCCCTACTCCATTTTTTCTTTCATGCTGAGCTACTGACAGCTTTTAAGCCTCATCCTCACTCTTCTCCTTGTGCCACACATCTGAACAAGCCGAATAAGAAAGCCCAGGTACTCACTCCTTGGCCACTTGTGAGAAGTTCAAAGCCACTTGTAAGAACCCTCAGCCAGCCCCCCACTACCCACCATAAAAACTCCAGGCGGGCTTCCTCTTCTGGCTCTGTCAAGTCAATTTCGGAAGGCTTGGCAGCTAACCTCTTCTTTCCAGCAAGCCTCATAATATGAGTGATAAACCTTTACAACTGCTCTTGGGATGTGTGTGCGTGGGTGTCATCATTAATTCCGACATCTGAACCAAATTTTTTTGTGAACATATTTCCAGTTTCTTCAGGGTGGCTACAACATCTGCTAAATGACAATTAATTTTTGAAAAACTATTCCCAAGTGAATAAGATATTCAGTATTTCTCCAGAACACTTTAGTGCCGCTGTCTCTTGCCAACTAACATCTTATTTTTCTTCACCTCTGTTCCTTTTTTAACTTATAAATAAGATAGTACTATTTTTATTGCTTCACACAATGTTTATGTGATGTTGACCAACTTGAGTATCATTTCTTTAATCTCCTACCTCCTATCTGAGGTCATTCTTTTTTCCTTCTTTTTTTAGAAGTATTTTTATCTTAACAGATCCCAGTGTTGACATTCTTTGTAGATGATCCACCTTGCCTCCTTGGCTGCTTTTAAGAGTTCCCCTTTGGATGAACCTAGAGTCTGTCATACAGAGTGAAGTATATCAGAAGGAGAAAAACAAATATTGTATATTAATGCATATATATGGAATCTAGAAAACAATGGTACTGAAGAACCTATTTGCAGGACAGGAATAGAGAAGCAGACAGAGAATGGACTTGTTGACATGGGGGCAAGGAAGGAGAGAGGGGGACTAATTGAGAGCGTAGCACTTGGCATATACACCTAGCTAGTGGGAAGCTGCTGTATAGCACAGGGAGCTCAGCTTGGTACTCTGTGATGACCTAGAAGGCTGGGGTGGGGAAGGGAGGCTCAAGAGGAGGGGATATACATACAGCTGATTCACACTGTTGCACAGCAAAAACTAACATAACATTGTAATTATACTCTGATTCAAAAAATAAATTTTAAAAAGTTCCTTTTCAGTTTTGTGCTGTTTCATTACAAAGAGTGAAGGTTTTAAATTTTTTTCTTTGCACCACTTATGTATAGATTGATGCTTTTCATGATATTACTTTCATCCATTATTTCTGCAAATATTGTTTCTTTTCCACTTTCTCTGTTATGATTTTCTGGCAATTTCTTCAAAGCCATCAACTTATACTACACCTTATTCTTTCTTCCATATTTCTAAAAATTTCTATTTCCATACTTTTGTCTTTTTCTGTACTGAATGATTTATTTCAGTACACTCATTCTTCCTTCAGCTATATCTGATTTGCTATTTAACTTACCTAATTGCTTTTTTTTTTAGTTTTTTGAATGTTAAGTTTTTTTTTTTAACTTTACAATATTGTATTGGTTTTGCCATATATCAAAATGAATCTGCCACAGGTATACATGTGTTCCCCATCCTGAACCTTCCTCCCTCCTTCCTCCCCATACCATCCCTCTGGGTCGTCCCAGTGCACCAGCCCCAAGCATCCAGTATCGTGCATCAAACCTGGACTGGCAACTCATTTCATATATGATATTATACATGTTTCAATGCCATTCTCCCAAATCATCCCACCCTCTCCCTCTCCCACAGAGTCCAAAAGACTGTTCAATACATCAGTGTCTCTTTTGCTGTCTCGTATACAAGGTTATTGTTACCATCTTTCTAAATTCTATATATATGTGTTAGTATACTATATTGGTGTTTTTCTTTCTGGCTTACTTCACTCTGTATAATAGGCTCCAGTTTTCATCCACCTCATTAGACCTGATTCAAATGTATTCTTTTTAATGGCTGAGTAATACTCCATTGTGTATATGTACCACAGCTTTCTTATCCATTCATCTGCTGATGGACATCTAAGTTGCTTCCATGTTCTGGCTATTATAAACAGTGCAGCAATGAACATTGGGGTACACGTGTCTCTTTCAATTCTGGTTTCCTCAGTGTGTATGCCCAGCAGTGGGATTGCTGGATCATCAGGCAGTTCTATTTCCAGTTTTTTAAGGAATCTCCACACTGTTCTCCATAGTGGCTGTACTAGTTTGCATTCCCACCATACTTAAAAAGTATATTTAATTTTATAAAATCTTTACTTTTGCATTTTTATTCTTTTAAAAATATATATATTTAACCAATTCCTTCTTAGTTACTTTGTCATTTCTGATAATTTAAATAGCTAAAATTTGTTATTTTTGTTAATTATCAGTTACAAAGGCTTCCTTTTCAATAATTTGTTGATCCTGATTTTGAGATAAATTTGCTTGAGATTAATCTGTGAAAATTCTGCAGCCTAAATAGAATTTTCCATCTTCTAGAGAGGATTTAGATTGGTTTCTGCTAAGAGCCAAGGGATTATTGTCGACATGGACTCACTTAGGCTCATATTAAAGATACTAATGAGTAAATATCAGATTTCCCATCTTGCAATTGACAGAGAATTTAGCCTCTTATTACTCTAGTAATATTTGCACATTTTGGGGGGCAACTTCACTTTTCCAGTTTGCTTTCCAGTTTCTGCTCACTGATCTACTCCATCTTAAACTCCTAAATTTATTTGAATATTTGTTTACTTAGGAAATTAATCTTGTAGCTATTCCTTAACATTCTTGGATCTAGCGATGCTAGATCTAGCAATATAATAAAACAATGTTTTATTTAGGATCTAGTTGATTTGTAGCAGAAGGATCTTCAGAATTCATCTTACTTCTAGAAGCAGAAGTTTATTTTAATGACTAGAATATGAACCCTTCAAACTGGAGAGATATTTAGATACAAAGATAAGATGTGCCTCAACTCACAGCCCAGAGCTTCCTCAACCTGCCACCACAGGGACAGTCCTCCTCTTACATTTAAGCAGAAACAGGAGAGGAACTAAACAAACTCTTGATGAAAGTGAAAGAGGAAAGTGAAAAACCTGGCTTAAAACTCAACATCCAAAAAAAGAAGATTAGGGCATCCAGTTCCATCACTTCATGGCAAATAGATGGGGAAACAATGGAAACAGTGACAGACTGTCTTTTCTTGGGCTCCAAAATCACTGAAGATGGTAACTGCAGCCATGAAATTAAAAGATGTTTGCTCCTTGGAAGAAAAGTAATGACAAAGCTGCTGCTGCTGCTGCTAAGTCGCTTCAGTTGTGTCCGACTCTGTGCAACCCCATAGACGGCAGCCCACCAGGCTCTGCCATCCTTGGGATTCTCCAGGCAAGAGTATTGGAGTGGGTTGCCATTGCCTTCTCCGATGACAAAACTAGATTGCGTATTAAAAAGCAAAGGCATTATTTTGCTGACAAAGGCCCACATAGTCAAAGCTATGGTTTTTCAAGTAGTCAATTACAGATGCAAGAGTTGGACCACTGGAGAATTGATGCTTTTGAACTGTGGTGTTGGAGAAGATTCATGAGAGTCCCTTGGACTGCAAAGAGATCCAACCAGTCAATCCTAAAGGAAATCAGTCCTGAATATTCATTGGAAGGACTGATACTGAAGCTGAAGCTCCAACACTTTGGTCACCTGATGTGAAGAGCTGACTCCGTTGGAAAATACTTTGATACTGGGAAAGACTGAAGGCAGGAGGAGAAGGGGATGACAGAGGATGAGATGGTTGGATGGCATCACTAACTCAATGGACATGAGACTGAGAAAGTTCAAGAGATGGTGAAGGACAGGGAAGCCTGATGTGCTGCAATATATGGGGTCACAAAAAGTCAGATATGACTGAGCAACAAGGAGACTCCTTGGGCTTCCCCTGTGGCTCAGTGGTAAAGAATCCACCTGCAATGCAGGAGACACGTGTTTGAACCCTGGGTCTGGAAGATGCCCTGGAGGAAAGCGCAGAAATCCACTCCAGTATTCTTGCTGCAAAAATCCCATGGACAGAGGAGCCTGGTGGGCAGCACACTCTGAGTTTCATACAGTCACAAAGAAGCAACTGAGCACATATGCATTGGAGACTATTATGTAAGTCTTCCAGATTTCATCCTTTCCACTGTCTAGAATTATATTTTAATTAAAAATATGATTTTTTATGTGATCAGTTATCTCTCTGGTTGTTATATTTTTATTTTTGTTTCATTTTTAGGGCATTTAGTATTACTTTTCAAAATGCTTCCATGTGCTGACAATAATCACTAAATAGATATTCTTCCAAAGTTGTTTGCATTCTCATTCTGATAAAGTAAAAACTATTTAAAACTCTTTACTTGGTCTTATCAATTTGAGAATTTGATTTATACCTTGAATAAAAAGGTTAGATTTTACCCATAGTTTAGTAATTACTAAATTTTCATTCAACAGTCCATTTTTCCTGAGCTTCAATTTCTAACTGTTGTAATTGTGTACAGAATTTGGAATAGCTATGTGTCACCTTGGTTGTTTAGCATATCACTAAGAGGTTACAATTATAACAGCAAAAAGAGTTTAGAGAAGCAAATTAGTTTGGTAGCAATTAAATCCAGAGAATCATTCAAAAAAAAAAGCTAAGTAATAACTTTAATTGAGTTGTATGCAAAATGGGAAAACTTCAACATAATGTTTCTAAACCTTGTAGAAAAGTGACAGTCTACCTATAATTATCTTGCTTAATACTTTTTGGCTACAGAGATAAAAATTTTTATATTAAAATTTTATATGGAAGGATTTTACACTGCTAACGTGCTCACAAAATGTAAAGGTGACATTTATATGTTAGTAAACTCTCAAAATATAGTTTTTCATTTTTAAGGGAGAACTATTAATTTTCACATGCTATTTATTGCTACTTTGCAGGAGTGAAACAAGATGAAAAAAGTTTTTATGTGATTAAAATCACCAAGAAGTCACCTGCAACCTCCTATAATTTAAAAGACTCCAAAATACAATCATTTTCCTGCCCAACAGGGGATTTGTCTTTGAATTTTATTATAATCAAGGTAAATAAATGTATTATAAATTTATCTTAATAAAAACCCCACTTCTTGTCATATGGAGTAACTGATTTTGAACTAACCTTTCTGCCACACACAACTATAAAAAAGTGCAGGAGTTTAATTTGTGAGAAAGGAGATGCACATAGAGTATCATATTTACCTAGGCATTCTTCATGGAGGCACATTAGGATTATAGAAGTTGGAGGTTAAATCAGACAGAACAGAGTGACCTTTCTGAGACAAGAGGTAAGAAACTGGATTCATAGTAATAAGACAGTTGGAATTTATAGGGTATATCACTTTGCCCATGAATCTTCCATTTTGGCAGGACTTAGTAAGGACACCTAATTTCTGCCTATTCAATCATATGGGGGAGCTTGAAAGATATGGGCTGGAATCATCTGAAGTTTTTTGTTCATTCATACATCTGGTGCTTGACATTGGAAAGATTCAAATTGTTGGAGGCTAGAATATCCGGAGCTCCTTGGATATCTCCATCTCTGAGAGGTCTCTGTGTATTCTATGTAGTCAGAAATTTTTATGGTAGCTAGATTTCTCATTTGTCTACTAAGAGCTTCCAAGGCATGTGTCTCAAGAGAGGTAAATGGGCAGAAGCTGAATTGTATCTTTTTTTAACCTAGCCTTATAAGTCATTCTTATTTTATTAATTCAGGCTCTCTTCCTTTTTTCTTTATGAGTCTAGCTAAAAGTTCGTCAAAGTTGTTTATGTTTTCAAAGAACCAGCTTTTAGTTTCCTTGATCTTTTTCATTATTTATTTAGCCTCTATTTTATTTTTACTCTGATCTTCATTATTTCTTCCCATCTGCTCACTTTGGCTTGTTTTTTTCTCTGTTTCCTTTAGGTATAAAGTTAGGTTACTTATTTGAGATTTTTCTTATTTCTTGAGGTAATCTTGTATCACTATAAACTTCTTTTAGAACTGCTTTTGCTAAGTCCCAAAAGTTTTGGATCCCCTGGAGAAGGGAATGGCTACTCACTCAGTATTCTTGCCAGGATAAGTCCATGCACCAATGAACCTAGCAGGGTACAGTCCATGGGGTCACAAAGAGTTGGACATGACTGAACAACTAACACTTTCACTTTCAAATGTTTTGGATCATCATGTTTTCATTTTCATTTGTCTCTAGGCATTTTTAAAATTTCCTCTTTGATTTGTTCAGTGATAGATTGGTTGTTTAGTAGCATATGGTTTAGCCTCCACATGTCTGGGTTTCTTCAGTTTTTTTATTTTTCTTGTAAATGATTTATAATCTCATAGAATTGTGGCTGCAAAAGATGCTTGAGATGATTTCAATATTCTTAAATTCAGTGGGGCTTTGCTTTCTAACCTAGAATGTGATCTATTCTGGAGAATTTTCCATGTGCACTTGAAAAGAATATGTATCCTGCAACTTTCTGATGAAATGCTTTCTCTCTCTCTCTCTCTCTCTCTAATAGTTAAGTCCTTTTCATCTACTGTGTCATCATACTTAATGATGAAAAGGTGAAAGCATTTCTTCTAAGACCAGCAACAAGACAAAGATATCCACTCTCATCAGTTTTATTCAACATAGTTTTGGAAGTTATAACCACAGCTGTTAGAGAAAAAAAAAGAAATAAATCCAAATTGGAAAGGGGCCTTCCCTGATAGCTCAGTTGGTAAAGAATCCTCCTGCAGTGCAGGACACCCTAGTTCGATCCCTGGGTCAGGGAGATCTGCTACAGAAGGGATAGGCTACCCATTCCAGTATTCTTGGGCTTCCTTTGTGCTCAGCTGGTAAAGAATCTGCCAGAAATGTGGGAGACCTGGGTTTGATCCCTGGGTTGGGAAGACCCCCTGGAGAAGGGAAAGGCTACCCACTTCAGTATTCTGGCCTGGAGAATTCCATGGACTGTATAGTCCATGAAGTTGTGAAGAGTTGGACACGACTTTCACTTTCACTTTCAAATTGGAAAGGAAGAAGTAAAATTCACTGTTTGCAGAGTACAGGATATTATACATAGGCAATTCTAAAGATGCTACCAAAACTATTCAAACTAAAAAATTAACTCAGTAAAGTTGCAGGATACAAAATTAATATACAGAAATCTTGGGCATTTCTATATACTAAGAACAAAGTTTCAGAAAGAGAAATTAAGGAAGCAAGCTCATTTACCAACAGATCAAAAAAATAAGATAACTAGGAATAAACCTAGTTAATGAGGCAAAAGATCTGTACTCTGAAAACTATAAGATGCTGATGAAAGAAATGGAAGATAATACACAACAGATGGAGAGATACACCATGTTTTTGGACTGGAAGAATCAATACTGTCAAAATGACTATCCTATCCAAGACAATCTACAGTTTCAACACAATGTCCATCAAATTATCACTGGCACTTTTCACAGAGCTAGAACAAAATTTTTTAAATTTGTATGGAAGCACAAAAGACCCCAATAGCCAAAATAATATTTTTCTTTAAAAAATATTTTTCTATTGGAGAAAAATTGCCTTATAATATTGTGTTGGTTTCTGCTGTACATCAACATGAATCAGCCATAATTATACATTTATTTTTTTCCTCTTGAGCTTCCCTCCCCTCCCCGACCCCACCCCTTTAGGTAATCACAGAGTACCAAGTTGGGCTCCCTGTGTTATACAGCAACTTCTTGCTAACTATCTATTTTACACATGATAATGTATATATGTTGATGCTACTTTCTCCATTCATTCCTCTCTTTTTCCCCCATTGTAACCAAAAGTCTGTTCTATACATTTTTGTCTCAATTCTTTCCTTGAAAATAGCTTCATCAATACAGTTTTTCTAGATTTCATATATACTATCTGTTTTTCTCTGTCTGAGTTACTTCACTCTGTATAATAGGATCTAGGTTCACCATCCTCAGTAAAACTGACTCAAATTTGTTCTTTTTGTGCCTGAGTAACATTCCATTGTATATATGTATCATATCTTCTTTATTCATTCATCTGCCAGTGGACTTCTAAGTTGCTTCCATGTCCTGGCTATTGTAAATAGTGCTGCAATGAACACAAAAACACATGTATCTTTTAGAATTGTGGCTTTCTCAAGGTATATGCTCAGTAGTGGGATTGTTGCATCAATGGTAAGTTTATTCCTAGTTTTTTATCAATACTATTCTCCATAATGAATGTTATCAGTTTACATTCCCACTAACAGTATAGGAAGATTCCCTTTTCATATCCTCTCCAGTATTTCTAGTTTGTAGATTTTTTCATAATGGCCATTCTGATTGGTGTGAGGTGATACAATTGTAGTTTTGATTTGAAAACAATCTTGAGAAAGAAAAATGAAGCTGGAAGAATGGCACACCCAGATTTCAGAGTATAATACAAAACTACAGTAATAAAAACAGTATGGTACTGGCACTAAAACAGACATATAGATCAATGGAACAGGGTAGAAATAAGCCCACACACTGATGGTCAATTAATCTACAGCAAAGGAGGTAAGAATACACAATGGAGAAAAGAAAGTCTCTTCATAAGTAGTCCCTGGGAAAAGTAGACACTACATGTAAAAGAATGGAATCAGAATATTCTCTAACATCATATGCAAAAATAACTCAAAATGGATGAGACCTAAATGTAATATTGAATACTATAACACTCCTAGAGAAAAACAGGCAGAACACTCTTGGATATAATTCACAGCAGTACTTTTTAAGATCCCTGCCTAAAGTAAAAGAAATAAAAGCAAAAATAAACAAATGACACCTAATTAAACTTAAAAACTTTTGCACAGAAAAAGCAATCATTGACAAAATGAAAAGATAACATAATGAATGAGAGAAAACATTTATAAATGATAGAAATGATAAGGAATAAATACCCAATACATAAAAACAGCTCATACAACTCAATTTAAAAAGAAATCTGATTAAAAATTAGGCAGAAGAAATTTTTCCAAAGAGGAAGTGCAGATGGCTAACAAGCACATGAAAGGATGGTCAACATCACTAATCATCATGAAATTCAAATAAAAATTACAATGAGATATCACCTTACACCTGTTATCAAAAAGAACACAAATAAAAAATGTTGGCAAAGATGGGAAGAAATGGGAACCCTTGTATACTGTTCTTGGGAATGCAAATTTTTGCAGCCACTATGGAAATTGATATAGAGGTTTCTCAAAAAACTAAAAATTAAACTACCATACAACTCAGCACTTCCATTCCTGGGAACATATCCCCAAAACATAAAAATTATAATTCAAAAAGATACATGCACCTAAATGTTCATAGCAGCATTATTTACAATTTCCAAGATATGGAACCAACCTAAGTGTCTATCAATGAATGAATCAATACAGAAGACTTGGTGTACACAAATAGTACAAACACAATATAATACTACTTGGCCATTTTAAAAAATGAATTTTTGCTATTTACAGCAAGAGCATGAATGGATTTGGAAGGCATCATGCCTTCCAAAAATTAAATTAATTAATTTAATTAATAATTAAATTAATAAATTAATAAATTAATTAGTTAAATTAATAAAAATAAATTAAATAAGTCAGAGAGAGAAAGACAAATAATGTATGATATCACATGCAAGTGGAATCTAATAAATAACAACAAACTGGTGAATAAAATTATTAGTATAGTTGTTCTGCAGTTTGTGGGTCGTTTGCTCAGCAGCTCTATGGTAGGGCTAATGGCACCTTCCACAAGAGGGCTTAACCACATGCTGCATGACCCCGGTCTGCTGCAGTCAGAGCCCTTGCTCCCATGGCAGGCCACTGCTGACCCGTGCCTCCACAGGAGACACTCAAACACACAAAAGCAGGTCTGGCTCAGTCTCTGTGTGGTCTCTGGGGTCTGGTGTGAACAAGGTTCAGTTTGAGTCCTCCAAGCATCTCTGGCAGGTATGGTATTCTATTCTAAATATGACTCTGCCCCTCCTATAGTCTTTCTGGGGCATCTCCCTTGCCCTTGGACATGGGATATCTTTTTTTTGGTGGGATCCAACATTCTCTTGTCAATGGTTCTTCAGCAGCAAATTGCAACTTTGGAGTTCTTGCAGGAGAAGATGAGAGCATGTCCTTCCACTCTGGCATCTTGCTTACTTGGGTGCAATCTCAAAATTAACAGAAAAATCTCTGTTCATTTCCAAGGCAAACCATTCAATATCACAGTAAACCAACCGATATCCCAACCACTAATGCTGAAGAAGCTGAAGTTGAATGGCTCTATGAAGACCTACAATACCTTTTAGAACTAACATGAAAAAAAAAAATGTCCTTTTCATCATAAGGGACTGGAATGCAAAAGTAGGAAGACAAGAGATACCTGGAGTAACAGGAAAGTTTGACCTTGGAGTACAAAATGAAGCAAGGCAAAGGCTAATGGAGTTTTGCCAGAGAACATACTGGTCATAGCTAACACCCTCTTCCAATATAATAACAGACGACTGTATACATGGACATCACTAGATGGTCAACACTAAAATCAAATTGATTATATTCTTTGCAGCCAAAGATGGAGAAGCTCTATACGGTCAACAAAAAAAGATCAGGAGTTGACTGTGGCTCAGATCAGGAACTCCTTATTGCAAAATTCAGACTTAAATGGAAGAAAGTAGTGAAAACCACTAGACCATTCAAGTATGACCTGAATCAAATCCCTTACAATTATACAGTGAAAGTGACAAATATATTCAAGGGATTACATTTGATAGAGTGTCTGAAGATCTTTGGATGGAGGTTGGTGACATTGTACAGGAGGCAGTGATAAAGACCATCACCAAGAAAAATAAATGAAAAAAGGCAAAATGATTGTCTGAGAAGGCCATACAAATAGCTGAGAAAACAAGAGAAGTGAAAGGCAAAGGAGAAAAAGAAACATATAACCATCTGAATGCAGAGTTCCAAAGAATAGCAATAAGAGATAAGAAAGCCTCCCTCAGTGATCAATGCAAGGAAATAGAGAAAACAATGAAATGGGAAAGACTAGAGATCTCTTCAAGAAAATTAGAGATACCAAGGGAACATTTCATGCAAAGATGGGCTCGATAAAGGGCAGAAATGGTATGGACCTATGAGAAGCAGAAGATATTAAGAAGAGGTGGCAAGACTACACAGAAGAACTATACAAAAAAGACCTCAATGACCCAGATAACCACAATGGTGGTTATCTCAGTGATCACTCACCAGGAGTCAGACACCCTGGAGTGTGAAGACAAGTGGGCCTTAGGAAGCATCACTATGAACAAAGCTAGTGGAGATGATAGAATTCCAGCTGAGCTATTTCAAATCCTAAAAGATGATGCTGTGAAAGTGCTGCATTCCATATGTCAGCAAATTTGGAAAACTCTGCAGTGGTCACAGGACTGGAAAAGGACAGTTTTCATTACAATCCCAAAGAAAGGCAATGCCAAAGAATGTTCAAACTACCGCACAATTGCACTCATCTCGCATGCTATCAAAGTAATGCTCAAAATTCTCCAAGCCAGGCTTCAACAATACATGAACCGAGAACTTCGAGATGATCAAATTGGATTTTTGAAAGGCAGAGGAACCATAGATCAAATTGCCAACATCCATTGGATCATAGAAAAAGCAATAGAATTCCAGGGAAACATCTATTTCTTCACTGATTACTCTAAGCCTTTGACTGTGTGCATTACAACAAACTGTGGAAAATTCTTAAAGAGATGGGAATACCAGACCACCTGACCTGCCTCCTGAGAAATCTGTATGCAGGTCAAGAAACAACAGTTAGAACCAGACATGGAACAATGGACTGGTTCCAAATTGGGAAAGAGTATATCATGGCTGTATATTTTCACCCTGCTTATTTAACTTATATGTAGAGTACATCATGCGAAATACTGGACTGGTGAATCACAAGCTGGAATCAAGATTGCTGGGAGAAACATCAATAACCTCAGATATGCAGATGACACCACCCTTATGGTAGGAAGCCAAGAGGAACTGAAGAACCTCTTGATGAAAGTGAAAGAGGAGAGTGAAAAATTTGGCTTAAAACTCAATATTTAAAAAATGAAGATCATGGCATCTGGCCCCATCATTTCAGGCAAATAGATGAGGAAACAATGCAAACAGTGATAGACTTTCTTTTCTTGGGCTCTAAAATCACTGCAGATGGTGACTGCAACCACAAAATTAAAAGACACTTGCTCCTTGGAAGAAAAGCTATGACAAACCCAGATAGTATATTAAAAGGCAGAGACATTAATTTGCCAACAAAGGTCCATCTAGTCAAAGCTATGGTTTTTCCTGTAGTCATGTAGGATGTGAGAGTTGGACCATAAAGAAAGTTGAGCACCAAAGAATTGATAGTTTTGAACTGTGGTGTTGGAAAAGATTCTTGAGAGTCCCTTGGACTGCAAAGAGATCCAGCCAGTCAATCCTAAATGAAATCAGTCCTGACTATGCTTTGGAAGGACTAATGCTGAAGCTCCAATACTTTGGCCACTTCATGCGAAGAACTGACTCATTGGAAAAGACCCAGATGCTGTGAAAGATTGAAGGGAGCAGGAGGAGGGGACCACAGAGGATGAGATGGTTGGATGGCATCACTGACTTGATGATGGACATGAGTCTGAGCAAGCTCCAGGAGTTGGTGATGGGCAGGGAAGCCTAGTGTGCTGCAGACCATAGGGTCACAAACAGTCAGAAACTACTGAGTGGCTGAACTGAGTGAATAAAATAGAAAAGAAGAAGACTGAGTAATATAGAGAGCAAACTAGTGATTACCAGTGGGGAGAGGGTGCAGGGCAATATAAAGTGAGGGAGAGGGAGGTATAAACTACTGGTGTAATACAGGCTACTGGAATGTATTATACAACAAAGGGAATATAGTCAATATTTTGTAATAACTAAATTAAGTGTCATATTTTTAAATTTTATACAAATTTAACACAGAGAAGGAAACGGTAACCCACTCCAGTATTCTTGCCGGGAGAATCCTACAGACAGAGGAGCCTGGCACGCTACAGTCTATGGGGTCGCAAGAGTCGGACACGACTTAGCAACTAAATCACCACGACCATACAAATTTAAAAATAAATGAAAAACAATAATTAAAGAAACAAGCAAAATAGCAATATAAAAATGAGTCAGAACAAAAAAGTCATTCTCCAACCCAAATCATCGGAAGTGAATACTGAGAGTTGCCCAAATTCAAGGAGAGGGGAATTAGCTTCCAAAGTTTGTGGGAGGAGTGTCAAAACATTTGCAGATGTGTTTTAAAACCACCTATGATCTAGAAGCACATGTAGATTAGCTTTAGATGGAGACAGAAATCAAATGTCATGCAGAAGAAATAAATTAATTGATTGAGGTGGGAAGAGGAAGTAGTAAAACAAGGTGGTTCTCCGAAGTACATAATCACCACTGGATTATAAAAGTGTATGGAATGCAAAATATAGACCAAATTTTATATTGCCACCTTTGAAGAAGGGCTGATTTTGCCCAAAATTATTGAAAAACATGATCTTTGGGCTGTATGGAAAGAGGGGGAGAATCTTAAGGGAGAATTAGCAAAATGAATAAGAACATCAAATTGAGCCTTAGTTTAGACTGAGTGGATGGTGTTGGTGGAGTGGGCAAGTAGCCCAGGTAAGAAATCAAAGTTCACAGGTTAATTATAGAGATACAAGCAAATTTTGAATATGGAAACATCTGATCTTTGGTGATCTCAGTCTAGAAGGACAGTGAATGATGACAGTAAATTTGTGTGACATAATTTTTTTAATTTAAATATTAAAGGAAAATAATCCTGTGTCAATAAATTTAACACAAAAGATCTTATAAAAAGCCCGTCCTGGTATGGAAACAAAAGAGAACAAGATGAAAAACAAGCATGACAACAGACAAGGAAGTAATATAAGTGGCAACAATGACAAATACAGGAGAAAGAAAAGAAATATGAATTTTACTCAACACCAATAAAAATAGAGTCATCAGAGTAAAGGAGGGAGAATTATTATCACCAAAATATTCTATCTAAAGAAGTATAAAAAGAATTAGAGTTTGGCATTTTTTTTTAACAATCAAAGCTTAAAGTTATCCCCAAAATCCACTAAATATATAAAAACTACAGAGTCTATCAGAAATCACTTGTTACTTGTGGGAAATACAAGGTCTTTTTTCCAACAGTATAAAACAACAATAGGCTTCCCTGGTGGCTCAGATGGTAAAGAATCTACCTGCAGTGCAGTAGATCTGGGTTTGATCCCTGGGTTGGGAAGATTCCCTGGAGAAGAGAATGACAATCCAATCCAGTATTCCAAGGGGTTGCAAAGAGTTGGACACGACTGAGCAACTAACACTTTCCCTTTTCACTTTCATACAATAACATTACATGAAATCCTAGCGGATTTCAGCATAGCTACTGGACAAAAGATTTGTTAACATCTTTTAAATAAATTACACTATAATCTCATAAGCAATGGATTTTAATGACGTATAGGAGATTATGGGTTGAATAGATTTCTGAAAACACATTTTTAAGTAAGCTTTAAACATTTTTACTATACGTTTATCTAGTAATCTCAAAAGAATTGATTAATGAATTCAGGGAAAAGATCTGCTTGCTATTGTATATATATATATACAATATGAATTTTTAAATTGCTTGCTCTGACTTCATATGAAATTACAAAAAAACATTCAGGCACTGAACAAAGCAATTTACATACACTATTTCTAGACCATACAATAACCTTTCAAGCAGGTATTAAAATTATCTCTGCTTTGTTGAGGCAATACACTGTGTGTCTTGCAGAGACTAACTGACTACCACATTTGCATAGTTTGTAAGAACCAAGATTTGAAACTAACTCTGGCTTCTAAGGATGTATTTCATCACATTCACTAAGATGCAAGCAATATATGAAGTTCAGGATAAATTTAAAGCAATAATTAGCTGCTCTAATCATACACATATATATTTACACACACACACACACACACACACACACACGTACACAAAAGCATCCTAGCACCTAAGAGGATCAATGTTCAATGTTGGTGTCAGAAAGACACTCAATTAGGGGAAATACATTTACAGTGATAGAATATGTAAAACATGCTTTTCTGAAATGCAAGGTAGAGTAAGTTTTAAATTTGATTGTACTTTTTGTTTATTCTCAAAAATTCTTCCAATTGGTAATGTTGGCCAATGCAAAATTTAAGTTTACAGTTTAAACTATTTCATGATTCATTTTGACATATGGCAGAAATCAACATAATATTGTAAAGTAATTATCCTCCAATTAAAAATAAATTTTAAAAAGAGAGTAAATCCCAAGAGCTCTCATCACAAGGCTAGACTGAGCGACTTCACTTTCACTTTTTGCTTTCATGCATTGAAGAAGGAAATGGCAACTCACTCCAGTGTTCTTGCCTGGAGGATCCCAGGGATGGGGGAGCCTGGTGGGCTACCGTCTATGGGGTCACACAGAGTCAGACATAACTGAAGTGACTTAGCAGTTAGCAATATATATTTCTCTCTCAAAATGCTTTATGTATATACATGTGTTTATATAATATGTACATATATACATCTCCTTATACATCTACCATCTATCTACCTATCTAGATAGATAGCTATAGATTATCTCCATAGATAGGTAGATAGATATTGATAAACAAATAGGCACATAGATACTTAATAGGGAGATAAAGTGTCAGAGGGATACAACTCATATATATTTATCATTAGGCATGAGAAAATATTTAGCAGGCTCATATTACCTTTGCTGCTGCTGCTGCTGCTAAGTCACTTCAGTCGTGTCCGACCCTGTGCGACCCCATAGACGGCAGCCCACCAGGCTCCACTGTCCCTGGGATTCTCCAGGCAAGAACATTGGAGTGGGTTGCCATTTCCTTCTCCAATGCATGAAAGTGAAAAGTGAAAGTGAAGTCGTTCAGTCATGTCCAACTCTTAGCGCCCCATGGACTGCAGCCTACCAGGCTCCTCCATCCATGGGATTTTCCAGGCAAGAGTACTGGAGTGGGGTGCCATTGCCTCTCCGATGTTACCTTTAGAGATATCTATTAAAAAATACTGGTTCGTTACATAATATTTATTATTTCAAATTTGGTATATTGACTGAAGGGAATAAATATGATACTTATAGTTCTACAACTGTAAATGCCTTAGGTTTACATTAAATTTGATTATTAAGATTAGTTTTACACTTTATAATACATTTTCAAACTAAGGAAGTAAATGTACAACTTACATCTGAGTTCCTGGTCTGATACAACTTTGGCAAGCAATTTGTTACATTTCACACACCAGGAAAGAGCTTCCCTCTGATATCACCAGAACGCAGTAGTCCAGAAAGCCAAAAGTTATAATTAGTTGTGAATACACATTCTGGGTGAGTTTATGACTGGGACAAATGCAATCCCATTTAGGACCATCACATTCTAATGCTTCTCTTCCAACCCCTGCTGTCATATCGCTGTGAGAAAAGCAAAGCAGTGGTTTCCGCTTTTACTCCCATTCTTTCAAAGGAGAGTAAACTGGGAAAACCTGTAACATGATTTTTCACCTTGAGTGGGAGCTCCCTGTCCCTGAATGGCCTTTATCTTAAAGATTAAGTAAGGTATGTTTTTCAGAAGTAGAAGCTTGTATTTTAAGTTAACAATGGTTTTCAGAGATGAATACTGTCCTGGACACAGATCCATATATTTTTGTTCATTAGACATACACATTTCAGATAATTATGAAACCAAATTCATACTTATTTCCTCTGGTGTAACAATAGAGTTGGGCTTCCCTGGTAGGTCAGCTGATAAAGAATCCCCCGGCAGTGCAGGCAACCCTGGTTCAGCCCCCGGCAGTGCAGGCGACCCTGGTTCAGTTCCTGGGTTGGGAGGATCCGCTACAGAAGGGACAGGCTACCCATTCCAGTATTCTTGGGCTTCCCTGGTGGAGCTATGGAAATCAATATGAAGTTTGGAGTCTGATCATGAAAATGGATCACCAGAAAAATTGCTTCAGTATGGTTATTAAGTCACATACAAAGTCACAGTCAAAACTCCTCAACTCAGGAAAGTTTGTGAATTCTCATCCAATGTATTTGATGTTTATCACAATGTTTACGTGAGAACTCCATGTCACAGGAAGACTCTGAAGTTATTTGAATCAGTTATCATTAATTCTTCTATGTACCATAAAATTAGATATGTTGGACTTAAGCAGGATTACAATTCTATAATGCCAAAACAATTGGAAAGAAAAAATCAAATTGTCTTATTACTCTATATACATACTATAAGGGAGATAAGGGATGAAATGGAACCAAAACAGCCTTTGTAATGAAATGGATGGGCTTCAAGTCTCACATTTGTCAATTAGTAGCTATGAGACCCCACTCCAGTACTCTCACGTGGAAAATCCCGTGGATGGAGGAGCCTGATGGGTTCGTGAAGAGTAGGACATGACTGAGCGACTTCACTTTCACTTTTCACTTTCATGATTGGAGAAGGAAATGGCAACCCACTCCAGTGTTCTTGCCTGGAGAATCCCAGGGATGGGGGAGCGTGGTGGGCTGCCGTCTATGGGGTCGCACAGAGTCGGACATGACTGACGTGACTTAGCAGCTTAGCAGCAGCTATGAGACATTGTATATTGTCTCTGAAGCTCTAATTTGTAAAACAGAATAACATTTTACAAATTATTGGGAAGATTAGTAATAATCCAAGTGAAGTTTCTAAGATGTAATAGGTGTACTAGAGAAGTCTTTATTTAAATTAGGTGAAATTGGACTTTTAGTTGAATTTACATTTAAAAGCAAAATTTAATATAAACATATATAATCTCCAAATAATTAAAGAATTTTAGGATTACATGTAATTTGTATATGATCCCCCTACTTAATATAATATCTGATACACAATTTTCCTGAAATGAGTTCATTTAACTTCTCTGGAACCTTTCCAGTGACAGACAAAAGGCTGCGCTTGTCTTCAAAGCAGGGACAACCGTGAGTTAAGCACATCTGGTTTGTGATGGCTTTTCAGTTGGTCCCATCACTTTTCTCCTTCTTGGTTAATATTTGAAGTCATTTTTGATTCATTACTTTGCTGTTTGCCTTCCAGTGGAGCTGTTCATGTTCATCAGTTCTGTTCTGAACCTAGCTCCAAGGACTAAACACAACAAAAGTCATGTGGGTTGGGTCATGTTATAGTTCAAGAAAATTATTAGTTCTCTCCTTCTTTGTAAACCTATTATTTTTTAAATTTTCTATGAAACCAAAGGGGGCATTAGCATTTTGAGAGAATATTGGTTTATGTTAAGTTCTATTAACCACAATTCTTAGTTTTTACTTCCTATTTAATAGGGTTTTTACTTGAATATTTGATCATTGCTAGGTAGCAGAGAAGAGAGTCATAATAGTAATTTGAGATTCCTCGACCTCATAATGCTTGGTATTCCTGATGCAATTCTTAGTAATTCCACCTCCTTGAAAACAAAACTATAAAACTCCCCAGGCACAATTTGTAACAGAATGTAGTTAAATCTGCACCATAAATTTACCCTTTATGTCAGTGTAATTTACTCACATCACCTCTATTTAACTCAATCTTAAGGCCATTAAAATTTACAAGATGATTCAAACACTTGTTTTGATATAATTCATTATTCACTTATGTTTTTAAAGATGAAGACGGTTATGTTATCTCCAAATGAATATATTACATTCAATAAGCAACACAATATTAAATATCTAAAGTTTTGCCATTATGCAAGGTCAAATGTGGTATGTTTTACTCTATTGATTCACATTCATGACCCAAATGAGGTTACCGCTTATGCACAGGGTGCAATTATATCAAGGTTAGACAAGAAGACTTCTCTAGCACAAGATAGAGCGCTATGAAATCACACAGTAGTGCTAAAATTTGGATTGGTGTTATTCTTCATGACATATATCTAGCTTTCCCAAATATTAACAAAGTGGATTTTTAGCTCTGCTACTGAGTTTAAGTTTCTAACCTATACATATTGATAATGTGATACTTTTTCAGTTATACTTAACTGTAGCTATATGATAATTCACTTATTAAAATGGAAAAAAGTTATATAGCATATTTCAATCACATATATAAAAAAAGAACTCATGAGAAAATTTCCAAATTTTCCTCTTAAAAGTAGCCAAGCCATAATTCTGTTTAAGAATATACTCTCACATTAAAGTTTTCGTATCTCAAATTATTTAAATAAGTACATAATAATACCAGTAAAATTTGCTTTAAAAGTTAAACTATTTTAAGGGATAATCACAGAATATAATGAGAATATATGCTAATACTTAAGTTATAATTAAGTACAAAAAATATATCAAGCAATTTGGAAACCATGCCATAGTAAATCTAGGTTCTTTTATAGTCTGGCATATTTGTGTACATTAAGAAATAATTTTGCCTATTATTGCCTCCATTATTTTGAAGTGTGACTGCAAAAATTACACAACTAGATTTGATGTTTAATAAGTAAGAGCAGCTGATATTCCTGAATCTGTATTTTGTGTTACAATGAGATAAGTATATTGGAGTGAGTTTATCTAATTGCACTTACATTGACCTCATTTATTTAAAAAAAAAACACAAAACAGCCATGGAAGCATATCACACACATGGAACAATTTCATTATTGTTTCTATATCCTGGTTTTTCTGGACAGATATGTGTTAGTAAAACTGCTATGATGCATAGTGCATGCAACTGCTTATCTGAGTGTCAGCTTTCACATGAAAAACTGTTACACAAATCCTACCATTATCAGAATGACTGTTGTGCCGGTTCAAACAACAAGGAAATAATTCTGCTACCGATTTTGAAATGGTCAAGAGCATTTCTTTCAACATATGTCTTCTTTTAACTCTCTTTGCCCTCAGAAAATTTGCTAGCCTCTGTATAAAAAATTCTCTGCCAAACCAAATTCCATTTATTCAAATGTAAAATAAATCTTCTTTGAAACTTTGTTTTTTTTTTCAATCCTCCTTTTTTCACAAGGTTAAAACCATTCTCCTAATCCTTCAGGTTAAAAAGTAACCATTACTTTTCCTGTATTTCTAAAATCCACTTAGTCCACAAGCATAGTCAAAGCTACCTCTCCAGTGGATCATTCCCTCTTCATTTTCATTGCCACTTCCCTAGCAAATTCTTCAGTGACTACTAATCTGTAGTTATAAACATTAAGTTCCATGGGAAATTTTCAAATATTATTTTAAAAATTAGATCCTATTTCTGTTCAAGTTTCTACTCACAGTCCAAAAATCTTAATCAACTTCTAAACTCAAGCATATAATGAATGGTCCTTCAAAATCATAGCTCAAATAAAAGAATATAGTGAAAATGGTCAAACAAATCAACACAAATAGCATATTATTTTCAAAAACAATATAAGTTTATCTTTCCAACTTGTTTAGTTGTGATAAAATGTTAAACAAGCCATACAACTGGGGAGAACAGAATAATACAGAAACTAGATGACAAAGTATAAGCATTTTCAATTCTTTCCGGAAGAAGATACAGTAAAAATGAAAGAATGGAGAAGGAAATTAGTGATTAATTGTTTAGAAGTGTTTATAATATACTACTTATAGAATTACAGCACATGTGTGCATATAGTTTTATAGTACATATTGATAAAGAGGGCTTTCTGGGTGGCGCTAGTGGTAAAGAACCCACCTGCCAGTGCAGGAGACATAAGAGATGTGGGTTTGATTCCTGGGTCAGGAAGATCTCCTGGAGGAGGGTATGGCAACCCACTCCAGTATTCTTGCCTGAAGAATCCCCATGGACATAGGAGTCTGTTAGGCTACAGTCCACAGAGTCACAAAGACTTGGACAGAACCGAAGCAACTGAGCATGCACGCATGCACTGGTAAAGAATCCACCTGCAGTGTAGGAGATGCAGGTTTGATCCCTGGGTCAGGAAGACCCCCTGGAGAAGGAAATGACAACTGATTCCAGTATTCTTGCCTGGGAAATCCCATGGACAGAGGAGCCTGGTGGGCTATAGTCCATGGGCTTGCAAGAGTCAGACATGACTTAGCGACTAAACCACCACCATACACACACACACACACACACACACACACACACACACACACACACAAAATTAGCCTTTCTACTTGTTGGCACTTCTTTTCTCTAAGCTGTGTTGCATAAGAATGCATGGTGAAATTTTCAAAACAATGCTCTGCACATATCATTGTCGTGCCCACCATCCTTCATTCACTCCTCATTGCTTGCAAATTAAAATACACAAACTTTGATATGAAATGTAAGGCTCTCATAAACCTATTCTTAAGTCACTTTGCTGAACTAAATTAATCTTCTGGCTCCACTAACCCCTCTCTCTATAATCATTCTTCCAGTCACAAAGTTTAATACCTTTGTGTTTTTTGATTCCTCTATCTCCACCGGTTAGGTATCCAATAGTCAAGAATTCATTTAAATCTATTTTTTTTACTCTATTTACATGGAAACAACATGCATTACTTTCTCTCTCCGACTCATGTCTCTTAATGTTCACTTTCCTATACGTAATAAGATTGATTTTCCACTCTTTCCTAGACCTTTGTCTGAGTCTGTTAAAATTTTCCTCTATTTTTTCCTATCTATCTTAAATTTCCTTCCTCTATTTTTTCTTATCTACATTAAGATTTTAGACTCTGTGCTAGCTCAACTTTGCAGAGTTAAGGGTCTCTTAATCTGGGTATAAGAAACTCAAGCTACCATGGCTATTATTTTTAGATTTAAACTTTTGCTTTGCTAAGCCTGTGTCACTGACTTTCTTCTTTTCATTTATAAAAAGCCTTACTGGATGGTATATTTGATTCACTTAACTCTCATTTGTTTTTGTTCTTCAGTCATTAAGTTGTGTCTGACTCTATGCAACCCCACGGACACACAGGAAGCACACCAGGCTTCCCTGTCCTTCACTATTGCCTAGAGTTTCCTCAAACTCATTTCCATTGATTTAGTGATGCTATCTAACCATCTCATCCTCTGCCACCCCCTTCTCCTTTTGCCTTCAATCTTTCCCAGCATCAGGGTCTTTTACAATGAGTCTGTTCTTCACATCAGGTGGTCAAAGTATTGGAGCTTCAGCCTCAGCATCAGTCCTTCCAATGAATATTTATGACTGATTTCCTTTAGGAAAGACTGGTTTGATCTCCTTGCAGTCCAAGGGACTCTCAAGAGTCTTTTTCAATACCACAGTTCAAAAGCATCAGTTCTTCG
Organism: Bubalus bubalis; assembly: GCF_019923935.1. Lineage (NCBI taxonomy): Eukaryota > Metazoa > Chordata > Mammalia > Artiodactyla > Bovidae > Bubalus > Bubalus bubalis. The sequence continues at coordinate 77,770,136 of NC_059172.1, read as the reverse complement.
GCACTCAGCTTTCTTTATGGTCCAGCTCTCAAGTAGATGGACCTTTGTCGGGTGACATTTCTGCTTTTCAGTACACTATCTAGGCTTGTCATAGCTTTTCTTTCAAGGAGCAAGTGTCTTTTAATTTTGTGGCTGCAGTCACCATCTGCAGTGATTTTGGAGTCCAAGAAAAGAAGGTCTGTCACTGTTTCCATTGCTTATCCATTTGCCATAAAGTGATGGGATTGGATGCCATGATCTTTCTTTTTTGAATCTTGAGTATTAAGCCAGCTTTTTCACTTTCATCAAGAGGGTCTTTAGTTCTTCGCTTTCCACCATAAGGATGGTGTCATCTGCATATCTGAGGTTATTGATATTTCTCCTGGAAATCTTGATTGCAGCTTGCTCTTCATCCAGCCCCACATTTCCCATGATGTACCTTGCATATAAGTTAAGTAAGCAGGGTGACAATATGCAGCCTTGACATACTTGTTTCCCAACTTGGAACCAGTCTGTTGTTCCAAATTGTCCGGTTCTGTTGTTTTTTGACCTGCATACAGATTTCTCGGGAAGTAGGTAAGGTGGTCTGGTATTCCCATCTCTTTAAGAATTTTCCACAGTTTGTTGTGATCCACAGAGCAAAAGGCTTTGGTATAGTCAACAAGACAGAATGATCCACTCGTTTCCAAAGCAAACCATTCAATATCACACTAATCCAAGTCTATGCTCCAAGCACTAACACCAAAAAAGCTGAAGTTTAACAGTTCTTGATGATCTACAAGACATTCTAGAACTAACACACACACACAAAAAGATGTTCTTTTCATCATAAGGGACTGGAATGCAAAAGTAGGTAGTCAAGAGATACCTGGAGTAGCAGGCAAGTTTGGCCTTGGAGTACAAATTGAAGCAGGGCAAAGGCTAGTAGAGTTTTGCCAAGAGAACACACTTATAACAAACACCCTCTTCCAGCAACACAAGAGAAGACTCTATACGTGGACATCACCAGATGGTCAACGCTGAAATCAGATTGATCATATTCTTTGCAGCCAAAGATGGAGAATCTCTGTACAGTCAACAAGACCAGGAGCTGACTGTGGCTCAGATCATGAACTCCTTATTGCCAAATTCAGACTTAAATGGAAGAAAGTAGGGAAAACCACTAGACCATAATCCCTTATGATTATACAGTGGCAGTGGCAAATTGATACAAGATAGTAGATCTGATAGAGTGCCTGAAGAACTATGGGTGGAGGTTCATGACTGTTGAAGCCTAGTTTGAAGGATTTTGAGCATTATCTTGCTAGTATGTGAAATGGTTATGTACACACTCTACAAGAGATTCTTTTCAAACCACTCTCCTGGTTTTATTTCTTTAATCTTCCTCATGTTATTCTTTCTAGAGCCCCAGCGTGAACATATGAAACAGATCCATGTTCTAAGACATTAAAAGCATCTATAAACATAATAGCTCATTGATATCAATGAATACCTTATAACCCTTACTAGACTTCATTGGACTGGATAACACTCAGCTAAATCCAACTACACATATGAGCTTTTCCAACAAACTGAATTTTAAAAACTCATCTATACTGTTTTTTCTATTTCTGTGTTAAGTATGTTGAAACTTGTCTGGGTCAAGTAGATTTTACTTCATCCTAACTAATTATAAAAGAATGAGAAGAATACTACTTCAAAGAATTGAATTCAAAGAAAATACTAAGAGTTTTGTTAGTTAATAATGTCAGGTACCTAGCCTTGATGAGTGATTTTGACGTGAAAAGCAAGCAAACTGAACACCTTTATCAAATCTAGGCATTACAATGTGTATATGCTAATAAACTACATCCTCAAAAGGGTTATAATAAGGGTGGTACTAATGACTGCTAAGTCGCTTCAGTCATATCCGACTCTGTGTGACCCCATAGACAGCAGCCCACCAGGCTCCCCGTCCCTTGGATTCTCCAGGCAAGAACACTGGAGTGGGTTATCATTTCCTTCTCCAATGCATGAAAGTGAAAAGTGAAAGTGAAGTCTCTCAGTCATATCTGACTCCTAGCGACCCCATGGACTGCAGCCTATCAGGCCCCTCCGTCCGTGGGATTTTCCAGGCAAGAGTACTGGAGTGGGGTGCCATTGCCTTCTCCTGTACTAATGAGAGAATGCTGATTTTCCTGTAATTTTGGGCTTTCTCTCATTTTCCAAGGCATAGTCCTATTACTTTCTAATCAGGTGCATTTTTTTTTTTTTTTTTTACTGATTTCTTTTATACTATTTACTCTGAGTTGTAGCTGAATTTTTGATATCTTTCTCTTGGTTAAGGTAACATTTGGTAACCGTAGTAACCATGGTTACACACTTGACTCATAACTTTGTCTCTGTCTCCATTTGGTTTCTGATCCCTACCTGAGACCATGTACAGGTTCTATTTCATCTTTCTCTCTCATGTTTACTTTTGGTTTCTCCCTAATAAAATATAGATTACTCATATTTTTACATTTTTATTTATGAAGCAATATGGTTATGTGTGCATGATTTCACCATGAAGAAAATGGACACAAGGTATTAAAAGATTTGGCATATTTCCTACATGAATAAATTAAAAGTATAAAAATATTGAAATAAAATATAATTCAGGAAGTACTGAATAGGAATTGAAATATAGAAAGATTTTAGTAAAAGTTCTTTTTAGATACTGCAAATATGGATTTGAAACAATATGGTAAACTGATCATATCAGATCTGAAATAAAATACTTCCAGGATGGCAGCAAATTTATTGTTTACATGTTTTCTTGCTATTCATAAAACACCTAGTCAATATGAAGTGTATACTGAAGGAGTTTAGCTACACAGGAAAGCTTTAAACTTTATCTCCTTGAGAAAGCAAAACCAGAAAATTTCAAGACTAGTTTTTGTGTCTCGATTTACCTTAAAGAAACTTTTTGGCATTGAAACCACATCACCTTGAACACATGTATCCAGCAGAGCTTCTAAGTATTCTTACCACATTTAGTGAGGAGGTGACTCGTTATCCATTCCTTATTGAATTAGCACAACATTCACATAGATATGAAGCTAAAGAATTATATTTGGAATTTCTGGTTTTATCTCTCAGTCCAATCAAGCCTTTAGGTTTTAGGCTGTGAAGGGCAGCAGAGTCATAACTACGTCTCTGTTCCATGAGATTAAACTATGTGCCTTATTTTCTCACATCTATGCTTCTCGTGTGTAACACAGTGCTTGCAACACATAAAAAAGGAACAAAACGAATAATTATTGAATGTGTAAATGACTGAAAGCTGATTCAGCCAGCTACAGTGACCTAACTAAATGAGATTTCATGAAGCATCTGGCTTATACTTCAGGCAATAAATTTGCTAGATTGAAAAATTGTAACTAAGAATGTAAAAGGAACACTTTTTATCTAAGGCTTTCCTTCTTTCCCACTGACTCTTACTAATTTTTCAAGACCTTTCAATGTGTCTTCCTCTCCAGGAGTCTGTTGGCCCTTTCTTTAGGCTAGGCTAAGAGCTGATCTCCTATATGAATATAACTCATGGTGTAACAAGGAATTAAAATCAAATCGGTATTATTTAGAAAGAACAGTGAGAGAGTGACATGAGCTGAAGCTGAAAAGTTAGGAGGGAGCCAAACACTGAAGATTAAACTCAGAAGGTCCCAATCCTGATGGGCTGAAAGACCACCCTGTGGGTGATATAAATCCATTGAAGGGATTTATCAAGTAGTAGCATTGACATATTTTAATTGAAGATGAATCATTTTGAAAAACGGTGATGGTGGGGGTGAGGAACAAGATTGGATATAGAGATTATCTCAAGAGCCTAGGTAGAAGATGACAAGAGCCTGAATAAAACAGGGCTGAGGAGAGAAAACAGATTGAATAACTATCTAGAGGATAAAATCAACAGGACTTGATATTGGTTTACATATAGGGAAGAGATATGGATCATTCTTAGTCATTAATTGAAGTATTTATTGACTATATCCTATATTCCATGTACTGTATTTAGGTAGGGGAGACAGGATGAAAAATGGGTACTACTAATATCCTCAGGGGGATTAGTCTAGTGAAAGAGATCTTAGTGTTGATTTGAACCAGAGAGTGGATCTTGATGACTTCTAAGTTCCTAGCTTGGCATGGATAGGTGATAGTGCCATTAACTGTAAAAGAAAATACAGGAGGAGCAGAGAGGAAAGCAAGATATAAAATATGAATAAATCAATTACAAGCAACTTATAATTAATATAATATAAATTACTAATAAGATGACGGAATCTCATTTCTTTAAAATTAGTGTTTGAGACTAAATAATCTCCTAAAGCTAACCTTTTATTATTCTATATTCTTTTTCTTTTTTTTTTTTTACTTTTTATTTTATATTGAAGTATAACTGATTATCAATATTGTGTTAGTTTCAGCTGCCCAAAAAAGTGATTCAGTTATACACATACATGTATCCAATCTCAAGTTCTCCCAACTAGGTTGTCACATAATATTGAGCAGAGTTCTCTGTGCTATATAGTACATCTTTATTTGTAGGAAAAATCAGCAACTAAAGCTTCTAATTAGCAGAAAAAAGTAATTTTTTTATTTTTAAAACAACTCTTAGTTTCTTAAATAGAATAATTTCTAGGAAAGTCTTCTTAAATGTTGAGCTCCCTCTAGTAAATTTAAGTTGTGATCTGCCTTGCCAGATGTAGAGCTTCAGAAATATTTTCAGAAATTAAACTTTCCTTTAGCTGCTTCTGAACATGGAGGCAGCACAAAACAAAGAAGTGATTAAGGTGGAATGCACTGAACACGACAGAGTATGGAAAGTGGGAACAAGTTCAGAAGTTTAAACTAAAATGGATTTGCTAGGAAACAGAGCACATGGGCAACAACAAACAATAAAACAGAATGACCCTGAGGTGGCCTGTTGATGGAGGGCTCTGAAACGTAGACTGAGAAATTCATATTTGGTTTAGATAAAAGGAAGTATTTCTCATAAAGTGGTGCTATCAAAAGAATGAAAGTGAAAGTGGTAGTCACTCAGTTGTGTCCAACTCTTTGTGACCCCATGGACTATAGCTCACCAGGCTCCCCTGTCCATGGGATTCTCCAGGCAAGAATAACTGGAGTGGGTTGCCATTCCCTCCTCCAGGGGATCTTCCCAACCCAGAGGTCAAACCCTAGTCTGCTGCATTGCAGGCAGATTCTTTACTATCTAAGCCACCAGGGAGAATGACCTAAACATAATGTTTTTTAAAAAAGAAATTATCATGGCAATTTTATGGATGATAGAGTACAATTAGAAAGAGTGGAGGCAGGGACACCAAGGCTGTGATATGAGCAATTATATGACCTGACAGTACAACAGAGGCAGGTTCAGTGACTCGTTCCACACAGGAAATATCAGCTATTAAAAAAAAAAAAATAGGTAACTTTTTCCAGAAGAGTGCTTTCCTTTTATAGAAGGATTGCTGTGAGATTATTTGGAAATGTCACACTTCAGAAATGAATAGGAAAATCTTGGCATGTTGCAATTAACATGAACAATTTCAGCAATCTCAGCTCTAGGAAGCAGCACACTTTGGAGGGAGGAACAAATGATAAACCTTAGATCTGAAAGTACTGGGCGTATAAAAGACTTAGTAAGAGCAGCTGGAATGACGTCACCTTAGCTGCATAAGTGTTGCGGAATCATCAGAAAATTATGATTACATTACTGACTCAGTCATTTATTGCATCAAGAAATGCTAGGTTTTCCAGATTACTAACAAACGAAATGGGAACAAAAGCACAAAACATGCTCTATAAATGATAATATATACTTCAATGGCAAAATGTCAAGACACTGAAGTTTATGAGGTTAAGTCAACACAAATTTCTCATTTCGTTCAATTATGCTTGTTGAAAAATAAATGGTGTTCTGGAGCAAACACATTTTTTAAAAATATGTATAAAGTCAACTTAAATATGATTTGGGTGTTCAATGTTAAAATTACTGTAGTCTGAAAAATTTCCTTTTAAAAATGTCAACACTTCCTTAATGGCACACAAGAGAGTGTAGATGATTTACAAGGTATCTCCATGCATTCTGGTTAGCATTTTTAGAACAAGAGCAAATAAAGCCATGTTGACATTTGCTGTGTTGTTAATGATACAAACAAGGCAGAAGTAAAACAGTTCTGTTGGCCTCAGCCCAGACAGATTCTCTGTTAGCCAAATTTATAAAGTGTACAACAGATGGCAAGATAAAAATGTATTTTTAATTTTCACTAATATGATCACATAAAAATATATGTTGTAGCAATAAGTAGAAAAATACCTGCTTCACGTGTATGTTTACACAGATATCACTTCGTATACAAGGTGTGACATGCAGAGATTTTAAAATGAAAGGATTCCAAGTAAATTAATAAATTCAAAATGTAATATAGACAAATATTCTCCTGTAACTATGAAGAAACATGTCATAATCACCCTGTTGGGTGTCTGGTATTATATCAAACAGTTCTGATACAGATATTAATCTTAATATTATTTAATAAAGATATAAAAATACATTACATAAATAGAATATAAAATATATAACTATAATCACACATTGGTAGAAGTGTTGGATCCAATGATGCTGGTAGACTAGAGCTGTGGACCCCAAATGCCAAGGCTGGGCTGACTGCAGAGTCATGTAGGAAACATTTTAAAAGTCCAGATTCCTTGGCCATGTCCTGGATTCAATAGGTCTGAAGAGGGGCATGGAAATATGGAATTTTTAAAACTTTTCATTTTTGTGTTCAGTCATGCCTGTGAGTCATAGGACTAGAGAACCTACTGAGTAAAGGCTTATTGGAAGAGGTGGGCCTTGGCTTACACAATAGTTTATCAAACACCATTTACTGAATAGTAGCTATTTGCCAGGTACTAGGAATACAAAATCAAAAGTAAACCAACTTTTAGGGAAGTTGTGATAATTCATTTAAAAATGGTATATACAAGATGCCAGGGTGCTCATGAAAGAAATCTTTATATCAAGAAGGATGCTCAGAATCACTTTTATGGAAGAAGTGAGGCTGCAGTTAAAGCTTGTAAGACAGAGAGAAGGATTTAGAGAAAAGAGATAAAGGTAATAGAACAGCAAGTATGAGGAGAGGAATATCAAAAAGAAAGCTTAGTTGAAAAGACATTTATTAAAATTAATAGTTTCTAAATATTCAAAAGTTTAAAGATACAAATGATTTAACCACTATTCAGGTACATTTCCAAAATGTATACACATCCATTTTCATAATGGAATAGTCCCCGGAATATGTTAATGCCATTTTTGTCTTTCCTATTGTTTTGAAAATACAGGGAATGAATGTTTTGAAAATACAGGGAATGAAAGATATAGTATCAGGATCTCAATCTTAGCTTCACCATTTAGTAAATATATGTCCTTGAGAAAAACATCTGCCCTTTCAAAGACTCAATTTCTGCTTTTTAAAAAATATTACTTCATGTTTTTTATTAGAATTTAAGTGAAAACTGCACTGATTATTTTCCTCTCCAGGGCCACTTCCGTTCCCAGTCTCAGCATATGGTGCTACCAATTGTCCAAACCAGAAACCTCACTTATTGTTGACTATTCCCCCAGGGCCACCAACCCCACGAGGCACCTTTGTGTAATTTAGGAAAGCTTCCTCCTTCCTCCTAGCAGACTCAAGCCATGCCAGGGAAAACCCTCAGGTGAGCTGGGCTCAAATTAGTTTTCAGCATCCACTCATTTCCTGAGCAGTCACCCTGTGCAAGGCAACACCTGCAGAACTGAGAACAGAATTTCTGTTTTCCTTTGCCTCAATGTCACATCCCAGCACTCCTCCAAGTACTACTATTTTATTGTTTTTCTTTTTTTTTTAATTAATCTTTTTAATTGGAGGCTAATTACTTTACAATATTGTAGTGGTTTTTGCCATACACTGACATGAATCAGCCATGAGTGCACATGTGTTCCCCATCCTAAAGCCCCCTCCCACCTCTCTCCTCATCCCATCCCTCAGGGTCCTCTGAACCTGTATACTTCTTGCCACCCCCAAAGCTCCTTTTCTTCAAACTACTCATCCTTATAACACAGATGATTTTTAGCAGCCTCTTCATTGGTTTCCAAATAGGAAAAGGAGTTCGTCAAGGCTGTATATTGTCACCCTGTTTATTTAACTTATATGCAGAGTACATCATGAGAAACGCTGGACTGGAAGAAACACAAGCTGGAATCAAGATTGCTGGGAGAAATATCAATAACCTCAGATATGCAGATGACACCACCCTTATGGCAGAAAGTGAAGAGGAACTCAAAAGCCTCTTGATGAAAGTGAAAGTGGAGAGTGAAAAAGTTGGCTTAAAGCTCAACATTCAGAAAACGATCATGGCATCCGGTCCCATCACTTCATGGGAAATAGATGGGGAAACAGTGGAAACAGTGTCAGACTTTATTTTTGGGGGCTCCAAAATCACTGCAGATGGTGACTGCAGCCATGAAATTAAAAGATGCTTACTCCTTGGAAAGAAAGCTATGACCAACCTAGATAGCATATTCAAAAGCAGAGACATTACTTTGCCAACAAAGGTTCATCTAGTCAAGGCTATGGTTTTTCCTGTGGTCATGTATGGATGTGAGAGTTGGACTGTGAAGAAGGCTGAGCGTGGAAGAATTGATGCTTTTGAACTGTGGTGTTGGAGAAGACTCTTGAGAGTCCCTTGGACTGCAAGGAGATCCAACCAGTCCATTCTGAAGGAGATCAGCCCTGGGATTTCTTTGGAAGGAATGATGCTAAAGCTGAAACACCAGTACTTTGGCCACCTCATGTGAAGAGTTGACTCATTGGAAAAGACTCTGATGCTGGAAGGGATTGGCGGCAAGAGGAGATGGGATTGACAGAGGATGAGATGGCTGGATGGCATCACTGACTCGATGGATGTGAGTCTGAGTGAACTCCGGGAGTTGGTGATGGACAGGGTGGCCTGGCGTGCTGGGATTCATGGGGTCACAAAGAGTTGGACATGACTGAGTGACTGATCTAATCTGATCTGATCATTACATTTGGTATAACTTCCTCCATAATCTAACATGTAGTGAGAATTAAACTTTTCAAAGACAAACATCAATCACCTATCAATGTCTCTACTGAAAACCTAGCCTGGCAATGGCTTTATACTGCCCTGGAAAAAAGTATATAGAGTACTTGATGGGTACTGCTTCACAGAAATACAAAGTCTTTCATGACTGATTAGTTCTCTTCTTACTTCTCTGGACTCCTTTATCCCCACTCCACATGGATTGCAGTGCTTCATGAAAATTGTTCTGATTCCTCTGCTTCTTTGTGGATACTGCTTGTTTTCTGGAACTTTCAATCACCTCTTTTTTAAAAAAAAATACACTGAAATACAGTTGATACACAATATTATTTTAGTTTCAGATATACTACATAGTGGTGTGGTATTTACATACATAAAAAAAATGATCAGCACAATAAGTCTAGAAACCATGCATCCTCATATAAAGTTATCGCAATCTTACTGATTAAATTTCTGACACTGTATATTATATCCCATGGCTTATTTATAACTGGAGGTTTGTAACCCTTTATCTCCTTCACCTATTTTGCCCACCCCCACTCTCTGGCAACCACCACTCTGTATCTATGAGCCTTTTTCATTTGTTTGGTTTGTTTTAAAGATTCTACATATGAGATAATGCAGTACTTGTTTTTCACTGTCTGACTTATTTCACTTAGCGTAGTATCTGCTAGATTCATCCATATTATTACAAATGGCAAAATATAGACTTCCCTGGTGGCTCAGACGGTAAAGCGTCTGTCTACAATGCGGGAGACCTGGATTCGATCCCTGGGTCGGGAAGTTCCCTGGAGAAGGAAAAGGCAACCCATTCCAGTACTCTTGCCTAGAAAATCCTATGGACGGAGGAGCCTGGTGTCCATGGGGTCGCAAAGAGTTGGACACGACTGAGTGACTTCACTTTCACTTTCTTTTCATATATATATATATATATATATATGCTTAGTCAGTCAATCGTGTCTGACTCTTTGCAACCCCATGAACTCTAGCCCACCAGGCTCCTCTGTCTATGAATATTCTCTAGGTGAGAATACTGGAGTGGGTTGCATTGCCCTCCTCCAAGGGATCTTCCAAACCCAGGGATCGAACCCAGGTATCCCACATTGCAGGTGGATTTTTTACCATCTGAGCCACCAGGGAAGCCCAAGAATATTGGAGTGGGTAGCCTATCCCTACTCCAGGGGAACTTCTCAACCCAGGAATCGAACCAGGGTCTCCTGCATTGCAGGCAGATTCTTGACCAGCTGAGCTACCCAGGAAGCCATATATATATATCCCAGAGACAGGGGAGCCTGGTGGGCTGCCATCTATGGGGTCGCACAGAGTCGGACACGACTGAAGTGACTTAGCATAGCATAGTGTATATATATATATATATATATATATATACATACATACACACACACACATACACTTTATCCAGTTGTCTATGGATAGATATGTAGGTTGCTTCCATATCTTGATAATTGTAAATAATGCTGCTGCTGTTGCTAAGTCGCTTCAGTCATGTCTGACTCTGTGTAACCCCATAGATGGCAGCCCACCAGCCTCCTCCAACCCTGTGATTCTCCAGGCAAGAACACTGGAGTGGGTTGCCATTTTCTTCTCCAAAATAATGCTGCATGTACATTCAAATATATATTTTTGAACTTGTGTTTCGTTTTCCTTGAGTAAACACCCAGAAGTTAAATTGCTGGATCCTGTGATATTTCTACTTTTAACTTTTTGAGGAAACTCCATACTGTTATCCATAGAGTTGCATCAACTTACAATCTCACCAACAGTGCACAAATATTTCCTCTTCATCCTTTTTCATTATCACCAGTGTCTATTTTTTTATGACAGCTATTCTGCCAGGTGTTAAATGATATCTCATTGTGACTTTGACTTGCAATTCGTTGATGATTGGTCATTTTTAGCATCTTTTCATGTGTTAGATGCCCATCTGTATGTCTCCTTTGGAGTAATGTCTATTAAGGTCCTCTTTCCATTTTCTAATCAGATTGTTTTGATGGTGAGTTGTATGAGTTCTTTATATATATATGTGTGTGATATTAATCCTTTATTTGTAAATATTTTCTCTCATTCATTAGGTGGCCTTTTCATGACAGTTTTGTTGACAGTTTTCTTTGATGTGCAAAAGCTTTTAAGACTGATGTATTCCCACTTATTTTTGTCTCCATTTCCCATGCCTGGGGAGACAGATTTAAATATATATATATATATAATACTAAGACCAATATCAAAGCATAATGCCTATGTTTTTTTCTGAGAATACTATGGTTTTGCATCTTACATTTAGTCTTTAACCATTTTGAATTTGTTTTTGGATATAGTATGAGAAAGTATCCCAGTTTGATTATTTTGCATTTAGTAGTTCAGCTTTTCCAACACTATTTATTGAAGAGGCTGTCTTTTATACACTGTATATTCTTGCCTCCTTTGATGTAAATTAATTGACCGTATAAGTGTCGATTTATTTCTCAGATCCCTATTCTGTTCTACTGATCTTTGTGTCTCATTTTGTACCAGTACAATACTGTTTTGATTTCTGTAGTTTTGTAGTATAGTTTGCAAGCAGGGAGCATGATGTCACCAGCTTTGTTCTCTCTCAATATTGCTTTGGTTAATTTGAGTCTTTTGTGGTTCCATACAAATTTTAGGATCATTCTAGTCCACGAAAAATAATTTTGGTATCTTGATAGGAATTATATAGATTGCTTTGAGTACTCCAAACATGAGCTAAGTACCTTTTTCCATGTTTGTATAATCTTCCATTTTTTCATCAGTGTCTTATAGTTTTCATAATACGACTCTTTTACCTCTTTTAGGTTTTCCCTAGGTATTTTATTCTTTTTTAATACATTTGTGATTGTTTTCTTCATTTCTCTGATACATTGTTATTAGTATACAGAAACATAACAGATTTATGTATATGAGTTTTGTATTATGTAATTTCACTAAATTAATGTATTAATTTTAACAGACTTTTGGTAGCAGCTATAGGATTTTTTGTATATAGTATCATGTCATTTGCAAACAGAGACAGTTTTGTTTCTCCCTTTCTAAGCCGGATTTCTATTATTGGTTTTTTATATTTGATTCTATAGCTAGAACTTGAAATACTACATGGAATAAAGTAGTGAGAACAAAAAGCCAGCTATGGACTAAAAGAAAATATTTGCAAATGATGTGATTGAAAAGGGCTTGATTGCCAGTATATATTAGCAGCTCATATGATTCAACAACAAAAGAACAAACAACTCAACTGGTCATAGTAATTTTTTATGATCTTTAGAATTGCTGTGGTGCTGGTTGTAACTTTTCTTTCCTTTATGATTTTACGTATTTAGGCCTTTCTTTTTTTTTCCTGGACGAGTCTGGCTAAAGTTTTCTCAGTTTTGTTTATCTTTCAAAAAACTGCTTTTAGTTTCATTGGTTTCTTCCTATTGTTTTTTAACTCAACTTCTTTTCAATCTGATTTACTATTTTCTGTCTTCTACTAATTTTAGGCTTTGTTTGTTCTTCCTTTTCTACTTCTTTTAATGTAAGGTCAAATTGTTTATTTAGGATTTTTCTTGTTTCCTGGGGTAGACTTGTATTTCTGTGAGTGTCCTTCATAGAACTGTTTTTTGTGCATTCCATAGGTTTTGGAAACAGGTATTTCCTTTCTTACTTTATCAAGGTATATTTTTTGTTTCCTCTGATTTCTTTAGTGACCTCTGATTTCTGATTTAGTGACCTCTGATTTTCTTTCCTCTGATTTCTTTAGCTGTTTACTAGCATGTTGTTTAGACTCCATGTGCTTGAAATATTTTCTAGATATTTTCTTGGAGGTGTCTTTAATTTTCACGTATTTGTGGTCAAAAATGACACTTGGTATGATTTCAGTTTTCTAAAATTTATTGAGACATGTTTTGTGACTTAGTATGTGGCTCTTCTGGAAAATGTTCCATGTGCACTCAAGAGGAATGTATATTCTACTGTTTTAGGATGGAAAGTTTGTAGATATCTGTTAAGTCTACTGATCTAATATGTCATTTAACGTCACTGCTTCCTTATTGATTTTCTGTCTGGATGATCTATCCACTGATGTAAGTGTGGTGTTAGGGTCTCCTCAGTTCAGTTTGGTTCAGTTCAGTAGCTCAGTCCTGTGCAACTCTTTATGACCCCATGAATCGCAGCATACCAGGCCTCCCTGTCCATCACCAACTCCCAGAGTTCACTCAGACTCACGTCCATTGAATAGGTGATGCCATCCAGCCATCTCATCCTCTGTTGTCCCCTTCTCCTCCTGCCCCCAATCCCTCCCAGCATCAGAGTCTTTTCCAATGAGTCAATTCTTCGCATGAGGTGGCCAAAGTACTGGAGTTTCAGCTCTAGTATCAGTCCTTCCAATGAATACCCAGGACTGATCTCCTAAAGCATGGACTGCTTGGATCTCCTTGCAGTCCAAGGGACTCTCAAGAGTCTTCTCCAACACCACACTTCAAAAGCTTCAATTCTTCAGTGCTCAGCTTTCTTCACAGTCCAACTCTCACATCCATACATGACCACTGGAAAAACCATAGCCTTGACTAGATGGACCTTTGTTGGCAAAATAATGTCTATGCTTTTTAATACACTATCTAGGTTAGTCATAAATTTCCTTCCAAGGAGTAAGCATCTTTTAATTTCATGGCTGTAGTCACCATCTGTAGTGATTTTGGAGCCCCCAAAAATAAAGTCTGACACTGTTTCCACTGTTTCCCCATCTATTTCCCATGAAGTGATGGGACTGGATGCCATGATCTTTGTTTTCTGAATGTTGAGCTTTAAGCCAACTTTTTCACTCTCCACTTTCACTTTCATCAAGAGGCTTTGAGTTCCTCTTCACTTTCTGCCATAAGGGTGGTGTCATCTGCATATCTGAGGTGATTGATATTTCTCCCAGGAATCTTGATTCAGCTTGTGCTTCTTCCAGCCCAGCATTTCTCATGATGTACTCTGCATAGAAGTTAAATAAGCAGGGTGACAATATATAGCCTTGACGTACTCCTTTTCCTATTTGGAACCAGTCTGTTGTTCCATGTCCAGGTCTAACTGTTGCTTCCTGAGCTGCATATAGGTTTCTCAAGAGGCAGGTCAGGTGGTCTGGTATTCCCATCTCTTTCAGAATTTTCCACAGTTTATTGTGATCCACACAGTCAAAGGCTTTGGCATAGTCAATAAAGCAGAAATATATGTTTTTCTGGAACTCTCTTCCTTTTTCCATGATCCAGTGGATGTTGACAATTTGATCTCTGGTTCCTCTGCCTTTTCTAAAACCAGCTTGAACATCTGGAAGTTCATGGTTCACGTATTGCTGAAGCCTGGCTTGGAGAATTTTGAGCATTACTTTACTAGTATGTGAGATGAGTGCAATTGTGTGGTACGTTGAGCATTCTTTGGCATTGCCTTTCTTTGGGATTGGAATGAAAACTGACCTTTTCCAGTCCTGTGGCCACTGCTGAGATTTCCAAATTTTCTGGCATATTGAATGCAGCACTCTCACAGCATCATCTTTCAGGATTTGAAAGAGCTCAACTGGAATGCCATCACCTCCACTAGCTTTGTTCATAGTGATGCTTTCTAAGGCCCACTTGACTTCACATTCCAGGACGTTTGGCTCTAGCTGAGTGATCAAACCATCGTGATTATCTGGGTCATGAAGATCTTTTTTGTACAGTTCTTCTGTGTATTCTTGCCACCTGTTCTTAATATCTTCTGCTTCTGTTAGGTCCATACCATTTCTGTCCTTTATTGAGCCCATCTTTGCATGAAATGTTCCTTTGGTATCTCTAATTTTCTTCAAGAGCTCTCTAGTCTTTCCCATTCTGTTGTTTTCCTCTATTTGTTTGCATTGATTGGTGAGGAAGGCTTTCTTAGCTTTCCTTGCTATTCTTTGGAACTCTGCATTCAGATGCTTTTATCTTTCCTTTTCTCCTTTGCTTTTCACTTCTCTTCTTTTCACAGCTATTTGTAAGGCCTCCCCAGACAGACATTTTGCTTTTTTGCATTTCTTTTCCATGGGGATGTTCTATATCGCTGTATCCTGTACAATGTCACGAACCTCCGACCATAGTTCATCAGGCACTCTATCTATCAGATCTAGTCCCTTAAATATATTTCTCACTTCCACTGTATAATCATAAGGGATTTGATTTAGGTCATACCTGAATGGTCTAGTGGTTTTCCCTACTTTCTTCAATTTAAGTCTGAATTTGGCAATAAGGGGTTCATGATCTGAGCCACAGTCAGCTCCCAGTCTTGTTTTTGCTGACTATATAGAGCTGTTACATTTTTGGCTGCAAAGAATATGATCAATCTGATTTCGGTGTTGACCATCTGGTGATGTCCATGTGTAGAGTCTTCTTTTGTGTTGTTGGACTCTTATTGTATTGTTATCAATTTCTCTCTTTAATACCTTCTGTTCTTACCTTATACATTTAGGAACTCTTGTTAGATGCATGAACTTACTTGGTGGCTCACATGCTATAAATCTGCCTGTAATGCAGGAGACCTGGATTTGATCCCTGGTCCAGGAAGATCCCCTGGAGAAGGGATTGGCTACCCACTCCATTATTCTTGCTTGGGAAACCCCATGAACAGAGGCACCTGGTGGGCTACAGTTCATGGGATTGCAAAGAGTCAGACACAACTGAGCAACTAATACAAACACATATTATATGCATATATGTTAATTAATGTTATATTCTCTTCTTATATGCATATCTTTATCATTATCTAATGCCTTTCTCTTTTTATAGACTTTATTTTAAAGTCCACTTTCTCAGATATAAGTATTGCTTATATTTACATGAAATAACTTTTTCCAACCCCTCACTTTCAGTCTGTGTGTGTTTTTAGCTCTGAAGTAAGTTTCTTATAAGCAGCGTTTAGATGAATTCCACTATTTTTTAAATCCAATCAGCCATTCCATGTCTTTTTTTCATGCACATAGTCCATTGACAATGAAAGTGTATATATATGTACTTATTGTCATTTCCTCATTTTGTTTTTTTTTTCTTTGTTCTCATATTTTTCTTTTATTTTCTTCCCTTGTGATTTGATAATTTTCTTTAGTGGTATGTTTCTGGTCATTTCTTTAGGTTTTTGTGTATCTGTTGTAGGTTTTTGATTCATGGTTATGATGGAATTATAACAGGTATACCATATATGTTGACCTATAACTATAACTGCTTGCTTTAAACTGATAGCATTTAAGATCAAACACATTGTGCAAAGACATACATTTTTTAACTCTCCTCACCTCACTTTGTGCTTTTGATGTCATATTTTATATACTCATATTTATCCCTTAATGGTTTCTTGTAGTTATAGATTCCATATATATTTGCCTTTACTAGTGGGAATTATCCTTTCCTATAAATTCTTCTTATTGTACCTCTTTGTTTCCCCTTAGATAAGCCCCTTTAACATTACTCCTAGGGTTGGTTTAGTATTGATGAACTCTTTTAGTTTTTGTTTTGTCTTAGAAGTTCTTGATTGCTCCTTCAATTATACATGATAACCTTGCTGGGTAGAATGTCCCACATTACAAAATTTTCCCTTTCAGTACTTACCTAAAGTTCTTGTGCAACTAACTTTTTACAAAATTTACTTCTTGAAGTAGAGTTGATGCTGTGTTCATTTCTTCTGTACAGCAAAGTGATTATTATCTACATACAGATAAATGTTCTTTCTCTTATCTTTTCCATTGTTTTTTATCATAGGATACTGAATATATTCCTTGTGCTATTCAGGAGAAGTTTGTTGTCCATCCATTCTATATTATAAATAATAGCTTGCATCTGCTAATGCCAAACTCCCAGTTCTTCCTTCCATCTCCCTCCCCTTGGAAATCACAAGCCTATGTATCTCTTTCTGTTTTATAGGTATGTTCATTTGTGTTATATTTTAGATTCCACATGTAAATTATATCAAATGGTATTTGTTTTTCTCTTTCTGATCACTTTAGTTTTCTTCCCATCGTGGCTGCAACAATTTAAATTCCCACCAACAATATAGGAAGGATTCCTTTCTTCACACTCTCCACAGCATTTGTTATTGGCAGATATTTTAATGATGGTCATTCCAACTCACGGAAAAGGCAATGGCACCCCACTTCAGTACTCTTGCCTGGAAAATCCCATGGATGGAGGAGCCTGGTAGGCTGCAGTCCATGGGGTCGCACAGAGTCGGACACAACTGAAGCAACTTAGCAGCAGCAGCAGCATTCCAACTCATGTGAAGTGGTACCACATAGTAGTATTGATTTGCAATTCTCTAACAGTTAGTAATGATGAGCATTTTTTCATGTTCCTATTGGCCATCTGTATATCTTCTTTGGAGAAATGTCTATTTAGGTCTTATTCCTATTTTCTGACTGGGCTTTTTGCTTTTTTGTTACTAAATTGTATGAGCTATTTGTATATTTTTGAAATTATAAGTTATCTCTTTATTGTGGTTTCCTTTGCTATGCACAAGCTAACAAGTTAGATTAGGTCTATTTGTTTATTTTTACTTTCATTTATTTTCCCTTGGGAAAGTGACCTTAGAAAACATTACTATGATTTATATCAGAGAATATTTTGCATATGTTCTCTTCTAGGAGATTTATGTTGTCATGTCTTATTTTTAAGGCTTAAAGTCATTTAGAGTTTACTTTTGTGTACGGTGTGAGGGTATGCTCTAAATTCATTGGTGTGCATGCAGCTGTCCAGCTTTCCCAGCACCACTTGCTAAAGAGACTATCTTTTACCCATTGCATTCAGTCAGCCACAAACAACGTCCATTTGTTTCATTCTGTAGCATATCACAGAAAAATCTGAATGAACTTTTTAGCCAACCCAATATGTTCTTGCCTTGTTTGTCAAATAATAATTGACCATAAGTGTATGGGTTTATTTCTGGACACTGTTCTCTTTCATTGATCCATGTGTCTATTTTTGTGCCAGAATCATGCTGTTTTAATTATTTTAGACTTGTAGTATTGTCTAAAGTCTGAGAGGGTTATGCCTCCAGTTTTGTTCTTTTTCTTCAGGATTGCTTTGGCAATTCTGTGTCTTTATATGTTTCCATATAAATTTTAGTATTATTTGTTCTAGTTCAGTGAAACTAGAGGTCTACTTTGCTGTGGAGGTCTCTTAAACTATCAACAATTTTTAAAATTCCTTTTTCTTTATTCTGTTCAGTATGGGTGATTTCTACTACTCTGCCTTCCAGATTGCTGATCTGTTGGTATCATCTAACTTACTCTTTCTAGTTTATTGTTTATTTCACTTATTTTATTTTTCAGCTCTATTTGGTTCTTTATATTTTCTACTTTTTGTTGAAATTCTCACTGTGTGCATTCATTCTTCACATGAATTTACTGAGAATCTTTATGATTATTGCATCTTTGGCTTCATTCAGTTCAGTTGCTCAGTACGTCTGACTCTTTGTGACCCCATGAATCGCAGCACGCCAAGCCTCCCTGTCCATCACCAACTCCCGGAGTTCACCCAGACTCATGTCCATCGAGTAAGTGATGCCATCCAGCCATCTCATCCTCTGTCGTCCCCTTCTCCTCCTGCCCTCAATCCATCCCAGCATCAGAGTCTTTGCCAATGAGTCAACTCTTCACATGAGGTGGTCAAAATACTGGAGTTTCAGTTTTAGATTGGCATCATTACAATCATCTTTATCAAGTGTAATACTTCCGTTCAGTTCAATTTAGTTGCTCAGTTTTGTCCGACTCTCTGTGACCCCATGAATCGCAGCACTCCAGGCCTCCCTGTCTATCACCAACTCCCGGAGTTCACTCGGACTCACGTCCATCGAGTCAGTGATGCCATCCAGCCATCTCATCCTCTGTCGTCCCCTTCTCCTCCTGCCCCCAATCCCTTCCAGCATCAGAGTCTTTTCCAATGAGTCAACTCTTCGCATAAGGTGGCCAAAGTACTGGAGTTTCAGCTTTAGCATCATTCCTTCCAAGAAATCCCAGGGCTGATATCCTCCAGAATGGACTGGTTGGATCTCCTTGCAGTCCAAGGGACTCTCAAGAGTCTTCTCCAACACCATAGTTCAAAAGCAGCAATTCTTCAGCGCTCAGCTTTCTTCACAGTCCAACTCTCACATCCATACATGATCACAGGAAAAACCATAGCCTTGACTATACAGACCTTTATTGGCAATGTAATGTCTCTGCTTTTCAATATGCTATCTAGGTTGGTCATAACTTTCCTTCCAAGGAGTAAGTGTCTTTTAAATTCATGGCTGCAGTCACCATCTGTAGCGATTTTGGAGCCCCCAAAAATAAAGTCTGACATTGTTTCCACTGTTTCCCCATCTATTTCCCATGAAGTGATGGGACCAGATGCCATGATCTTTGTTTTCTGAATGTTGAGCTTTAAGCCAACTTTTTCACTCTCCACTTTCACTTTCATCAAGAGGCTTTTGAGTTCTTCTTCACTTTCTGCCATAAGGGTGGTGTCATCTGCATATCTGAGGTTATTGATATTTCATTCCTGGCAATCTTGATTCTAGCTTGTGCTTCTTCCAGCCCGGCATTTCTCATGATGTACTCTGCATAGAAGTTAAATAAACAGGGTGACAATATACAGCCTTGACGTACTCCTTTTCCTATTTGGAACCAGTCTGTTGTTCCATGTCCAGTTCTAACTGTTGCTTCCTGACCTGCATATAGGTTTCTCAAGAGGTAGGTCAGGTGGTCTGGTATGCCCATCTCTTTCACAATATGGTGTACTACTTATCTCCACTTTGTTTAGTTCTTTTCTGTTCTGGGTTGTTCCTTCATTTGGAACATACCCCTCCATCTCCTCATTCTGTTTAACTCTATAGGTTTATTTCAGTGTGTTAGGCTGGTTATGTTACTCAGTCTTGGAGAAGTGTTCTTATGTAAGAAACATCCTGTGATGCTCAACAGCACAGTTTTATATGGCCACCAACGTTACATGTTGTAGGGATTCTCCATATGTGGGCTATGCGTGCTATTCTGTTGTGGTGGGGTCAACTATTCTGAGTACATTGGTAGGCAGGCTGGCCCTAACCCAATTGTATAAGGTTGTGCCTCAAGCAGTGGATGCAGCCCCACTAGAGGCCAGGGTAGGCATCCTACATGGCTGCTGTGGGGATGTTGCATGCCCGCTGCTGAGCTGGGCCAGTTATGCACACAGCTATCTGTGAAGGCTGTAGGATAAGGAGTGGGCATGGGACTGGTGCTAGCCTGCTGAAGAGTAGACTTAAATATTTTAGCCAAATCTTGCACTCATCTCACACGTTAGTAAAGTAATGCTCAATATTCTCCAAGCCAGACTCCAACAGTATGTGAACCGTGAACTTCCAGATGTTCAAGGTGGATTTGGAAAAGGCAGAAGAACCAGAGATCAAATTGCCAACATCTGCTGGATCTTTGAAAAAGCAAGAGAGTTTCAGAAAAACATGTACTTCTGCTTTATTGACTATGCCAAAGCCTTTGACTGTGTGGACCACAAAAACCTGTGGAAAATTTTGAAAGAGATGGGAATACAAGACCACCTGACCTGCATCCTGAGAAACCTGTATGTAGGTCAGGAAGAAACAGTTAGACTGGACATGAACAACAGACTGGTTCCAAATAGAAAAAGGAGTACGCCAAGGCTGTATATTGTCACCCTGCTTATTTAACTTATATGCAGAGTACATCATGAGAAATGCTTGGCTGAATGAAGCACAAGCTGGAATCAAGATTTCCAGGAGAAATATCAATAACCTCAGATATGCAGATGATACTACTCTTATGACAGAAAGCTAAGAAGAACTAAAGAGCCTCTTGATGAAAGTGATAGAGGAGAATGAAAATGTTGGCTTAAAGCTCAACATTCAGAAAACGAAGATCATGGCATCTGGTCCCATTACTTCATGGGAAATAGATGGGGAAACAGTGGAAACAGTGACAGACTTTATTTTCTTGGGCTCCAAAGTCATTGCAGATGGTGATTGAAGCCATGAAATTCAAAGATGCTTGCTCCTTGGAAGAAAGGTTATGAGCAACCTAGATAGCATATTGAAAAGCAGAGACATTACTTTGCCAACAAAGGTCCATTTAGTCAAGGCTATGGTTTTTCCAGTGGTCATGTATGGATGTGAGATTTGGACTAAAAGAAAGCTGAGTATTGAAGAATTGCTGCTTTTGAACTGTGGTGTTGTAGAAGACTCTTGAGAGTACCTTGGACTGCAAGGAAATCAACCAGTCCATCCTAAAGGAAATCAGTCATTAATATTCACTGGAAGGACTGATGCTGAAGCTGAAACTCCAATACTTTGGCCACCTGATGCAAAGAGCTGACTCATTTGAAAAGACCCTAATGCTGGGAAAGATTGAAGGCAGGAGGAGAAAGGGATGATAGAGGATGAAGTGGTTGGTTGGCATCACTGACTCAAGGGACATGAGTTTGAGCAAGCTCTGGGAGTTGGCAATGAACAGGGAGGCCTGGCGTGTTGTAGTCCATGGGGTCTCAAAGAGTCGGACACAACTGAGCGACTGAACTGAACTGTTTATATTTAATTTCTGAGCACAGATATCACTTTTCCTGGTAATCTTCCCTCAACAAAGTAGTTTGGGCTTCTCATCTATGTTTTTCTTTGCCCAAAACAAGTATTTCCTCTCTGTAATATATTTATCCTATATTATAGTATATGTAACTATCTTCCCAGCTAGGCAATAGTGCTGTATTGTACCCAAATACTAAATTGATCCATCTGTGAACAGGCATTGCCCTCTTTCATCAACTCATGGGTGTGAGTTTATAGAGGAGCTAGTGAAATTGGTGGATACACAGGGGATCTAGAGTGTTTGTTTATATAGCTTATTTGTGTACTCTGATCCTGTTCATGTTTAGTCTTGCTGTTGTTGTTCAAGCACTAAGGCATGTCCAACACTTTGTGACTTCATGGATTGTAGCATGCCAGGCAGGCTTCCCTGTCCTTCATCATCTCCCAGGGTTTGCTCAAACTCATGTCCACTGAGTTGGTGGATGCCATCAAACCATCTCATCCTCTGTTGTCCCCTTCTGTTCCTGCCTTCAATCTTTCCCAGAATCTGGTTTTTTTTTCAAATGAATCAGCTCTTTGCATCAGGTGGCCAAAGTATTGGAGTTTCAGATTCAGCATCAGTCCTTTCAATGAATATTCAGGGTTGAGTACCATTAGGGTTGACTAGTTGGATCTCCATGTAGTCCAAGGGACTCTTAAGAGCTTTTTAATTCTTCAATACTCAACTTTATTTATAGTCCAACTCTCACATCCATACATGACTACTGGAAAAATAATATCTTTGACAAGATGGACATTTGTTGGAAAAATGATGTCTCTGCTTTTTAATATGCTGTCTAGGTTCATCATAGCTTTTCTTCCAAGGAGCAAGTGTCTTTTAATTTTGTGGCTGCAGTCACCATCTGCAGTGATTTTGGAGCCCCCCAAAAATAAAGTCTGTCACTGTTTCCATTGTTTCCCCATCTATTTGCCATGAAGTGATGGGACCAGATGCCATGATCTTAGTTTTTTGAGTGCTGAATTTTAAACCAGCATTTTTACTCTCCTCTCTCACCCTCATCAAGAGGCTGTTTAGTTCCTCTTCCCTTTCTGCCATTAGCATGGTATTATTTGCATATCTGAGGTTGAAATTTCTCCTAACAATATTGATTCCAGCTTATGCTTTCATCCAGCCTGGCATTTTGCATGATGTACTCTGCATAGAAGTTTAAAAAGCAGTGTGACAATACAGAGCCTTGATATATTCCTTTCCCAATTTGGAATTAGTCCATTGTCCATTGTCCATTGTTATAACTGCTGCTTCTTGACCTGCATACAGATTTCTCAGGAAGCAGGTCAGATAGTCTGGTAGTCCCATCACTTTAAGTATTTTCCACAGTTTGCTGTGATCCACATAGTCAAAGGCTTTAGGATATTCCGTGAAGCAGAAATAAAGGTTTTTATGGAATCACCTTGCTTTTTCTATGATCCAGTGGATGTTGGCAATTTGATCTCTGGTTCCTCTGCCTTTCCTAATTCTAACTTGTACATCTGGAAGTTCTTGGTTCACGTACTGTTGAAGCCAAGTTTGAAAGATTGTGAGCATTACCTTGCTAGCATGTGAAATGAGTGCAAATGTGTGATAGTTTGAACATTCTTTGGTATTTCCTTTCTTTAGAACTGGAATGA